>NC_092716.1:222721719-224151838 GCF_047496885.1 Scyliorhinus torazame
CAACCAGAAAATGAAATGAAAATCGCTTATTGTCACAAGCAGGCTTCAAATGAAGTTACTGTGAAAAGCCCCTAGTTGCCACATTCCGGCGCCTGTTGGGGAGGCTGGTACGGGAATTGAACCATGCTGCTGGCCTGCCTTGGTCTGCTTTAAAAGCCAGGCACCCTGGCAGTGACTCTGCCAGCTGGCAGTGCCACCTGGTGCCTTGGCAGTGCCAGGCTGGCACCCAGTTCCAGGTCACCTAGGTGGCATCAACAGTGCCAGGGTACCACCCTGCCCAGAGGGCAAGCACCTTGGGGCCTCCGATCCCCTGGGAGACCCCCATGAATGCCATTCAATTTGGTTCCCATTTGTGGAGACCAGCACTGAACTGCGTGCCCCCAAGGTCTCCAAGGTGAAGGAGTTGTATCCCATGCCTTGGTTAGATCTCGAGAATGCCTATTAGAGTGAGACCAGCTGTCTCACTCTGATATGTAGATTTGTCAGAAAGTGATCCCGCCCATAATGGGCTATGTTCACATTGCGGCATCTCGCGAGATCGTGTTAGATCTCGTGAGGCGTGATGAGCCGGATAGATCCCGGGAGTGGGTTCTCCCAGCATGTACCGGAGGGGCCACGCTTCTTTCGGGCGCAATGCAACCAATAGACCCTATAGAACCTCAGTTGATCATTAAAAGTAAGGAAACCTCTGCCTGTATTATATTACTAAGACAACTATTCAGTGTAGAAGCAAACTTAATTGCTACATTCCTTAGTAACAGCTGAGTTTACTCTATGACATTAAAATTGAAAAGACCTTGAAAGATTTTTCTATCTTAAAGACTTGTATTTCAAAGCCTGTGCTGTAACGCACTTAACATCTTGCAACATTTTCCTGTCACACTATTTATATATTCTTTTCTTGTCACAACTAAAATGATCAATTTGTTCTTTTTACCTCTGACTTTTTACCTCTGCCCCTCACTCACTGAAGTTGTTCTTCCATCTACAGATGGCTGCAGCTTTTTGAACTTTTTCAGCCTGGCAGATTGGTCAAAAACAGCTTGCGGATTGAGAGAAAACATCGAAAACTGCCACTGAGAGATTAACGTGTTCTTAACGTCCAGGCCTTCAGAAATGGAAAGTGCCGTAAACATGAGGGGAAGAATCTGATGAGCGAGTGCACAAACAAGGAAATAATTAGTGCTGGTTTAGACGGCTGATTAATGGGAGCTCAAGGGTTATATCTGGCCCACAAACTGGGCAGCACGGTAGCATAGTGGTTAGCATAATTGCTTCACAGCTCCAGGGTCCCAGGTTCGATTCCCGGCTTGGGTCACTGTCTGTGCGGAGTCTGCACGTTCTCCCCGTGTGTGCGTGGGTTTCCTCCGGGTGCTCCGGTTTCCTCCCACAGTCCAAAGATGTGCAGGTTAGGTGGATTGGCTGTGCTAAATTGCCCTTAGTGTCCAAAATTGCCCTCAGTGTTGGGCGTGGTTACTGGGTTATTGGGATAGGGTGGAGGTGTGGGCTTGGGTAGGGTGCTCTTTCCAAGAGCTGGTGCAGACTCGATAGGCCGACTGGCCTCCTTCTGCACTGTAAATTCTATGATATGATAAACTGTGCTTTGGACATCCTGGGCTTAGAGCATAGACATGCCCCTTATTTGGTACCAGCTGGAAATCTCACTTAAGAGAGGTCAGTGAATAGATGGTGCACATGAGATATCATGAATACAATACGTGTGGTCTTCGAAGTTTGGTGTTAAGGCACAATTGTTGGGAAAACATAGAAAGATCTTACTCTTCAGGTAATCAGTTTGCATTGTGAGGGCCCTTCCTGTTGATTCCCTTTTTTCCCCTTTATAATTTAGATACAAGGATGCTTAGTGGACAAGCAGCAGAGAGAATGAGGAATTCAAGAAGTTGCAGCACAGTATATGGTGCTAGTTTTCGAGCAACATAACTTAGACTTTGTGGCACCCGAGATGGAGCGTGACTCAGTTTGATTGGTTGACTGGTGGCCCGGTAACCGATGATGATTGGACCCTGCCTGAGTGGGGTGATTTCTAGAGACCCAAGGGAAGCAGAGTCAGGTCGCTGGACACTTAGCAGGAAAGGGCCTGCTCTCTCGCTCTCTCATGTTTTCTCCAAAAATGCTGCTGCATATATGAAACTGCAGAAAGCTGAATGAATCTACATGAAAACCATTGTAGATTGGAAATCTCGGGCGAAATTCTCCCGAAACGGCACGATGTCCGCCGACTGGCGCCCAAAACGGCGCCCATCAGACGGGCATCGCGCCGCCCCAAAGTTGCGGAATTGGGGGCCGAGCCCCAACATTGAGGGGCTAGGCCGATGCCGGAGGAATTTCCGCCCCGCCAGCTGGCGGAAACGGCCTTTGTTGCCCCGCCAGCTGGCGCGGAAATGACATGTCGGGGCGGCGAATGCACAGGAGCGTCAGCGGCTGCTGACAGTTTCCCGCGCATGCGCAGTGGAGGGAGTCTCTCCCGCCTCTGCCATGGTGGAGACCGTGGCGGAGGCGGAAGGGAAAGAGTGCCCCCATGGCACAGGCCCGCTCGTGGATCGGTGGGCCCCGATCGCGGGCCAGGCCACCGTGAGGGCACCCCCCGAGGCCAGATCGCACCGCGCCCCCCCCAGGACCCCGGAGCCCGCCCGCGCCGCCTTGTCCCGCCGGTAAATAGGTACTTTAATTTACGCCGGCGGGACAGGCAATTTATCGGCGGGACTTCGGCCCATTCGGGCCGGAGAATCGAGCGGGGGGGCCCGCCAACCGACGCGGCGCGATTCCCGCCCCCGCCGAATCTCCGGTGCCGGAGACTTCGGCAACCGGCGGGGGCGGGATTCACGGCAGCCCCCGGCGATTCTCCGACCCGGCGGGGGGTCGGAGAATGACGCCCCAGAAATCTCAACCTGAAAACCTAGCTTGAAGGAAAGTGTGCTTGGAACAAAAATCTGAAACAAAGATTCTTATCTTTTACTTATTATTTTCACCACTCTCTTACCCTCTGTGTTTTGGTGGGGGAAGTTAAAGTAGGGGATTAAGGGTGCGATTCTCCGAAATGGAGACAAGGTCCCGACGCCGGAGTGAAAACCGGAGTGTTTCACTCCGGCGTCGGAGCCCGCACCCAGCCCCCTATTCCCCCGCCCCCGGGGGGCTAGGAGTGTGTTGCGTATTTTACGCGTGCTGGGCCTTGGCGCCACGTAAAAAACGGCACCGCGTCAGTGACGCAGCCGGCGTCGCGTAAATGATGTCACCCGCACATGCGCGGTTGCTGTCCTCCCCGAGGCCACCCCGCAAGAAGATGGCGGATGGATCTTGCGGGGTGACGGAGGAAAGGAGGTTCTCCTTTAGAGAGGCCAGCCCGCCGATCTGTGGGCACCGATCGCGGGCCAGACCCCATCGGATGCCCCAGTGCAGGGATCCCCCTCCCCACCCACAGGCCGCCCCCCCCCCCCCAACGTTCCCGCGCAGTTCCCGCCGGCAGCGACCAGGTGTGGACGGCGCCGGGGGAACTTGTCGTGTTGGGGCGGCCACTCGGCCTGTCCGGGCCGGAGAATCGGCGCTCGCCTTTTGCAAACGGCGAGTGGCGATTCTCCGGACGGCCAGGCGTGATGCTCACAGCACTGGTTTGGGGGGCTGGGAGAATCACCTGCGGGTGTCGGGGCGGTGTGGCGGGACTCGCGCAGCGCCCCAGCGATTCTCCCAACCGACGTGGGGGGGGGGGAGAATTCTGCCCTAGGACTTAGATAATAATTAATCAGTTGTATTTGCATATTTCATTATAATTCTTGTTATAAATGAAATGTAATTGTGTTTAAATTTGCAAACCTAGTGACTGTAATTATTGGAAAGGCAAGGATCAAAGACTTTAGGTATTTTTCTTTTTAAAAATAAATTTAGGGTACCCAATTATTATTTTTTCCAATTAAGGGGCAATTTAGCGTGGCCAATCCACCTAACTTGTACATCTTTGGGTTGTGGGTGTGAAACCCACGCAGGCACACGGAGAATGTGCAAACTCCACACGGACAGTGACCCAGGGCCGGGATTCAAACTCAGGTCCTCAGCGCCGCAGTCCCAGTGCTAACCACTGTGCCACGTGCCGCCCTGACTTTGGGTATTTTTCCAAGAATTATTTAATTCAATTGTGTTGCATCTCCGGGTCAAGGGGAAGCTGGAATTCCCTCTGTTTCGGAAAGGCAACCAGCATAATTAAGGACTGCACGCACCCCGGACGTACTCTCTTCCACGTTCTTCCGTCAGGAAAAAGATACAAAAGTTTGAGGTCACGTACCAACCGACTCAAGAACAGCTTCTTCCCTGCTGCCATCAGACTTTTGAATGGACCTTCCTCGAATTAAGTTGATCTTTTCTCTACATCCGAGTTTGTCTATAACATTACATTCTGTAGTCTCTCCTTCCTTCCCTATTTATGGTATGCGTTGTCTGTATAGCATGCAAGAAACAATACTTTTCACTGTATACAATGTGACAATAATAAAGCAAATCAAATCCTAGCCCAAGGTGTTGTAACAGAATATATAAAATCATAGAATCATAGGATTTACAGTGCAGAAGGAGGCCATTTGATCCATTGAGACTGCACCAGCCCTTGGAAAGAGCACTCCACCTAAGCCCTGTAGCCACCTGGGTTGGCCACTTCCCGACTTAAAATGGAGATCCGCAAAGACTACAGGGAAATTCCGCCAACACAGGCAAAAACTAGCAAGTGCAGAAATCCTGTGTATTAAAATTTGTAAAAGCCCAAACAGCACTGAAACTCACAGCCATCTGCACACTAATGAGCGATCCCCGGGAACAATCAAAACATTTAAGGTGAATAAGGCCAAGCCAGACTCCTCGGCGCCAGCAGGAGCCAAGACAAAGGAAGGCCAACGGACACTCAGGAACCGCCCAGCGATCAGGGAACAACTCCAGTATTGGAGAAAGTGATCGGAACGTAGTCCAATCACTTGGAACCAGGTACGGGGTCCGCCCAAAGTGGCGGGAAGCCCTTGGGAATTGCTACCAGTGCCACGTGATAGTCAGAGTAGGAATGACAGGATAGCTAGGATGAATACGTGGCTTGAGAGATGGTGCAAGAGGGAGGGTTTCAAATTCCTGGGACATTGGGACCAGTCCTGGGGGAGGTGGGACCTGTACAAATCGGACGGTCTGCATCTGAGTGGGACCGGAACCAATGTTCTCGGGGGGTGTGTTTGCTAGTGCAATTGGGGAGGGTTTAAACTAATGTGGCAGGGGGATGGGAACCGATGTAGGAAGTCAGTGGGGACGGAAACAAAAGGCAGGAAGGGAGAGTGTGTAAAGCATGACCAGAGAAAGCAGGGACGAGAGCAAGGAAAGTCTACATTAAACTGCATTTATTTCAATGCAAGGGGCCTGACGGGCAAAGCGGATGAACTCAGGGCATGGATGGGCACATGGGACTGGGATAGAACATAGAACATAGAACGATACAGAGCAGTACAGGCCCTTCGGCCCACGATGTTGCACCGAAACAAAAGCCATCTAGCCTACACTATGCCATTATCATCCATATGTTTATCCAATAAACTTTTAAATGCCCTCAATGTTGGCGAGTTCACTACTGTAGCAGGTAGGGCATTCCACGGTCTCACTACTCTTTGAGTAAAGAACCTACCTCTGACCTCTGTCCTATATCTATTACCCCTCAGTTTAAAGCTATGTCCCCTCGTGCCAGCCATTTCCATCCGCGGGAGAAGGCTCTCACTGTCCACCCTATCTAACCCCCTGATCATTTTGTATGCCTCTATTAAGTCTCCTCTTAACCTTCTTCTCTCCAACGAAAACAACCTCAAGTCCATCAGCCTTTCCTCATAAGATTTTCCCTCCATACCAGGCAACATCCTGGTAAATCTCCTCTGCACCCGCTCCAAAGCCTCCACGTCCTTCCTATAATGCGGTGACCAGAACTGTATGCAATACTCCAAATGCGGCCGTACCAGAGTTCTGTACAGCTGCAACATGACCTCCTGACTCCGGAACTCAATCCCTCTACCAATAAAGGCCAACACTCCATGGGCCTTCTTCACAACCCTATCAACCTGGGCGGCAACTTTCAGGGATCTATGTACATGGACACCTAGATCCCTCTGCTCATCCACACTTCCAAGAACTTTACCATTAGCCAAATATTCCGCATTCCTGTTATTCCTTCCAAAGTGAATCACCTCACACTTCTCTACATTAAACTCCATTTGCCACCTCTCAGCCCAGCTCTGCAGCTTATCTATATCCCTCTGTAACCTGCTACATCCTTCCACACTATCGACAACACCACCGACTTTAGTATCGTCTGCAAATTTACTCACCCACCCTTCTGCGCCTTCCTCTAGGTCATTGATAAAAATGACAAACAGCAACGGCCCCAGAACAGATCCTTGTGGTACTCCACTTGTAACTGAACTCCATTCTGAACATTTCCCATCAACCACCACCCTCTGTCTTCTTTCAGCTCGCCAATTTCTGATCCACATCTCTAAATCACCCTCAATCCCCAGCCTCCGTATTTTCTGCAATAGCCTACCGTGGGGAACCTTATCAAACGCTTTGCTGAAATCCATATACACCACATCAACTGCTCTACCCACGTCTACCTGTTCAGTCACCTTCTCAAAGAACTCGATAAGATTTGTGAGGCATGACCTACCCTTCACAAAGCCATGCTGACTATCCCTGATCATATTATTCCTATCTAGATGATTATAAATCTTGTCTCTTATAATCCCCTCCAAGACTTTACCCACTACAGACGTGAGGCTCACCGGTCTATAGTTGCCGGGGTTGTCTCTGCTCCCCTTTTTGAACAAAGGGACCACATTTGCTATCCTCCAGTCCTCTGACACTATTCCTGTAGCCAATGATGACATAAAAATCAAAGCCAAAGGTCCAGCAATCTCTTCCCTGGCCTCCCAGAGAATCCTAGGATAAATCCCATCAGGACCCGGGGACTTATCTATTTTCAGCCTGTCCAGAATTGCCAACACCTCTTCCCTACGTACCTCAATGCCATCTATTCTATTAGCCTGGGGATCAGCATTCTCCTCCACAACATTATCTTTTTCCTGAGTGAATACTGACGAAAAATATTCATTTAGTATCTCGCCTATCTCTTCAGACTCCACACACAACTTCCCATCCCTGTCCTGGACTGGTCCTACTCTTTCCCTAGTCATTCGCTTATTCCTGACATACCTATAGAAAGCTTTTGGGTTTTCCTTGATCCTACCAGCCAAATACTTCTCATGTCCCCTCCTTGCTCGTCTTAGCTCTCTCTTTAGATCCTTCCTCGCTACCTTGTAACTATCCATCGCCCCAACTGAAACTTCACACCTCATCTTCACATAGGCCTCCTTCTTCCTCTTAACAAGAGATTCCACTTCTTTGGTAAACCACGGTTCCCTCGCTCGACGCCTTCCTCCCTGCCTGACCGGTACATACTTATCAAGAACACGCAGTAGCTGATCCTTGAACAAGCTGCACTTATCCAGTGTGCGCAACACTTGCAGCCTACTTCTCCACCTTATCCCCCCAAGTCATGTCTAATGGCATCATAATTGCCCTTCCCCCAGCTATAACTCTTGCCCTGCGGTGTATACTTATCCCTTTCCATCATTAACGTAAACGTCACCGAATTGTGGTCACTGTCCCCAAAGTGCTCTCCTACCTCCAAATCCAACACCTGGCCTGGTTCATTACCCCAAACCAAATCCAACGTGGCCTCGCCTCTTGTTGGCCTGTCAACATATTGTTTCAGGAAACCCTCCTGCACACACTGTACAAAAAACGACCCATCTATTGTACTCAAACTATATCTTTTCCAGTCAATATTTGGAAAGTTAAAGTCTCCCATAATAACTACCCTGTTACTTTCGCTCTTATCCAGGATCATCCTCGCTATCCTTTCCTCTACATCCCTAGAATTATTTGGAGGCCTATAGAAGACTCCCAACAGGGTGACCTATTCTTTCATGTTTCTAACCTCAGCCCATACTACCTCGGAAGATGAGTCCCCATCTAGCATCCTCTCTGCCACCGTAATACTGCTCTTGACTAGCAGCGCCACACCTCCCCCTCTTTTGCCTCCTTCTCTGAGCTTACTAAAACACCTAAACCCCGGAACCTGCAACATCCATTCCTGTCCCTGCTCTATCCATGTCTCCGAAATGGCCACAACATCGAAGTCCCAGGTACCAACCCATGCTGCCAGTTCCCCTACCTTATTTTGTATACTCCTGGCATTGAAGTAGACACACTTCAAACCACCTACCTGAACACTGGCCCCCTCCTGCGACGTCAAATCTGTGCTGCTGACCTCTATAGTCTCATTCTCCCTTACCCTAAAATTACAATCCAGGTTCCCATGCCCCATTATAGCTATGACTGAAACATGGCTAAGGGAGGGGCAGGACTGGCAGCTCAATGTTCCGGGGTACAGATGCTATAGAAAGGATAGAACAGGAGGTAAGAGAGGAGGGGGAGTGGCGTTTTTGATTAGGGAGAACTTAGAGGGGATATATCCGAGGGTTTGCCCACTGAGTCTATATGGGTGGAAATGAAAAATAAGAAGGGAGAGATCACCTTGATAGGACTGTACTACAGGCCCCCAAATAGTCAGCGGGAAATTGAGGAGCAAATATGTCAGGAGATTACAGATAGCTGCAAGAAAAATAGGGTGGTAATAGTAGGGGACTTTAACTTTCCCAACATTGACTGGGACAGCCATAGCATTAGGGGCTTGGATGGAGGGAAATTTGTTGAGTGTATTCAGGAGGAATTTCTCATTCAGTATGTGGATGGACCGACTAGAGAGGGGGCAAAACTTGACCTCGTCTTGGGAAATAAGGAAGGGCAAGTGACAGAAGTGTTAGTGAGGGATCACTTTGGGACAAGTGACCATAACTCCATTAGTTTTAAGATAGCTATGGAGAATGATAGGTCTGGCCCAAGAGTTAAAATTCTTAATTGGGGCAAGGCCAATTTTGATGGTATCAGACAGGAACTTTCAGAGGTAGATTGGGGGAGACTGTTGACAGGCAAAGGGACGGCTGATAAATGGGAGGCTTTTAAAAATGTGTTAACCAGGGTTCAGGGTAAGCACATTCCCTTTAGAGTGAAGGGCAAGGCTGGTAGAAGTAGGGAACCCTGGATGACTCGAGATATTGAGACTCTGGTCAAAAAGAAGAAGGAGGCATATGACGTACATAAACAACTGGGATCAAGTGGATCCCTTAAAGAGTATAGAGATTGTCGAAATAGAGTTAAGAGGGAAATCAGGAAGGCAAAAAGGGGACATGAAATTGCTTTGGCAAATAATGCAAAGGAGAATCCAAAGAGCTTCTACAGATACATTAAGAGGAAAAGAGTAACTAGGGACAGAGTAGGGCCTATTAAGGATCAACAAGGACATCTATGTGCAGAGCCACAAGAGTTGGGTGAGATCCTGAATGAATATTTCTCATCGGTATTCACGGTGGAGAAAGGCATGGATGTTAGGAAACTAAGGGAAATAAATAGTGATGTCTTGAGAAGTGTGCATATTACAGAGGAGGAGGTGCTGGAAGTCTTAAAGCGCATCAAGGTAGATAAATCCCCGGGACCTGATGAAATGTATCCCAGGATGTTGTGGGAGGCTAGGGAGGAAATTGCGGGTCCCCTAACAGAGATATTTGAATCATCGGCAGCCACAGGTGAGGTGCCTGAAGATTGGAGAGTAGCGAATGTTGTGCCCTTGTTTAAGAAGGGCAGCAGGGAAAAGCCTGGGAACTACAGACCGGTGAGCCTAACGTCTGTAGTAGGTAAGTTGCTAGAAGGTATTCTGAGAGACAGGATCTACAAGCATTTAGAGAGGCAAGGACTGATTCGGGGCAGTCAGCATGGCTTTGTGCGTGGACAATCATGTCTCACAAATTTGATTGAGTTTTTTGAGGGGGTGACCAAGAAGGTAAATGAGGGCAGTGCAGTAGACGTTGTCTACATGGACTTTAGCAAAGCCTTTGACAAGGTACCGCATGGTAGGTTGTTGCAGAAGGTTAAAGCTCACGGGATCCAGGGTAAGGTTGCCAATTGGATTCAAAATTGGCTGGACGACAGAAGACAGAGGGTGGTTGTAGAGGGTTGTTTTTCAAACTGGAGGCCTGTGACCAGTGGTGTGCCTCAGGGATCGGTGCTGGGTCCACTGTTATTTGTGATTTATATTAATGATTTGGATGAGAATTTAGGAGGCATGGTTAGTAAGTTTGCAGATGACACCAAGATTGGTGGCACAGTGGATAGTGAAGAAGGTTATCCAGGATTGCAACGGGATCTTGATCAATTAGGCCAGTGGGCCGACGAATGGCAGATGGAGTTTAATTTAGATAAATGTGAGGTGATGCATTTTGGCAGATCAAATAAGGCCAGGACCTACTCAGTTAATGGTATGGCGTTGGGGAGAGTTATAGAACAAAGAGATCTAGGAGTACAGGTTCATAGCTCCTTGAAGGTGGAGTCGCAGGTGGACAGGGTGGTGAAGAAGGCATTCGGCATGCTTGGTTTCATTGGTCAGAACATTGAATACAGGAGTTGGGACGTCTTGTTGAAGTTGTACAAGACATTGGTACGGCCACACTTGGAATACTGTGTGCCGTTCTGGTCACCCTATTATAGAAAGGATATTATTAAACTAGAAAGAGTGCAGAAAAGATTTACTAGGATGTTACCGGGACTTGATGGTTTGAGTTATAAGGAGAGGCTGGATAGACTGGGACTTTTTTCCCTGGAGCGTAGGAGGCTTAGGGGTGATCTTATAGAGGTCTATAAAATAATGAGGGGCATAGATAAGGTAGTTGGTCAACATCTTTTCCCAAAGGTAGGGGAGTCTAAAACTAGAGGGCATAGGTTTAAGGGGAGAGATTCAGAAGGGCCCAGAGGGGCAATTTCTTCACTCAGAGGGTAGTGAGTGTCTGGAGTGTGCTGCCAGAGGTAGTAGTAGAGGCGGGTACAATTGTGTCTTTTAAAAAGCATTTAGATAGTTACATGGGTAAGATGGGTATAGAGGGTTATGGGCCAAGTGCGGGCAACTGGGACTAGCTTAATGGTAAAAATTGGGCGGCATGGACTGGTTGGGCCGAAGGGCCTGATTCCATGCTGTAAACTTCTATGATTCTATGATTCTATAAAATAGAACCCCCAAGTTCAAATCGTCCTTCTTGGCAGGGTCACTCAGCAACTCAAATCAACCCTTGAGAGTGAACTGTCTAACCTGGTGGGCCAATTCCGAAGCTAAGTATAGGCCTTTTAGTGATAGAGAATAGCCTAGAAAGTAGAGTTTATGCATGAGTAGTGATTTACTGTGTATAATAAATGTGTTTTGATTTGAATCTTACTAATTGGTGTGTTGAGTTATTGATCAGTACTTGAACTTGAACCTCGTGGCGGTATCATAAAGATATCTGGCGACTCTAGAGCAAAGGTTATAGAAACAGAGCAAATTAAGTAAAAATACAACGGGCAACATTTAAGAGCCAACCAAAAGTTAGCAACAGCCCTCACCTCCACCCTATCCCTGTAACCCCACCTAATCTTTTTTGGACAATAAGGATAATTTAGCATGGCCAATCCACCTAACCTGCACATCTTTGGACTGTGAGAGGAAACCGGAGCTCCCGGAGGACACCCATGCAGACATGGGGGGGCGTGCAGACTCGGCACAGACAGTGACCCAAGCCAGGAATCGAACCTGGGACGCTGGCGCTGTGAAGCAACTATGCTAACCACTGTGCTGCCATGCTGCCCTTCCCAATCGAAAGGTTGGGACTTCTGGTTGCAGCATGTCTGTGGAGGGCACATGTTTGGCGGCTCCTGTCAGAGCTGTCTTTTTTAGGCTCTTTACACCCAGTTCCTGGGAAATACCCTCATGTGAGAAGTTGTGGTAAGGGCTGAGGCATTTCAAGAATATCAAAAACCGGAAAAAAGAACCCACGAGAAAGGGAGTGAGCGAAAGTCCACCACCAAACGTGGTGAGGACTTCAGTGGGAGATATGATGGCGGGAGAGAGCTCGTTGGGTGAGGCCACGCCCATCACGATACAAACGATGGCTGAAGTGATGGCCGGGGAGTTGAGCGGCTGTTTTCAAAACATTTTGAGAGGCAGAGATGACGTGCTCGCTTAAGGAATGGGTGGGTGAGACCCTTGCCCCACTGAGAGAGGAGTGGGCACAGTCATCCGAGCTACCGTCATGTGGGCCTGGTGAATGACCTTAAATTGAATCAGGCCAAGCCTGGCACATGTTGCGGTTGAGTTTACCCTACTCAGAGCTTCCGCCCACAGCCAGTCCTCCATCTCCCCGCCAAACTCCTCCTCCCATTTGAGTTTCAGTTCCTCCGTCTGGGACTCTTCCCCCTTCACGAGCACCTTGTAGATATCCAAGACTCTACCCTCTCCGCCTTCTCCTCTAGAGACTATTCTGTCCTGGATCCCTATGGGAAGGATGGGACCTGTCTGCGTACAAAGCCCCGTATCTGTAAGTACCTAAAGTAATTTCCCCTTACCATCCCAAATTTTTCCTCCAAGCCCCTCAAACTCGCAAAACACCCCTCAAGGAACATATTGTCCACCCGCCCCACCCCTACCCGCCGCCATGTTCGAAACCCTCCATCCATGTTCCCGGGGCGAATCAATGGTTATCACATATTGGAGCCCAGACAGATGCACACCCCCCCCCACCCCACATGCCTCCTCCACTGGCCCCATATCCGCAGGGCCGCCCCCACTACCGGGCTGGTGGAGTACCTGGCCGGCGACAGCGGTAGGGAAACCGTGACCAGGGCTGCCAAACTGGTGCCCCTGCACGAAGCCGCCTCCACTTGCTCCCAGATAGACCCCGTCCCCACCATCCACTTCCGTATCATGGCTATGTTAGCCACCAGTGGTAGTTGATCAGACTCGGCAATGCCAGTCCTTCCTCGCTGCGGCTCCTTTCAAGCATCGCCTTCTTCACCCGCGGGGATTTTCCCGCCCAGAAAAAGCTCATGATGATTTTGCCAGTACTTTTGAAGAAGGACCGTGGGATAAAGATCGGGAGGCACTGGAAGATGAACAGAAATCTAGGGAGGATAGTCATCTTTACAGTCTGCACCCAACCCGCCAGTGACAGCGGGAGTGCATCCCATCTCCGAAACTCTCTCTTCATTTGTTCTAATTCATTTGAGCCCTAATTGAGATCAGCTCCCCCCTCACTACTGCCTTCAGCGCCTCCCACAGGGTCGCTGCTGAAACCTCTCCTGTATCGTTCACCTGCAAGTAATTTTGCATACACTTCCGAAGTCTCTCACATATCCCCTCCTCCGACAACAGTCCTACGTCTAACCTCCATTGCGGGCGTTGGTAATTCGCCCCCCCCTGACCTGCAGGTCCACCCAGTGCGGGGCATAGTCCGAGATAGTGATTGCCGAGTATTCCGTATTCTTTACGTCCCCTAAACAGTCCCTGCTCACGATAAAAAAATCAATCCTAGAATATGCTTTATGAACATGTGACTAAAACGAGTAGCCCCTTCCCGTCGGCTATCTGGCTCTCCATGGGTTCACAGCCCCCATTTGCTCCAAGAACCCTTTCAGCTCCCTTGCCATTGCTGGGAGTCTGCCCGTTCTGGGACATGACCAGTCCAGCCCCGGGTCAAGGACCGTATTAAAGTCCCCCTCATTATCAACTTACATGAGTCTAGGACCGGGATCTTCCCCAGCACTCTTTTGATAAAGTCAACGTCGTCCAAGTTCGGCGCATATATGTTTACCAGCACCACTCTTCTCCCCTCCAGCTTGCCCCTTACCATAAGGAATCTGCCCCCGCCATCTGCTTCTACGTCCTCTGCCTCAAATTTAACCCGCTTATTGATCATACTTGCTACCCCCCTGGACATAGAATCCAAGCCCGAGTGGAAGACCTGGCTGATCCAGCCCATCCTTAGCCTAGTCTGGTCAGACACTTTCAGATGTGTCTCCTGCAACATAATTACGTCCGCCTTCAGAGCCCGCAATTGCGCGAACACACGTGCCCTTTTAACTGGCCCATTTTGTCCCCTGACATTCCAGGTGATCAGCCTGGTTGGGGGGCGCAACCCCCCCCCCCCCCTCTCTCAACCACCCTCCACCCCCGCCGGTCAGCCATAACCTTTCTTGGGCCCCCCCCCGGCCCATGCACCGTGCCATTCCTGGCTCGCCTTTTGGCTGCCTCCACCCCCGACCTCCTTTCCATTCCCTACTTCAAGATCCCCCCCCCACATCAGCAAAATAACTCCCCACCCTAGCAACATCACCTGATAACCCCACCCCTGCCATTCACTGGCTGTATTCTCCCCCCCCACCTGACTCCCTTGACTAGCCAATCTGCTCGCCCGGTGACTCATCGCTCCGGCGTCCCCTTGTCTCACTTCCATTGTTTCCCCGACCTCATCTCCCCCCCTCCCCAGCACACCATCCCCCACTCCGACCCACTGGAGCAGTCTCACTAAGATGGGAAAGATCAAACAAGATGTAAACATCAAACAGCAACGCGAGGCTGCTCCAGGTACAAGACAGTTCCAGTTGTGTACACAGATCAGTGTTAACCCACGTCCCTTTCTGAGCACCAAAAAAAAATATATATATATAACACCGCAATAACCCAGTACCCGTACATCCCCCATCCGAAACAAACATAAAAACCATAGACATAAATGAAATAAAAGCCCCCAACCAACATCTTTAATCCCCATTGCTGACCGGCCACCCTTTTGTTACAATACAGGTTCCAGCGCACTCAGAGAGCCCAACAAAAGGCACCCACCACAACAGAAGAAATAAAAAGAAGAGAAAAAAAACAACAGAAAAAAGAAAAAAGACCATACGGGGGGGAATACCCTCCCCCCACATCCCCCACAGACAAAAACTGCCCACTCAAAATACACCACAAGGCACCTTTAAAGCAGTAAACAGTCGACCTGCAGTCTAGGCACAGTAGGCGTCCCTTCAACCAGAAATTCTCGGACCCTAGCTTGCGTCCGTGGGTCCTTTTTGCGAGGCCAGCCCCTGATCCCTCACAAGGTCCATCTTCTTCAGGCTCGGAGAAGTAGTGGTGTTGGCCCTGATGCGTAACCCAAAGACGGGCCGGGAAGAGCAGACCAAACTTCACCTGCTTTTTGAACAACACCTCCTTAACTAGTTTAAAGGCTGCTCGCCGCCTGGCCACCTCCTGGCTTAGGTCCTGGTAAATGCGAAGGACACTGTTATTCCACGTGCTGCTCTTAGCGCTCTTTCCCCACTGCAGCACCCGCTCCTTCTCCACAAATCTGTGGAACCTAATCACCATTGGACGGGGGCCCCCCCCGGACGTTCCTGTCTCGCCTGTGCCCTGTGTGCCCCCTCCAGCTGTCGCGGACAGGCTTCAGCCCCCATCAGCTGCATCAACAGGTCCGCCACGAACGCTGTGGCATCAGCTCCCTCCGCCTCCTCCAGGAGGCCGATGATCCTCAGATTTTGTCTACGGGCTCTATTTTCCAGCTCCTCTACTCTGTCCAGCAGTCTTCTCTGTCTCTCCTACAACCCGTCGACTTCTAGCGCAGCAATCGTCTGCGCGTCCGCCTGCTCCTCCACCGCCTCTCCCAGCTCCTTAACATTTTCGTCCTGGGCATCCAGTCTCTGGTTCAGCTGATCCACTGCCTTCTGAAGTGGGTCCAAGTTATCCCGCTTCAACGACTCAAAACTGCTCTTTATCACCTGCAGCATGTTTTCCAGGGCCTGCTGGATCGCCGGGTCCGAGGTCCGCAGGTCCGCCATCTTTGCTCCCGGGTCAGCTTCCCCTGCACCTTGCCTTTGTCCCTTCCTCTCCCGTTTGTGCTGCTTTCTGCTCTCCCGCAGTTCCATGCAGCTTTGCGCGCTCCTTAGCCCCCCGTGGCCGTCCTTTCAGCGCTTCACAGCCCCGCAAAACCGGGGAACCAGGTCCTCAAATCCCGTCGGAGTGAGAGCCGTCGAATGTGCGGCTCACTCACTCATTGCCGCCACCGGAAGTCGATGCTGGCAAAGTTGATGGAGGAGGGGGAGGATCCCTCCCACTACAAGTTGGACAGGGCCCACCGGTACCTCCGGCTGAAACCAAGAACGAATGAACCACCGAGAGCTGTGACGGTCTGCTTTCGTAATTTTCAAGTGAAGGAGAAGATGCCGAGGAGGGCAAAGCAGAAGCGGGTGGTGCAGTGGAATAGCAACGGTATACCTACATACCGCGATCCGACGACGGAGCTGGCAAGGAGACAGACGCCCTTCAGTTGGGCTAAGACGGCGTTGTATAAACGCAACGTGCGGTTTGGTGTGGTCTACCCAGCGAAGCTATGGGTCACACATAACGACAGGGACTACTGTTTTGAGATGGTGGTGGAGGTGCAGCCATTTTTGAAGGCAGAAGGCCTGAGACTGAACTGAGTTTAGACTTTGATGGTGTTTGACTGGGTTTTTCCTTTATGTTGTTCTTTCCGTTTATTGATGTTATGGTTAACTGTTTTGTGTAATAGATGCTTGGGGTGGGGTGGTTTGGGAAGGACGGTGGGATTTGTGGTTTGCTAGGTTTGGGGTCTTGTTTGGATGTAGGGTGTTGGTAGTTTAGAGGGGGTGAGTGAGGGGGGTTTTGGTGTTGGTGTATTTTTTCAATGTGGGGGAGGGGCTCTGGCAGGGGCTGCCACGCTTGCAAACGCAATGTTTACTAGTGAACAGGAGCAAGGTGGGGAGAGGTGCCGCGGTCATTGGAACCTTTATAGGCAGGTTTCGATAGGCCTGAGAGGTGTGAATGGTGAGTGGATGGGGATAATACTGGGAGAGGAGTTTTCAAGAGGAAGTGGTTGGGGGTTTCTGGGAAGGGAGGGGTGGGAGTGTGACGGTGACCAGGGCCAGGGCTGGGTCCTGCCTACCAGATGGGGACTGGGGGGTATGGTCATAGTGGGTAGGAAGGGTGGGGGGGGGGAGACCCCTGGTCAGAGTGGTGACTTGGAACATGTGAGGGTTGGGGAGACTGGTGAAGAAAGTACAAGTTTTCTTGCACTTGAAGGGCCTGAAAGCAGATGTGGTGCTGTTGCAGGAGACCCATCTGAGGGCAAAGGACCAGGTGAGGCTGAGTAAGGGCTGGGTGAGTCAGCTGTTTCATTTGGGCTTCGACAGCAGGGCCCTGCGGGTGGCGATACTAGTGGGCAAATAGGTAAGGTTCTAGATGGAGAATATGGTGACGGATCAATGAGGCAGGTATGTGATAGTAACAGGTGCGTTGGAAGGGAGGCTGGTGGTGCTGGTTTGCATTTATGCCCTAAACTGGGACAACCCTGGGTTTGTGAGGAAAATGTTTGCGGCCATACCGGATTTGGATACTTGCCAGTTTATATTGGGGGGGGATTGGAATATGGTGGTCGACCCAAATGTGGACAGGTTTTGGCCATGCTTGTTGGCCCCTTTGGGGGTGGGGGGGTTTATGTAGGAGATGGGAGGAGTGAATCCATGGGATAGGGAGTATACGGTTTTTTTGCTAGTGCATAAGGTGTACTCAAGTATCAACTTTTGTGTAGTGGAAAGATGCTGCAAACTGGGGTACAGAGGCAGAGTGTTCAGTGATCGTGATATCGGACCACCCTTCGCACTGGGTGGATGTGGTTTTGGAGAAGGGTCCAACCCAGAGGCTGGAGTGGAGGCTAGATGTGGGTTTGATGGCCGACCCGAACTTTTGCACTTAAATGGGGATAGTGATTGAGGAGTATGTGGGGTGTAACTGGAATGGGGAGGTCTCACCGTTGGTGGTCTGGGAGGCGTTGAAGGTGGGAGTGAGGGGCAGGGTCATTTCATTCAATGTGAAGGTGGATAGGGCGGTGCCGGAGCAGCGGCAGCGTTTGATACAGGAGATTTTGGAGGTTGATGGGAGATATGTGGAGGACTCGGAGCCGGGACCTTTGGTGAGGCAAAGGAGTTACAGGCAAAGTTTGACCTTCTATCCATATGGAGGGCGATCAGCAGCTGAGGTGAGCAAGGTGGATTGTCTATGAGTATGGTTGAATGCCAGTCGATTGTTGGAGCTCCGTTGGCAGGTGGCGAGGGAGATCATGAGGATTAGGGATATGATAATGGTTCCGGAGCAGACAAATAAACCTTTATAGGGACTTGTATAAATTGGAGCCGCCAGAGGATGAGTCAGAGATGAGGTAATTTCTGGAGTGTCTGGATATGGTGAAATATGGTGAAAGAGAGGGCGGGATTGGAGGAACCAATGGGGGTGGAAGAAGGGCAGACAGCGATCAGGAAGATGCAGTCAGGTAAGGTGCTGAGGCCGTATGAGTTCCGGTGGAATTTTATAAAATATTCAAGGATAAGTTGATTGTAGAAATGTTTGAGGATGCAATGGTTAGGGTAGTATCGGCGGAGATAATGGGGTAGGCGTCCATCTCACTATTACTTAAAAAGGAGACGGGTCCGGTGGAATGTGGGTCAAACAGGCTCATTTCTCTACTAAACGTGGATGCTAAGATATTGGCGAAGGTGGAAGGTGTTGGCAGCGAGGTTGGAGGAATGCCTTCCGACGGCGGTGAGGGAGGATCAGACTGGAGTCGTTAAGGGCAGGCAGCTGTCGTCGAATGTGTAGCGGCTGCTGAATGGAGTGCTTTCTCCAGCAGAAGGAAGGGAGCTGGAGTGGTGGCATTAGATGCGGAGAAGGCACTTGACAGAGTGAAGTGGAGAAATTTGGGATTGGGCCTAAGTTTGTGGCATGGGTGAAATTGATAAGCAAGGATCCGATAGTATGCATAAGGACAAATGGTATGAATTTGAGATACTTTCCACTATTTTGGTGAACAAGGCAGGGGTGCCCAATGCCCCCCCTACTGTTCACTCAGGCGATTGAGCCCTTGGCCATTGCGCTAAGGGGTTTGGACTTATGGAAGGGGATAGTGAGGGGGGGGGGGGGGGTGGGGGGTGCGGGTGGAGCACAAGGTGTCTCTGTACCCGGACAATCTGCTGTTGTACATCTCGGACCTAAGCTCGTTGGTGAGGGAAAAAATGGGGTTTCTAAGGAAATTTGGGCGCTTTTGAGGTACAAGTTAAATTTAGGGAAAAACAAATAATTTGTGGTGTCTTCTCCAGGCACAGGGCCGGGAATGGGAGGGCTTCCATTCTGGGTAGCGGCAACTCATTTTAGGGGTACAGGTTATGGGGTACAGGTGGCATGGGACTGGGCACGACTTCTTAAGCTTAATTTTACGAGTCTGATGGTGAGGGTTGTCATAATATACACCAATATATCATGATGCAGACACACATACTGATGGACACACAGCAAGACCAATCAACACACACAACACAGCAGCCAGTTAGAACACACTCACTATAAAGACAGAGGGCATCAGTTTTCTCGCTCATTCGGGATGCAGCCTCTCAGAAGGACAGAGCTTACAGCTTACAGCACAGATCTTCACCATGTGCTGAGTGCATAAACTGGTTAGGATAGGCATAGGTCTTTAGTTTAATCTAACATCGTGTTAACCCACAGTGAAAGTATGTTCAACAGTTTCTAGCTTAATAAAATAGTGTTGTACTATTTTAAGTGTTGGTGGCCTGTATGTGTTCCATGGATCCAGAGCACCCAACACATCATGGTACCAATAGTTGAGGGATGTTAGAACTTCTTAGACCTACCTGCAAGTGATCTGCCTTCTACCAGCATACCGTCATCCTGCAAAATGGACAGCGTCTGCCCGCCGCCGCCGCTCCGCATCACCGGTAACCTAGGGGCCAACTGGAAGATATTCAAACAAAGCTTCCAGCTCTACCTTGAAGCCACAGACCGGGAAGCTGCCTCAGACACCAGGAAGATCGCTCTCTTCCCATCCACGGCCGGGAACCATGCCATCCACATTTTCAATTCTCTCACCTTTACAGATGGTGAAGATAAATCAAAATTCAAGACGGTCCTCCTTAAGTTTGACAGTCACTGTGACATCGAGGTGAATGAAAGTTTTGAGGGCTATGTATTCCAACAGCGTTTGCAGGGTAAGGAAGAACCTTTCCACTCCTTTCTCACCCACCTCATCCTTGCGCAGTCCTGTAATTACGGGTCCACCTCTGATGCCATGATACGCGACCTGATCATTTTCGGTGTTCAGTCGGACCCCCTACGCCAGCAGCTCCTCAAGGTAAAGCAGCTCACCCTAGCGACCGCCATCGAGACCTGCGTGCTACATGAACACGCCACTAATCGGTATTCCCACATCCAAGCGGCTGAAACGGCGCGGCAAGGTGCCCACGAGGCAGAACGGGTCCAAGCAACTCCAGGGCCTCAGCCTGGATGAGGGCGGCCATTTCACGCTCTTTTCGCAGACTCCCGCGCTTGTGTGCACAGAACGAGGGGACGGCGACGTCAATGAACGTACTACGCAGGCGCGCACCACGTACGGCCGCGGCACACATGCGCAGTGGCGCAGCGAGTGTACTGACGCTACAATGTACGGCACCTGTGGCTCCGCCCATTTAAAGCGGCAATGTCCTGCCAGATCCTGACGATGCCTGCAATGTGGCAAACTTGGCCACTATGCTGCTTTATGCAGATCAGCTCAGCCTGCCAACTCTCGTCGCTCCAGCCAGCCTCGTAGAAATGTCCGGGCCATTCAACCCACGGTCACCGAGCCCGATTCGGAACTGCTACCCGATATTGACACCGAGGACCCGAAGTCGGTATCATTACAAAAAACAGGGTGTCCCCGAAGCAAAGAATCCAGCCTCTACAGGTATATAGCATCGATCCGGACGATGAGTGGTGTGCCACCCTTACGGTCAACCGGTCCCAAATACGATTCCGCCTGGACACCGGTGCCTCCGCCAATCTCATTGCGCGGTCTGACCTCTAAAGCCTTCGTGTCAAACCAGCCATCCTGCCATCAGCCTGCCAGCTATTAGATTATAATGGCAATGCCATTGCTGACAGCGGCTCATGCCAACTTGAAGTGACGCACAGGTCACGCAAAGCCATCCTTCTCTTTGAAATCATGGGCTCCTCGAAAGCCTCCCTGCTTGGCGCGCAGGCATGCAAGCTGTTGAATCTAGTTCAGAGAGTTCACTCTCTCTCTCCTGCTTACGTGCCTGCTTTTCAGGACACCAACTTCAGGGTGCAGCTCGACACCATTATCAACCAGTACCACGACGTCTTCGAGGGCATGGGCACGCTCCCGTACACCTACAGGATTTTATTAAAACCGAATGCCACGCCTGTGGTGCACGCACCTCGCAGGGTCCCAGCACCCCTTAAGGACCGCCTCAAGCGGCAGCTGCAGGACCTCCAGGACCAATGAGTGATTTCCAAAGTCACGGAACCGACCGACTGGGTCAGTTCCATGGTATGTGTAAAAAAGCCTTCCAGCGAATTGAGACTTTGCATTGATCCCAAGGATCTCAATCGCAATATTATGAGAGAGCACTATCCAATTCCCAAGCGCAAAGAGCTCACATGTGAGATGGCTCGCGCCAAGCTCTTTACCAAACTCAACGCCTCAAAAGGATTCTGGCAAATCCAGCTCGATGAATCCAGCAGGAAACGCTGCACATTTAACACCCCCTTTGGAAGATATTGGTACAACAGGATGCCGTTTGGGATCATCTCTGCATCAGAAGTGTTCCATAGGATTATGGAACAAATGATGGAAGGCATTGAAGGTGTTCGCGTCTATGTCAATGACATAATCATTTGGTCCACCATTCCGCAGGAGCATGTTAGTCGCCTCCAGCGCGTATTCAGACGTATACATGAGCATGGCCTCCGTTTCAACAGGGCCAAATGCTCTTTTGGTCAGACAGAACTTAAGCTCCTCGGGGACCACATCTCCCAATTGGGTGTGCAGCCGGATGCGGACAAGGTAGCTGCCATCACAGCTATGAAAACACCAGAGGACAAGAAGGCTGTCCTCCGATTTCTGGGCATGATCAATTTTTTAGGGAAATTCATCCTTAACCTCGCCTCTCATACCACGGCTCTCAGGAACCTGGTCAGGAAGACGACAGACTTCCAATGGCTCCCTGCCCACGAGTACGAATGGAGGGAACTCAAGGCAAAACTGACCACGGCCCCGGTCTTAGCTTTCTTTGATCCAGCAAAGGAGACCAAAATTTCGACCGATGTCAGTCAATCCGGCATTGGGGCAGTGCTCCTTCAACGTGATGGGGTCTCATCATGGGCCCCAGTTGCATATGCGTCACGTGCGATGACCCCCACGGAGCAGCGCTACGCGCAGATAGAAAAGGAGTGCCTGGGCCTTCAGACCGGTGTTGTTAAATTTCACGATTATGTCTACAGACTTCCTCAATTCACCGTCAAGACCGACCATCGCCCGCTGGTCAATAAAATACAGAAGGACTTGAACGACATGACGCCTTGCTTCCAGCGTATTCTTCTCAAGCTCTGGCGATACAACTTCCAGCTGGTATACACCCCAGGCAAGGACCTCATCATTGCTGACGCTCTCTCCAGGGCAGTCAACACTCCATGTGACCCAGCGGGATTTGTCTGCCAGGTTGCCGCCCATATGGCATTTGCGGCCTCCAATCTACCTGCCTCGGATGAACGCCTTGTCCAAATTCGCCGTGAGACGGCGACTGGCCCCTTGCTACAGCGTGTCATGCGCCACCTAACGGACGGGTGGCTCAAGGGCCAATGCCCTCAATTCTATAATGTCAGAGATGATCTAGCGGTAGTAGACGGGGTTCTTCTAAAATTGGACCGCATTGTCATCCCGCATAGCATGCGCCAGCTTGTCCTGGAACAACTACACGAGGGCCACCTTGGCGTGGAAAAGTACCGCTGACGGGCCCAAGAGGCAGTGTACTGGCCCGGCATTAATGAGGACATAGCCAACACAGTGCTCAACTGCCCCACTTGTCAGCGCTTCCAGCCGGCCCAACCACGTGTGACCCTGCAGCCCCATGAGTTGGTCACGTCACCATGGACCAAGGTGGGCATTGACCTGTTCCACGCGTTGGGTAGAGACTATGTCCTGATCGTGGACTACTTTTCGAATTACCTGGAGGTGATACAGTTGCACGACCTCACCTCGTCTGCAGTCATTCGTGCATGTAAAGAAACCTTTGCTCGACACGACATCCCGCTCACGGTTATGTCGGAAAATGGCCCCTTCTTCGCCAGCCAAGAATGGTCCAACTTTGCCAGGCGGTACAATTTTGCCCATGAGACGTCCCGTCCCCTGTACCCCCAATCCAACGGCAAAGCAGAGAAAGGAGTATATATCTTCAAATGGCTCCTATGCAAGGCTGCCGATGCTGGGTCTGATTTCTACCTTGCCTTGCTGGCCTATCGCTCCGCCCCACTGTCCACTGGCCTGTCGCCAGCCCAATTACTCATGAGTCGCACCCTGAGGACGACGGTGCCGTCCATCCATGTCCCAGACCTCGACCACGTTCCGGTCCTTCGCCGGATGCAGCTGTCTCGTGCACAGCACAAGGCGGCTCATGACTCCCGTGCAGCTGATCTCCCTGCTCTGGCTCCAGATGACAACGTCCGCGTCCATCTTCCGGATAGTGGCTGGTCTGCAACCGCTGTTGTCCTTCGGCATGTGGCCCCCCGCTCGTTCCTGGTTCGTCTACCGGGTGGCTCTATTCTGCACCGCAATCGACGCGCCCTTCGTCTCGTTCCACGCTCGCCACGTGATCCTCCAGTGTCACTTCGCCCTCCTGCTGACCCTGCCATGGACTATGCAGAGCTCCCTGTCACTCTCCCTCCCCCTGACTTTGACGCAGTCCAGCCCGCTCCGGAACCGGCGGATCTCGACCCACCCTTGAGGCGGTCAACCAGAATTCGTCGCCCACCTCAGAGACTAAATTTATGAACTTTTCGACTTTATGGACTCTCTGAATTGTTTTGTTGCTTTGTTTGATCATTCCCCTGGTTTGTATATAGTGTTGGTCTCGTTACTCTTGTTGCATACTGTTTCTCTGCACCAGGCACCTTCCCATGTAAATAGCTTAGTTCTCATGTACATTGTCCTGTAAATATGTCTTCGCACCCCCCACGTAGTTAGGAACATTCTCACCACACATTATTTATTGCCACACACATACAGTTTTTTAGAAAAGGGGGGATGTCATAATATACACCAATATATCATGGTGCAGACACACACACTGATGGACACACAGCAAGGCCAATCAAGACACACAATACCGCAGCCAATCGCCAGTTAGAGCACACTCTCTATAAAGACAGAGGGCATCAGTTTTCCCACTCATTTGGGATGCAGCCTCTCAGAAGGACAGAGCTTACAGCTTACAGCACAGATCTTCACCATGTGCTGAGTGCATAGACTGGTTAGGATAGGCATAGGTCTTTAGTTTAATCTAACATCGTGTTAACCCACAGTGAAAGTATGTTCAACAGTTCAACCGGAGCAGCGGCAGCGTTTGGTACAGGAGATTTTGGAGGTTGATGGGAGATATGTGGAGGACTCGGAGCCGGGACCTTTGGTGAGGCAAAGGAGTTACAGGCAAAGTTTGATCTTCTATCCATATGGAGGGCGATCAGCAGCTGAGGTGAGCAAGGTGGATTGTCTATGAGTATGGTTGAATGCCAGTCGATTGTTGGAGCTCCGTTGGCAGGTGGCGAGGGAGATCATGAGGATTAAGGATATGATAATGGTTCCGGAGCAGACAAATAAACCTTTATAGGGACTTGTATGAATTGGAGCCGCCAGAGGATGAGTCAGAGATGAGGTAATTTCTGGAGTGTCTGGATATGGTGAAATATGGTGAAAGAGAGGGCGGGATTGGAGGAACCAATGGGGGTGGAAGAAGGGCAGCCAGTGATCAGGAAGATGCAGTCAGGTAAGGTGCTGAGGCCGTATGGGTTCCGGTGGAATTTTATAAAATATTCAAGGATAAGTTGATTGTAGAAATGTTTGAGGATGCAATGGTTCGGGTAGTATCGGCGGAGATAATGGGGTAGGCGTCCATCTCACTATTACTTAAAAAGGAGACGGGTCCGGTGGAGTGTGGGTCAAACAGGCTCATTTCTCTACTAAACGTGGATGCTAAGATATTGGCGAAGGTGGAAGGTGTTGGCAGCGAGGTTGGAGGAATGCCTTCCGACGGCGGTGAGAGAGGATCAGACCGGAGTCGTTAAGGGCAGGCAGCTGTCGTCGAATGTGTAGCGGCTGCTGAATGGAGTGCTTTCTCCAGCAGAAGGAAGGGAGCTGGAGTGGTGGCATTAGATGCGGAGAAGGCACTTGACAGAGTGAAGTGGAGAAATTTGGGATTGGGCCTAAGTTTGTGGCATGGGTGAAATTGATAAGCAAGGATCCGATAGTATGCATAAGGACAAATGGTATGAATTTGAGATACTTTCCACTATTTTGGTGAACAAGGCAGGGGTGCCCAATGCCCCTCCTACTGTTCACTCAGGCGATTGAGCCCTTGGCCATTGCGCTAAGGGGTTTGGACTTATGGAAGGGGATAGTGAGGGGGGTGGGGGGGGGTGCGGGTGGAGCACAAGGTGTCTCTGTACCCGGACAATCTGCTGTTGTACATCTCGGACCTAAGCTCGTTGGTGAGGGAAAAAATGGGGTTTCTAAGGAAATTTGGGGCGCTTTTGAGGTACAAGTTAAATTTAGGGAAAAACAAATAATTTGTGGTGTCTTCTCCAGGCACAGGGCCGGGAATGGGAGGGCTTCCATTCTGGGTAGCGGCAACTCATTTTAGGGGTACAGGTTATGGGGTACAGGTGGCATGGGACTGGGCACGACTTCTTAAGCTTAATTTTACGAGTCTGATGGTGAGGGTTGTCATAATATACACCAATATATCATGATGCAGACACACATACTGATGGACACACAGCAAGACCAATCAACACACACAACACAGCAGCCAGTTAGAACACACTCACTATAAAGACAGAGGGCATCAGTTTTCTCGCTCATTCGGGATGCAGCCTCTCAGAAGGACAGAGCTTACAGCTTCCAGCACAGATCTTCACCATGTGCTGAGTGCATAAACTGGTTAGGATAGGCATAGGTCTTTAGTTTAATCTAACATCGTGTTAACCCACAGTGAAAGTATGTTCAACAGTTTCTAGCTTAATAAAATAGTGTTGTACTATTTTAAGTGTTGGTGGCCTGTATGTGTTCCATGGATCCAGAGCACCCAACACATCATGGTTCCAGTAGTTGAGGGATGTTAGAACTTCTTAGACCTACCTGCAAGTGATCTGCCTTCTACCAGCATACCGTCATCCTGCAAAATGGACAGCGTCTGCCCGCCGCCGCCGCTCCGCATCACCGGTAACCTAGGGGCCAACTGGAAGATATTCAAACAAAGCTTCCAGCTCTACCTTGAAGCCACAGACCAGGAAGCTGCCTCAGACACCAGGAAGATCGCTCTCTTCCCATCCACGGCCGGGAACCATGCCATCCACATTTTCAATTCTCTCACCTTTAAAGATGGTGAAGATAAATCAAAATTCAAGACGGTCCTCCTTAAGTTTGACAGTCACTGTGACATTGAGGTGAATGAAAGTTTTGAGGGCTATGTATTCCAACAGCGTTTGCAGGGTAAGGAAGAACCTTTCCACTCCTTTCTCACCCACCTCATCCTTGCGCAGTCCTGTAATTACGGGTCCACCTCTGATGCCATGATACGCGACCTGATCATTTTCGGTGTTCAGTCGGACCCCCTATGCCAGCAGCTCCTCAAGGTAAAGCAGCTCACCCTAGCGACCGCCATCGAGACCTGCGTGCTACATGAACACGCCACTAATCGGTATTCCCACATCCAAGCGGCTGAAACGGCGTGGCAAGGTCCCCACGAGGCAGAACGGGTCCAAGCAACTCCAGGGCCTCAGCCTGGATGAGGGCGGCCATTTCACGCTCTTTTCGCAGACTCCCGCGCTTGTGTGCACAGAAGGAGGGGACGGCGACGTCAACGAACGTACTACGCAGGCGCGCACCACGTACGGCCGCGGCACACATGCGCAGTGGCGCAGCGAGTGTACTGACGCTACAATGTACGGCACCTGTGGCTCCGCCCATTTAAAGCGGCAATGTCCTGCCAGATCCTGACGATGCCTGCAATGTGGGAAACTTGGCCACTATGCTGCTTGATGCAGATCAGCTCAGCCTGCCAACTCTCGTCGCTCCAGCCAGCCTCGTAGAAATGTCCGGGCCATTCAACCCACGGTCACCGAGCCCGATTCGGAACTGCTACCCGATATTGACACCGAGGACCCGAAGTCGGTATCATTACAAAAAACAGGGTGTCCCCGAAGCAAAGAATCCAGCCTCGACAGGTATATAGCATCGATCCGGACGATGAGTGGTGTGCCACCCTTACGGTCAACCGGTCCCAAATACGATTCCGCCTGGACACCGGTGCCTCCGCCAATCTCATTGAGGTCTGACCTCCAAAGCCTTCGTGTCAAACCAGCCATCCTGCCATCAGCCTGCCAGCTATTAGATTATAATGGCAATGCCATTGCTGCCAGCGGCTCGTGTCAGCTTGAAGTGACGCACAGGTCACACAAAGCCATCCTTCTCTTTGAAATCATGGGCTCCTCGAAAGCCTCCCTGCTTGGCACGCAGGCATGCAAGCTGTTGAATCTAGTTCAGAGAGTTCACTCTCTCTCTCCTGCTTACGTGCCTGCTTTTCAGGAAACCAACTTCAGGGCGCAGCTCGATGCCATTATCAACCAGCACCACGACGTCTTCGAGGGCATGGGCACGCTCCCGTACACCTACAGGATTTTATTAAAACCGAATGCCACGCCTGTGGTGCACGCACCTCGCAGGGTCCCAGCACCCCTTATGGACCACCTCAAGCGGCAGCTGCAGGACCTCCAGGACCAATGAGTGATTTCCAAAGTCACGGAACCGACCGACTGGGTCAGTTCCATGGAATGTGTAAAAAAACCTTCCGGCGAATTGAGACTTTGCATTGATCCCAAGGATCTCAATCGCAATATTATGAGAGAGCACTATCCAATTCCCAAGTGCAAAGAGCTCACATGTGAGATGGCTCGCGCCAAGCTCTTTACCAAACTCAACGCCTCAAAAGGATTCTGGCAAATCCAGCTCGATGAATCCAGCAGGAAACGCTGCACATTTAACACGCCCTTTGGAAGATATTGGTACAACAGGATGCCGTTTGGGATCATCTCTGCATCAGAAGTGTTCCATAGGATTATGGAACAAATGATGGAAGGCATTGAAGGTGTTCACGTCTATGTCAATGACATAATCATTTGGTCCACCATTCCGCAGGAGCATGTTAGTCGCCTCCAGCGCGTATTCAGACGTATACATGAGCATGGCCTCCGTTTCAACAGGGCCAAATGCTCTTTTGGTCAGACAGAACTTAAGCTCCTCGGGGACCACATCTCCCAATTGGGTGTGCAGCCGGATGCGGACAAGGTAGCTGCCATCACAGCTATGAAAACACCAGAGGACAAGAAGGCTGTCCTCCGATTTCTGGGCATGATCAATTTTTTAGGGAAATTCATCCTTAACCTCGCCTCTCACACCACGGCTCTCAGGAACCTGGTCAGGAAGACGACAGACTTCCAATGGCTCCCTGCCCACGAGTACGAATGGAGGGAACTCAAGGCAAAACTGACCACGGCCCCGGTCTTAGCCTTCTTTGATCCAGCAAAGGAGACCAAAATTTCGACCGATGTCAGTCAATCCGGCATTGGGGCAGTGCTCCTTCAACGTGATGGGGTCTCATCATGGGCCCCAGTTGCATATGCGTCACGTGCGATGACCCCCACGGAGCAGCGCTACGCGCAGATAGAAAAGGAGTGCCTGGGCCTTCAGACCGGTGTTGTTAAATTTCACGATTATGTCTACAGACTTCCTCAATTCACCGTCAAGACCGACCATCGCCCGCTGGTCAATATAATACAGAAAGACTTGAACGACATGACGCCTTGCTTCCAGCGTATTCTTCTCAAGCTCTGGCGATACAACTTCCAGCTGGTATACACCCCAAGCAAGGACCTCATCATTGCTGACGCTCTCTCCAGGGCAGTCAACACTCCATGTGACCCAGCGGGATTTGTCTGCCAGGTTGCCGCCCATATGGCATTTGCGGCCTCCAATCTACCTGCCTCGGATGAACGCCTTGTCCAAATTCGCCGTGAGACGGCGACTGACCCCTTGCTACAGCGTGTCATGTGCCACCTAACGGACGGGTGGCTCAAGGGCCAATGCCCTCAATTCTATAATGTCAGAGATGATCTAGCGGTAGTAGACGGGGTTCTTCTAAAATTGGACCGCATTGTCATCCCGCATAGCATGCGCCAGCTTGTCCTGGAACAACTACACGAGGGCCACCTTGGCGTGGAAAAGTACCGCTGACGGGCCCAAGAGGCAGTGTACTGGCCCGGCATTAATGAGGACATAGCCAACACAGTGCTCAACTGCCCCACTTGTCAGCGCTTCCAGCCGGCCCAACCACGTGTGACCCTGCAGCCCCATGAGTTGGTCACGTCAGCATGGACCAAGGTGGGCATTGACCTGTTCCACGTGCTGGGTAGAGACTATGTCCTGATCGTGGACTACTTTTCGAATTACCTGGAGGTGATACAGTTGCACGACCTCACCTCGTCTGCAGTCATTCGTGCATGTAAAGAAACCTTTGCTTGACACGACATCCCGCTCACGGTTATGTCGGAAAATGGCCCCTTCTTCGCCAGCCAAGAATGGTCCAACTTTGCCAGGCGGTACAATTTTGCCCATGAGACGTCCCGTCCCCTGTACCCCCAATCCAACGGCAAAGCAGAGAAGGGAGTACATATCTTCAAATAGCTCCTATGCAAGGCTGCCGATGCTGGGTCTGATTTCTACCTTGCCTTGCTGGCCTATCGCTCCGCCCCACTGTCCACTGGCCTGTCGCCAGCCCAATTACTCATGAGTCGCACCCTGAGGACGACGGTGCCGTCCATCCATGTCCCAGACCTCGACCACGTTCCGGTCCTTCGCCGGATGCAGCTGTCTCGTGCACAGCACAAGGCGGCTCATGACTCCCGTGCAGCTGATCTCCCTGCTCTGGCTCCAGATGACAACGTCCGCGTCCATCTTCCGGATGGTGGCTGGTCTGCAACCGCTGTTGTCCTTCGGCATGTGGCCCCCCCGCTCGTTCCTGGTTCGTCTACCGGGTGGCTCTACTCTGCACCGCAATCGACGCGCCCTTCGTCTCGTTCCACGCTCGCCACGTGATCCTCCAGTGTCACTTCGCCCTCCTGCTGACCCTGCCATGGACTATGCAGAGCTCCCTGTCACTCTCCCTCCCCCTGACTTTGACGCAGTCCAGCCCGCTCTTGAACCGGCGGATCTCGACCCACCCTTGAGGCGGTCAACCAGAATTCGTCGCCCACCTCAGAGACTAAACTTATGAACTTTTCGACTTTATGGACTCTCTGAATTGTTTTGTTGCTTTGTTTGATCATTCCCCTGGTTTGTATATAGTGTTGGTCTCGTTACTCTTGTTGCATACTGCTTCTCTGCACCAGGCACCTTCCCATGTAAATAGCTTAGTTCTCATGTACATTGTCCTGTAAATATGTCTTCGCACCCCCCACGTAGTTAGGAACATTCTCACCACACATTATTTATTGCCACACACATACAGTTTTTTATAAAAGGGGGGATGTCATAATATACACCAATATATCATGGTGCAGACACACACACTGATGGACACACAGCGGGACCAATCAACACACACAACACCGCAGCCAATCACCAGTTAGAGCACACTCTCTATAAAGACAGAGGGCATCAGTTTTCCCACTCATTTGGGATGCAGCCTCTCAGAAGGACAGAGCTTACAGCTTACAGCACAGATCTTCACCATGTGCTGAGTGCATAGACTGGTTAGGATAGGCATAGGTCTTTAGTTTAATCTAACATCGTGTTAACCCACAGTGAAAGTATGTTCAACAGTTCAACCGGAGCAGCGGCAGCGTTTGATACAGGAGATTTTGGAGGTTGATGGGAGATATGTGGAGGACTCGGAGCCGGGACCTTTGGTGAGGCAAAGGAGTTACAGGCAAAGTTTGATCTTCTATCCATATGGAGGGCGATCAGCAGCTGAGGTGAGCAAGGTGGATTGTCTATGAGTATGGTTGAATGCCAGTCGATTGTTGGAGCTCCGTTGGCAGGTGGCGAGGGAGATCATGAGGATTAGGGATATGATAATGGTTCCGGAGCAGACAAATAAACCTTTATAGGGACTTGTATAAATTGGAGCCGCCAGAGGATGAGTCAGAGATGAGGTAATTTCTGGAGTGTCTGGATATGGTGAAATATGGTGAAAGAGAGGGCGGGATTGGAGGAACCAATGGGGGTGGAAGAAGGGCAGACAGCGATCAGGAAGATGCAGTCAGGTAAGGTGCTGAGGCCGTATGGGTTCCGGTGGAATTTTATAAAATATTCAAGGATAAGTTGATTGTAGAAATGTTTGAGGATGCAATGGTTAGGGTAGTATCGGCGGAGATAATGGGGTAGGCGTCCATCTCACTATTACTTAAAAAGGAGACGGGTCCGGTGGAGTGTGGGTCAAACAGGCTCATTTCTCTACTAAACGTGGATGCTAAGATATTGGCGAAGGTGGAAGGTGTTGGCAGCGAGGTTGGAGGAATGCCTTCCGACGGCGGTGAGGGAGAATCAGACCGGAGTCGTTAAGGGCAGGCAGCTGTCGTCGAATGTGTAGCGGCTGCTGAATGGAGTGCTTTCTCCAGCAGAAGGAAGGGAGCTGGAGTGGTGGCATTCGATGCGGAGAAGGCACTTGACAGAGTGAAGTGGAGAAATTTGGGATTGGGCCTAAGTTTGTGGCATGGGTGAAATTGATAAGCAAGGATCCGATAGTATGCATAAGGACAAATGGTATGAATTTGAGATACTTTCCACTATTTTGGTGAACAAGGCAGGGTGCCCAATGCCCCTCCTACTGTTCACTCAGACGATTGAGCCCTTGGCCATTGCGCTAAGGGGTTTGGACTTATGGAAGGGGATAGTGAGGGGGGTGGGGGGGGGGGGTGCGGGTGGAGCACAAGGTGTCTCTGTACCCGGACAATCTGCTGTTGTACATCTCGGACCCAAGCTCGTTGGTGAGGGAAAAAATGGGGTTTCTAAGGAAATTTGGGGCGCTTTTGAGGTACAAGTTAAATATAGGGAAAAGCAAGTAATTTGTGGTGTCTTCTCCAGGCACAGGGCCGGGAATGGGAGGGCTTCCATTCTGGGTAGCGGCAACTCATTTTAGGGGTACAGGTTATGGGGTACAGGTGGCACGGGACTGGGCACGACTTCTTAAGCTTAATTTTACGAGTCTGGTGGTGAGGGTTGTCATAATATACACCAATATATCATGATGAAGACACACATACTGATGGACACACAGCAAGACCAATCAACACACACAACACAGCAGCCAGTTAGAACACACTCACTATAAAGACAGAGGGTATCAGTTTTCTCGCTCATTCGGGATGCAGCCTCTCAGAAGGACAGAGCTTACAGCTTACAGCACAGATCTTCACCATGTGCTGAGTGCATAAACTGGTTAGGATAGGCATAGGTCTTTAGTTTAATCTAACATCGTGTTAACCCACAGTGAAAGTATGTTCAACAGTTTCTAGCTTAATAAAATAGTGTTGTACTATTTTAAGTGTTGGTGGCCTGTATGTGTTCCATGGATCCAGAGCACCCAACACATCGAGGGTGAAGGAGGACTTGGTGCAATGGGATAATCTCCCCTTGTCGGGTGCAGGCAGTAAAGATGAACATTCTGCCACTGTTCTTGTTTCAGTTCCAGTGTCTGTCGGCTGTTCTTTTTTGGCAAAGTCATTCTTTAGGGGGGGTGGACAGGCTGGTCTCATAATTTGTGTGGGCAGGGAAGGTGGCTAGGATAAGGAAAGCGGTGCTCCAAAGAGAGCAGCAGTCATGGGCTTTGTCCCTTCTGAACTTGTTATACTATTACTTTGTGGCGAATGCGGGGCTGGAGTAGGGAGTAGTGGACTCTTGTAAAGGGTCAGGGTTGCGGGCACAGGGAACGGCGCCACTACCGTTCGCCCCAGGGAAGTACTCCGGTAATCCTGTGGTGGTAGCCACGCTGAAGATTTGGAGGCATATCCGACAGCACGTTAAATTTAGGGTAACATTCCCTTCACCACCTTGACATTGTCTACCAATGTTCCCGAAGAAGTCTCTAAATGCTTGGTACCGTCCAAAATTAACCTTCTTCCATTTTTGTTGGTCACCATGTGTGGGTGGAGATGCTTGATGTCTTCAATGATGCTTTGAGGACGTTCCTAAAGCATTTCTGTGGAGGCTTTGAGTGATTAGCATTTTGATGCTGGGTTCCCTCACTGGCTTTACAATGACCTCTCTCCCTCACTTGCTGCCAGACAAGGGCCAGACTTGGGCTCCAAAATTAATCAGAGTCGGGCATCTGGAGGATAAATACCGCATCCTGTATTTTCACCCAAACAACCCCTGAAGCAGGGAAACCAATTATACCTGCATGCTGTACAGTAGCAAATGCTGTGTCTTTCTCTCAAACTCTCTGCCTCGCCCAATGTAAAATGCCACAGCAGGCTCAGCTCATCGAGCTCCAACATTAAAATCCGCTTGCAGAGTCAAGAAATGGGTCTTTCCTTCACAGAAATGAACACAGGTCTTTGAAAATAAAATTCACAAACCCTATGAGTGCAATCGAACATCTCGCCTTGTGCTCGATTCAAAATGGTGCCAATCAGGTCACAGGACCTGTGTCAAACCAACATAAAACATCGCCACAAACTAGTGCAACAATGACACCCGACGATGGCACAAGACAATTTAAAATCAGAACTGGAGACGTAAATCAAGAATTCCGACCCAAAAAACTGGGACTTTAAAATGAAATGACTTAAAACAGGGCAACTTAAAGCAGGGACTTACTGATTCCCTTGATTTAAATACACTAGCCAACACTGTATCATAATGCAGTGTACTTGACTCTCCATGGCTGTTTTATGGTCATTATTATTTCTTTCCAGTATCATGTGGTTGTTTTCTACTTATTTTCAGACAATGAACAAACATGAACCCTGGGTGGGATTCTCCAATAATGGGGCTATGTCCCCACTCCAGCATCAAAACGCTGGCGTTTCACTCTGGACTTTCCTTAAGAAAGTCCAGAGTGATTCTCCAATTTACAGGGGGCTAGCAGGGCCTCGGAGTGCTTCTCAAAGCTCTGGCTGCGGATACAGGGCCCTGGACTTCCGGTTGGGAGTCCCCACATGCGCACAGCGGGCGGCCTGCGGCGGCTGCCCTGTGCGACATAAGAACACAAGAACTAGGAGCAGGAATAGGCTATCTGGCAATTTGAGCCTGCTCCACCATTCAATGAGATCATGGCTGGTCTTTTGTGGACTCAGCTCCACTTTCCCGCCCGAACACCATAACCCTTTGTAGCGCACAAGGACTCCGAGAGACGAATAGAGTGAAGTCGATGAGGCTTTATTAAGCGTGTCTGTTCCCCCGCAGCTCGATAGTAGAATGGTCTGCGGGGGAGGACTCCGGCTTCTTATACTCCGCCTTCAGGGCAGAGCTAGAGGTCAACGGCCAACCAGGACCCGGGATCTGTCAGCCAATTACATTAGGGCTTCCAGTCCCACATGACCCCTAATATATACTACCACATTCACCCCTTGTCAAAAATGAACCCGGCGGGGTGATGCTTCGCATGGTGGTAAGGGTTTACAGGGCTGGTCCTGGGAGGAAAACATTCATATGGCAATACAGTATGTACAATTTTGTCCTGTTTCAACTATTTACAGAAGGTATCGGGAGAAAAAGCAAAATGTTCTTGTGAAAAGTCCATATATTGATTTAGATCAACGCCACGAGTCGGTCGGGCGGTCTGGTCGTCCGTGTCGATCGCCTCGGCCCCGGTGGTGGTGGTGGTGCTTGTTCCGGTGTTGTCGTCTCCGGGAGCCTTACGGTTTCAGCTTGGGCTTTATTCTTGGTCGGGCCTGAGGGGAGGGGAACCGATCCTCCTGGGAAGGGGGCGGTCGCGGGGTGCGGCGGTGGCAGAGGTCCTCGTGGAGGGTTTGGAGGCGGTTAATTTGTGCATTGGCACATGTGCCGCGAGATAGGGCATCGGACGGCTCGTTCAGCTTTCCGGGACGATACAAGATCTCGTAGTTGAAGGTGGAGAGCTCGATCCTCCACCTTAAGATCTTGTCGTTTTTGATTTTGCCCCGCAGTGCATTATCGAACATGAAGGCTACCGACCGTTGGTCGGTGAGGAGCGTGAATCTCCTGCCGGCCAGGTAATGCCTCCAATGTCGCACAGCTTCCACTATGGCTTGGGCTTCCTTTTCCACTGAGGAGTGGCGGATTTCTGAAGCGTGGAGGGTTCGGGTGAAAAAGGCCACGGGTCTGCCCGCTTGGTTAAGGGTGGCCGCTAGAGCTACGTCAGAGGCGTCGCTCTCGACCTGGAAGGGGAGGGACTCATCGATGGCGCGCATCGTGGCCTTTGCGATATCCGCTTTGATGCGGCTGAAGGCCTGGCAAGCCTCTGTCGACAGAGAGAATGTCGTGGAATGTATTAGGGGGCGGGCCTTGTCTGCGTACTGGGGGACCCACTGGGCGTAGTATGGAAAAAACCCCAGGCAGCGTTTCAGGGCTTTTGAGCAGTGCGGGAGGGGAAATTCCATGAGGGCGCGCATACGTTCGGGGTCGGGGCCTATTATCCCATTGCGCACTACGTAGCCCAGAATGGCTAGCCGGTTGGTGCTAAAAACGCACTTGTTCTCGTTGTACGTGAGGTTCAAGGCTTTGGCGGTCTGGAGGAATTTTTGGAGGTTGGCGTCGTGGTCCTGCTGGTCGTGGCCGCAGATGGTTACATTGTCGAGATACGGGAACGTGGCCCGCAACCCATGTTGATCAACCATTCGGTCCATCTCCCGTTGGAAGACCGAGACCCCGTTTGTGACGCCAAATGGGACCCTTAGGAAATGGTATAATCGCCCGTCTGCCTCGAAGGCTGTGTACTTGCGGTCACTTGGGCGGATGGGGAGCTGATGGTAGGCGGACTTGAGGTCCACGGTGGAGAAGACTTTGTATTGGGCAATCCGATTGACCATGTCGGATATGTGGGGGAGAGGGTACGCGCCTAGTTGTGTGTACCTGTTGATGGTCTGGCTATAGTCTATGACCATCCTTTGTTTCTCCCCTGTCTTCACTACTACCACCTGTGCTCTCCAGGGACTATTGCTGGCCTGGATTATGCCTTCCTTTAGTAGCCGCTGGACTTCGGACCGAATGAAGGTCCGGTCCTGGGTGCTGTACCGTCTGCTCCTAGTGGCGACGGGTTTGCAATCCGGGGTGAGGTTCGCAAACAAGGACGGGGGTTGCACCTTGAGGGTTGCGAGGCTGCAGATAGTGAGTGGGGTTATTGGGCCGCCGAATTTGAATGTAAGGCTCTGTAGATTGCACTGGAAATCTAATCCCAGTAATGTGGGGGCGCAGAGTTGGGGAAGGACGTGTAGTTTGTAGTTTTTGAACTCCCTCCCCTGCACCGTTAGGGTAACTATGCAGAAACCTTTGATCTGTACGGAGTGGGATCCTGCAGCTAGGGAAATCTTTTGTGCGCTGGGATAGGTGGTCAAGGAACAGCGTCTTACCGTGTCGGGGTGGATAAAGCTCTCCGTGCTCCCGGAGTCGACTAGGCATGGTGTCTCGTGCCCGTTTATTAGCACCGTTGTCGTCGTCGTCTGGAGTGTCCTTGGCCGAGCTTGATCGAGCGTTATTGAAGCGAGACGTGGTTGTAGTAGTGGAGAGTCTTCCTCGAACCCCGTGGAGCCGTCGACACAGGGGTCCGTTGTTGCCGTCCAAGATGGCGTCGGGGATGAACAAAATGGCTGCCCCCATACATCGCACATGGCTGTGGGGTCACAAGATGGCGGCGGGGGTGGACAAAATGGCCGCCCCCATGCGTCGTACAGGTCTGGGGTGGTCCAAGATGGCGGCGCCCTTCCTCCCCTCGTGGTGGCCGGGACCCAAAATGGCGGCGTCTGCGGATCGCACATGGGGTGCTGGGGGGGTTGGGGAGCGTTAGGACCGCGCGGGGCTCCCTCATCTCTGGGGACAGCGGTGGCCGGGACCCAAATTGGTAGCGCCTGCGGGTCGTACATGGGGCGCTGCGGGGGTTGGGGAGCGTAAGCGGCGTGCAGGGCTCCCTGTTCTCCCGGGACAGCGGCGACCTCGCGGGACCGGCACACAACCGCGAAATGGCCCTTTTTCCTGCAGCTCTTGCAGATTGCTGCGCGGGCCGGGCAGCGCTGCCGGGGGTGTTTCGCCTGGCCGCAGAAATAGCAGCGGGCGCCCCCGGTGCGACTTGGCGTTTGGACCGCACAAGCCTGTGGGGTGTCCGGGGGGTGGGGAGGGGGGGTGGGTTTGTCGCGACGGGTACGTACGGAGCACAATGGGCCGCCGCGCGGTCGGGGCCGTAGGCGCGGGTATTCTGCGCGGCCACGTCTAGGGAGGCTGCTAGGGCCCGTGCCTCTGAGAGTCCTAGCGACTCTTAATACATACTACCACACCCTTTATTCCTTTATTCTGCAAAAAACTATCTATCTTTATCTTGAAAACATTTAATGAAGGAACTTCAACTGCTTCATTGGGCAGGGAGCTCCATAGATTCACAACCCTTTGGGTGAAGAAGTTCCTCCTAAGCTCAGTCCCAAATCTACTTCCCCTTATTTTGAGGCTATGCCCCCTCGTTCTGCTTTCACGCATGGAGTGGCACCATGAATGTAGGTTCTCCCCCCCGAGGTCGCGCACGCTCGCGGATCGGTGCGGCACAATTGTTTGCCCGGCCGTCTGTGAGGCCCCCGACCCCGGTGAAAGATTCCCTGTCCCCCACCAGAGCCGCAGCCTCAGTTGCCGTCCACCGTTTCCGACAGGCAAAACGCGGTTAGAACGACGCCATCGGGATCTTGGCCAGTTGTCCTCGCTGATCGCTACGGGGGCCTCTGTCAATGATCCCCTACCCGCGCCGCGTAGACCGCACGTGGGCGATTTGCAGCGATTCTTCGGGGATTCTCCGATGTCGCGCCGGATTTCAGCGTCAACTTCTTTCTCCACCCCCACGCCGATCGCGATTTTATCGCGGAGGCTCGGAGAATCCCGCCCCCTAATTTTAGACAGGCATTTATATAAGCTTTTTAACGACGAAGTTTGCAATGCACACAACCATGCAGATTACTTCTAAATCTATTTTTGTGTATGCAACCAAATTAGCCTCTCGGGTCTCAGTCTGCTAGCCCTCTTTCTGTGTGCTATGATGTGCATAAGACCATTTAATGTTATTCCAGCTTGACCTGGAGTAAATGATATTAAAGCAAGCTCCAAGACGTTAAGCATTGTAATTGAAATCCCGTTGTTCCAGCAATCAACTTGCTGATTAAAAATTTCAGGTAATACCCTTTTTGGCAGTGGGTTCAAGGTTCTGTGTAAATTACCGAACCCAACTTCCTTGACTGTTCACATGCTTGATTATTGTCGTCTCTTTCTCTATGTGTTGGGACAGGTTTTCTGAGCATTTTACTTGTCGTTGAGCATTAAATTGGAAATCCTGGTCCTTCTAATTCATTTCTTTTTACTATTTTTAATAATCTTTGTTGTCACAAGTAGGCTTACATTAACACTGCAATGAAGTTACTTTGAAAAGCCCCTAGTCGCCACATTCCGGCGCCTGTTCGGGTACACAGAAGGAGGATTCAGAATGTCCAAATTACCTAATAGCACGTCTTTCGGGACGTGTGGGAGGAAACTGGTTAGCTAGCAACCTCCTTGCTTCAGCGGATGTAGAATTAGAACGTTCAGGAGATTGATGGTTGCAGTGAAATCATTACAACCAATTGGGGTGGCGGAGGACTAGAATTCAAACATAATGAGTTATTTTTTTATAATTTTGGATAATAAAGGGGATATTGGAAATTTAATTGAATTTAGTTCAGCTGTAAATAAGTAGCAGGTGCTGGCTCTCTGTATCCCCTATGGAGCTTTCTGTGGTTCAGCCATTCAGAGCAATTGGGTTAACCTATTCTTTACCTTTTTTATATCATTTTGGAATCTAAAAGTTGATATGCTTGTTCCAAAAGATTTGAAATGAGAATGATAGAGATTGCAGAATATTATCTCTCCTAACTAGTTGCCTGTTGAAAGTGTGTGTGCTATTGAAGTAGGATGGCACGTCAGTGTATTCTCATCTTTTATGAATAGGCTATTTTAGCAAATTCTGAGGCTTTTGTTATGTGACTATGAGTCATTAATGACTGATTAATGGGTAGACTACAGGACAAAAGAAACCAAGGTCACCTTAGATCATTGGGACTGCGCTGAATGCTTCCTCTTACAGCAGGAATGTAGTGGCACACGGATGAATGGTAGAAAATCTATACAAGAATAAAACATGTTTTTACCACGACTGATGTCTGTATAGAGGGATAAATTGGAGTGACGGTGAAAGTATGCAGGCAAAGATGTGCCTATTTAGCAAGAAAGTTTTAGCAAAATAAGCACTGGAATTGTTGGAAATGTGCAGCAAACATAACAGGATCTTAAAAAGTGAAAGTATACCTCAATGTTTCAAGTGAAAACCAAATATCCAGAGCGGGAATTCTCCGTCGGTCTACACGCCAACGGGATTCTCCGGTCCCGCTGCGGTTTATGGAGTTTTGGCTGAGCGTCAAATTCTCCCTTCTCGCCGGCAGCGGTGACGGGGCGAACCCGGGTGGGAGAATCCCGGCCAGAGCTGAAAGATCCACATGTGAAACATAAACCTGGGTGGGATTTTCTGGTTCCCCAGCTACGTTGTTCTGGGCGGGGCACCATTCGCTGGGGGCGGGGTTCTATCGTCCAGCCATTTGTCAATGGGATTTTCCATTGTAACCAGCCATCCGGAATCCCGCAGGCGGGAGTGTGCTGCCGGCGGGAAATGTGAATCGCAACAGCCGGAGAATTCCGGCCTCTGCCTCATCTCTTTGCAGAGGAAGGCAGATCGATTTGTTACTTACCACAATTTCTGTGGTTTTACCTAAACTTTTATTTTTCTTTTGTCACCTAGCACGTTTTTCCATCCAGGCGGCAACAGAAAATGCTGGGAATACTCAGTAATTCAGACAGCTTCTGTGAAGAAAGAACCAGAGTTAATGGTTTGGGTTGTTAGCCTTTTGTCAGAACTGAAAAAAGAGATGTTACGCATTTTAAGCAAGTACAGCAGCAGGGAAGGGGCTGGGGGAAGGAAAGGACAAATGGCAATGGTTTTTGATAAGGGGAAATGTAGGACCTTCTGGATAACAAAAGGGATGACGATGTAAGGCAAATGGGTGGTAATTGGACAAGTGAAAGAACAAAAGATGGGACGTAAGGAGGTGCAAATGGGAAAGCAGGATCATTAGCAACAACTGCAGACAGAAATAAAGGGGGGGAATGATTAAGATCCAAAATTGTTGAATGTAGTGGTACATCTAGAGCAGAGTTTTCAAAGCGCAGGTCACGACCCCTAGGTGGATCACGGGCAGGTGTCAGGGGGGTCGCGGAATTATCGGTCATGCCATTCCCGCGGTGGTACCAAAAGCCCATGTGATCGTAGCATTCTGGAGTAGCATCTCCCATGAGCATTCAGTGGTGCATTGTTTTGCTATTGCCCTTCACGATGACCTACGTGTGCGAGGTTGGATTTTCTGCCTTCGTAAAGATGAAGACGGCACAATGGAACTGGCTGAAGTCTGCACCTGATGTGCGCATTGCCCTCGCCTCCTTTGAACCTGTTTCAAGTGCGATCATGAGGACCAAACAGGCTCCCCTTTCGCATTAAAGGTAAGCGAATGTGGTGTTTATCGCGAAGGTCGGCGTGGGTCATGAAGGTTAGTCAGTGTGGGCCCCGAAGGTCAGCCGGTTAGCAAAAGTGAGCCCCGGGAAAAAAAGTTTGTAAAACCCTTGTCTAGAGGGCTGTTAAGTGCGCAATTGAAAGATACGTTACTGGTGCTCAAGCTTCCATTGTGTTGTTCAGCAGACTGAGCACAGAGAGGGTAGAGGGTGAACAAGATGGAGAATCAAAGCGACAGATGACCAGAAGTTCGGGGTCATGCTTGTGGACAGAATAGATGTGTTCCACGGAAGTGCCAATCATGGCCCAGTTGGTAGCACCATCGCCTCCTTGTCTAAATGACATATTCGAGGAACTGAGAGGTGACATCGTCAAAACTGGAAACTGAGAGAATGGAGTAGTGCCTTTATAGAAAATGGGATGGGAGTCGGTATAGTCATGGTCAGTTGTGAAGGTTGATAGATCAATAGCCTAACCCCAGAAATTGAGGCGTAGGAGTCAAGGGACGGAGGCGAAGAAGCAGAAATCTACCATGTGAGTGAGAGAAGGGTGGAAATTGGAGAGCAGTTGCATCTTGTTCATGGAAAGAGTGAAAATGTGATGAACACAGTCACCAATCCACTGGACAACGGAGTTGAGGAAGGAAAATGAATAGGACAGGAACAAGCAATATTCCACAGAGCCCACAAAACGTCAGACATAACTAGGATCCACATGGGATCCAACAGCGATGCCTTTTATTTGGGGGATGCAAGTGGAGTCGAAGAAGTTGTTCAATGTGAGAACAAGTTCAGCCAGGAGGAGGAGGATGGTGGTGGATGGGGACTGATTGGCCCGTGGTCAATGAAGAAGCAGAGAGCTAACAGACCATCCTCGGTGGGGGCTGGTAGTGTAGTGGAATTGTTTTAAAAAGTATATTTATTAATGTTTTACATTGTAGAGAGTAACACAGCAAAATTACAAAATAATACATTGTCATAAACAAGGATTTTTTAAAAACAAGCTCAGCATACAGGAGTACAGAGAGAGACTGGAGAACAACATCACAACAGGCTCGATACAATCACTGGGCATAACTAGGTACAGCCCATCAGAGACCGAGGGAGAAACATGGTAAAACGGTGCACACCCTCCAACGCCGCGTCAGCCTGCAATTATAACCAATGTGCACCAACGTACAGCTCCTTCAAATCTAGCAGCACCAAAGGCACCAACAGCCTCCTCTCCTTGGATACCAGACCCATCTGCACCCATGTAGGAGCCAAGTACAGATTCTTTGTACCCACCCTTGCAAAAGCAAAGAAAATACTCGAAAATCCCAGTTCTAAGGGGAGTTACGCACAACACAATTTAACCCCAAACTAAAGCCCAGTGCACAACCAACGTAATTCGAGACTATTATGCCGAGATAACAAACTAAACATGTTTGGATTATGAACAAACCATCAGAGCCTCCCAAGAAAGGAAGAAAAAGTCAAAAGAAGGAAAAGCTAGAACTACCAGAACTAACCCTCAGGATATCAAGGGATCAGGACCCAACCCAGGTTCTGTATTTCCCTGGCACAAGTAGAGCAACCACCAATGAAGAGGAGAAGAAAACAGGTCGCTCAATCACTCAAAAAGGGATTCCACCCCTCCCAGGGGATTAACAGAAAATCTACCAAGCCAAAGAACTCAGCTCATCCCCAGGCCCCTGTGCACCAAAGAAACAGAACCCAACTTCCCGGGATGCCCCAAACAAGTACCCTCGAAAAGGGGCATCCCAAGCCTCCAGAGACACCAGGATACTACCCACAGTGCTGGGCACATCCCAAAACACAGGAATTCTTACCCCCAGGGCCTCCAGCACGCCCCAAACCCTACACCCCAATCAAACCCAGCCTTCCCCAGGATATAAAATCTGCCCAGGCTTTTGGCGGATAAAGGCACAGATTCTTAAATTCAAGGACCATAAAATAAAAAATAAAAAATGTCCAAAACATCCCCTGACGTGGATTAGCTTTAACTGGGGGGTGACTATCGTCAATCTCAGTGAGGACTGAACTAACTGCACCAACCCCAACCATCCACCCTCCACCCCACTCAGGCACTACTCATCTTCCTTATGAACAAATAGGGCGTGACAACAACAATACACTCCCCTACCATGACCACATGATTATAAAACATAATAACAAAAAAGGAGTAAAACAGTGCACATATCACACTTCACATGATCGACTCAATATGATTTTGCTGGAACAGGATAATCAACAACGCTCCCTCATGCTCACATCTCGCACACTTTGCAAAAGAAAGGACAAATTAAACATTAAATAATCAACAAGGGAGTAATGTCCAGAATTATAGAAGAATTGCAGGATAAATTGCAGGATATACAGGGATCTGTGCTGGGGTCTCTGTTGTTTGTAGTATGCATAAATGATTTGGAGGAAAATGTAGCTGGTCTGATTAGTAAGTTTGCGGATGACACCAAGGTTGGTGGAGTGGCAGATAGTGTTGAGGATTGTCAGAAGATACAGCAGGACATAGATAGGTTGGAGACATGGGCAGAGAAATGGCAAATGAAGTTTAATCCAGACAAATGTGAGGTAATGCATTTTGGTAGGTCTAACAGAGAGGGGAAATATACCGTGAATGGCAAAACTCCTAGAAATATAGAAAGTCAGAGAGATCTGGGCATGCAGGTCCACTGATCATTGAAAGAAAACATATGGAATGCTTGCCTTCATTGGACGAGGCATCGAGTATAAAAACTGACAAGTCATGCAGTAGTTGTATAGAACCTTGGTAAGGCTGCACTGGGAATATTGCACGCCATTCTGGTCGCCACACTACCGGAAGGATGTGGAGGCTTTGGAGAGGATGCAGAGGAGGTTTACCAGGATGTTGCCTGGTCTGGAGGGTGTTAGCTGTGCGGAGAAGCTGAATAGTCTCGGACTGTTTTCATTAGAATGACAGAGGTTGAGAGGTGACCTGATAGAGGTGTACAAGATTATGAGGGGCATGGATAGAGTGGATGGGCAGGCACTCTTTCCAGGGTGGAGGGGTCAGTCACCAGGGGGCATAGGTTTAAGGTCAGTGGGGCAACTTTTAGAGGAGATTTGCGAGGTAGGTTCTTTACACAGAGGGTGGTGAGTGCCTGGAACGCGTTGCCAGGGGAGGTTGTGGAAGCAGATACATTAACAACATTCAAAAGGCATCTTGACAAATACATGGAAAGGATGGGTATAGAGGGATACGGCTGAGGGTTTTGGCCAAGGGTGGTATCATGACAGGCACAGGCTTGGAGGGCCGAAGGGCCTCTTCCTGTGCTTTATTGTTCTTTGTTCTTTATATAGACAACATCCATACTGCACGATAAGATAAAGGATATGTCAGGATCAGCAAGCACTCTTCAGGATCTCTCAAAGATTTCAACGATCGAAGCACGAGGCACTATTACTTCCACCATGTCATCTCCCCGATGCCCAGGCAGTCCACAGCCAGGGCCCCAGCTGGGGGACCACTCTATCTGCTCAGACACCTCCACCGCCTCATGACTAGCATCGAGAATAGCGGTCTGTGGGCCCAACCGACCCCAGGCCTTGAAAGTCAGATTTGCTGTGCTACATTGAATCTGATGCGCCCAGTCTACAAATCAAGATGAACAAAACATGGCACCAATTTCCGAACTCAATTGCAAACTCACCTCTGACCTCTCATCAGGGACCGAGGCCACGAGAACACTTTGCCCGCCCCTACTTCGCGAAACGTTCAGGATAAACGACACCATGCAGTAGGATCTTGACGACTCGAAGGCAGCCGTCGCCTGGGAATGTGGTCTTTTGAGTGCAAGAACTCTCTCATGTGCCGCCACTGCTCTCCCAAAGGTACCTTGCAATTCACCTAGGTGAGCTTGGCTGACTTGCATCGAGAGCTGAGATCTTCAACCAAGCCAACATTTTCAATATCAGGCGTCATCCCGATGCATGCGACATCACCGAAGCAAGAGCCTGCTCAGCAGCAACTACGCCGCTGCAGGCTGGGCCCCAACCCAGCCCACTCTGACCGCCATTCATCATTTACCTCGGCTCTTCTTTGCAAAACACCAGTCAGGAACCTCCAGGGACATAGCGCAAGTCATGTAACCCAAGAGGAAGCAAATATAAAACCATCACCAGGATAAAATTAAGGATTAAAAGATGAGCAGAGCCAGAGTTCTCAAAAACGCAACCACTCCCGCATTCATATCATGTGACCCCCGCAGTGGGATTTTGTAATTCTTCCATGAGTTGTGATGAGGTTAGCATTTGTTACCCATCCCCAATTGCCTTTGAGAAGGTGGCAGTGAGCAGCCCTGTTGAACCACTGCAGTCCATTTAGTGTAGGTACACCCATGGCGCTGTTAGGGATTTCCAGGCTTTTGACCCATGGACAGTGAAGGAATGGCAATATAGTTTCAAGGGAGGATGGTCTGTGAATCTGAGGAGAAATTGCCTGGACATCCATGGTGAAAAGGTAATCGTTGAGATCAAGAAACTGGAAACTGTTAAAGTGGCCAAGGATGTTGGAAGAGCAAGAGATGTGAATGGGAAGCCACTGACAATGGGAGAAAGAAGAGTCTGTGGGATAGGAAGATATCAGTGCAGTGGGGCAGGAACAGGCCAAAATTATGGGTCTACCAGAGCAATCTTGTTTATGGATCTTGGGAAAGAGGTAGAAATAGGCTGTGTGGAGTCAGGGAACTAAAATGGTGGGAGGCTTTTGTTCCCCTCTCCACAGATGTTGCTGACCTGCTGAGTGTTTCCAGAATGTTCTGGTTATATTTCAGATTTCCAGTATCCAGTTTGCTTCCATAACAGCCTGATCTCCAGTAACCAAATTGCAGCTGAATGCAGCTACTACTCTTCAGTTAAATGCCACATAAAACTTGGTCAGTAATACCCAAAGGCCTAAATATTTGATGCTACTGCACCTGTTTTACAGATGTAAAGCAGGTCCTCTTCTGACCAATATGGTAGGCAGTATGAACACGCACATTTTACGTTACCAGTCATATTGGTACACGCATCAAAAGAGACAACCAGCACCTAAATCTTAAACATGCAGTCAACTCCTTTTCATATGAAAATATGGTTCCTATCTCAGAGGTCCCTTAATACCTTTGGCGGCACAGTAGTAGTGGTTAGCACTGTTTTATTTTTAAATTTAGAGTACCCAATTCATTTTTTCCAATTAAGGGGCAATTTAGTGTGGCCAATCCACCTAGCCTGCACATCTTTGGGCTGTGGTGGCGAAACCCTCGCAAACACAGGGAGAATGTGCAAACACCACATGGACAGTGACCCAGAGCCCGAATCGAACCTGGGACCTCGGCGCCGTGAGGCTGCAAGGCTAACCCACTGCCCAACGTGTTGCCCTGTGGTCAGCACTGTTGCTTCACAGTGCCAGGGTCCCAGGTTCGATTCCCGGCTTTGGTCACTGTCTGTGCGGAGTCTGCATATTCTCCCTGTGTCTGCGTGGGTTTCCTCCGGGTGCTCCGGTTTCCTCCCATAAGTTCTGAAACACGTGCTGTTAGGTGAATTGGAGTCTGAATTCTCCTTCAGTGTACCCAAAAAGGCGCTGGAGTGTGACGACGAGGGGGTTTTCACAGTAATTTTGTAGCGGTGTGAAGGTAAGCTTACTTGTGATACTAATAAAGATTATTATTATTAATGATTTGTCCGAACGTCACTTTTTGCAAATTACTTTGCCTTGAATAATACAGGAGTTCTTCATCTGGCAGCATGCTCAAACCATGGACTACTGTTTGTGCATCCCCCTCAAAACTGGACACGTCAGTCTCCCTCCTTATTGCTCTCTCCATACCCCCTCTCGATCACCATTGCTCCCTCTCCCAGTCACTCAACACATCCTCAACACTTGCCCAAGCCCCACAAGCAACACTCCAGCCCCGAATTCAAATGTAAAGCCTCAGGCTTGCTTTATGGCAATACTTTAAAAACAGAGCAGCTTAATTCTGTTAATTCCAACAGGTGTCCAGTCCTACTACAGTGTAATACTGTTATTGTACTATACTATTGTAACTGATCCCATACCAAGCATTTCGTTACTGGTGCCAGCTTGATATTTTCTACCTCAACAGATCGCCTCAGCAGATTTTTTTTTTGCGGACGATTGCCTTGAGTTGGCTTAAAAAAAAGTTGGCTGCCATTCCGATTCAAACTGATTGAAAAGAGCTGCATGCCCCATCAGGTCCCTTCAATGAGCAGAAAATGCAGCAGCAGCAGAGGAGTCCAGCAAATCACACTTCGTATGTGCATACAGCTCTCCCTTAGCAGCAACAACAACATTTTGCATTTATATAGCATCATTAATGTCGTAAAATATCCCAATATACTTCACATGAGTGTAATCAAAGTGTACCTATGCAGCCTGGACCGCTCATAATTAGAATTGCCAACATTTTAGCAGCATTAGGGACAAGAAGCTTCATCTCAATAGTCTTGTAGTTCACATTTTTTTCTCAGCTTCCAGCTTTTTAAACAAAATACAAATGTCACTGGTAGTTTCTACTAAAATGCAAATCAACTATCACAAAATATCCTTTACAGCCTCTGAGACAATGATGCAGCTAATTTTTGTTTCATACGTTTTATTAATATATAAATGTATTTTTCTTGGCTCTTTTATGATAAACTAAGAGCTCATCAAGGCTGCCGAGAAACACAAACACGCACAGTTCATGTCCTTGATCCGTGCTGACTCAAGTATTTGCAGTATTTCTGAACATAGAAGGCAACACATACCAGCCAGATTAACGCATCAGGAATGATGTCTTGTGTAACAACAACAACTTACAATGATATAGTGCCTTCAATGCAGAAGAACGCCCATAGGCGTTTCTCAGCAACCAAACTCAGCACTAAAATCATTGTAATGGCATGAATGTGAGGTGATTACCTAATAATTTCACCAGACAAATGTCTGGGAAAGTTAGGGACTTTGCATTCAGGAATAAATGAAATTTTAATGACCTAAAATTGATAATTGCTGAACAGCCTCTCTAGTTCAGGAAAAACACGTGCGAAAATACGTGCGGCACGGTAGCACATGGGCAGCACAGCAGCACAGTGGTTAGCACAGTTGCTTCACATCTCCCAAGGTCCCAGGTTCGATTCCCGGCTTGGGTCACTTGTCTGTGTGGAGTTTGCACGTTCTCCCCGTGTTTTCTCTGGGTGCTCCGGTTTCCGCCCAGAGTCCAAAGATGTGCAGGTTGGGTGGATTGGCTAGGCTAAATTGCCCTTAAGTGTCCAAAAAAGGTTAGGTGGGGTGTTCTTTCCAAGGGCCAGTGCAGACTCGATGGGCCGAATGGCCTCCTTCTGCACTGTTATTTCTATGAATCTGAAAGTAATTTTGTTAACTTTAAAAAAGAAGATTTTTAAAAAATTTGTTGTCCTCATATCTCCCTCCATTAATCCCATGTGTATCTCCTAATCTTCATTTCATTTATTTTTATTCAATGCCCACAGGCATTTCTCAGCGGGCAGCACGGTAGCCCAAGTGGATAGCACTGTGGCTTCACAGCGCCAGGGTCCCAGGTTCGATTCCCCGCTGGGTCACTGTCTGTGCGGAGTCTTCACATTCTCCCCGTGTTGTCATGGGTTTCCTCCCACAGTCCAAAGAAGTGCAGGTTAGGTGGATTGGCCATGATAAATTGCCCTTAGTGACAAAAAAGGTTAGGAGTTATTGGGTTATGGGGATAGTGAGGGTTTAAGTGGGTCGGTGCACACGATGGGCCGAATGGTCTCCTTCTGCACTGTATGTTCTATGTTCTAATCATGAGATGTGGGCATGGCTTATTGCCCATCCCTATTTGCCCTTGGAAAATTGGTGGTGAGTCAACCTTTGGAACCGCTGCAGTCCACATGATGTAGGTGTACCTACTGTATTGTTAGGGAGGGAATTCCAGGATTTTAATCCAGCAGTAGTGAAGGAACAGTAGTATAGTTCAGGATGGTGTGAGACTTCCATTTTTATTTCTGGTACCCAAGTTGATATCAGACAATCTGCCTGGTTTTGTTCTTATGAGACTTTCTGTGGGTTGAAACAACTGACTGGTTTGCTGAGCCATTTCAAGAGTCCAACCGCGAGTCAACCATATTGCTGTGGGTCTGCAGTCATATGTAGACAGGTTAAAAATGCAAAATTCTCTTGCCTGAAAGACATTAAGTGAACTAAATTGGTTGTTTTGACAATCTGGTAGTTTTGTGGTCATCATTGAGACTACCTTTTTACTTACGGTATGATGACTTAAGTAATTTTGTTTGTTACTGCCCGGTTTGTAGCCTAGGTCAGTGAAAGTTTTTCAATCTGATTGGTTGAAATGCCTCCCTGTTGCTGCTTTCCCTGCTCAGATGCCACAAGTCCCCCTGTATAAGGAACCACATGTGCACACTGAAGTAGAGAGGGTGTTATCAGTGTGCACGTGGAAGCTACTCCATGCACATTGCAAAGAACAACAGATAGAGGGAAGAAAATGTAACAAAGATGAATTATTGGGCACTCATGCTAACTCTGTGAGATGGAAACCAAATCAGATATTGGAGTCTATGACTGGGTAGGTAAGGATTGAACCATTGAACTGAACAATGGAGAAACTCGAGGGGAATGCTGTTCTTGACCATGTCCAAGAGAGTCGAGAGGTCGACCAGGGGAAGGGAAGTAATTGGTTTGCCACCAGTTCAATGCTGTGACAGAGGTAAAACCCCGATTGGAAAACTGCTGGGATTTCAATGGGCAGATTTTCAAATTTAGTCCATTGTAAGTTGAATACAATAGCCTTTGTTTTTGCCCACATTCAATATAAAATTTATATCTCAGGATTATTTGCTATACCTCTGAAAAAGTTTACAAATACCCAGTCAATAGTTAATACTTTAAAAATATATTAATTGGAGTAAATTACATTTGACAAGCATTCTTCAGCTGATGCAAGTGCATTGGGGACTTATAATCTGAAACAATAATGCTATGGGCGAAGCACAAGTAAAAGCAAAGTGAACCTAGGAGATTTCCAAAAATCATGAATTCAACTTCTCCTTTCGAAGTGTTGGCTGTTGGTCTAATCGAATCTGTGCCTTAGGAAACAAAGTTTGTGTTCATGTGATGACTTTTGTGACATTTTCATAAAATGTTTAAAGGGTGCAAAATACTAACACACTAACAAAGAGGTAGAAATTTATTTTATTAGCACTGTAGCATTGCAGGCTGCTAGGATTTCAATTCTAATGGGCAGATTATCAAATTTGTAAGTTGACTATAATAACCTTGTTTTTGCCCAAGATATTAAAACTAACATCTTGGAGGTAATTTACCATTACTGCTGCATAACAATTTTACAAACACACACCATGAATATGGTTCGTTTATATATACACATTAGAGTAAACATGCCAATAACGGGTACTCCTATTTTTAGTTAAATATGCCAAGGGTTTCTTTTAACCAGTTCTAAAAATGGGCACTGCATTGGAATCAATTTTAAAGTCAGCATATCATTTATATGGCAATTCAAATTTAACTCTTTGGGACTGAAGATTATCTTAACACAAGTCAAATTATGGTGTACAAATCCATTGACTAGCAGTCAAATAACCAGTGGTGTAACAGCACTTTCACAGTCCACAACAGCTAGTGTCAGGCTATTATCACAGTGGTGCAAACGAATGTTACCGTTCCTGATGGCAACACCAGCAAATTTGGAGACGTTTGAATTCTGCAACCCATTCCTCTATGAATCTTGCATCTTAATTGATGTTTTGATGGACGAGCAGGTAATAAGATGGAAATAGTTCAGTGGACAACCATATTATTTTAGGTGAGATTTTGCTTTTAAACAGCATATACTCCGTGTAAACTGCGCGGTGGCACAGCTGTTAGTTCTGCTGCCTCACAGCTCTAGGGAGCCGGGTTTGATTCAGACTTCGGGTAACTGTCTGTCGGGTAACTGTATGTACTTTCCTCCAGTGTCTGCATGGGTTCTCCAGTTTCCTCCCACAGTCCGAACATGTGCAGATTAGGTGGATTGGCAATGCTAAAGTGCCCCTTAGGGCAAGGTTTCAGGAATAGGGACTAGGTAGTGTGGTCGTTCAAAGGGTCGGTGCAGACTCGATGGGCCGAATGGCCTCCTGCACTGTAGGGATTTGATGAAATCCGCTCTTTCAGCTGGTCTCAAAAAAAAAAGATACACATTTTCTGTGGAACAAGGCTCAATACTGCTGCATTACATCCCTTTTAATGTCCTCCCCCACCCCACCCCCTTGTAATTTAATGAGCCAGAAGTGAATTACTGGATTTATTTAAAATTTTCATATAGTCCAGTTAACTTTCAGCATATGTTTTACACTTTCCTCTTCCAAAACCAGGGAGTCACCATACGATACAGTAAGACATGGAGTAGACAGTTTGTATAAGTTCAGCCTTCTGTTGGTTGTCAGATAGATTGCCTAAGAGTTCAAAGTTAAATTGGATGCTAACACAGCAAAGAGGATCCTGTAAAACACAACTGGCAACTATGTGGCAGATTTGCAGCAGCATCACAGAGCTACAGCCGAAGTGGGAGGTTTATGTAGCTCAAATGTAAAAGTAGAAATTGTTGCAAAGATCATGCTGCCATTAAAATCACTGTTGCATTAGGAAAAACATTAGACTGTATACAAAGAGGAATCAAAGAACAAAGAACAATACAGCACAGGAACAGGCCCATCGGCCCTCCAAGCCTGCGCCGATCATGGTACTTGCCTAAACTAAAACCGTATGCACTTACCGAGTACGTATCCTTCCATTCCCACCCTATCCATATATTTGTCTAGATGCCCCTTAAATGCCGCTATCGTACGTGCTCCCACCACCTACCCAGGCAGCGCATTCCATGTGTTTACCACCCTCTATGAAAAAAAAAAAACTTGCCTCGCACATCTGTTCTAAACTTTTCCCCACGCACTGTAAACCTATGTCCCCTAGTACTGGACTCTCCTACCCTAGGAAAGAGCATCTGACTATCCACTGTCCATGCCACTCAATCTTGTGGACCTCTTATCAGGTCACCTCTCAACTGTCGTTCCAGTGAGAACAGAATGAGTTTATCTAACCTCTCCTCATAGCTAATGCCCTTCATACCAGGCAACATCCTCGCAAACCGCCTCTGTACCCTCTCCAAAGCATCCAGAGTCTGATGGTAGTGTGGCGACCAGAATTGTACACAATATTCCAAATGAGGCCTAACTAACCTGTATAGCTGTAACATGATTTGCCAATTTTTATATTCAATGCCCCAACCGATGAAGGCCAGCATGTCGTATGCCTTCTTGACCACCTTATCCACGTGCGTTGCCACTTTGTGATCGGTGGACATGCACGCCCAGATCGCTCTGCCTGACAGTACTCGCAACAGTTCTTCCATTTATTGTGTAATTCCTACATGCATTGGACCTTCCAATGTGCATTACCTCACACTTGTCCGGATTAAACTCCATCTGCCATTTCTCCGCCCAAGACTCCAGTTTATATCCCGCTGTATCCTCTGACAATCTTCTTCACTATCTGCAACTCCACCAATTTTTGTGTCGTCAGCGAACTTACTAATCAGACCAGCTAAATTTTCTACCAAATCATTGATAAACAATGAACAACAAAGGTCCCAGAACTGACCCCTGTGGAACGCCGCTAGTCACAGCCTCCCATTCAGAAAAGCACCCTTCTACTGCTACCCTGTGCCCAAGTCAGTTCTGAATCCAATTTGCCAGCTCTCCTTTGATCCCATGTGACTTTGCACCAGTCTACCATGAGGTACCTTGTCAAAGGCTTTACTGAAGTCCATGTATACAATATCTACTGCCTTTCCCTCATCTATCATCTTTGTCACTTCCACAAAAAACTCAATCAAATTAGTGAGGCACCATCTCCTCTTCACAAACCATGCTGTCCATCACTAATAGGTCCATTTGTTTCCAAATGTGAGTAAATCCTATCTCTAAGAATCTTTTCCAATTATTTCCCTACCACTGAATAAGGCTCACCGACCTATAACGTCCTGGATTATCCCTGCTGCTCTTCTTAAAACAATGTGGCTACTCTCCAGTCCTCTGGAACTTCACCTGTAGCCAATGAGGCAGTCCTATGGAACTTCATCTGTAACCAATGAGGATACAAAGATTACTGTCAAGGCCCCAGCAATTTCCTCCCTGGTCTCCCTCAGTAACCTGGGGTAGATCCCATCAGGCCCTGGGGACTTATCTACTTTAATGCTTTTTAAGATGCCCAGCACCTTCTCTTTATTAATATCAACATGACTCAGAATATCTCCACACGCTACCCTATACTCCTCATCCACCAAGTCCTTCTCTTTGGTGAATACTGAATCAGTGCAATATCATTTCAAGTCATGCAAGGGGCAGCACATGTTGATTTCTGATTAACATGTGGAAAAAGCATTTCTAACCACTAGTTAGCCAATGAGCGCTGAATGTTATTTAAGCTGAATGTTATTTAAAAGGGGCCTGTGCAGTACTCCATATGCCATCTATATATAATGTTCGGACAAACACTGACCTACTAGCCGGCAAAACCAAGTGGTTATCAGTTTTGCCAGATTGCTACCTCATTCGATGGAAAATTGCACGGCGGGCTTGGGATGTGCATCTCCCATTTAAGGATCCCTTCTGCCCTGGTTTTGGTGCACCTCCCATTTAAGGATCCCTTCTGACCTGGTTTTGTAGCAGTGCTGGGTACTTTACACTATAAAATGAAATGAAAGTCGCTTATTGTCACAAGTAGGTTTCAAATGAAGTTACTGTGAAAAGCCCCTAGTCGCCACATTCCGGCGCCTGTTCGGGGAGGCTGGTACGGGAATTGAACCGTGCTGCTGGCCTGCCTTAAAAGCCAGCGAGGGGCTGGTTTAGCACACTGGGCTAAATTGCTGGCTTTTAAAGCAGACCAAGGCAGGCCAGCAGCACAGTTCAATTCCAGTACCAGCCGCCCCGAACAGGCGCCGGAATGTGGCGACTCGGGGCTTTTCACAGTAACTTCATTTGAAACCTACTTGTGACAATAAGCGATTTTTTTCATTTCATTTTATAGTGTAAAGTACCCAGCATTGCTACAACAAAGGTCAGAAGGGATCCTTAAATGGGAGGTGGTATGCTTTTAAAAGGCTCATACCAGCTCATGTGTTCAAGATTTTCTTTTCTTAAATGTTCATTCACAGAATGTGATCATCACTGGCAAGGCCAACTGCGGTGCCCATCCGGAATTGCTCAAGGAGATGGTGGCGAGCCACTTTCTTGAACTGCAGCAATCCATCAGGAGAGTTCCAGGATTATTGATCCAGTCACAGTGAAGGAATAATGAGATAGTTCCAAGTCAGGATGGTATCTGGCTTGGAGTGGAACTTGGCCCTGTCCTCCTTCCAAGTTCACCTTTATTTCTTGATGAGACTCAAACACTGCTGTTGTAATTAATGGGGATGCTAACAAACGTCCTCTCGGCCAACCGGTGTGGAAAACGGAGGACCCAAGAGGGGAAGCAGGCAGAGCCAGCTACTGTGCTCTCCCATCAAACCACACATTCCACCTCCGTGTTTTGGCAGATGGTGTGCTGACGACAGCTGTTCTTCCCAAAAGAAGCTTTGCCTAAAGATTCTCAATGGTTCAAAATACTCGAGTGCTTGACTACCTACACTGTTTTATCAACAAGAACAAATCATGGCACATTATGCATCACAGCTTTAAAAAAGGTATTGAGGAATGATCCAGGAATGATCAAGGCAGGCAAAAGTATGAGACGCTCTCCATTGAAGAGAAGAGCTTGAAAGCAACGTACTTGGTCATCATGTAGGAAATGCAGAGAGTTGTCAATTTGTACAAAGCATGGTTCCACAAATAGCAATGTAATAATGACCAGGTTATTGTTTTTTCCCCCCAAAAAGGTGATGCTGGTTGATCAGGAGATCAGGATTGAACTGTGGAGATTATGCTCAGGAAGACAGGATCTTGCTCTTCAGACTCAGCTATCCTCTGGCCCCTCAGGAATCCGCATCGGATTTGCTACAGTGAACATGTAGCAGCAATCATCTCTGCAACACTTCAACACACTGACCTTCCCCTAAACAATCCATTGACTGCAGGTTTGGAGGAATATGCTACGGGGACACATGCAGTTACTACGGAGCAAGAGGGCTGGGAATTTCTTATTTACAGGATTTGGGTGGCATTAGATGGGTAAGCAATTACATCACCAATTGCCATTGAGAAGGTGGCAGTGACCTGCCTTATTGAATCACTGTAGTCCCATGTGCGGTAGGTAGTTCCACAGCACTGTCAGAAAGATCTAGGATTTTGACTGACTGGAAGTGAAGGAATGGTGATATATTCCTAGGTCTGGATGGTGAGTAACCTGGGGAGTGGTTTCCAAGTGGTGTTGTTCCTATGCATCTGCTGCCCTCATCTTGGAAGGTAGCAGCCATGCATTTGAAACATGTCACCCAAGGAACCTTGGTGAGTTCCAGCAGTGCATCTTGCAGATGGTACACACTGCCCCAACTGGTCATCAGTGGTGGAGCAAATGTGTGGCCAATGAAGCAGGCTTTGTCCTGGATGATGGCAAACTAATAATAGCTTGTCACAAATAGGCTTCAATGAAGTTGCAGTGCAAAGCCCTCAGTCGACACATTCCAGCGCCTGTTTGGGGAGGCCGGTACAGGGAGGCCGGTACGGGAATTGATCAAGTACTGTTGGAGCTGGACTCATTCAGGCAAGTGGAGAGTATTCCATCACACTGCTGACTTGTGCCTTGTTGGTGGCAGTCAGGTGAGCTACTCCCCACAATTCCTAACCTCTTTTGACATCTGATCGGTAGCCACTGTTTATATGGCTAGTACAGTTCAGTTTCTGCCCAATGACAATCTCCAGGATGTTAATGGAAGGGGACAGTGTTGATTGTGTTAAGCAAGATACCCACTTCCTTGACTGCTGCTACAAGACAGCACTGGGCTGTCCTTCCCCTTCAACACCTCCTGCAGCAACCAGCGTGTTTGGTGTGGGTCGCTTCAGCACTTCGGGTTCACTTCACTTTGTTATTCATTGCTGGATGTGTCTTCACTAGGAGACAACCTTCAACCCTATGCCTTTAAATATCACTTATTTTCCATTCCCACCACACAAGTCATCTTTGGACCAGCTGAACTGCACCTGATGTCCCCAAAAAAATACAAACGAACTTCAAAATCTGCAGCATTATATTTCACACACAGCTTTTAAACCTTTTAGAAACGACTTAAACCCAAAGACAAAAATGGGCATCAAGTCAAAATAAATCAGGCAACATCTGCAATGAACACATGATACAGACCAACTTTAAAGGGTTTGATTAGGAAATCCCAAATCATTGAATATTTGAAAACAGATTTAGTTACAGAAACTGTGTATTAAATGAGAAAGGTTATTTAAGCCAAAGAACCTGATGCATGCACACTGGTCATCTGGGTTGTCTCGGTGCAAGTTTTCAGCTACACTAGACATTAAAGTTCAGGTTGCTACATTCCTTAAATAGAGCTAGATAAGGCAGTGAAATTATTGCTACTTGTAGAAATAGTCACAAGCCAAAAGCAAAATGTCTGATGTTTAAATACATTCCCAAATATGCCATGTTAAATGCACGACTCTCATTGTAATGGGTTATAGAGTGAGCGGGACATTAGCCATGTAGCGGAATAAAGTTGCGAGCTGCTCATTTAAAAACAGCTAGAATCAAAGTACCCAATTTTTAAAATCCCAATTAAAGGGTATTTAGCATGGCCAATCCACCTACCCCGCACATCTTTTTGGGTTGTGGGGATGAGACCCACACAGGCACGAGGAGAATGTGCAAACTCCCACACATTCTGGCCTCGGGTCAGTGTAGCGTTTGCACATTCTTCCCATGTGGGTCTCGCTTCCGAAACCCAAAGATGTGCAGGGTAGGTGGACAGACTATGCGAAATTGCCCCTCAAATTGGAAAAAAAATGGGCACTTCTTTTAATAATCTAAAACCCATTCCCATTGTATGTTTCAGTACATGCCCTAAAACAAACAGAAGCTTAGATACAACACTAAAGCAACACCGCCCCCCCCCCCCCTTCGCAATGAAAAACAGTTCAAAGGGGATTTATAACCTAAGAGGTATTGATTAATTCTATGGAGTTGCATCTTTAATTTTCCCCTTCCCCTGTTAAAGATGCAGATTTCTGTAATGGAATTGCCAAATTCCTACCAAAAACATACTGAGATGCTTTCTCCCAGCTATTACGACATCCAAATATCGAGAATTTCGAGAGATCAGATTCAGTGGTTCCACGGCTACTTTGGATTGTCTACATTCTGTATGAAGGATTTAATTAGGAAAATGGTGCATTTAGTATTTTTGTCTATCCTTTGACTCATGAGAACTTGCATTCTTGATTCTTCATTCATACTATTAGGTTGAAAAGATCTGATGTAATAAGAGAAAACAGTACACAAGAGGCAATGTCTTTAAAATGGGAATGGTAGTCAGGTTTGTCCTGTGGAAAAGTTGCATGTGCATTTGTTGGGGATTGTTAGAAGCCATCTTGTGGGTGGACATATTCTCTTATGCATTTCACAAAGGTTACACAGATTGGTGATCATAAGATGACTTTTTTTTTTGCATGTTCATCTTGTGGATCAAAGCAGCTCAAGGGTATATCTGAACAAGTCTTGGAGATCAGCAACAGAAAATGCTCAGTTCAGGCAGCATCGGTGGAGAACAGTAGGTCAATGACCTTTCATCAGAACTGAAGAGAGAGTTTAAGCCAGAGTGAAGGTGGACAGGAAGAACAGAGAAGATCTCTGATGGGATGGAGAGCAGAGGAGGCTAAATAAAACATGCCACAGCCAAAGAATGGTAAGGGGGATAAAGTAGCAACAAAAAAAAAAAAAAAAACCAAAAAAAGTGTCTAAAGGAGACATGTGAATAGCTACATAGGAATCACCCGAATGCAACATGAAGGGGTAAAGAACAAAGACACCAAACAACAAAGGGGAAACAAACCGATAAGACAGAGTTTTAGTCTGAAGTTGAACTCTGCCTAGTCGGACAAATCTTGACTGGAAAATTGTTCAGGCCATGGACAGAAAAAGGTCAGCATAAGGGCAAGGTGGAGAATTAAAGTGGAATGTAGGTGTTTCGCACGGTGCTCACTCAAGTCGGAGTTGTCTTCTCAATATCAAAGAGATCACATTGTGAACAGTGAATATAGTATAAAAATTGAGTACATAAGTAAATCGCTTTTGCATAAATGTCTTTGGAGGTTGAGGGGGGGTAGATGTGGTGACATTGCATCTCCTGTGCCTGGTTCAACAGAGGAGTGTTAAATGGTGACAGAGGAGTGGACTAGAGTTGTAGAAGGAATGCCCTTTGGAATGCTGAAGGTGAAGGACAGGGGCTATTAGTGGTGGCATCAAGCTGGAGTTGGCAGAAAATGGCCCATTGAATACAAGGGGTGGAAGGAGAGGACCAGGGAAACTCTTATCATTGTTCCTGGGAGGGGAGAAAGGTAAGAGGAACATGTGCACAAAAGAGATTGAACACTGGAAGGCCCGACACACAGGAATCCACATTTGAGGGAAAAGGGAAGATCCATCAGAAGTGATGTAGAAGATTACACCCTCATACAACAGAGACACTGGAAAAATGGAATGGAGTCCTTACAGGAAGCAGGGCATGAGGAAATGGAGCCTGTGGGCTTGTAGTTGATAGCTCAGGTCTCATCTTCTATGTTGCATTCAGATGGTTGTTACATCTCCATTCAAACCCTTGGACAACGCTGGTTTCTTAACTATACTTTTACCACTCTTTGGTTGTTGCATTATAATCTCCCCTGCTTTCCACCTCCACAGACAGACCTCTCCTTTTGTTCTTCCTGCCCAGTCTTAAAAACTTCCATTTTGTTAGTTCTTCAGTTCGGATTTTAAAAAAAGGTAGGTCACCCTCAATATCTTCTCGGATGCTGCCGGGCATTTCCAGTTTCACTTCCAAGTTAGGACAACCTGTAAATAGATACAGCAATTCAACTCCTGCGAGGGACACTTGCTACTTAGATGGGCAACTGTTCAACAGAAAACTCTGCTGCCTACAGACTCAAATTTGTTACAAACTGGAGGAAAGAGAAAAAAAATTTGATGTAACAAAAACAATTGCACTGTTTGAACATAATAGTACAAGAACATTGTACTATTTCACCCATCTGTACACTTCAATAGGGGACTATAGTCTGGTCTAGTTATGCACCAATCTGGTCTAGTTATGCACCAAATTAAAGGCATTATATCAAGATCTGTAAAAAGAAAAATCTTATTACTTCCACAGCAAGTATCTGAGGTGCATGTTTTCACCACTGATCAATTTTACATCTTTCTGAAGTAGCTGTTCATTTGCTTAAGTTTAAAAAAAAGTCAATGTTCACAAGTAGGAACATTTAATTTTCTTTAATGCACACCAGTAATAATAAAATTGCATTACATTTATGTAAAATAAATGTTCCAGTTTATATATACAGAAACACTGTACATACCCTCCCAGACCCAACATCACAAAACGTACAGGCAAAGCACTGCCCAGCTAAACAGGCACAGCTGTGCACCTAAAATCTTAATTGCTCAGTGTTGGAGAAAGTTACTTTAATCCATCCTGGACTAATTGAAGTGTTGCAAGCAAGCCGACAGATGCTCTCCATTTTCGTTTAAGTGTTGAACATCCCACAATGCTTTAGAAGGCAATGGGCAAGTCACTGAACCTGTGATGGGAAACTTCCATTCATTGCCCCTTCCTCATAGTCCATTTGGCAGAGGATCATGTTATTCTTCAGAAAAAATTTGTCTCCCACACAAAACCTAAGACAGAAAATGAGAAAGTTAGATATACAAGGGAGATTTGCAGGATTTCCCCCAGTGAATGGCCTCATGCCATTTCAGAAATCCTGCCGACCCAAGCTTGCAGCTGGCATGGAGATTCTCTTCAATCGCAGGATGTTCTGTCCAACATTCCTCCCTCAGCCAAAAACACTAACAGGATTATCCATTCATTTATGGATGGAGATCTTGCTGTGTGCAAATTTGCTGCTACATTTGTCTACAAGGTGACTGCAGATCAAAACTAATTCGTGAACAGCTTTAATACATACTGATGGGAATGTTAAAGCATTCTACAAGGAAAGAGCAGTAGCGGTTATGTTACTGGGCTAGTAATCCAAAGATTGACAAATCCCCCCCCAAAAAAAAAGTTCAAATCTCATTTTGGCAGTTTGAATTTAAAATTAGTTTATTCCAGATTTGTTTTAAAGGCTAGCATGGCAATGATAATCATTAGTGTCACAAAGTAGGCTTACATTAACACTGCAATGAAACTGTGATAATCCCCTAGTTGCCACACCCCGGCACCGGTTCGGATACAACTCGAGGGAGAATTCAGAATGTCCAATTCACCGAACAAGCACGTCTTTCGGGTCTCGTGGGAGGAAACCGAAGCACCCAGAGGAAACCCACGCAGACACGGAGAATGTGCAGACTCCCCACAGTGATCCAAGTCAGGAATCGAACTCGGGTCCCTGGCGCTGTGAAGCAACAGTGCTGACCACTGTGCTACCATGCCACGCCGAGTAATAGCCACAAGAATATAACTGGTTCATGAATAAAACAGTGCTGGAAAAGCGCAGAACAATGACTTCTGTTCACAAATATCTTGGGAGGAAATTGAGCTTAACCTGCCCTGGTCAATTCCAATCCCACACCAACATGGCTCACCCGTAACTGCCCTTGCTAAAATGAGACCAGCGAGCACTGCTTTGGTATATCAAATCACAAACCACAACGACAAAAAAAACGAATTCCCATTGATTCAAGGCAGCAGCTCACCACCCAACAATCACCTCAAGGGCAGATAGACAAATGCAGGCTTTACCACTCATATCCTGCGAATCAAAGTTTGATTTCTCCACCACTGCATACTGTTGATTTGAATTTTGTGCTGTAAACAAGATTACAATCTGTAACGAACATGTATTTGACCACTGTCTAGGAATTAAGATCAACTTCCAGGAATGCTGGGGTAGATTCAGAAAGCATGCATCTGGAATGGTACTTTACTTATTCACGGTTTGTTACCCATTTTTAATTGCCCTTGGGAAGTGATGAGCTGCCTTCATGAACTGCTGCCGTCCATGTGGTGTAGAACACCAACACTTGTGTGCTAAGGAGGGAATTCCAGGATATTGACCCAGCAACACTGAAGGAACTGCACTACAGTTCCAAGTCAAGATGTGCACAGCTTTGGAGGGGAACTTGTAGGTAGTGTTCCGATGCATCTGCTAGCCTTTTCCATGGAACATGCTGTTGGAAGGAGCCTTGGTGAGTCCCAACAGGACATCTTGTAGATGGTGCACACTGTACATCAGTTGAAGGAGTGAATTGTTAAGTAGATCAAGCAGGCTGCTTTGTCCTGGATGTTGTCAAGCTTACCCATCATAGATCAGCTGAAGGCAGGTGGTTCCTTCTGGTCACAGCAAACATTCACAAGAATTGCTTCACTCAATGTCAGCTCAGTGACCAGCCAGTTAATTGACAACCTAACAAGTCAGTTCCCAGGGGGAAGCGGTCAAGTCTTAATTGGTGGAGAGAGAAGGGGGGCTAACATGGATGACTCAAAACATTAGCTCCCTTCTCTCTCCACAGATGCGGTCAGGCCTGCTGAGATTGCCCCATTATTTTGTGTTTTTGTTTCAGCTTCTAGCATCTGCAGTAATTTGCTTTTTGTGCAATAGTCTACAAGACGAACTTCCTTCCTGCATCGAGAATGGTTAGGAAAAGCATTGGACTGACCACCAGGGATAAATGATAATCTTGTAATCCTGCAAAATAGAATTCCCTTCCCTTCCTTAAAAAAGAACATTCACCCTCCAAGGTGCTGCTGTAATGCAAAAGAGTCAGATGATCCCACATTTCAGAATGAAAATAAATGGTACCCACATTTATCAAAGCTTGGAAAAAAAAGGCAAGTTGAAAAGATATCTTTTACTGCCATGTTAAATTGGAACTACAAATTAAAGACCGTGCCAATCGGGTGCATTTAATATGGAAGACAAATTCAGGAGTGTTACACATTTCTCAGGGTTTAAGTTTAAAGCTCAAAATGTCAACTGTACTTTTAAATAGTGATGGCTTTTGCTGGGCTGGATACAGCGGTTTTCCCTGCCTTACCTCTGATTACACAGCTGACAGGCAAAGCAGTCCAAGTGGTAGACATTTTCACGGGCTCTCATCACCATTTCAAAGGCAGGGATCAGTTTACTGCACGCTGCACAATTCCCTGTGGTACCGAAGAGCCTGGCCAATGGAAAAAGAAATGATTTCTGATGAACTCAATACAAGCCATTTGAACAAAACAGCACAAAGGCAAATTAATCTGGTAAAAGCTTATAAAGATTCCATTCGCAATGTCATTCAGATTCTGGGATTTTTTTGAAAGCTCGCAAAAGACAATAAGGCAGAAGATAATCCTCACTAACCCTTGCATTATACATTTATCAACACGAAAAACTAGGCCACTTCAAACTAGTATAACTTACCCCATCAGAAGGAGGTTACAAGTTCAGGCCCAGGTGATGACCGTCACAGCCTGAACTAACAATTCAGCGCAATAGACAAAAGTGCAGAAGTGATGCCAGCTTTTGAAGATGCTAACTGGAGTGAACCGAGGTATCAGTTCAGGCAGACAAGACCTATGGCATTACTTGGAAGAAAGTCTCCCGATTGCTACTAAATCATCCCTCTGATTATTCATCTCATTGTGGAAATACTGATTGTAGATAAAGACTTTTCAACAGCAGAAGGGTCTGTCCCCAATTGCCTTAAGATGGCAAGCATGGTTGGTTGGGAAATGAAATACTGATGGAACATTACATTTTTAGATTATTCGCTTTCACTACCCGAACATTCATATTTAATTACATTTCTGCACAATTTTGTATTTCTGCTTCATTAAAAAGGTGCAGTATGAGCCACGTTTGCCAATAGGTTCCGTGGCAGACACTTCCTTTTGCCATTTGAAGTGTAAAAATTATAAAGTACGCAAAGTGAACCAATTGCATAATGTGTTTACCATCACCTTGTAACTAGGACCAGATACTAAAATCACATGCATGCCAGTCTCTGAAGCGGACAAAGTCTGGTTCTATTTGCATACTGCATTATTCCACTGCAATGCATGTTGTAGAATTCAGTTTTGATTTATGATAAAGAGCATGTGGTAGTTCTCCTGTCCTGCATTCCATGTTTAGTCTTTTGCCGATTCCTTGTAGAAACTCAGTTTTCAAAGATTTTGACTCCCCTACACGACCTTTGCCAAATTGAAATCTTCTCGCAAAGTACACCTCTGCCTGGCTGATCAAAATTTTCTCCAACACAAACACCTTCTTGAATATCCATTTGCAGCCACCACTTATTTGGAGGTTTTAAATTATACATCAACTCAAAATGAAGCGCATTTTTTTTCCCTCCACAGAATGATGGAAGAGCCAAATTAAAAAGCATTGATTCGCTTCCCATCACCACCCCGCCACAACCCCGATATTCATATTTCCAAATCTCCCTCTTTCTCCTCCCCACCCCGCCCCCCGCCCCGTCCCAACTATTATCTAACCACGTTACAAAATTCAAGATATCTTCATTATAATAGTCCTATTTATAAATCATTTATATTGCATTTTCTACCTGTATTCACATTTATGCGTTTACAGATCCAGAGATAATATTTCCAGATATCCGGTTCTAATTTTACTATTTCAAAGTGAATGAATTGTTATTAACTGCCCACTCACGAGTCATCCTCTCTAATTATTCAGTTTGCCAAATCAAAATTTAGCATCAAAATGCAATGCAAAAATGAAGGTATCTTCTATTCTTGAACATCTGTCGATGCTCCTCTTTCCTAGAGTTTAAATGTAATTTACCTTTAACCCAGAGGCAGGAATGAAACCTATCTGGAATCTAACTATCTCTCTTGTATAAGAAATACAGGTCCACAGAGGCATGTTCCCTGCTTGGCGAGACACGGGCTGGAGGAAGAACTAGGATTAGAAGTAGGGTATGAGACTCGGAACGAAGCACTGAACAGGGCAACCTCCACCTCCACATGCTCAAGGCTAAGCCTAACGCAGCTGAAAGTGGTGCAGTGCGCCTAAACAGAACCCGAATGGAGCAGGTTCTTCAAGTGGAGGACAAATGTGATCAGTGCCAGGGAGGCCCGGCCAACCACACCCACATGTTCTAGGCATGCCCCAGACTGGTCAGGTTCTGCACAGGCTTCTTTTGAGGCAATGTCCAAGGTTATGGGGATGAGGGTGGAGCCAAGCCAGAAAGTGGCAATCTTCTGGTTCGGGGGTATCAGACCAGCCAGAACTGATGAAGGTGGGCCAACACCCTTGCCTCCCCAATCGGCCGAAGAATCCTGCTCAGCTGGCAATTAACAGCATCACCGAAAGCTGCAGACTGGCTCGCCAACATGTCGGAATTTCTCCAACAGGAGAAAAAAGAAATTCACCAGAGGGTTGGAAGAGGGCTTCCATAAGATGTGGAAGCCATTCACCAACTTGTTCCAGGACTCGTTTGTAGCCAACAGACGGTCAATTGGAAGGGGGTACGAGAATCCAAGGGAGCATGAATATGTGGGGAAATACATGCTAGGGCCAACAGACCAGGCAACTGAGGCAGATATAAATATGTAGTGAAGCTCGTTTGTGTGTGGTGGGGGGGTTCTATCGCTCTTTTGCAATTCTAATTTTGCTTTAATTGCTTTTGAAAGATACTACACGAAGGTATGACACTTGCAATTTAGTGAAAACTAATAAGAAAAATATTGGTCCCTGCAGCCTAGCAAACATTGACCTGGAAGTCGTACCAACAGGCAGTGTGGCCAGACACAGCTGCAGACAAACGCGCCCTACAAACAGAGGAGCCAAGGTGAAGGCAATCAGCAAACGAAGAAAGCAGACGGAGACAAAAAAGGGGCACAAAATTCACCCAGGAAGTCAGCTTTTCGGTTTGGTAGAAATGGAGACAGAAACTATTAGATGTACTGTGCAAGCTGGTTTAACAAGGTATAACACCTGTAAAGTTGCAGGAATTCTCAGATGCTAAAGAGCTAGGTGATTTCCCAGAAGCAGCCAAACCATGAAAGAGGGTGATGTGGAGATGCCGGCGTTGGACTGGGGTGAGCACAGTAAGAAGCCTTACAACACCAGGTTAAAGTCCAACATTTGAAACAAACCTGTTGGACTTTGAGGGTGTTCTGGGTTGGTTAATTTTTGAAATCTACATAATAATCATCAGGACTGAGGAAGAGAGGGTTCATAGAAATGTGTATTGCTGTTTCAGGACTTCTGATCTACCCTGCATGATTAAAACAGCAAATTGTGGAACTGCGCAATGTAGTAACACTTAATGTCGAGAATGATGCAATTAAGTAAATGCTTGTGGGTCTGCAAGGCACATGTCATCTTGTCTATGCAGGTGAAATGTAATTTTATATTCAAGTATCATTTCCCTGTTAATTCATGTTGTGTTAGTTTGGGTTAGGCTAAAAGTTACAAAAAAAAAAAAGTGGAATTACTACATCTGGGGGGTTATTCACTAAATTCTGGTTCAGTTTCCCCAGAGGGATTGTAACAGTAACCTATCCTCAATTATAAGGTTCATATGTCATTTTTGCAAACCCATATAAGTGAACAAATTCCCTTTCCTTCATTTAGCCACATTTGATCTAACCTTTCAATTCATTTGGACATCTGAACTGTAGCCCATCCAGTTATCTGTAGCTGTTTGGCACTTTACGGAGTGATTTGCTAGGCCATTTTGAGGGCAAGTGTCAACCATGTGTCTGTGGGTATGGAGTCACACAGGCCAGACCAAATCAATGAGATTTTCTCCAAATGACAGTGAACCAGATGTTTTCTCCCCTAAAAATAATTGAATTAAATTCCATCAGCTGTCATTGCAGGATTTGAACGCTGGTCTCCAGAGCTTCAAGTTACTAGCCCAGTGACATTACCACTTTTGCCACCATCTATGCAAAGGATTTGCCATCTCTAACCTTTTCCTGCCCTACAACTGGAGAACTCCACGTTTCTTCAACTCTGGACTATGACCCATTTCCTGCTTGCATTTTGTCGGAATGTTCCAGCGCAGAAACATAGAAGGCATTGCAACAATGTGGATGACTGCGTCTTGAATTGAATTGGTTAGGTTTAGGAAGCATGCTCAACATAAAGTTTGAAAATTGTATTCCCAATGGATTTAATTTGACACTTGCTGCTATTGCAGACCTTTGCTGCCATCAGTCACACAGTTCAGTTATTAAAGCTCATTTTGTATCCCAATACTAAACATAACAAAATTGCAAACAGGCTATTTAGCTTGGTGGGTTATTTCAGTTCAAAATCAAATTTAATTTTATGAAAGCAAATTGGGAATGTAGCAGTCAGATGCCTGCTAATGTACCTGTTTCTATATTAATTATTTTCCCCAGGAAATTAGATAGCTTTGGTTTCAAAATCTGTAAATCTGGGACTAATGACTACTTCTCAAATTACTGGAAACGAGCGAGGAAAGTGAAAGGCATGTTTTAATTGGTAGCTATGCTCGTAAATTAATTGGAAAATTAGAAGAGAAATTAAAATGTTACCACAGTGAAGATGAAATAATTTATTTTTCTTAGTCGGATTCCTGTAAAAAGAAACCTACAGGTAAGGTGGTGTTAAAATGCTGCAAAATAGGGCAAGACACCTCTTCACTAATAGGTAACTACACCCCCCCCCCCCCCCCCCCCCCCCACTAAAACTAGTCAGTCTGCAGATAGCTTCAAGGGTCAGTCAGTCACTGGCTTCTTATAGTAAAAAGCAATGCAAATAGCTGGCAATATTAGCTTCCCAAGTGTTAGCAGAATGTGTCAGTATATGCAACACACATATTGGAGATTTATTAGCAGCAGCAAGACTAACTAACAAATAGGCAGGGTTGCTCCAACCCAAGAGTGCACTTCCATATCCTGGGCAACCATTTGCAGAGGCGTGGCAATGAACACTCCAGGTTCCAAAACTGGAGCAGCCTCCGACATCATGGGAGCACACCCATGAGGTGGAGCACTTAATAGATAACACATTTAGACATGGTCACTCGACAGCTGAAAGAGATCACAAGTAGAGGGTTCGGGCATGCAGTGCACAAATTCTCTCCTGGTGTGGTGCATTGCCTCCCTAGTGTCAGGGTCCAAGGATGTCACCAAGAGGCTGCAGAGCACAAGTGTGTGTGTGTGTGTGTGTGTGGGTGGAGTAGTGGGTGAGACAGCTAGTTGTCAAGTTCCACACATTGGGACCAGCACCTAAATAGACCTGGGACTGAGTTTCTTGCAGGCTGTTTTGCTAGCACTATTGGGGAAGGTTTGTGTGTGGGAACCAAGAACATCAAAGAGGACTACCCAAGGTGCACAGCATACTGGGAGAGTGCATTAGAAGGAATGGCAAGTTAATAGGTGGGATCAGAGTAGTGGAGAAAGCAATAAAAGTCTAAATAGGTGTTGTTGTGCACCAGTGTGGTAAATAAGATTAGCAAGTTACAGGTACAGATTGCCTTATGAAAATGTGATCCATAGGATCCATATCGGACAGAAGGAGGCCATTCAGCCCATCGTCTGCACCAACCTCAAAGAGCATGCTACCTAGACCCTACCCTTGCCCCAGCCCCGTATTCCCACCTAATCTGTACATCTCTGGAAGACAGAGGAAACCCATACAGATATAGGGAGAACATACAACCTCCACAAAGACAGTCACCCAGGGCCTGAATTGAACCCAGGTCCCTGGTGCTGAGAGACAGCAGTGCTAACCACTGTGTCATCCATGTTGGGGCTGAGAGAGAATGACCTGGCTCTGTAAATATTCCTGGATACAAGGTGTACAGGAAAGTAGAGGTTGCATTGATAGAGACAATTGCAGTGGAGAAAGAGGGGGAAAAAGGGTCAAGGATATAATCTATTCGGAAGAGCTAAGGAACCAAAATAAAAAATTGTGGTTACATTGCTCTCCCTTGTCCATAGGCCAACCTTTAGTGAGGAAGTTGTAGAGGAACAAATTTGCACAGAAATTATAAGAGGTGCAAAAACTATAGGGAGGGACTTTAGTTATCCAAACATGGATTGGGAATATGCAATGGTCAGAGAGGGTAATCAGGATAATTATCCGAACATGGACTGGGATTGTAGTGCAAAGGTCAGAGATGGTATTTCCAGTCCCAACAAGAGAGCACTGGTAGATCTGGGAATGAGTTGTGCCAAGTGGCACAATGCCAGTAAGGGACTGGTGATCACTGTGACACAAGATTTAGGCTGATGATGGATTAAAGACAGCAATCCAGATCAAGAATAATGGGTGAAAACCAACTTCCAATGGGGCAAAAACACAAATTAAGAGTAAAACGTTGGCTGGAAAAAACAGTTGCTGAACAATGGACTTGAAAAGGTGTTTTGTCCCCCCCCCCCCCCCCCCCCCCCCAGGCAGTCGAAACCAATCAACCCAGAGAGAAAAGGAGGGAGATGAACTGGCAGTCAATATAAAAGTGAATGCCAAAATCTTCTATAGGCCTGTAAATAGGGAGTAGGCCAATTAGGGATAAAGGATTTATACATGGAGGCAGAGGGCATAGCTTTTGCCTCCATCTTTACCAGGCCTTGCTAGTGTTTCAGGCACTAGAAGGGTTTTAAATTGATGAGATATTGGATAGGCTGTCTGTAGACCAAAGACAGGCAACTAGGACCAGATGAAATGCATCGAAGGATACAGACAAGCGATTGGAAATTGCAGTGGCACTGGTAATGATTTTCTAGTTTTCCTTTAACCCAGGAGCGTAACCAGAGGACTGGAGAATTCAAATATTATACCCAGTTTGAAAATGGATGCAAAGAAAAATTCAACAACCATCGGCCAGTCAGTTTAATTCCATGTGAGGAAATGGTTAGGAAACAATTTGGAACAAAATTAAGAATCACATGGACAAACATTGGTTAAAGAAAGCCGGCATGGACTTCTAAAGGAAAAACAAAACATTTAACTAACTTGGGTTTTTGAAGAGGTAACAGAGGAAATTGATCAGAGCAATGCTGTTCATGGGGTGTACATGGACTTCTGAAAGGTATTTGATAGTGCCAGACTTGTCAGCAAAGTTAGAGATCATGGAATAAAAGGGAAAATAGCAACATTTGATATGGAATTGGCCAAGTGGCAGAACAGTAGGGGTTAATGGATGTTTTGGTCTGGAAGAAGGACTGCGGTGGAGTTCACTAGGGGTCTGTGTTGGGATCACGAGAGGTATATTAGTGACCTAAATCGTAAGATATAGGAGCAGAATTAGGTCATTTGCCCCATCTGCTCCGCCATTCTATCAAGGCTGAAATGTTCTTCATCCGTTGCCTACAATGCTACAGACCAAGAGCTGGATGAAGAAATTAGCCAGAGCATCTCCTCCCTAGAACACATGACCTAGGAGGAGTAGGAGTAGGCAATTTAGCCTCCCGAGCCTAAACACCTTCAATGTGATCACGGCTGATCCCATCATGGCCTCAAACTCCACTGTGCTGTCCGTTCTCCACAACCCATTATTAAAAACCGGTCTAACTCCTCCTTAAATTTACTCCCTGTCCCTGCATCCACCGCACTGGGGTAGCGAATTCCAGATTCACAACCCTTTAAGGGGGGGGGGGGGGGGGGGGGGGGGTAAGTTTTGCCTCAAATAGGTTTTAAATTTTCTACTTATTCTAGATTATGACCGCTCTGGAATGCCCCACAAGAGGAAGGATCTGCTCCCCATCTACTTTATCCATATCTTTTAGCATCTTGTATACCTCAATTTGAACTCCCTTCATTCTTCCAAACTCAAAAGAGTGTAGGCCTAAATTGTGCAATCTCTCCTCATATGACAACCACTCATCTCTGGAATCAATCTAGCGAACCTCCTCTGAACCGCCTCCGATGCCACTACATCTTTCCTCAAATAAAGGGGACCAAAAACTGTGCACAGTACTCCAGGTGTACAGCACACAATGAGTTTGTGGACGATATGAAGCTTGGAAGCATTGTGAAGCGTGATGAGGATAGTGTAGAACTTCAAAAGGATATCAAGAAGTTGGTAGAATGGACAGATAGATGTTTAATGTGGAAAAATGCTACAAGATTCATTTTTATAGGAGGAATGTGAAATATGAGAACAATTTGGGAAAAAAGGGTGCAGGAGCAGAAGGACCTCGGTGTACATATGTACAAGACATTGAAAGTGGCAGAATAGGTGGAATGAGTAGTTAATAAGGAGGTTCCGTAAAAGAAACGGTTTCAGCTCAGTATTGCCTCCAGTTTTGGCTGCAAAGATTGGAATGTGCAATAGTTCCAGGGTTGAGTAGCTCTGGTTAAGATAGATTGGAGAAGTTAGGTGGCTGTGGGGAGATTTGATAGAGAAAATCATGAAGGGTTTAGGCAGAATAAATAGATAGAAATGGTTCCCACTGGTGAAAGGATAAACAATGTGGGGGGGCACAAATATAACAATATTTTGCATTATTAGCAAAATAAGTGATGAGAAAAAACTTTCATGCAACGACTGATTACGGTCTGGAACGCACGGCACAGTGCGGTTGGAGGTAGGTTCAATTGAAGCTTAAAGGAACTGCACAGTTATCGGAAAATGGAGAATGTGCAGTGAGATGGGAACGCACAAATGGGGAACTGATTATTGAGCCAATGGGCTGAATGGCCTCCTCTGCCCAAACAATTGTGATTTTGAATGAACCCAGTAATTTGGGACCAAATTCAATTCACAATTGCTTACATTTTTTCTGCAACGAAGAAAACAGCGTACAGTGAATCAGTTTTTCCACAAAGTTATCCAAAGTCAGTCATTTCCCTTTCAGAAACTTCCTGGAATAAAACAGGTTTGTCCATTGGACCCGAGAATTTTAAAAAGGAAGACATGCCAACCTCTAAGGCAGAAAAACGGACAGCTCCAGGAAATCATTTTGGATGCAGGGTTTACACCAAGTTGTGGCATTGGAAGTGCAATGTGGTGTAAAGCAAGTCAGCTTAAATTAAATATAGTTTCAGGGTTAGATGTATTTCAAGACAATTGTACAGACTTGAGCTTATTGCATCATCCACCTGTTAAACCCCCGAGGTCATGGAAACACATTAAGGCTTTTTGAAAGCTCCAAAAAAAAAAAATCCCAGTACACTGCAATTTCTTCCTTTAAACAAAATGCACGAGGACTAATTTGTGCTCAGTTACAGCCAGCAGACTGATTGGAGGTTTGCAATAATGTTGGAACCATTGCTGCCCCATATTTCCACATCCCCATATTTCCACACATCTGTTGGCCACTACTAAGTGGTGCGCGCGCTTCAGCCAGTTACTCTGACAACAGTGTTCATTACAGTAAAGCAAATTCGACTGCACACAAAAGCAACACTTCACTTTGTAGTAGAACGCCAGACTCCTAAACTCCGGCAAGCCCAATGTGGTGACACACCACCAAGCCATTTTAATGGAAATAGAAGCCCTCACATCCCTAAAGTGTCAGCAACTAACCGTCATTAGAGTGAAACTCAAGAGTCTAAACAAGTTGCAGTTTCAGGTCATACTTTTCTGCCTCAAGTGTGTGCATATAAACAAACAGTTACAATCACATTCAGCTTTGCCCTCCTGCTGATCCTGACAGATTTTGACAATCTCCAATTGTGGCTTCTGGATGCCTTCCAACTGATCAAATGGAGATGATTGGACGTTGCCAATTTAAACAAGAAAAAAGTTAGGAGTTGACAGCTAGCATTACAGGAGATGATGGCACCTCAGTGGATGTAAGAGCAGTCAGAATTAGTGCCCAAAGATTTCTACAAGTCAACTATGTTCTCTAGCCAATGAATAAAAGCCACAGCTAGATGATGCAGAAACACGCAGTTTAACTGCAGCAGTGACATGCAAGTTGGACATTGCAGAACATTTATCCTCCTCCAATAAACACAAGGGGCATAGTTAAAGCAAAGGGGAGCATAGCTGTAGCAGGAAAAAAAGATCATGCGGTTTGTTTTTGGAGAGCGGTCATGAGACCAGTGTAGAATATGGGTGGAAAGAATCACTATGCGCAAAGTTATACTTCATACCTTTAAACACATCCAACACTGCCACAGAAAAGGCTGCAAACCCCGAGCAAGCTGCTGGCCCAATGGGGGATGTGCTCAAGACCTCTTAAGAGTTGTATTCAGTATTATTCCAGAGGTTGGGGAAAGATTTCCAATTCAAACCAGCTGCTTCATATGATCCAAGTGTTGAACAGCAGCTAAAATATTTTAGTGTTCAATTATTTTAACTGCACTTTCAAATGAGTCAACATAAGAATATCTAAACAGTGTACATAGAAGCCAATCTTCGGTCAGCTCAGCTGTACACAGGTTTTACCCTCCTGCAACAAAAAAAGGGGAATAGTTTGAATGCCACTGACCATGCATTGTATTGGTCAGCACACATCAAGCCCTATTGCAGGGATTTGAGCAGCCAATTTAGGGCAACAGTTCAGTGAAGTGGAAAGGGAGACCAGTCAAGCCAAAACGGCAGCTGCTTTCTGATCGAAATTTATTGAACAATAGGAAATTCTATGCACCATTTTATGTACATTTTGTATTCAACATTCAGAAACCCTCCAAAATGACCTGGAGCCTTGTGCACAAATGTGCCACGTTTTCATGTGGTTATATTGGGTAACCTGCAGAAAGAAAGATGTCGGGGGCAGCACGGCAGCACAGTGTTTAGCACTGCTGTCTCACAGCACCGAGGTCCCAGGTTCGATCCTGGTTCACTGTCTGTGGGGAGTTTGCACATTCTCACGTTTGCGTGGGTTTCACCCCCACAACCCAAAGATGTGCAGAGTAGGTAGATTGGCCACGCTAAATTGTGGCCACGCTAAATAATCCCTTAATTGGAAAAAATGAAATTGGGCACTAAATTTATAAACAAAAATAAGGCTGTCAGGCTTGCAGCAAACTATGGATCCCATATTCTGGTGGACTGCTAGAGGAGATTTCAATCATATTGTTGATTTTTTAAAAATTAGGTTAAACGAGTATAACTAGTTTAATGATTTGAAAGAGTCCAGGAAATTGATATGGTGCAAGCAACGACATCCCATTAAGAGTCTTTCTCCCCCATCCCCCCGCATACCATTGCATCATATATAGACTTACATCATCTCAGGACATCTCAAAGTTCTTCACAGCCATTGAATTAATTTTTTGACCTGGAGGCACAGTTGTAATGTAGGGAAAATACCAGTTAATCTGTTTTTGTGATGCTTACAGAAGGATTGACATTGACCAGGATAACCACCCACCCTCTCCCTTCCGAAACAGTGCCATGGGATCTTTTACATCCACCCAAGACAGCAAGTGGAATCTAAGTTTAATAACTCTGAAAGCACGCACCTCCAATAGTGTGGCACTCACTCTGTAGTGCACTGCAGAATCAGCCTTGATTTATGTTCTGGATTGGGACTTGAACCCACAAAATAGAGGTGAATGCTACCAACTGGGCCATGGCTGACAGCGATACCAGTCAGCACCAGCTTCTCGGCCTTACTGCAGTTTTTGTTATACGCAACAGGTTTGCAGAGATCTACAGTCAAAAGCTTATTGTCTGGGCAATAATTTTAAAAATAGACTTTCAATTCACATTTTTTAATGTATCCTTCCTGAGGGGTGTCCAGAATTATGCAATATTCCAGATGTGGTCTGACCAAGGCTTTAGAATAGAAGAAACATACTTGGCATTCTAACATACCACAATTGTGCCAAATGTCGATTGCCTTTTGAAATCAGTTATGGATCGGCCCTTTTAATACTCCCCATGTTGTACGCAGTACAATTATGAACTCTTACACAAATGTGCCAAAGATGGCACCCAAGCCAATTATTTTATGGACCAAATACATTGAAGCAAAGGTCTAAGGAAATATGGATATATATTGGAAGACTTAAAATTACTTGAAACTGAAGCATTTTAATTATTAAAGACTAAACAGAATTATTTATCCTTGCATCAACATGCATTCAATTGCTAAACGGCAAAAAGACACAAATCCGAGACCAAGTGGATTACACCCATTGTTCCACGCCAAATAAATTTTACTCGCTATTTAGGAGGCTAAAGTACTACAATTTAGTCCAGAGACACTTTCATGATTTGTGCTTCCACTTTCTCAACACCAACATCTCATTCAATTGTAGCTTTTTAAGTGTTCACAATACTAATGCATCAGATTAGAGTCAAAAATAATAGAAAAGAATGCAATTTCCCATCCTTCTAACTCAAGTTACTTATCCCACTCCCCTTCAAAGCAGTAAGCTTGCACCCAGGCCTGCTGTGCCTGTATTTGAAAATGCTCATCTACAAACTCATCATTTTAAATTCAAATAGGATCATTCCACAACTTTTTTAAAACTCGAGTCCCGGTGTCATACATTTGCCCTTCAAATGTATCCTTTCCGAGGGGTGTCCAGAATTATGCAATATTCCAGATGTGGTCTGACCAAGGCTTTAGACTAGAAGAAGAATACTTGGCATTCTAACATTCCATTAATTACTTTTTGTACCTGTGCACTCATTTTGTGATATGAACCTGGACCAAATGCTTTTGCTCCCCCAGAGTTTAGTTTCTCACTGTTTAGAAAACATTCCGGTTTATCTTTCTTCTGTTGCAAAGTGCCTCATTTTCAGAGGTTGCTGGAAAGCCATTTGAGTGAACTGCTGCCTATGACAAAGTACTGGCTTCTATAGTTTCAGTTCTTTCATATTATAAAAAGATCAGCTTCATTCAATTTGCACTATTAAAAAAATTGCTTTATTGAAGTTTATAGATTTGGGATTGATCAAGCCAGATTTTTCCAGGATGAAAGATGGACAAAACGGCAGGCAACGAGCATCACTTTCCTTTCCCACTTCAAGTCCGGAGAGCCTAATAGCTGACTAAAGTGTTGCAGAGCAGTTATTTCTTGGTCAAATCAACACCTTAGAAGCAATCAATTATTTGGAAAGGTCCAAGCAAAAGACCCACCAACAGTGGTTAACTGGAAAGAGAAAGCAAACAGCTGTGCAAAGACATGTCACAATATGAAGGAACAGCAAAGGATGACAAAAGTTAAGAGGGAAAAATTAGTGCAGAGAAAAAGCTAGCTATAAATATAAAAACAGTTTCTGGAAAAAAATAAAGTGAGCCTTGGTCCTACAGAAAAGAGAGTAGAGAATTGATAGTATATAGGAAGATACAAACATCTCAGATGTGGCTATAAACCAGGAAATGGAAGGGAAGGATGAACTCAGCACATTACAATCACCGAGATGTGATGCTGAGTAAATTGTTGGGAGCTACAGACTGACAGTGTCTGGATCCTGATAGGCCTGAATCCTAGGGTCTAAGGTGTCTGGTGAGAGTGTTGATGCATTGGTTTTAATTTTCAATACATTCCTCTGTGGGAAAATATGAAATTGTCCATATTGGGCAGAAAGATCATCTAAATGGTGAGAGATTGCAGAGCAGGGAGATGGAGGAATCTGCGTGCCCGAGTGCATGAATCACAAAAGGCTAGTATGCAGATTCAGTGAGTAATTAGGAAAGATAATTAGAATGTTATCATTTGAGAGGGGAATTTAATAGTAAAAGTTATGCTACAGTTGTACAGGGCACAAGTGAGACCACAGTACTGTGTACAGTATTGGTCTCCTTAAGGATGCAAGTGTATTGGCAGCAAGGTTCAGGAGGCAAACATCTGGAGTGTGCTGTTTTGTCCCAAGAGGAAGGGTTAGATAGGCTAGACAGATGTGGAGGGGGGCTAGACAGATGTGGAGGGGATGTTTCCTTTAAGGGGTTGCTGTTTAAAAATAAGCGGTTGCCCATGTAAAACAAGAGATGAGGCAAAATATTTTCAGAGGGTTGAGAGTCTTTTCATCCTGAAAAGGTGTTGGAGCAGGAGTCTTTGAATATTGGGTGGATAGATTCTTGGTATGCAAAGGGGTGAAAGGTTATCAGGAGTATGCAGAGTGCAGATTGAGTTCACCATCAGATCAGCCCATGATCTGGCTAACAGGCGAAGCAGCCCAAGGAAGCAGGACGGTCTTCTGCTGCTCCTTATTCATATACTGAAATCTCATGTACTGAATCTTTCAAGAGGCCTTTACAAATCTGCATTAACATCCCATTTATTATTTTTATCTAATTATATTTACCTTAAATAGTCTCTACGACAGAGAATTAGGTTTGCTTTTGTGTAGAGTGTAGATCCGACTTCTCCAAGACGGCAGTCACAACAGGCACATTTTAGACAGTCTTCATGCCAATATTTGTCCAGCGCCTTGAGCAGGTAACGATCCTTGATTTTGCGGTTGCAGCCAGCACAGCCTTTCTGCTTTCCTTTTGGCTGTACAGAAAGCATTGGTACACCTACAATTCAAGAGGAATTTTTAGTTAAAAAGATTTCAGTTCCTAGTTCTTACCCCCGCTCGAAGTTTTATTAGACAATATCAGAAGGAGGTTTTACTCAGTGGATGTAGATTGAAGCGATGAATTCTAGAACTTGTCGAAGGATAGTCCTATAAAGTTCCACGTACACAAAAGTGTTATCAAGAACAGTCTTTCACAACCGTGAGCTGTTCATCCATCTCACAACACCACCGTATTAAAATATACCATTCCCTATGCAAATAGAAACATTTGCATTTATATAGAACCTTTCATGACCATTGGATGGCACAAACAAGTGCTTTGTTGGTTATAAGCAAAGCAGGAATTGTGGTCAGCAATTTGCAAACAGCAAGGTCCCACAAACATGACAAGTGACCAGATTAACAGTTTGGGAGATAAACATTCCACACCTCTTCATAATAATGTCAGATTTGAGCTCTACCAGAGGCAGGGGGAGGGGGGGGGGGGGGGGGGGGGTGTCCTCATTTCTACATCTCACCCAAAAGGTGGATCCTTATACAGAATTGCCTCAGTACCACAGTGAAGCGTCTGTAAGTCTTTGTGGGACTTGAACCCACAACTGACCAACTGAGAAAGCACCACTAAACACCAGCTGACAATACTGCCGGGGGGGCAGAGAAGTCCAGAATTGCAGTAATGCATGCGAGATTGGGCAAAATACCTGACTTTTGAGGGGGCTGGAAGATGAGATGCACTGCTTCTGCCTTCTGTCAACATCATTGCTTCCACAAAGTGCAAGAGGCAATTGCTCCTACCCTTGATTTCATGCACAATTGCAGAGATCCTCATGTGCTACCCAAGCACACAATTGGGACTAAAAGCCAAAATCTATATGCCATTTTCATGTATTGAATGTGCAGTTATAAGTTGATCTTTTGTACTGAAAATATTCAATTCAAGTTAAATAAAGGGGCCAAAAAAAGTTGCCTTTTGGAGAGCAGTCCATATTTTTGGAAGTAACCATCCATATTTTTGGAAATTAACTTCAGAAAACCTTGTATTCCTCAGACTGGTTGCACAAAAAGAAAAATAAATCGCTAGTTTAGGGTCCAGCTGCCCCACGAGTATAGTATAGCGAGCAGTTAGCTGCATCTGTTCAATTAAAAAAAAGACTTAACTAGTCAGCTACAATATTGAAAACATAAATACGAGATCATTAATCTCTGAACGTGCTGGGCCATCTAATAAGACCATGACTATCTACTTCAATCCATCTTCTGCGTTATCCAATACCTCTAGATTCCCTTGGGCATTAAAATCTAGTTGCTCTCAGTCTTGAATGTAGTCAATGATCAAGTATTCACAGCCCTCTGGGGAAAATGCCAAGATTCACAGTCCCCAGGGCACCTTGGTGCCAAATGGCCGGCGGAGTCTGTGCCCTAGTTCTAACCTCACCAATCAGGGTTCACAGTCCCCAGGGAAGATAATGGTCAACTTGGTGCCAAATGGTCAGCGGAGTCTGTGCTTTAGTTCTAACCTCATCAACCAGAGCAAGCAACTTCCCAGCATCTATCCTGTCAAGTCCCTTTAGGAATGTGTGTTTCAATTAAATCCTCCCCTCACTCCTGTAAACTCCAAGGAATACAGACAGAGCCTACTCACTCTTGTCGAGAGGATGACCTTTGTATTATTAATAAATGATTAAATAAAATATTTGGAAAAAAGTTAGGTAGGAAATGGTGGTGGGGTAGCTCTGTTAATCAAGGATTACATTCAACAGTGGTGAGATGGCCTTGGCCAAGAAAGAGCAAGATGTACAGTTAGTTTGTGTAAGTGTAATGTTAAGAGGCCAATATGCCCACTAACATTAGATATCATGGTATATATTATGGACCAGAGGAAATATGGGTTCATGAGGCAAAGTTACCACAATAATCATAGGTAACTTCACACAAAGATTTTGCAAATGTAGCCCAAGTTTGGAACAATGGAGGAATGTTTTCAGGACAATTTCTTAGAACAGCATGCTCAAGCCAGACAGGGAGCAGGTTATTCTGGGCCTGGTAATGAGTGATGAAACATGATATCATCCTCTAGACACTTTTGCAAGGGAGAAATGTTTGTGTTATAAACCGGAATGAAGTATGAGGGTATGAAAGCAGATCTAACTAAAATGAACTGTGAAACGAGGTTAAAAAAGGTAGGACAGAGATGCAGAGGTGCTATTTTAATGGTGATATTTAATAATAACTCCGATTTCCCAGTTCGAAAGACCAAGAAGTATGGTTCACCCACGACTTTAAGGGTAGTATCAAATTGAAAGAAACTGTACAAATCTGCAAAAATTAGTGGTATGTCAGAATGGTCAAATTAAAAACCAAAGAATGATTTAAAAGGGAGGAATAGGAGTAGGGGAAGCTAGCAAGGAATGTAAAAGCGATATAGTTTCCACAAGTATTTAAATAAGAGTTGACTCAAGCTATTGTTGCTCCTCTAGAGCTAGTCTTCACTGTAGAGGACTTGAAAAACTCCCCACGAACTTAAAAAGTAGGAAAAAGGTGCTAGGAAAACTATTAGACCCAAAGGCTGACAAGTCCCTGCAATCAGATGGCCTGCATCCTAGGATCTTAAAAAGAAATGGCTGTAGAGATTGTAGACACATTTGGTTAGAACTTCCAAAATGCCCAGTGGATTGGTAAATAGCCAATTTAAAAACACATCACAAAATGGAGACTGACCAGTTAACCTAACATCGGAGGGGGAAATTGCTAGAATCCATAATGGTTACAGCAAGATGCTTGGAAAAACCAATTTGATCAGGTAGTGTCATTGGGAAACACTAATCAATTGGCGTTTAAGTAACAAGAAAGTTGGATAAAGGGAAACCTCTAGATGTGTTGCATTTGATAAGGTGCCACACGGTTACTACGCAAGATAGTGCAGGGGCAAGGGCAACATCTTAGCATGGATAAAGGATCATTAGCTAACAGGAAGCTGAGTGTAGGGACAAATGGGTCTTTTTCATGTTGGCGGGCTGCAACTGGGCCACAACAACTTACAATTTAGATGAAAGGACCAAATATGTAGTAACTATATTTTCCAATGACATCACGTAGTTAGTTGTCGTGAGGTAGAGGAATCTGCAGTGGTTCAAGATGATCAGTGGCGGAAATGTTTACTGATGCTCTCATCTACAACTTGGTTATAGATGTCGAGTAATCAAAATTCTTTGACTTTTTAAACACCAAGGTTAGAAATTCAGGTGTTAACAATTTTAATAAACTGAATGCGGCAATCAAGAGTGCCGTGGACTCTTGAAAAGATAAAATCCAGGGTGCAACCATAGCCATTTGAAACCTGCACAGGATATTAATGTCTTTCATCTACATTTCTTCACTCAAGTAGACAGAGGAAAAACAGTGAGGCAAGACTTTCACAAATTGTTAAGCTGCTTGAACTCTCAGCTAGTGAACAGAACAAGCTTTCAGATTCACTTAGCTCAATTGATGCAATTTATCTTCATATCAAGATACAAAATAAACATATCATGCTGCCCCACATCAATGGGTTGTCTTGCTTGATAAAGACTTCTTGCTATTCTCCAGCACTCCCCAAGATTCTCTCAGCAAGACGTATTCCCCCAGGCATTCCCGGAGCCTTCTGCTTCAGCAGCTTCTTCACATTCCACCTCAAGATCAAAAAGGCTTTCCAACATCATAAAAAAGGTGCTTTTCCCTCCGCCTGATTAACTAGACAAGTTAATGAATTACTTGCCGCATCTTTGGGGAAATTGAAAAAATATCTCCATTCATCATAGAGAATTGTCTACCTTCCCTATTATTTGAAATGTATTGCCACGGTAATATTTTTCAATCTTTGACTATTTCCATAATACGATCAACATTAAAATTTTGTTTCTAGAGACATGTGGTTTAAATTCAGTTTTAAAGAGCAGGGAGAGCATTAGTTGTAGGTTTAACTAAGGGACTGAAAATTGCAGATGAGAGTCACATTTATATTTGAATATCGATACGCAACTAGTTATCTAAATTCTCATTCACAAGTGTAAAGTTGCTCCATCCACATTCAGAGCCTAATTTTCAATAAATCCAATTAAGAGAGCCATATGTATTGAGCAGATGCTCTGAATACCTTCTACCCAGAGGTTTTTGGTAAAATAGATAACATGAACAGTCCAGCTCACCATAAATGTAGTTTAATCAGTTTAGCACAGCCAGAGACTTTGGAGACTCGCCCCTTCCATTTCCTCATCTGTCCTCCTGGGAAAAAGTTTTTAAAAATCATTTCTCCCATGGAAAGGCAACAAGAAAAAACCAGGAGGGGGGTTTCCCTAAATGAGCAGAGTATCATCTCCATGCCATAGCCTGCATGACGTCCAACAGCTCTTTGGCATGGAGAGGATATTTACCTCATGGTTTCAGAAAAAGGTCTCCATTTAAGTTTAGGAATAATTTGGAAGGCAGTGATTCTTTGGAATTCTCTATCGCATTGAATATATTCAATGCCCTGACAGGTTTTTGATTTACAAAGGGAGTCAAAAGCAAGGAGGGTGGAGTTGAGGCCATGATCAGATGAGCCATAATCTTATTGGCTGGCAGAGCAGGCTCACCTACTCATGATGCCTTCAAACTTGCACCAATCCAGAGTGTTAATGGCATTTCAAGGAGCTGGCAGACTCGATGGATAGTTACTAATCCAGTTTTAGATGAAAAGAACTGGATTCAGCCAAAGCTGACCATCTAAAGCAGTGATGATTCTAAAACAAAATTAGATTAAGCTCCGCAATGTGTTCTTATTCAGACTGAGGTATAAAGCACTCCATCTTGGAAGAGTTTTCTTGGATGAGGGACGCATTTCTTCTATAGTACTCAGTTGTGGGATCCTAAATTCGATTACCGGCTATGTAAATTTACATGCAGAGACTCAAAATTACTGAATACTCTAGGGTAAATTCATTGTTACCACTCAACGCTAAATGCTTCAAGGTGTGTCTGAACACCCCTCAATCCATTGACTCAAACTGCAGAATTCCTGGCATTGATGTGTCGGTACTAGAAGACCTTACTAATCTTCAAAAATAAGCACTTGGAAAGCACAATTCATTGCTACATCATTTAGGAGCAGCATGTTCTGATTGCCACATCATTGGAGCGGCTTCTCAATTACGTGAAGAACTGGCCCAAGTTAGATATTTAAAAATCTACCCATTCCCAGATGATTAATCCCACATTAAATTCTTCTATGGTTGGCTTCAAGAAAGCAAGTTATACAAAAGAGGCAGCATACATATTAACTTGCTTCCTCCACAACCTCAAATACATATGCAATTGGATCTGCTGACAGGTGAGCCAACTTTAAAATGCATCAGCATAATTTGAAATATTGCTTCAAACACGTTTTCAGTTAAGAAATTCATTGCAATCAAGGTGTTAAAATTCCACTAAATATTCAACTGCTCATGAACAAGTTGTGCATGCACATCCTATTTGAGGTAAAGAGAGCAATAGGTAAACTGCCTTTTAAGCAAACACTGATTTCCAGCTTGCTGAATTATCATGTTCCATCAATAATGGCAAACAGTTGGCCATGAGTTAGTCTAAAATTCTTTTGAATGTTTAGGCCATGTTTAGTCAAAACGTAGGAACATCATTTTTCCCTGGAGAGGTTAAATAGCTAGAATCTAGTTCTGCCTCATTCCAAGCTCTGGTACCACAATAGCTCATTTGGCTCATGGGCGATAGCGAAAATGGACCTGCATCTTGAATACACAACTCGGTGCCCATAACTCAATCTCTACCCGAGAGTGAAAGGAATAGCTGACCCATTGACTTCAGGAAGAAGTACTGTACACACCCCTGTCTGCATCAATGGGCCGAGGTGGAGATGGTGGACAGCTTCAAATCCCTAGGTGTACACCACCAGAAATCTATCCTGGTCCACCCGCGTTGACAGTACCACCAAGAAAGCACAACAGTGCCTCTACTTCCTCAGGAAACTTGACATGTCCACACTGACTCTATCAACTTTTACAGGTGCACCATAGAAAGCATCCTATCAGGGACAGGCAGTATTGAGGAAGCAAGGGGGCTGCAGAAGGACTTGACAAGCTAGGAGCAATGAAGTGGCAAATGAAATACAACGTGGAAAAGTGTGAGGTTATGCACTGAGGAATCTAGGCATAGACTATTTTCTAAATGGGGAAATGCTTCGGAAAGCAGAAGCACAAAGGGACTTGGGAGGCCTTGTTGACAATTCTCTTAAGGTTAATGTGCAGGTTCAGTCGGCAGTTAAGAAAGCAAATGCAATATTAGCATTCATGTCGAGAGGGCTCGAGTACAAGACCAGGAATGACCTGAGGCTGTATAAGGCTCTGGTCAGACCCCATTTGGAGCATTGTGAGCAGTTTTGGGCCCCATATCTAAGGATGTGCTGGCCTTGGAAAGGGTCCAGAGGAGGTTCACAAGAATGATCCCTGGAATGAAGAACTTGTCTTATGAGGAACCTTTGAGGACTCTGGGTCTGCACTCGTTGGAGTTTAGAAGGATGAGGGGACCTTATTGAAACTTACAAGATACTGCGAGACCTGGACAGAGTGGACATGGAGAGGATGTTTCCACTTGTAGGAAAAACTAGAACCAGAGGACACCATCTCGGATTAAAAGGACAATCCTTTAAAACAGAGGTGAGGAGGAATTTCTTCAGCCAGAGGGTGGCGAATCTGTGGAACTCATTGCTGCAAAAGGTTGGGGAAGCCAAATCACTGAGTGTCTTTAAGACAAAGATAGATAGGTTCTTGATTAATAAGGGGATCAGGGATTATGGGGATGAGAAAATATCAGCCATGATTGAATGGCGGAGCAGACTCGATTAGCCAAGTGGCCTAATTCTGCTCCCATGTCTTATGGTCTATGCATCACAGCCTGGCAGCAACTGCTCGTCCCAAGGCCGCAAGAGAGTAGTGAACACAGCCCAGTCCATCACACAAACCCACTTCCCATCCATTAACTGTCTAGGCCTCCCGCTGCCTTGGGAAAGCGGCAGCATAATCAAAGACCCCTCCCAACTGGCTTACTCACTCTTCCAACTTCCTCCATTGGGCAGGAGATACAAAAGTCTGAGAACACGCACGAACAGATTCAAAATCAGCTTCTTCCCTGCTGTTACCAGACTCCTAAACCACCCTCATATGGACTGATCGGATTAATACTACACTCCTGTATGCTTCACCCGATGCCAGTGTCTACGTATTTACATAGTGTTGTGTTGCTCTATTACGTATTTTCTTTTCATGTACTAAATGATCTGTTGGAGCTGTACACAAAAACTTCACTGTACCTCAGTACACGTGACAATAAACTATTCCAAACTTTATTCAGAGACTGTGACCCTGAGTTCCATGCTCAACATCTACCCCATATAGCCCCTCAAGGCCTGTGCATTTCAATTAAACCTCAACTCCAGGGAACTAGCCCCTCTTGCTTAGAGGACAGTACCCTTATCCCAGGAAGCTGTGCAGTGAATCTTTATTGCACTTACCCCAAGGCAGGCAAGGAGATCAAAACTGCACAGTACGCCAGTGTGGCTCCAATTTCTTGATCAGCTCGCAAACCTCAGGTTTACTGTTTTGTTTGGTAACAGGGTCGGACTTGTAAGTGTGGTTAACATGCGGCACTAAGACACAAAAGCAGTGACTATGTTAAAAATGATGCATCTAACTAAAGTGTTGCAACAGCTTATTTTTAAAAGCATCGCAAACTGATCCATTGCTCAAGCATCATGAATGTGTAGTTTCCCAAATCTACAAGACTCTAGTTTCAGACTTCAAAAATCACACTTTTGATCACTTTTCCTTGGGAGGTCCTGTTTCTTGTAAAATTACACACAATGCTACCATTCAAGCCACACAATTGGTGGCCTTTAAACCATTATTGTAGGAGCAAATCTGCTCATATGCCTGATATTTCTATGAGATACTTATTTGCATCTGAACAGTCAGAAAATATAGCAAACATTAGGCAGTCGGTCTAATTTAATATGCTTTCAAAATGGCATTTTAGTACTGCAGCACTTGGATGCCACGGAACTAGACAAAGCACAAATTACCACTCACCCAAATATCAACTGATGCAAACAGAAACTAGGATAATAAATAAAATTAATCTGGAGCAGAGGGGGAATTGCATATTTTATCTGGATTTCTATGTCTGCTCAGTTATAAACTGAAGAGCTATTTGTTTTAAAATTAGAGATGCAACTAAAAGACAGCAGATCACGAAGCTTCTCATCTAACCCACAGCTTTTGGGTTAGTGTTGGAGATGACCTTTAAAATTATATCAAATTGAGGGACAATACACTATTGTCGGAATGATTCACTGACTGCTGTACTGGAATACTTTTACCTTGCTAAAATGCTGTTCTCCATTTGACATCTACTCAATATGCATGTGCCATTCACACATGGCAAGTTTCTGCTTTTAAAACTAGTGTCATTTCAAAACTTTCCTTCTTCACTAGCTTAGCTATTAGCAACAATTCTGCATGCTTCCAAAACCTGCAGTCCTAAAACCTGCTCTGCTTATCCAGTTTTAAATATTATGTTGTGCAGTCCCCAAAGTACATTTCACTATTCAGTTTTATAGCATGCTTGACCTCAAGTTCTACAATCACTTCATTAATACTGAATTTACAAATATAGTAAATGGGAAAGGTGGTGTTAAGTACGAGGGGGATTATATGCTTCCAAGATCAGCCTTAGTGACTTCACGATCCATCTTCAATAAAAGGACAGTGAACGGGCAGCAGTTTAGGAATGTAATGAACCAACTTAAATATTTAAAGTAGCACACCACTTATGGATCATCACTTGTTGATAATGCAATAAAGCAAAACCTACTTGTTTACCTTTGCACAGCACCAGTCAACTATATCCATGCCTGGAATAGAAGGGCCCTTGCAAAGCACCAAGTCTGTGGGGAAAAAAGGGTCAGGAATTTGATAAACAACCCAGGACACGGCTGCCAATTAACCCACGAGGAAATGCTAAAGGTTTTACTTACTGTTCTAACAATATTGGCAATGGGTAAAAAAGGCGTTCTAGAATTATACAACCAAATAAGGACATTGGGTGCCATGAGGAGGGACCAGTCCAAGATAAGACCTCCAGGTATACATCTTTGGCAACACTGGTTAAGATTGGATTGGATTGTTTATTGCCACGTGTACCGAGGTACAGTGAAAAGTATTTTTCTGCAAGCAGCTCAAACAGATCATTTAGTACATGAAAAGAAAATACATAATAGGGGAACACAACATATACAATGTAACTACATAAGCACTGGCATCAGATGAAGCATACAGGGTGTAGTGCTAATGAGGTCAGTCCATAAGAGGGTCATTTAGGAGTCTGGTAACAGTGGGGAAGAAGCTGCTTTTGAGTCAGTTCGTGCATGTTCTCTGACTTCTGTATCTCCTGCCCGATGGAAGAAGTTGGAAGAGTGAGTAAGCCGGGTGGGAGGGATCTTTGATTATGCTGCCCGCTTTCCCCAGGCAGCGGGAGGTGTAGAAGGAGTCAATGGATGGGAGGCAGGTTCGTGTGATGTACTGGGCGGTGTTCCCGACTCTGATTTCTTGCGGTCCTGGGCCGAGCAGTTGCCATACCAGGCTGTGATGCAGCCCGATAGGATGCTTTCTATGGTGCATCTGTAAAAGTTGGTAAGGGTTAATGTGGACATGCCAAATTTCCTCAAGTTTCCTGAGGAAGTATAGGCGCTGTTGTGCTTTCTTGGTGGTAGCGTCGACGTGGGTGGACCAGGACAGATTTTGGGAGATGTGCACCCCTAGGAATTTGAAACTGCTAACCATCTCCACCTTGGCCCCGTTGATGCTGACAGGGGTGTGTACAGTACTTTGCTTCCTGAAGCCAATTACCAGCTCTTTAGTTTTGCTGGCATTGAGGGAGAGATTGTTGTCGCTACACCACTCCACTAGGTTCTCTAGCTCCCTCCTGTATTCGGACTCATCGTTATTCGAGATCCGGCCCACTATGGTCGTATCGTCAGCAAACTTGTAGATGGAGTTGGAACCAAGTTTTGCCACGCAGTCGTGTGTGTACAGGGAGTAGAGTAGGGGGCTAAGTATGCAGCCTTGCGGGGCGCCGGTGTTGAGGACTATTGTGGAGGAGGTGTTGTTGTTCATTCTCACTGATTGTGGTCTGTTGGTCAGAAAATCGAGGATCCAGTTGCAGAGTGGGGAGCCAAGTCCGAGGTTTTGGAGCTTTGATATGAGCTTGGCTGGGATTATGGTGTTGAAGGCGGAGCTGTAGTCAATAAATAGGCGTCTAATGTAGTAGTCCTTGTTTTCGAGATGCTCTAGGGATGAGTGTAGGGCCAGGGAAATGTGTCTGATGTGGACCGGTTGCAGTGGTATGCGAATTGAAGTGGATCAAGGCGTTCTGGGAGTATGGAGGTGATGTGCTTCATGATCAACCTCTCGAAGCACTTTATTACGACTGAAGTCAGGGCCACTGGTCGGAAGTCATTGAGGCACGTTGCCTGGTTCTTCTTTGGTACCGGTATGATGGTGGTCTTCTTGAAGCAGGTGGGGACCTCGGAGTGGAGTAGGAACAGGTTAAAGATGTCCGTGAATACCTCTGCCAGCTGGTCCGTGCAGGCTCTGAGTGCACGACCAGGGATCCCCTCTGGGCCCATCGCCTTCCGAGGGTTCAGTTTCAGGAAGGCCAATCCGACTTCGGAAGCTGTGATGGTGGGCATGGGTGAATTATGGGCTGCTGGGGCACTCGCCAGCGGATTGTTGCTTACCTGCTCGAACCGAGCATAGAATGCATTGAGTTCATCGGGGAGGGGTGCGCTGTTGCCAGAGATACTGTTTGGCTTCGCTTTGTAGCCCGTTATGTTGTTTAGTCCTTGCCACAACCGCCGAGAGTCTGTCTGTGACTCGAGCTTGGTTTGATATTCTCTCTTGGCATCTCGGATGGCTTTGCGGAGGTCATACCTGGATTCTTTGTATAGGTCAGGGTCATCTGCCTTGAACGCCTCAGATCTGTCCTTCAGTAGGGAGTCAATCTCGCGATTGAGCCATGGTTTCCGGTTGGGGAACACGTACTGCTTTCTTTGGCACGCAGTCGTCCACACATTTGCTGATGAAGTCTGTGACGGTGGTAGCATACTCACATGATGAGTTAACTCTGTGCATTTGATTCCTACTCAACAGTCAAGTGCAAGTTTCTCATTAAAATTACAGCACCTAAAGACCAGGAGTGGACCCATGGGTCAGAGATATTTCAGCCTGAAAATACAACTTTGGCACAGTCTTTACATACCAACAGTTTGGCATAATAAGCAGTCAGCAATACCCTGGGAAAGCTCCACCCGCAAGAATGCTGTTAAGGTTATCAGGGCACAGGATTTTAAACCATTTTCCGGGACAATTTAGTTTGTCATAATGGCTAGCTTTCAGGGCCATTATAAGTTTTATTCCCTACAAGTTACAAGTACCAATTTTCATGGCACATGGTGTTTTATGCAGAGTCCCAAGGCAATTTGTTGAGTCAAGCAATCCACCCTGAACAGGGTATTTTCTAGTTGCAGCAAAATCAATAGACAAGCCTTGGTACACACGCACACAACCAACAAGTCTCTCGACCTTTGTGCACCTGGTGCAGGGAAGAGGGGAGAGGAAGACTTCCTCATGGGCTTGGTCAAGTCAACAATTAATAGGTCCAGGCAGCAGGAGGTCATTGTCCTGACTGTCTGCCTCTCTTTCATCACTACGTTCACCGTCAGGTGTCCCAAGTATGTGTACGGCAGCACAATTGACGCCTTCTAAGCCCAATGGGCAGCACAGGGACTGGGGAGCTTTGATTGACAAGGAGAAATTAGAATCCAATGTCAAATTAAAGTCCCAAGATTAGAGTCAAATCCAAATATCAAAGCAAGTACAGAAACATAGTTAGTAATCACCAAGAGCTCTGAACCACCTGAAGGATGCGTCTCTGTTCTACACAGGTCTAGCATTACCCTCTTGCCTTTAAGTATCCCTGTATGCATCGTGGTGGCAGCGCCAGGGACCTGGGTTCAATTCCGGTTGGATCACGGTGTGGAGTTTGTACAGTCTCCCCAGTCTGCGTGGGTTTCCTCCGGGTGCGCCGGTTTCCTCCAACAGTCCAAAGATGCATGGGTTAGGTGGATTGGCCATACTGAACTGCCCCTTAAGCGGTCAGGGATGTGCAGGTTAGGTTATGGAGTTATCAGGGGTAGGGAGGGGTGATTGGGTGAGTGGATATGGGTAAAGTGCCCGATCTACAGGGTGGTGCAGACTCATGGGCTGAATGGCCTCCTTCTGCAATTCTAAGGGATTCTATGTGCCTTAATTACCATTGACCTGTCCTGTTACCTTCAGTGATCTGTGGACATGGACAAATGCTTCCCCCCCATTCCTCTTTTTACCTCACTTCTCCAGATCAGATTCCATTTAGCACAGGGATAAATCGCTGGCTTTGGAAGTAGATCAAGTCAGCCAGCAGCACGGTTCAATTCCCGTACCAACGTCCCCGAACAGGTGCTAGAATGTGGCGACTAGGGGCTTTTCACAGTAACTTCATTTGAAGCCTACTTGTGACAATAAGCGATTTTCACTTCACTTGACACTCCAATTTATATCTTGGTCATCTACATTTGTTTTCCTTCCTGGCAACCCATGTTTTTGCTATCCGACTTTTCAATCGGGCTCTCTACATTTAAGAGGTAGTACTGAGCTTTGCAGACTTCCGTTGGAAACAGGCCTTTAGTCACAAAAAAAAAATCAGTTGAATGATACCCTCCTTGATCTGCACCTTTCTAAAGTAAAATTTATACCATCCCTTGAAACTTTTTAAAATATTTCCCCACCGCTGAGGTTAGGCCGACTAACCTGTAATTATTGAGTCTATCGCTTGCTCCCTTTTCAAGCAACGGTACAATGGTAGCAGTCCTCCAGCACCACACCTGTAGCCAAAGAGGATTGAAAAATGATAATCAGTCGGATATTCCCTCCCTTGGTTCGCAGCCTGGGTTGCATTTCACTTGGGCCTGGCAATTAAACTACTTCAAAGATGTTAAACCCTTTAATACATCTGCGGTTATAACCATCCGAGATCCCTCCTTTGGTGCCAAATCTTTCCTTGGTTATCCTCTTGAGCCTCTTATCCACTTATGAGCCCTCGCATTTTCTTGGATTATACTTGCCAATGTTCTTCATATCGTCTCAACTTTCCAATTGCAGGGCATGTGGCGCAGTGGATAGCACTGGGACTGTGGCGCTGAGGGCCCAGGTTCAAATCCCGGCCCTGGGTCACTGTCCGTGTGGAGTTTGCACATTCTCCCCATGTCTGCGTGGGTTTCACCCCCACAACCCAAAAGATGTGCAGGTTAGGTGGATTGGCCACACTAAATTGCCCCTTAATTGGAAAAAAAATTGGGTACTCTAAATTTAAAAAAAAACTTCCCAATTGCACCTCTACGCCTTCAGGTTTTGCTGTATTGAACGTTCAAACCTCAGACAGAAGTTTCCTTTTTCACTTTATCCTTCCCTGCACACTATGGGGGGAGTGGGTGGCTGAATCTGGGAGTCCTGCATTCTCTTTCTCGGTTATATTTGCATGAACCTTCCATCTCCTCCTCGAATATTTCCTGCAGCAGTTTGCGAAACTCGGTTATCACATTACTATCACTCGCTGATCGTCAAACTGGACGTTTTGAGGTTCCACATCCCAAAATATTCACCATCATGTGAAACATCCTATTCAACAATAGCCTAATATTGCTAAACTTGTGTGACTTAAGTGCTCAAACCACATCTTGGTGCAAAATTAGACATTTCAGGTTTGCATTACACAATTGGTATAATAATGTTATACTGTGTATGAAACCTGTCAATTAAAATACCATCCCGCAAAGCTGGTCACTACACTTGCTCCAACTAGGAATTTTATATTTTATGAAATGTTGAAATTCCAGAATGGTTAGTCCAAGAACATCACAGACATAAGATAAGGGCACCCTTATTGAAATACTATAAAGCATTGCTGTATAGTGACGGACACTTCCCTACAGTAACTGGTCTTATTGCCTCTCTCAGATTGCTCGATTAGTTGTGAAATAAAGAAGGTTAAAAAAAAAAACCAATTGGAGGACGACCAGAACAGGTCTGCTCAGGTAAATTGGACTGAAATATAATAGAACAATGCTGGATAAGGTCTGCCAGCATCTGTGGAGAGCAACAGAACTGTACAAACATCATATGGATTCAAACATCAACAGTTTCTCTCTCCAGATGCTGCCAGACCTGCTGCGTTTATCCAGCATTTTGTTTTTCATTTCCAGCATCCACAGTACTTTACTTTATATTGGAATCAAAGATTAGCAGGCAAATTAATGAGACAATGGGCTGCCTTTCGAGAGAAGATGATGGTTTGGGCACAATTTGCAGCAGATTCCCACATGGGGGAAAGGTAGGACAATAGCATGAGCTTCCTGGGTGATTTCAAAAAGGGTGTACAATGATGGATATTAGATTGATAAATGCACACGAGAGTCAGGTAGAATGTAGAGAAGTGAAGAAAATAAGGAAATAGAGTTTATAAGGAGACAAGTAAATAGGGAAGCACTGTTCTGATTGGCAAGGAGTCCAGGACCAACTTAAGGAGATTGGCAAAATGACCAAGGCAACAGAGTCAGAGTTTAAGGGATGGACAAGATTGTTATAGAGAACCGTCATGGATAACAGTGGGCTGAATTTATTTTTTTGTTCATGGGACATGGGCGTCGCAGGCTGTGCCAGCATTAATTACCCATACCTAATTGCCCTTGAAGGGACCGTCAAGAGTCAACCACATTGTTGTGGGTCTGGAGTCACATGTAGGCCAGGCAAGGAATCTGTGAATCAGATGGGTTTTCAGGATAATTGATAGTGGTTTCATGGGTTATCATTGGACTTTTAGTTCCAGATTTTTATTGAATTCAAATGTCACCATCGGGATTTGAACCTGTGTCCCCATGTCATTACTCTGGGTTTCTGGTTTACTAGTCCAGTGCCAATACCACAAGTCCACCACCTCGCCACAAATGGCCTCCTGTGTCATTATGAAATAAATGTTTAGGTTCTGAAATACACTGCAGAGAGAGTCTGGGAGGCAATTACCCCTTTCAGGATAATTGGATGATTATCCGAAGGGGAAAAATTTATAGGGCAGAGACTAGCCGAGCTGTTCTTCCAGAATTGAATGGCCGTGCTGCAAGCATTCTAGGATTCCATTATAGGTTGTTTATTCTGTATCTGCGTGCACCCAGGAAATTTTAACTGCCCATGTTCAGAATTGTTACACAGTAGGCCCTTTTATCTGCACCAGCTGTCCGAATGTGCAATTCACCTAGTGCCGTTCCACTGCCTTCCCCCATAACCCTGCACATTCTTAGACAAAATTCACTCCACTGCCTCAATACAACCTGCCTCCACCACATACTAACATCACTTCCTGTTGCTGCATGCGAAACACTTGTGTCTCTATTGCTTCTATTGCCAATGACCTCAAATCTGTGCCCTCATTTGGAACAGTTTCTCTCTCCATGTACTCTTGTTCTCCATGTACTCTTGTCCAGACCCTTCATGATTTTGAATTAGTCTCCCTCACCCTTTCTCGAAGGAAAACAGTTCCACTTCTCAAATCATCTTTAGAACTGCCCTCCCTATTGTCTTCCCATCTTTCCTAAAGTGCAGTATTCAAAACTGGATGCAACACTCAGTTGAGGCGTTTTATACAAGTTTATCGCAACTTCCTTGGAGCTAACGTTCGAGGTGAAAAGGGAGAGTCCCAGTGCAGATTTATTTGGAAGCTCATCTCATGGTCAAATACAACACCAAGGTTGTGAACAGTCTGGTTCAATTTGGGCAATACCCAAGGAAAGGGATAGAGTTGGTGGCTAGAGAGCACTTCTGAAGAGCAGGTATAGGCAACATTGTTCAAAAATCAACCTTGGTCACCATCTGCCTTTATTTTCAATTTTTTTTTTAAATTTCAGTTTTTCAAATTCAATTCAATTTAATTTTTTAAAAATAGGCCCTCTTAAAATGCTTCTGAAATCCCTTGAAGATTTAAATGAACATCCTTTGACATTATACAGAACTGCACAAAACCTACTCTGCAACAGACTACCTTATTACTCCCTCCCCCCTCATCTGATTGCTTTGTGTAGATGCTTTGTGGAGAAGGAGGCCGTCTGGCCCATCAAATATGCACCATCCCTCCAAAAGGAGCACCTTGGCTAGGCCCTCTCCTTCATATCTTTGGATGCTAAGGGAATGGCCACTCCACCCAACCTGCACATCTTTGGACTGTGGGAAGAAACACACACACACACACACACACACACGTGGACACACAGAACGTGGAACTCCACTCAGCAAGGGAGGAATCAAACCTGGGTCCCTGGTGCTGAGAGGCAGTGCAACCATTAAGTGATGCATACTTTTCGGCCTCACCTAATCATCAAGTGCCTTCAATTCCTGGACACTCTCCAGAGTCTAGGTTCTGTTGTTGAGATAGTCCAAATTGTACTAGGTAAAAAACAAACTTGGCCCTTGCAAACAAAACTGAAATTTACACATGAAATGTACGCAGATTACAACAAGCCAACCCAGTAAGCATTCACAAATCATTCTACTTATAACAGGCCCATCTACTTCAGCAAATTTACCTGATTTCACAAAAGACTTCCATGTTCAACAAACTTTGAAAATCCAATTAGAGTAATTTTAGAAAATGATCCCTTAACTCTCTTCATGGCAAATCTTGGTTTTAGCTCTGAAGCCAAAAAAAGCAACATACACCCAGAAGACATTATCCCAAAAATTCAATTGAGACATTAGTTTTGAAATCCAGCAAAAAGGCCAATAAATCAGCCAAATCATGAAATAGATATTGGATTGGCACATAATGTAACTTAGAAATGCTATTCAATACAGCAAGGATAATTTAAGCTATTGCAGGGTGGTGGCTGGGTGAAAGCAATTTGGAAACCAAATACCAAAGGAAGAAAAATGGAAATTTGGCTTAGGGAAATGAGTCAAGCTAAAACAGGTACTGATATTCACCCAATTTCAGACTAATCCTAAATCAAGCCGTAGGAACTCCATATACATGACAGGAACATTACTGTCCACTTTTATTGATATATACTCTTGAGCAAATCACCATGGCAACTCAAAACAGCAATTCCTACATTTCTAAATACAAGAAAACACCCTGAAGCCTAGATTTTATTGCAATGACTGCCAGCAAATTCAAAGGATATTAGCATTTGCAAAGGTTTCAACCATGCACTTTACGAACACACATTACCAAACTGTCTGCTGATCAAAGCTAGCTCAGAGTAAGATGGGCTCAATTTGTCTTCAACGTGCCTGAAAGGCTTGATTTAGTTGGGTTGCACTAATCTCTAAAAATGTAAACTTTATGGCAGAGGGTGGCACCATTTTTGTGTCGAGATAATGAAGAGATTGACTACAGGTTAACCCTTCAGTACGGAATTGAAATTAAGGCCTGTAATCAATTAAACTTTCTGGTGGATACCAAATAGTTGCTGCCTAAGCACAAAGTGTTGATATACAATTCCTGCACCTCTCTCCCTTTAGACGTCATAACCAGCTGAAGAAATTAAGTTTTACGCTAAAATATCCACCTTTAAAGCCAAAGTGTAGGGCCTTTTTACAACTTCAAGATTCTTGTGAACATCTGTATTAGATTTAAAACAGCTTAAATTCTAAATCTGTGGAGAGGACTACAAAGCTGAGCAAGCTGCTTTTCGAATCAAAGTTGGGCTTTGGGGTGCAGTCAATACAGCCCTAAAAGGGTTAATGAAGTGTCAATAACATATTTGGGTATAGCTCAGAAACAGTTTACTTACAGCCCTTTCCATTAACAGGAATCTGCATTAGTTGTAGATTAGGAATTTGGATAACACTTAAGCTATAGGTGCATGTGCTGTACAATGAAATGCTGCCATCAATTTCTGAACCAATTCATATCCATCAGCAAACCATCTTGCATATCAAGCACTCTCCATTTTAAAGGGTCCACAACTCCTTCTTCACCATCAGCTTAAAAAAGGTGCACGCAGCAGCACTGATACTTAACCAATAATATGAAAAGGATCACTTTCGAGCTACCCTGCACCTTGTAATTAATTACACTACAAGCATGCCTTTTTCGAACAAAAAAGCCATAAAACTACGAAGCATTAATTCAAGTCACTGCATTGTAAGCATTCTGTACAGCAAGATTTAAAACAGGACTCCATGACCAGATGCAGTGTACACCATGGAAGTGAATTTATAAACAATCTTAATGCATTTTATTACACAACTATGTAATGGCAGCTTATTTAAGATCCAAATTATTCCTCCCCAGCAGAAGTTGACATATTCTCATCTGGAGAAATACAACAATTCAAGATCTCTGCCCGCACGTCTTTAATGAAGCAAGTCCAACTGGCTCAAACTCATTTAAAATTGCTATTAATAGTTTGGACTGACTACTTTTAAACATGCATATCAAGATAATGCAATTTTAAAAAAAAGCTAGTCAAGTGCTACATTACATTTCCTACACGGAGGTGATCATTGTAACCAGTAATAATTTGATTCACCAAAATAACCCCTTTCAGGGGTATATTTGGGGAAAATTTGTGGGGAGGGAGGAATAAAAAGACAAGGGAGAATAAAATGGTAATTTCAAAATTTCTGCAGGTAGAAAGTTACACGTTCATGGTTGTAATTCACACAGCCAGTTTCACTTTTATGGCTCTCTGGTTGGTTAGTTAAGATCATCTAACATGAATGTACCTGCCTATTCCCAGGTCAAAGGCAGAAGACATGAGCAGCTTCAAACTATCATTGCTAAATTGAGGAATGGTGGGGGCAGATTCTTGCCCCCCCCCCCCCCCTCAAAATTTGCAGTTAAGACTTGCAGCTATAAATCAGTGCAAAACCTCTTCAACCTATTAGTTTTCAGAAAAAATAAACCCACCAAGCTGTCACAACTAAGTTCAACAAGCAGAAAACAGGCAGAAAGAAATTTTCAGCTATTACTCACATTGAGTGGTTGAACCCAGCAAGCAAAGGGTGAAGCTTTTAGGCAATAAACAGCAGGTGATCTTGCTCTTCTGCAAAGTCCTAATGCTACTAAAAGCCACTCTCAGTGTACTGTAATTGGGCTTCAGTAGTTAATGTAGTATTGACTGCATTATATGGCCCTGTGTATCCCCTTTTACTAATGCCATTTGTATCGCCTTTGTACATTTACCATATTGCTTAGCCAATATCTGTTAAAAGCAATCCAAATCATGAATCATACAGAAAAAAAAACTTTTTAAGCGAGACAGACATCCAAAACAGGAAATTTACAGTTGACTTGGTACACAGTCCACTTAAGAGCAGTTTTTAAAAAAAATAGGACTGACTTAATTTTTTTGGGTACTATGGTTTTCATCAAGAACTGCGGACTTATCAAAACACAAAGCAGCTAGTCCATCATTTTTCACCGGTTTAACCCTGCCAACACCACTGGATGTGATAGCTCTAGCCTCCGGTGTGTAATGAATGAACGACCAATGCGTTCGCCGTGAGCTCTTATATCCTCCGCTTTCCTTGAAGCTCACGTAAACTGGAATCGGAGGCATTTCCCCCCCCCCCCCCCCAAACCCAACCCACCCACACACGAGGGGTGTAATAATTCACACACTTTAAAGTTCTTCCAAGTCTTTATTTTACATATAAAGAGCCGCCTTACTGCGCTCGTTACCAGCAGCATGGGGGGGGGGGGGGGGAACGACGTTTCAGAAAAGAATAAAGTCCCACATTTAAACCCAAGAAGCTCCCGATAATTCATTGAAGTCTTTAAAATGAAAAAAAAATGCACGTGTTTCAGTATTTAGGTGAATGTAAAAGGAAGCGTGCGGAGGGGGAAAAAAGGAGCAAAAAAAGTATTAAATAGACAAAAAGAAACAAATAGGAGCGGATTGGAAAGTAATTGTGTTAATTGTATCAATTTCATCGCCGTAGCAACGGGACAAGCGCCAGCAGCCAATGGGGGGGTGGGTGAGTGAGTGAATGATACAAGACAGGGACAGGGGACAGAACTGGCTTCACTCAATGTAGGAAATTAAAAAACCCCAAGCCTCTCGATATTCACTAATCCCATTGCCAACAGCCCGGGATTTTTAACTTCGGCTGGCCGAATGAAAGCAATTACATTTTAAACCCACTTTCCAAAAATAAAATGGGGCGAAATAACTGATTTTGGGGGGGGGGGGGGGGGGAAATCAAGACCAGCAGAAAGTGATTTCTTTAAAAAAAGGAACAGAGCCGGAGGGAGAGAGAAAAAACGAACACGTAAAAATGAATTTATGTTGGACAGGGTATTTTTTTTACAAATAAGCTCGAGAGGCGATTAGAGTTCGCGAGTCCGGCAAGGGTGAAAGAGACACACACAGACAGAAATGGGAACAGACAAGACGCAGTGTTCCTACACGGCCGACATAAATACGGCAGGAATATGTAAAAGAAGCAATTGTCGAATACGGAGCATGGTGTAAACAGACCCGGAAAGTGACCGCACAAAACAGCTCGTGTCTTTATTTTCAGTGTTATTTTGGCAGTTCGCGTATCAGAAGGGAGACAGAAACCGGTAGGTAAGTCGAGAGGAGGGAAAGGGTTTTTTTTTGGGGGGGGGGGGGAAACAGAGAGAAGCAGCGTCTCACCTTCCTCCTTGTCAAGCACCATCGTCCTCTGGATACAGCGGAGTCCGGGGCACGGCGCTCCCTGCTCGGCTTCCCCACTCAACGAGAGTCGCTGTGGCTGAACTGCTGACTATCTCGCCTTTTGAAGATTAGACACAAGCCGCGACAACCAACCTTGTTTCCCCCCCGCCCCGCTCTCCCCCGCCCGATTAAATGAAAAATGACAACAGCCACAGACACATTCACACACCTTCAAGGGTTTGTAACCCAAAAATCGCGCTAAACCGATCTCAAAAGCCGGCAAACAGCGAGGAGCGTGTTTTTTTCCTCCAATTTATGTGGTTCTGTACCCTTTAGGGTCCCTGCCTGGCGAATAAATGCACACATTTCCCAGTATTCCTCAGGTTCCCTGGTTAATTAAATCAATTCATTATGCTCATATCTGATTAGCAGCTCCCGAATCAATTATTCAATACACAAACATAATTGCCTGTGCCAGAGGTGTCTAAGTTTTAGCTTATTTAACTCCAAGGACACTAATTACCCCTAGGGCAAGGGAACTTTTCTCATTAATTCTGACAAATACAAAAGCCCATTTAAGGAGCGTGCGTGGCTCACTCACAAAGGCAACATTCTGTAACACACGTGCATTTAGCAATGGAGATCGAGCGAGAGGGAAAGGGTTTTGCTAATTTATAAATGGTAACCTTATTTCTTCCAAAAAGTACAATGACGCCGAATCACCCTCGAATCTTTTATTAAACCTTGAAGTGATTCTCTTCTCTCCACCTCCCCACCCCACCGGGGGGGGGGGGGGGGTCATTAAATTGTGGATTCATACCGATCTTTTAATAAAATGACAGAACAGCGGTTTGATCCAAGATTGAACGCCCCCCTCCCCTTCTAACATTCAATGCAACTTTAATCCTAACTATTAGGAATTAGGCATGCAGAGCTGTCCAGGCACAGTTCTAAATTACAATCAAATGGTTACCAATTACACAAATTATTGACGGCAGATTCTCTTTTCAACTGCAAATTAAGGCTATTAAGAAAGCCTTTTTTTAATGCAAAAGTGACTAATTAACCAACGGATGGGAAATCTGCAGCCCAGATATCAAAAAAGTGCTCTGTGCACATTGCGGAAACACAAGGGAACCAATTAGTTTAATTATCAAAACAGCTAATTAAAATTGCACAGTTCCTAATTAGTTCTTTGCTTTTTCCTCTAATTGACAGGATGGAGATAAATGGGCAGCCGATGAAAAAAAAGAGAAGGAAAACAGAAACTCTGGTTGAATATTTATGCTGACTTTATCTCGGTCTGTGTGGCAGCCTTGAAACTGGGAAATTAATGACCTTAATTCCCAAACTCTTTTGCTCTAACTGTGCTCCCCTCTGCGTTCCCTAAGCATTCTGATTTTTATGAGCCCAGCCACCCCGCCAACAATTTACACGGGAAATAAAAGCTCTGGGAGGTGGGGAGGACCTAACAATTCACTGCCTAATGTGACAGTTCCCAGTTAAAGACACAGGGCCCTCTTTGTACCTTACTTTTAATAGCTGCAAGAAATCTGATCGTCATTACATTCTCTTTCAACGGTACCGCTATGTTCGTTCTGACTTTTATAAGGAAAGTTGGGGGGGGGGGGGGAGAAGGCACGTTTAATTAACAGGCTCCTGTCCTCATTACCCAAGGGAGGGAGTAGCCATAAATTGTCCCAAGTGATACGGCGGCTTCTTTTATAATCTGAAGTAAATTTACTTGTCGTAGAGCAAAGCTAACACCCCCCCCCCCAAAAAAAAAAACGTTACCAGGCTCTTCTGAAGTAGACCCCCCCCCCCCCCCCCGTAGCGCTTAAAATGAGGACAATACTATTCATGGCAAGTTTTAACTGTTACCAATATTCAAGATATGAAAACTGTGTTGAATGATGATTCCCTCCCTCCCTCTTTGATGATGAGAAAGCGATGGTCCACAGTGACCAAATTAGTACATTTTCATTGTGTAATTAGCCCCAGATCCTCATCTTGCAGTGCTGTGCGTGAACACGAGTTTTCAAGATGTCCTTTGACGGTGGTCACATGAATTTGCACGTGCAAAGCAATCTGCCTCCAAGTCAGATATTCCTCATGACAACACTCCTTTTATTCACGTTAGTTCCCGCCAAAAATATCTAACTAGTTTGCCAATTAGATCATTGGGATTTAGTGGTCTTCTAAGATGCTAATAATCAACTGGCATTGATTGACATTTTGTTGGTAGTATTTTCTTCCTTGCACAACAGATGTTCTATTAGATTCTTATCTAACATTAATAACTAGTAGGAGAAATGATCAATATCCCTCTCTACTTAGAAATGTTAACCTCCCATTTCAAATACTCTTACTAATGCCACCCAATGGCTGTATGGGATTGCAGTAGTAAAACTATCATCCCATTTATATTCCTTTTGTCTTCTGTCCTCGATATCTTTATCAATCTCCAACTATCTGCTGGCCCTCTATCCAGCCCCACCGCTCCACCTACTGCCCCCTCCCCCCCCCCCAGTATAAATCTGACCATATTTCCAGTTCTCTCTAGCTTTGGCAGAGTCATCCAGACTCCAAACGTTCGCTCCATTCTTTCTCCACAGATGCTGTCAGACCTGCTGAGATTGTCCAGTATTTTTGTTTTTTGTTTCCAATTCCAGCATCCGCAGTAATTTGCTTTTAAAACTCATCCTACGATGCATATCAAGGAGATTCTGCAAAGAATCACCATTTTATTTCATGTTTCATCATGGAGCGAATAAACATGACTTTGGTAATCGTGCAGGCTTGAAATAATGCTGCAAGTTTCAACTGCATGCCATGATGACAGGCTTTTCAGAATGGTGATGATTCACATCTAGCAAGAGAGAAGAAATGCAACTAACTGAGGGTGACATTAAGTATTTTAATGTTAAGTAAATAAAAACACTGGAAGCAAAACTATCTTCCCATCTGTGGTATAAACATTGAGGAGATATCTGTAACCAGTTTGTTCCATTTTTCAAGAAATCACTTATGAATTTTGTACTCTCTGATTCCTATTGTTTATCCTCAAATTTATGACACCACAATTTAGTATACCCTGAACCCCATTACATCATCTTCAATTAAAATGGCTTTTTGGTTAAAATTTTAAATTTATGTTTCTAAAACTTTCTAAGATGTATGTGATAACATCCCAACTAGATATCTTCCCTCTTGCTGACCTATTCATGACTTATACACAAGTCAATAGCCTCACGTCAAGTCAAAAGATTATGGGCTAGATTCTCCGCACCCCAGTGCTGAAATCACGGCCGGCCCGGGGGCGGAGAATCCATTTCCCGGCACGGAATTGGGACCGGCGCCGGTTCCTCGATTCTGCGCCACCTAGGACCTACCTGGGGGCATTGCTGGAGGCCCGCTCTGCCATTCTCCGCCCTCAACCGGCCGAAATCCCGACGGCGTGGATCTAATGTGGTCCTGCCGGTTGGGAAACTAGCGTGGAGTCCATGGCTGCCCTGGTTGGGGGCGGGCCAATCGGGGGCTGCCTTATACGCAGCCTGGAAACATTTTTGCAGGTGGACAAGGTCGGGCGCACGGCCGATCGGGGGGAGGGGGGGTCGATTTTCAGGATCCAGCTCCGCGGTCTGAGTCCGTCATGGATCACGACGTGGCCGCTGGAGGCCGCCACCGTGCGCATGCGCAGCCTCCGACCCGGAAGTTAGCCCTCTGCAGGATTTTGAATATATGGCCCTTTCACGCCAGTTTTTCTGGTGTGAAAGTCCACAGTTTTGACGCCGGCATGAGGACATAGTCCTAATAACGGAGAATCCAGCCCTAGGTGTATCAGCCTGTCCAAATTCAGGATTTCAGCTGCAGCACTGAGGGATTGCTGCACTGGCAGAGGTACTGTTCTTTGGGCAAGATACTAAACTGAGACTGTTTCTGCATGTTCTAGTAGTTCTAATGGCTGCTAAAGATTAATGACACTATTTGAAGCCATCTTTGATTTTAGAATTCTCTGCTTGCCTTGATCAACATTCCTCCCTCAATCAACATCACAAAGCCATTCATCAAAGTTGTTTGAGATTTTGTTATGTGTTACATTGCTGCAAAAGACCATTTTGGATTTATCTGGCTGTTCTGAGTGACATAACAATAGCAAAGAAAATGTCATGATATTCAGGTGAACATCATAGCACATACATACATACATAATGATGGACAAATCAGCGGACCAATCAACACACACAACACGACAGCCAATCACAGACAAGAGCATACACAGCACAAAACGGGGAACACAACACTTCCTGGGCACTCGAGCAGGAGACGGCTCAGGGCACAGACCTCATTGCCAGCCACTCAGACATTCACCATGTGCTGAGTACCAGAGTTTACTACGTTAATAGTTGATTGAAATAAAACTGCGTTGTACCATTCGCAACCGTGTTGGTTCGTCTGTGTATCAGAGTACCCAACACTTCATGATACCAGGAGTGATTTGATACCTACCCAAAAATCTGCCATCCTGCGCCATGGACACCGTCAACACACCGCAGCCATTGCAAGTCGTTGGGAACCTCGGTGTCAATTGGAAGCTGTTCAAACAGCGCTTCCAGCTCTTTCTGGAAGCCAACGACAAAGAGAGCGCCTCGGACACCAGAACGATCACCGTCCTCTCCACCGCAGGTCAGCACGCCATCCATGTCTAAACTCCCTGGTGTTCGCGGAAGGCGAGGACAAATCCAAATACAATACGATCCTTCTCAAGCTCGACCAACACTTCAACGTCGAGGTCAACGAGGGCTTCGAGAGGTATGTCTTCCAGCAGCGCCTGCAAGGTAAGGATGAGCTCTTTCAGTCATTCCTTACCCATCTCCGCATCCTCGCGCAGTCCTGCGGTTACGACACCACCTCAGATTCCATGATTCGGGACCAGATCGTTTTTGGGGTCGCCTCGGGCACCCTACGGCAGCAGCTTTTAAAAATAAAAGGCCTCACCTTAGCCTCCGCAATCGAAGCCTGTGTCCTGCACGAAAACGCGACTAGCCGCTATGCCCAGTTTCAGGCGACCGAATCGGCGCGGCGGGGGTCCTACCCGGCCGGATTGGCGATTGTCAATCTTCCACAACTCCGACAACCTCGCAGGGACGTGCGGACCATTCAGCCTCTCCATTACGAATCGTGCCCAGATGACATCCAGACCGGTGACACAGATGACCGAGACGCCTTCCATGTTGCGGTCATTGATAGGAGCCGAGTTAACACGATCAATCCGGGTGATGAATGGTGTGCCACCCTGACGGTCAACCGATCGCCGATATCTTTCCGCCTGGACACTGGCGCCTCCGCCAACCTCATAGCATGGTCAGCCTTCTACGCCATGAAGGTCAGACCACCAATTCGGCCGTCCCGGTGCAGAATGGTCGACTACAACGGGAACGTTATCCCGCCTATTGGATCCTGCCAGCTCCAGGTGACACACAACACACACACGGCCACACTCTCATTCGAGATAGTCGGCTCATCGAAGGACTCCCTGCTAGGCGCACAGGCATGCAAGGCTCTCCACCTCGTGCAATGAGTCCACTCTCTCTCTCCAGACGGCACGTCTGACTTTCCGGATGCAGAGTTCAACGCACAGCTCCAATCGCCCCTCGCCCACAACCAGGAGGCATTCAAGGACATGGGAACACTGCCCTACACCTACAGAATTTGGCTCAAACCAGACGCCACCCCGGTCATTCACGCACCTTGCAGAGTCCCTGCGCCACTCAAAGACCGCCTCAAGCAGCAGCTGCAGGATCTCCAGGACCAAGGGGTCCTATCCAGGGTCACGGAGCCCACGCCGTGGGTCAGCTCCATGGTGTGTGTCAAGAAGCCCTCCGGCGAGCTCCGGATCTGTATTGACCCAAAAGACCTCAATAACAATATTATGAGGGAACATTACCCCATACCCAAACGGGAAGAGATCACGAGCGAAATGGCCCAGACGAAAATATTTACGAAACTGGATGCCTCGAAGGGTTTTTGGCAGATCCAACTCGATCCCTCCAGCCGAAAGCTGTGCACCTTCAACACCCCTTTCGGCAGGTTCTGCTACAACCGAATGCCATTTGGCAATATCTCGGCATCCGCGGTCTTTTATAGGATCATGGAGCAGATGATGGAAGGCATCGAAGGGGAGCAGATGATGGAAGGCATCGAAGGGGTGCGCGTATACATGGACGATGTCATCATCTGGTCCACCACACTGCAGGAGCACATCTATCGTCGCCAACGCGTCTTTGCACGCATACGTGAAAACGGCCTGCGCCTCAACCGAGCCAAGTGTTCTTTCGGCCAAACCGAGCTGAAGTTCCTGGGGGACCACATTTCCCGGTCAGGGGTCCGTCCGGATGCAAACAAGGTGAGCGCCATCACAGCCATGCCGCAGCCAGCAGACAAGAAAGCAGTGCTACGCTTCCTAGGCATGGTCAACTTCCTGGGGAAGTTCATTCCCAACTTTGCCTCCCACACGACAGCTCTGCGCCACCTCGTCAAAACGTCCACGGAGTTCCAGTGGCAGCACACACACCAGCAGGAATGGGAGGAGCTCAAACTCAAGCTCACCACAGCACCGGTATTGGCGTTTTTCGACACGTCTCGTGCCACTAAAATCCCGACTGATGCCAGCCAGTCCGGCATTGGGGCAGTGCTCCTGCAGCGGGATGACACTGCGTCAAGGGCCCTGGTCGCCTATGCATCGCGGGCCATGACCCCCACAGAGCAGCGCTACGCGCAGATCGAAAAGGAGTGCCTGGGCTTACTAACCGGTTTAGACAAGTTCCATGATTATGTGTATGGTCTTCCCTGGGTCACTGTTGAAACTGACCACCACCCCCTGGTCAGCATAATAAACAAGGACCTGAACGAGATGACCCCTCGCCTCCAGCGCATCCTACTTAAACTCAGGAGGTACGACTTTCAACTGGTCTTCACCCCAGGGAAGGAACTCATCGTTGCGGATGCCCTATCCAGAGCAGTGAGCACGCCGCCAGATTCGGAGGGGTTCGTATGTCAGGTCGAGGCGTAGGTGGCCTTCACATCGGCAAATCTGCCAGCTGACGACTCCAGTCTGGCCCGTATTCGCCAAGAGACTGCGGCCGACCCCCTTCTACAACGTGTGATGCACCACATGATGGGAGGGTGGCTCAAAGGGCAGTGCCTGCAGTTTTACAATGTCCGAGACGACCTGGCCGTCATTGATGGTGTCCTTCTGAAGCTGGACCGGATTGTGATTCCGCACAGCATGCACAAGTTGGTTCTCGACCAACTATACGAAGGCCACCTGGGGGTCGAGAAGTGCAGGCGGAGGGCCGAGAGGTGGTATACTGGCCGGGCATCAGTGATGATATTGCCAATATGGTGCTCAACTGCCCCACCTGCCAAAGGTTTCAGCCGGCGCAACCTCCTGAAACGCTTCTGCCCCATGAGCGGGTGATGTCCCCCTGGGCGAAGGTGGGTGTGGACCTCTTTCACGCGCTCGTCAGGGACGATGTCATCGTCGTTGACTACTTCTCTAACTACCCAGAGGTCATACGCCTGCACGATTTGACATCGTCCGCTGTCATAAGGGCCTGCAAAGACACCTTCGCTCGCCACGGCATTCCGATGACTGTCATGTCGGACAATGGGCCCTGTTTCGCCAGCCGGGCATGGTCATCGTTTGCTGCCTCGTATGGCTTCACACACGTGACGTCTAGCCCTCTGCACCCCCAGTCCAATGGAAAGGCGGAGAAGGGCGTTCACATTGTCAAGCGGCTCCTCTGCAAGGCTGCTGCTGCCGGATCGGATTTCTGCCTCGCACTGCTGGCCTATCGCTCGGCCCCACTAGCCACTGGTCTCTCACCAGCCCATCTGTTGCTGGGTCGCGCCCTCAGGACCACTGTGCCTTCCATTCTGGCACCCACAATCGACCATGCTCCGGTACTGCACAGGATGCAACTGCAGCGCGGTCGCCAGAAGAGGTCATATGACACACGGGCAACTGATCTTACCGCCCTGGCCCCTGGAGACGAAGTCCGCATCCACTTACCAGAAGGTGGCTGGTCAGCACCTGCCGAAGTTCTCCGACGCGTGGCTCCCCGCTCGTTCCTGGTTCGCATGCCTGATGGATCCGTTCGTAGGCGCAATCGCCGGGCTCTTCGCCTGCTTTCATGCTCGCTACGAGACCTTACACTGACACAGTGCCCTCCTGTTGTTCCTGATATCGACTTCGTGGAGCTGCCTGCTACCATGCCCCTTCTGTCGTCACCCGTCGTTGCCCGTGGCCAGGCCCGTTCCTCAGCCGGTGGTTCCAGACCTACCCTTAAGGCGGTCAACCTGAATTCATCGCCCACCTACTAGACTGGACTTATGAGACTGTTTATACATTGAACTCATGCAACCACTGTTTTAACATGTCTATGTTCTTATCGTTACAGGAATTCGTTTTATCGTTCAACATTTCCCCGTTCTTTGTTTATGGTACAACCTCGTTATTATGTCACACCCAACATCTCCCCTTGTATATAGTTAAGCCCCATGTACATGCTGTAAATATTACACACACACACATTTAGCTACACTCAATACACATCTTTATTTATAACCACGGAGGCACATAATCTTGTAAAAAAGGGGGATGTCATGATATTCAGGTGAACATCATAGCACATACATACATACATAATGGTGGACAGATCAACGGACCAATAAACATGCACAACACAACAGCCAATCACAGACAAGAGCATACACAGTACAAAACAGGGAACACAACACTTCCTGGGCACTTGAGCAGGAGACGGCTCAGGGCACAGACCTCATTGCCAGCCACTCAGACATTCACCATGTGCTGAGTACCAGAGTTTACTATGTTAATAGTTGATTGAAATAAAACTGCGTTGTACCATTCGCAACCGTTGTTGGTTCGTCTGTGTATCAGAGTACCCAACACTTCAGAAAAGAAAAAGAAAAAATTGCTTATTGTCACAAGTAGGCTTCAATGAAGTTACTGTGAAAAGCCCCTAGTCGCCACATTCCGGCGCCTGTTCAGGGAGGCTGGTACGGGAATTGAATCGTACTGCTGGCCTGCCTTGGTCTGCTTTAAAAGCCAGCGATTTAGCCCAGTGTGCTAAACATCCAAATAATTGACTACATGCGAAACACTGAAATATCTAATCAGATACTATGTAAATTCCAGGCTGTAATCTTTATAATTGTCTGACTGAAATTGACTTCAATAATAGTTGGTTATTTATTTAATTTTTACATAATTTTCAACAGTGAATTTCTAAAATTTTCAGTTCCAGTATGAAGTCAAGAGTTTCATGATTCAACTATAACAAAAATAATGCAACTATTTAGATTTCAATATGGTGACCAGCCATATCAAAACAAGGTCAGAGGCAGTACAGATGACAATCAGTTCTATGTTTATAATTCATATTAGAATTAAATTAGTAAAATCTCAATTAATTATATATATATGAACATTCCCTGGCTTATTCCCCATATTACAAAGACATTCACAACACATTCACCGATTAATAATTTCTACTTTTGTATATGTGGAATAATCTGCATATTTGACATTAGACATCCTTTATTTTATCACTGTGACCAAGAAAGCACAACAGCGCCTATAATTCTTCAGGAAACTAAGGAAATTCGGCATGTCCACATTGACTCTTCCAAGTTTTACATACCATAGAAAGCATCCTATCTGCCTGCATCACAATCTGGTATGGCAACTGCTCGGCCCGAGACCGTAAGAAACTTCAGAGAGTCTGGTGGCACTGTTTGTATAAGCCAAGTTGGCTGGGGTTTTGTGCTTGGGGGGTTTGTTGGTTATATTGTTGTGTTTTTCTTTTTGGTGAAAATTTGATGTGTAAAACCGTTACAATTGTGGGCAGGATCCTCCGATCCTGGGTCTAAGTGTTGGCGCCGTTGTAAACGGCAGAGTGTTTTACCACAACGTCATCTGTCCCCTAGGATCAGCGACCCTGCACCGCACAGGGGGCCAGCACGGCACTGGAGCGCCTCATGCAGCTCTAGCTGCCGATACAGGTGCGCCATGCCCGGCGCGAGTTTGCGCATGCGCGTTTGCCTTCTCCGCGCCGGCCCCCAGGAACATGGCGGAGCCCTACAGGGGCTTATCCCCCCGGATAAGCCCGCCCGCGGATCGGTAGGCCTCGATCGCGGGCCGGTCAACGTGGAGCCCCCTCCCCCCCCCCGCCCCCGCCGGAGTCGGATCCCACTTCCCCACACCAGGATGGCCCCCGTAGCATGAACGCCGAGGTCCCCCCCGGGTAGGATCACCCGTGAACGGCGCCAGCGTAACTCGATGGGCATTCGGCCCGTTGAGCGCAGAGAATTACCGGCGCGGCCCCTGACCGGCGCCGTGCCGACCGCGCTGGCGCCGATTCTCCAGCCGCCGATTCTCCAGTCGCCGGAGAATCGTTGGACCGGCATTGGAGCCGTGTCGCGTGATTTCCCCCTCCCACCCACCCCCCGGCAATTTTCCGACCTGGAGCGTGGTCGGAGAATCCCGCCCTATAAGTGCCTCAATAAAATTTTTTCTAAAAAAAAGGAACTACAGAGAGTCGTGAACATAGCCCAGTCCATTGCGTGAACCCGCCTCCCATCCATTGACTCTGTCTACACCTTTCCTTGGGAACGTGGGCAGCATAATCAAAGACCCCTCCCACCCGGTTTATTCTCTTTTCCAGCGTCTTCCATTAGGCAGGAGATACAAAAAGTCTGAGAACAGGCACTGACAGATTTAACCAGACTCCTGAGTGACCCTCGCATGGACTGAACTGATCTTTTCAAACATCGTCTCTACAGTTGTAGCACTAAACTCTGTATGCTTCAACCGATGTCTGTATGTATGTATTTACATTGTGTATGTATTGTATGTCCTATGCTTTTCATGTATAGAGCTATCTGTCTGGACTGTACGCAGAACAATACTTTTCACTGTACCTCGGTACACAAACCCAAATCCAAAGGCTATGATTAATACATTAAATGTTATTTACAGTTTTAATGCAGTGAAAATGTTATGTATCTTCTCACAGGCTTGCAGATTTTCTTCAGGAATCTGATGCAATGAGACCACCTACACTGGCTTCTTGTGAGGTTTGAAATCACGTGGAAGAGAAGAAAGCTATTGTCCTCGAGTCTCAATGAAAGATTTTGGATTTGATTTATTGTCTCGATTACAGAGGTACAATGAAAAGTATTGTTCTGCGTGCAGTCCAGACAGATCGTTCCATACATGAAAAAAAAGGACATACATAAATACACAATGTAAATACATAGATACAGGCATCGGGTGAAGATATTACTATAACATCGTACTAACTGAAATAAAACCTATAGCCAGCAGTAGAATGTCATCTACTATTGGTATATCACCTGAGTGAAGCTATTTCCCGAGAAATATGGATTACTACTGGATTCATTATGAAACATATCTAATAATTAACTTTGAACTCATGGCAGTCAAGTAAATGATTATCAGAAAAATTGCATCAGAATACAATAGAACTCAATAATTACACAGGGGTCAGAACTTTACATAAAGGGAATGAAGAGAAAATTATTTTGTAAAATTAAATTCTACAGTTGAATCAGAACTATTTTAGGGTTGGCTAAGTGCTTATCTGGAACTGGCCAACAAAGTGACTGTATTGTAATCAGGCAAATATAATGAAATTCAGATTTTAAAAAAATCATTTGACAGCATTAGGATCCTGTCTGTAACAGTTGGTTGTGAACGTTTTATCCTTAAATTCTCTGTGAATTTAGGAAAATAAAAACTCAAGTATCGACATCATACATTTAAAGGTTTGGTCTCATTTTTGCATACGAAAAACTTCAGCTAATTTGGAATCTTCCTGTAGTGGAATATAGGAAGATTTAGACAGTTTGGAGGAACATGTAAAACATAGGGAAAATGAAGTAGGGATTAAACAGTACAATTGGTACTATTTCATCTTCTTCAGAGCAATTGTGGGAGGTGGTGGTATTTTTATTGGACTTGTAATCTCGAGACCCAGGGTAATGCTCTGGGGACCTGGGTTTGAATCCCACCAAGGCAGATGGTGAAATTTGAATTCACTAAAGATCTGAGTCTAATGATGACCATGAATCCATTGTCGATTGCCATAAAAACCTATCTGGTTCACTAATATCCTTTAGGGAAGGAAATCTGCCAGTCTTACCTGGTTTGGCCTACATGTGACTCCAGATCCACATTGTAGTCTCTTAAATACCCTCTGAAGTGGCCGAACAAGCCAGCCAGCAACACCCACATTTCATGAGTGGATTAAAAAAAAATGTTTTTGATTGATAAAAATCCAGTTTTAGAACAGCCTTTCCATTTACATTAATCTACCATCATTGTATTATGGAATTAAAGATGATTTGGCCAATGTTTAAGTAGTTATGTGTCTGTGGGCAGCTGGATTGAAACTGGCCCAAATCATTTCACTCCAAATACTTGGTTATAAATGAAAGAACATCTCTATTATATCCACCTGGGTTAGATTTGAACCCAGATCACAGAGAGGAATGGACACGTTCTGACCAGCTGTGTTAACCAGCTTTCCTGAAGATAATATTAGTGGGGGTAGATTTTGGCCCAGGTTTGACACTGTTCTTCCGGCTTCACAGACAAGTTTCTTTGTTTAAAAAAAACACTACCTACCCTTGGCTGGCACTAGATGGTGCCATTGAAGATTTTCTACCCTGCTTATTGCCAACTAACTTCTAGATGGGGGACATTCGACAGGCATCAGGCACCCTATTTACATATATAAAGGTGGTCTAACATCTATTTTTTGATGACTGCCTGGGACACCTAAAAAAAAAAGACCCTCACAAATTTAGCAATAGGATTAAACCTGCACAAATTAATGCACACACTGTCTTACTGCTAATGGGCATGCCTTGCATCAATTTTGTGCTTGAAAAATAGGCACTTTGTATATCAATTTCTACCCCTGTAAATGTAAAAGATGAAAAAACACGAGGAACACATTTATAGAAAATTACATTTCAACTGGTTTGTTGCTTCAGTAACGACAAAAAATGATATTTCAACTGCCCCATTGCATCATCAATTTAAAGACATTAGTTTATGGAACTTCAATAAAGGCATCCTTCTCTCGGTACACCAACACAAACGCCACTTTGCTGTTGGATTTTCATTTTGAAGTGTTTTCTTATTACGTCATGTGTTAGTTTAAGCCTTCTTGAGGAATGAAATCAGAACTGGTTTGACTGGCAAAAAAAAAGTGATTTATTGGTGGAATGTTCTACACCTGAAGCTTCTTATTGAAAGGCCCATTACAGTATAGATAACATTCTTACAGATATTTGTAGTTTTGCTAATGCAATGTTTTGCATTTTATTTTGGCCCTCATCCTGGAGGATAGGATGTCCAGGTCATAAATGCAATTTGGTCTACCCCTCTTGAGACATGTTTGAGAGTTAAAATTCACCCTTGCAATCTTTCCTGTCTCTGGCACAGATATGTAGAATTTACAGTACAGAATGAGGCCATTCAACCCACTAGCCTGTGGCAGTGTTTATTATACTCATATCTCCTCCCATACAACCGCATCGGCATACCCTTCCATTTCTTTCTCCCTCATGTGCTCAGCTTCCCCTTAAAGGAATCTACGTTATTTATCTCAACTATTCCATGTGTGTGGTAACCCACTGTATTGTATTGTACTGTTGTACTGTTACATGCCTGGGCTAGTCCCTGCTGGGTCCGAACCACTGTAGTATACAATCTGTGTATTGTGGTAAACTGCCACTGTATTATATGTAATGTGGTAAACTACTGCCTGCTGGCTCCGCCTCCCCCCCCGGGTTCGGTATAAAGGTGACTAGTCTCCGCTGCTGCCTCAGTTCGGGATCCGAGGCCAGGAGGCTTTCTGTTTAGTTTATTAAAGCCTCAGTTACGTTCACCACTCATCGTGTGTTCATTGATGGCATATCAATTTAATAAACTAAACATCTAAGATGAATTCATCACTCAAGACTCATCGCCTGGAGCTGGACCCACAGGCAGCCGAAGCCACTGCAACATTCGAGCACTGGCTAAGCTGCTTCGAAGCGTACCTCGGATCCTTCACCGAAGACTTCACCGACCTCCAAAAGAAGCAGATCCTCCATGCACGGGTGAGCCAGCAAGTCTTTCTTCTCATCAGGGATGTCCCCTCGTATACGGAGGCGATAATCCTGCTGAAGGGACACTATGTAAAGTCGGTAAATGAAGTGTATGCTAGGCACCTTCTCGCCACGAGATGACAGCGCCCTGGGGAATCACTAGCAGAATTCCTGCGTGCTTTGCGGGTACTCTGCCGGAACTGTGACTGCCAGGTGGTATTGGCTACCCAACACGTGGAGCTGTTGGTCAGGGACGCGTATGTTGCAGGCATGAAATCAAACTACATCCACCAGCGATTGCTAGAAGGGGGTACACGCGGCCTCCCAGAGACAGTGCAGCTCTCAAACTCACTGGAGGTGGCCTTCCAGAACATGGAGGCCAACACCTCCGACCGTGCGGCACCCTTGCGGACCTCGTGGTCGCTGCCATCACCCGACTCGAGTGCGGCGCAAGCCTGTGCCGCGCACCAGCCCGCCAATGCCGGAAGACCAAAGTGCTAGTTTTGCAGCCAGGGTAAGCATCCCAGACAACGCTGCCCTGCACGGAACGCGACTTGCAACGGGTGTGGGAGGAAGGGCCACTTTGCGAAAGCTTGCCAGGCCCGATCTCGTCCGAAAAATCCTAGGCCCAGCAGCACTGCCTGCTTGTTGGGGCCGCCCCCAGCTGCCGCGCCACCCGCCATGGGCGCTGCCATCTTCGCCGCCATCTCCGATTTCGCCTGCCACGTGCGACCCATGTGTGCCGCCATCTTTGACACCATCTTGCACGCCACCTGCCATGCGCGACCCATGGGGGCTGCCATCTTTGACGCCATCTCCGGTGCCACCAGCCACGCGCGACCCATGGGGGCCGCCATCTTGGGACCACGCCGCAGCCTCCCGGGAGCCTTGCTCACCTGGTCGTACGCTGGCCGCCGCTACCTCCGACTGGCCTACCCATCACTTTCCAAAGCTCGTCTCCATCACGCTTGACCAGTCTCGACCTCATCACCTCACAAAATCTACGATGACCGTCCGGATCAATGGGCACGAGGCATAGAACATAGAACATAGAAAATACAGCACAGAACAGGCCCTTCGGCCCACGATGTTGTGCCGAACCTTTGTCCTAGATTAATCATAGATTATCATTGAATCTACAGTGCAGAAGGAGGCCATTCGGCCCCCTGAGTCTGCACCAGCTCTTGGAAAGAGCACCCTACCCAAACTCAACACCTCCACCCAACACCAAGGGCAATTTGGACATTAAGGGCAATTTATCATTGGCCAATTCACCTAACCCGCACATCTTTGGACTGTGGGAGGAAACCGGAGCACCCGGAGGAAACCCACGCAGACACGGGGAGGACGTGCAGACTCCGCACAGACAATGACCCAAGCCGAAATCGAACCTGGGACCATGGATCTGTGAAGCAATTGTGCTATCCACAATGCTACCGTGCTGCCCTTAAGAACAAATAAATCTACACTATATAATTTTCCCGTAATCCATGTACCTATCCAACAGCTGCTTGAAGGTCACTAATGTTTCCGACTCAACTACTTCCACAGGCAGTGCATTCCATGCCCCCACTACTCTCTGGGTAAAGAACCTACCTCTGATATCCCTCCTATATCTTCCACCTTTCACCTTAAATTTATGTCCCCTTGTAATGGTGTGTTCCACCTGGGGAAAAAGTCTCTGACTGTCTACTCTATCTATTCCCCTGATCATCTTATAAACCTCTATCAAGTCGCCCCTCATCCTTCTCCGCTCTAATGAGAAAAGGCCTAGCACCCTCAACCTTTCCTCGTAAGACCTACTCTCCATTCCAGGCAACATCCTGGTAAATCTTCTTTGCACCTTTTCCAGAGCTTCCACATCCTTCCTAAAATGAGGCGACCAGAACTGTACACAGTACTCCAAATGTGGCCTTACCAAAGTTTTGTACAGCTGCATCATCACCTCACTGCTCTTAAATTCAATCCCTCTGTTAATGAACGCGAGCACACCATAGGCCTTCTTCACAGCTCTATCCACTTGAGTGGCAACTTTCAAAGATGTATGAACATAGACCCCAAGGTCTCTCTGCTCCTCCACAATGCCAAGAACGCTACCGTTAACACTGTATTCCGCATTCATATTTGTCCTTCCAAAATGGACAACCTCACACTTTTCAGGGTTAAACTCCATCTGCCACTTCTCAGCCCAGCTCTGCATCCTATCTATGTCTCTTTGCAGCCGACAACAGCCCTCCTTACTATCCACAACTCCACCAATCTTCGTATCGTCTGCAAATTTACTGACCCACCCTTCAACTCCCTCATCCAAGTCATTAATGAAAATCACAAACAGCAGAGGACCCAGAACTGATCCCTGCGGTACACCACTGGTAACTGGGATCCAGGCTGAATATTTGCCATCCACCACCACTCTCTGACTTCTATCGGTTAGCCAGTTCGTTATCCAACTGGCCAAATTTCCCACTATCCCATGCCTCCTTACTTACTTAAGGCATGAGACAGCCTGCCTTTTCGACTCCGGGAGCACAGACAGCTTTATCCACCCAGATACGGTAAGGCGCTGCTCCCTTCCAATTTTACTCGCGACCCAGAAAATCTCCCTGGCTTCCGGATCACATTCAGTAGCAATCCGGGGGTACTGTGTCGCGACCCTTACTGTACAAGGCGTAGAGTACACTAACTTTAAACTCTACATCCTTCCCCATCTCTGCGCTGCCCTATTACTGGGGCTCGACTTCCAGTGCCACCTCCAAAGCCTTACTTTAATGTTCGGTGGACCCCTGCCCCCCCTCACCGTATGTAGCCTTGCGACCCTTATGGTCGTCCCACCCTCGCTCTTCGCTAACCTCACCCCGGACTGTAGGCCCGTCGCTACAAGGAGCAGACGATACAGTGCCCGGGACAGGGCCTTTATCAGGTCGGAGGTCCAGAAACTCCTACGAGAGGGGATCATTGAGGCTAGTACCAGCCCCTGGAGAGCTCAAGTGGTGGTCGTCAAGACTGGGGAGAAGCACCGGATGGTCATTGACTACAGTCAGACCATCAACCGGTACATGCAGCTCGATGCGTACCCCCTCCCCCGCATATCTACATGGTCAATCAGATTGCGCAGCATCGAGTCTTCTCCACAGTTGACTTGAAGTCCGCGTACCACCAGCTCCCTACCCGCCCGGAGGACCGCCAATACACTGCCTTCGAGGCAGATGGCCGCCTCTACCACTTCCTCAGGGTTCCCTTCGGCGTCACCAATGGGGTCTTGGTCTTCCAACGAGAGGTGGACCGAATGGTTGACCAGTACAGGCTGCGTGCCATGTTCCCGTACTTAGATAATGCACCATCTGCGGCCATGACCAGCGGGACCATGATGAAAACCACCGGCACTCCCTCCACACCGCTAAACTCTTGAACCTCACCTATAATAAGGAAAAATGCATTTTCCGCACAACCCGCCAAGCCATCCTTGGCTACGTTGTGGAAAACGGAGTCCTAGGGCCCGACCCCGACCGCATGCGCCCCCTCCTGGAACTCCCCCTCCCCCACTGCCCCAAGGCCCTGAAGAGATGCCTGGGGTTCTTCTATTACTATGCCCAGTGGGACCCCAATTATGCAGACAAGGCCCGTCCACTTATTAAATGCACCGTTTTTCCCCTGACGGCTGAGGCTCACCTGGCCTTCAACCACATCAAGGCAGATATTGCCAAAGCCACGATGCATGCTGTGGACGAGTCCATTCCGTTCCAGGTAAAGAGCGATGTGTCGGACTTTGCTCTGGCCGCTACCCTCAACCAGGCGGGCAGGCCCGTGGCTTTCTTCTCCCGTACCCTCCATGCCTCCGAAATTCGACACTCCTCCGTCGAAAAGGAAGCCCAAGCCATTGTAGAAGCTGTGCGACATTGGATGCATTACCTGGCCGGCAGGCGATTCACTCTCCTCACTGACCAACGGTCGGTTGGCTTCATGTTTAACAATACACAGCGGGGCAAAATCAAGAACGACAAGATTCTGAGGTGGAGGATCGAGCTCTCCACCTACAACTACGATATCTTGTATCGACCTGGGAAGCTCAATGAGCCCCCAGATGCCCTATCCCGCGGTACATGTGCCAGCGCACAAGTAGACCGACTCCTGGCCCTCCACAATGACCTCTGTCACCCGAGGGTCACCCATTTTTTTCACTTTATCAAGGCTCGCAACATGCCTTACTCCATCGAGGAGGTCAGGGCCGTGACCTGGGACTGCCAGGTCTGCGCGGAGTGCAAACCGCACTTTTATTGGCCAGACAGAGCGCTCCTGGTAAAGGCCTCTCTCGACTTTGAGCGCCTCAGCATTGATTTCAAAGGGCCCCTCCCCTCCACTGACCGTATTGTTACTTCCTCAACATTGTTGACGAATACTCAAGATTCCCCTTTGCCATCCCATGCCCCGACATGACCTCTGCCAACGTCATCAAGGCCCTGCACAGTCTTTTCGCCTTGTTCGGGTTCCCCACCTACATCCATAACGATTGGGGTTCCTCCTTCATGAGCGATGAGTTGCGTCAGTTCCTGCTCAGCAAGGGCTTCGCCTCTAGCAGGACGACCAGCTACAACCCCCGGGGCAACGGACAGGTGGAGAGGGAAAACGCAATGGTCTGGAAGGCCGTCCTCCTGGCCCTACGGTCTTGAAGTCTCCCAGTCTCCCGCTGGCAGGAGGTCTTCTCCGATGCGCTCCACTCCATCCGGTCGCTCCTGTGCACTGCTACCAACGAGACCCCTCACGAGCATATGTTTGCCTTCCCCAGGAAGTCCACCTCCAGGGTCTCGCTCCCGTCCTGACTGACAGTCCCAGGGCCCGTCCTCCCCCGGAAGCATGCGAGGAGCCATAAAGCAGATCCCCTTGTCGAGAAGGTCATGCGCCTCCATGTCAACCCACAATATGCCTACGTGGCACATCATGACGGGCGACAGGACACAGTCTCCCTCCGGGATTTGGCACCTGCAGGTTCCCCAGCGACCATCATCACCACCCCCGGTCCTACACCATCTCCCTCCACCACTACCCAGCTACTTCAAGGTCTGGCACCCGCAGGCCCGCCCTCCACCGACTCAACTACTGAGTGAAGAAGAGGACGACACGCTCCCTGACGCACAGGTCTCGACACCGGTGCCTACACCACAGCCGGGACTGAGGCGATCACGGCGGAAGGTCAAGGCCCCCGACGGACTAGATCTTTAAGTCCACTTCACCCCCGCTGGACTCTGTTTTTTAAACAGAGGTTGAATGTGGTAAACCACTTTATTGTATTGTACTGTTGTACTGTTACATGCCTGGGCTTGTCCCTGTTGTGTCCGAACCACTGTAATATATAATCTGTGTATTGTGGTAATCTGCCACTGTATTATATGTAATGAGGTAAACTACTGCCTGCTGGCTCCGCCTCCCCCCGGCTCGGTGTAAAGGTGGCTAGTCTCTGCCGCTGCCTCAGTTCGAGATCCGAGGCCAGGAGCCTTTCTGTTTAGTTCATTAAAGCCTCAGTTACGTTCACCACTCATCGTGCGTTCATTGATGGCATATCAATGTGCTAGGTCAGATTCTGACCCCTCTCTCAGTCAGGAATAAAATTCAACTGAGATTGGAAATCACAACCGTTGAGGATTCCCAAATGTAATTTTAGTTCAAATTGGGTTTCAGATTTGGGTCCCTTTGCTTTGAGTTCAATGGTCTCGCCACTTTGTGCCCCTACTGAAATCAAGAATATGTAAAATCTTTTTAAACATTTCAGCATAATACAAAGCTGTCAATGTACTTTGGTGTCACAAAATTTAAACAGACTCGCCCTTCCTCAATTTTACGTGCACTTTATTTCTTTAACTGTGACTTGTCCACATGGCAGCTCTTTCACGAGGGTAAACAAGACAACCAAGAATATACCTAATGGCACTCGGAATTCCATCAATAAAAAGACCACTTGTGAGGGAAAAAATGTGTAACCATACCTTGCCCCCATTGCCATGATAGAATGTACAGTTTTGTGAAATGTAACCCAATGAGGTTTGATTTAAATTGCCACAGGTTTTCCTCGAGGATTCAATTAGAAACATAGAACAGGAGTAGGCCATTTAGATCCTTTAGCTTATTCCGCCATTTAATGAAATCATGGGTTATTTATCCCTAATGCCATATACTGACTTTTGCCCATTTCCCTTCATATCTTTGATTAACAAACATTACATTTGAGATTGATAAATGTTAACATTTGGTCTAACATCAAATGCTGCTTGTGGAAGAGAGTTGCAAACATCTATCATCCTTCGCTTGAAGAAGTGTTTCCTAATTTCACCTTTTGAAAGGTCAGACTCTAAACTTTACACTATGCATCCTAACCCTAAGCTTCCCAAATAGTGGAACTGGCATAAAAACAGAAAATGGTGGAAAGACTCAGCAGGTCTGGCAGCATTTGTGGAGAGAGAAACAGAGTTAATGTTTTGAGTCTGTGAGTTGAGGAGAGGTAGAAATGTGATGGATTATATCGTTGGAGAGGACGGTTGAGAAAGTGGCGGACAACAGAACATTAGGGATAGCTGAGAGCTCAGCAGAGATTTACAAAGATATCATGGACTTAAGACAAAGAAAGTATTAAAGACTAAAGAAGGCGTGAATAATGGCATTCAGGTAAGATAGCAGAATGGGTTAAATGCAGAACAAGGGTTCTGAAAGCAAAGCAAGTTAGAGTTAGTTTTCTGGGGGAGGGAGTTGCTGGGTAAAAAATCAAAATGGAGGAGAGAGTCCATGGTCTGAAATTGTTGAATTCAAATATTAAGTGCAAAAATCTGTAAAGTGGCTCATCGGAAGATGAGGTGCTGTTCCTTTAGTTTGCATTGGGCTTCACAACAACAGGCCAAGGACGGAAATGTAGGCATGAGAGCAAATGGCAATTAAAATGGCTAAGCCACAGAAAAGTCGGGGTCATGCTTGCAGACTGAGTTAAGGTGTTCCACCGTCACCCAGTCTGCATTTAGTCTCCCAATGTAGAGGAGTGTAATGGAACTGGACAGTGGTCTTGGTACTTGAACCTGAAGCAATAGATTCTAAAGCCTACAGCTATGTTGCTGGATTAACTAGTACTTTTCACAGTTAAAAATATTTTAGGAGGGAAACTTAATACCCCCCGCCACACCATCCACCCCACAAACATTACCTTGCTTGAAGACGCAGCTCATGCAGGGGATCAGTTCCACATCTACCAGCCAATACTCCACTCTCTCAACCAAGAGGTTATTCTAAAGGTATAAACCTAGATAGTGTGTGCCAATAAGGTATTAACCATAGGAAGCATCACTGGTGCCTCAGTTTAAATCTCGTCTAAACCAATATTCCCAAACATGGACATTTTCCAGCAAGGATCTCTTTATATTGATGAGAGTGGAGACGTGCTGTGACCACTTATAATGCTTCCACTGACTCGAATCTGCTAATTCAGCTCAAGAGTGGTGATTTAAACTTGCCACTTTTTGACCCAAACAGCTCAGTACCCTACCAGGTGTTGCATTGACCCTCTAAGGGTGACTAAGCCATTAAAAGCCCTTTGGCAGGTATTTTTTTGTCTGAAGAAAATAACAAGTTTCTTTTGAAAAGATGCATTTGAAACATTTGAAACCTTGGCCAATATATTTAATGGATGATTTTTGTCTCCAACCACTTGAGGTTAGTTTAATTAAGCTTTTAATTAACCTTAAAAATTGTTAGGACAAAATGTGAAAATTTGAGGGTACATTTAAAAAGAAAAAAATCAATATCAAAAACTCATAAATTACTAGCAATTCATCATTTTAATGCAATTCAATGAAGCTGAGAATTTAAACGTGGATGCCTATATTATATTATTCCTTTCATAAAACCATACCAATGTGGATGGTTGCTGAAAAAACACTATATAGCTCTCTGCAATCAGCAGGTTTGTGGACCACCCCATCGTCAGATATTTATAGAGATGGAACTTATTTAAGTTGAGTAACTTGAGTCCACAAGTTTTCATATTAAATGTCTTGAAAACTCAGCTCTGAAAGGGTCATGCGATTACTGAACCTCGTCAACCAAGGCAGAATTTGTATTGTATGACACTACAGCTGAAGTGTGCAAATTAATTTGAGATGGACAGAGTTCAATAACTAGCCCACCCATGTAATGGGGAACTTCTAGGGTTCAAGGAATAGCCTAGAATGATTACCAGATTATATTCATTTGTTGTAATGCACAGACCTCGCTGTCAATCACAATGCAACTTTAATTGAGAGGGCAGAAGCAGGGTTGTTTAGACAGTTGCTTGTTCAGTCTGCCCTCGTAACTACCACTACCAATGAGTGCATACTAAGCAGCAGGAGTGCATGGAAACTTTCTGCTGCTGCTTGTCAATTGAGGAATTAATTTCACCCATTCAAGGATTGTTTGATTCCTGCGCATACATGCCCATTATGTATTATTGAATAGATTACAAAGTTATTGAATTTTTGCATGCTTAGCTTTTTGTGAACCAGTTTCACATCTTTCTTTGGTCTAATGATATTAAAGTTGAAGCAAGTTTAAAGTCATTCAAAAATTAATGGCACTCAAACCCCCACCCCCCACAAAAATTACAATATAATTTCTGAATTGGTAGGAGGCCATGCAATCTCGCCGTCTCTCTACCTCTCCGTGGTTCATTTAGTGGTCTTCGAGTCACAGGATTCTGGGTTCACGGCCCACTCCAGACTTGAGCACATTGCAGGTTGATACTCCAATGTAGCACCGAGGCAGTGTTGGACTGTCAGTGTCTTCAAGCCGAGTTGTTGAACCATTTGTCCTGTCAAGTGGACGATGGAAAATATTCCATGGCACTATTTCAAAGAGGAACAGGGGAGACATACCTGGTGCCCTGTGATATTTGTCCCTCAAACAACATCCAAAAACAGATGATCTGGTTGTTATCAGATGACTGTATGTGGGAGCTTGCTGTATGCAAAATGGCCACCATGTTCCCGACAACCCAACAGTGATTACTCTTCAAAAGTACTTAATTTGCTGTTAATGTTGAGGCACCTGATGGTCACGAAAAGTTTGATATGAAAGAAAGACATACAAATGTGTATATCTGTATTGCTGTGCATATTAAATTACTTTTTTTCCCCATGGGACTAATTATTGTCTCTGACCAGAGCAGGTGCCATCTTGACCCTGCTGTACAGAAATGTTTCGACAACGAGCACATTAATTACATGGCATGCCAGAACTTCGTAAGAGCACTTCCCCAGCAGGTAGGAGGGCTACCAAGCAATCAAGTCACTCCAGGGTGCCCTCATACATATCCTACTGAGCAGCTGAAAAAGTAGCATTTGAAGAGGCATAGGGCAATGCTATTTACTTACTTGCTTGGCTGTGGAATGGCACGTAATAGGTGTGGAAGGAGATGTAAAGAAAGAGTAAAATAAGGGTAGGGTATCAAGATAAACAAATTAAATTCCTGATCATGTCAGGGTAAATTGGTAGAGATAAGCAGCCTTTTGGTGATGAAGGATAATAGATGGATAGCATTGTAAGTGCAGAAAGTAAATCGTGTTGCTTTATTGTTTCAGATATGTTAATTAGTGCACATGTTGTAAATATATCATTGCTTACATTAGAGCACAGCATGCTCAACTAATTAAAATGAACTTGGGCACACTCTTTCACAAGTTCCTCATACACATTAAAAGCTGATTCTGAATAAGCACTGTAATAACTTGATGCGAGCATCTGATTCATGCAGAGCATTCCAATCAATGAACACATGGCTAGGTGCCTCTTTTGACACAGACACAAGGTATCAGCATAAAAATGGGTCATCTGGAGAAATTTTATTCGAAATTTGACTGCTAATTTCACTATGTTAATTGGTTTACACAGTCTTTACATTAAATGTGAAGCCAAACCTGCCTGGAACAAAAGGACAATACGAATTACATAAAATCATCTACTAATAATGCAGCTGAGCTTAAGGTGTGCTTGGTTGTAGAAAGTGGGCTTTATATAATTTATATACCAGCTGTTGCAACAGTTATCTCTATGCTTTTCCAGGCCATTTCTTTACTGACTGTGTCTGATGAAATTCTGTTGTGAGAATTGACTGGAGGGAGGGAGGGCAGGGGTGGTGAATTGAGGGTTTTAATTCCACTGGTGTTTCTGAATTGAAAGGCATACTGGTGGGAACTTCTAATGGAAGGTCTGTAATCAGAATACACTTGTATTCAGCCGCTACAATAATGAATCTCATCAAATGTTAAAGCACAGGCATGTGTGGAAGGATAGAATTTCAAGGTTTTTAGACTGTCCCCATTTTAGACACTCCTCCGGGAGCATGTGATTACTCAGGTTTAGCAATTTATTGCCTCATCTTTCAATATCCAGTGAAGCACAAAATTCTAATCTAAGTTGTTCTTTCTACTTAAAGAAAAGGCGTCGATATGCTCAGAGACTTTTGTTAACATTGTGGCGAGTCATTTCTTGCTCTGATTCAAAATGATGTGGGTAAAATGATTTTCTGATGTGAACAGGCAGTCCATTATCGGTGCAGTTAACATTATTTAAAAAGAACATCAGAAGGTACAGGCTGTGCAATTCAAGAATAATTCATGCCTTTTACTGTTTAAAAATGAACAATGCAGTTCATCAGAAGCTTAGTATTATGGGGTTTGCATTACAGGAAAGACCTGCTAGTCTGAATTTATGTTAGCGTGGTCATAATACTTTGTTTAGCTACTGAATGAATTTAAAATTGAATGTATATGACACTCCCTTGTATGCAGATTTATAAAGCAAAGCAAGGCATTTCAAATACACAGTGACATAATCACAAGAAGATGTTTAAGTATTATTACGAACCTAGCATAGGCTGAATGGTCTCATTTGTACCATGATTCTAAAAGAATGAATCAGTTGGCATCACTTAAAAAAAACCCACTCATGGACACACATTCTAGAGCTGGATTAACAAACTGTGTCCATTTCCCAGTGTTCTCTCCACTTTACAGTCTCAGTCTTGTCTATCATATTAAAAAGAAATCTCTTCCTTATGTGTGCCTGACATTAACAGATTATTGCAGCAAAGTTTAAATAGCTTACCAAATTAAAGGCGTCGGTTCAAATGAGTGTCATTTATTGTAAATTGTTGTAGCTTTCAATACGGAGCCTGACAAAGCAAACACAAAACACAGAGAGAGAAATGTTCAATCTTTAAAGAATTATTTTAACGAGGTGACCAAGTAAGTGTACCAGAAGAGAGCATGTTTTTTACGTACGGCAGTCTTCCACTATTTTTTATCCAATTTTCTATGAAAATTAAATTTAATTATCCAATTACGATGATTATCTTGCAGAAGCTACCCACAACTGTGCATTTATTATCCAGTCCCAGCTGTTATATAACACAGCAAAGGATTCAGTAAATAGACTTTGACCACTTAAAAGAGAATTATAACAATAGAAGAAATGCAAACATCAGAAAATTCAAAAAGACAGCGCGCACGATTCTCCGGAAACATTTCTGAGTGTGGTAGCGAGCGGGAACTGCTGCGAGCTTCCTGGCGCACCAGCTGATTTGCCGGCATCGCGCTCGCTAGCCCCCCCCCCCCCCCGCTAACAAGGTCAAGCAGCACATAAGCAGCACGTGCTCACCAAACCCCAGCCAGCTCACAACAATGGCGCCCAGGAAACCGGCCCCCAGATTCGGGGATGCAGATCTGGCCAGGCCTCTAGACGCAGTGGAGACCAGGAGGGATGTCCTGTTCTCCCGAGGGTCCCGGAGGGTCAGTCACAGGGCAGCCAGTGGTGCCTGGGACGAGTTGGCGGCGGCTGTGAGCACCGGGAATGGGACCAGGAGGACTGGCCTCCAGTGCCGGAAAAAGGTCAACGACCGACACCGGGCAGCACGAGTGAGTAGGCCCCAAAATCCTGCTCCCCCCACCCCTCCCATCGAGAAGTTTCCTCTCCTACACAAGCACCCACTCCCCAACTCTCCATGCAACCCCCGACCTTCCCTCCACCCCCTCCCATTAACCCCCAACCCTCCCACCCACCTCTCCCTTCAACCCCCAACCCCTCCTTCACACTCCCCCTCCGCCACCACAGAGGACCTGTCAAACGTGAGTAGTGATTGCCTTACTGACTGATCCATCCCTCCCACTGACCAGATGTCCATTCTCCCGCAGGACCTCTAGTCGACGGTGCCGGCCCATCCTGGATGACCCCCTCTCCAGCTTCCCAGAACACCTCAGACGGGAGCTCGGAGGAAGACACGATCGAAGCGTCGCAGCTGTCGTCCCACCCTCTGCCAACGTAGATACATACATCTCGGTGGGAAATGTTAGTGGCCAGGCTTTTGGGGCACAATCTGATGAGCACTACACAGCTGCTGATGCACATCAGGTGGAGGCAGGAACCCCCAGGTGAGACAGCAGTCAGAGGTCTGCTCGGATCTAGCTGGGTCCCAGCCTGATGCTAAGCCTATGGAAAAGGTAATCCTGGAGCTGATGGAAATGATAGGAAGCGGTCAGGCCATTCAGAGGGAGATGACAGCGACATTTTAGCAGATTCATGGCCAACTGGAGGAGTCCCAGAAGCCATGGGCGCATGAGATGGCGGCGGCATAGGGTGGCACTGAGGCCAACACTGCTAGGGTGGCAACCACAGTGGAGAGCCTGATGCATGATGCTGGCACCATTAGTGAAGGTATCCAAGGTGTCACGCTGTGGGCGACGGCCATGGCTGAGGGTTTTGACAGAATGACCGACTCACTGGGGGATGTAACCTAGGACCAGGCTGAGTTTGATGAGGTTCTGCCGGACATGTCGCAGTCTCAGGTGGAAATGGCCAAGGCACTGGGGAGCTTGTCCCCATCACTGAGGAGCATCGCCAAGGGCGTCAACACAATAGTGCAAAAATGGGGAGCCGCCAGAGCCAGATGATGCAGGGACAGCCGGGGCTCGATCAGCTGCCCATCCGTCCCAAGGTGAACCCCAGGGCCCTCTTTGCACCGAGCATGGAGTGGCGAGGGTGGCCACCAGCTCTCCCGAGTTCCACCCCTCTGATGAGGCCACATCTTAGGGTCAGCACCCGGAACAGGGCAACACGGCTGTGCATGTGTCGCAGACAAGTGTGCCGGGGCCCTCCAGCCCCAGAGCCCCAGAGGACGCCCGCCAGGGGCATCGAAGGTCACGGGGCAAGGTAAGCAGCTGGCTGCCTCCACCTCTGATGCGCATCCTGGGGACACACCTAGACGTAGCGGTAGAGCTAGAAAGGCAAAGTACATTTGCGCATCACTGAGAGCACCGGGGGAGGGGGGGCGGGGCGGCACCATCGGGAGAGTGGGGAATTGTTACACTTAATAAATACCTTTGTGCACAATCAGTATGATGCCTCTGTCACTTTCTTCCACATTGCGGGCCAGTCTACGAATCCTTGGCCCGTCTCTCCAGGCATCTCTACTCCCCGGGCACAGCGCGTGCGGGTGATGTGTGTGAGCGAGCACTCTGCAGACAGGCAGAGACGGATCAGAGTATGCCATAGATTGAGGAGCGCTGGCACCCTGCTCTCTGCGGATTATCATCAGCCTCCTGCCCTCGACATTGACCCACTGACAGTCCCGGAACCCTGGAGTGATGTAACACATACCCTGGGAGGGTGGAAAATAGGTGTGGGAGTTGGTAAAATAGCGATAACAAACCAGGCCACGTCCTATGTGAAGTGGGTGAGTATGAGGGCCGCCCTGGCCCTCCGGGCTTGCCTGTCCCTCACCGCTGTTGACTGTCCTACAGCCTCTGGCTGGTCCTCTGGTTCCTTCCTGGGCTCGTCCTCCAGCCCCTGCTAGTCTTGCACAGCCTCACCAACCGCGTCCTCCTCCTCCTCGGTGGCCACATGTCCCTCATCACCAACATCCAGCTCATTGCCCTGCTGCTGTGCAAGGTTGTGGATGGCACAGCAGACCACCACAAAGCGGGTGACCCTTCGGGGGAGGGGTACTGCAGTGCACCACTGGAGCATTTGAGGCATCAGAACCGCATTTTGAGCAGTCCGTGCACAGCTCAATGAAACCCTAGGTGGCCGCATAGGCCCCATTATACTGGTTCTCCGCCTCGGTCTCCGGCCTGCGTACTGGCGACATTAGCCAGGTCCTCAGCGGGTACCCCTTATCGGGTGCTCTTCGAAGAGGCCGGGACCAACTGTCCCAGGATGTAGCTGTCATGCACACTTCCCGGGAAGGGTGTAGACAAGTGCACGATCTTCATCTGGTTGTCGCAGACAAGTTGCATAAACCCTTTTCTATTAACGTAGGGCACTCCCAGATGGCCCGGTGAGCGCAGGGACACACGCCTGCCATCTATTACCCCTGGACATGGGGCATCCCGGTGACGGTGGGGAAACCTGCTGCCCAGGCATCCTGCTGGGCTTGGTCCATGTCAAAGTTGATGTAGTTTTCCGTCCGGGCAAACATGGCATCCGTGACCTGGCGGATGCAGCTATGGGCCGTGGCCTGCGAGATGCCGCACAGGTGCCTGCTCGAGCCCTGGAATGATCCCAAGGCGTAAGTGTTCAGAGCTGCGGTGACCTTGGTGGTCACTGGAAGCGAGTATCCTCCTCCATGTGGTGCTGAGTCCGCATGGATATGGCACAGGTGCCACACCATCTCCTTGTTGAGGCAGGGCCTCTTGCGGCACACACTGTTGTGCCGTTTGCCACAGGCACAAATCCCGTTATGACTGCTAAATCTCACAAGGTGGCCGTAACAGGATTTGCACCAGCGACCTGATAGAGGTTTACAAGATTATGAGCGGCATGGACAGAGTTGATAGTCAGATGCTCTTTCTTAGGGTAGGAGAGTCAAGTACTAGGGGACATAGGTGTAACGTGCGTGGGGAAAGGTTTAGAACAGGTGTGCAAGGCAAGTTTTTTTACACAGAGGGTGGTAAATATATGGAACGCGCTTCCTGGGGAGATGGTGGGAGCAGGTACGATAGCGGCATTTAAGGGACATCTAGACAAATATATGAATATGATGCGAATGGAAGGATACAGACTCCATAAGTGCATATGTTTTTTTTTAGTTCTTTGAGATCTCGGTTTGAGATCTTCCCCGTGCCCCCTGCCTGTGGTGTGTGATCTCTGTGGAGTTTGCCTTGCCTGTTCTCTCGGGCTCCGCCCTGCCAGAGAGGCGACGTAAACTACGCCCCCAGATTTTCTGTGTACCACGTGCCAGAAAATCTGATCTGAAAACTCGGCTCGGTTTGGGAGAGAAACACATTGGTTTTCAGTTAGACCCTGACGCTATCTTTTTGGAAAATTCCACCCAATGAATCAATGGAGATTCAGTCAATAACCCAGAACTTGAATGATGACATAATTTTAATTCTACTGCGGCCTGATGCCAAGCCAGTGGTCCACGCACCACGACGTGTCCCTGCTCCACTGAGAGAGCGCCTGAAGGCAGAGCTCACGAGTCTACAACAAAAAGGCATCATCTCCAAGGTCACTGAACCAACCGACTGGGTCAGCTCGATGGTGTGCGTAAAAAAGCCTTTGGGGACCTACGCATCTGCATTGACCCCAAGGATCTAAACAAATATATTATACGGCAACATTACCGCATCCCGAAGAGGGACGAAATCACGAGTGAGATGGCACACGCGCGCTTCTTCAGAGAAGGTTTACCAGACTAATACCTGGAATAGGTGGTTTGTCTTATGAGGAAAGGTTATACAGGCTTGAATCTGCTGGAATTTAGAAGAATAAGAGGTGACTTGATTGCAACATATAGGCATGATCTTCTGGCCTCGCTGTGCCAGTAAAGCATCTCGCCGCGGTGCAATGTGCCGGTGAAAACCGGGAGACCCCACTCCCGGGATCTACCCTGATCGCAATGCCTCGCGAGATCCAACGCGATCTCGCGAGACGTTGTGATGTAAATCCCGCCCATTGTGGGCAGGATCACTTTTTGGCAAATCTGCATATTAGAGCAAGACAGTTGGTCTCACTCTAATGTGCAGATTCCCAAGGTTTCTGAGGCTTTGGGATTCATCCCCTTCGCCTCAGAGACCTCGGGTGAGTGCTTTCAGCATTGGTCCCCACAAAATGGGGACCAGATGGAAAGGCAGCCATGGGTGTTTTCCAGGTCCCCAGCTGCATGCCCTTCGGGAAGGGTGGTGCTCTGGTACTGCTGGTGCCAGCTGGGCACTCTGGCATTGCCAAGATGCCCAGGTGGCACTGCCAGATGGCATGGTCACTGAGGGTGCTAGGTTGGCACTGCCAAGCTGGCATTTTCTTTGCACGTGTGTAATTGGGCTGGGGGTGCACTATGGATGGGGGTGGGAAGCAGATTCATTGAATGTTTTTAAGGTAGAGGTGGATAGGTGTGAGGTAAGCAAGAGAGTGATAAATTATCACGGGTAGGCTGAGTGCAGATTTGAGGTTACTGTCAGATTGGCCATGATCTTATTGAATGGCAGAACAGGCACGAGTGGCTGAATGACCTACTCCTCTTTTGTTTGTATGTTCTACTTAATTTCAAGACAAATAGAGAGAGGATATCAATCACAATTAATAACAGTTTTGTTTTATTTTACAGTACAATATTATCAGATAAAAACTCTTTGATCACTTTAGCTATATTTCATCAGTTTATAAAAAGCTAATTTTACATATCATCACTAGAACGTCTCAATAAATCTTTGCAAGTTAAAAACATTGAATGAGGAAATGGTTTCTGGCACATCAAGTGCAAACCTTCTTCAGATTATATACACTCCAGATGATGGCATCTATCCCACCTATTTAATCTCCAGACGGAAATGCATTAAAAACTCCCTGATTCCCATGCATTTATGCGGAAAATTCTAATTATTAATCCATTTCTAAACCTCCATTGGCTTGCTGTCACAAACAACAATCACTTCCTCCCTGTCCTTTCCCAGGTACACAGGAATTAATGTCTCATGTGCATTATTTTAGTACCTCAATCTTCACTGATCCCTCCAGCCTAGCCCATCCAGATGCTTATCCATCTTTTAGAAGAACACACTTGATTTAACCTCAACTATTTTTACTGGTAGTATGTTTCATGTATCTACTTCTCTGTGGTTAGAAAACAAATTTTAATTTTTGGAGGCGAGATGGAGTTTGTGAAGTCACAAACTAAGTTAAATAGTCTGCTTATATCTGTACTGACTATGCCTCTCAGGTACCTTAAAGACCTGGAACATATTCTCCTTTAATCTTTTCTCCAGTTAAAAAAAACGTACAGCGCAGGTGTGCAAGATTCTCGTCATATCTTAAGACATCAAGATGCAGATTTCCTGTTTCTTTTCTGAACACTCTGCAATGCATCAATCTAATCAATTCCTATACAAGTAATGGAGTAGTGTGAGCTGTGCCTAAGAATGAGACCTAAGAAGGAAAATAATCTGCTCAAAATTGCTCCGACAAACTGGCAGATTTTTCATTACAACTTAGAATACATTCTAATGTAACTGCCAGAAATGGAGCAAATGTTTCCTTTAATTCGACATTCACGAACTGGCATATATTGTTTCTCCATTTCCAGGAGCGAGTCTGTTTTTCAGCAGATATTGTTTCTCAATATAATACCCCGAACACAAAAAAAAACCCGGAATACAGTAGACAATGACAAGAATAGGCATATTAAACATATCTCTGGTTGTAGTGAAGTCTAAAAAAATGGACAGTTCTAACCTATTATTGGGAATTCAAACAGCAATGCACCTACAATCCTCAGAGGGTTGAATGAAGCAATAACAAATGCCTGCATGAAGTCTGCAAGGAAACTGATGGTAGGCAGGTTGATTAAAGGATAATGTGGTCTTCATCCTTTTGTTGTTCTGGGTAGGTACCTTATAAATTTTTCAGTTGATTTCCCCCTACTTTGATTATCTGCTTTATTCTTCATTGAATCAGCCAATTCTTAATTAGCAACTGTACTATTTTCTGTTGCAGCCAATACTTAATTACATTCACTTATGAATTAGCCAATTATTCGGTGCATTCTCTTCATCACTTAAGTTATCCATTATCAAGGTGATTGACCAATCTTGACTCTTTGTACTATTTCCCAGCCAGTCTATCCTTAGATTCTGGGTAAAACTCTCCATCCTCAATTGTATTATACATTCTTCAAGGTGATCAGATTTGGTTATTCACATCAAGTCCTGTTCAGCCAATACTCCTGTGCTCGCTGACTGACATTGACTTCAGGTTGACCAATGCCTCCAATTTAAAATTCTTATCCTTGTTTTTCAATCCCTCCATGACCCTACTCCTGCCCATCTCTGTAATTTCCTCCAGCCCTACAATCCTCCGAGATTTCTGGCCTCTTGAGCATACCTGAATTCATTCCACAATTGGTGGCTGTGCCTTATGTTGCCAGGAAACTAAGCTCTGGAATTTTATCCCTATCTATATCTACATCTCTACCTCCTTTAATAAGCGCTTTAAAAGCTACCTCTTTCACCAAGTTTTGGTTATCTGCCCTAATATTTCATGTGCTTTGTCTCTAATTTTGTTAAATTGGTCTTGCAAAGTACCTTGGGACATTTTACTACATTAAAAGTGCATTATAAATGCAAGTTGTTGCCAATCAGTTTATGCTGATGACTAATCAACCCATCTTCAATTACTATGTATGTGCTCCAATCAACCTATCCTAAATTATTGGATGCATCCTCCAGTCAGTCCATCAATAACTGAATACATTCTTCAGTCAGTCAATTTACTTGTATCAATTACCAGCTATATTTTCAAATCAGTCTATCTCAATTACCAGGTATGGTTTCAAATGAGGCAATTCTCAATTACCAGCTACATTCTCCTCTCAGACCAGCCTCAGTTAGTGGAATTAGTCTCCAGGAACAGCCAAACCCGAATTACTGTCTCCAGTCAATGAGCCTACACCACAATTACTGACTGCATTCCTCAGTTTTATCCTTGCTTTCTGGCTACCATCTCCATATCTTTTTATTAAAACAGTAAAGAATACATACAAGGCCAAACGGTACAAACACTAATTTTCTGTTGGAGAAACAGGGTACCCTCCCCTCATTACCAACATACAGGGAGGGGGGGGGGGGGGGTAGGATATGGCTACCATCTCTATCTAGAATATGCTCCATTATTGGCCAATCATTACTGGGTATATTCTCTAATCAGCCAATCTACAATTCCTGGCTATATTCTCTAATTAACCCAGCCTCAATTACCGTTTACTCAGCAATTAACCTATCTTCAATTGTCACTACCTGTTACCGACTGGTAACTAAAATAATAATCCAGAGAATGCAAATTTAAGTCTCACCATGGCAGGGTAATAATTTTAATTCCACATTTTAAAAAGCTGGACATGGAAACAGCTGATGTGAGCAAAAGTAAACATGTTGTAAATCCCAGCTCGCTCCCGAATGCTCTTTTGGGAAGGAAACGTGCTTTAAATGCAACTTCATTCCCTCACTACTATGGTGGACTCCCAACATTCACTGAAATAGCCTTACAAGCCACTCAAGAACATCTGGAGATGGGCAATGAATGCTGGCCTTCGCCAGTGATGCCTACATCCCAAGGTGAATGAAAATAAATTCTCCAATTAGCACATCTTCAATTATCACTACATTCTCCAATTAGCTTATACCCAATTACCGGCTACATTCTCTAATTAGCCTATTCTCAGGTACCAGATGCATTCTCCAGTCAATCCGTCCACCCTGAATTGCTGGCTACATTCTCCAATTAGTGTGCCTTCAATTATGAAATATAATTTTAAATTAATCAGTCTAACCTCAATATTAGCTCCATTCTGCAGTTAAATATTACTAGGTACATGCTCAAATCAGCGCATCCTCAATTATCCATACATTCTTCAACTCATCTCCCTATCCTCAATCACCTTGTTCAGTTCATCTACCTGGTCTTAGTTCCTTGGGTACTCTAGTTATTGCTCTTGGTTCACTAACAGGAAAGAAATAACCTTGTTCTGTAGTAATTCTGCCAACTTGGGTTTTGTTCATGTGTGATATTGCAGAATAGGCTACTTAGTGTGTAACACAGTTGCTATATAAAGGAACTGTGAAAGTAAAGGTGTCATCCACCCAATATTACATTTCACTCTGGTACAACAAAATATATGAATGCCGACAGAAAAATGTGCAGTGCAAATTACTGGAGACGTCTTCCAAATAGTATGAGTACTGCTCCTTAGAGAGAACATACTGGCTTTGGAAAGAGTGCAGTGCAAATTCACCAAAATGTTACCACAGGGCTCCAAGGATTAAGTTATGATGAAAGCTTACATGACTAGTCTTGTAGTCCCTAGAATATAGCCGGCTAAGGGATGTTAATGATTGGAGTTTTAGGATTTCGAAAGGAATTGATAGTGGAGAGAAACCTTTCTGCTGGTGGAGATATCTAGAACAATGGGGCATATCCTTAAAAATCAGGACCAATCTGTTCAGGAGAGAAGTTAGAAAACACTTTCAGGCGACAGGCGGAGAAGTGTAGAATTCTCTCCCATAAAACAGTCAGTGCTATCTCAATTAATAATTTTAGATCAGAGATCAAAAATTTGAAGCCAAAGCCGGTAAATGGACATAGGATCGGTCATGATCTCACTGATGGATGATCAGGGGCTGAAGAGCTTTCTCCTGCACCTGAATTGGATTGCTAATATTCACTTTCACTTACATTTGGCTGGAATGACCGATTGAATAAGGCTACTTTGAAAATATATCTTTAGTTAACAATGCTCACTATTACTAGGCACCCGCATGACTTGGATGTTCAGATAGTGTGTGAATAAGTGAATCATTTTCTTCACATTCACACCTGCTGCTTGTCTAGCCAAGACCCTCAGCCTGCCTGAGGCATCATTTATAAAACAATACAATATGATTTTCATTCTCTCATCAAGAGCAATTCAGGGAATACTATTTGGAGGTAAAGTTGTCCCAGTCTCCTTCATGGATCTTGGGAACACCGGCGGGCTAATCAGTGATTTACCACTGATCTATCACCTCACTGCATGATTCAGAACAACAGAAAAGTATTTCACAGAGGCAAAGGGAGTAGCCAGGATAGTCTCTGCCCATGTCAGACCTTATGGTGGAATAACCAAAAGCCTTGCACGGACTGACTGCAAAACGACCAGGAACATGCGGCGGAACTAGATCTCAACAGCGCTGTCTAGCTTAGCAACTTCCATGATACAGAAGAGAGTAATTTAAATCTCAGGCTGCAAGTGATCTCCATAAACTTCACTGAAGTTTTAATGGTAATTCTTGAACACCTTGATTGAATTACTGCTTTGTTACACCCTCCCATTCTTACATTATTCAATATGGAACGAGCGGGTCGATTGCATGTGAACCTGAGGAGGAACCCTGACATTAAATGTTCGAGGAGACTTCTTCACTTTTCATTAAACAATAGAGTTAAAAAAAAAGAAACATTTGACCAAAATGTGGAAAATCGCAATTGTTAAAATTCAGGGTAGACAGAATTGATTGGACAGCAGTATATCACGCAATGTCACATAAGACACCGGGATAAACATATACGCAGATACACTAGATGTGCTTACTTTTCATTACAGTAACCTTAGTTCCAACACTAAGGTTCTTATCATGAGTAGTCAGTCAAATTAATATGACGTTCACAATGCATTCGAGTGTTAAAAAGTGCACAATGGAAATTAAAAGAACACTGGGACTTGAAAGCAACACAAAAATAAAACTTCCCAGTCAAGTCACACTGGACACACCAGGAATAGAAACTCACCTTCATTATTTTCTTTAGGCACAACTATCATGTGATCCTCTGTGTCCAATCTATCCCAGAAGTTCCACGATTGCACAGTGGTTAGCACAGTTGCTTCACAGCTCCTGGGTCACAGGTTTGATTCCCGTCTTGGGTCACTCTCTGAACGGGGTCTGCACGTTCTCCCCGTGTCTGTGTGGGTTTCCTCCGGGTGCTCCGGTTTCCTCCCACAGTCCAAGGATGTGCAGGTTAGGTGGACTGGCCATGCTAAATTGCCCAAAGTGTCCAAAAAGGTTAGGTGGGGTCACTGGGGTTGTTACGGGGATAGGGTGAAGGTGTGGGCTTAAGTAGGATGCTCTTTACAAGGGCCGGTGCAGACTCGATAGGCCGAATGGCCTCCTTCTACACTGTAGATGCTATGATTCTATGATTCTATAATTGCCATATTGATCCAATGATTTCGTTTTAAGGATTTCAGGACAGCTCCTTTAAAGGAACAAAATGTTAAAATTTAGGTTATGAGCAGAATATTATTCCACTGGGGTCAGCCACTGTCTAACATCTGACCTTCATGACCATTATTTATCTGCACACCTGGATGGTGTGTGTCAGTAGGTCATTCCAATACAGATTACATGGTAGATTGAACTTTGTTCATTCTCACCACTTGTTCATTTCTAGCAGAGGTTAACTTTGAACTGATTGAATAGTTTTAAGCTGATGTAAGTTGATTTGCCTCCCTGCCCCGTGTCCTGATAGTACTGACCTTGGGATATATAGTTTACTCTGAGGCAGCTCTTCTTCACACATGAATTTGGACTGACAAGAGGAAATGTCTACTGCCAAAAACTGGCGGGTGGGATGTTAAAATGTAAAATGAAACCTCAGACACGAACTAGACGTGCCCACCACAGGTTTCATTGAAGACAGGAGGTGGAGAGCTGGGGCCCAGCCTGCTGCCAAGAGACTGGTTGCTCATTTAAATATTTTAGCGAAGTTGCTTGCTTCAGATTTTTGTCTTGGATTGGATTTGTTTATTGTCACGTGTACCGAGGTACAGTGAAAAGTATTTTTCTGCGAGCAGCTCAACAGATCATTAAGTACATGAGAAGAAAAGGGAATAAAAGAAAATACATAATAGGGCAACACAACATATACAATGTCACTATATAAGCAATGGCATCGGATGAAGCATACAGGGTGTAGTGTTAATGAGGTCAGTCCATAAGAGGGTCATTTAGAAGTCTGGTGACAGTGGGGAAGAAGCTGTTTTTGAGTCTGTTCGTGCGTGTTCTCAAACTTCTGTATCTCCTGCCCGATGGAAGAAGTTGGAAGAGTGAGTAAGCCGGGTGGGAGGGAGCTTTGATTATGCTGCCCGCTTTCCCCAGGCAGTGGGAGGTGTAGATGGAGTCAATGGATGGGAGGCAGGTTCGTGTGATGGACTGGGCGGTGTTCACGACTCTCTGAAGTTTTTTGCGGTCCTGGGCCGAGCAGTTGCCATACCAGGCTGTGATGCAGCCCAATAGGATGCTTTCTATGGTGCATCTGTAAAAGTTGGTAAGGGTTAATGTGGACATGCCAAATTTCCTTAGTTTCCTGAGGAAGTATAGGTGCTGTTGTGCTTTCTTGGTGGTAGCGTCGACGTGGGTGGACTAGGACAGATTTTTGGAGATGTGCACCCCTAGGAATTTGAAACTGCTAACCATCTCCACCTCGGCCCCGTTGATGCTGACAGGGGTGTGTACAGTACTTTGCTTCCTGAAGTCAATTACCAGCTCTTTAGTTTTACTGGCATTGAGGGAGAGATTGTTGTTGCTACACCACTCCACTAGGTTCTCTATCGCCCTCCTGTATTTGGACTCATCGTTATTCGAGATCCGCCCCACTATGGTCGTATCGTCAGCAAACTTGTAGATGGAGCTGGAACCAAGTTTTGCCATGCAGTCATGTGAGTACAGGGAGTAGAGTAGGGGGCTAAGTACGCAGCCTTGCGGGGCGCCGGTGTTGAGGACTATTGTGGAGGAGGTGTTGTTGTTCATTCTCACTGATTGTGGTCTGTTGGTCAGAAAATCGAGGATCCAGTTGCAGAGTGGGGAGCCAAGTCCTAGGTTTTGGAGCTTTGATATGAGCTTGGCTGGGATTATGGTGTTGAAGGCGGAGCTGTAGTCAATAAATAGGAGTCTTCCAGCTTTAATGAGTTTCCTGGACCTTGGGACACCCGGCGAGCACTACCCAGAAGAGGTAAGTGCCTTCCCAACACAGCATGTTGGTCAGGAGAACTTCCCCATGCACCTTGACCGACATTGTTTACTTCCTCAAGGATCCGACGTGCCCATGAATCATGCGCCTCCCTCCCCCCTCCCCAACGAATGGACTCTCTTGTGTCAACAGATCAGAAACTGAACTGCACTAGCCATATTAATACTGTGGCTATCAGGGCAGGTCAAAGACTAGGAATCCTAAGGCAAGTAACTCACTTCCTGACCCCCCAAAGCCTGTCCACCATCTACAAGACACAAATCAGGAGTGTAATGGAATGCTCTCCACTTGCCTGGATGAGTGCAGCTCCAACAACACTCAAGAAGCTTGACGCCATCCTAGACATAGCAGCCCATTTGATTGTTCCCCCTTCCACAAACATTCAAACCCTCCACCACCGATGAATAGTGGCAGCCATGTGTACCATCTACATGATGCACTGCAGTAACTCACCAAGGTTCCTGAGATGGCACCTTCCAAACCCACGCCACTACCATCTAGAAGGAGAAGAGCAGCAGATTCCTGGGAAGTCCACCACCTGCAGGTTCCCCTCCAAGTCACTCTATAATAATAATCTTTATTGTCACAAGTAGGCTTACATTAACACTGCAATGAAGTTACTGTGAAAAGTCCCTCGTCGCCACATTCCGGCGCCTGTTTGGGTACTCAGAGGGAGAATTTAGAATGTCCAATTCACCAAACAGGACTTGTGGGTGGAAACTGGAGCACCCGGAGGAAACCCACACAGACAAAGGGGGAACATGCAGACTCCACACAGCCAGTGACCCAAGCCGGGTATCGAACCTGGGACCCTGGAGCTGTGAAGCAACAGTGCTATCTACTGTGAAACCGTGCTGCCCACCCCACCACCATAACTTGGAAATATATCGGCGTTCCTTCCCTGTCGCAGGGGCAACATCTTGGAACTCCCCTCCCTAAGCACAGTGGGTGTACCTACACCTCAAGGACTGCAGCGGTTCAAGAAGGCAACTCACCACCACTTTCTGAAGGGCAACTAGGGATGGGCAATAAAATGGTGGGCTAACCAGCGATGCACACATCCCGTAAATGAATTTAAAAAAAGACTCCCCCTCACCACAACCATTGATGCCACCAATCACCAACACTCCCAGAGCCCCCAACTCTTTCCCAATCTTTCTCCATCAATCAGTATTTGACCGTCTGGAGCAGTGGGAGGCCTACCTCATCCTGGGTCGTCTACTGCTAGAGCATTCCTCACCTGACAGGGAACCAAGCCTGGAAATTGGGCTGGCTGACCTATCCCTATCCCATCGACTGGCTTGGAAATCCCATCTCAATAAAATTCAAGACCCGAGTGCCTTTTGATCTCACCTGATCCTAATTCAGTGACATCCACACTTCAGGTACGATCGCTGATTGGTATTTAGATGCAGGAAACTTGCTGATTATTCCTTTCCTTTGCGCAGTGACATTGAGATTAATTGTTGTGCGCCTCCTGTCATGACTGAGGTCAGATAACTAACCACAACTTTGCGATCGAACCTGGTAGTCACCTAATCAAGATGGGTTCCTTTGAACCATTTAATCTCAGAGTCATGGGATGTTAATATTTTAATTTGTAAGGGAGAGAATACGAGGAAGTAATCATTCCTTCCAGCTGGATCACCTTGCAATCATCTCTCAATAGAGGAAAGGTCTTTGGAAACAAATAATTGTAAAGCACAGGGATTAAACTGTGCTTATCTCATCCTGATAGTTATATCTTTCAACATTAAATTTATAATAATATTCCATAGTATTCCAGCCTAGCAGCTAAAGAAATACTTCTTTGTTCCCTTGTCCAATTTGGTGGTTTCCCTCCAGTGGTCCAGTCTTCATTTCAGGAACTATATTATAAAATTAATCAAACATGTTTGCAAATTAAACTCGATGGGAAACTTGTGCAAAAGGACACTAAGGAAGAGATTTCTACGGCTTCAGAATTATTTGTATGTTGCTGTGGAAATTACAATAATAGTTTCAGGAGCAATACCGATGAAACATCCTAAAATTTATTTTCCACCACTAATCTTTTCTTAAATATGTCACTTGCATTTTAGTATTACTTTTTTCACCCTGCTTTGGAATTGGCAGTGCCGCACATCAGTCTTTGGCCAAGATGGCAGGATGGTGGCAAACCTCCAAGCCTCTGACAATGCCATCCTAGCAGTTCACCAAAATGAGGGCTGGTTCATTGGAGGAACCACCCTCCTTCTCTCTGGAGCAGCCCCCGACCGGTGACTTGTTCTGACGGATGATCCTGGTGGGAGGAAATGTGAATGGAACTTTGCAACTTTCGACTCTTGTTTTCTTTTAGCTGTGCTATGAACATGTACTCTTCATAGATTATGTAAGGCATATGTTTGAAAAACAATGGGGGCGATTCTCCGAGCCCTGCGCCGGGCCAGAGAATCGCCTCAACCGCGCCGGTGCGCGATTCTCCGAGGTGCGGAGAATCGGCGCCATTTGCGCCGGCGCATATGGTGTGGCGCCGGCCGCGGGCTGCTGGAATCGGCGGGGCTGCCGATTCTCCGGTCCGGATGGGCCGAGTGGCCGCGCCGATACGACAGAGTCTCGCCGGCACCGTTCACCCCTGGACACTGCCGGCGGGAACTCTGTGCGAACGGTCGGGGGGCGGCCTGTGGGGGGGGGGGGGGGGGGGCTCCTTCACCGGAGGGGCCTCCGATTGGGTCTGGCCCGCCATCGGGGCACACCAATCGGCGGGCCGGCCTCTCCCCCCCGGGCCTACTTTCTGGCGCGGCCGGCCCCTGAACACCGACGCCATGTTGAGTCGGGGCCGGCGCGCTAAAGAAGTCCCCCGCGCATGCGCAGGTTGATGCGGCCCAACTGCGCACGCGCGGGTTGGCGCGGCGCCCATTTGGCGCCACGAAAGGAGGCTGGAGTGGCGTGAACTGCTCCAGCGCCGTGCTGGAGCCCTGTGGGGGCCAGAATCAATCATACCAGGGCCCGGTTCGAGCTGTCGTGAAACGAGACGGCGTTCACGATGGCGCGAACACTTGGGCTCCTTTTTGGTGAATCGCCCCCAATTTCCCTGTCATTTGAGAGTTTAACCTTAACTTATTCATCAAAACAAAGACTGCATTCCACATGATTCTCAATAAAAGGCACCCCATTCTTAGAACCATAGAGTCATAGATATTTACAGCATGAAAACAGGCCCTTCGGCCCAGCTTGTCCAGGCCGCCCAGTTTCTATCACTAAACTAGTCCTACTTGTCCGCATTTGACTCAAAGCCCTCTATACCCACCCTGCCCATGTAACTGTCTAACTTTAAAAAAAGACAAAATCGTACCCGCCTCTACCTCTGGCAGCCCGTTCCAGATGCTCACCACCCTCTGTGTGAAGAAATTTCCCCTCTGGTCTCTTTTCTATCTCTCCCCTCTCACCTTAAACCTATGCCCTCTAGTTCTAGACTCCTCTACCTTTTTGAAAAATATGTCGACTATCTATTTCTTAGGTACAACATTTGTGCAACTAACTTGTAGATCATAGACAAGCCAATATAATAGGTGCCCTAAAGGTAGGTGTCACACATTTTTCCAATTAGAAGTAAACTGTGGCCAAGCAACAAATGAATATGTGCGGTTACATATGATTGGGACTGAACAATGAAACTGTAATTTATGCTTAGATGACCACATAAGCTACAAGGGGAAAGCTTGAGTAGTTTATGGATCTCATTTGAACCCAAGGTATTAAATTGCACCCTTACAAATTCCACAATAAATATTGAAGTCTGAATATAATGAAAACAATGCCAGTGACAATTAGAAGCATCCCTGAAAGTGACATTGATTGAAGACTATGAGGTTAATGTGATGTCATCAGTACAGAATACTGTCACATGACTTATAAGAGGGAGTAACCAGGAAATGAGATAATAACTTTGAAGCAAAACTATACCGAGGCCGGTAATGTTGGTCACTGTATATTCTATTCAGAATATGTGCAATAAGTTTTAACCTTAAAGATCGATTGATATTAAGCGTTGTGGTGTTTGTATCAGGTAGATCTGTAAATGCTTCTAAATAGTTAACATCAGAAATCTTGCACTATAATTAGGTCCACTGATAGTTCAGTTTTGTAACTCATATGGGGAATGAAACCCTGGGTTTGTTGTTCCTGTAACTTTGCTTGCTAATTCCAAACAACATTTGTTTGCCCTCTCCTGTGAATTGTGTGAGCGCATTATTCAGTGAAGCCATAATGATAATCTCTCACAGTACTCACCTCATAGAATTTTGATAACATTTTACTTCTATGAGTGAAATTTTAATTGTGACAGAACCCCTTATGTACCCAATGACAGAGACTAACTTAAATGTGTGTTAAAGTTCACAATGCACTTCATTTTCAAGGCTCACAATTTCAATGGAAAGTCTTCATTAAATTTGTACCTCATTTCCTGCTCTTAACATTTGTGTTTATCCTTACCCAAGGATAAAGCATTGCTGCTGTATTCATAGAATTTACAGTGCAGAAGGAGGCCATTCGGCCCATCGAGTCTGCACCGGCTCTTGGAAAGAGCACCCTACCCAAGGTCAACACCTCCACCCTATCCCCACAACCCAGCAACCCCACCCAACACTAAGGGCAATTTTGGACACTAAGGGCAATTTATCATGGCCAATCCACCTAACCTGCATCTCTTTGGACTGTGGGAGGAAACCGGAGCACCCGGAGGAAACCCACGCACACACGGGGAGGATGTGCAGACTCCGCACAGGCAGTGACCCAAGCCGGAATGGAACCTGGGACCCTGGAGCTGTGAAGCAATTGTGCTATCCACAATGCTACAGTGCTGCCCTATTATCAGTGTGGATGCATCAATTACAAATTTGAAGGATGTGTAAACATTCAGGTTCATTTGGGTTTGAATAAATTCCGAGGACAAAATATTTTCCCCACCTACCACCTATGGTTCTATTGGATTGGTTGTCAAAAATCTTAATCTTCACAAGCCTAAAAATTATCAGCCAGCATTGATGGTCAAAGACCTAATAATTTGTGCTGTTATTTAAAAAAAAACTCATTTACGCAGACTGACATCCTGACATAACAAAGAATAATAAATCAGAAATACTCCCCTCAAGATTACATTGTAAATGTCAAACTAGACAGTAAATTGCAATTAAAGAAGGGAAATTGCTTCAAAGAAGCACTTGATTTCTAAATGAACAGCGAAGGATTTCTTAAGCATTTAATGATGGTTGAATTTACTCAGCTATTTTTAGGCAGAAGTGATGATGATATAATTTTAATGTGCTTTGTAACTCTGTTTTGTTCCAAAAGAATCATTTCAGAAACTAACCACCAACTACCTGGGAAACATCACAACACATCAACAGCTGTTCGAGCTGACTTGAAGGTTAAATATTAGGAACGAATCCAATTTCTCTTGTCTGTTCAGCCCAGCAGTGTGTTATATTACAGTTGGATTGTGCTTATGGAGTGTGGGATATGAAGTAGACTAATCAATCCCCTCTGCTCCTGTTCTCAAATTGCTCTCATATCAGGTCTGTGCCCTCGGGCATCCTTGTGGTTTCCAAAAGCTAATTCCATAAAAATCAAAATTGCGTCCTGCAGCCAAAGGGGGAAGTTACGTTTTTCCCTCATGATTAATCTCCTCTTGGGTGGCTTTCAAAATAAAAACACGCAAGCTGCTGCCTCACGGATGAGAGCTTTCCTCTTCCAACAAGCCTTGATGTCTGGAGCCAGATCACCAGAAATGGAGTGCATTTCTAACGGCACCTCCTTCTGACATTGCGAACATTTAAGTATATTGTTAACCAACTTCTGTTGTGCTTAACTTCATATGAAGTCAATATGTTTTTCAACTACAAATTAGGACTGTTTAAAAAAAAAATGCAGGCGAAAGGAAACATCATTGTACAGTTGGTAGCAGTAATTGGGAAATGTTTAATGGGAGCATTTTGTTGAGACAATGTTCTTTTCCAGTTGATTTTCTGTGTATTCAAATCAGTTTCAGTGAATAAATGGGTATTGATTGATGGGATAATTTGATACTTAGAGGCCATTTCATTGCCAAAAGGATTTATTTACTGATAGATTTCAACACATAATATTAAAACGCAATTGAGTTATTTGTGCCAATTTATAATCTGGTTTATATTTTTATTATTGTAATGTTTTAATGTTAAATCAGATATTTCACTGAACGACATACTTGTGACTAAGCACACCCAGCATCCCACTATTCCGTTCACTAATACTATTAGTGTGAGTAGTGGATCTTTTTAGATTTAAATTACTGCTTCAGAGGCTAACACACACATTCTCCAATCAGGATGCGCTGGCATGTAAATTGTTCCCTATTAAACCTTGGGAATTTGCTGCATGCCTTTCCTTAACACCCTGATGATTGAAGAACAGACACGTGGGGCGGGATTCTCCGCAATCGGCGCGATGTCCGCCGACCGGCGCCAAAAACGGCGCAAATCAGTCTGGCATCGTGCTGCCCCAAAGGTGCGGAATTCTCCGCATCTTGAGGGGCCGAGCCCTCACCTTGAGTGGCTAGGCCCGCGCCGGACTGATTTCCGCCCCGCCAGCTGGCGGGAAAGGCCTTTGGTGCCCCGCCAGCTGGCGCGGAAATGATTTTGCTGTGCGGCGCATGCGCGGGAGTGTCAGCGGCCGCTCACGGCATCCCCGCGCATGCGCAGTGGAGGAGGTTGCGTCCGTCTCCACCATAGTGGAGACCATGGCGAAGGCGGAAGGAAAAGAGTGCCCCCACGGCACAGGCCCGACCGCAGATCGGTGGGCCCTGATCGCGGGCCAGGCCACCATGGGGGCACCCCCCGGGGCCAGATCGCCCCGCGCCCCCCCCCCAGGACCCCGGAGCCCGCCCGCGCCGCCTTGTCCCGCCGGTAAGAGAGATGGTTTGATTCTCGCTGGCGGGACAGGCATTCCAGCAGCTGGACTTCGGCCCATCGCGGGCCAGAGAATCGCCGGGGGGGGGCTCGCCAACCGGCACGGCGCGATTCCCACCCCCGCCGAATATCCGGTGCCGGAGAATTCGGCAACCGGCGGGGGCGGGATTCACGCCAGCCCCCGGCGATTCTCCGACCTAGCGGGGGGTAGGAGAATCCCGCTCGTGATTACCATGAAAGTATCAATGATATAAAAGATACATATTTATTCTCCCCTTCCCCAAATTGTCCCTTGGGGTAAAATATATCAACCAGGAAAACTAAAAGGTGTGCTATTCATTGTTCCAAATGCACATCAAATAGCTATCAGCTATGTGTCAGGAATCTAGGCCGGGATTCTCCAACCCTTCGAGGGTCGGAGATTCCCTGGGGGGAGGCGCCAATCCTGCCCCGCCACCCTGACGCCGGCTGCCCTATTCTCCGGCGCCGTTTTTCGGGTGGCGTCGGGATTCCCGCCACGTTGGTCGGGGGCTGTTGACAGCCAGTCCATTTTTGACCAGTCCCGCCAGCGTGTATTACTCACCTCACGCACGGCAGGACCTGGCAGGTGAGTATGCGGGGGCGGTCCTTGGGGGGGGTGGCACCGGGGGATCCGACTCTGGGAGCGGCCCCTGCGGTGGCCTGGCCCGCGATTGGGGCCTACCGATCTGTTCCGTGGGGGGCTTCTTTCTTCTGCATCGGGCCCCTGTAGGGCTCCGCCATTTTGCCCGGGGGCCGACGCGGAGAAGAGAACCCCCCCCCGCACATGCGCAAAAATACGCCGGCCGGTCTGCGCATGCACTGAATCAGGCCGGCCGTTCCGTGCATGAGAGAACTCGTGCCTGACTTCGGCACCGGCTGGAGCGGCACCAACACCACCGGCCTCCACCTAGCCCCCGGAAATGCGGAGCATTCCGCACTTTCGGGGGCTGTTGGCGGCAGAGTGGTTGCCGCTGGTTTTCCCGCCGGCGTGGGCGCTTAGTCCCCAGAAGGGAGGATCCCGCCCCTAGTCTCAGGAACTGGAATTGATAAGTACCCAATCAACCAAAAATACAAATTTATAAAAACACAACATTGTCGACGTGTGCAAGGAGCAACTTAGACTTTTGTGCATTTATATTTACATAGCAAGACCAAAAATTATTCCAGATTGAAAAAGGGCCTTTTAGTCCTCTCTCTCCACAGGATTACCTCTTTTAGTTTAAAGGCATAGATTCCTCTAAATCAAATGTTCTGACTTTGAGTTAAATCTAGCACTCTCTAAAGGGTCAGAAGTGATCAATAGTGGACCATCCTAGGTTTTCTACTCAGTACTTATCCATACTTTAATTTGTGTAAAGTATGAGGCGTTTTCCCACATAACTCATGTGGGCCTGTGTAACGCAAGCTTTGACCCACAATCATCCTTAGTATGGGTAATGAGAATTGTCTTCCTCCTTAAAACCCACCTACTTTGTGTAATTGTCCAACATCTGTCTCCACATAACCCAGTTGGCTACATGCGATGGACAGGCCTCTTTCCATCTTGTTCACTTGGGTGTAGGAAAATAGATGAAGTCTTTGAATAGCGTGAACTAGGTCCGGCCAACAGTTATTTAGAATCTCACCCATACACAAGGAGGCTGTTTGTTATGTAGGTGCTGAACGTAGGTGCTGAACATTAACTGTAAATAAACACTCCATTTACACAAATTAAAATTACTAGCACCATGCAGGAACAATGCATTAGACCAACATTTTCAAACAAATCACAAACTCTCACAATGAACAAAGATCCTTTTCTGGTGAATTTCCAATGGTATTGGCTTAACGTTTACAAAGGAATACTTAGTGAAACATGGACTAGAAACACAATAGAACAAACTGTACTTACAGCCGCATAAGACAAACACGACATTAAAAGGACAGTGAAAATATACAAGAGGAAAAAAGATCAGAAAATTTGGGATGTAGAACAGATACTACCACACAAAGTTCAAAGGATCAATGAAGAGAGGTAACTTGGCTTATCAGGAAATACAGCTGGAAACAAGACAAAGGATGGAAGTAATTCTATTACTAACTCAAAACTTGAAAGCCAATAACAAAGTGACAGGCAAACACTGAGTAATTTTCTCCCAGGAAAACAAAGGTCAGTAGTATTAATGCCACCTGACCAAATGGACAAAACATTACAAAAATTCATCTCACCAGTAAAGCAGAAAGAGGACACAGGCCATGAACCTTGCCTCACCAGGAGCAATACTATGAAGCACAGATATTTGAAAGAGAATCACTAACCATTTGTCATAGCGCCAGACAGAAAATTCACAAAAGTCTAGCAGAAAAAAAAATGAAAAGAAGAAACAAAATGAAGCTCAGAGGAAATCACAAGTGACATAAGTGAACAATTACTTCAGAAAGAATAACTAAGCAACTACACACCAGAATGGGCAATATGTCAAATGTCTCTGGGGATTCATTGCTGTGCTCTATTTTGTAACAAAGAGCAATACATGGGATGAAGAATATTGCTTGAAAAATAGAATGAGGTAAAATGAGAAAAAATGCCAAAAACCGAAGAAAAAAAAAGGAAGCAAGAATGCTGGAAATTCATAGCAGGTCAGTCAGCATCTATGAGAGAAAGACATGTTGGTGTTTCAGTGGATTTATTTCCGCAGAATTGAGGTTAGAGGTCATGCAGAAAGTAGCAGCAAGTCATCAACGTGGCAGAGAAAGAGATCAGAGAACAAGCCAAGGTAGGAATGGAGCAAATACTCCATGGAATGCCAAACACTGTTTTTACCTTTGGATTCCTGTCATAACCGCGTTTACCTGGAGAACACCTGTGCGGTGTTAAGGGTAGAGTCCCGTCCAAATAATGAGCTCATCTTTCCATTAATGTGCGAAGTGACTCACTGCTCATTTGCAGCAATTCCTACATTTCTTTAACAAGGCAAAAACAAATCAAAATGCCATGAGGGCACACATTATATAAAAAACATAAAGTATACATTCATCCAGAGGAAAAACCATTACAGCATACAAAAGTTACAGAGACAAACAACCACCGCAGAAGCAACACAAGGACACACTATTTTATCCATCAATCAAACCACAAAATCTACACACTGGATGGGACTTCTACCTCAAAAAAAAAATAGGAGTCATGGGCAACAAAATGGAGAAGGACAAACCAACATAATCACACAAATCAACAGCACGGAAATGTCTCTTGAGAAAGTCAAAATATAAGGCAGGCAAAAATAATGTCAATCCTGAGGATGTTTAAAGAATCTGAACCATTAACGTTCAGCATCCAAACCAAATCTAATGTAGACACATGTTCAGTCACACAAATGCCCTGTTTTGGATATTTTTGGGCATTTGCTGGCAGAATGGAATGATGCTGAAAGCAACTGTCTCAATGATTTGAACATAGCAGTTAGTAGGATTGCAAAAAAAGGGAGAACTTGTACCAAAATCCCAACAAAGTGCGTTACAAATTTCCCATAGCCTGACCGTGGTCCAACATTAGTTCAGCGTACATAAACTGGGTGTACGTTTTAACGTCTGCATGTACGCTTCACAAATACAAGTGTTCTGTAAAGCTTTACCACTTGGGAAGCTTTTACCCCTGGTTTAAACATGGTGTAAACACAAGCAGCTGTTGTGGTCCCTCTTTGCACTGCAGAGTTCAAGTGCAAGAAATGTTTTTTTTCCAGCCAGCCGAGCAGAGCCGCAGTGATTCATTACCAGTAGGATGTAGGTTTTATAGAACACTGAATTTACAACAGTAACCAATAGTCCTGAGTTTTCCTCTGTTACAATCCCTGCAGAGACCAATAATTAAAAAAAGAAATTCGAACTTCCAGTTGATAGCTGAAAGGATGGTATGGCAAGCTGTCACCATTTAAGACTTTGACTGTAAAACCAGACTAAAAACACCAATGACTGAACGCCGGAAAAGCAGAGCTGAAACTGCCAAAAGCATTGCCAGCTTTCTCCGCAGTATAGCCCTGGACTTTGAAGAAAAATCTTAAAGGGGTGGATCCCACAAAATATCTCTGGCGGGATGGCCTCTGATTCACCTGCCCCGCTAGCAATGTAGATACTTGCAGATTGAGCTGCCATTTCTAAAACCCGCCCCAGCGCAAAGGAACCCAGAACCCGCAGGATGGCCCCTGACACTGCCCAAGCAATGCCGTGCGGGTAGTATCAGGGGTAGTGCCTGGTCACAACCATCCCCCCTGATGCTGCACTCACCCCAGCTCCCCAAGAGGTCCACTCGCCTGGGAGACTAGTCGGGTTTCACACCGTTCTGCTGTCACGCCGACATGGATGGATTTTCAGATGGGAAGGGGGGGGGGGGGGGGGCTGTAATGGTCCTGACATGAGAGCCTGATAATTAATTGTTAATATATTGAAATGATGTTTCCAATGTTCAACAATGTTCACTGATGGGGGAGGGGAGGGGACACAATTGCATCACGCATTTACATCTTTGGCCTTCTCACCACAATTTCCGCTCCTGTAGCCGAACTCACTCAATAGGAATGGAAGCGGGAACCCCAGTATTTATTCTTTTAGGCAACTTATACTTTACACTGCAGAACAGAATTTTCCCCTTTTTCTTTGAAGAAGTGAAAAAACCCAAACCACAAAATCACAGGTATAATTTGCACTGACTCTTAAGTAGTTATTTGATTTTTCTGGATCGAGTCCAATGTGATTTTTGCTCCCGAGGTTTTCCTTTACTTTTCCTTTACGAACCTGGCAACCTTTAACACCGGAACTGTCTTTCACAGTGAATTTTGTTCTTGGGGATTTTCCCTCTCGTGCACACTCGATGAATCTTTCAGCCTTGTTTCAAATCCCCACTGAAATGAAAATCGCTTATTGTCACAAGTAGGCTTCAATGAAGTTACTGTGAAAAGCCTCTAGTCTCCACATTCCGGCGCCTGTTCGGGGAAGCTGGTACGGGAATTGAACCATGCTGCTGGCCTGCCTTGGTCTGCTTTAAAAGCCAGTGATTTAGCCCTGTGTGCTAAACCAGCCCCACTGAGCAGCAGCAGTTGATGAGTCCAGTGGTACAGCACAGGTAAGCTGAAGAAAAGTGGAACCAGATCCTGACGTTAAGATCAAGTTGCTGTTTCTGTTATTTGAAGATAACATTGGTGGTTCTACACCATTCAGAACGCATTGAACTGGCACCTATTCATTACAGGCACAGGTGCGGCCACAGGCCATCCTGTGGAGGGGCTTCCCTCTACAATGTTGGTCTGAAATAATTTTACAGTTTACCCCATCTCTAAAGGATGCTGCCATCGTGAGGCATTCTTGCATTCTCTTGCTTGGCACAGCTGCACCCACCTTTCCTGATGGGGCCACCGGTATGACCCTACCTTTGGCTGGGCTGAGTGCATGTCCTGCCTGATGTCTCTAATTGGATGGTGCTTCCCAAGGTGACCTCTTAATTGGCCATCTCTGTTAAGATTGCACAGATGAAGAGAGAGGTACCACAAGCAGAGTTGGGATTTGCTTTAGTCCCAACGCCTGGAAATCCTTATGTGTGGTAAGGTTCTGTTCTCAGGTTACACAATGGTAAGTCACATCTTAAAAAGTGTTTAATCGCAGAAGAAAACATTTCCAAATTTATTTTAAGAACAGCTAAAAGCCCCACTAACAAAGGAAGGCATACAAGCCCATGCTGTACAGAGAAAATAAACTGGTGAATACTGCTGTACCACATTGCTGTTCAACACGAGGGCATCCCAAAGCCCAGAAGGAACACTGGTTTGTAGTGGTGAATTTGTTTTTACGGTATAATGTGAGGAATGGTGCACAACCCAGTGAGGAACAGTCCTGTCTTTGTGTGAACAATTAATAAAGAATATTAAATAAAGACAAACATGACAGGAAAGACTATAATACTCTATGGCACTTAAATATACTGATGACCATACACACATAATTTTACATGAAACTATCCCTTGGTCCCCAACTACTTACGTTCATGTGAGCTTTGAGAAACACCTTTTCCGAAACAACACCCAATTTCAAGTAACTTTATGAGCTAAATCCACCAAATAATTACCACAACCAGGTTAAGGTGGCCACATCGGGGAAATAGTTTTCCGCTTCAGCTATGGGAGAAAAATGGTTGTTTTCTTCAGGAGACGATAGCAGTAATTTTCTGGCTGTTCCGATTCACTTTTCCTGCCAGCAGCACATTCCCATCCTCAGGTTTCCTGGTAGCCTGCGATGGTTTTAATTGGAAATCCCATTGGCAAGTGGTGGGAGGATAGAATCCCACTGCCAGCAGACGTCACGCTACTGAAAAACATGCGGCTGGGGAACCGGAAAATCCAGCCCTATATTTGCAACTTGATGCCGTTCTGATCATAGAATCATAGAATCCCTACAGTGCAGAAGGAGGCCATTTGGTCCATCGAGTCTACACCAATCCTTTGAAAAGAGCACCTTATCTAGGCCAACTCCACCGCCCTATCCCCATAATCCACCTAACCTTTAGGCCCCAAGAGGCAATTTAGCATGGCCAATTCACCTAACCTACACATCTTTGGACTATGGGAGAAAAATGAAGCACCCAAAGGAAACCTACGTAGACACAGGTCGAATGTACAAACTCCACACAGTCACCCAAGGTGGGAATTGAACCCGAGTTCCTGACCCTAGCTGTCTCTCTCTCGTTCCTTAGTTGGGGTTTTACAGCTATACTATTTCTTTCGCTTTGATGTTATTCACCCTGACGATTTGGCTTTTGGCAGGTAGGTATCCATTTCCTTATCGCTCCAGTTTCAAGTTACCACCTCTATAGCCCCATTGTTTTCTCTAATCACATATGTAAAATACTTAATTTCCATTAATAGGTGAATTTGCATCTCATCATTCCTCCAGATATTGCCTCTGTATTACTTTCTTTTTCTTTTTTTAATCTTAATTTTCCCTCTTCTTACCAACAATACCACCATAACCCACTCTTCCTTCAGGCAAATTGTTTAAGACTTCAATAAACTCTGCCACTTGCATTTTCTGTTCTTAATGCTGTCTCTGTCAGTTTTGTGATTATTTCTGTGACTTAGAGGAAAGCGAGAGGGATTTTAAGCCAAAGTGTTCCAAGACTTATGCCAATTCCTTGATATTTCATATGGAAAATAAACTTTTTCCAACAGTGCCCAACATTGTTGGTATCAATCAATCAGGTTGGTTGGAGGACAAGATTGGAGCCTCTTTCTTGAGAAAAGCAGGGTCTTCCCTAATGTGAATGTATTAGCTGGCTTTATTTGAGCATATGTGCCTCTGCACTTTCAGAACTATCAGGTTTGGGGATCTTAAATAATGAGTGAGATTGCAGTGATGAAATTAGCCTATGCTAGAAGCATAAGCAAGGCTGATTGCAAATTTGCAGTCCGTTTTACACCATGCTTGATTCAATTTTCCATTAAAGTGGATAGCTATGGGCTCCATTTCCATTACAGGTGTCAACCAATTTTACCCTCAATAGGTTTTACTTTAATATTTAAAAAAATACACTTCAATTCCTGCACTTACATTGTGATTCCTACGTTTTTAATTCTACAGCAACACATTATTGTGAGGTTTGATGCAGACTGTGTTTGGTTATAGTCTGTAACTTTGAAAGCCGTTTCCAGTTGGTTGAAGTGCTCATGATGACAGTCGCTCTGTTATCAAGCATAACTCGGGGGAGAGATGAAAGAGGCCGAAGAATTGGGATTCATTATTGTTGTTACTCAACTCACGCAATGGCCAGTTAAAGGTGATGGTTAAACCTTCAGAGTTCTCTCACCTTGGGGGTGAAGTTGGTTTTCCCCAGTAGACAAGCCTGTTTTGCACTGCCTTGAGCCATTACTCAGGGTGTGGTGGAGAGAATAATGAGTTAAAGCAGGTTCTTGCCTATTTATCTGCCTGCCAGATTTTCCACCATATGTGAAGGTGGGTACTGGAAGTGCTCACTGAATTTTGAGTGGATGTATTGCACGGAAGTGGATGTTGTGACATTACACATTGTATTCTCCATCATTACAATGTTATTTATCTTTATTGCAGCAGATGTCAGTTAAAAAATTTAAGTTGCTACGCGCAAAGCGGAAGCAGAAGTGATTATTAAGGGACGCAGGAACAAAATAAAATTGAAATCCCTGGCAAACATCTCACTTCATTTTTAATAACATTTTGGCTATTGACAACTGCACCTTGGGCATTTCCTGTGAGAATAACCCTGTCGTTTCACAGCAGCAGAAGCTGAGGAGGAGTGTTAGAAGGAAAACAGGCTGGTCAGGCTGCACAGCAGGCACGTGGCAGTCACCTACATATCCAGCCAACAAGATTTACAATCCCTGCAGCAATGCCCGAAGAGGCCGTGCTTCAAAAGGGGAAGCCATTAATGAGTGGTGCTGCTTGCTTCAATGGGTTCTGCAAGCCAGCTCCACCATTGGCACAACACGCCAGGGGCCACTGAGCTTATCATTGCCCTCAATGTTGATATCACGGTTTAAATTGGGGGCTATCAGTAATATCTGGCAATCAGGCATGTGCAAATTCATTGTTTTGCTCAAACAAGACACTTTGTCACAATTTCTCATACATAAGTGGCAGCAATGTGAAGTGATTGTATAATTTTACTGAGTGACAGGATTCCCCAAAATGTGAGATGTAGATGACAGCTGGATGACTCTTCATCATTCTGACATTTACATCAACAAGATACGATTTCAATCTCTCAATGCCCAGCTCATCTGTGACCAACAACACCACATCATGCAAATCGATGCTCACTTTCCTGGCAGTTACCGCGATGGCGTTACATTAAGGCAATCCACTCTTCCATCGCTCTTTCATCAAGAAAGTTTGAATCCTAGGAGCTCAAGGCTACTTTCTATATTCAATGCCGATGAGACACTCAATTTCCCAAGTCACCAAACTGCATTTTCCAGTGGGGTTATCATTCAGCATTCAACTGGAAACTTAAAAAAAAAGAATTTAGAGTGCCCAATTATTTTTTCCAATTAAGGGGCAATTTAGTATGGCCAATCCACCTACCTGCACATCTTTAAGTTGTGGGGATGAGACCAACGCAGACACGGGAGGATGTGCAAATGCCACATGGACAGTGACCTGGGGCCGGGATTGAACCCAGGTCCTCAGCTCCGTAGGCAGTAGTGCTAACCACTGCGCCATCGTGCCGCCCTCAGCTGGAAACTTAAGTCCGGGCTCCCGGACCAGTCTGGACAGAGGAGCTCTGGAATGTGTCCGGCTTTGAGTCTCTGGAAATGTTGTACATTGCATGCTGTACACATTTGGTTTGAAACAAGGAAGGATGAAGTCAGTCAGCAGCATCAGAAACAAGTCAATGAGCAGCCGAGGACAACCAGTTGCCAGCTCGTTGAGACAAGTAGAACCAAATGTTCAGCCATCGTCCTTGGATTGCCATAACCAGCGCACTGAATCAACAGCCCCATCAACATTTGCCCCTTCCAATGGCAACGTTTCCAACCTGCACAGAATATTTTGTGTCCACAACAAAACATACAGCTCCCTTCCAAGCTAACCTATCACTGCCAATGGCAAATATTATCAAAACCATTGTTGCCAACCACGTAAACCAAGTCCAACATTAGTGTTCAACCCTGAACAGGCTTAGTGTTTTTTTCCACAATCATTTCTCTTTGTGCTGGTGTACATTGTCTCATATTAGCAATGTTTTCCAGGCTGATTCCTGGGATGGCGGGACTGTACGTGAGGAGAGACTAAGTCAGTTCATTGGAGTTTAGAAGTGTGAGAGGGATCTCACAGAAACTTATAAAATTCTAACAGGATTAGACAGGGTGGATTCAGAAAGAATGTTCCCCGATGGTGGGGGAGTCCAGAACTAGGGGCCATAGTTTGAGGGTAAGGGTTAAACCTTTTAGGACTGAGGTGAGGAGAAATTTCTTTACCCAGAGCGTGGTGAGTCTGTGGAATTCATTACACAGAAGGTAGTTGAAGCCAAAACGTTATGTGATTTCATGAAGGAATGAGTAGTAGCTCTTGGGGCTACAGGGTTCAAGGGATGTGGGGGGATGGCTGGATCAGGGTATTGAACTTGATGATAGCCATCATCAGAATGAATGGCTGAATGGCCTCCTACCACTTCTATTTGCTATGTTATGTTTCTGTGTCCTGGGACCACCTTCTGTCTGTATCACTAATAATAAAGGCTAGGTAATCTGGAGCTGCCTTCGCTCTGTCATATGCGTAGGCATGGTGGCACGGTAGCACAGTGGCAGCACGATAGCACAGTGGTTAGCACTGTTGCTTCACAGAGCCAGGGTCCCAGGTTCGATTCCCGGCTTGGGCCATTGTCTGTGCGGAATATGCACGTCCTCCCCGTGTCTGCGTGGGTTTCCCCCGGGTTCTCCGGTTTCCTCCCACAAGTCCCGTTAGGTAATTTGGACATTCTGACTTCTCCCTCTGTGTACCCGAACAGGCGCCGGAGTGTGGCGACTGGGGATTTTCACAGTAACTTCATTGCAGTGTTAATGTAAGCCTACTTGTGACAATAAAGATTATTATTATCTGAAAGGGGCAGGCCAGTGGATTGCTTTCATGAGTGGCAGGGAAAGAGTGAATGATGACATATGTGATGCTGGTTACCAGGGCCTCGTGCAAAGTGTCCTTCAAAAGCTACATATAATAATAATAATCTTTATTGTCACAAGTAGGCTTATATTAACACTGCATCTTCCTGCATTGGATTAGAAATCCATAACGATTATTACTCTGTTTTTTTACTCAATTCCCTAATTTGTCAGCTTGTCAGGGGCGGCACGGTGACACAGTGGTTAGCACTGCTGCCTCACAGTACCAGGGACTGGGTTCAATTCCGGCCTCTGGTGACTGAATGGAGTTTGCACTTTCTCCTCGTGTCTGCGTGGGTTTCCACCGGGTGCTCTAGTTTCCTCCCACAGTCCAAAAATGTGCAGGTTAGGATGAATTGATCATGCTAGATTGTCCCTTAGAGCCCAAAGAGGTGGAGGTTAGTGTGGTTGATCCTTAATCATCTTTTATCTCTATCCATATGGATTATATTTTTGTCTTTTTGTTTTTGTCTTTTTTTTGATCAATTATGTTCAGAGGAGAGGTGACCAAGTGATCAGAATGGGAGATGAAGGAGCCATGACCTCTTAAGAACTGCATTAAAAAAAGTAACTGAAGTTTAGTCATGACTATAAAACTCAAATGATGTATAGTCCCATAGAATGAATTGGAAGAGTTTCTCAAGAAAGGCAAAACAAACCTGCAGCTCCTTTCCCTATGAGTTCATGGACATTTTCTTTTGTTTGAAGTATAAGGCTGCAAGCAAGTCTGGCAGGATGCGTTATTATAATGAGGCACTTTCGGAGACTTCATTCATGAACAAAAAGGGGATTTCTTATTGACCTTCAAGAGCAGCATGTTTGCAACTAGCTCTAAAATATCTCTGCCCTAGGGGAACTTCTCCACCTGGGATTATTCCCCACTCTGAATCCCGATTGGTCACCCAAGCCAGGCGACCCTTACTCTGGTGTTTTGCCCTTAAAGGGACAGTCATCACAATTCTACACTTCAATGCCCCCCCCCCCCCCCCCCCCCCCCCCACAGCATCCTGCATTAACCTGAAAAGTTCTATGGGTCACTTGGAAAATTATGCGGTTGACAAATCCCACCACAGTAGTTTCAAAATAACATTTTTACTTTAATCAATCAAACAGGAAGATACTCTGGACGACAGAAGACAGAGGGTGGTTGTAGAGGGTTGTTTTTCAAACTGGAGGCCTGTGACCAGTGGTGTGCCTCAGGGATCGGTGCTGGGTCCACTGTTATTTGTGATTTATATTAATGATTTGGATGAGAATTTAGGAGGCATGGTTAGTAAGTTTGCAGATGACACCAAGATTGGTGGCACAGTGGATAGTGAAGAAGGTTATCTAGGATTGCAACTGGATCTTGATCAATTAGGCCAGTGGGCCGACGAATGGCAGATGGAGTTTAATTTAGATAAATGTGAGGTGATGCATTTTGGCAGATCAAATCAGGCCAGGACCTACTCAGTTAATGGTATGGCGTTGGGGAGAGTTATAGAACAAAGAGATCTAGAAGTACAGGTTCATAGCTCCTTGAAGGTAGAGTCGCAGGTGGACAGGGTGGTGAAGAAGGCATTCGGCATGCTTGGTTTCATTGGTCAGAACATTGAATACAGGAGTTGGGACGTCTTGTTGAAGTTGTACAAGACATTGGTACGGCCACACTTGGAATACTGTGTGCAGTTCTGGTCACCCTATTATAGAAAGGATATTATTAAACTAGAAAGAGTGCAGAAAAGATTTACTAGGATGTTACCGGGACTTGATGGTTTGAGTTATAAGGAGAGGCTGGATAGACTGGGACTTTTTTCCCTGGAGTGTAGGAGGCTTAGGGGTGATCTTATAGAGGTCTATAAAATAATGAGGGGCATAGATAAGGTAGATAGTCAACATCTTTTCCCAAAGGTAGGGGAGTCTAAAACTAGAGGGCATAGGTTTAAGGTGAGAGGGGAGAGATTCAGAAGGGCCCAGAGGGGCAATTTCTTCACTCAGAGGGTAGTGAGTGTCTGGAATGTGCTGCCAGAGGTAGTAGTAGAGGCGGGTACAATTGTGTCTTTTAAAAAGCATTTAGATAGTTACATGGGTAAGATGGGTATAGAGGGTTATGGGCCAAGTGCGGGCAACTGGGACTAGCTTAATGGTAAAAACTGGGCGGCATGGACTGGTTGGGCCAAAGGGCCTGTTTCCATGCTGTAAACTTCTATGATTCTATGATTCTATGATTTGTCTCTGGTTAACTTGTCATCTGTTATGTATTAGAGAATACATTCCTGCTGGTTTAGTGTCACGTGGCGTCAGCAGAGTGCTTGCATGGGATTTGGGCAGATCACTATCTTTGTTTGTATGAGCAATGCCTCTTAATAAGCTGTTCACCGTGCCCAGAGTGTTGGCACCTCCAGACTTTTTCTTTTTTGCAGCAACAAAGACGTGGAGCAGAAGAGAAAACTGGCGATGAGGACGGAGGCAGGAAAAATCACTGTAAGAACTTGTTGATGAACAATGGGGATGGCATCAGGAGATTCACAGGACCAGACCTGTGCGCACACGGGCATTGGGGGAAGCACTGCCGTCGATGTGGAAGGATAAAAAAAAAAATGTGACAGCACTGTGAGTAAGAAGACAGACCGTCGGGAAAGACTTGCTTGCATTGAAGTGAGTGGGGTTGGGCTGCAGGGGTTGTGCACACGGCGAAGTTTAATAGGCTGCGGGAAATAGGGATTATGAAGTCTGCCGACTCTGCAAGGGCCTCTACTCAGGGAGGATAAGTCGAACTACAGTCAGGCAAAATGGAAAATAATTCCTAGTTGCTTGGAAAAGGGACTATTTGCACCAGGGGCTGGAGTGGAGATCCACAAAATGGATGCCACAAGGAAAATGGTGCAAAGGTGCAACCATGTTACTGTTGTACACAGGTTGGACTCTGTTGCTAACTTTTGGTTGCCTCTTAATTTGGTTCTGTTTAGTCACGTTTGCTCAAGAGTCGGCAGGTATCTTTCGACACCGCCACAAGGTTCAGAACCGAATACTGATCAATGACTCGATACACCAGTTAGTAAGTTCAAAAGCAATGCTCATTTATTTACACACAGTCAAATCTACTCATGCATAAACTCAACAAACTAAACTACCACTATTACTAAAGCCTCGGGCGCCCACTCAGTCAGAGGACCAATGGCCGTTGCTCAGCTCTGAGGCTGCTGGGTTGAGCTGTTTACAGGGTAGCAACTAGGAGCGTCTATCTCGTAGTGTGCGTTGACTTGGGACTTACTTGGTCTGATGCAGCTGCTAGGCAGGTCTCTTTCCCGTACCAGCCTCTCCGAACAGGCGCTGGAATGTGGCGACTAGGGGCTTTTCACTGTAACTTCATTTGAAGCCTACTTGTGACAATAAGCGATTTTCATTTGTTCATTCATTATCTCTTCGGTGAGAGCCAAAGCCAAAGGAGGGCGTTTCTCCCTTGGGGGATACCTTTTATATGGAAAAGGGTTTTGTGCGCTTTTGGGCGGGCCTTGAACTTGGCCTCAACTAATTGGGTCTTTCCCAATCATCTGTATCGATTTTTCTCCAATAGAGGGGTGGTTCCCTGATCGCTGGGCGTATTTAGCACAGGGCTAAATCACTGGCTTTGAAAGCAGACCAAGGCAGGCCAGCAGCATGGTTCGATTCCCGTAACAGCCTCCCCGAACAGGCGCCGGAATGTGGCGACTAGGGGCTTTTCACAGTAACTTCATTTGAAGCCTACTTGTGACAATAAGCGATTTTCATTTCATTTCATTTCATTCCTGGTGACTGTCTATCTGCTTTGTCTTAGCTTCTTCTGGCGCCAGGGAGTCTGCCTTAAAGTTGTGTATTTAATGTTTCCCTTTTGTCTCCGGACATGGCTCATTAGTATGTAGATTGTTTGGTCGTTTCTGTCCTGTCTGCGAGTTGAAGGTTCTAATCACCAGACAGAGCTTGCACCTGCTTGTTTCTTAGCATTGTCCAATATTCCCTGCATCCTTTGCGGGTGTCCATTTTGTAATCGGGATGTGGCCATCCCAGATGGCTACAACTCTCAGTGGGGGAATGGCGGAGTAAGAAGAATACATGCACGAACTGTGGCAAAAAGGGCCACATTGTCAAGGAATGCTGAGCTCAGAAAACGTCTACACCAAGAAGATGCAAAAAATACACAGTGAAGCAATCTAATCATGTCTACCAATTAGTGGATGAAGCTCAAGGTCACTCAAAAGACAGCAACAGATAAAGCTAAGTCTTTTGTCAATGCAGGGCAATCAACATTTTTGAGCATATTGAAAACTTAAATATCCTGAAATTAATATGGAAGTGGATACTGATGCAACAGTACAGTTAATACCTGTGACAATTCATCATTAAAAGCAGAAGAATCTGCCTTAGAACCATTAATTGTGATCCTAAGGACGTATACTGAAGATGCTGTACCATTAAAACGATGCACCATGGTGGAAGTAGAAGACAGGGCGTTGGAGAGATACAAGATAGCCAGGAGGGAACTGAAGAAAGGGATTAGGAGAGCTAAGAGAGGGCATGAACAATCTTTGGCGGGTAGGATCAAGGAAAACCCCAAGGCCTTTTACACATATGTGAGAAATATGAAAATGACTAGAGCGAGGGTAGGTCCGATCAAGGACAGTAGCGGGAGATTGTGTATGGAGTCTGAAGAGATAGGAGAGGTCTTGAACGAGTACTTTTCTTCTGTATTTACAAATGAGAGGGGCCATATTGTTGGAGAGGACAGTGTGAAACAGACTGGTAAGCTTGAGGAAATACTTGTTAGGAAGGAAGATGTGTTGGGCATTTTGAAAAACTTGAGGATAGACAAGTCCCCCGGGCCTGACGGGATATATCCAAGGATTCTATGGGAAGCAAGAGATGAAATTGCAGAGCCGTTGGCAATGATCTTTTCGTCCTCACTGTCAACAGGGGTGGTACCAGGGGATTGGAGAGTGGCGAATGTCGTGCCCCTGTTCAAAAAAGGGACTAGGGATAACCCTGGGAATTACAGGCCAGTTAGTCTTACTTCGGTGGTAGGCAAAGTCATGGAAAGGGTACTGAAGGATAGGATTTCTCAGCATCTGGAAAGACACTGCTTGATTAGGGATAGTCAGCACGGATTTGTGAGGGGTAGGTCTTGCCTTACAAGTCTTATTGAATTCTTTGAGGAGGTGACCAAGCATGTGGATGAAGGTAAAGCAGTGGATGTAGTGTACATGGATTTTAGTAAGGCATTTGATAAGGTTCCCCATGGTAGGCTTCTGCAGAAAGTAAGGAGGCATGGGATAGTGGGAAATTTGGCCAGTTGGATAACAAACTGGCTAACCGATAGAAGTCAGACAGTGCTGGTGGATGGCAAATATTCAGCCTGGATCCCAGTTACCAGTGCCGTACCGCAGGGATCAGTTCTGGGTCCTCTACTGTTTGTGATTTTCATTAATGACTTGGATGAGGGAGTTGAAGGGTGGGTCAGTAAATTTGCAGACGATACGAAGATTGGTGGAGTTGTGGATAGTGAGGAGGGCTGTTGTTGGCTGCAAAGAGACATAGATAGGATAGAGAGCTGGGCTGAGAAGTGGCAGATGGAGTTTAACCCTGAAAAGTGTGAGGTTGTCCATTTTGGAAGGACAAATATGAATGCGGAATACAGGGTTAACGGTAGAGTTCTTGGCAATGTGGAGGAGCAGAGAGATCTTGGGGTTGATGTTCATACATCGTTGAAAGTTGCCACTCAAGTGGATAGAGCTGTGAAGAAGGCCTATGGTGTGCTCGCGTTCATTAACAGAGGGATTGAATTTAAGAGCCGTGAGGTGATGATGCAGCTGTACAAAACTTTGGTAAGGCCACATTTGGAATACTGTGTACAGTTCTGGTCGCCTCATTTTAGGAAGGATGTGGAAGCTTTGGAAAAGGTGCAAAGGAGATTTACCAGGATGTTGCCTGGAATGGAGAGTAGGTCTTACGAGGAAAGGTTGAGGGTGCTAGGCCTTTTCTCGTTAGAACGGAGAAGGATGAGGGGCGACTTGATAGAGGTTTATAAGATGATCAGGAGAATAGATAGAGTAGACAGTCAGAGACTTTTTCCCCAGGTGGAACAAACCATTACAAGGGGACATGAATTTAAGGTGAATGGTGGAAGATATCGGGGGATGTCAGAGGTAGGTTCTTTACCCAGAGAACAGTGGGGGCATGGAATGCACTGCCTGTGGAAGTAGTTGAGTCGTAAACATTAGGGACCTTCAAGCAGCTATTGGATAGGTACATGGATTACGGTAAAATGATATAGTGTAGATTTATTTGTTCTTAAGGGCAGCACGGTAGCATTGTGGATAGCACAATTGTTTCACAGCTCCAGGGTCCCAGGTTCGATTCCGGTTTGGGTCACTGTCTGTGCGGAGTCCACACATCCTCCCCGTGTCTGTGTGGGTTTCCTCCGGGTGCTCCGGTTTCCTCCCACAGTCCAAAGATGTGCAGGTTAGGTGGATTGGCCATGATAAATTGCCCTTAGTGTCCAAAATTGCCCTTAGTGTTGGGTGGAGGTGCTGACTTTGGGTAGGGTGCTCTATCCAAGAGCCGGTGCAGACTCAATGGGCCGAATGGCCTCCTTCTGCACTGTAAATTCAATGATAATCTATGATTAATCTAGCACAAAGGTTCGGCACAACATCGTGGGCCGAAGGGCCTGTTCTGTGCTGTATTTTTCTATGTTCTGTGTTCTAAATGGACAGATGACAAGGTTGCCTATTCACGTTGTCCGTGGAAACGTTCCTGCTCTATTTGGCAGAGCATGGTTGGCTAAGATTAAGCTTAACTGGAAAACAGTCAGTCACTTAGTGGATTCAAAGAGCAAATTGCAAGAACGTCTGAAGAAGTATGAGAAGGTTTTTCAAAGATTCAGTGGGCTCTATTACTGGAGTTGAGGTACACCTAAAGATCAAGACAAACAGCACACTCAAATGTCTCACAGTTAGAACCATACCATATGCGATCAGGCTTAAAGTTAAAGAAGAATTAGAAAGATTAGTATGAACAGGAGTCATTGAAACTGTTGCTGCAAGTGATTGGGCAATGTCAATTGCTCCTGTATTAAAACAGGATGGCTCAGTGAGAATTTGTGGAAATTTAAAAGCTAATATGAACCCAGTATTGAACACAGATCATTATCCATTGCTGCTTATTAAAGACTTGTTTGCTGGACTGTCTGGAGGACATAAATTCAGTAAAATTGATCTGTCACAGGCATACCAGCAGATCAATACGGCTGCCGATCACAGCCACTACTCACCATCGTAACGCAGAAAGGTCTGTTTCGTTACAGAAGACTTCTTATTGGAATAACATCTGGACCTGCTCTTTTTCAAAGGTCCGTGGATCAAATTCTAAGTGGGTAGAATGGAGTACAATGTTATTTAGATAATAATAATCTTTACTGTCACAAGTAGGCTTACATTAACACTACAATGACGTTACTGTGAAAAGTCCCTGGTCGCCACATTCCGGCGCCTGTTCGGGTACTCAGAGGGAGAACTCAGAGTGTCCAAATTCCCTAACAAGCCCATCTTTCGGGACATGTGGAGCACCCGGAGGAAACCCATGTAGACACGAGGAGAACATGCAGACTCCGCACAGACAGTGACGCGAGGCGGGAATCGAACCCAGGTCGTTAGCGCTGTGAAGCAACAATGCTAACCACCGTGCCGCCCATATAGTGACAGAAACTGAAATAACTAATCAAGAAGTACCAACAACTGAAAGGAATGAGAACACTTTTCAGGTCTCATGTAGCCAAGTTCAAGAATGCCAAATTCTACCAAGTGACATACATGTCCACAGCAGAGACTGTCATATTGAATTGTACATGTGTAAAAAATAATGCAGAGTGGACCTGTGGTTATAAATGTTAATAATTGTCATTACATTAATGAAGTAAAGGGAATCAGAGAATATATTCCTGCTGGTTAGGCATCATATGATGTGTAGTGATGTCAGCAGAGTGTTTGCATGGTCTTTGGGAAGATCACCACCTTGACTGCATGAGTAACACCCTTAATAAACCCCTCATTGTGTTTCATAAGAATCCAGAGTATGGATTGCCTTGTGGCAGCAAAATAATATAACACAACTGATGCGCAGTCATGCAGCATTCCCTCAGCACTGCATTGGAATGTCAGGTTAGATGTGTCCAGGTTCTGGAGTGGAACTTGAACTCACAACATTCTGATCAGGGGTGGCGATGCGATCTTCGAAACCAAACTGGTTGAGACCAGCCAAGGTTCTATTTTGGAGCTACTGATTCTTACCTCTGCTGAAGCTACATAAAAAATAGTTCAATAATCTCCAACAAAGATAATACTCTGCCTACGTTTGGGCTGCATGATAGCAGCATACTTGTGATGGTGACCAAAAAGAAAATGCTGGAAAATCTCAATAGGCCTGGCACCATCTGTAGGGAGAGAAAAGAGCTAACGTTTCGAGTCCAGATGACCCTTTGTGAAAGCTAAAGACAGAGAGAGTGGGAAATATTTATACTGTGGAGTGAGGATGAAAGATGAGTCATAGCCACAGAAACCCAGGGAAACTGGGTGCTATTAGCCACAGAAAGCAAGGGGAAAGAGTGCTAATGGCAGTCCCCAGAGAGAACAAAAGGTGGGAAAGGCCAAACTGCAGAGAAACTAACATCAGAGAGTAAACTGCGATAGATGTAGATGTGGGGGTAGGGGAAGGGGGAAGCAAAGGGGAGAAAGGGTAACAAAAGGTGGATAAAATGGGGGGGAAGGGGTGAATATATATAAAGAAAGACAAGAGAGAAAGAAATGGTAAAAAACAGTTAAAATGAAACGGGGTGGAAACAAATGGGTCGAGGTGGGGTAGCGCTAATCATCTGAAGTTGTTGAATTCGATGTTGAGACCGGAAGGCTGTAGCGTCTCTAACCGAAGATGAGATGTTGTTCCTCCAGTTTGTGTTGAGCTTCACTGGAACATTATAGCAGGCCAAGAGCAGGAATGTGGGCATGGGAGCAGGGTCTTGTGATGGTAAGCTATTTGTCTTGTGAATGTAGAGTATACTGCTGGTTTGGGTCATTGTAGATGCAACTTGTAAAGTTGTCAAGTTGCAAATTAATGACTACAGCAATGATTTATATTTATATAGCACCTTTAACATAATTAAACATCCCAAGGAGTGTTACCAAACAGAGCCACATGAGGAGATATTAGGGGCAAAGAAAACATTCTTTGACAAAGAGGCAGGGGTTCAATGAGCATCTGAAAGGAAAAGGCAGATGGAGCGGCAGAGAAATGTCGGGAGGGAATTCCAGAGCCTAGGGTCTGGGCAGCTGAAGGCACAGCCATCAGTGGTGGAGTGATTTAAGAACAGAAATGCTCAGGAGACCAGAAATAGAGGAGTCCCGTAGGGGCTGTAAGGCCACAGAAGGTTACAGAGATGGGGAGGGATGGGGCGATGGAGGATTTGCAAACACGGATGAGAATTCAAAAATTGAGGCGTTGCTGAACCAGGGGTCAATGCAGGTCAGCAAACACAAGCATGATGGGCGAATGAAACTTGGTGCTAGTCAAGAAACAGGCACCATGATGTATCATAAGTTTGATAACTAATGAAAAGAACTGAACTATATACATGTGTGCTGAAATCCCTGTAACTACTTCTATTTTCACATTTCAAATATCTGGGAGCTTTTCCGGGAAAGTTATTTTTGCGTTGAAAGACAGAATTGCAGTAAGCTGCAGCATAATGAATGATATGCCAAATGCTTGTTAAAGTATTGTTAAGAGGGAGTACCACCAGAAAATATACCTTTTGCCTTTCTCCTGAAAACTGAGCCTTGGTGCTTTATTTATATACATTAATATTCCTTCCTCTTCTGCAAAAATGTTTGAATGTTGAATCATATTTTCTTGTCCCTGTGGCCAATGTTGCAGGAGTGGAACAGACATCATGTGCAGGAAATGTTGGCTGAGACCTACATGGTCTCTCAATGTCACTCTAACATTGAGCGCAATCTTACCAGTGAACTTTTCAGATCAATCTAAAATGGTGTTACCAAAATGAGTTGCAGCTTCATTTAAATATCAAAATACAATTAAAGCATGTTTTTTTCATCTAATTTTGAGTGGTTTTCACATCTGGAGTAAGCCTAAAGGAAGCCCCATGGAACCCTGAAAGGGTCTGAGGCTTTTAAGCATTTTAACAATTCCCGCCTTTTTTGTTTTATTCTCTTGGGGGCAGCACGGTAGCCTTGTGGATAGCACAATTGCTTCACAGCTCCAGGGTCCCAGGTTTGATTCCGGCTTGGGTCACTGTCTGTGCGGAGTCTGCACGTCCTCCCCGTGTGTGCGTGGGTTTCCTCCGGGTGCTCCGGTTTCCTCCCACAGTCCAAAGATGTGCAGGTTAGGTGGATTGGCCATGATAAATTGCCCTTAGTGTCCAAAATTGCCCTTAGTGTTGGGTGGGGTTACTGGGTTATGGGGGTAGGGTGGAGGTGTTGTCCTTGGGTAGGGTGCTCTTTCCAGGAGCCGGTGCAGACTCGATGGGCCGAATGGCCTCCTTCTGCACTGTAAATTCTATTCTATTCTATTCTATTCTATTCTATTATTTTTATCCAAGGTCTTTTTAAACCTTGCAGCACATGCCATTTACCTGACAGCTAAAATGGCTGAATATTCTGTCAATTCAAATTCTAATTGAAGCCCTCACAAACAGAAGGAACTGAAAAAAATGGGAATATGGAAAAGGAGCTGTTAAAATGCAAATTTCCATCGCGTTCGGAGGCAATGTTGCAAAATATGTGAAGAAATCCATTGCGGTTGGCAAGTCCGATCAAAAATAATGATAGTGGTTGAGGTTCACGGTTGAAAGGATCCAAAATGAAAGAATGCATTCCCAGAAAGATAGCAATAGGTGTCAGAACCAGACTGTGCTCCCCCACCTCCCTCACATGGTGCCATCAAAGATATCTGTAGAAACCAACCTTGCGAAAACAACACAGGGAATGGTTTCTGCAGCTTCTAGTCAGCCTGTAGCCAGTTAAAGAGTTGTGTAATCAGCTACAAGCATACCGACAACAACCTTCAGTGGATGGAAACTGTGGACATAAAGATATGATAGGTGAGGACCTTGAGATGATTGTAATCACTAAGGAGGCAGTATTGGGCAAGCTAATGGGGCTAAAGGTAGACAAGTGCTCTTTCCAGGAGCCGGTGCAGACTCGATGGGCCGAATGGCCTCCTTCTGCACTGTAAATTCTATTCTATTCTATTCTATTCTATTCTATTATTTTTATCCAAGGTCTTTTTGGCCCTGATGGGATGCATCCCAGAGTGTTAAAAGAGATGGCTAGGGAAATTGTAAACGCACTAGTGATAATTTATCAAAATTCACTAGACTCTGGGGTGCTCCCAGAGGATTGGAAAGTAGCAAACGTGACACCACTGTTTAAAAAAGGAGGTCGGCAGAAACCGGGTAATTATAGGCCGGTAAGCTTAACTTCGTTTGTAGGGAAAATGCTGGAATCTATCATCAAGGAGGAAATAGCGGGGCACTTGGAGGGAAATTGTCCCATTGGGCAGACGCAGCATGGTTCACAAAGGGTAGGTCGTGTCTGACTAATTTGGTAGAATTCTTTGAGGACGTTACCAGTGCAGTAGATAACAGGGAGCCAATGGATGTGGTATATCTGGATTTCCAGAAAGCTTTTGACAAGGTGCCACACAAAACGTTGCTGCATAAACTAAAGATGCATGGCATTGAGGGTAAAGTGGTAGCATGGGTAGAGGATTGGTTAACTAACAGAAAGCAGAGAGTGGGGATAAATGGGTGTTTCTCTGGTTGGCAACCTGTAACTAGTGGGGTCCCTCAAGGATCAGTGTTGGGCCCGCAGTTGTTCACAATTTACATAGACGATTTGGAGTTGGGGACCAAGTGCAATGTGTCCAAGTTTGCAGACGACACTAAGATGAGTGGTAAAGCAAAAAGGGCAGAGGATACTGGAAGTCTGCAGAAGGATTTGGATAGGTTAGGTGAATGGGCTAGGGTCTGGCAGATGGAATTCAATGTTGCCAAGTGTGAGGCTATCCATTTTGGGAGGAATAACAGCAGAATGGATTATTATTTAAACGGTAAGATGTTAAAACATGCTGCTGTGCAGAGGGACCTGGGTGTGCTGGTGCACGAGTCGCAAAAAGTTGGTGTGCAGGTGCAACAGGTGATTAAGAAGGCTAATCGAGTTTTGTCTTTTGTTGCTAGAGGGATGGAGTTCAAGACTAGTGAGGTTATGCTGCAATTGTATAGGGTGTTGGTGAGGCCGCATCTGGAGTATTGTGTTCAGTTTTGGTCTCCTTACGTGAGAAAGGACATATTGGCACTGGAGGGAGTGCAGAGGAGATTCACTAGGTTGATCCCAGAGTTGAGGGGATTAAATTATGATGAGAGGTTGAGTAGACTGGGACTGTACTCATTGGAGTTTAGAAGGATGCAGGGAGATCTTATTGAAACATATAAAATTATGAAGGGAATAGATAGGATAGATGCGTGCAGGTTGTTTCCACTGGTCAGGGAAAGCAGAACTAGGGGGCATAGCCTCAAAATAAGGGGAAGTAGATTTAGGACGGAGTGTAGGAGGAACTTCTTCACCCAAAGGGTTGTGAATCTCTGGAATTCCTTGCCCAGTGAAGCAGTTGAGGCTCCTTCTTTAAACGTTTTTAAGAAAAAGATAGATGCCTTTCTAAAGAATAAAGGGATTCGGGGATATGGTGTACGGGCCAGAGAGTGGAGCTGAGTCCACAAAAATCAGCCATGATCTCATTAAATGGCAGAGCAGGCTCGAGGGGCCAGATGGCCTACTCCTGTTCCTAGTTCTTATGTTCTTATGTTACGAAGCAATAATTTGGGATAAAATCATTAGTCACATGGACAATTGGAGTTAATTGAGGAAAGCCAGCATGGATTTCATAAGGAAAAATCATGGGCGCGATTATCCGAGCCCCGCGCCGGGCCGTCGAATCGGCACAACCGCGCCATGTCGCCCCGACGCCGGCGCGCGATTCTCCGAGGTGCGGAGAATCGACGGCATTTGCGCCGGCGCGGGCCACTTTACGCGGTGGGGCCGCCGATTCTCCGGCCAGGATGGGCCACGCGGCCGCGCGGAAGAAGCAGTGTCCCACCGCCGCCGTCCACACCTGGTCGCTGCCGGCGAGAATTCTGCGCGAAGGGCCGTGGGGTGACCTGTAGGGTGGGGGGGGGTGCGCCGTCCCCATGGGGGGCCTCCGATGGGGTCTGGCCCATGATCAGGGCCCACCGATCGGCGGGCCGGCCTCTTCCCCCCCGGGCCTACTTTGTTGCGCGGTCGGCCCCTGAACCCCCACGCCATGTTGCGTCGGGACCGGCACGCTGAAGATGTCCCCCGCGCATGCGCGGGTTGGCGTGGCCCAACTGCACATGCGCGGGTTGGCACGGCGCCCATGCTGGAGCGGCGTGAACCACTCCAGTGCCATGCTGGCCCCTTGTGGGGGCCAGAATCGGTAGTCCCCGCGCCCGTTTCCTGCCGTCATGAAACGTGACGGCGTTCATGACGGCGCGAACACTCTGTCTTGATTTTGGAGAATCGCGCCCCATGTTTGACTAAATTGCTGGAGTTTTTTGAGGAGGTAACGGAGATGGTTGATGAGGGTAATGCTGTTGAACTTGTTTATGTGGACTTGTTTATGTTAAACAATGCCGCACAACAGACTTGTGGGCAAGAGTAAAAGGGACAGTGACAGCATGGATGAGTGACAGGAGACTGGGGGTAATGATTAAGGGACATGTTTCCTGGAAGGAAGGTGTGATGACTGGAAGATTTTAAGAAAATTGGGGTCTAAGTATTGGCAATTTAAAGGTTAAAAACCTGCGGTTAGAGTGTGTGTGTGTGTGTGTGTGTGTGTATGTTTTTAAGAATTCTGTTTTACAGGGCCTAGGTGTTTTTAGCAGCCAGAAGATGAAATTGACAAAGAATGTGTTTTTCAGTCTAGGCTAATAGACTGTGGTTTGACAGGTTAAGTCCCTGGGGAATTAAAGTGTTTTGCAGCCTGCAGAGATAATTTGTTTTTCAGCTTGGAGAGATAAGGTCATTGCTGGGTGGAGCCAAGGAAGGCAGAGAGACATTTTGAAAGCACTAGAGGTGGATTAGGTGGAGACATTTTGGAGAGAGGAGTTGAATTCTGATCTGCCTGATGCTGTGTACACAATTCTCTCACAGTAAGATAGATTGAGATCTGTATGATTATTTTAGACCATGAGACATAGGAGCAGAATTAGGCCACTTAGCCTATCGAGTCTGCTCCGCCATTCAATCATGGCTGATATTTTCTCATCCCCATTCTCCTGCCTTCTCCCCTTTCTTCTTGCTTAATGGGAAATTGAGTAGAACATATAACGTACAGTGCAGAAGGAGGCCATTTGGCCCATCTTGTCTGCACCGACCCACTTAAGCCCCCACTTCCACCCTATCCCCGTAAACCAATAACCCCATCTAACCTTTTTTGGACACTAAGGGCAATTTAGCATGGCCAATCCACCTAACCTGCACATCTTTGGACTGTGGGAGGAAACCGGAGAACCCGGAGGAAACCCACAGAAACACTGGGAGAATGTGCAGACTCCGCACAGTGACCCAGCGGGGAATCGAACCTGGGAAGCCACAGTGCTAGCCACTTGTGCTACCATGCTACCGTGCTTAGAGTTTAAGGTGTTAATTGTAAGCTTTTTGTAGGGTGTGAAATTAAAAAGTTTAATATTGTAGTTACACCATGTTTTAAAAATGACCACACCTATTTCTTCATGCAATCACTCCTGGAGTGAATCATTCTTTACGCACAGTCTTTCAAATCAACTAAAATATTGGGATTTCAGTCCAGTATTCAGTATCCTAGCCACTGTTGGGGTCTGGTCTGGGTTTGAAATAAAGGTTAGAAATGGAGTTCCCCATGGGGTCAGTGTTGGGACCATTACTTTTCCTGATATATATTAAGTGATCTAGACCATGATATACTGGGCACAATTTCAAGTTTGAGGACGATACAAAATTTGGAGGATAGTGTGGAACTTCAAAGGGACATAGACAAGTTGACGGAATGGCAGATGAAGTTCAAGGCGGAGAAGTGTGAAGTGATTCATTTTGGTGGGAAGAACATGGAGAGAACGCATAAACTGCAGCGTACAACTCTAAATGAGGGATCGAGGGATCTGGGTGTATATGTGCATAAATCATTCAAGGTGGCAGCAGAGGTTCAGAGCGCAATTAATAAAAAATACAATGCCCTGGGCTTTATTAATAGGGGTATAGAGTACAAGAGCGGGGAAGATAGGGGCTGGTTTAGCACAGTGGGCTAAACAGCTGGCTTGTAATGCAGAACAAGGCCAGCAGTGCGGGTTCAATTCCCGTACCGGCCTCGCCGAACAGGCGCCGGAATGTGGCGACTAGGGGCTTTTCACAGTAACTTCATTGAAGCCTATTTGTGACAATAAGCGATTACTTTTATTAAGTTGTGTTGAATTTGGAAAAGTCACTAGTTCAGCCTCAGCTGGGTTACTGCATCCAGTTCTTGGCGCCACACTTTAGAAAGGATGCGAAGGCATGAGAGAGGGTGCAGAGGAGGTACACAAGAATGATTCAAGGGATCTTCAGTTATGAAGATAGATTGGAGAAGTTAGGGCTGCTTTCCTTAGAGGAAAGAAGGTTGAGAAGAGATTTGATAGAGGTGTTCAAAATCATGATGGATCTGGACAGAGCAGATGGAGAGAAATTGTCCCAATTCATGAATCGAGAATGACAGGGCACAGATTTAAAGTAATTAGTAAACAAAGCAAAAGTGTTGAGTGGAAACGTATTTATGCAGTGAGTGGTTAGGGTCTGGAACGCTCTGCCTGAGTGCGGTGGAGGTAAGTTCAACTGAAGAATTCAAAAGGGAGTTAGACTGTTATCTGAAAAGGAAGATTGCACATGGTTATGGGTCGAGGTTAGGAGAATGGTACTAGGTGAGTTGCTCATTCAGAGGGCCGATGCAGACAAATGGCCTCCTTCTGTGCCATATCAATTCTGTGATTCCAAAGCTGTGAAGTAAGGCTCGCCACATTTCCGCTCAAGTTCATTGCCTCCATCTTCTTCCAGGTAAACATAATGATGAATGCAGAATCAGCCAATGTGCTGTCCACATGTACATCAAAGTTACAGCAGGCACTTTCATTTCCAATCCTACTTAATAGCAGTATGACCTGGCTACTAAACATTGCTAACTTTTCATGTTTCAGCTCAAAACCCAAAGACAAACTCTTGACCATCTTAGAAGATTGTGAGCATCTACACGCACTGCTGAAAATCACCCTGAGGTCCTGAGCTGAGATGTAAGTTTAGCCTGTGCTTAGTGCAAGGTTTCATCTTGGTAAAGGAGTTTAAGCCTGCACCAGAAGAGCCACCGAGACACTATAAACAGCTGGTTGCCTTTACATGCCTGCCAGTGCTCATTAATGATGTTGCACAGCATTTTGGTGGCTAGTGCTTCAACTAACTTCCTCTGCCAACAGCGACCATCTGTTTTTGGGAGTAAACCGATGTTGATTTCAAGTGCCATGCAAAGGGATATCATGATTTAATTTTTATTGCTGCTGAAGTTGTGAAGAGGACCTTTAAAACACATTGGGAGACTATCTAAAACACTTTGTCAAGACTTCTTCAACATTCCAAAGATGTGCTGGTTAGGTGTATTGGCCATGCCAAAATTGCCTCGTAGTGTCCCGAGATGTGCAGGTTTGGTGGGATAGAGGGGACAGGGCGAGGGAGTGGGCCGAGGTAGGATGTTCTTTCAGAGGTCGACCCGCCTTCTCTGTTTGCAAACCTCACCCCGGATTGCAAAGCCGTCGCCACCAGGAGCAGACGGTACAGTGTGCAGGACAGGACCTTCATCAGGTCTGAGGTCCAGCGGCTGCTGCGGGAAGGCATCATCGAGGCCAGCAACAGCCCTTGGAGAGCCCAAGTGGTAGTTGTGAAAACTGGGGAGAAAAACAGGACGGTCGTTGACTACAGTCAGACCATCAATTGGTACACGCAGCTCGACGCGTACCCCCTCCCACGCATATCCGATATGGTCAATCAGATTGCACAGTACCGGGTCTTCTCCACAGTGGACCTGAAATCTGCCTACCACCAGCTCCCCATCCGCAAGGCGGACCGCCAATACACTGCGTTTGAAGCGGACGGCCGCCTTTACCACTTTCTTAGGGTTCCCTTCGGTGTCACTAATGGAGTCTCGATCTTCCAACAGGAGATGGACCGAACGGTTGACCGGTACGGACTGCAGGCCACCTTCCCGTCCCTAGATAACGTCACCATCTGCGGCCACAACCAGCAGAACCACGACGCTAATCTTTCCAAATTCCTCCACACTGTCAAACTCCTCAACCGACCGTACAAGGAGAAGTGCGTGTTCAGCACTAACCGCTTACCCATCCTCGGCTATGTGGTACAAAATGGAGTTCTAGGGCACGACCCCAATCGCATGCGCCCCCTCCCCCACTGCGCCAAGGCCCTGAAACGATACCTGGGGTTCTTCTCATACTGCGCCCAGTGGGTCCCTAACTATGCGGACAAAGCCCGCCCACTCATTCACTCTAACGTTTTCCCTCCGACGGCCGAGACTCACCAGGCCTTCAACCGTATCAAGGCAGACATCGCCAAGGTCGCGATGCACGTGGTCGACGAGATGCTCCCCTTCCAAGTCGAGAGCGATGCCTCAGACGTCGCTCTGGCCGCCACTCTCAACCAGGCAGGCAGGCCCGTGGCATTCTTTTCCCGCACCCTCCATGCCTCCGACATTTGTCACACCTCCGTCGTGAAGGAGGCCCAAGCCATCGTAGAAGCTGTGCGGCATTGGAGGCATTACCTGGCCAGCAGGAGATTCACTCTCCTCACTGACCAATGGTCGGTTGCCTTCATGTTCAATAACACACAGAGGGACAAGATCAAAAATGATAAAATCTTTAGGTGAAGGATCAAGCTCTCCACCTACAATGACAAGATTTTGTATCACCCCGGTAAGCTCAACGAGCCCCCCGATGCCCTATCCCGAGGTACATGTGCCAGCGCACAAGTGGACCGACTCCGGGTCCTACATGACGCTCTCTGTCACCCAGGGGTCACCTGGTTCTTTCACTTCATAGAGGCCCGCAATCTGTCCTACTCCATTGAGGAGGTCAGGGCTAACACCAGAGACTGCCAGGTCTGCGCGGAGTGAAAACCGCACTTCTACCGGCCAGACCGCGCGCATCTAGTGAAGGCCTCCCGCCCCTTTGAACGCCTCAGCGTGGATTTCAAAGGGCCCCTCCCCTCCACTGACCGAAACACATACTTCCTTAACGTGCTGGACGAATACTCCAGATTCCCCTTCGCCATTCCATGGCCCGATATGACGTCTGCCACCGTCATCAAAGCACTCAACACCATCTTCGCCCTGTTCGGTTTCCCTGCCTGTATCTACAACGACCGGGGATCCTCATTTATGAGCGATGAGCTGCGTCGGTACCTGCTCAGCAAGGGCATCGCCTCGAGTAGGACAACCAGCTACAACACCTGGGGAAACGGGCAGGAAGGGCGGGAGAATGGGACGGTCTGGAAGGCTGTTCAGCTGGCCCTACGGTCCAAACATCTCCTGATCTCCCACTGGCAAGAGGTCCTCCCCGACTCCCTTCACTCCATCCAATCGCTACTTTGCACTGCGACTAATGCAACCCCCCATGAACGTCCCTTGCCTTCCCCAGGAAGTCCACCTCTGGGGTTTCACTCCCAACGTGGCTGGCAGTTCTAGGGCCCGTTCTCCTCCGAAAGCACGTGCGTCTCCACAAGGCGGACCCGTTGGTCGAGAAGGTACAGCTACTCCATGCAAACCCGCAGTACGCCTACGTGGCATACCCCAACGGCCGCCAAGACACAGTCTCCCTCAGGGACCTGGCACCAGCTGGGCCCCCACCCACGTCCCCTCTGCCCCGGCTCCACCCTTCCTCCCCCCAGCGCACCACACCATAGCCCCCGATCCAGGACGATCCGTCCTCCCCTTGGTCCCACCCGGGGATGAAGATGAGGTCTACACGCTCCCAGAGTCACCGGCGACCGAGCCGACGCCTGCATCGCCACTGGGACTGCGGCGCTCACAACGGAGGATCAAGGCACCCGATTTGCTGAATTTGTGAACTTTCCCCAAAATGCTTACCTTAAAATGCATGTAAATAGTTTTCCATCACCCCCGCTGGACTCTTTTTTAACAGGGGGTGAATGTGGTAGCCACCACTGTTGTAAAAATCACATTCGAGAGGTAATACGGTAAGGCTCCTGTACTACAGGTACGGGGGTAGATCCCTGCCTGCTGGCTCCGCCCAGTAGGCGGAGTATAAATGTGTGTGCTCACCGATATGCAGCCATTTCGGCAGCAGCTGCAGGAGGCTACACATCTCTGCTTAATAAAGCCTCAATTACTCTCTACTCTCGTCTCGTCGTAATTGATAGTGCATCAATCAGCATTTAAGGGCCTGCAGGTTCCTGGTTCAGCTTCCAGGCAAGTTCAAATAATGGTAATCAGCAATTAGAATCAAAATGATGTGGTGAATCTAGACTTCCAGCCGACATGTCCTAGTAGCCATTTAGTGCCTATTTTCACCCTTTCGTCCAAATAACGGCCAATCTGACTGAAAGTCTAAAATATTAGGAAACCTGTCAATTTTAAGCAAAGGTTTTAACTATATTAGACCAGAAGTGATTTAAACTACACTATAAGGAACTGTGGGAAATTGTACTCAAACCAATTTTTAAAGCTTTTGGGAATTTTTTGTTCCATGGCAGATACCTTGGGCTGGATTTTCATGGTCCCATTTAGAAGCAGCTTGCAATAGTCAAGCTCTAAGTGCTCCCACAACCAATGGATCCTGCTACATCCAACGATGAATGGTGATGGACAATTAAACAAATAACAGGAGGAGTATGCACCATAAATATCCGCATCCTTAATTATGGGGAAGCCAAGCACATCATGCATAAGACAAGGCTGAAGTATTTGCACCCAACTTCAGCCGGAAGTGCCAAGTGGGTGGTTCATCTCAGCCTCCTCCAGAGGTTCCCAGCATTACAGATGTCAGTATACCATGAGCAGCAAGGTAGCATAGTGGTTAGCACTATGGCTTCACAGCGCCAGTGTCTTAAGTTCGATTCTCGGCTTGGGTCACTGTCTGTATGGAGTGTGCACGTTCTCCCCGTGTCTGCGTGGGTTTCCTTCGGGCGTTCCGGTTTCCTCCCACAAGTCCCGAAAGACATGCTGTTAGTTAATTTGGACATTCTGAATTTTCCCTCTGTGCACCTGAACAGGAAGCGGAATTTGGCGGCAAGGGGCTTTTTACAGTAACTTCATTGCAGTGCTAATGTAAGCCTACTTGTGACAATAAAGATTATTATTATTCAGCCAATTGGATTCACTCCATATGATATCAAGAAATGGCTGAAGGCACTGGATGCTGCATAGGCTATGGGCCCTGACAACATTCCGGTAATTGCACTGAAGACTTGTGCTTCGGTACTAGCTGCACGCCTTAGCCAAGCTGTTCTAGTAGAGCTACAATACTGGCATCTCCCTGGCAATGTGGAAAACTGCTCAGGTATGTCCTGTCTGCAAAAAGCAGGACAAATTCAACTGGGGCAATTACTGCCCTATCAGTCTATTCTCAATCATCAGTAAAGTGATAGAAGGGGCCATCAACAGGGCTAACAAGCGGCACTTATTCAGAAATAACCTGGCCACTAATGCTCAGTTTGGGCGACACAAGTGTCCCCAGTTCCTGACTTCATTCCTGCCTTGGTTCAAACATGGACAAAAGAGCTGAACTACAGAAGTGAGAGTGACTGCTCTTGACATCAAGGCAGCATTTGATTGAGTATGACATCAAGGAGCCTGAGCAAAACTGGAGTCAATGGGAAGCAGGGGGAAAGCTTTCCACAGATTGGAGTCATACCTATCACAAAGGAAGATGATTGTGGTTGTTAGAGGTCAAATATCTCAGTTGAGGGATATCATTGTTGGAGTTGTTCAGGCTAATAGTCTAGGCATAATCATTTTCAGCTGCTTCATCAATGGCCAGCCCTCCATCGTAAGTTCAGAAATGAGAATGTTCGCTGATGATTGGACAATGTTCAGCACCATTCGCAACTCCTCAGATACTGAAGCAGTCTGTGCATTATTTAGCAAGATCTGAATAATATTCAAGCTTGGGCTGATAAATGGTAAATAACATTCACACCACAAATGTGTCAGTCAATGGCCATCTACAACAAGAGAATCTAACTATTACCCTTGACGTCAGTTAATCCCCCACTATCAACATCCTGGGGTTTACTATTGTCCAGAAACTGAACTGGACCAGCCCGGTAGCACAGTGGTTAGCACTATGGCTTCACAGCGGCAGAGTTCCAAGTTCGATTCCCGGCTTGGGTCACTGTCTGTGCAGAGTCTGCACGTTCTCCCCGTGTCTGCGTGGGTTTACTCCTGGTGCTCTGGTTTCCTCCCACAAGTCCCGAAAGACATGCTATCAGGTAATTTGGACATTCTGAATTCTCCCTCTGTGTACCCGAACAGGCGCCGGAGTGTGGCGACTAGGGTTTTTTTCACAGTAACTTCATTGCATTAATGTAAGCCTACTTGTGACAATAAAGAAAATTGAATTAAATTAAAATATAAATACTCTAGCTACAAGAGCAGGAGATTCTGTGGAAAGTAACTCACCTCCTGCCTCCCCACAGTCTGTCTATTATCTACAAGGCACAAGTCAGGAGGGTGATGGAATACTCTCCAGTTGTCTGGATGAGTGCAGCTCCAACGACACTTCAGAAGTTCAGTACCATCCAGGACAAAGCAGCCCATTTGATTTGCACACCACCTTCAACATTCATGCTCTCCATCACCGACGCAGACTTGCAGCAGTGTGTACCGACACAAGATGTAATGCAGCAACTCACCAAACCTCCTTCGGCAGCTCAATCTAAACCTATAACCTCTACCATCTGGAAGGTCAAGGGCAGCAAATGCATGGGAACACCATTACCTGCAGGTTCCCATCCACGTCACACCTAAGGATAAAATCAAATTACTGCGGATGCTGGAATCTGAAACCAAATGAGAAAATGCTGGAAAGTCTCAGCAGGTCTGGCAGCATCTGTAAGGAGAGAAAAGAGCAAACATTTTGAGTCCAGATGATCCTTTGTCAAAGCTAAAAAGCATAGAAAGTGGGAGATATTTATACTGTGGAGGGAGAGAATAAAAGATGAATCCTAACCACAGAAAGCAAGGGAAAAGAGTGCTATTGGCAGTCCCCAGAGCGAATAAAAGGCCAAACAGCAGAGACACTAAAATCAGAGGGTAAGCTGTGATAGATGTAGATATAGGAGGAGGGGGGACATGGGTGGGAGAAAGGTAAAATGGGAAAACGGGGGGAAAGGTGAAACAAAGGGGAGAAAAGGTAAGGAAAGGGGGGATAAGATAGGGGGACAGACTGGGGGGGATATATATAAAGAAATACAAGAAATAAATAAAAGGTAAAAGACAGTTAAAATGAAATGGAATTAAAACAAAGGGGTCGAGGTGTGATAGAGCTAATCATCTGAAGTTGCTGAATTCGATGTTGAGACCGGAAGGCTGTAGTCTGCCTAACTGCGGTTCCTCCAGTTTGCGTTCAGCTTCACTGGAACATTGCAGCAGGCCAAGGACAGAGGGATGCCCCCACCAAACACATCTTCCCTTCACTCCCTCTGTCAGCATTCCGCAGAGACTGTTCCCTCCGGGATAATCTAGTCCACTCCTCCATCATACCCAACACCTCTCCCATCACCCATGGCACCTTCCCATGCAACTGCAGAAGGTGTGACACCTGCCCCTTTACCTCTTCCATGCTTAACATCCCAGGCCCAAAACACTCATTCCAGGTTAGGCAGCGTTTTACTTGCACCTCTTTCAACTTGGTCTATTGCATTCACTGCTCCCAATGTGGTCTCCTCTATATCGGAGAGACCAAACGTAGACTGGGCGATCACTTTGCTGAGAACCATTGGTCTGTGCACATTCAGGACCCTGACCTTCCCATTGCTTGCCATTTTAACACAAGACCCTGCTCCCATGCTCACATGTCTGTCCTTGGCCTGCTGAAATGTTCCAGTGAAGCTCAACACAAACTGGAGGAACAACATCTCATGATGGTTCATTCCCTCCTGCATCTGAAATGGCCCTGTGCCGCAGAAGTAACAGTTGCCATCTCCTGGAGACATTGCTCCTCCAGGACCACACACAGACAGCCAGGACCATTTCAAAAAGTCATAATAAACCTTGACTTGCCTTCTCCTTCGCTGACTCATCTTCAGATCAACAGCTTCGACCTCGGTTGGTGGGACTGCCGATCAGTGAGTGCTGGTGGGCCTCCCATTGTCCCTCCAGCATTAGGAGCCTGACCACCACCCTTGAATGGATGGCAAGCCTGCTGCTCCCTGGCTTGCAGTTGGCTCCCTGCTTCAAAACAGTGGTGGGTGTTGCTATAACACACTGTGGAGGTCCAGGATCTCGAACTGGCCTCCATGTCGATTCTTAACCCCTGATTAAAAATTCAGCCCAATATCTCACCCATATGGATGAGTCTCAATATGATTTTGGGTCACTATAAATTAAAGTTAAATTGTGATTTTGCTGGAAGAAACAGTGATGTTACAGATATGGTAATGGCAAATTGGAGCATGATCTACATGTGGAATACCAATGTTGCCTTCTTGAACCGGTGCAGTCCTTGAGGTGTCGGTACACCCACTGTGCTATTAGGGAGGAAGTTCCAGTGACAGCGAAGGAAGGGTGATATATTTCCAAGCCAGGGAGGTGAGTGACTTGGAGGGGAATTGCCAGGTCGGGGGGGTTCCCAGGTATCTGTTGCTCTTACCCTTCTAGATGGTAGTGGTTGTGGGTTTGGAAGGTGCTGTCTAAGGAACATTAGTGAGTTACTGCAGTGCATCTTGTAGATGGTACACACGGCTGCCACAGTTCGTCAGCACTGAAGGTTTTGAATGTTTGTGGAAGGAGGAGCAATCAAGTGGGCTGCTTTGTCCTGGATGATGTTGAGCATCTTGAGTGTTGTTGGAGCTGCACTCATGCAGGCGAGTGAAGAGTATTCCATTACACTCCTGACTTGCGCCTTGTAGATGGTGGACAGGCTTTGGCGAGTCAGGAGGTGAGTTACTCACCTTAGGATTCCTAGCCTTTGACCTGCCCTCGTAGCCACAGTATTAACATGGCTAGTCCAGTTCAGTTTCTGATCACTGGTAACCCCCAGGATGTTGATTGTGGGGGATTCAGCGATGGTAATGCCACTGAATGTAAAGGACGATGGTTAGATCCTCTTTTGTAGGATATGGTTATTGCCTGGCACTTGTGTGGTGCGAATGTCACTTGCCAATTGTCAGCCCAAGCGTGGATAGTGTCCCGGCCTGGCTGCATTTGGACATGGACTGCTTCATTATCTGAGGAGTTGCAAATGGTGCTGAACATCTGCAAACATCCCCACTTCCGTCCTTATGATTGAAGGGAGGTCATTGATGAAGCAGCTGAAAATGGTTGGGCCTAGGACACGACCCTGAGGAACTCCTGCAGTGAGGCCCTGGTGCTGAGATGATTGACCTCCAACCCCACAACCATCTTCCTTTGTGTCAGGTATGACTGCAACCAGCAGAGAGTTTTCCCCCTGATTCCCATTGACTCCAGTTTAGCTAGGGTTCCTTGATGCCACACTCGGTCAAATGCTGCCTTGATATCAAGGGCAGTCACTCTCACCTCACCTCTGGCATTCGGTTCTTTTGTCCATGTTTGAACCAAGGCTGTAATGAGGTCAAGAGCTGAGTGACCCTGGCGGAACCCAAACTAAGCGTCCGTGAGTAGGTTATTGCTGAGTCAGTGCCGCTTGATAGCATTGTTGATGCCTCCTTCCATCACTTTGCTAATGATGGAGAGTAGGCTGATAGGACGGTAATTGGCTGGGTTGGATTTGTCCTGTTTCTTGTGTACAGGACTCACCTGGGCAATTTTCCACATTGCCAGATAGATGCCAGTGTTGTAGCTGTACTGGAACAGCTTGGCTAGGAGTGCGGCCTGTTCTGGAGCACAAGTCTCCAGTACTGTTGTCGGGATATTATCAGGGCCCAGAGGCTTTTCAGTATCCAGTGCCTTCAGCCATTTCTTGATATCACGTGGAGTGAATCGTATTGGCTGAAGACTGACATCTGTGATGCTGGGGTCCTCAGGAGGAGACCGAGAAGGATCATCCACTCGGCACCTCTGGCTGAAGATTGTTGCGAATGACTCAGCCTTGTCTTTTGCACATATGTGCTGAGCTCCTCCATCATTGAGGACAAGGATATTTGTGGAACCTCCTCCTCCACCGAGTTGTTAAATTGTCCACCACTATTCACGGCTGGATGTGGCAGGCCTACAGAGCTTAGGTCTGATGCATTCTTTGTGGAATCACTTAGCTCTGTCTATTACTTGCTGCTTATACTGTTTGGCACACAAGTGGTCCTGTGTTGTAGCTTCACCAGGTCGACACCCCATTTTTCGGTATGCCTGATGGTGCTCCTGACATGCACTCCTGCACTCTTCATTGAACCAGGGTTGATCCCCTGGCTTGGTGGTAATGGTAGAGTGGGGGGTCTGCCGGGCCATGAGGTTACAGATTGTGGTTGAATACAATTCTGCTGCTACTGATGGCCCACAGCGCCTCATGGATGCCCAGTCTTGAGTTGCTAGATCTATTCGAAGTCTATCCCATTTAGCACAGTGGTTGTGCCACACAACACGATGGAGGGTATCCTCAATGTGAAGATGGGACTTTGTCTCCACAGGACTATGTGGTAGTCACTTCTACCGATACTGTCATAGACAGATGCATCTGCAGCAGGCAGATTGGTGAGGATGAGGCCATATCCTCTGACTAAAGGAGCATAAATAAGTCCTATTGGTCAAAAGGCCTGCAGCTTAAGTGGATTGGCCATGCTTAATTGCCCCTTAGTGTCCAGAAGGTTAGGTGGGGTTACGGGGATAGGGTGGAAGCGTGGGCCTCTGATGGTATGTGAATTATCATCAATGTATATAATATAATAACCAAACCGTATGTAAACATCAGTGCCTGGATGTATAGATTAGTATTCTAGCATCCGACCACCGATGTCGTGATGACAGGAGAAGGTTACTGGAAGATGGCCACATGGTGAGACAGGATGCACTTTAGCATCCGACCACAAGTGGCGTGACTACGGGAGAAGGTCACTGGAAGACACCCACATGTGGGAGATGTATTCTCCTGGACAGTACAGAGAGGCACAACCTGGACAGCAGGCACAGACTGCAGTAACAGCTCCTGAGTCAACAGTAATTCATAATAGTTTTAAAAAAACATTTAGAGTACCCAATTCATTTTTTCCAATTAAGGGGCAATTTAGTGTTGCCAATCCACCTAACCTGCACATCTTTTGGGTTGTGGGGGCAAAACCTATGCAAGCACGGGGAGAATGTGCCAGCTCCACACGGACAGTGACCCAGAGCCGGGATTGAAACTGGGACCTCGGCGCCGTGAGGCAGCAATGCTAACCACTGTGCCACCATGCTGCCCCCATTAATTGTAGTTAATCATAGTTGTTTGTATTTAGCCATCATATCCACCTGTAATCTTAGTAGACATCATATGAAACAGTTGTGTTCATTTACTAACTCGTATGTTCTCTGTTCACTTCAACTACAAAGACCTCGCCATCCGTGCATACAGGGAACATTACAGGGCCTAGGCAGGGTGCTCTTTCAGAGGGTCAGTGCAGACTCGATGAGCCAAATTGCCTCCTTCTGCACTGTGGTGATTCTATGATTCTAGGTTATGTTTAAGAGCTCAGTCTGAAGTCATCCAACTGAATGAAAGTTCACAGAATTAGAAGGGGTACTGGAAATAGTTAGTAAGCTGTAAAGCAAAATAAAATGCTGTGCCCATTTGGTTTAACTGTCCAATCTTGTTTTGAAACTTTTATGAAATGTAATTGTAGTAATCTATTTCCTGTTGTCATTGTCACTGACCAGGTATGAGCACAAAAGTGATGATCTGGTTACAGGCAAACAACAGTGAAATAAATTGGTTGGAAAACCATAATACTGCAGTAATAACAAGCAAGGTCAGAATAGTGGATCCAAACATTGCACTGGCTTCCTCTAATATTAAGAAGGTTGCACTTCCACATATCTTTCAGCAAGACTTGCACAACCCACCTCAATCTTGACAAATTGCGGATATATGTTGGTGGATATCAAAATGTAGCTTTGCTTTGTCAGGTTATCTGGTGTAGCCACCTGGGTTGGCCAAGTCCCGATTTAAAATGGAGAACAGCAAAGGCTGAAGGGAAATTCAGCCAACACAGGCAGAAACTAGCAGGTGCAAGTTACTGTGTATTCAACTCTGCAAAAGCCCAGACAGCATTGATACAAGCAGCCACCTGCATAATAATGTAGCAGCCATCTACATACTAATGAGCGATCCCCGGGAACAATCGAAACATTTGGGATAAACAAAGCTAAGCAGACTCCCCGGCGCCAGCAGGAGCCAACACAAAAGAGGTTAACGGACACCTCAAGACCAGCTCCAATATTGGAGAAATTGAACCAAGCGATTGGAACAAAGTCCAATCACTTGGAACCAGGTACAGGGTCCGCCCCGAAAGGCGGAAAGCCCCTGGGGACTATAAAGTTAAGCCCCCAAGTTCAAATCGTTCTTCTTGCCCGGGTCACTCAGCAACGTGAACCAACCCTTGACAGTGACCGGTGCAGCTGCCGCCGATATCCAGTAAGTCTTAAGTCAATGCTCGCTACGAGATAGGTGCTCCTAGCTACCAATCCGTACCAACCTCGAATCCCGCAGACTCAGAACCCGAACGAAAGGCCATTTGTTCCCCTGACCTGGTGGGCCAGTCCGAAGCTAAGTATGGGCCTGTTAGTTGTAGAAGTAGCTTAGAAGTAGAATTTGTGCATGAGTAGCGATGACCGTGTATAATAAATGTGCTTTGATTTGAATCTTACTAATCGGTGTATTGAGTTATTGATCATTACTTGAACTTGAACCTCGTGGCGGTATCATAAAGATACCTGGTGACTCGAGAGCAAAGGTTATAAAACAGCCAATTGAACCAACCAAAAGTTAGCAACACTGGCAAAAAAAACATTCCTGCCTATCCACAGAAATCCAATGCAGGCCAGGTTTTCTCTCAACGCTACAACTTGGAAGCAATATGCTGCTCTGAGTGTCAAGTGGTGCATACGAAAAACTTCATTTCCCACAGCTGTTTACATAATATACCATTCCAGCTGAAGTATGTGTTTGCTGGATTTTGAATTCAGATGCCATTATTTCAGGAAGATCTTTAATTCAATTGGAGGCAGATGACATGCGCAATACAAGAAACCAAATATCAATATGTCTGATTCAGATTAAATTCTGACTAAGACATCCGTGACAGTTTCCTTCCAAATAATGTATGCCATTAACTCCACAGGCTGGAAATCTATTGCTCAGCAATACCAATTGCCCGGAGATTGTTTGAGCAGACCCGAGCAATCCCTTGACATCATTATTTTAATACATTATTTTGGGATGTGGAAATATGGAAGATACAGTATTTGGCTGATTAAAATACTTTTTACTACTGCTTGGTAACGTTTTATCACTGATTCTTGTTCTGGTAAATATTTGCATCCATTGTGTTTTCCAATTCACACATGTGTGGTTGGGCATTAAAACATTGTTCAATAATCTAGAAAATTCCAAAATCCAGAAATGATTTGCTCCCAAGCATTCTGGACTGGAGAAGGCACAGTGTATGCACAGATCGGGATTAATCCGTGACAATGAACATTGATTGGGGTCATACCTCAGCTCCATGAATAGTGAATACTAACAATGTTAAATGTTCGTTCCCGATGACCATAATCTACGCTCACCTGCGTCATTCCATCAACAATAAACCTTCTTACAAGCCTTCCTCACGAATGAATAAATTGACGACATGTTGCCAAAGATATCATATAATCTTTATTAGTTTCACAAGTAGGCTTACATTAACACTGCGATGAAGTTACTGTCAAAATCCCCTAGTCGCCACACTCCAGCGCTTGTTCGGGTACACTGAGGGAGAATTCAGAATTTCCAATTCACTTAACAAGCACGTCCTTTGGGACTTGTGGGAGGAAACCGGAGCACCCGGAGGAAACCCACACAGACACGGGGAGAACGTGCAGACTCCGCACAGACAGTGACCCAAGCCGAGAATCGAACCTGGGACCCTGGAGCTGTGAAGCAACAGTGCTAACCACTGTGCTACCGTGCCACCCTTGGAATATCCGATTTTAAACTACGGAACCTCCAGTGGATCTAAATTTCTACAGTACAATGATGTTGTGAAGTATGTATTTCTGCCTTTTTGTTAGTCTAGGTATCAGTAATTGTGTAATATAATTGCAGTAATGAACTCACAATAAATGTTCTCTTGAGGTTTAGTGTATAATGTCCACTGGAATGAATTAATTTGTTTTTGCTTCATTAATAGAATCTTTATTAGGGAGAAAGCTATCAAATCCTATTGACATACTGTGGGTGTAGAAACATATTGTTATAAGCATGATTGCTTGAAGATTGTTCCAATTAAATGATATTGAATTAATTTTTATAGACTAAATATAGAAACTGCAAAGATGGAAGCCCTGATGTATCTCAATGAGAACGCCATCAATGCGGCAAAATACTAATTAAAATGCTAAAGTTTAATCCTACAAAGTTTAACACCGTGTTACATAATAGTGTGAAAAGCATGATCACACAAGTCAGATCTTAAATTTAGGCATGATATCTAAACAATTATCTTATATAGGCAGTTGTATTGCAACGGACCTCAGTCATATAAGTTCGAAGGGAAATATTGAAAAAAAATTATTTCAAAGTTCTGTAACATAATATTCAATAGAGAATTTAATTCTGGAATTATTCTTTATGTACTTTTGAAACATGGGCTGTCGGAAGTTCTCGCAATTTGTATAAAACGAGCGAAATCCAGCTTATTCCAACCCAGGGCGGAATTCTACCAACCCCCGCCAGCATGTTCAACGGCATGTACAGTGGGAGAACATGGTGGGAGGGCCAGTTTTGGTTTCATGCCTGTGTCGATTTACAGTGGGATCTTCCGCAGGTTCCCTGCCACTGCGGATCGGAAAATCCACTGGAGGACGATGCAAACCTAATTTGCATCTCATTAGTGGGATGCAGATGAAAGCCTGAACACCCCCCCCCCCCTCCCAACCATGCCAGATTCTCTGCGATGTCAGCGGGAAAACATGCCGGCAACTTGACTGGATATGTCAGAACTGATCTGAACACTGCCTGGTGCTGCAAGTTCAGGATGGAGGCTGCCTGCAACTTTGGAAGTGGGGGGAGGGGGTTGATATCTGCAGATGGGCCTTCCACATCAGGTGTCCTGGAGGGGCTCCATCTTCCAGCCTCAGAATGTTCCAGGAGATCCATCTTCATTCTCAGGAGATCCACCTTCTGACCTTAGAATGTTCCTAGAGATTCACCTCCATTTCAGGAGATCCATCTTTTTTCTTCAATGGTGGGGTGATGATGTTTGGTGCCTTTTCAAAATGGCACCTAGACGTGATGGTGGACTACATGCTATCCAGGCCTGCCCGCCACTGAATATGGCGGGAAGCACACGGGTGCATAATTAATGAGGTTGGGGGTCTAAAGATTTGGCATATTGTCCAACCGACTGGCGCAGCGGGCAGCACTCCACATCCCACCCAGCCACGGCACATAGTCTTAAATTAGAAGAATTCTGCCCCTGGTTTGGATTTTTCAAAATGGTGTCCTATGGCCCTCTTCAATTTTCAACAGAAACATAACTTCGATCCCATCAAAATTGGTTGGTAAAACTCACTGGTTCGCAATCACCTGAGTTCTTGTTCATAAATCACTTAGTGAGTCTGTGTTCAAGTAAAAAAGAGATACTTAAATGACTTTTGTCCAGCAAAAAAATCAAACTGAGAGATTAGACCTGGTGGAGAAAACAACTTCGAGTGAGACTCTTTAACGAACAATAAATACTTGGTTTTAAGAAAATTGCTTGCTGTTGGTTACATATTTGTCAACTGCAATTGCCCTATATTTGATTTTGCAGTGTGGGATGGTGAAGGAAGAAAATATTATTTATCTTCTCAAATAAGGGTTTGTGCACAGTCTGTTGCTGTGTAGGGAAGGGCGCTGTCATAATATCCACTCATGTATATAATGAAAAGCAGACAGGCAGTGATTGGCACACAGGATGACCAGTAAGCACACAACACAGTGCAGCCAATCACCAGACAGGACACTACCACTATAAAGCCAGAGGGCACTAGGTTTCCCGCTCTCTCGGGACCCAGCCACTGAGACAGTCAGGGTCCACGAGCCAGCAATGGAAACACCATGCGGTAGCTAGTAAGTCTGGTCAGGCTACTACAAGGTCTCCAGTCAGTTCAGTATAGTGTCGACCCACAGCTGAATATGTATATCAGTTCTATTGTTGAATAAAACAGTGTTGGATATTCTCCAGTGTTAGACTTCTGGGGCGAAATTCTCTGTAATCGGCGCGATGTCCGCAAATCAGTCCGGCATCGCGCTGCCCCAAAGGTGCGGAATCCTCCGCATCTTGAGTGGCCGAGCTCTAACCTTGAGGGGCTAGGCCCGCGCCGGATTGATTTCCGCCCCGCCAGCTGGCGGGAAAGGCCTTTGGTGCCCCGACAGCTGGCGCGGAAATGACATTGCCGGGTGGCGCATGCACGGGAGCATTAGCGGCCGCTCACGGCATCCCCGTGCATGCACAGTGGAGGGGGTCTCTTCCACCTCCGCCATGGTGGACACCATGGTGAAGGCGGAAGGAAAAGAGTGCCCCCACGGCACAGGCCCGCCCGCGGATTGGTGAGGCCGGTCGCGGGCCAGGCCACCGTGGGGGCACCCCCCCCCCCCCCGGGGCCAGATCACCCGGCGCCCCCCCCCTGGGCCCCGGAGCCCGCCCGCGCCACTTTGTCCCGCCGGTAAGAGAGGTGGTTTAATCCACGCCGGCGGGACAGGCATTCTAGCAGCGGGACTTCGGCCCTTCCGGGCCGGAGAATCGCCGGGGGGGTCCCGCCAACCGGCGCAGCGCGATTCCCACCCCCGCCGAATCTCCGGTGCTGGAGAATTCGACAACCGGCGGGGGCGGGATTCACGCCAGCCCCCGGCGATTCTCCGACCCGGCGGGGGGTCGGAGAACCTCGCCCCTGTTTCTAGCTTCCCTGCTTCGAGTGCAGTCCACATCGAACCTACCTGCCTAACACATCATGGTACCAGAGTGATACTGATCTTGACGGACCTACCTCGAGTGAATCAGCATTGACCAGCAAGCAGCTATCCGGTGAAATGGAAAACATCCAGCCTCCTCCGCAGCTCCGCGTCTCCGGCAACCTCGGTGCCAATTGGAAAATCTTCAAGCAAAAGCTCCTCTTGTACATCGAGGCCTCCGACCTCGAAGCAGGATGCCAGGAAGATCGCGCTATTTCTCTCCACCGTGGGGGACCACGCCATCCACATCTACAACTCCTTTACGTTCGCTGACGGCGAAGACAAAACAAAATTCAAAACAGTCCTGCTGAAGTTTGACAGCCACTGCAACATTGAGGTGAATGAGAGCTTTGAACGGTCTGTTTTCCAGCAAAGGCTTCAGGGTAAGGATGAACCTTTTCAGTCCTTCATGACCCATCTCCGCATCCTAGCGCAGTCATGTAACTATGACTCGACGGCTGATTCCATGATCTGGGATCAGATCGTTGTCGGGGTCCACTCCGACTCCCTGCGGCAGCAGCTCCTGAAAGTCAAACAGTTGACCCTCTGTGTCGCTATCAAGACGTGCATTGTCCATGAGCATGCTAAGAATCGTTGCTCCCACATCAGAGCGACAGAAACTGCGAAGCTGGCCTCCCACGAGGCGGAACGGGTGCAGGCCATTGCACAAATGCAGGGCCTGAGCATCGAGGAGAGTGGCCGTTTTGCGCCCTTTTCCCGGGTCCCTGCACATGCGTGCCACGACCGAGTGGACGACGAGCCTGACAACCCGACTGCACAGGTGCGTACGTCGACCGACCCCACTGTGCATGCGTGATGGCGCACAGAACGCGCTGACATCGGCGTCATGACGGGTTCGAATTGTGGCTCTGCCCATTTAAAGCGGCAATGTCAGGCAAAAAGACGCCGGTGTCTAAAGCAGCCCTTTGCAGATCTGCTCCACCGCTCAGCAGCCAGCGATCCCAGCTGCGACACAGAAGTGTCCGCTCAATACAACAAGGCATGCCATATTCCGATCCCGACAGCCCAACTGACCCTGATGCTGAGTGCCTCAAGTCCCCATACCGGGTGGGCATCATAACTACACATGCGCTGCCTTCTACCAGAGCGGCGAAATGCCTCTCGATCCTCAGTGTGGATCCCGACGATGAGTGGTGTGCTGTCCTCACAGTTAACAAAGCTCGCATCCGATTTAAACTGGACACCGGCGCATCAGTGAACCTCATCTCAAACTCCGACCTCCACACCATCCGCGCCAGACCAAGCATTCTTCCACTGGCCTGCCAGCTCCTTGACTACAAAGGCAATGCCATAGCTGCCAGTGGCTCCTGTCAACTAGGGGAATCCAACAAGGCGATCAAGGCAACACTGCGGTTTGAAATCGTCGGGCCTGACAGGGCGTCCCTGCTCGGTGCTCGAGCCTGCAAGCTCCTGAACCTGGTTCAGCGAGTCCACACCATGTCATCATCAGCGGCAATGGCCTCGCCTGATGAAAACTTGCAAGCCGACATAGATGAGATTATCACGCAGTACCACAGCGTATTCGATGGAATGGGCACGCTCCCATACCGATATAAAATGCTGCTCAAGCCGAACACCACCCCTGTAATTTATGCACCACACCGGGTGCCGGCACCCCTCCAGGATTGTGTGAAGAAGCAATTACAGGACCTCCAAGACAGGGCATCATATCGAAGGTCACAGAGCCAACAGACTGGGTCAGCTCCATGGTCTGCGTAAAGATGCCGACAGGGGAGCTTCGCATTTGCATTGACCCTAAGGATCTGAACCACAACATCATGCGGGAGCATTACCCGATACCAAAACGTGAAGAGTTGACCAGTGAGATAGCTCATGCCAAATTTTTTACTAAGCTGGACGCCTCCAAGGGTTTTTGGCAAATACAGCCGGATGCGTCCAGTCGCAAGCTGTGCACGTTCAACACCCCGTTCGATCGCTACTGCTACAACCGGATGCCCTTTGGAATCATATCTGCCTCCGAAGTATTTTACCGCATCATGGAGCAGATGATGGAGGGCATCGAGGGGGTGCGAGTATACGTTGACGACGTAATTATATGTTCCACAACGCCCCAGGAACACATCGCTCACCTCAAGAAGGTATTCCAGAGAATTCATGAACATGGTCTCCAGCTCAACAGGGCCAAGTGCTCATTTGGTCAATCGGATATTAAGTTCCTGGGTGACCACATCTCACAACAGGGCGTGCAGCCAGATGCCGACAAGGCCTCGGCGATCAATGCCATGAAGACCCCGGAGGACAGGAAGGCGCTCCGCCGCTTCCTCGGGATGGTCAACTTCCTCGGGACATTCATTCCCAATATGCCATCCCACACCACGGCCCTCCACCATCTCGTCAAGAAGTCAACGGAATTCTAGTGGCTGCCCACGCATGAAGAGGAATGGTGTGAACTGAAAGCAAAGCTCACCACAGCCCCGGTTCTTCAACCCAACCAAGGAAACCAAGATATCGACTGATGCAACCCAGGACGGCATTGGGGCGGTGCTCCTACAGCGAGATGACTCCTCATCCTGGGCTCCAGTGGCGTATGCCTCCAGGGCCATGACGCCCACTGAGCAATGGTACGCTCAGATTGAGAAGGAGTGTCTGGGCCTCCTGACAGGGATAGTCAAGTTTCACGACTACGTTTACGGCCTGCCAAAATTCACGGTAGAAACGGACCACAGGCCTCTAGTCCATATAATCCAGAAGGATTTAAATGACATGACACCTCGATTACAGCGAATTCTTCTTAAGCTACGCCGCTACAACTTCGAACTTGTCTACACGCCAGGCAAAGAGCTGGCCGTTGCAGATGCCCTATCCAGGTCTATTACCACACCGTGTGAACAAAGTGACTTCATCTGCCACATAGAAGCGCAAGTGCAGTTGTGTGCCACCAACCTTCCGGCCTCTGACGAACGGGTGGTCCAAATTCGTGAGGAGACGGCCAAGGATCCTCTGCTGCAGCGTGTGATGCAGCACCTTACCAATGGCTGGCAGAAGGGACAATGTCCCCAGTTCTATAACGTAAAAGATGACCTGACGGTGGTGGAGGGAATCCTTCTGAAACTCGACAGGATCGTAATTCCTCAGAGGATGCGGGCTATGGTGCTGGGCCAACTCCATGAGGGTCACCTTGGGGTCGAGAAATGCCGACGCAGAGCTCGGGAGGAGTCTATTGGACGGGCATCAGCCAGGACATTGCCGACACAGTCCTCAACTGCCCTACCTGTCAGAGGTTTCAACCAGCTCAACCCAAGGAAACGCTGCAACAGCACGAGATCGTGACCTCTCCGTGGTCCAAAGTAGGTGTAGACCTTTTCCACGCCAAGGGGCGTGACTACATACTCCTGGTCGACTACGTCTCCAGTTACCCAGAAGTGGTGAAACTGTCCGACCTCACGATGAAGGCGGTAATCAAAGCCTGCAAAGAAACGTCCGCCAGGCATGGGGTTCCGCTCACGGTAATGAACGACAACGGTCCTTGCTTTTACAGCCAGGAATGGTCTGATTTTGCACAGTCCTACAACTTCCGTCAGGTAACCTCCAGTCCCCACTACCCGCAGTCAAACGGGAAGGCCGAGAAAGGGGTCCAAATTGTAAAGCGGTTGCTGTGCAAGGTTGCAGACTGTCCACTGGGTTGTCTCCAGGGCAGATGCTCATGAATCGCACTCTGAGGACCACAGTTCCAGCCATCCATGTTCTAGACCTTGACCACCTCACGTCTTACAGAAAATGCAGCAGTCACAGGCCCAACAGAAGGCCAAATACAATGCTCATACCACGGATCTACCCGAGCTGGCCCCAACTGATCATGTTCGTGTCCAGTTGCCTGAAGGCGGCTGGTCAGCCATAGCTGTTGTGATCAAACAAGTGGCCCCAAGATCGTTCCTTGTCAGCATGGCTGATGGCTCCCTGCTACTGCGCAACAGACGGGCACTGCGAAGAGTTCCGCGCCAGCTACCTGACCGAAGTGCCCCGCCGCCTACGATGCTTCCTCCGGACGTACCCTGCCACGAGGCCACCGATCTACCAGCAATCCTGCCGGCCCATGTGACCACCGCAATGGCAGCGATCCCGCCTATCCACGTGCAGGCGGCTCCTGATCCACCTCTGTGGCGATCGACAAGAATTCGTCGCCCACCACAAAGACTGAATCTGTAGACTGAGCTTTTGTACATTTTGTGACTTCCCTCTGTAAATATTGTTTGGTTTGCCATGTATCTGCACTATCGACACCTTCCTATGTATATACGTTCATTTAGACACCTTTTGTATATAGTCAGGCATATATATATATATACGCACGCACACCTTAGTATTTATTTATCTAAAAAAAAAGAGATGTCATAATATCCACTCATGTATATAATGAAGTACAGACAGGCAGTGATTGACACACAGGATGACCAGTAAGCACACAACACAGTGCAGCCAATCGCCAGACAGGACACTGCCACTATAAAGCCAGAGGGCACTAGGTTTCCCGCTCTCTCTTGGGACCCAGCCACTGAGACAGTCAGAGTCCACTAGCCAGCAAGTGCAAACACCATGCGGTAGCTAGTAAGTCTGGTCAGGCTACTACAAGGTCTCCAGTCAGTTCAGTATAGTGTTGACCCACAGCTGAATATGTAAAGCAGTTCTATCGTTGAATAAAACAGTGTTGGACCTTCTCCAGCGTTAGACGTCTGTTTCTAGCTTCCCTGCATCGAGTGCAGTCCACATCGAACCTACCTGCCTAACACATCAGCTGCAACCTTGCTTCAATTGAACTTGATTGATTGAGGTGAAGTGAATGTGAATACATTAGTCTCATCAACACCAAATATTGATTCGTGATTTTTAATCTTGTGAAGAAATCAACCTAACAGTAAGTTCAGGATATAAGCCCTGCTAACAGAAAAGGAGAACTCATTATAATTTTGAGAAAGTTGAAGCGGACAACATTATAATGGTCAATCACCTGTTGGATAAAACAATCCTTATTGGTAAGGTACCCTATGCTGGTTCCATTCACATGTAGAGATTTGACTATTAATATTGCATAAAAAAATGACAAGGGTACCAATCGGGAGATGTTGGTGTAGTGGTAATGTAATAGTACTCCAGAGGCCCAGGCCAATGTTCTGGGGTAATGGGTTCAAATCCCACCATGGTGGAATTTTAACTCAATTAATAAAATCTGGAATAGGAAACTAGTCTCAGAAGTGGTGACCATGAAATTATCAACGGATTGTTGTAAAAACCCATCAGATTCACTCATGTTCTTTAGGGAAGGAAATCTGTAATCCTTACCTGGTCTGGCCTACATGTGACTCCAGATCCGCAGTGAATGTGATTGACACTTAACAGCCCTAATGCGTGCACCCAATGTATGCAGGACACCTCCCAAGGGACTTAAGGCCCTTCCTCCCCACTAACCACTAGCGGCCTAACCACTCCCTCTCAGCTGCCCATTTCAACCATTTTAAGACATGGGTAATGCAATGTTCAGGTTAATTGGCTCAATTGCCTGTTAATTATTTGTTTAAAAATGGTGGGTGAGCTACCAATTTTGGCACCTGTCCACCTCCCCTATTATGAGGATCGGATCTGGGGTGCGCAGGAAGGCATTGGGCAACCACCTGTCATATAATTTATGACCCCCCACCCCTGCCGAATACACTGTGGGGGCTGTGGCTGCAACGGCGTGTAGGGAGGCATAAACTGCATGCCCTGCTTTTTCTTTCACCTTGGGGCCCAGATGTGAATTCCAGAATCATTTTTTGTTTTATAACTTTAGAGTACCCAATTATTTATTTTTCCAATTAAGGGGCAATTTAGTGTGGCCAATCTACCTAATCTGCACATCTTTGGGTTGTGGGGGTGAAACCCACACAGACATGGGGCGAATGTGCAAACTCCACACGGACAGTGATCCAGGGCCGGGATTCGAACCCGGGTCCTCAGCGCTGCAGTCCCAGTGCTAACTGCTGTGCCACATGCCGCTCCCAGAAGCATTTGATGATAGACTTTCCTCATTGATGGTTGTAGATGTCCAGTTCAGATAGTGGACCCTAATTAGTGTTAAATTGACAGTCTTGTTTCAAGAAGTCACAAGGATAGATCATTTGGAAAAGTGGATGTCTCTTATGAAGACAGGATCAAATTTGAGATTGTGTTAGGGGAATCTTTATTTCAATCGACCAAGGCAATATCTGACCAAAGATATTTCCTCCTCAGTTTGATCATCGTTTTTCTTGCTGATCACACGTACACAAATTGAACGCACCTAGGTTTGACACATCTGGCAATTTCTGATATACAGCAGGACCCACAATACTAATATATCCATGCTGACTTCAAAATGGCTGTTTTTGATCTGCTTGAACAATATGATTTATAAGTCATTTCCACTTCACTGTGGGATAAAAATCTCCAGCTGTTACCATCAAACATATGAAAATATTTACTCATCATAGCATTCCTAAAAAAAAACACTGTTGCTGGTCACATTCAAGGTCATTTTAAAAACTGTATATCAGACAACTTAAGTATTATTTTATTGACTGACTGCTCTCAGAACAGGAGTATTTGCCCCACTTATAGAATATAGGGAGATTGTCCAAATGGGCATTTCTCTACTTTCTCCAGCTACAAACAGGAATATTTGTAATGATTCATTTTGCAGGTTGCTCTGTGTGAATTGCTCACTAAACTACCAATTTCCCAAGCTCAAGCCCAAAGGCAGGCATGGGCTCGGGATCCTGACCCCCGAAGTTTCCCGTCCGATTGGCATCAGGTCAGATTTCCAAAGTTTAATGTCTCAACACAGAATAAGGCCTTGCCAATCGCAGTAACTTCATTTGAAGCCTACTTGTGACAATAAGTGATTTTCATTTTCATTTCATTTCATTTAAATATTTTAACCACAGCAATGACGTGCCTTTAACAGCATAAAATGTTCCAAGGTATTTCACAGGATTGCGGTACTGCCCTCCTTTCTTTGTGGTTCCTGTTGTTGCCTTTGTGGGTTCAGTACGGGGGGGGGGGGGGGGGGGGGGGTGCTGCTCACTGCCCCCTCCCCGCCTCCCTTTTTCCCCGAGTCTCTTCCTGCTACACCCTGGGGTTCTCTCCTTGCCTTCCTTCCTCTCCCCCCTCTACTCCTTTCCATTATGTGTGCTCTTGTCTGCTCTCAGTCCCCCCTCCCCCCTCTTTTCCTAGTCGCTATTGCCTTCAAACAGATCTTGGAATAGGCTGATGAGTAGCCCCCATGCTCCATGGAAGCCCTTGTTCGACCCTTGGACGGTGTACTTGATCTTCTCCAGGTGGAGAAATTCTGACAGGTCTGCTAGCCAGTCTGCGGATGTGGGTGGTGCTGCTGATCGCCAGCCGAGCAGGATTGTCTGGCGTGTGATTACGGAAGACAATTGACAATTTCCTTGTTGAAAATGTCTTAGTTAGTTCATTTATTAATGCTGGGTAGGACTTGGCTGAGAGTGTTATCACCAGTTCAACAGAAATTACCACTGAGTTCCGGGAATTCTGGAGGCTGGAGTGGGGCAATGCTTGGTTTATTAATTGCCAAAATGACAGTTGAGGACCTCATTACAGTCATGGTCCAAACATAAACACAAGAGGTGAATTCCAAAGGTGATTTGAGTGTGACTACCGTTGAGCTGAAAATGATGGTCCCTGATATAAAGACAGCACTTGACAGAGTGTGGCATCAAGCAGTCCTAGAATGTGACCAATCACCTCACCATCAGTCCACCCTCAATCCATAGGAACGTGGTGGAAGCTCCATTGATAATGCCACCAAGTGACACTTACTCAGCAATGACACGCTCACCGATGTTTAGTTAAAGTTCCACCAGGACCAATCTGTTTCAGACCTCAATGCATGCTTGCTGGCAACATGGAGTGAAGAGCTGAACTCAAGAGATGAGGTGAGAGCAACTGCCCTTTACTTCAAGGCAGCATTTGACTGAGTGTAGTATTAAGGAGCCTGAGTAAAATTGAAGTCGATATGAAATAGGGAGAAAATCCCACTGGCTGGAGTCATAGCTAGCATGAAGGAAGATGGTTGAGGTTGTTGATGTCCAATTATGTTAGCTCCAAGATTTCTTCAGGATGGTGTCCTAGGCCCAGCCACATTTAGCTGCTTCATTGATAGCTTTCTTACCATCATAAGGTCTGAAGTGAGGATGTTCGCTGCTGATTGTAGTGTGCAGTTCTTTTGTGACTCCTCCAAGAAGCAGTCCACGCCCGTAGGTAGCAAGATGTGGACAACATTAAGGTTGGGCTGAATAGTGGCAAGCGACATTTATGTCACACAACTGCCAGGCAATGAGCTTCTCAAGCAAGAGTGGGACTTATTCTTGATATTCAATGGCATTACTATTACTGAATTCCCATCATCAACATTCTGAGGGTTACCATTGCCCAGAATCTTAACTGGACCAGCCATAATAATACTGCGCCTCCCAGTGCAGGTCAGAGACTGAGTATTCTGCAATGAGTGACTGCCTTCCTGATTTTTGAGTGTCTGCAAGGGACAAGTAAGGAGCGTGACGAGATACTCTTCACTTACCTGAATGAGAGCAGCTCTTAAAAACTCTCAAGAATCTCAAAGCTGCCTGCTTGGTCAGCACTCCATCCACCGCCTTAAACATTCACTCCCTCCACCACTGGTGCACAGTGGCAGCAGCAGTGAATAACATTTTGAAGATGCACTGCATAGGTTTCTTCAGCAGCACCTCTCAGACCTGTGATCTCTACCACCAAAGACAGCAGATACATGGGAACATCATTTCTATTTGAAAATTCCCTTCTAAATCACACACAATCCTAACTTGAAAGTATACCATTCCTCCATTGTTGCCAAGCTAAAGTCTTGGAGCTCCCAACCTAATATTGCTGTGGAAGAACCTACATCACATGGACTGCCATGGTTCAAGTTGGAAACCTCCAAAATTCCAGGCTTGCCAGTGACACCCACTTTCTGGGAGTGAATAACAACGTGCTCAGAATTTAATGATAGTCAGCCAATGGTAGGTGAGTGTCCTCTTACCTGTAATCCACAAATTGAGAGGCAAATTGGAGAAAGAGAAGAGTAGATGGTTTTATATGCAGTGCCAAAGTTTGTTTTAAGTGAAAGAATGCTGAGGTCAGTTCCATAGAGAACAGAAAAGAGTTAATCTTTCCCAACAATGAGAAGAAGAAACCTGCTGTTGTCAAGAAGACATGGTTGGAGTTAGCTGAGGAGGTCAGCAGGAACATTGTCCTCCGTTCCTGTGTCCAGTAGTCTAATAACCTACCAGGAAAGGTGAGGACAGTTGCAGTTTCATTGTGGCAGGCGCAGCCGCCCCATTCATCCTGTTTTGTCAAGTGCATTCCATCACGTTGTCATGGGAATGTAACTTTAAGAAATGTTTGTCTTCTCAAGTGGCTGCAGTGATGTCATTGTGTGGGTGGAGCTCTGGCTCTGCTTTTTACTTTCGTTTTGAGCTGGAAGCTGTTTGTAACTCTTGAGTTTTACTTTCGGTTTTCAGTTGGGGACAGTAGCGGACCTACATTTCTGGGGCCCTGAGGCTTGAACTGTTATGGGGGGCCCTTCGCAACCAGCAACGAGGTCTGGGTAACCACTGTTATATTCTTCAATGGGGTTGTTCCACGACAGATCACCACAAATGTTTAAAAAATGTAACCACTACATCTCAGATTTTGATTAAAATTGCTGTACTGGATTATCTCACATGTCAAAGTCACTGGTGTGAATAATAATTTCCTATGCCTTATAGTGTTCGAGTTATGGGGGGATGAAAATTAGGGAAATGTTATATACATGCATGATGCATCATAGAATGATGAAATAAAACATAGAAAAGACCACAGACACCTATGAGAATACCTATTACATGAAGCACATTTTACAAAATACTCTTTTTTCTGTTTCTTCTAGCAACATATTCACGTACAGTTTTGTCATATGAGAGCTTCCTTGCAATGTCATTTTCTAGAGACAATATGCATAAAGAATTTAAGTGCTCTTCAGTCATGGTAGACCGAAATATGTTCTTTATAAAGGGCAGCTTTGAAAAATTCCTTTCTGCTTCACAGCTCGTGATAGGCATTGTCAAGTACAGTTTAAGCACATTAGTAATATTGGGGAACACTTCAATTAGGTGTTGCTCACAAATAAGCTGAAGAACTTCTGCGCATGCATTTTAGATGGTGTGTTTTCTTCTGTAATCTGGGATTTCCTAAGGTGCAAATATTCTTTGAACTGATATCACTCGTTTGCTAATTTGTGGTCAATATCATCTTTGTAATACGATATTATAAGTTTAATACTGTCCTCATCAATTTCAGAATTGTTCACCAATTCTGAGAGGAACTTAAATCTTTTCGCAATCTGCTCATATGGGTCAATCCTCTTGCGTAACTGGATTATCAAGCAGTCATAGAGTTGATATAGAACTTCTATCCTAAATTTGTCAGCTCCTCTCAAAGAAGCAATACCACTTGTTCCATCTGAAAATTTCCTTGTAACAATACGTTTGGAAGCATCAGAATAACTTGAGGTGATATCTTCACACAAACCTTTTGCTTCTGATTCATAATGTGCAATCCTATCGGCTGAATTTTCTCTGAGTTCTTCAACAAATGAAAGTAAAGATGATAGCAGAAGATAACCTTCAAATACATCAAAATCAGGGGTTTGGAGTTTCTTACTTGTTTTGTTGAAACGCTCCAGCACTTCTTCCCAAACGACTGTTAAAATAGCATATTCCAGCTTTACCAACTTGTGGTATAAATTCTTTGCATCTCGTTTACATTCAGGCTTCTCTTCTGAGTCTTCAAAAATATGTTTGAGAATTTGTAAAATACCCATATATCCATTTTTAATTGCCCGACTGCTTCATAGTGTGCAGACCATCTAGTTACACTTAAGCTCTTTTGAGAAAAATGTAGATTGCCCTGTGTGTTTAAAATCCCCCATCTTCGTGGAGATCCAAAAAAGAAAACATACAGCTCCCGCAAAATGCCAAAATAGTCAACAACTTCAGATACAGTAGACACTGCCTTTTCTCCAACAAGGTTAAGTGAATGGGCTGCACATGGTACATCGTCTGCAAACCTGTTAATGTTTTTAAAGAGTGCTTGCAGCACTTTCTCCGAGCCCTTCATGTTAGATGCATTATCGTAGGACTGACCACGGATATTTTCAAGTGAAAGCTTATGTTCACCCAGGACTTGTTGTATTTTGTTGAACAAGGTCATGGATGAATGGTTTTCTATCGGTAAAAATGTTAATATCTCTCACAGGGTTTTCCATTATACCAGTATCGAACTACAATTACCAGCTGGTCAACATGTGTCAGGTCAGACATAAAGTCAACAATAATAGAGTAGTATTTGGTGTCTAGGTTGTTGATTTGATTCATCATCTTGCACATTTTTTCCCATGATTTCTATCAATTCTTCATACACGGGTTTGGATAGGTAAGTAACATTTACTTTTTCATTTTTACATTTCTCGAGATGTTCATGTAAATATAGGTCGAACTCTGCAATAAGTTCAATGGCCCCCATGAAGTTTCCATTATTTGGTGAGCCCCACTTCTCCTCATGACCTCTAAATGCCAAACCTCTTCCACTTAAAAACTTGATAACATCTACAACTCTTTTCAGTACTTCAAAATAGTACTGTATGATTTTCTCATCTGTTCTTCAAGTTGCTGATCCACAGTATTTTTATTTGACTTTGTTATCCAACACAACATCGCCCTCTTATGTTGCATGCTGTCTTCATGATTCTCCAGAGTTCTGACTACATTCAGTCAGTCAGGAAACTGTAAGTAATGTTTGGCATTTAGAAAAGAGTTTGCAAACAAAACAGTATATACAGCCTTTCCTCTTTGAGTAAACTAACCAGGATCTCATCACAGTCTGGCCATTTTTCAATCTTTTTTCAAAATATTTGTTTGAGAAACTTCTGTTTTGCTCCTTGTGAACCGTGCTTGATTCGGTATATACATCATCTGATTTTTTATTTTGAAAAAAACATGTCTTGCATTAAACAATTCTGTATGAATTCATTATAAACTGTTATGGGCCAGTTTCCGAGGTCACTGTATTCTTTGAAATCACTGAATTTGCTTCCTGTTTCATGTTTCTGCTCAGTCTCTGCTTGTTCCGCGGTACTTTCATGTTGGCCACTGTGATCGTCATCTGTATCAAAAGCGTCAACAGGGGGTTGAATATTGCTAGAAAGAGCTCCCACAGTTTGTGCACTATCCCTGGCTTCAATGGTGTTTGCTTGGCTTGTTTCAACTGTAGGTGTTGACAAACCTGACATTGCAAAATAGTTTGTTAGTTTTTGACATTTAGAAATTTCGTCACATCGCTTTTCATTTGAGTTTGCGTTTTTGGTATCCACTTAAGTACTTTCGTGAAAGCATTATTATTCCTCTAGGGTCTTGACCTCTGTTAAAAAGGGAAAAAAATTACATTTGCCATAGCAGAACAGCCAACTTACCGCGATACTCCACCTTTACAACATCTGTGCTACTGACTCTCAAACTTTGGGATTGTTGAAATATATACAACAAAAAATTAATCAATTTGAATCGTGCGACTATTGTCGCATGCTTTGAAAGGAAAAAAATTTAGGTCTACTTTCTGTTAAAGATTTTTTTAAAAACCCTTTCTCAGAAAGTAAAGCACCATTTTTTAAGATTCATAATAAATAAGCTAAATAGGCTAAACTAGGCTATGTTCAAGCTAGCCTATGCTAGGCTAGACTAAGTTAGGCAAGACTAGGCCACCAAAACTCATAGGCTAAGGTAATGTAACACAATTTTACCATTATTTGAACACTTTTCGTAATAAACACTTGTAATTTAACACAAATTCACCCTTTTATTACTTTTTCATAAATACTTGTAATTTAGTATTAGTCTAGGCTATGCGGTCGTCGCCTACCTTCCGTTCACCTCTTCATAAAAACAATAGGCTTAGGCTAATCTAACACTATTTCACCTTTATTACTTACCTTACTTTTCTAAATATAACATTTATTTTTGAGTATGGGTAATTAAAATATTGTATCCTTATGAACACTTCATTGAAAAAAATTCTTGTCTAGATCGCTATCACGAGTGCTATCACGTTGAAAATTCACGTTAGCATTGTGACTGCATTTTCAACGGCTTCCCTTTTTTGTTACGACACGTCATCTACTGTTTGTATTTCTGTCATAAATGTTAATAGTGTTTTAAATTATTTATAATTATTTTATATTAAATATATTTAGAATGAAACATCCTTAATTTGAACGTATTTTCGTTACGGCTAGCCTACATGATGCTTTAGTAACCTTTTAATTTTTATTTTAACTATTATTTTGTATTGAATTACACTATATTATTAATATTATTATTTTTTAAAAAAACCTTCTCATACAGTAGACACAAAATTTGTAAGCAATGTGGACTAAAGTCGCTTCTGGGGCCCCTCCGGGATTAGGGGCCCTGAAGCTTAAGCTTCATAGTTTCATAGATCCGCTCCTGGCTGGGGAGCTGCATTCAAACCAGGAAGGTGTATTTTGGTCTCTCTCTCTCTGCATGCTAAAGAATGTCTCCAGATCACTTGATAATTTCAAAGTAATACCTGTTTCGGTAAGGAATACAAACCTACTGTTTTAGTAGGAAAAAAGGGTGTTTGGCTTATGGATATTGTTAGGAAAGTTATCATGGGTTACCTATACAGTACTGTATCTTTGGGGGTGGTATTTGTGTTGGTAGTTGGTAAGATGTTTACTGTGTGTTTATAAAATGTTAACTGGATTCATAGAATAAACATTGTTTTGTTTAAAAATACTTAGGATCTCTGTTGCATCACACCTGGAAAGTGGGCCCTTGTGCTCCTCATAACCAAAATCTATTAAAGGTTGTAGGTCTGGTGAACTTCATGATATACTTTGGTGTTCTCTAAACCCTGGCCCATAACAACATCCATTTTCTATGCACTTTCTCACCTTCTGACTTATTTATCCACCACTGTCACTTACCCCAATCCATATGCAATGTGATGCTTCTGCTTAACAGTCAACTTTATTGAGTGAATGCATGCTCTTACAGACAGTGATAGATATGTTGTTTGCCCAACAGGAGAAATGAGTGCAAATTAAAAGGAGAGGAAGAGTACTGTAGGTGGTTTGCGATACAGGCAATGGAGGTCAGTGGCCTATCTAGATCCTTGACCATCAGAGCTGGAGAAATTGTGCCTTCATATATGCCAGGTGACAGATTAAATATCTTCAACCCAAATCTCATACAAAACTCAGGGATGCTAATTTGATTTCAGCATCAAGTGCAATATTAGTCTAAGTAGCAACACTTTTATGTCACCATTATTCATTCATATCCAACTCTTCCCTCCTCCAGAACACATGTTTCATCAGAGAAGCTGAATCCTTCTGTGGGTTCACTGTCACAGGACACATTATCAAGTACCAGCGCAGATATTTGGTTGGCCCTATTATTTTATTTTCACCTGGTGAGTCACCATTCACAAGTGAAGATGAGAATATGGTGGCGGAAGCAACTATGGAGTGTCTGGGTGAAAGATACAATTCTTTCTGAACTCTGCTCAGCCAGACAGAAGCTGAAACCCAGGGGCCATTGATGAAAAAGATAATCATGCAGGGATAGCAGCAAAGATGAGAGAGACAGGCACAGAAACAGCAAGGATGGAAAAGTGCAGCTCAAGCATCTGTAGATTGACTTCACAAACCATTGAAGGCTTTCTTCCATTGATAGACTGGCCTCCTCCATGTAATATTTACTTTTGACCAATGTGGGTAAATGATTGAACTTTTGGGTTATTAGAGAGTTCCTGACATTCATGAGTAACAGTGTAAGTAGCTGGTCTTGCGTTGGGGTCTGAACCATCATCATCATCATCATCCACTTCTCCCCCTTGTTCTCCTCTCCAGTGCAATCCTTCTTAGATGGTGAGTGATTAACACTTGTTCTTTCTGCATCTCTCTTCCTCGCTGCTTTATGTCGTTGGGCAGAACACAGCAGATCACAATTATCCAAAAGGCCTACACTGTTAAGTACTGAAGGGCACCTCAAGACCTGCCTGTCACCTGATGAGTTCTCCTGGTTGATTTGAAGGTGCATGTATGTAGCACCTTGCATCTGTGAAAAGCCTGTTCGCAACACAAATCCATGATTCTGCTGTTACCTTCAACCCTACAAAGCTACCCATTCATCACCTGCCAATTATGCATTCATCATAGAATCATAGAATTTACCGTGCAGAAGGAGGCCATTCGGCCCATCAGGTCTGCATCAGCCCTTGGAAAGAGCACCCTACTCAAGCCCACACCTCCAATCTAGTCCCTTAACCCAGTAACCTCACCTAACCTTTTGGACACTAAGGGATAATTTACCATGTCCAATACACCTAATCTACACATCATTGGACTGTGGGAGGAAACCGAAGCACCCGGAGGAAACCCACGCAGGCGCGGTGAGGAAGAGCAAACACCACACAGTCGCCCAAGGCCGGAATTGAAATTGGCTCCCTGGAGCTGTGAGGCAGCAATGCTAACCACTGTGCCACCATGTCGCCCCGAATGGGTGGAAGCCAACTGGAATGAACCAGCGGCAAATGAATTTGAGACGGTCGTGTCTTTCACGGCGCGGCCACCAGCTTGAGGAGGAGGCGGGTGTTTTCAAAGAGGCTGCTGGTTTCTGCAACCACCTGACATGGCCACCTTAGTCTTCAGAAGCACTGCTCCCCTGAGAGGTCAATGAAGCTGAGCTTCAGTCTGTACACTCTGTATAGTACCCACCGTGAATTCAACACCTCTGTTGTTCTTCTCTTTGTCATTCTATTGTTCAACTCTCTGCTCTGCACCTACAGCTGCCTCCAGAGCTCTGTAGCTGATACAGGGTGCCCCCCTTGCTGAACTCTAGTCTAAAACAGCCTTGCCATCAATCGTCCACCTTGATGCACTGTGAAAACCTCCAAACTGTACACGGTAATCTCTCACAACAAGTGCTCTTTCCCAAATACAAAAACAACAACTCTCCTTTATATAATGTGTTTGATATAACAAAAATGTTCCGAGGTGCTTCAAAGGAACATCATAAAGCAGAACTAATCACTGAGCCACAAAAGGTGATGTTAGGTTAGACGGCCAAAAGCTTGGTCAAAGAGGATCATTGAGGACCATTTTATTGGAGAAAACAGAGTTTTAGTGAGGGAATTCCTAGACTAAGGCCAAGGATGTTGGAGGGATGGCCATCAATGGTGGAGCAGTTAAAAGTGGGGATGCTTAAGAGATCAAATTAGAGATGCACAAATACCTTGCAGGGTAAAGCTGTGGGATTGACAGAGCTCACAGGGATAGGAGCAACAAGGCCTTGTGGGGATTTTAAGAGGCCACGCCCATCCCTACCTTTATAATGTCCCCTGCGCTCCCCTAATCCTGGTTTCTGGCATATCCACATTTGCTGTGCCTTCAGCTGTCATGGCCTGAGGTTCCCTCTCTAGGCCTCTCCTCTCTTCCTTCCTTTATGACGCACCATCAAAACTACCGATTTGACCCAGTTCTTTGGTCATTTTTGTAAGAGGAAACGAAGAGTCCACACTGAGTTGTAGAGGAAAACAAAACTTACTTTATTTAGCACATTAAGCACAGGGCAGCACGGTAGCATTGTGGATAGCACAAATGTTTCACAGCTCCAGGGTCCCAGGTTCGATTCCGGCTTGGGTCACTGTCTGTGTGGAGTCTGCACATCCTCCCCGTGTGTGCGTGGGTTTCCTCCGGGTGCTCCGGTTTCCTCCCACAGTCCAAAGATGTGCGGGTTAGGTGGATTGGCTATGCTAAATTGCCCATAGTGTCCAAAATTGCCCTTTGTGTAGGGTGGGGTTACTGGGTTATGGGGATAGGGTGGAGGTGTGGATCTTGGGTAGGGTGCTCTTTCCAAGAGCCGGTGCAGACTCGATGGGCCGAATGGCCTCCTTCTGCACTGTAAATTCTATGATTAACTATTATACACAGCTCCAGTAGTTCCCTATTGGGTCTTTTCTAGTCAGTGCCTGACTGGCCGACTCTATTTATACAAAGGCACATGAACCTTGTTAATGGTCCCCCGCCCTCTTATCAGGGGAGCTCGTATTGTGAAAGTTCCACGGGGTAGTGAATCATCCCTACCCTGTAAAACCCATGTGGGTTACAACAGTCACCTATTGTGGATCGATGTCAAATTTTGCTTTATTACATTGAAGTACCTTGGAATGTTTTATTATGTTTGAAGTGCTATATAAATACAGATTGTGGTTACACTCTTACCAAACTTTTTCCCAGAGAAAGCAGCTATGAGCTGAGCATTTATCAGTCTTAGGACTCCTGACCTTTAACCTGTGGAAAATCTTGTCTCCATTTTAATGCTTAGCGTCCCAGAGCCTGGGGAACGTATGCAGAAGGCATCAAGTTCAAAGTGTGGTGAAAAGCTCATTAAATCAGTCTAATATAAATATTAGAACCACTCATACGCCACTGTGTGGCACACAGCCAAATCCACTTTGGTAAACAGGAAGCAGATGCATTCACGGCAGGACGGGCTCGAGCTTTACGTTTTTGCCAATTTACCACCTCCCTATGACCCTATCCCACCGGCCATGGGGGTGTTAAAACTCTACCCTGTAAGTTCCTTCAGTTCACTGAAAGCTCGCTCATGACTGCTCAGTCACATTGAACATATTCTTCACAAATATTATACTGTGACTACTAACCTATTTCATCATCTTTAAAACCCCAAGCACAATCTTTCAGGGCGAAATATAGGAAAAAGCAATTGTGATAATAGCAATCTTCTCCTGATTTTTTTTTTTGTCTACTGAAACCTCACATGCAAATACACGCCGCACAATGCAAGAACAGCTGCTCTCCACATTTCCCAAATGCTCATTTTGGTAGCTTGCCTTATCAATAGAAAATCAGCCTGTCAGTATTTAGTTGAGGTCTCATTGAGTCAGTCGACTGAAAATATAATTTATCTGAGTAATAATGGACAAGATTCTTTGTTTGTCTGAAGGGAGTCTCTTGGCGTAAGTTGCTCCTTGGTGTGTTGAGCGTATCAGAGCACAATCTTTTAGTTCATTGTTGCCATTAGTGTTCAGGTACATATGTATTTTTAAAACACATTTTCTGAATTTATCGTCTGGCTTTGGATTCCGCAGCTGAGGAGGTGCCTCAGAGGCAGAGAAATGAAATATTCAGCACCAGTTCTCAACTGTGCCCTTACTGGGAGTTTTACAATGAAAAATTATTTTCCATATTCTGTTACAAAATGAATAAGAGGCAATGTTAACCTAATAAAACAGGGCGACTTTGGGTCAGACGTGGAAGGGGGAGCTAAAGTCTGAGAAATTTGTTTCTTGATCCAAATCTAATCTTCAGCCCGTCCATGCCCAGCCACAGCTGAGGCGGGAAGGTGAGCTGACAACCAACGTGATCTAAGGAGACAGGTTAGAACTTGAAATATGACCACGTGTCTGCGAGACTGACTGATTCCAGGTTTTCAGCTCCAACTGCTGTTCGTCAGGCTTTGCGAGCTTTGGGGAAACCCTGGTTGAGTATTTTGTTGCAGTGGTTTATGGAGAAAGGCTGATGGGTAGGGACACAGAAATGATTGGTGCATTGGCTGGCCTGTTAGAAAGCCTGCTGCCAATGTCAGGGAGCATTGGGAAGTCCAACAGCAGCCTTGCACACAACTTTGTTCAGCGCTCAGATCCCATTTGTTCAGGGGTACAAGTGAGGTGGATCTAACCATGCTCCAGGACCTGATGGCCTTTGTCTCAATTGCCATTGCGATGCAGGCGGAAGCCACCAAACATCTGAGTGCTGCTCTGGATGGTCATACTGAAGTCATGCAAGCTCATTTTGCTGCCTTGCTGGTTGGGAATACCATGCTCAGAGGCGACTGCAGGGTCTCACTGCAGTCCAGTGAACTGTCCTTCGACAGGTTAGTAGGATTGCAGGAATGCTGCCTCGGGGATGGCAGTGTCTCCATGAAGAAGGAACCTGCTGCCCTCCCCAGGATGACAGCATTCATCCTCCCACCATTGGCATTCTGCCAATGCCCTTGCCAACCAGCCTAGACTTCTACTGCCCATGCTGTGGTAGTGCAGTCCAAAGCCAGGCTTTCTGGGCCACAGTAGTTCGAGGTCATCCTGAAAGGCCATCTTCAGTCTCCCCTATTGAGAGTCAGCAACTTTGCACCTGGCATGTTTGAGCCAATGGGACGGCACTGCACTCAGCCAGGAAAAGACACTGCATGCGAGGCACGAAGGAAATGCATAAGGATGATTAGTTTAACTTTATATGGAATATTGGATAGTTTAATAATAAGTTGATTGGGATGGTTAGTTTAGTGGTGATATTTATTTCAATATTGTAAGCCAAGAGGACAACTACGATTGTCCGTCACAGAGGTTGGTAACCGTGATGTTGGTGAAAGGGGAATTGACATTTCACCCACTATTACCACAGTCATATGAGTCGACCAGTGGTAGGACGGCCAAAAAAAGGAATGTATTGGTTGCCTCCTTCCTCCCTCCCTCCTCCTCTTCCTCCTCCTCTGCTCATTATATGCCTGATGGAAAGGGCTGTGCCCTTAAGATAGTAAGGTTTGCAGGATACGGCAGTTACCGACCAATCATGGCACATCCTCTGGAGAGTACTGTAGGACTCTTCCAGAATGCTCAAAGCAGTGGAGGATTTGCTCGAGCATCTTAATGGTCTGCTCTATTACGTCATGTGGCAGTATGGCTCTCATTGGGCCAAATTTTCATTCAGCTGGGGAGGCCGGACTGCAATTTCCTGTCAACAACCTACAGGCCATTCCGGAACAGGCCACCATCCGCAAGCAGTAGATAGTCAGCTAGGCCACCCATTAAAGGCCGACTGCACCTCCTAAAGTGAAGGTGCTGGAAGGGACTTGGGAAGAGCATCCAAGTAGAAAGAACAATGGATAATGGTGCAATAGGGCAGAGAGTGGACAACATTCTCCAATGCATCACTGCAGGTTTCGGTTTGGGAGGTGGACAGGAGGAGGGCGTTTTTCTATCGGCAGCCAGGAAATTTTCCAGACACTGTCAAAGTAATGGGAGCAGATAGGCATGGTGCCTAAATTCCAGCATTCAAGCTCCAAGGATCTGGATGCAGTTTCACAAGAAGCTCAATGACCTCGGACAAGTTGACAACGTCAATGAATGCATCCTCAATGTCTCATCCTTACAACTGAGCTATTAGTCTCATACACTCCTCCAGTCACCATACGTCTTCGCTCATCTACCAATATTCCCAATGAAAAACGACTTGTACCCCACATTCATAACTTCTCCTCACCCTCATGCACTTAGCACTGCTGCAAGCCACACACCCATACCCCATGTCTTGCACACAACATTTCAAGCATGCCAGCCACATCACATAAACACATTGCAATACACTCACTTTCCTCTCTCCTGCAGGACAGGATGACGCACAATCAATGGGGGACAGACATGGCTGCATGTCTCCGCAGAGACAGTGCTCGCCATCATTGTGGCGGCCACTACTGAGGCTAGAGGACTGAAATCAGCAAAGGTGAGGGTATGTTCCGAACTAACCCACTTTCTCACATCCCCCATCACCACCACGCCTTCAAATTACATTCTTCCGATGGTGTAAGTATATGCCTCTTGCTTTCGCCGCTTCCCCTCATTACCACACTATCCTGGACAATTTCCTGGCCGGACAAGCGCTCCGTATACACAGGATCTGCTCAGACGAGGAGGAGCGTAACAGACATCTACAGATGTTGAAAGATGCCCTCGTATGAACGGGATATGGCACTCGACTCATCGATCGACAGTTCCAACGCGCCACAGCGAAAAACCGCACCGACCTCCTCAGAAGACAAACATGGGACACAACCGACAGAATACCCTTCGTCGTCCAGTACTTCCCTGGAGCGGAGAAACTACGTCATCTTCTTCACAGCCTTCAACACGTCATTGATGACGATGAACATCTTGCCAAGGTCATCCCCACACCCCCACTACTTGCCTTCAAACAACCGCGCAACCTCAAATGAACCATTGTTTGCAGCAAACTACTCAGTCTTCAGAACAGTGACCACGACACCACACAACCCTGCCATGGCAATCTCTGCAAGACGTGCCAGATCATCGACATGGATACCACTATTACACGTGAGAACACCACCCACCAGGTACGCGGTACATACTCGTGCGACTCGGCCAACGTTGTCTACCTCATACGCTGCAGGAAAGGATGTCCCGAAGCGTGGTACATTGGTGAGACCATGCAGACGCTGCGACAACGAATGAACGGACATCGCGCAACAATCACCAGGCAGGAATGTTCCCTTCCAGTCGGGGAACACTTCAGCAGTCAAGGGCATTCAGCCTCTGATCTCCGGGTAAGCGTTCTCCAAGGCGGCCTTCAGGACGCGCGACAACGCAGAATCGCCGAGCAGAAACTTATAGCCAAGTTCCGCACACATGAGTGCGGCCTCAACCGGGACCTGGGATTCATGTCGCATTACATTCATCCCCCACCATCTGGCCTGCAAAATCCTACCAACTGTCCTGGCTTGATACAATTCACACCTCTTTAACCTGGGGTTACCCCATCTCTGGATCTGTAAAGATTTAATCACCTGCTAATGGTCGCATTCCTAGCATTGTTTGGCATCTTTGAATTTGTCTATATATGTGTTTCTGGAACATACCTCTTCATTCACCTGAGGAAGGAGCAGCGCTCCGAAAGCTAGTGACATCGAAACAAACCTGTTGGACTTTAACCTGGTGTTGTAAGACTTCGTACTGTGCTCACCCCAGTCCAACGCCGGCAGCTCCACATCACACTATCCTGGTCAGGCTGTGATGCAGTCGTAGGAAATGGGAAAGAAGAGACTGATGATGATTTTTTTTTCTTTCACGTAGCTTTTAGGAGCTGTTGTCACAATTTTAGTCGGGGGTGAGATGCTCGTACGGGCTCCATGGTTTAATTCGCTTTTCTGCAGTCGCAGTCAAGGTGAGGTTTGTGACTTGTACATCAGATGATGATGAAAGTCTGTGGCCGGAAACCTGAGGCCGCCCTCGTCACCTGCGAGATCGGTGGTGAGGGCAGCAAACGTGATTCTCCCAGGAGAGTTTTCCGATTTCCTCCTCCACCTCGCCCGTGACATCACGAGATTCACACCCACAAAGGACTTGAAGCTTATTTCCATAAATTTCCATTCGTATTCATATTATTGCAAATTATTATATTATTTTTCTGGCAAATGATCCCCCTTCATGAAATCTTGAAGCACAGCAGTTTGGGCCAGGAGTGAGGGGATTTGCCCAATTTGGGCTATTTTTTATTTTGGCCACTGTTCTTTTTTAGAATAGGTGCTCTGTCCTCGCCAGCCAGCCCCATTTTACAGCACGGCGCGTCCCTGCCGGCAGCGGCCAATGGGGTTTCCCATTGTGGCCACCCCATGCCGTCGGAAACTCGCAGGCCTGGGTGCACTGGCGAAGAAGAGGATCCCGCCGATGGAGAATCCCAATCTTTCACTTCCCTGTCTTGAAATATACTTTAACTATTTGCCTAACCTGTAATGCTTCACATTCCTCTCTCAGTTTGTCAAACCACTAACTTGATACCATCATTCTCCTTGTGTCTATATCCAAATTATTTATATAAATGGTAAACAAAGACGTCACAGCACAGATTTCTGGGTACACCATTACCTGTATCCTGCCATCTAAAAAGATCCAATTATGCCTACTATTTGCTTTCCGCCCTCTGGCCGTTCCTCTATTCATATAGCTCCATTCCCTTAATGACACGTATCTTCGTTTTTGTAGTATGTGAAAACTTTTCAAATGTCGCCTGAAAATCCATATAAACAAAATGCATGGTTTGCCCTACACCTGTGCATTCGGTGAGTTTCTCAAAGAACCAATTAACTTAGTCATCACAACTTGACCTTTACAAATTTAAACCGATGAGCATGATCAACACATGCCTTACAACAACCTGAATTTATATAGTACCTCCGACGTACTAAAGCATCCCAAGGCACCTCACACGAGTGGTATCAAATCTTTTACACAGATCCACATAAAGAGATATTGGGACAGATGGCCAAATGCTTGGACAAAAGGGTTGGTTCTAAGGAATGGCTTAAAGAAGGGGAGAGAGCAGGATATGAGGAGAGGTTTAGGGAAGGAAGTCAAGAATTTAGGGCCTAGCTGAAAGTGCAACTGTCAATGGTGATGTAACAGTGCTGGGGAAGCTCAAATGGCCAGAATTGGTGGAGTGCTGGGACCATGGAAAATTGTAAGGCTGGAGGATATTACAGAGATAGAGATAGGGAGAGACAAGACCATGGAATGGTCTGAACAGAAGGATGGGAATTTTAGATTTCAGTTTTGTTGCCAGACCAGGGTCAATGTAGGTCAGTTCATGGGTGAATGGGACATGGGATGAGTTCAGATATGGACAGCAGAACTTTGCACAAACTGAAGTTTACAGGGTGGAAAGTGGAAAGCTGTTTAAGAGGGCATCAGAATAATTGAGATCAGGGGTGACAAAGGCATGGATGGTGTTTTTAGTAACTGATGGGGTAAGGCAGGAAAGGCTGATATTACAGAAGTGGAAGTAGGTGGCATTGTTGATGGGACTATAAGAGCCAACAGTGAGGACTATTTCTGCCTACAACTCAACATGTTCTATTTTATCATCAGTTGTATGTGACAACATTGGCAATGCAGCATCATTTCCAATAGTAAAGATTAATACAAAGTAACCAGTTAAAACCACAGCCACATTTAAAAGAAATATATATATTTATTAGGGGTATTTGCAGTTTTTATAATAATAACAATAAGAGCAACATAAACATGGCACATAAAACATTTCCATCTTCCATCCCCATCACATTCTTCACACCCCCACCAGTAAAACAATAGTCTAGCTCTCCCCCTCCCTTGGATTTCTGCTTCTGCTGACATTTTAATTATCTTCGAGAAAGTCGACAAACGGCTGCCATCTCTGGGCGAACCCTACCATTGACCCTCTTAGGGCGAACTTTATTTTCTTGAGACTGAGAAACCCAACCATGTCACTAACCCAGGTCTCTAATTTGGGAGGCTTTGAGTCCCCTCCACATTAGTCGGATCCATCTCCGGGCTACCAGGGAGGCAATGGCCAAGGCATCAGCCTCTTTCGCCCCTGAACTCCCGTCTCTTCCGACATTCCAAAAATCGCCACCTCGGGACTTGGCACCACCCGTGTTTTAAGTACCGTGGACATAGTCTTAGCGAACCCCTGCCAAAACCCTCTAAGCTTCAGGCAAGCACAAAACATGTGGACATGATTTGCCGGACTTCCCGCGCACCTCACACACCTGTCCTCAACCCCGAAAAACTTACTCATCCGGGCCATGGTCATGTGTCCACAGCCACATTTTGTGATTCCACCTAAATCTGTACTGTTGAATTCCCCCAATGACCGACAGCCCTTAACAAAAGTTACAGAAGCAATTGCAAATCTGTTAGTCCTACTTCAATTCTGTGCAAAGCAATAGAACTGGTTATCAAGAAAAGCTTGACCACTACCTGAACAACAATTAATCAGGTAAACAGCAATTAAAATGGAAGGGACGGTTTCTATTAAATTGACCTTCTTGTACAGATAGGCTGTGGAATGTGTAGAACCCAAATGGGAGAGACAGCAGGAACACATGCTAGGGTAGAAATGAACGACTGGTTTATTACGATATACACAGAATCATGAAAACCACTACTCCTCTCCCAAAAGTGCCACCCTCCCTGGCCTGCACCCAGGCCAGGGTTTTTATATAGAGTAGTTTTCCCTTGTTAAGAGGAAATCCCGCCTCCAATTACCAGGGGAGTTCATAAGTAAGGGGGAAGTAAGGGGGGGGAATCGAATGGAGCACAGTCCTTGGCCCCCAAAGGGGTCAGAACAGAATGTATTGTGCAGTGTAGAAATTAGTATGTCATGTGCTTTATTTTCAAGCATATATTTGCAATGTAGGTATTATCTCCATTGTCAAATTCATGATACCCATATTTGGTTTAGGTGTTCTGCCTCTTCAGTTTGCAAATTAAAGGTCAATTGCCTGTTAAAGGACTATTTTGGCAAATTGGTCACTCCATGTGTGATAATGGCTTCCCTCATGATGCCAAGCGAAGGTAAGTGTTGGGACTTTTTTTTTTCAAAAACACCCTCCACCGGAATCATGATTACCACATCCTGTAGCTGGCTCTCTTCCTGGACGTACGTCAGGGGAGCCATGCAACCTAAGATTCATTTCTTCAATGGGACTAGTAGCCAATGCCGACAGATTACCTTGAGAGTGCATCTGAAACAGTGCTGTTAGGGCATTCTGAATTCTCCCTCTGTGTACCCACCGAACAGGCGCCAGAATGTGGCGACTAGGGGCTTTTCACAGTAACTTCATTGCAGTGTTAATATAAGCCTACTTGTAACAATAAAGATTATTATTATAGCCAATCAGAGAGTCGGACAGATATCTTAAGAGCTACAGGAATCTAAACCAGTAGAACACACATTCAATGATCTCACAATCCTCCAGGGTACCCTTAGGAATCCTAGTTTCAAAGCTAGGCAATAGAAAGGGCAAACATATCTCTATTTATCCTGGCAATTTCCCGTTCTGTTCTCTACCAGATTTTTTATCTTTTCACTATCCACAAAATGTTTACATTTCTCAGGAACAGAAGGGTCAGTAACTTAAGGACACAGATTTAAAGTAATTAGTAAAAGACCCAGAGGTGATAGAAAAACATTTTTAATGCGTCAAGTTACTATGATCCAGAATGCATTTCCTGGAAAGGTTGAGGAAGCAAATCCAATAATAACATTCAAAAATAAATTGGATAAATACTTAAAACGGAAAAATAAACATTACTGGGGCAGAACTATGGAACTGATTGGAGCAGACACAGGCTTGATTTGTTGGTCTACCATTCCAAGATTTTATGGTACTGAGTCACACACCTATTATTTTTCCATTTGAGAAAGGTTTAATCTTTAGTCTCACTTCAGGTTTGCCAGTTCTGTAATAATGTTCATTAGTCCTATAATCATGGTTTGACTTAAGTAATCAGCCTTTATCTGCTTAATCTACCACCATTATTTTAAATACCTGGATCACATCTCCATTAAGATTGCTTTCCTCCAATAAAAGCAAATTACATTTTGTTACCCTACCCTCAGCACTAACCGCAGAGCTTAATTGACTTTATCGACCACTCAAGCTTTGTTCTGAAGTTTATGATGTCATTTGAACTGCTGAGACATAATTCCATCTTTATAATGTGTTCTCACCAGAATATTCTGGTTTTTATAACCCTGGGAATCAAAGAGTTACACGATATTTAGTGACTTCCATTTTACACATTGGAAATCGGAGTGCACGGTTTTTGATAAATGTGTGTCAGTGAAGATACAATATTTATTGTAGTCAGTGAGGAGCCGCGAAAAGATAAGTCAAAAGTAGTTTGGCCCCATCTTGGGCCGGCTTTTATCCCGGGGAATTAGCGAGCCCCACTTTTGGGTCTCCGCCCTTCAGTGGGGGAGCTTGTATTCCACGAGCCCCACAGGGAGGTTGACCGGGTCATCCCCATGGGTCTCGTGGGGGCTATAACATCCCTCCCCCCCAAAGTTTGCACGTCCCTCTGTCGTGGGGAGTGGAGGAGGTTGCCTTTTCCGCTTTTCCCGCGGTTGCGCCTACGGCTGCTGTGGGGCTGGGCCGGGGTGGCGTGTAGCATGTCAGGGAACGCCGTTTGTGTGTCGATTGTCTATGGGGACACTGTCGGCGACTGTTCTCTACCGAGGTTATAGTCTAAAAACGCGGATGCCTGTGTCTCCATGTCGGATCCTAAATCCTCCACCTCACGTAACTCATTGTCAGGGTTCCTAGGGGGTGATATACTCAGGCGGGGCTAGAAAACAGTTCCTCCGGTGGGGTTGGTCCTGATGCTGGCTCCCTGCTCCAGAGGTGGCCCAGATGCTTATGCACCATCCGTTCACTTGTTTTTATCGTGTAAGGTACCAGTTCAGTCTGTTTCACAACAGTCCCAGGAATCCACTGGGCACCGTCTGCGAAGTTTCAGACGTAAACTGTGTCCTCCTGCCGGAAACTTCTGTCCTGCATCTGTCTGCTTCAGTACTGCTTCTGGAGGTCTTTAGCACAGGGCTAAATCGCTGGCTTTGAAAGCAGACCAAGGCAGGCCAGCAGCACGGTTCAATTCCCGTACCAGCCTCCCTGAACAGGCGCCGGAATGTGGCGACTAGGGGCTTTACACAGTAACTTCATTTGAAGCCTACTTGTGACAATAAGTGATTTTCATTTCATTTCATTTCATTTCTTGTCTCTGTTCCACTTTCCCGCTAATAGCAGGGAACGTTGGCGAAGGCGGGTTCATCAGGCCCATCGACAGTTCCACCAGTGCCATTCTGGTCATAACGTGTGGTGTCGTCTGGCTGCTGAACAAATAACATGCAGTCCTCATCTCCATGGATCCCATGGCTTGTTTCCTCATGCCCTTTTTGAAAGTCTGCACTGCTCGTTCAATCAGACCATTTGAGGAAGTGTGGATTGGGGCTGTCCGATGTGCTTCACCCCATTTATCTTCATGAAGCATGCAAACTCTTCGCTGGTAAATGGGGTACCGTTGTCTGTGATGAATACCTATGGGATGCCACGGGTATTGATTGAGAATTGTAGCTTCTCAATGGTGGCCTTTAAAGTGGTGGATGGCATTTGTTGGGTGTCTAACCAATTGGAATGGTTGCTATGACCTTGTCAGTCCTTGGTGGCTATGGGGCGCATGTCGGTAATGGGAGGTGGGTCAGAGCATCCATGTTTGCAATCTGTGTGCCCGGGCGATACTCAAACATGTACTCGTAGGCTACTAAAAATAGGGCCCATCGCTGTATCTGGGCAGATGCTATTGGTGGAATCGCCATGTCCTCTTCAAACAATCTGAGCAATGACTTATGGTCCATTATGATGATAAAATGATGTCTGTACACATACTGGTGGAATTTCTTCACCGCAAAGACAATGACCAGCCGTTCTTTCTCAATCTGAGCACAGTTGCGCTCCACAGTGGCCCAAGTCCCCGATGCGTAAGATATTGGTCTCTCCATTTTGCTGTCCAGGCGGTGGGATAACACCGCCCCGATTTTGTATGAGGGGTCGTAGTCGGTCAATAACCCTGATGATGACAGTCGCTGCTTCACCCTGGTGAAGGTTTCTTCTTGTGGCACTCTCCCCTTGTGCTTTTTCAGTAGCGCGTGCAGTGGTGTGAGGATACTGGCCAAGTTAGGGATAGATTTCCCGCTACAATTCAGGAGTCCTAAGAACGACTGCAATTCAGTCGTATTCTCAAGCATGGGGGCTTGTTTGATTGCTCGCACCTTCTCTTCTACTGGGTGAAAGTTGTCTAAGTTGACATGGTACCCTCAGTATGTGACCTCTTTTGTGTAAAAAACACATTTTCCTCTCATACTTGTCTTGGAAAACCGGCGAAGGACTTCCTCCATGTTTCTCAGGTGCTCCTTTCTGGGATTCCGGTGACCAAGACGTCATCCAGGTAGACCACCACTCGTAGTAGTCCTTGAAAGATGTTCTCTATGACTCTCTGGAAAATAGTGCAAGCTGATGACACCCCGAATGGCAACCTTGTATATTAATGGGGGATTAATGGTCATGAATTTCCTGGAAGCCCTGTCCAGCTCCAATTGGAGGTATGCATGACTCATGTTGAGTTTAAAAAAAGAGTGTCCAGCTTTGCATAGAGGTCCTCAATTTGAGGCATTGGGTCTCTGTGCAAATGAGAGGCCTGTTAGCTTGTAATCCCTACACAGACAGTTTTATTTGGTTTCAGTACCGGGATTACAGGTGCTGCCCAATCTGCAAATTGTACCAGCCGGATGATTCCTAGGCTTTTCAGGCGGTTGATCTCATCCTCTATCTTTGTCAGCAATAAGTAGGGAACTGCCCTGAATTACTTTGGTTGGGCGTCAGGGTCTACGTGAGTCTTTGCCACAGCACCTTTGATCTTACCCACTTTCGGGTACTTCCACAGGACTTGGTATAATCCCCCGGAGTCCATCCTGAAAATCCGCTGCCAGTCTAAATGAAGCCACTGCAACCAATCACGGCCCGGCAGACTCGAGCCGGGGCCCCGTATTATTATCAAGGGCAACCTGATGGACTGCTGTCCATAAGCAACTGGGGTCATTATTGTACCTGCGATAGCCAGTGGTTCCCCCGTGTACGTTGCCAAGCTTGCCTTGGTGCCCCTCAAGTTCAAATGCCTGCCGTCGTATCACTGAGACGGCAGCCTCCCGTGTCCAGCTCCATTTCCAGCGGGTGACCATTCACCTGGGTAAAGTTGATGGGACAACCCACGGTGCGGCGATGCAATTCAACTGCATGCACTCGTCTTTGTTAGGCTATTCTAGGTGGAGGGTCCTGGCTCCAGGTGGAGGGTCCTGGCTCTAGGCATGAGCCTCCCTCGACCAGGGTGAATTGCTTGTTGGCTGACCTGACGTTGCTGGTCCCTATGGTTTCTTTGGCCTCAGATGCCGCACCTCTGTGAGTTATCCTCCAGTGGTTCAGGGGAGATGTCTTGCCTGGCTTCAGCAGCCTTCAACCAACAGGCCTGGCCCTGACAGTTTTCGGGCAAGACCTGGGTCCTAGAGGTTCTGTTCCTAGGGGCTGCCACTTAGCTGAATGGGGGGGCGTCCTACGCTATTCCCCTCCATCTTTGATGTATCCTGGTGCTCCTGGACTCCCTTCTCTGCACTCTCCCATGAGAAGAAGATTTCAATGGCCCTCTTTAGGTCCAAAGATGGCTCGGCCAGAAATCTTTGCTGGGTCGCCACGTTGTTAACTCTGCACACATGGCGGTCTCGTAGCATCTCCGTAATCGCAGAGCTCTGCCAGTTTGCATAAGTGTGCAAGAAACTCAGTAACAGACTCACCCAGGTTCTCTCAGCCGTATTGAACGGGTGCCACGGTTGCACAGTGGTTAGCACTGTTGCTTCACAGCACCAGGGTCCCAGGTTCGATTCCCAGCTTGGGTCACTGTCTGTGCGGAGTATGCACGTTCTCCCCGTGTCTGCGTGGGTTTCCATCGGGTGCCCTGGTTTCCTCCCACAAGTCCCGAAAGACATGCTGTTAGGTAATTTGGACATTCTGAATTCTCCCTCTGTGTACCCGAACAGGCGCCGGAATGTGGCGACTCGGGGCTTTTCACAGTAACTTCATCGCCGTGTTAATGTAAGCCTACTTGTGACGATAGAGATTATTATTATTATCTTTGGACAATGCCGACAGCTTGGGGTCATAGTGGTTCGATACGAGCGCCACCAATTCATCAAACATCTTGGAGTCTGGGTCCGCAGGGTAGGTTAGGCTCTTTATGACGCTGAAAGTGGGGGGCCCACAGGCGGTGAAAAGAATCATCTTCTGGTGGTCCTCCCCAGTAATAGTGTTCGCTCAGAAAAAATAGCACATACGCTCCACGTACTTAGCCCAGTCTTTCACACTCGCGTCAAAAGCGCCCAGTCTTCCAAAGAGTGGCATTTTTGAAACAGTGCTAACCTTGCTTCTCTGTGTTGAGATGCAGCCGCGTTCTGTGTGTCTCGCAGCGCCGCCTGTCGTTCCGTTTTATCCTCATCGCCAATATTGTACTCAATGAGGAGCCCCGAAACGTTAAGTTAAAAGTAGTCTTTTTCCTACTCCCAGTTAGGAAATACAGCAACTAAGCAACATTCCAAATCCCAGCCGGGACCATCCTGAGGTGCCCCTTCCTGGGTAAGCTTTTATCTCGAGCAATTAACAAGCCCGTTATTGGGCCTTCGACCCTCAGTGGGGAGCTTGTATTCCACGAGCCCCAAGGCGAGATCGACCGGGTTTTCCTGTGGGTCTGGTGGGGGTTATAACAGTAAAATTATAAACTCTCCTATATGAATATCATTCAGGAAAGAGGAATGTGCAACGGAGGTAGGGAACATAGTGCACCACCAGCACATGTTATAAGTACATCAGATATTAACAATTTCCTCATGTGCATTGTTGGCCTCCTGCTCTCCATGGGGCCTCAGACAATAATCTTTATAACGCATAGTCAGTGGCTGCACAGGCAGAAGGCATTAGTGAACTATCCGTCTCACCTCAAAACCTCCACAAGCTTATAGCCAACGCAGAACAACAGTTACCAAGACACTGGGAAAGAAATAGCAGAGGTCAGGAAATTAATAATCACACTGACTACTTTTCTATTTTAAAAGATAACCCCAATCCCTTAAATTCTGCTCTCATCCTTCCATATTCCCAGCTGGCTTCTCCTTTATGTCCTCGTCCACTTTGGTTTTATACGTAACCTTTGGCATCTCAGAAGCTTGCAACACAAGCTAGAAGCCTGAATGTTTTGTTTTACAACTTCACCGAGGTTCATGCCTTTTAGTAACACACGAGGGAGGAACAAGGTACACAGTTTTTCAATAACCTGAATAGCAGTCTTCAGTATCCAAAGGGAATTTACAAATGTTGTTTCCTTTTGTCTACTGTGGCGTGCCTTAAAGATTTATGCTTGTAGGTTAAAGCTTTAAATGCGTCTAACAAGTCTGAAATGGAGCTTTGGAGTCCATTTGCCCATTGTTTTCTGTCTTCCTTAGGGGGGAGAACTGGTTAGAGACAGTGAGTAAAAATTCCCTTCGCAATTGACGTGTACTCAAGCACGAGTAGAACGGGGCAAGAGCAGACTTCAACATTACTTCAAGGGCACTAAAATCAAACTTTCTTTTGTTTCCCTTTCGCTTGTGCAAAAGCATCTATTGGACCTCAAGAAGATATTATCACATGTAATTGGTTGTAGTTCTGCAAAAAACACATTGTGCATGAATTGGATGGATAATATCAGGGATGGAATAAATTAAAGGGAGAGATATCAGTTTGCATTCTTCGACATAGCTGGGGCTAAGAGGGCTTTTTAACACTTTCAGTTGAACAATAACATCCATTATTAGCAGTGACCAAGATAGTCCACAATTCTAGTGTTGATTAGGAATTGAGGCCACAGGGCACAGAGGACAATTATTTCTTCAACTTTATTGACAAATGGGGATTATTGCTATTATACATTATTTAAATTGCTTGTTTTAAATATGTACAATAATAATAATGTATTATTAGTGTCACAAGTAGTCTTACATTAACACTGCAATGAAGTTACTGTGAAATCCCCTAGTCGCAGTCCAGGCAGAAGCAGTGAAAAAAAATACTGTTGTAACACTCACCTGGGAAAACATCTGCTGGCTCAGACACAGGAAGCACCACATGTCAATTCCTGGAAAGAGAAACTAGCGATCTGTGTTTAAACCCGATTGATCCTTGAGCTGCAAACCATTCATTCATTTCCCTTACTGGACTCTGATTGACAACTTCCACACACATACAACTTTCAGCCTTGCTTTATTCATCTTCTTTCACAAGAAGTGCTCTAACCATGATATTAATAAACATCAGCCACTCCAAAGAGAGTTAAGTGTGTTCCAATCACCTCTTCACGCTTGAGTGATTTTGAAGTGCTCAGCTGGAAATTGACAGCACTTCTCCTGGAACAGGAGAACGCATTGTGGGGGTGGGGGCGGTCTGGAATATTCCGGCCGAGTAGTCCATTAACTCTGTGGGTGTGATACAGCGACTGTGTTGTACCCGGTGTGGATCGGGGCACATCTGGTGAATAGTGGTAGAGGGTAGAATTGAAATTCGTGCTGGGTGTGGACCATTTTGCCCACTCCCAATGGCGAGTTCCGGATCTCACCCCAAAATGGCGAGAATATCATTAACCCATTAATATCATTAACTTGCACTCATTTCAAACTCATTAACAAGATTGAGGTTGAATGCAGCGGCCTCCTGGGAATTACCCAACCCCCAGCAAGAAATCATGCGGGCATCGTTTAGTACACCTTTTCAAAATGTGAAGCTTCTGCAATGGTTGCTGAGGGGAAGTGAGGAGGTGAGTAGCCATTTCCAATCCCCGGCATGCAGCTCAAGGGCACCAGTGCTGTAGCACCGGTACTCGGGTGGAGAGAGGGGGCAGCCTTCAGGAGGGTTGGGGTTGTTCCGGGAGCTGGTGTGTTCCAGGTCATGGGCCGCTCCTGGGCCCGCCGGGGGGGGGGTTGTGTCTGTGAGGCCTTCAAGACATCTTTAAATATTGTGGAGACCCATAACAGGGACAACCACAGTTGCAGCCTGTCTGTGCTAGCAAACACTTCCAGCACAGAGCCCTGCTGCGGCTTCTATCCTGAAATTCAATTTCACTCCCTTTGACTGTGAGCAGCCTCTAGCTTCACAGATGAAGGCTATTTCAAATGAGGAGCTAGCCTTGTTAGTTGTGATAGCACTTCATGCTCCTGAACTCTCAAGTGCCTCCTCGAAGGCACAGGTGCCATGTCTCAGAGGATGATAAGTGCATTGCATGTCGAGCAACCTTTATGCCTGAGCAGTGTGCCTGAACTCTGGGAGCATGGCAAATTAATATAATTTGGTGCATTGATAACTAATCGGAAGAAAATGATGTGAAGCTGCCGGTGCTGGACCAGGGCGGGCACAGTAAGAAGTCTCACAACACCGGAGCAGCGCTCCGAAAGCTTGTGATTTCCAATAAACCTGTTGGACTTTAACTAGTGTTGTCAGACTTCTTACTAATCGGAAGAAAAGAATAGGATTTGACCTTAAAAAAAAGAAAGTAACTTTGTGGGTTGCTATGAGACCTTGATGAAACACATTGATCTTTCACAAGTAAGGCCTGGAGCCGGATTTTCAAAGCGGAGTTGGGAACCAAACAGCCAGATGAATTCTAAATCCCGATCCACGCCTGAATTGCGTCGCTCGTGCCGTGCAACATTTGAATGTATATGCTCTGATTTGGCAGGAGGTCAGGGCACCAAATGCCTCTAGGAAACCTGAGCTTCCTGCCTGGTGCCATTAGCAAAGCCAAGTGGCAGATATGTTGGGGCCTGCTGACACCTTGCAGAAAGCAGCTCATCAGAAGGTCATGGATGATAAATAGTTGGGAATGTGGGTGTCGGAGACAAACCATTGGGCTTATAGGCCCAATAACTTTCAACATTACAAGAGGCTCTTTTCTTTGTCCAAATTGCTCGGGTATGCAAAGCAAGCTTTAAAAATCTCAATCTGGATGCTCTCTCGGCCCCTTAACAAGTTCCTCAAGGAGGTTAATGGGCTGTTAATTGGTGACAAGCAGGTTCTCCGTTCCCACCCCCCCAACCCAATTCTTTGAAGGTTTGAACCTTTTCCTGGATCAGGATCCTGAGGAGACCTCCAGCAGCACGATTTTCAAATCTGCCCATCCCCAGTAGGAATTTGAAAATGCAGCCCCTGGTTTCATACACAAAACAGGCAAATGTTTTACATGTTGTTACCGTGAATTACCAGCATGTGAAATGTTCAAAACAGTTCCAATTGTCATCACACTACACTGGCAATCTCATTCAGAGCATTCATTAAGATGGTCAGTGCTGGACATGTGAGTTACCCATTTATATAATATGGGCTGAGGGAGACATTTGGGCCAAAGTAGTGCAATCTTTTCACTTTGCCAAACTAAACTACACCTGGCCTGGGAATACATGGACATACTGGGATAATGACACAAATTAACATTTATACTATTATACCATATAATCACTACATCACTGAATGCTCTAATCACTACACCACAGAACCCTCTAATCACTACACCACTGAACCCTCTAATCACTACACGACTGTACCCTCTAATCACTACACCACTGTACCCTCTAATCACTACACCACTGAGCCCTCTAATCACTACACCACTGTACCCTCTAATCACTACACCACAGAACCCTCTAATCACTACACCACGGAACCCTCTAATCACTACACCACTGAACCCTCTAATCACTACATCACTGCCCTCTAATCACTACACCACAGAACCCTCTACTCACTACACCACTGAACCCACTAATCACTACACCACTGTACCCTCTAATCACTACACCACAGAAGCTTTTAATCACTACACCACTGTACCCTCTAATCACTACACCACAGAACCCTCTAATCACTACACCACTGAACCCTCTAATCACTACACCACCGAACCCTCTAATCACTACACCACTGAACTCTCTAATCACTACACCACTGAACCCTCTAATCACTACACCACTGAACCCTCTAATCACTACACCACATAACCATCTAATCACTACACCACCGAACCCTCTAATCACTACACCACTGAACTCTCTAATCACTACACCACTGAACCCTCTAATCACTACACCACTGTACCCTCTAATCATTACACCACTGAACCCTCTAATCACTACACCACAGAACCCTTTAATCACTACACCACCGAACCCTCTAATCACTACACCACTGAACTCTCTAATCACTACAGCACTGAACCCTCTAATCACTACACCACTGAACTCTCTAATCACTACACTACTGAACCCTCTAATCACGACACCACTGTACCCTCTAATCACTGCAACACTGTACTCTCTAAATACTACACCACTGTACCCTCTAATCGCAACATCAGTGTACTCTCTAATCACTACACCACTGTACCCTCTAATCACGACCCCACTGTGCCATCTAATCATGACACCACTATACCCTCTAATCCCTGCACCACTGTATCCTCTAGCTGCTACACCACTGTGCCCTCTAATCACTACACCACCATGCACTGTAATAATGACACCACTGCACTATCTAATCAATATATCACTGTACTTCCTTATCACCACACCACTGTATCTTCTAACAACTGCATCACCGTACCTTCTAATCACTACACGACTGTACCCTCTAACCACTGCAACACTGTGCCCTCTAACCACTATACCACTGTACCCTCTTATCACGACACCACTGTACCCTCTAACCACTACACAACTGTACACAAGGGCAGCACGGTAGCACGTGGCTCGCACTGTGGCTTCACAGCGCCAGGGTCCCAGGTTTGATTCCACTGTCTGTGGAGTCCGCAAGTTCTCCCCGTGTGTGCGTGGGTTTCCTCCGGGTGCTCCAGTTTCCTCATGGCAGTCTGGTACAAAAGGTGAAGTCACATGGGATCAAAGGTGAGCTGGCAAGATGGATACAGAACTGGCTAGGTCATAGAAGGCAGAGAGTAGCAATGGAAGGGTGCTTTTAGCACAGGGCTAAATTGCTGGCTTTGAAAGCAGACCGAGGCAGGCCATGGCAGGGCATGGTTCGATTCCCGTAACAGCCTCCCCGACCAGGCACCGGAATGTGGCGACTAGGGGCTTTTCACAGTAACTTCATTTGAAGCCTACTTGTGACAATAAGCGATTTTCATTTAATTTCATTCTGATTGGAGGCTGTGACTAGTGGTGTTCCTCAGGGATCAGTGCTGGGACCTTTGCTGTTCGTAGTATATATAAATGATTTGGAGGAAAATGTAACTGGTCTGATTAGTAACTGTGTGGACGACACAAAGGGTGGTGGAATTGCAGATAGCGATGAGGGCTGTGAGATAATACAGCAGGATTTAGATCGTTTGGAGACTTGGGCGGAGAGATGGCAGATGGAGTTTAATCCAGACAAATATGAGGTAATGCATTTTGGAAGGTCTAATGCAGGTAGGGAATATACAGTGAATGGTAGAACCCTCAAGAGTATTGACAGTCAGAGAGATCTAGGAGTACAGGTCCACAGGTCACTGAAAGGGGCAACACAGGTGGAGAAGGTAGTCAAGAAGGCATACGGCATACTTGCCTTCATTGGCTGGAGCATTGAGTATAAAAATTGGCAAGTCATGTTGCAGTTGTATAGAAACTTAGTTAGGCCACACTTGGAGCATAGTGTTCAATTCTGGTTGCCACACTACCAGAAGGGTGTGGAGGCTTTAGAGAGGGTGCAGAAGAGATTTACCAGGATGTTGCCTGGGATGGAGGGCATTAGCTATGAGGAGAGGTTGAATAAACTCGGTTTGTTCTCACTGGAACAACGGAGGTTGAGGGGCAACCTGATAGAGGTCTACAAAATTATGAGGGGCATAGACAGGGTGGATAGTCAGAGAGTTTTTACCAGGGTAGGGGAGCATAGGTTTAAGGTGCGAGGGGCAAGGTTCAGAGGAGAAGTACGAGGCAAGTTTTTTACACAGGGTAGTGGGTGCCTGGAACTCGCTGCAGGAGGAGGTGGTGGAAGCAGGGACGATAGTGACGTTTAAGGGGCATGTTGACAAATACATGAATAGGATGGAAATAGAGGGATACGGACCCCGGAAGTCGAAAAGATTTTAGTTTAGACAGGCAGCGTGGTCGGCACAAGCTTGGAGGACTGAAGGGCCTGTTCCTGTGCTGTACTTTTCTTTGTTCTTTGTTCCTCTCACAGTCCAAAGATGTACAGGTAAGGTGCATTGTCCTGCTAAATTGCCCTTCGTGTCCAGAAACGTTACGTGGGGTTGTTGGGTTGCTGGGATGGGTGGAAGTGAGAGCTTAAGTGGGTCGGTGCAGACACGATGGGCCGAATGGCCTCCTTCTGCACTGTACGTTCTATGTTGTATGATAATCACTATATCACTGTACCCTCTGATCACTGCACCACAGTACCCTCTAATCACTACACCACTATACCCTCTAATCACTACACCACTGTACCCTCTAACCACTAAACCACTGTATCTTCCAATCACTACACCACTATACCTCCAAGCTTGTGCCGACCACGCTGCCTGTCTAAACTAAAATCTTTTCGACTTCCGGGGTCCGTATCCCTCTATTTCCATCCTATTCATGTATTTGTCAACATGCCCCTTAAACGTCACTATCGTCCCTGCTACACCACTATACCCTCTAATCACTACACCACTATGCCCTCTAATCACTACACCACTGTACCATCCAAAAACTACATCCTGTGCCATCTAACAACTACATCACTGTACCTTCTAATCAGTACCCCACTGTACCTTCTAATCACTACACAACTGTACCCTCTAACAACTACATCACTGTACCTTCTAATTAGTACCCCACTGTACCTTCTAATCACTACACCTCTGTACCCTCTAACCACTACACCACTGTACCCTCTAACCACTACACTACTGTATCCTCTGACCTTACACTACGGAACTCTGTAATGACTACAATCCTGTACCCTCTGGCCTCGCCAGTACTTTATCCTCTAAGCAACATACTACTGTATCATCTAGCTACAACATCAATGCATCTTCTAACCATCACACTAGTATACGCTCTAATCATAACACCTAAGCATCACACTGCCCTACCTTCGAACCACCACACCACTGTATCCTCCACCTAGTAAACTACTATATCCTCTACGCACCACAACACTTTCCTCTCTAACCACCGCACTACTGTATCCTCTAACCACCATACTACTGTATCCGCTAACCACTGCACCACTGTATCCTTGAACTACCACATCACTGAACCCTCTACTCACAAAACCACTGTACCTTCTAACCACCATACTACTGTATTATCCTGCCAGCACACCACTTTATCCTCTACCCACCATCCGACCACACTCTCTAACCACCTAACCACCACTGTATCACCTAACCACCACACTACTGTATACCCTAACAACTACACCACTGTATCCTCTAACCACCACTCCACTGTTACCTCTAACCAGCTCACCACAGAACTCTCTAATCACTTCACCACTGTTGCCTCTAACAAGCTCACCACTGTACCCTCTAATCACAACACCACTTATCCTCTAATCACCATACTACTGTACCCTCTAACCATCACACCATTGTGTCCCCTAACTACACCCCTAACTCTCAAACTACTGTATCCTCTAACCACCACTCTATTGATGTGCCATTTGCCAATGTGCTCTGTCGATTATTCGTTGGTCTACTATGTACGTACTGTGTACGTTCCCTTGGCCGCAATAAAATACTTTTCACTGTACTTTGGTACATGTGACAATCAATCAGTGCAACTCTAACCACTACACCAGTGAAGCCTCTAAGTACTCCATCACTGTACCCTCTAACCAGTACAATACAATGCCCCCTGTATGGCTGTATGTGAAAAAAGCAAACAATCAGCAACTTCCTCTGAAGTTCCATTTGGAATGGGGCATTCCAGAAAACTGGACCGATGGCCAACTGACAATGAAGCAAAAGTAAATTTTACCCTAAAAGTTACTTTTGGAGGAACGATTTCTGACAGCATCCCCTATTGTGTATTGGTGTTTTAGTAGGGCAGGTGTCAGTAATTCAGCAAGTAATTCCTGAACCCTCTCCCAGCTTCTGTCGTTTGATATAATCCTATGTAGTGGGAAGTGAAGGGATAGAAAAACGAGGTGAGGATACGAATTAATGTATGGTAAATTGCCATTAAATATGATGCCCACGTGGGTAAAGAATAAAAAAACTTTTAAACAAATTGCTAGAATGCTACATTGCATAATTGCTTTTCTGTTTCCTTTGGTAGAATGTGTTTTATTGTTATTATTGAACAGAATTTTAAAGTAAATGAAACCATCTAAAATTGACTGTAATTATGAGCAATTGGGGAATAGATTATTGTGCTTTTGAAAAGCAAAAAGAAATCATGTTAGACAGAGGAGTGTTATGCATGTCATGGAACCTCAATCTTTCCATTCATATCTTGTTGATGATTTAAGTAGTATTTCAGGGTTCAAAATCCATCAAGAATGAAATAATATCTGATCATTATTCTGCTGCATTAATACAGGAGAGAGTTTCACACTTTTAGTTTAATAAAAATGCCGTTGGCATCTGTATTAGAACATCTTCTTGGATATTTAACTGGGAGAATTTCATTATTAAAGGAGTATGTGCAGCTCCTACTAAGAAAGTGACCCGTACTAACAAACCATTATTCACTAATCAAGCACATTCCTTTCATAAAAATTCTTAAATTGTGTTACAGCAACAATCCTTATGCAAATTCTGCTGAATATATGTACACACCTGGTTTAGCCTGCGGCTGGTTTAGCACAGGGCTAAATCGCTGGCTTTGAAAGCAGACCAAGGCAGGCCAGCAGCACGGTTCAATTCCCGTACCAGCCTCCCCGAACAGGCGCCGGAATGAGGCGATGAGGGGCTTTTCACAGTAACTTCATTTGAAGCCTACTTGTGACAATAAGCGATTTTCATTTCATTTCACCTCCCAAGAACTGGACATTTTCATGGATAAGGAGTCTGTTTTGGAAACAACTTAAATCCTTTGCCAAAAATACGATTCAGATAACCGGCACTTTATTCTCAGTCACTAATTTGCAACATGTTTCAAAGGCTTGTGACCAAACATTCTTGTTCGCTGCCAAATTTTTGGATTTCAGAAAGTTATTAAATCAAAAGAGACAATTTGCTCACGACGATGAAACTAGACTGAGTCAACAATATCAAAATTCCCTGAATGCATTGTTGACTTTATTAGCCATGGAAAAAAAGTTATGTCTTAATCTGGAATTTGTCCATAATACATTAGCACAGAGCCTAAGCAACTGCCAAAGGATTGTATTGATAAGTGAGCCACTGTAATTATTGTTAAACGTAAGACACCATTGCCCTTTCACCAAATGAAAGCTTGCTGCTTCCAACCCAACATTTCACTAATTTTCTCTCCACCCCTTCTCTCTTCTCCTCGATGTTCCTGAGGACAATGATTCCATCCTGGACTCTGATTGCATCGAGCATGATGCTCAATGTGAAAGCTTTGACAGTGAGCATCAACCGGCGATGTATCAAAGGCAAAGAGAAATCAAACCTGAACCTTTTCTGCCCCAATAGTCGGACAAAGCAGATGTTGTTGGAATATGATAGGAGCTCTGGTTGATTTGCCTTTCCCTTATTGGTTGAAGCCAATCACAGTAACTTTCCAGCTGCCTAAACGGAAGTCAACTAACTCATGGTAGATCACAGGTGAAACTTGGGATCTCCTTGGTTTCTATGGGTTACCTACTCACTGCATAATACGTAAAGGATGTTGTCTGTGAACCCTAAACCTGTTCATTTTTACCTACTGATAAAAACACAAAAACAGGTTTTTGGTTCTTTCTGCTGAGATTTACTGAGGCAATCACACCAATGCTTTTCTTTTAATTTTATTGGGGTTTACTATGAATCCAAAACAAAAGGTAAAATAACCGGAGCCAGATCTTAATATAGCTTGTTCCTGTCTAAGCTGAACTGAGAAGAGTGATGCCATTTAGTCTTTCATTGTTGCTGTGGTGGTATGTATTAGGGGTAATACGGTACACCACGTGTCGACAGGCTATTGGTGGAGGGATGCCGGGTCCTGATAGGATCTGCCACCTACTGGACTCCACCCAGAAATGCCGGTACAAGAACCCAGTTTTTCCCTCCATTTCCCTCAGCAGCTGCATTCTGTAACCACGCTGCTGGGGATAAAGTTCTGCTTAATAAAGCCTTCAATTGACATTACCTCAACCTGCCTCGCGTCATATTGACGGTGCGTCAGTTACTTTAGCAGGGAATGACTTTTTAAAGCACTTCACAAAAGTGTGGTCAACATCAAGGAAGGAGATATTAGGATGAGGGACTGAAAGTTTGGTCAACCTGCCTCCCGTCATATTGACGGTGCTACAATTTATTAAGCAGAATTTAAATTGAAGAAAACGACGTGGGAACATGGAGCTCCGAATCACCCCGGAGTGCCTGCGCATCGCACCCCAAGCAGCTAACTCGGCCTCTATCTTCAAACACTGGATGGCATGCTTTGAGGGCTACCTCCGAATGGCCCCCGGCACACCGACAGACGAACAAAAGATGCAGGTCCTCTATTCCAGGGTGAGTCCTGACGTCTACTCCCTTATCGAGGACGAGGACGGTTTCACCGGTGCCATCGCCGCGCTGAAGGATATCTACATCCAGCCCGCCAACCAGGTTTTTGCTCGCTACCAGCTCGCCACACGACGGCAATTTCCGGGGGAATCGCTGGACGAGTTTTATAACGCCCTGCAGATCCTGGGTCGAAACTGCAACTGCCCGGTGGTAACAGCGAGTGAACACACAGAGCTCCTGGTCCGCGATGCGTATGTGGCAGGTTTGGCCTCTTCCCAGATCCGCCAGAGGCTTCTGGAGAAAGAATCTCTGGGACTTACAGAAGCTCGGGCCCTGGCGGCATCCCTCGATGTGGCCTCGCGTAACGCCCGCGCCTACGCCCCCGACCGCACTACAGCCCCTTGAGCTCCGTGGACCCCCGCTGCGGTCGACTCTCCGACACCCCCCCCCACCCCCGCAAACCTGCGCGGCCAAAACACCAGACCAACCGGGGGGGCCCCGCTGCTATTTTTGCGGCCAGCCGAAACACCCTCAGCAGCGATGCCCGGCCCGCGCGGCTACCTGCAAAAGCTGCGGGAAGAAGGGCCACTACGCGATGGTGTGCAAGTCCCGCCGGGTCGCCGCTATCTCCGGGGAAGAAACGGGACCACAGACCCAGCCCCCCCAGCGATCCACGTGTGACCAACGGACGCCGCCATTTTGGACCCGGACGCCACGAGGGAGAGATGGGCGCCGCCATTTTGTCCACCCCCGACCGCGCTCGATCCGTGGATGCCGCCATCTTGGCTGAAGGACCCCGACACAGACGGCCACATACTGCCTGATTACGATGCTCAACTTCAACAACCACGTCTGGCTTCGACGACCCTCGACCAGTCGCGACCCTGGACGCTCCAGACTGCAACCACTACAGTCCTAGTGAATGGCTATGAGACGCCGTGTCTTATCGACTCTGGTAGCATGGAGAGCTTCATTCATCCGGACACGGTAAGGCGCTGTTCCCTCGTAATTCGGCCAAGCACCCAGAAAACATTCCTGGCAGCGGGATCCCACTCCATTCAGATCACGAGGTTCTGCATCGCTAACCTAACGGTGCAGGGGAGGGAGTTCCGAAATTACCGGCTGTATGTCCTCCCCCATCTCTGTGCGCCCACACTCCTAGGGTTGGACTTCCAATGCAACCTCCAGAGTTTAACATTTAAATTTGGCGGCCCTATACCCCCACTGACTGTCTGCGGCCTCACGACCCTCAAGGTTGAACCGCCTTCCTTGTTTGCGAACCTCGCCCCGGATTGCAAACCCGTCGCCACAAGGAACAGACGGTACAGCGCCCAGGACCGAGCATTTATCCAGTCCGAAGTCCAGAGGCTGCTGAACGAAGGCATCATCCAGGCTAGCAACAGTCCCTGGAGAGCCCAGGTGGTAGTTGTTAAGACCGGGGAGAAACAGAGGATGGTCGAAGACTACAGTCAGACCATCAACAGGTGCACTCAGCTGGATGCGTACCCTCTCCCCCACATATCCGACATGGTCAATCGGATTGCACAGTACAAGGTCTTTTCCACCGTGGACCTCAGGTCCGCCTACCACCAGCTCCCCATCCGTCCCGTGACCGCAACTATACTGCCTTCGAAGCAGACGGGCGGTTATACCACTTTTTAAGGGTTCCATTCGGCGTCACGAACGGAGTCTCGATCTTCCAACGAGAGATGGACCGAATGGTTGACCAGCACGGTTTACGGGCCACGTTCCCGTATCTCGACAACGTCACCATCTGCGGCCACGACCAGCAGGATCACGACGCCAATCTCTGCCATATTGCAGAACTAACCCTCAATTTTACCAGAACCCATTAACTTCTCATATCATATAAGCCTCATTATGCTCCATCTCCACTGCTACTAAATCCCGCATGTCTACCTCCAATTTGTACGTGTTTGTCTGCTATGTCCTACCTCCAAACTTACACATGTTGCCTGCTATTGTCCTATATGTCATGGTTTTAAAACCAAGGGTCTTTGGAATTCAATCTCTCAAACACTGATAAAAATTCTGGCATCCCATACAATAAACACAGAATTTGAGTGAATTCATCACTGTAAATGAGTGACCCTGACACTATTATATTCTCTGTTGCTTGGCATAATACTTCTATTGTTCTCCAAAAATTCCTCCAGACCGCTCACGCCCTGAACCTCACTTACAACAAAGAAAAATGCGTGTTCCGCACCGATCGTCTAGCCATCCTGGGCTACGTAGTGCGTAATGGAATGATAGGCCCCGACCCTGAACGCATGCGCCCCCTCATGGAGTTCCCTCTCCCCCACTGTGCCAAAGCCCTGAAACGTTGCCTGGGCTTCTTTGCTTATTAGTCCAGTGGGTCCCCCAGCACGCAGACAAGGCCCGTTTGGATTTCAAAGGCCCCCTCCCCTCCACCGATCGCAATGCGTACTTCCTGAACGTCGTTGACGAATACTCCCGTTTCCCTTTCACCATCCCCTGCCCCGACATGACAGCATCCGCGGTCATTAAAGCCCTCGGTACCATTTTTACACTGTTCGGTTTCCCCGACCATATCTATAGCAACAGGGGGTCCTCCTTTATGAGTGACGAACTGCGTCAATTCCTGCTCAGCAGGGGCATAGCCTCGAGCAGGACGACCAGTTACAACCCCCGGGGGAACGGGCAGGTAGAAAGGGAGAATGGAACGGTCTGGAAGGCCGTCCTGCTGGCCCTCTGGTCTAGGAGCCTCCCAATTTCCCGCTGGCAGGAAGTCCTCCCGGATGACCTTCACTCTATCCGGTCCCTGCTGTGCACCACCACGAATGAAACGCCTCACGAGCGCCTCCTCCTCTTTCCACGAGCGCCTCCTTCCTCTTTCAGAGGAAGTCCTCCTCTGGAACGCCACTTCCGACCTGGCTAGCAGCTCCGGGACCCATTCTGCTCCGGAAACATGTGCGGGCGCACAAGTCAGATCCGTTGGTGGAACGGGTGCATCTCCTTCACGCCAACCCGCAATACGCCTATGTGGAGTACCCCGATGGCCGACAGGACACGGTCTCCCTGCGAGATCTGGCGCCCGCCGGAGCTACCCACACCCCCCCAATGCCAATCACCACCTTCTCACTCCCGCCGGTTCATCCCGTAGCCACCCCCTTCCCGGGGGGTTCAGTTCTCCTCCCAGACCCGCCCAGGAGTAAGGACACAGGGGACAGCGCTACGCTCCCAGAGTCAACGGGACGCGAGCTGCGCCATCACCACCACGCCCGAGACGATCGGAAAGGACGACCAGGGCGCCCATCCAGCTCATCGAATCGCTTTAACTCTCAACGTTTTCAGTTATTGTGTCTTGATATAGTTATGGCATCATGCCAACCCTGTTTGGCCCGTTGGCCCAGTTGAAGCGATAATTTTGTGTTTTGTTCAAAGTTACGGCACAGTACTGACTCTGTAAACCCCTACCACCATGCGAACCACCATCCCGCCGGGTTTTTTTCAACAAGGGGTGAATGTGGTGGTATGTATTAGGGGTAATACGGTACACCACGTGTCGACAGGCTATTGGTGGAGGGATGCCGGGTCCTGATAGGATCTGCCACCTACTGGACTCCACCCAGAAATGCCAGTATAAGAACCCAGTTTTTCCCTCCATTTCCCTCAGCAGCTGCATTCTGTAACCACGCTGCTGGGGATAAAGTTCTGCTTAATAAAGCCTTCAATTGATATTACCTCAACCTGCCTCGCGTCATATTGACGGTGCTACAGTTGCTTTAGCAGGGAATTACTTTTCAAAGCACTTCACAAAAGTGTGGTCAACATCAAGGAAGGAGATATTAGGATGAGGGACTGAAAGTTTGGTCAGAGGTAGGTTCTTAGAAGGATTGTAAAGAGGGAAAGGGAAGTGGGGAGGTCGAAAGGTGTATGAAGAGAATTCCAGTGTTTAGAATCCATATTACAGAAGGCGGAAAAGCCAATGGTGGGGCAAACAGGCCCCAATTGGAGAAACACGGAGTTACAGAATAGTTCTAGTTCTACAAAAAGTTACAGAAATGGCGAGGGCCAAGACTGTGAAGGGATTTGAGCACAAGGAAAGGAATCTTTTAAAATTGGAATGCAGTGCTATTATAGGTCAACAAGGACAGGGGTAATAAGGGAGCTAGGAGGTCGTGTAGAATAGTATGTGCACAGCAGAATTTTGGATGAACCCATGTTATTGAGGATGGGACACAGCCAGGAGGCATTTGAATAGCTGGATATGAAGCTAACAAAGGCCTGGATCACTCATTCTGCTAATGTGACTCTATTCCCTGTAATATTTTCATGTCCTGTTTTTTCTGTGATGACTGTCATGTTTTGCTGGCATGTTAAATTTACTAGGCCACAGTTTGATGTTATGCTACCATTCTACTTGCAACACTTCTGATTGCAACATTCCTGCTACATATTTGACTTCCAAGGTGGATCTTTTCTACCCCGGTCAATTTCTTCGCAGTCACACAACATCCTGGGGGGTTACCATTGTCCAGAAACTGAACTGGACTAGCCATATAAATACTGTGGCTACAAGAGCAGGTCAGAGCCTAGGAACCCTGCGGCAAGTGACTCACCTCCTGACTCCCCAAAACCTGTCCACAAGGCACAAGTCAGGAGTGTGATGGAATACTCTCCACTTGCCTGGATGGGTGCAGCTCCAAAAATATTCAGAAGCTCGACACCAACTAAGACAAAGCACCCCGCTTGATTGACACCCCATCGACCACCTTCAACATTCACTCCCTTCACCGCCGATGAATAGTGGTAACTGTGCGTGCCACCTACAAGATGCACTGCAGGAACTCACCAAGGTTCCTTAGATAGCACCTGCCAAATTTACGACTGCTATCATCTGGAAAGACAAAGGCAGCAGATACATGGGAACACCACCACTTGGAAGTTCCCCTCCAAGTCACACACCATCCTGACTTGGAAATATATCACTATTTCTTCATTGTCAAAACCCTGGAACTCTTTCCCTATCAGCACTGCGAGTTTACTTACACCCCAGGGTCTGCAGCGGTTCAAGAAGGCAGCTCATCATCACCTTCTGAAGGGCAATTAGGAATGGGCAACAAATGCTGGCTGAGCCAGCGAAGCCCAGATTCCATAAATTCAACTTTTAAACTTCCAGTCCCTCTGATCTACTGACAACACTGAGAAATATTTTGCTAATTTTGAAAAAGATCACCTATTAATTCTCATTTTCCTTCATAAAATTCAACAGGGAAAAATATACTGCCATTCCCCAAAGTCATACTGCTGCCCCTGATGTTCTTAAGGCGCGAGCAGCATCCTTCCAGCTCCGCACTTCAGGAACCTGCTTCTGACTATCCTCACACTCTCCTGAACAGGAAACAGCGACAAAGAGAGAAAATGAAAAGGGAGTCAGACTTCCACACCCCATTTTGCATTCAGTTTACACCTCCCCGCACTGTGATCAGTGTGTCAACATCACTCGCCACAAATGCAGACACGAGGACCCAAACTCTGGCACTTCCAGGAGTCCCCTGTTTTTCCAGACCATATCAGGCCCAGTGCTTCCACAGCCTGAGGCCTTCCCTCTTTGCAGCTAGACTCCAGCACTCTCTCCCCAAGTGTTGCCATAATCTGTTCAACTTCCCATTTCTGCCAGACTTTAGGAATAAGCCATCATCTCTCTCCTATACCCCATCACCCCACCAAAGGTTAACACATTTCAGACTTGTTTTTCTCCATACAGCTGCCATATTGCAGAACTAAACCTCAATTTTACCAGAACCCATTAACTTCTCATATCATATAAGCCTCATTATGCTCCATCTCCACTGCTACTAAATCCCGCATGTCTACCTCCAATTTGTACGTGTTTGTCTGCTATGTCCTACCTCCAAACTTACACATGTTGCCTGCTATTGTCCTATATGTCATGGTTTTAAAACCAAGGGTCTTTGGAATTCAATCTCTCAAACACTAATAAAAATTCTGGCATCCCATACAATAAACACAGAATTTGAGTGAATTCATCACTGTAAATGAGTGACCCTGACACTATTATATTCTCTGTTGCTTGGCATAATACTTCTATTGTTAGTTCAACATCTCTCACTCACGATGAGCAACAAAAAAAGCGACAAGACATTTCAATTAAAATACATTCTTCTACTCTCGATCTTTAATTTAAATTTTACTTTTGTGTAACACTTTGCTGAAGCCACAAGTTGACAGTGCAGCTTATAAAATCTAATGTTTCTGAATACCCTGCTATCCTTTGCTAATTAAATTTTGGCTTCTTACTATCCAAATGTTTTTTATTATATTCCTCAGCGATATTGCCTGACTACCAAGGTAACCAAAATCTGTAAAATAGAGCAAAATACTGCAGACGGCGGAAATCTGAAATAAAAACAGACAATGCGGCAAAACCCAGAGAGAATCCAATGTCGGACAAAGAATGGAATTGCCGCCCGACGACAATCCCATTCCCATGCTCCAGTCCCCACTGATGTTGGGATTGAGGTTCGCGCCCTGCGCAAGTGGAAGGATCCAAATGAGTCATTAAGACCCATTTGCATTCTAATAATGGACCAGCCACCATATTCTCATATTTGGGGGTCTCTGGTGAGGGGTGGTGACACAGAAGATCCCGGGGGTGGGGGTGGGGGGGGGGGGGGGGCTGCTGGATTATGGGTGGGGGAGGGGGCCCAGTCATCGGACCTCGCTATTGGGCCGGCGAGCGCCGGGAAACACACGGCTAAATGCGCTTGCTAGGCGACTTTGTTTCCTTTTGGGAGATTTGCACCCTAGACTCTCCTTTCTACAAGTTTGAAGCATTTGATGCCAAACGCTTAAATGCAATGTTATTCAATGACTGGAATGACTCACTGCATTCTAAGTTATTGTCAAGAAAGTTCAACAAAACAGATTTTCACGGAATCAAATGGGCAGAAAATTGATTTGTCAGATTTCTCTATTTCTCACCAGTAAATTTATATCTGAACCTATTTCGATAAAGAAGTAGAAATCTATGATCTCTAGAAATTTATTGTTAAAGCTAGTTTCACTTTTGGCAATTGTTCTCTAAGAATGTAATATCGAGCACAAAGGGGCCTGAATACTGCAATCAGAGCATTCTGTTCACTGCTGTGTTGCGCAGATAGATTAGAATCCATCTTAAACCGAAGGGTGAAAATCTCCTCTCTCTGCTTGCTGGAGGAATCTTGTGAATTTGGATAGTCTGAAGCAAGTTCCAAATGGGCATGGCCTCACACACAAAATTGCCATAATTCGGCACATTGGCAGTCTTATTCAAAAAAGCCATAGGGTGGTTGGAATGGGGAAATGGAAAATTGCTCCTCCATGCCTTTGAGCTCAATATGAAGCATATTATTGGGGCAGGAAGGAGGGGAAATTTAACCTGTAGCGCATTGTGCTGCAGCTTACCTTCTGGCTGGTTAAGTTCATGACCTCGCAGCCAGAGGAAATGCTCGGCCAAGGAAAACAGGCAATAGTAGAAACAGTCCTGGTTTTATTTCAGTCAAAAAAAATCCTAATATGATCAATATGGCACTTATTCAAAATACAAGCATGAGAGAGATAAGCACCAGGTTCGATGTGTGATCCAAATTTTAGGCTAATTCATTAATAATGAAATCTGGCCAAGTTTAGATCATTGTCAGGTTACCTGTCTCTTTGTGGTGTCTACGTAGATGAAGATAAACCAGCTGTACGCATGTACCAGCATATTCAGCCATTGTTTTTGAGTGGGTGACTTGCATTTCAGTCCACGTCAGCGATGGCTCTTGTTGGATGGAATGTAAAGCTCTCTGTGCTCATTTATAATAGTGTGCCATGTTTTGCTTGCAATTTCCACTCCCCTGTCTGCCAATTCAATACCAATTTTTACCAAATTCTAGGCAGTTTGTTCCATGAAGTCCTTCTCATTGGAAACTGTGTTAAGACTAGCCAAACCCATGCCATTAAGGTCCCTTGATCCCCGCTAGTGAAAGAAACAAGCCATTTATTCCATTGGTTAGGCTGAAAAAGTTGCTACCACGTGATGTTAAGCTTGCTTGTCACAATATAAAACAGTGAACTTGGACTGACTGCAGGGTCAGTCAGATAACCCTTATCTGCCCATGCAGAATAACATGTTCGCATTTAGAATAAACATGTTGGCCGTGTAAATGGAATAATACATTTTTTAATAAGCTGATATGAACATCTACAGGCTGCAATTATTGCATTGCAAAAATCCATTACTATGTAGTTACTACAACAGTCCTGAGTGTATAATCGAATTGCTCAACCTTAACAGGAAATGATCAATAATCATACCAATGAGCGTGTTATTATATGCTGTGACTGTGGTGGCTAAGCCTTATATCATCAATTTTATCGTAACTCATTTCTTCTGCTTGAACATATCAGGATTTAATGTTCCCATTCCCGCTCCTGTTCTGCATGACAAATTGTTTTAATAAACATATACCAGGTAATAATAAAGTAATAATAATCCGAGCTGTCACCTTATATCAATGCTGTTTAATCTCCCACGAGCCAACTGTTTACAATGACAATTACAATACTGCTAAATTTTAACACACTAAACACAACAGACAGATTTAATATTGTTTTTGCAAATGTGATTAGTGTCCTGTCATGTTATTGTACTCTGGTGTTTACATTTCTCTCAAGGGTCGTAACTGGTGTGCAGAATGTTTTCCATCAGCCTACTCTGCCGACCTTCAATACATAAAGCTACTTAATAAAATAAAACAGCTCCGATTCTTAATATTCTGGGTATCAATCAACAATATTAATTTTGAAAACAAATGCTCCATTCGTACAATCCCCCAAACCCCTCCCTTCTAAAGAACCCACATAAAAATGTTGAAAGTAATGAATGCCTGTTGTTTACAGCAGTAATTTCATGCCGCATTTCAATTATTGCTTATATTTATTTAAGCTGCTCCAGCTCCCAAGCCTACACCAGTTGACTTAAAAGAATAGGATCAATTTCCGCACCAGCCTTTGATGGGAAACACTGCTCATTCTGATAAAATGCAAAGCTCCCCAATGTTCTGTGGCTCAAGTTTATGAAACTTTCATCTTTTGCATACATGCAATAAAATTGTTATTAAACAAATATGTCTTTGTTTGCAAAATCATTTGAACTCCTGAATTAGCCATAAATAAAAATCCAGAGCACAAAGATGTTTATGGACTGTTAAACTATAACACTCAGACGATAATGAACTCAAAACAATGCGTATTTTGTGTGGATACAGACTATCACTTGATGTTATAGCTCACAGCTAAGCCAGTGGAGAAACAGACACCATTAGAATGAAGTTAATGAAAGGTATACACTCTGAGATCATTGTTGCCAAGGTCTAATCTCGCATTCAGTGTTCAGTTTAGAACAACGGCTGAAACCTGAGTGTGCTGGACATTGTTTTTTTTCTCTTTTAATTCTCTCAGGTTGGTGGTGAAATTGGGTTGGGTTGCAGTGCAGAGCAGGCAGTGGTAAAATAGCTGTCTGTTTTACAACCCATCCCAGTTTATTTCATACTGAAGTCAAATGGGTTGTGGATTTGTGATCGCCTATTTACTTGCTGGCCAAAATAAATTTCACCAATGTTGGGAGTAATGGGGCCATTTTTATATCTACCTCTTCGATCCTTTTTACATGTGCGCCTCTTTGCACGGGTGCATCACAGCATGACACTGGAGCCCAGAGCCCAGCTCCAGGATTTCTTTCGACTATCTGTCAAAACATGCTCTCCTTACTCAACTTGTGAAGGGGAAGGGTAAATTTCTTGCAAGTGTCATTCGGAGTGAAATTGTAAAATACCCTTAATAAAGAACACATTTATAATTTAGCAACAGTCTGAAAACAGGCAAATATTTTCCTTATAGTTCCACAACAGCTGGAATATTAGAACGTTAAGCAGCTATTACATCTCTTACTGGCCCTTGGGCAAGCTGTGAGGCAGGGTCAGACTGACGATGTACAGGAACAGCAAGCACCCTGGTCTGTTCAGCTCCCCAGATGTAACCCGACACTGGCAATATGGTCAGAGTGGCCATTTCCGTCAACTTACTTCAAACATTATGGGCTGAATTTTCTCTTTTTTTGACTATGTCAACTCAGGCGGGCAAAGCGGTGTGTAGCATGTTGGCTGCACTGCTGGCTTTTCTGCTGCATGTTTTGACAGATAGTCGAAAGAAATCCTGGAGCTGGGCTCTGGGCTCCACAGTGTCATGCTGGCCCTTTAGCAGCCTTAGCACCTGACAGATCATGCATGGTACTCTTTGATCTGAAATAACAAAATTACCCCCCCCCCCTGTCACAGACACGGTTCCCCCACCACCCCTCCCTGGGAACCTCTCACCCCATAACCTCCCAAACGGAAGCACCCCCGAATGTGAGCCCTCACAGTGCTAGGACACTGCTCCCTGGCATTGGCCAAGGGGCAACCAGGGGGACGTGCGGGGGGGCTGTGCCAGGGGGCACTCCCAGGGTACTGCCTGGGCATGTCCTTCTCCCTCTGGGGGGCTGCACTTACCTGTTCGCCTCTGGCAAATTCTCTTCGCCAGGTCCCGGTTTGCCCAGTTCTGCTGTAAACTCCAGTGATGTGATGCCATGTTGGCAGGAGGGGGCCGGGAAATTCCTTACGTGGGAGGGTTATACAACCGGGAGGCCCGCTAATAACATTTCAATGTATGTATGGTAATGGGGTTCCTGACCTTACATGGCAGGAACCCCGTGACGTCATTGGCACGGGGACTATCTCAACGGTAGATCTGCGTAAATGCCCTTTTTGGACTCCCGTTGGATTCTCCACCCCCTCCGGTTTTCCCGACGCTGAAAATGGGGGCAGAAAATCCTGCCCAGGGCTCTGAAATTCCACAGGACTAGCACCAGAGTTATGTTGGAAATTGACTGAGAAACTGCTGTTTCTCTGACCCCTGCAAGTCTCTTGTCAGAATTCCAGTGTGTACTGAGTGGAATGTCAGATTCCACAAATGTCAATTGTCATTGGTAGTGTCACAATTTACCAATTTATTAATACCGATTAAACACTACAGCTTCCTTGTGCAACATATATTCACTCAGATTTATTCGATCAGAAATGGTTAGACACCTCTCAGCTTAATTGCAATTATAGTCAAATATTGATAGCGCCAAATCAGGGAGACAGGGCTCAATCATTTGATATTTATTCAGTCAGATTCACATCAGCCTGTCACCCATCAATGACCAAATTTGGAAACGCAAGCTTGCTTTGGGTAAGAGAGTCCACTATGTAGTTTTCATCATCCTTAACCTCTCTTTAGCTTAACCTTTCCACACCATCATTTGCTCTCTGAGAGGTTGGAAAGCCAGATGTCGGCAGTGCCTGACTGTGTTACATTAACTCCAGCTTCTGCACAACACAAGATGATCATGTGCGAGGTTGAACACTATTGGAGCGTGCCAGCCTATTTTCATTTTATTGCTGTAAAAGAAAGACTAGGTTGCAAAATGCATGAGATGTGAGTCAATGGTGGTTAGTTTAAACAGAATATGTCTATTAGCCTGGTATATACCAGCCCTGACTTGTATCTTTCATCGCCTCCAGTATAAATTCTGGACAAAACCCAGCTGTACACTTAACAGCCCAGTGCACACACATTCCTCCATGATTTTAGCCAAGTGGTGTACATCGTCCTAAGTGTATAAAGTGAAAGGTGATATTTTAACTAAGTGCAGCAACCTGCACTTAGATCATTGGTTTATAATGACAGTTTAATAAAGAAATATTCGTTCAATTTACAACTTGTGGAAAATATATCTCACTAACCATGGGACCCAGATTGAAGATAATGGATATAACAGTCACAGAAAAGGTGAGGAGAAACCTTTTTTATGCAGCAGGTTGTTATCAGCTGGAATGCATTGCATGAAAGGGCAGTGAAAGCAGGTTCAATAGCAACTTTTCAAAAGGAAGTGGAAATAAGAAGAAAATAAATTGCAGGCCTGCAGGGAAAGAGAAGGGGAATGGGACTAACTGAATAATCTTTCAAAGTGATGGTGATGGTGATGGTGTACAGGTACATGGAAAGATAGCTAGGTGGTTAAAACTACACAGCACAAAATGGAAATGTCTCATGCGCTAAACACGGAGAAGGACTATAATGGTGGGTTTGAGTTTTATACACGAATGATGTTGCTTCCAATTAGACTCACAAATATGAAGCATTGTTTCTGGCCTGCTCATTAATAGAGAGGCAAAGCAACTCTGTACCTTTGCTTCCAACTTCCTGCAGAGCCTCTAATTAGTGTAATAAAGAGATTTTGTTCAACTGAAAAATCACATTGGTCTCAAGTCAGAATGATCCAAATTAATCCGAATTAACATAAGTTAGAGCAGGAGAGTACACATGAGCCCCCAAATCTCCTCCACTATTCAATAGGATCACTGTTGACCTTGGCCTCAATTCCACTTTTCTTCCTGTTACCCACAAACCTTGATCCCCTTTGTTCAAAAATCTGTCTGTCTCAGCCTCAAATATGTATTTTTAAAATTTGTTCATGGGGATGTGAGTGTTGCTTGCAAAGCCGGTATTTGCTGCCCATCCCTAATTGCCTTTGAACGTAGTGGCTTGCTCAACCACTTCAGAGAGCAGTTAAAAGTCAACCCGATTGCTTCGGGTCTGGAGTCACATGTTGGCCAGACTGGATAAGGCTTTTATTCCCGAAAGGACATTAGTGAACCAATAACCAATCAATGATAGTTTCATGGTTGGAACGTGCGAGGGCTGAGTCTGCAGGCTGAGCAGTTGCGTGTTTCCACGCACTTAAGGAGATTGAAGGTGGATGTTGTGCTCTTGCAGGACACGCACCATAAGTTGAGGGATCAGACAAGGCTGAGAAAGGGATGGGTGGGGCAGGTGTTCCTGGGATTAGACATGAAAGTGAGGGGGTCGCGGTGTTGATTAATAACACCGTGACATTTCAGATGGGGAGCATTGTAGCCGATTCGAGGGGTGGATATATGATAGTCAGTGGGAAACTGGAGGGGATGCCAGAAGTCTTGGTGAATGTTTATGCCCCGGATTGGGATGACGTGGACTTTATGAGGCAGGTGTTAGGGAGGATCCCGGACGTGGGCATGCATAGGCTGATCATGGGGTTGTGATTTCAATACGGTCCTGGATCCGAGGTTGGACCGGTCGAGTCTTAAGTCATCGAGGGTGTCAGCGGTGGCGAGAGAGTTGAGGGGGTTCATGGACTGTATGGGGGGGGGGAGGCTGACCTGTGGAGGTTTGGGAGGCCGAGGGAGCGAAGGAGGTCTCGTACCTCTCACATATGCACAGGGTGTACTCCCGGATCGAATTCTTTGTGATGGATAAGGCGCTGCTGGCGGGGGTGGTCGACTCGGAGTACTCAACGGTTGGGGTTTGCGTCTCACTGGGTGGATTTGCGGCTGGTTCAGGGGGAGGCTCAACGACTGCAGTGGAGGTTATATGTGGGGCTGGCTGTCAGAGGATGATGTGAGCGGGTGAAGCCTGCCATTCGGGGATTTGTGGAGCTGAATGACACTGGGGAGGTCACGGCCGCCACGCTAGGGGAGGCAATTAAGATGGTAGTATGGGGTAAGTTTATTTCAATCCAGACACATAGGGAGAGGACGCAACGAGAGGAGAGAGCGAGGCTGGGAAAAGAGATTCTGAGGGTGGATCGGAGGTACTCGGTGGCACCAGAGGAAGGGTTGTTAAAGGAGAGGCAGAGGCTCCAGATGGGGTTTGGGTTTGTGTCCATGGGGAAGGCGGTAGGGCTGGTGTGGAGGGCCAGAGCGGCATGTGGTGTTCTTTCTGTTGCTTATTCTGATGAGCCACGTATGGCTGTTGTATATATTATTGTATTTACTCACGGTTACTGTTGTTGTGTTGATGATGTTGTTGGCTCCGCCGGTGGCCCCGCCCCTCTGAGAAGATATATAACCCATCGATCCGGGACAGCCGCTCAGTGCGGGAGGAGCTTCAGGTGGGCACATTCTAGCTGATTAAAACCACAGTTCTTGTTAACTACCGTTTTGACTGGATTGATTGGAATCAATTTAATCAGCTAGATTTCTTTTACGATGGAAGCCGTTTTAAAAACAGAACGCCTCGAACTTCACCCACAGGCGCCGGAGGCATTGGCTCAATTGCTTTGAGTCCTACCTCAGCTCCTTCGCCGCCAAGGTCTCCCCGGAAATTAAACAGCGTCTCCAAAATGCCCGGGTGAGCCACAGGATTTTCCAGCTCATCAGAGACGCGGCCTCATGCATGGAGGCAGTGGAGCTGTTCAAACGACAGTTCGTGAGGCCGGTGAATGAGGTACTCGCTCAACACCTCCTGACCACGTGGTGTCAGCGCCAGGGTGAGTCACTGGCTGAATATCTGCATGAACCGAGAGTACTCGTCCGCAGTTGTAACTGCTGGACTGTCACAGCGGTCGAGCACGCGGGGCTGATGGTCCGGGACACCTCTGTGGCAGGTGTCCGGTCCAGCTACATCCAACAGCGGCTCCTAGAAAAGGGGGCCCTCGACCACGAGGAGACTGTGAAGCTGGCTACCTCGCTGGGAGTGGCCTTCCAGAGCCTGAATGCCTTCCCATCCGACCACACGGCATCCTCAGGGACATCGGAGATGCAGCCATCACCCGACCCAGGCATGCCTCATATCTGCGCCGCACGGCAGCCGTCCAGCTCCGGAGGACCATGCTGTTACTTCTGCCGTCAGGGCCAGCACCCCAGGCAGCATTGCCCGGCTCGCAACTCGATGTGTAACGAGTGTGGCAAGAAGGGGCACTACGCTAAGGTATGCCTAGCTAAGCCTAAAAATCAAAATCAAAAACCAAAAGCCTTTCAAGCCCGGTCTGAGACTCACAGACCCCGCAGCGTGGCATCGTGCCTGCCCGGACCGCCCTCTGCTGACGCGTCACTCGCCACGTGCGACCCGTTGGGGCAGTCATCTTGACTGATGTCATCGACGTCGAACGCCGCGTGCGATCCATGGGGGCCGCCATTTTGTCCGACTTCGTCGACGCCGCCATTTTGCGACCAGCACGACACTCATCGCCATCAACTCAGCTCCACTCAACTTGACCAGTCCCGGCCTTGCCACCTTCGAAGCTCGATGATGGCCATCAGCCTCAACGGGCAGGAGATGTCCTGCCTCTCTGACTCCGGCAGCACAGATACCTTCGTCCACCCAGCCATCGTAGGGCGCTGTTCCTTCTGGGTCCTCCCCGTCTCACAAGTCATATCCCTAGCAACCGGATCACACTCCGTGCAGATCCGGGGGTACTGCACCGCCAACCTGGCAATACAGGGCGTCGAATACACCAATTTCAAACTCTACGTCCTCCCCCATCTCTACGCCCCTCTCCTACTGGGTTTAGACTTTCAGTGCAATCTGCGTAGTCTAACCCTGAAGTTCGGGGGACCCCTGCCCCCTCTCACCGTCTGTAGCCTCGTGACCCTGAAGGTTGCCCCTCCCTCGCTCGTCACGAACCTCACCCAAGACAGTAAGCCCGTCGCCACCCGGAGCAGACGGTACAGTGCTCATGACAAGGCCTTCATCAGGTCAGAGGTCCAGCGACTCCTGAGGGAAGGGATCATTGAGGCCAGTAATAGCCCCTGGAGAGCACAAGTGGTGGTCGTCAGGACTGGGGAGAAACACCGGATGGTCATCGACTACAGTCAGACGATCAACCAGTACATGCAGCTCGATGCGTACCCCCTCTTGCGCATATCTGACATGGTCAATCAGATTGCGCAGTATCGAGTCTTCTCTACGGTGGACTTGAAGTCTGCATACCACCAGCTCCCTATCCGGCGGGAGGACCACCAATACACTGCCTTTGAGGCAGATGGCCATCTTTTCCATTTCCTCAGGGTCCCCTTCGGCGTCACCAACGGGGTTTCGGTCTTCCAACGAACGATGGACCGAATGGTCGACCAGTACGGGCTGCGGGCCACCTCCCCGTACTTGGATAATGTTACCATCTGCGGCCATGACCTGCAGGACCACGACGCCAAACTTCAAAAATTCCTCCGCACCGCCCGACTCCTTAATTTGACATATAATAAGGAGAAATGTGTTTTCCGCACAACCCGGCTAGCCACCCTCAGCGATGTTGTCGAAAACGGAGTCCTAGGGCCTGACCCGAACGCATGCAACTCCCCCTCCCCCACTGCCCCAAGACCCTGAAAAGGGACAAAGCCCGCCCACTTATTAAGTCCACCACTTTTCCCATGACGGCTGAGGCCCGCCTGGCCTTCAACTGCATAAGATCCGAAATTGCCAAGGCCACGATGCACGCCGTGGATGAATCCATCCCGTTCGAGGTGGAAAGCGATGCGTCTGATGTTGCCCTGGCAGCCACTCTTAACTAGGCAGGGAGGCCTGTACCCTCCATGCCTCCGAAATTCGACACTCCTCTGTTGAAAAGGAGGCGCAAGCCATTGTGGAAGCTGTGCGGCACGGGAGGCATTACCTGGCCGGCAGGAGATTCATTCTCCTCACAGACCAACGGTCGGTTGCCTTCATGTTCAACAACACGCAGCGGGGCAAAATTAAGAACGACAAGATTTTGCAGTGGAGGATCGAGCTCTCCACCTAGACAATACATCTTGTATTGTCCTGGGAAGCTCAATGAGCCCCCAGATGCCCTGTCCCATGGCACCTGCGCCAACGCGCAGGCTGACCGGTTATGGGCTATCCACAATGACCTCTGTCACCCGGGGGTCACCCGGCTTCTCCACTTTGTCAAGACCCGCAACCTGCCCTACTCCAGAGAGGAGGTCAGGGCCATGACCAGGGACTGCCAAGTCTGTGCGGAGTGCAAGCTGCACTTCTATCGGCCAGACAACACCCACCTGGTGAAGGCCTCCCGCCCTTTGAACGCCTCAGTATGGATTTCAAAGGGCCACTCCCCTCCACTGATCATAACGTGCACTTTCTCAATGTTGTTGATGAGTACTCACATTTTCCTTTCACTATCCCATGCCCTGACATGACCACTGCCACAGTCATCAAGGCCCTGCGCAGCATCTTCACCCTGTTCGGTTTCCCCACTTATATTCACAGCGATCGGGGATCCTCATTCATGAGCGATGAGCTGCGTCAGTACCTGCTCAGTAAGGGCATCGCCTCGAGCAGGACTACCAGTTACAACCCCAGGGAAAACGGGCTGGTGGCGAGAGAGAATGCTACAGTCTGGAAAGCCGTCCTTCTGACCCCTACAGTCTAGAAGTCTCCCAGTCGCCTGCTGGCAGGAGGTCCATTCCTTCCGGTCACTGTTGTGTACTGCCGCTAACGAGACCCCTCACGACTGTCTATTTGCCTTTCCCAGGACGTCGATTTCCGGGGTATCGCTTCCCCCCTGGCTCACGACCCCTGGGCCAGTACTCCTCCGGAAGCATTTGGTCGAGAGGGTTCACCTCCTCCATGCGAACCCTCAGTATGCATATGTGACACACCGCGACGGGCGGCAGGACACAGTCTCCCTCAGGAACCTGGCCCCCGTGGGTACCCCTGTGCCCACCATCACCTCACCGCTTCCTTCTACCTCTCCATCTACCCCATCAACTCACCCGGGGTCCATTAGCACTGCCCCTGCGCCGTCACCCTGTCCGGGACCCTGTTGTTAGGATGACGTGCTCCTGGAGTCGAAGGTCTCGACGCCAGCGCCTACACTGCGACGTTCACAGAGGACAATGCACCCTCCTGTGAGACTGAACCTGTGAGTCCACTTCACCCCTGCCGGACTTTTTTTTAACAGGGGGTGAATGTGGTGAGCCACGTATGGCTGTTGTATATATTATTGTATTTACTCACTGTTACTGTTGGTGTGTTGATGTTGCTGTTGTCTCCACCTGTGGCCCCGCCCCTCTGAGAAGGTATATACCCATCGATCCGGGACAGCCTCTCAGTGCGGGAGGAGCTACTGGTGGGCACATTCTAGCTGATTAAAACCACAGTTCTTGTTAACTACCGTTTCAACTGGATTGATTGGTGTCACTTATTTCAGGATGGTTGGTGTAGGAGCATCATGGTGGTGCAGTAGTTAGCACCTAAGTCTCATGGCACTCAGGTCCCAGGTTTGATCCCGGCTCTGGGTCACTGTCCCTGTGGAGTTTGGACATTCTCCCCGTGTTTGCGTGGGTTTCGCCCCCACAACACAAAGATGTGCAGGGTAGGTGTATTGAACATGCTAAATTGCCCTTTAATTGGTACTCTAAATTTATTTCTAAAAAAAGGATGGTTGGCGTAGTGTTCACAAAGACCACAAAATAGCTTGAACTTAAATAAAGGTACAAAAATTTATTAACACTACTATCTTGGATTTGACACGTACTCCTAAAGAATACACAGTTGATTAATAACATTTAAACTACACTCATCGACTGCTAATCTCACTATTGGTTTAAACTATGATTTGCTCTCACTTACACTATCTGTACTTCTGACTCTCTCTAGCACACATTCTGCCACAAGGTTTAGCATCACTGCTTTATATATTTGTAACTGTAGTTCCCTCTAGTGGCTACTCTCAACACTTCATTAACTCTTGCAGTTCTTACAGCTATGATAATACCACAGGACAGTGTGTGAGTATGGAGAAAAAGCAAGTAGGATGCTGGCCCACCAGCTGCGGAAGCAGGCAGTGGTGAGGGAGATTAGCAGTGTGAGGGATAAGAAGGGTAAGGTGGTGTTAGACCCAGAGGGGATGAATGGGGTATTTGAGGCCTTCGACTAGAGGCTGTACAAGTCGGAGCCCCTGCCTGGGGAGGAGGGGATGAGACAGTTCTTGGCGGGTTGGAGTTCTCCAGAGTGGAGGAGGAGAGGGTACTGGCTCTGGGGTGCCCAATTGGGCTGAGGGAGGTGATGGATGGCATGGGGGGAAGCAGGCATGCATGGCCCCGGGGCCAGATGGATTCCCAGTGGAGATTTATAAGATGTTTGGTGAGGAACTGTGGCCGCTGCTAGTGAGGACGTACAATGAGACAAGATGCAGGGGGGAGCTCCCCCCCTCATTGTCGCAGGCATCCATCTCCCTGATTTTGAAGAAAGATAAGGACCCGGAGCAATGTGGGTCGCTCCGCCCGATATTGCTGCTTACTGTTGATACAAAGTTGTTGGCGAAGGTATCGCGGATAGGGGACTGAGTGCTGGAGGAGATATGGGAGGACCAGACTGGATTTGTGAAGGGAAGCATGTAGTGATCTGTACATCTGTACATACATCTGCACATACACCAGGGACTGCAGCACAGATGTAACAGCCGCAGTATCACTAGAGGGCAGCATCAGAGATGGGTATAAAGGGACGAGCCCAAGGCAGGATCCGCCTCTTTCAGAAGCACAGGGCTAGGGAGCAGCAGCACACAGAGACAGCTCAGCATAGGCAGCTTACCTTAGCTTCACTGGTCATACCTCTTGACTGTATTATATCTAGTTAAGCTCTGGAAACAGAACAAACCTACTGAATAAAGTATTTGTGTTAACTGGAAGTCTACAATCTTTATTCAGACTTAGAGAATAACATATGGTACCCGGAGTGATTTCAGAAAGCTAGCTAGACACCAGCAAGAGAAGAAAAACTTAAACCGGATATTCGACTGTGGAAGACTTCGCAGCAAATGGATCCTCGACAACTAACTGATTCGATGGAACTTGTTGGAACTCCATGGCAGCTGGAAACAACCAGTAATTTAAGTTATAACTGGAAAATGTTTGAACAGCTATTCCAAATATTTATCACAGCTAATGATTTAAGCACTGCCTCTGATGCAACAAAAATAGCCCTACTACTCTCAACAGGAGGGTATGAAGCTAGAGAAATGTATAATTGTTTTAATTACTTAGAAGGTGAAGACAATACCAAAATAGACGGTATACTCAAAAAGTTTGCTAAACGCTGTACAGTCAGGCTGGTGCGATGCTGGAAAGATTTAACTCTTGTCAGAGAAACGGAAGTCCCATCTCTGATTTTATTACAAATCTCAAGTTAATACCACAAGGCTGTGATTATGCTGATTTGAGAGACACTGTGATAATACATCAATTAATTTCTGGACTATCTGATAAAAATTTGAGGGAAGAACTATCACAAAATAAGCATCTAACTCTAGAAACTGCTATACAAAAATGCCTTGCTTTTGAACAAAAACAAAATCAATACTGTCAGTCTTTACAAACACAGAATCAGTGTCTAGAAAAGAAAATCGGAAAAAATGGCGGCAAAACGTATCAAGAGGCAGAGGCAGGATTGAAGGAAGTACTGAGCGGCAGCCATCTTGAGAAAGGAGCCGCACATGCGCAGTTGTGAAAAGAGCGCACAGTACAGGAAACACGGAGTGCGCATGGGCAATCGAGTCCTACGCATGATGTCACGAGCATCATGACGTCAGAGGACCAGGACCACGCTCACTTAAAAAGGAAATGCGCGAAAATGAACAAAAAGAAATCTAAAGCTGCAAAACCCAATTTTCTTGCCTCAAAAGACAGAATAATGCCCGAACTTACATCAGCAGTTGAAAATAACTGTCACAACCCCCTGGAACAAGCAGTTAGCACCACCCTCGAAGGTGATATGATCCTTGTAGACGACGACTCAGACGAAGATTTCATCTTGGGAGGTGGCGACCACCGTACCAAATCCGAACCGCAGCTAGAGGTGTTGTACTGTGAAGACCCCGACGATGAGTTCTTCGGATTGGGGAATCTTCAGCCCAGCATATATGACATCCCGACTCGTGAGTGCAGGATTATGCTGTGGCCTGACGCCAAGAAACAGAGAGTGGTCCTCGCACCACAAAGGGTCCCAGCCTCCACACAAGAAGATGGTTTGTTCATTGAACATGAAGAGAACGATCACAACTCCGAAACAAAAAGCGATGATTTGTCTGTCGAACAATACACACAATACTGCTCAGACATGGCTGAGTTATTCGGAGATCCTGATCACAGCATCAGCAACACGGTTGAACAGCTCAATACGACTCTTCTCATGGTAGATGAATCCAATACCAAGGTGCCATGGCAGATCGTCGGTACATTGGATGACAGCAATACCCAAGACGAAGACGACGCCACACAGAGAGCACAGAACGACTCCGTTGAGAGAGCACAGATCGACTCTACAGTGAGAACAATGCATGACTCCACAAAGAGAGCCATGACAGACTCCACAGAAAGAGTGATAACAAACTCCACAGAGAGAGCGATGAAGGACTCCACAGAGAGAGCGATGACAAACTCCACAGAGAGAGTGATGAAGGACTCGACAAAGAGAGCGACGCAAGCCTCCACAAAGAGAGCGACGCAAGCCTCCACAGACAGCTCGGTGACAGACCCAGAAATGGAAGCAAGCAAACACTCCATGACGAACGCCATGCATGCACAAGACCATAAAGATCTATCAAGCTTATTTGAGCCACCAGAAGAAAACACTGAATGTCTACCCACTGTATGTGAGACAAGTGACGAAGAAATCACAATTCCCATACAGGATGTGCAGGATCACAGCGAGACTGACATATCTCAGCTCGTCTGCACAGAAGCACTCAATAATCAGAGGATGGCCACCCATGAGTCCAGAGAGACCATGTCAATTGAAATCTTGAAGAATTTGACTCCAGAAAAGGAGCACCACGACCCACAACAAAATGAAATTGTGAAGACTTTGACTCCAGAAAAGGAGCACAAAGAGATCACAGATGATAATTCAAGTGAACCAGAAATGACTCCAAAAGAGGAGCACCTAGAAATCAATGATGATTCAGGTGAACCAGAAATGTCTCTCGAAGAGGAGTACCAAGTAAGCAAAGAAGTGGAATTGAATTCACCACAAATGACTGATGTCACCAACATCAATGCAACATCAGATCCTTCTCACAATTCTCAAGAGGATACGCTCAATGTAGCAGAGACCATAAAGGGCACTGACACCAATAACTGTGACAATGACTCAAATCATCCACATGGCACACTCATTGAGCGCAACAAGAACAACAAAAACTGCAAGAAGCACAGTAGAAACAGAACAACAACAGCAACCACAAAAACAACAAGAAGCATCCCAGAAACAACAAGCACGACAAGAAAAAGAACAAGAATGAAAGCGAAAACAATGAAAACAGAATCAACAAGCGCGACAAAAAGAACAAGAACGACAACGACAAGAACGGCAACGAAACCAACAAAGGCAGAAACGACAGAAACAACAACAATGAAACAACGACCTGTACAACATGATACAAATCTGCACGTGAAGGACAATGCCATAGCACACTGTGAAACAATGACAAGACTAGAGACAAGATAAAGAATCTCACAAATTCACATCTGCTCCAGAACAAACAAGCAAAACAGCTTTCGCGAACTATGTCATACAGAATCAATACCACAAACACAGGAAAGAGTTGAGGTCAGACAACGGTGCGACACACAATCGCTACCCGCAATCAAATGGAACAGGGGGAAAAGGTGTCCACATCATTAAACGACTCATCAGCAAAGCAGCCGAGTCACGTTCCGACATCAAACTAGCTCTGTTATCGTACCGAGCAACCCCATTGAGCTCAGGATTGTCGCCAGCGCAAATGCTCTTCGGTAGAGACATCCGGACAACCCTACTGGCAAAGCAATTCAGAGACACTGGCAACGCACCGGTTCTCGACGACATGCGGGCACTGTGCTCCAAACAAAAACTATACTACGATCAACATGCGATCCCACTTAAGCCACTGACAATAGGTGACATCATCAGAATCAGGGACCCAGAAGGCAGATGGTCTGAGTCAGCCACGGTGATCAGGCAGGAGGCACCGTGGTCCTACATTGTCAAATCGTCTGCCGGAGTACATTTTCGCTGTAACCGCCGGGATCTATTAGAGATTCGACCTACAACGCCAGTATTTCCCACACTGGACTTGACCGAGTCCATTTGTCCACAGGACGTTCCTCACCACACAACACCAGACAGTACTCTTGATGACATCAAACCATCATCCCTACTACCACCGTTAAGACGCTCCAGCAGAAGCCGTAAGGCACGCGACCGGCTAGATTTGTAACGACACTTCAACACACCCACAAGAAGAATATGGACATTTCTCACGATGTACTCACAACACAGTTAATTGTTTCTGTATTACTTTATCATTTTCGCAGTGTGCAGATTTGCTTATTCTCACCACTTGTTATGTACAGTTTTCTTGTGGCCGATCTAGAAAACATATCAAATCAAAAGGGGGGCGAATGTAGTGATCTGTACATCTGTACATACATCTGCACATACACCAGGGACTGCAGCACAGATGAAATAGCCACAGCATCACTAGAGGGCAGCATCAGAGACGCGTATAAAGGGTCGAGCCCAAGATAGGATCTGCCTCTTTCAGAAGCACAGGGCTAGGGAGCAGCAGCAGCAGACCAAGACAGCTCAGCATAGGCAACTTACCTTAGCTTCACTAGTTAAGCTTTGGAAACAGAACAAACCCACTGAATAAAGTATTTGTGTAAACTGGAAGTCTACAATCTTTATTCAGACTTAGAGAATAACATAAAGCAGTTGTCGGCGAATGTACACAGGCAGTTTAATGTTAAAACAGGGGGGTTCGGCCTGCGAATCACAGCCACATGTTACGGGCGGGTCTGAGGTCGAGAGGGTTCTGGCAGGCATTCTCGGATGTGGCCCCAAGTCCAGAGGTGGCGATATTCAGTGTGTCGGAAGATCCAGGATTCCAAGGTAGGGAGAGAGGCAGACATATTGGCCTTTGCCTCCCTGATAGCCTGGAGCCGCCGAAGGTGAGGGTATGGGTGAGCGACCCGGCAAATGATGCAGTAATGTGCTAGGTTCAGGGTTTGAGTACAGCAGGTGTAGTTTTGCGGAATTCGAAGGAGGGGTTCACCCGGAGGTGGGAACCGTTCATTGATTTCTTCAAGGTGGATTGATGGGCCATTGGGAAGGGGCGGGGCTGCTATCAAGAGAGGGAGGGACGAGGGGGTAAAGTTAGGAAGGTGGGGTGGTGGTATCGGGGGAGGTTGGGGTTTCTGTTCATGTGGACGTTTTTGGTCTTCTGATTTTTTAATGTATATATGTAAAAAGCTTTGAATAAAAATACTTTAAAAAAAAAAATGATAGTTTCAGGGTCACAATGACTAGTTTTCCGATTAGTTGAATTTAAATTCCACCAGCAGCCAGCGTGGGATTTGAACCTGTGCCCCCAAGAGTATCCTGCCCTGGGTTACTAATCCAGTGACATTACCACAATGCCACCGTTTAATGACTCACGTGCCGCAATGTTTTCTGGTCGAGAATTCTAAAGACTCACGATCCTGTGAGAGAAGAAATTCCTCTTCACCTCCATCTTGAACCATGTTGACTCTGTATTATGATTTTCTAAATATCTTCCTATTACTTTCTTATTCATATTTTCCTGCATTTTCCCAGTGACAGACATTAGGCCAACTATTTTCTGTTTCCCTCCTTCCTTGAATAGAGGTGTCACATTTGCAGTTTTCAGTCCGCCGGGACTTTTCCAGAATCTAGGGAATTTTGGAAGATGATAACCAAAGCTTCCATTGGGCCGGATTATCCAATTTTCAGGCTATGTCCTGACGCCGGGGTGGGAACGGTGGCGTTTTACGACCAAAAATTTGGCGCAAAACCGCACCGATCGTCCGTTTGATGGGGGGGCTAGCAGGCAGGCAGCGTGGAGCACCCGGCTCTGGCTGCCAATACAGCCGTAGAATTGCCGGGTCCGTGATCGCGCATGCAACATGGCGTGCGGCCTGCCAAATAGTGCCCCTTCTTTGGCCGGCTCGCGACCTCCGGACCACTCCCCAACAGTGCCCCCAGTCCCTGCTAAAGCCCTCCACTGCCCGCGGATTGGCTCTCCCCCGACGGTGGCGGCACTGGACTCAGCCCCCAGCCGCCACACCGAGATCCCGACAAATAATAGCATGAGAAACCCACGCCGTCGGGAACCCGGCCGGAAGGGAGCGGAGCATCACATAATTTCGGCACGGACGTTGATTCTCCGGCCGATCGCCGAACGCGATTTCGGCGTCGGCGACTGGAGAATCCCGCCCAATATTTCTGCAGCCACTGCGTTAAAGACTCCAATATGCAAAATCCAGGGCATTTGTCAGCCATTAGTCCCATTATTTTGCCTAGAACTTTTCCTCTAGTGAGAATGATTGTTAAAAGTCCCTCCCTTCCTGATTTTATGCCACGATTGGGATGCTTTTAAAGTATTTCTCTGTGAGGCCAGATGCAAATTTTCACTACCAAGATGGATAGATCGAGTTAGGAAATTTTGCAAATTGGCAGACTTGTCTTGGCTCCGTTTGATTCAATATTTGCTCAGGGGAGGCGGTTGTGGGATGAGTTTGGCCTGTTGACCTCAGAAGCAGATGCTGGATAGCCACAGGGGTGGGTGAGTACCGAGGCAGGCTGGTTTGAAGGCATGCCTCAGTTGTCTGGGACTTTGTCCCAGTTGTTTTAGAAGCTGTTGGGCCCTCTAGCCCTGACCCCTCACTCCTTCTTCCCACTAGCCATCTCTCATGCAATCTCTGTGGCAACCCATGAACCCCACCATGAACTCCCATGGTCCCCCGACCCCATGCCACATCCATTGGCTGCTACAGCATCTTCCAGTCCCATCCAAGCCTACGGCGTTTTGCATCAGTTGAGTTTATGTTGAAATCATGGGTGGAGAACTGAGGGTGCTGATGGTGGGAAAGGATGGTCACTGTGAGAGGGAAAAGGTTGATGCAGTAATGTGCTAGGTTCAGGGTTTGAGTACAGCAGGTGTAGTTTTCAACCCAAGGGTCATTGTGGGAACAGGAATGATGGCTCGGGTTACAGGAATGGGAAGGATCAGGGTTGAGACTGTATAAAGATATGGATGGACTGTGCGCGCATTTGATTGAAGAGCAGGTTGGAGGCCATTAATCCTGTGACTAATAACTGAACTTCCTCCCCAAAGCCTGTCCCTCGTGTACAAGGAGCAAGTCAGGAGTGTGATGGAATACTCCCCACTTGCCTGGGATGAGTGCAGCTCCAACAACACTCACAAAGCTCAACACCGTTCAGGACAAAGCGGCCCACTTGGTTGGCACCCCAACCACCACCTTCAATATTCACTTGCTCCACCATTGACGCACAGAGGCAGCAGTGTATGTCTTCTTCAAGATACACTGCAACAACTCATCAAGTCTCCTTCGACAGCACCTTCTAAACCCGTGACCTCCGCCACCTAGAAGGACAGCGGCAGCAGATGCCTGTGAACACCTCCACCTGCAAGTTGCCCTCTACTCCACACTCCATGGCTGTGCCTTTTCTAGGGCTGGGTCAAAATCCTGCAATCCCCCCCCCCCCCCCCCCCCCCCCCCCCAACAGCCCCCCACATGGACAGGAATGGTTCAATAAGTCAGCACACCACCACTTTCTCAATGGCATTTAAGGATGAGCAATATAAATGCTGGCTTCTTCTGTGATGTTCATGTCCCGTGACAGAATGACAAAAAGAGCAGTGATGCGAGTTTGGAATGAGTAGAATGCCCACTAACCTTCATGGAGTGGGTGAGATCATTCATCCATGTCCTGCACTATAGGGGGTCCTATTTTGGACCCTATGAGCCCCTCCCTTCCTGGTGCCCTCCTCCCAGGCCACCATGGTCAGACAAGTGGGCCTCAGAAAGAGAGCTCGACAGCCTGGGGGAGATTCTCCAGGGAGGCATCACTGAAGTGTGGGGCCGCAGCTTGCTGCCTTCTCATAGACGTTTTCTGTCTCCTAAAGTCCTGGAGAAATGAATGAATGGCTGCCCTTTTAAATATGGCGCTCGTGTATGATGGCGGGGTGCTTGTCTTCCTGCCTGCCCCCCCATGAGACTCGACGAGAACCTTGCGGCTGCATAATTAACAAGAAGAATAGCGCACAATTCAAAGTGCCCTCCCACCCTATCATACTGGGGAGGTCATTTTGACTTCCTGCCACGGAAATTCCAGTCTTTTAGACAATCCTCATTGGAATCAACCCATCAAACTGTATGTGCCAACTGGATGGGTGAATTAGTCATTTACAGCAGCCTGGTTCAAATCTCCTACTTTGTGATCAAATAAAAGTCCGATTAAAAAGTCTCCACCACATGTCTGCGACATCTATAGCAAAATTATATGAATTCACAATGAATGGCATCAAACCTCATTGTGGATGAACCTCGCACCAGTCCAAACATGAAAAGATATTCGTGATATGTGTATGCAACTTTAGAAAAGTTTGGCTCTGGCGAACCTGAACACGGGAAACTACTGCTGATTTTCCTAAGTTTGTGTAATGAGATATGAGGTTGCAGCATGTTTAAACAGGTCAAAGGAGAAAAGCATCTTTCTGGAGTGAAAGTCTCCACTTATTAAATACTTCTTAGGATGCAATAACATTAGCTCTTTACTCTCAAACTCTGTGATCCATACGACCTGCCGTACAATACACATTGCTTATGTTTGCCTCTCCAGCAGAACTCATTCTCAACACCCTTCCTTGAAATGTCTTGCCAAATAAATATTAACAGGCAAGATCAAAGTTAACAGAGCTCATCTGTAATAGCGATCGGAAGACAACAACTTGATTCATTACACCTGCACGAATGAAGGGGAAATGAGCGAGGGATCCGATCATTTCTAATTTTATGTTCTTTTGTAAATTTAGAGTACCCAATTCTTTTTTTCCAATTAAGGGGCAAATTAGTGTGGCCAATCTACCAAACCTGCACATCTTTGAGTTGTGGAGGTGAGACCCACGCAGACAATGTGCAAACACCACACGGACACTGACCCGGGGCCAGGATAGAACCAGGGTCCTCGGCGTTGTAGGCAGCAGTGCTATCCATTGCGCTACCGTGCCGTCCCCAACTGATCATTCCTATTGGAACATGTTTGCTTGTGAGCAGAGGTGATGTAAGAACAGCATTAAACCTGTTTCCTGTGCTTTATGTGGTCAAACAGGCTGCTGTGATTCACACTTGAAGATAAAGTACTGGATTGTTACTGACGTTTGTGGACCCACAGCCAGCAAGTGTCCAGGAAAATAAAAATCTTTGGGTAGCTAAACCTTCCCATCAAAAAAAATACAAGGGGTGGCATTCTCCATCGGCTGACGCTGGTATTGGGAAATGCAATTGGGCGGAGAATCGGTTCTGAAGCCAAAATCATGGTAAGCGCCGGTTTCATGCCAAATCGCAATTCTCCAGTTCTTTGACAGCAGTGACAATGCATTCCAGAACGCACATACATTCAACGCCATTGGCATTTCATTAGTGGGCCTGACCTGGTATTCTCCAGGCATCTGCAATTCTCTGCCTCCACTGGGGTGAATTCCCGGCGGCGAGATCCACTTGTGCTTTTAAAAATCATGAAACAGGCGTCGTGGCTGGTCAGGGAGAGGGAGGAGGTAGGATACGGGGAGGCACAATAGGCCCCGCCACCCCAACTGGCAGAGCTGGTTGGGGTGGGGGGGCCTGCCGGGGCCAAGGGTGGGGGGGGGGAATCACAGGAGGAAACGGGTCGTGGCCCCCTTCAGGACTGGGGTGGTGTCCGGGTGCAGACTGCCATTGCCGCGGCCTACAAGTCAGCCATCTTGCTGGGCACCCCACTGATGACCCACCTTGGCCCCTGGTTCTGCAGTGTGCCACTGGCCATTTGAGTGTCCCCACCTCACCACCCCCACACCCCGGTCTCCACCCCACCCTCCGCCATACCACCCCCTCCCCCACTGGCTGTCACCCATCATGCGGCCCGCCCAAGGGCAATGTCCACAGAAGCTCCTCCAGGAGGGCACCAGATGGGGGGCATGGAACATACTGCTGGCAAGGACATCACCAGCCGATGGTATCCCTGGCATCAAGGATGGGCGCCAGGGCCAGAGGCCCACATGGTGCCGGGCACCGACCGGGTCAGGGGGAGGGGGGCATGTGGGGGCAGAGTCCGCAATGCCAACCGGGGCCACTGTGTAGCCTGCTGGACCTAGTTGGGCACGGGGGTAGGCAATATGCTAACATGTTGGTCTTTCACCCCCTGAAGACAATTAGTATTGGAATTCAACCAGCAATGGTGGCCTTCCTCCTAGTTGCTGCAGCCCTGGGGGATGCCCTGCGGCTGTACGAGTGGGCGCTGCTCGAGGAGAAGGAAGCTGCGGCGGCAGAGCCTGCCCCAGAGGAACAGCAGGCAGCTGGTGAGGATGGCGAGCCAGCCGCCCAACAGGCCGAGGTGGAGGAGAAGGATGTGCAAAGGAGGCGCCGCACGAGGTCTTGTGTGTCCCGGCAGCGCCTGTCATTCGAGGACCTGCCGGACCGGACATGCCGTCGAAGACTCTAGTTGAGCATGAAAATGACATATCTGCCAAATCATGGCGCACCTGGCACTGCAGGGGAATGGGGGAGGACACCCGCTCCCGGTGGACGTTAAGGTGATGGTCGCCCTGAACGTTTACACCACGGGTTCATTCCAGGCATCGAGTGGGGACCAGTCCGGGATCTCCCAGAGCTTGGTGCACAGGTACATCCGCACCATCATGGGGGCCCTTTAAGCCCAGTCAGCACAATACATCCATTTAAATGTGGACCAAGCCTACAAAGATGCCCTGGCAGTGGGGTTTGCCGTCATCGCTGAGATGCCCTTGGTCCAGCGGGTGATCGGTGGGATGCATATCACCCTACTAGCACCTCAGATGATAGGCCGCTCTACAAAAACTGAACGTGCAGCTGGCATGTGATCATCAGATGCGCATCACGCATGTCTGCGTCCGATAGCTGGGCAGCGTGCTTTGCGCCTTCATCCTGGCACACTCGCCGATTCCTGGCCTCTTCGAGGCGCACCCGGCTGGGGAATTGGCTCCTGGGTGACAGGGGTTATCCGCCATGGTCATGACTTGTTTTTACACAGAGGGTAGTGGGTGCCTGGAACTCGCTGCCGGAGGCGGTGGTGGAAGCAGGGACGATAGTGACATTTAAGGGGTATCTTGACAAAACATGAATAGGATGGGAATAGAGGGATACGGACCCAGGAAGTGTAGAAGATTGTAGTTTAGTCGGGCAGCATGGGCTTGGAGGGACGAGGGGCCTGTTCCTGTGCTGTACTTTTCTTTGTTCTTTGTTCTTTGTCTTCAGTGGTCTTCATGGCTTCGATGGCCTTGACCTTGTCTGTGTCCGGGCGCACAACCTGCTGAGATATCTAGTCACCCAAGAACTTCAGTGTCGACATGCCAAAGCAGCACTTGGCCCTGTTCAGCTTGAGGCCATTTGCATGGACACGGCGGAATACCTGCTGGAGACGAGAGATGTGCTCTTCGGGGGTTGTGGACCATATGATAACGTCGTCCACAAACGCCTTCAATGCCCTCCATCATCTGCTCCATGATTCTATGGAAGATCTCCGAGGCCGAGACAATGCCGAATGGCATACGAGTATAGCAATACCTGCCAAACGGTGTGTTGAAGGTGCAGAGCCTTCTGTTGGACTCATCCAGCTGGATTTGCCAGAACCCGTGTGACGCATCTAACTTTGTGAAAAACCGGGCGTGTGCCATCTTACTTGTTAGTTCCTCCCGCTTCGGGATGGGGTAGTGTTCCCGCATTATATTCTGGTTGAGATCCTTGGGATCAATGCAGCTTCCCCGAAGGCTTCTTTACACATACCATCGAGCTGACCCAGTCAGTCGGTTCTGTAACGTTGTAGATGGTGCCCTGGTCCTGAAGGTCCTTTAACTGTGCCTTCAGGCGCTCCTTCAGTGGAGCCGGGACCTGGCGTGGTGCGTGGACCACAGGCGTGGCATCAGGCCGCAGCAGGATCTTGTACCGATATGGTAGCGTGCGCATCCCGTCAAACACATCCGGATACTGAGCGAGGATGTCGTCAATGCCGGCTCGAAGATTCACGTTGGGGGAAGTTATTGTGTAGACCCGTTGCACAAAGTTTAGCAGCTTGCATGCATGTGCGCCGAGCAGGGAGGCCCTGTATGGCTTGATGATTTGAAACCTTAGCCTTGCGTGAATGCTCCTGTTGGAGCTGAGCAGATGGCAGGATCCCATTGCTGTGATGCCATTTCCATTATAGTCCTGGAGCTGGCAGGCTGCTGGAAGAAGCTTGGGTGGCTTCTTGATGCGGTTGAAATCTGCCTGTGAAAGGAGATTGGCAGAAGTACCTGTGTCCAGCTTGAACTGGATAGAGCATTGATTTACTTGCATCACCGCACGCTATTCGTCCGCAGAATCCACAGTGAGGATGGGCAGGCTCCGTGATGATATCGGTGAGGCATGTTCACGTGTGGTGATGATGCCCACATGGTAAGGGGACTCCAGGCAATTATCCTCTGGATCCGTTGTACTGCCAGGATCAGAATCCTGTAAACCTTGTTGGACACTCCGAACGCGCTTGCATTGGAATTGGGAGCGCTGGCCCTTGACTGGTGGTGCAGACCTGCACACGGCTGCATAGTGTCCAGGCTTTCCTCAGTTTAAACAGCGCCTGCCTCTTGCAGGGCAGTGTTTCTTTAAGTGGGCATTGCCGCAGTTCGGGCACGTCATGACGTCGCTACGCTCCGTGCGTCGTCGCACAGGCGCAGTGCGGTCGGCAGACATTTGCACCTGCGCAGTGTGGTGATTGGCCGCTTCGTTAGCCCATTCGCATCGCACATGCGTGGGGCTCCGGGAAGAGCGCGCAAAATGGCCGCTTTCATCAATGCTGAGGCGCTGCATCCGGGCGATAGCCTGCACACTCTCTGCCTCATGGGAGGCAAGTTTCTAATTTTCAGCCGATTTGTATTGGGAATACCGATTTTTGGCGTGCTCATGCACTGTACATATTTCAATCGCGACTGACAGGGTCATATGCTTGATTTCTAAAAGCTGCTCTCTCAGAGGATCAGAGTGAACTCCAAAAACGATTTGGTCTCTGATCATGGAGTCAGCAATATCACCAAAGTTGCAGGACAACGCTAGTAGACGGAGATTAGTTAGGAAGGAGTTGAAAGGTTCATCTTTACCTTGCAGGCGTTGTTTGAATATGTAGCGCTCGAAGATTTCATTGGTGTCCACTTCACAGTGACTGTCAAACTTGTCCAGGATGGTCTGAAACTTTGTCTTGTCCTGGCCTTCGGTGAAGTTAAACGAGTTGAAGAGTTGGATGGCTTGATCCCCCGCAGTTGAGAGGTGAAGCGTGATCTTTCTTGTATCAGACGCACCCTCGAGGTCTGAGGCTTCGATGTACAGCAGAAACCTTTGCTTGAAAGTCTGCCAGTTGGCACTGAGATTGCCGGAGGTCCGCAGCTGTTGAGGCGCCTGGATTTTCTCCATGGTGCCTGGATACATTTGCTGGTAATCACGGAACAGATTGAGGTAAACCACCTAGGGATAGCAGTCTTCGGGTACCATGTCGTGTTAAGCACACAGAGATAACACGGGCTGCAACTGGATGCAGCTATAACTGAAATATACTCCAGACCTTGAGGTTAGTTCAATTTGATTTATTGAACCTGTCACACAGTTAGCACAGTTCTCTGTGAGTTCCATTCTCTGCTAACCTAAGTGTGATTACTCTGTCTGACTGAACCAGGCTAGCTTTTAGCCACGCGCTGTAGGTGTTATGTGATATATACACCGGACTCACTCTGTAGATGTCCCCAGTGGAAAGAAGCGAAGTGTGAGTGCCTCATGCCTTTTATAGAGGGAACCCACCCCAAGTGTTCTGCCTGCTGATTGGTTATGTCCTGTTCTCTGTGCTCATTAGCTGCCTGTCTGTATTTCATTATGTGCTTGTCTGCATATCATGACAGGGACCAGTGCTGAACGGCATCGCCCGTGGGGTCACCGAGGCCAAGGGGTTGAAACCCAAAGCCGCAGGTACCTCAGGAATCATTAGAGTGAGGCTTACTGTCTTGCTCTAATATGCAGATTTGGCAAACAGCGATCCCACAATTGTGGGCAGGATTTACCTTGCAACGTCACGCAAGATTGCAAAGTGTTGTGAGCCGGGTAACTCCCGGGAGCGGGGTCTCCTGGCTTTCACTGGCCACGCTACACCACGGCGAGCTGCTATTCCGGCACAGCATGGACGTAGGATCATGCCCTTAGTTTCAGGAATGGAGAATTCCACTGAAGACCTTTGTGGTATCACACATTGCTAATGCCTTTCCTGTGCAAGGTATAAATGTTGTAAAATACAAACTTTGTGACAAATCTTTTCTAGTGTGTCCAAAGGAAGCTGTACAGAAATATTATTATCCCAGATGTATTTAGCTTCGTGGACATATATCGAATAGTTGAGTAATGAGAAATATGTTAGCTACCCATTGAATACAGTATAATTACTTCACATCTCCAATCTTCCAGTTGCATTTTAGTTGCTCATTACAGATGCTAATAATAATGATTTTAGCTGTGACCTTGTTCTGAGTCTAACTTTGTTCTCCTCTTATAATTAGATAATGGAGACATTCTGTTACATATTACCACTAACCTCTCTCACCATATTCAGATGATATGAAGCTGTCCCTTTTACAGAAGCACACACTAACTCACACTCCTTGCAGGAAACGTTGTTGAACAAAAACAGGAGGAGGAGGGCCAGGACTAGGTTGCGGGCCAGTAAACAGGCAAGATCTGTGTTTAGTGGAGGGGGCAGCTTTGGCGATCTTTGGGGCAGCGAGGTTGGACAGCATTGGAGGTTGCACAACAGGAACAGAAATCAAGTGCAGAGGGTGTTTGGCTATTTCAGTACAGTCACTTTGAGAGGTAGCATTGGCATTTGGTGCTGCATTGCACTGCCACCTTTCCTACACTGTTTATCCTTCCCATTCACATCTTACTGTGCCCCACTGCTTCTTTTCCAGGTTCAGGTAATAAGATGGGTTCCACTGTGCAGGAATAAGGGCTAAAATTTATGGGATAGATGCAGGAAATTCATTAAAAAATTACTTTCAGTAAAACCCACAGCAAGCTGCATTCTTCGAAAAGTAAAATTGACCAAGCACAAACATGGTCAACTCATAGAATTTTAGAGTCCCTATAGTGCAGAAGGAGGCCATTCGGCCCATTGAGTCTGCACCGACTCTCTGAAAGAGCAGCTTACCTCGGCCCACAACCCCACCCTATCCCCGTAACCCCACCTCACCTTTGGACACTAAGGGACAATTTAGCATGGCCAATCCACCAAACCTGCACACCGTGGGACAGTGGGAGGAAACCGGAGCACCCGAAGGAAACCCATGCAGACATGGGGAAAACGTGCAAACTCCACACTGACAGTGACCCGAGGCCCGAATTGAATCCGGCGCCCTGGCGCTGTGAGACTTTCACTTCAATGTTACGTTGCTGATAAAGATTACTCATGTCGAGAAGGCACTATTTTCAGTGTTCTTCCAATGACAGCTAGTTCTATAGTACAATACTAGTTTGGATAAATAGAACCACAATCTGATAAAGGAACACTAGGTCCCAGGTCTTTTTTCTTACTGGACACAATACGTTGACCAAGCAGGTTGACCAACATGGCCATTCCCCAACCCTAGTTTTTCAAAAAGAAATTCAGAAAGATATTTCTTAGACACTGAGTTATGCAACCTAATTAGGATAGGAGGGTCTTCTCACCTAATATGGGATAATGATTAGGGGTCTATTATTGTGAAAATGACCATCTTCCACCCCAGCTTTTAATTGTACAACACCAACAAATTCATTCTAAATATCTCCACATAATGTGAATTATTAGGATCCATTAGGAGAGCGTGTTGGTAACAATCACGTCCATATGAGATCAATCATAAAGTTAACTAGGTTCACACTCGCGGGGATCAAGGTAATATTACTTTGATGTTTGAAGTCCAGTGTTTGTATTAAGTAAAAACTGAAGGTTGGATTCTCTCATAGAAATAGGAATCAGGTGCGGGATTCTCCGACCCCCCACCGGGTCGGAGAATCGCCGGGGGCTGGCGTGAATCCCGCCCCCGCCGGTTGCCGAATTCTCCGGCACCGGAGATTCGGCGGGGGCGTGAATCGCGCCGCGCCGGTTGGCGGGCCATCCCCGGCGATTCTCCGGCCCAGATGGGCCGAAGTCCCGCTGCTGGAATGCCTGTCCCGCCGGCGTGGATTAAACCACCTCGCTTACTGGCGGGACAAGGCGGGGCGATCTGGCCCCGGGGGGTGCCCCCACGGTGGCCTGGCCCACGATCGGGGCCCACCGATCCGCGGGCGGGCCTGTGCCGTGGGGGCACTCTTTTCCTTCCGCCTTCGCCATGGTCTCCACCATGGCGGAGGCAGAAGAGACCCCCTCCACTGCGCATGCGCGAGGATGCCGTGAGCGGCCGCTGACGCTCCCGCGCATGCGCCGCCCGGCAATGTAATTTACGCGCCAGCTGGCGGGGCACCAAAGACCTTTCCCGCCAGCTGGCGGGGCGGAAATCAGTCCGGCGCGGGCCTAGCCCCTCAAGGTTAAGGTTCGGCCGCTCAAGATGCGGAGGATTCCGCACCTTTGGGGCGGCGCGATGCCGGTCTGATTTGCGCTGTTTTTGGCGCCGATTGGCGGACATCGCGCCGATTCCGAAGAATTTCGCCCCAGTTATCTTTTTTTGCGATATTATGTGAGCGTTGTGATTTATACTCTTTGTATAACCACACATTGCATGCTTTTTCATAACATTAAATTTATGTGTTCACTTAAAACTCAGAGTGTCTCATCTAACTTTCTGTATCAAACACTATGCAAACCCAACTCCTTTTCCCTTTGGTGATGGAATCTTTTCTTTTTTTTAATAAATATTTTATTGAAAATTTTTGGTCAACCAACACAGTACATTGTGCATCCTTTACACAACATTATAACAACACAAATAACAATGACCTATTTTATAAACAAAAAATGAATAAATAATAAATAACAAAAATGAAAACTAACCCTAATATAATATAATCCAAAAATATAATTTAACAGTCCAATATATAATTATCTGTCGCAACGACCTATACATATTATACAGTATATATTAACATCCCTGAGAGTCCTTCTGGTTCCTCCTCCCCCCCCATCCCCCCCTCCCCTCCCCCCCCCCCTCCCCTCCGCCCCCCCCCCCCCCCCCCCCGATCCTGGGCTGCTGCTGCTGCCTTCTTTTTTCCATTCCATCTATCTTTCTGCGAGGTATTCGACGAACGGTTGCCACCGCCTGGTGAACCCTTGAGCCGAACTTAATCCGCTCTAGCTTTATAAACCCCGCCATGTCATTTATCCAGGTCTCCACCCCCGGGGGCTTGGCTTCTTTCCACATTAACAATATCCTGCGCCGGGCTACTAGGGACGCAAAGGCCAAAACATCGGCCTCTCTCGCCTCCTGCACTCCCGGCTCTTGTGCAACCCCAAATATAGCCAACCCCCAGCTTGGTTCGACCCGGACCCCCACTACTTTTGAAAGCACCTTTGTCACCCCCATCCAAAACCCCTGTAGTGCCGGGCATGACCAAAACATATGGGTATGATTCGCTGGGCTTCTCGAGCACCTCGCACACCTATCCTCCACCCCAAAAAGTTTACTGAGCCGTGCTCCAGTCATATGCGCCCTGTGTAATACCTTAAACTGAATCAGGCTTAGCCTGGCACACGAGGACGACGAGTTTACCCTGCTTAGGGCATCTGCCCACAGCCCCTCCTCGATCTCCTCCCCCAGCTCTTCTTCCCATTTCCCTTTTAGTTCATCTACCATAGTCTCCCCTTCGTCCCTCATTTCCCTATATATATCTGACACCTTACCATCCCCCACCCATGTCTTTGAGATCACTCTGTCCTGCACCTCTTGTGTCGGGCACTGTGGGAATTCCCTCACCTGTTGCCTCGCAAAAGCCCTCAGTTGCATATACCTGAGTGCATTCCCTTGGGGCAACCTATATTTCTCGGTCAGCGCTCCCAGACTCGCGAACTTCCCATCCACAAACAGATCTTTCAGTTGCGTTATTCCTGCTCTTTGCCACATTCCATATCCCCCATCCATTCCCCCCGGGGCAAACCTATGGTTGTTCCTTATCGGGGACCCCCCAAGGCTCCAGTCTTTCCCCTATGCCGTCTCCACTGTCCCCAAATCTTCAGTGTAGCCACCATCACCGGGCTTGTGGTGTAGTTCCTCGGTGAGAACGACAATGGGGCTGTCACCATAGCCTGTAGGCTAGTCCCCCTACAGGACGCCCTCTCTAATCTCTTCCACGCCGCTCCTTCCTCCTCTCCCATCCACTTACTCACCATTGAAATATTAGCGGCCCAATAATACTCACTTAGGCTCGGTAGTGCCAGCCCCCCCCTATCCCTGCTACGCTGTAAGAATCCCTTCCTCACTCTCGGGGTCTTCCCGGCCCACACAAAACCCATGATGCTCTTTTCAATCCTTTTAAAAAAAGCCTTTGTGATCACCACCGGGAGGCACTGAAACACAAAGAGGAATCTCGGGAGGACCACCATTTTAACCGCCTGCACCCTCCCTGCCAGTGACAGGGATACCATATCCCATCTCTTGAAATCCTCCTCCATTTGTTCCACCAACCGCGTTAAATTTAACCTATGCAATGTGCCCCAGGTAACAAAAGTCCCTTGTTACCTTCTTCAACGGTAGGTCCTCTATTTCTCTACTCTGCTCCCCTGGATGCACCACAAACAACTCACTTTTCCCCATGTTCAATTTATACCCTGAAAAATCCCCAAACTCCCCAAGTATCCGCATTACTTCTGGCATCCCCTCCGCCGGGTCTGCCACGTATAGTAGCAAATCGTCCGCATACAAAGATACCCGGTGTTCTTCTCCTCCTCTAAGTACTCCCCTCCACTTCTTGGAACCCCTCAACGCTATCGCCAGGGGCTCAATCGCCAGTGCAAACAATAATGGGGACAGAGGGCATCCCTGCCTTGTCCCTCTATGGAGCCGAAAATATGCAGATCCCCGTCCATTCGTGACCACGTTCGCCATCGGGGCCCTATACAACAGCTGCACCCATCTAACATACCCCTCTCCAAAACCAAATCTCCTCAACACCTCCCACAAATAATCCCACTCCACTCTATCAAATGCTTTCTCGGCATCCATCGCCACTACTATCTCCGTTTCCCCCTCTGGTGGGGCCATCATCATTACCCCTAACAGCCTCCGTATATTCGTGTTCAGCTGTCTCCCCTTCACAAACCCAGTTTGGTCCTCGTGGACCACCCCCGGGACACAGTCCTCTATTCTCATTGCCATTACCTTGGCCAGGATCTTGGCATTACATTTAGGAGGGAAATAGGTCTATAGGACCCGCATTGTAGCGGGTCCTTTTCCTTCTTTAAGAGAAGCGATATTGTTGCTTCAGACATAGTCGGGGGCAGTTGTCCCCTTTCCTTTGCCTCATTAAAGGTCCTCGTCAATACCGGGGCGAGCAAGTCCACATATTTTCTATAGAATTCGACTGGGAATCCATCCGGTCCCGGGGCCTTTCCCGCCTGCATGCTCCTAATTCCTTTCACCACTTCTTCTACCTCGATCTGTGCTCCCAGTCCCACCCTTTCCTGCTCTTCCACCTTGGGAAATTCCAGCCGATCCAAGAAGCCCATCATTCTCTCCCTCCCATCCGGGGGTTGAGCTTCATATAATTTTTTATAAAATGTCTTGAACACTCCATTCACTCTCTCCGCTCCCCGCTCCATCTCTCCTTCCTCATCCCTCACTCCCCCTATTTCCCTCGCTGCTCCCCTTTTCCTCAATTGGTGTGCCAGCAACCTGCTCGCCTTCTCCCCATATTCGTACTGTACACCCTGTGCCTTCCTCCATTGTGCCTCTGCAGTGCCCGTAGTCAGCAAGTCAAATTCTACATGTAGCCTTTGCCTTTCCCTGTACAGTCCCTCCTCCGGTGCTTCCGCATATTGTCTGTCCACCCTCAAAAGTTCTTGCAGCAACCGCTCCCGTTCCTTACTCTCCTGCTTCCCTTTATGTGCCCTTATTGATATTAGCTCCCCTCTAACCACCGCCTTCAATGCCTCCCAGATCACTCCCACCTGGACCTCCCCATTATCATTGAGTTTCAAGTACTTTTCAATGCACCCCCTCACCCTCAAACACACCCCCTCATCTGCCATTAGTCCCACGTCCATTCTCCAGGGTGGGCGCCCTCCTGTTTCCTCCCCTATCTCCAAGTCTACCCAGTGTGGAGCATGATCCGAAATGGCTATAGCCGTATACTCCGTTCCCCTCACCTTCGGGATCAACGCCCTTCCCAGCACAAAAAAGTCTATTCGCGAGTAGACTTTATGGACATAGGAGAAAAACGAGAACTCCTTACTCCTAGGTCTGCTAAATCTCCACGGGTCTACACCTCCCATCTGCTCCATAAAATCTTTAAGTACCTTGGCTGCTGCCGGCCTCCTTCCAGTCCTGGACTTCGACCTATCCAGCCCTGGTTCCAACACCGTATTAAAATCTCCCCCCATTATCAGCTTTCCCATCTTTAGGTCCGGAATGCGTCCTAGCATCCGCCTCATAAAATTGGCATCATCCCAGTTCGGGGCATATACGTTTACCAAAACCACCGTCTCCCCCTGTAGTTTGCCACTCACCATCACGTATCTGCCCCGTTATCCGCCACTATAGTCTTTGCCTCGAACATTACCCGCTTCCCCACTAATATAGCCACCCCCCTGTTTTTCGCATCTAGCCCCGAATGGAACACCTGCCCCACCCATCCTTTGCGTAGCCTAACCTGGTCTATCAGTCTCAGGTGCGTTTCCTGTAACATAACCACATCTGCCATAAGTTTCTTAAGGTGTGCGAGTACCCGTGCCCTCTTTATCGGCCCGTTCAGCCCTCTCACGTTCCACGTGATCAGCCGGGTTGGGGGGCTTCCTACCCCCCCCCCCCCCACCCCCCTTGTCGATTAGCCATCCCCTTTTTCCAGCTCCTCACCCGGTTCCCACGCAACTGTATCTCCCCCAGGCGGTGCCCCCCCGCCCATCCCCTCCCATACCAGCTCCCCCCTCTCCCCAGCAGCAGCAACCCAGTAATTCCCCCCTCCCACCCCCCCGCTAGATCCCCCGCTAGCGTAATTACTGCCCCCATGTTGCTCCCAGAAGTCAGCAAACTCTGGCCGACCTCGGCTTCCCCCCGTGACCTCGGCTCGCACCGTGCGACGCCCCCTCCTTCCTGCTTCTCTATTCCCGCCATGATTATCATAGCGCGGGAACCAAGCCCGCGCTTCTCCCTTGGCCCCGCCCCCAATGGCCAACGCCCCATCTCCTCCACCTCCCCTCCTCCCCCCATCACCACCTGTGGAAGAGAGAAAAGTTACCACATCGCAGGATTAGTACATAAAACTCCTCTTTCCCCCCTTTTTAACCCCCCTCTTCGCCCCCCACATTCGCCCCACCACTTTGTTCAAACGTTCTTTTTAATAACCCGCTCATTCCAGTTTTTCTTCCACAATAAAAGTCCACGCTTCATCCGCCATCTCAAAGTAGTGGTGCCTCCCTCAATATGTGACCCACAGTCTTGCCGGTTGCAGCATTCCAAATTTTATCTTCTTTTTATGAAGCACCGCCTTGGCCCGATTAAAGCTCGCCCTCCTTCTCGCCACCTCCGCACTCCAGTCTTGATAAACGCGGATCACCGCGTTCTCCCATTTACTGCTCCGAGTTTTCTTTGCCCATCTAAGGACCATTTCTCTATCCTTAAAACGGAGGAACCTCACCACTATGGCTCTGGGAATTTCTCCTGCTCTCGGTCCTCGCGCCATCACTCGGTATGCTCCCTCCACCTCCAACGGACCCGCCGGGGCCTCCGCTCCCATTAACGAGTGCAGCATCGTGCTCACATATGCCCCGACGTCCGCTCCCTCCGCACCTTCAGGAAGACCAAGAATCCTCAGGTTGTTCCTCCTTGCGTTGTTCTCCAGCGCCTCCAGCCTTTCCACACATCGTTTCTGATGTGCCTCATGCGTCTCCGTCTTCACCACCAGGCCCTGTATGTCGTCCTCATTCTCGGCTGCCTTTGCCTTCACGACCCGAAGCTCCCGCTTCTGGGTCTTTTGTTCCTCCTTTAGCCCTTCGATCGCCTGTAGTATCGGGGCCAACAGCTCTTTCGTCATTTCCTTTTTGAGCTCTTCCACACAGCATTTCAAGAACTCTTGTTGTTCAGGGCCCCATGTTAAACTGCCACCTTCCGACACCATCTTGGTTTTTGCTTGCCTTCCTTGCCGCTGTTCTAAAGGATTCACTGCAATCCGGCCACTTTCTCCTCCTTTTTCCATCCGTATCCAGGGGGGATTCCCTTCTGGTTTACCGCACAGTGTTTTTAGCCGTCAAAATTGCCGTTGGGGCTCCTATCAAGAGCCCAAAAGTCCGTTTCACCGGGAGCTGCCGAAACGTGCGACTCAGCTGGTCATCGCCGCACCCGGAAGTCGATGGAATCTTTTCTGACGATTTCTCACCCGGACCCTTACAATATCCAGGAATTTACAATCTAGTATGGGGGTGGGGTGGTTGTCAAAGTGGTGTGGGTGTGAGGGTGGTGTGGGATTGATGGTGGGTGTGAGGGTGGTGGTGGTGGGGGGGTGGGGATGACACACATGTCATGGGGAACCGCAACTGAACGGGGTCTCACGTCTTCACCCGATGCCGACCTCCACCCCAGTGACTGTACTCGAGGAGTACGCCGCATGTTGTCGGGACGTCACCTGAGACCCTCCCCCGATGCTCCGTCCCCGGTGGCGTGGGGTGCGTGTCCTCTCACTTTTCGGGGACCACGCGTGCCGGCTGCGGACTGTGTCCAGTGCCGCCACAGTCGGGGAGGGGTGGGGGGTAGTCTTTCCACTGGCAGGGGAGGCTTTGGCGTGAGCTGGGAGGACTGGTGGGGTGTAGTCTGTGGTGGCGAGAGGGATTACAGGGGGGCAGTTTTTGGCAGGCTGGATCTGCGCGCGGCTGGCGCAATGTTGCATGGCGCGGCCGCCACAGGCTGCTGCCATGCACATGCGCATGCACGGCCACGGACCCGGCCATTCTGCATCCGTCTCGGCATGTAACGTGGCACGGCTGCTAGCCCCCCACCGGGCCGAGCATCGGTGCGGGGGCGGCACCGACTTTTTAGTCGTAAGACCAGACGGATCCTGCGGACATAGCTACAGAATCGGAGAACCCAGCCCTTAATCTCAGGAATGGAAAATCCAGCCGTTGGGTTTTAGACTATTGGGAGGAAGATAACACTCTTGACAGACTTTCTTCCACTGGGGGCTAGTTGGATTCTGCAGTCCCAAATTACCTGTCCCTCTGGCAGAAGTTGAGGGGAGCTAGTTTATAGAACCGCCAAATCTTATTCACTTCAAGTTATAGGTAACGATTGTAAAATTACAACATGGGACACAAAGAAAACTACCTTTGTGAAGATGAAATGCAATTTACTCCATCTTCCCAACACAGAAATTGGGCATTATAGGTAGTGAAAAAGCAGCATGTACAGGGGTGAGCAGGAGTTAGAGATATTGGAAAGGAGAGGTCTGACAATGTAATCTCTTCTTCCAATTGTTTTCTTATTCCTCCCCTTCCACCAGATGGGCTGGTGAAGGCTGACAATGGCTCCTCAAGGTACCCAGTTCCTGCTACATTTTCTAACGTGTGCACCTATGGCCGGTCCAACTTAACCTCTGATCAGTGTTGCCCCCCAAGATGTAACTAATTAGGGGCTTGGTGAAAATAATGCCGTCATCAATCATGGGAAAAGGCTGGGCATTTGCTTGTTCGAACTGTTCAATACTTAGCACTTACATGGCTTAATGTTACCTTCCCAAGTCTGGATATTATTCTGATCCAGTTGAGGGCGGACAAGGGTTTCATTATTGGAGAAGCTGTCAATGGGTTTGGATATTGCGGGTTGATCAGTGAACAGTCTGACACTAGACCTTATGGTGGAGGACAGGCCATTGATGAAGCAGCTGAAGATGGTTGTACTCAGGTTGCTTCCCTGAGGATGTCTTGGGATTCTGATGATGAGCTGCTGTCAGTCACAACCACCGTCCTTTGTCTGATCTGTGACACCAGTCGCTGGAGCGCCTTTCTTCACTGATCCAGGTTGGCTTCAATTTCTCCATCAGTTAAGTGCTATTTAGATGTCAAGGGTAGCTCCTGCCACTCTTCCTCTGGTATTTACGTTGTATATACATGTCGAGATCAGAACTGTGAAGAGTTCTGGAGCAGAGTGGCTCTGGCAGAATTTAAAATGTGCATCAGTGAGCAGATTGTTGGTCGTCGATGTCAATTGTTGGCATGTTGATGACTTTTTCTCTAATTTTATTGACGATTGGAAGGAGACTGGTAAAATGTTAATTGGCTGGGTTAGATTGTCCTGTTTTTTTGTCAATAGGACATACTTGAGCAACATTACTGAGTCAAGTGCTGAGGCAGCTTGGCTTAGTTAGCAGCTAGGTTTGACGCTCAGGACTCCAGCAACCCAACCAGAATGCTGTCAGGGCTCATAGCCTTTGCTGTCCCTGCGTCTTATGAGCTTACTTTCATTAAATATACAGACATATTTGCAAATGATTTACCATTACTAAGAACATAGAAACCACAGCACAGAACAGGCCCTTCGGCCCACGATGTTGTGCCGAACCTTTGTCCTAGATTAATCATAGATTATCATTGAATTTACAGTGCAGAAGGAGGCCATTCGTCCCCCTGAGTCTGCACCGGCTCTTGGAAAGAGCACCCCACCCAAACTCAACACCTCCACCCACCACCAAGGGCAATTTTGGATACTAAGGGCAATTTATCATGGCCAATCCACCTACCCTGCACATCTTTGGACTGTGGGAGGAAACCGGAGCACCCAGAGGAAACCCACGCAGACACGGGGAGGACGTGCAGACTCCGCACAGACAGTGACCCAAGCCGGAATCGAACCTGGGACCCTGGAGCTGTGAAGCAATTGTGCTATCCACAATGCTACCGTGCTGCCCTTAAGAACAAATAAATCTACATTATATCATTTTACCGTAATCCATGTACCTATCCAATAGCTGCTTGAAGGTCCCTAATGTTTCCGATTCAACTACTTCCACAGGCAGTGCATTCCATGCCCCCACTACTCTCTGGGTAAAGAACCTACCTCTGATAGCCCCCCTATATCTTCCACCTCTCACCTTAAATTTATGTCCCCTTGTAATGGTTTGTTCCACCCGGGGAAAAAGTCTCTGACTGTCTACTCTATCTATTCCCCTGATCATCTTATAAACCTCTATCAAGTCGCCCCCTCATCCTTCTCCGTTCTAATGAGAAAAGGCCTAGCACCCTCAATCTTTCCTCGTAAGACCTACTCTCCATTCCAGGCAACATCCTGGTAAATCTCCTTTGCACCTTTTCCAAAGCTTCCACATCCTTCCAAAAATGAGGCGACCAGAAGTGTACACAGTACTCCAAATGTGGCCTTACCAAAGTTTTGTACAGCTGCATCATCACCTCACGGCTCTTAAATTCAATCCCTCTGTTAATGAACGCTAGCACACCATAGGCCTTCTTCACAGCTCTATCCACTTGAGTGGCAACTTTCAAAGATGTATGAACATAGACACCAAGATCTCTCTGCTCCTCCACATTGCCAAGAACTCTACCGTTAACCCTGTATTACGCATTCATATTTGTCCTTCCAAAATAGACAACCTCATACTTTTCAGGGTTAAACTCCATCTGCCACTTCTCAGCCCAGCTCTGCATCCTATCTATGTCTCTTTGCAGCCGACAACAGCCCTCCTTACTATCCACAGCTCCGCCAATCTTCGTATCGTCTGCAAATTTACTGACCCACCCTTCAACTCCCTCATCCAAGTCATTAATGAAAATCACAATCAGCAGAGGACGCAGAACTGATCCCTGCGGTACGCCACTGGTAACTGGGATCCAGGCTGAATATTTGCCATCCACCACCACTCTCTGACTTCTATCAGTTAGCCAGTTCGTTACCCAACTGGCCAAATTTCCCACTATCCCATGCCTCCTTACTTTCGGCAGAAGCCTACCATGGGGAACCTTATCAAATGCCTTACTAAAATCCATGTACACTACATCCACTGCTTTACCTACATCCACATGCTTGGTCACCTCCTCAAAGAATTCAATAAGATTTGTAAGGCAAGACCTACTCCTCACAAATCCGTGCTGACTATCCCTAATCAAGCAGTGTCTTTCCAGATGCTCAGAAATCCTATCCTTCAGTACCCTTTCCATTACTTTGCCTACCACCGAAGTAAGACTAACTGGCCTGTAATTCCCAGGGTTATCCCTAGTCCCTTTTTTGAACAGGGGCACGACATTCGCCACTCTCCAATCCCCTGGTACCACCCCTGTTGACAAAGAGGACGAAAAGATCATTGCCAACGGCTCTGCAATTTCATCTCTTGCTTCCCATAGAATCCTTGGATATATCCCGTCAGGCCCGGGGGACTTGTCTATCCTCAAGTTTTTCAAAATGCCCAACACATCTTCCTTCCTAACAAGTATTTCCTCAAGCTTACCAGTCTGTTTCACACTGTCCTCTCCAACAATATGGCCCCTCTCATTTGTAAATACAGAAGAAAAGTACTCGTTCAAGACCTCTCCTGTTGATTCCCAAATTTCTTTCTCCGTCAGTCTGGCCTCAATAAAAGTCGAGATGGATTTGCACGTAAAAAGAAGTTATTTTATTTAGCTTGCAAGCTTAATTCATTTCATAGAAACATAAGAGACATCCAGTCTCCTATATCCCAGAAAGCGAATGAACAAAGAAACAAAGGGATCTCTGCAAATCAATTCAAATGGTATCAAGTTTCACATACTCGACGCCCATAGGTCAGCCTATATCCCTCCTGACCTGTTTGATCTATTCTGATTGGCTCACTTCCAATCCCTTTCTCTGGCCCCTATCAATGCAGCATCACTCTCGTAGACACACCTCTTCCTGCTTTTTCCATGCGGTCTCAAATCCCTTTGTCTCTATCTGCCAGAATCAAAGTGGCTTATTTCTACATTACATTAACTAATATCCCTAAAGTAACTATTTTATATCACATTCGTCATTCCCTCCTTTTATCATTCCATGATAACCAAACTATCCAATCCATAGCTACGGTTCCTCATCTAAAAAGATCCGTCGCTGCATTTCCAATTCCTGTCTTAGCCCCCCTTCATCTGCCTCACCCTCATGGGTTTTAACAGTTAAATTTTTTTTCGGTGATTGGGGCAGTGATCTGATCCAGTGCACCCTGCATTCTACCCATCACACATTTAAGGATGGCCAGGCCCACAAAGGTGCAGCCGATAGCTACCACTAGATACATGGCCATATTTATCAACCAGTCCTTCCATCCTCCAAATCCCCAGTTACCCCAAGAGCCAGGATCCTGCATCCCATCCAAGTGATCCCGTATGCGATCCATAAATTTAGTGATGTTAGCGGTCAAGTCCTGAACTCCCATGATACACTTGCCCTGTACTATGGCGCATACCCCACCCTCACGGGCCAGAAGATAGTCAAGAGCATACCGGTTCTGCATTGCAAACAACCGTAGCTGAGACAACTCCTTGGTTATTGCCCCGAGGGCTCCCAAGGTTTCATTTCCCAAGATGGTAAGGCCGCAAATAAAATAATTCCGATCACTGACAGCCAAGGAACCCCCCACACCTCCCAGTTTATCCAACTTTGAAATGCCCATTCGGGCCGCCCAGCAATGCGGAAAGCCCTAGACCCAACAGTGATATGAGAGACATTCGCCCAGCCACAGAGGAGCTGGAGGCCGGCGTTCAATGGAACGCAAGTGGTGTTGTAACAAACGCATTGGCCAGACGCCTGGGTGATATGGCATATAATGTTCCCTTCCCATCGCCGGGACCGGTGCAACTGCTTCATGACTCCTGCATTCTCCTTAACTTTGATGACCTTCCATGAGTCGATACCATGTCCTCGTATATGGGGGCAGCGAAGAACATCACCTTTGCATAGGTGATCTTTCCTTGTAGATTGGTTGGGGCTACACAGATACATAATATTCCCCTTTTCCATGTCCATCGCCAATAACACGCCAAGCGAAGTGAGGCCAAATATCAGACAGATGATGCGTAGCCACTCCATCATGCTCCACACCTGTAAAATAGCACTGGAGAAGGGAGGCAGGTTAGTATCCGACCTTTTACAGTAGTGGAGATGGACTCAATTTACAGTGATGTAGGTGGACCCAAGCACTTCGCCCCTCCACTTTAACTGCTGTGGGGGTGGTAAGGAGAACTTGGAAGGGCCCGTCCCATCGCGGCTCCGACCCCTTCCTAGACCAATTTTTGACCATGACATAACTACCGGGCTGGACTGAAAGTGAGCTAGGTACTGGGGGCAATGGCTGGTGAGCCGCGCGGACCTGGCCATGGAGTTCCTTGAGCACTTGCGTGAGGGCTAGAACATAGGTGGTCATTTCTTCAGTCATCTGATGAAACTGAACCAGTCTGGGAACCTGCAGGCTCCAGGGAGTTCTAAGAGGCCTGCCATAAAGAATCTCAGCGGAAGAGAGCCGGGCCGGTCCCGCAGGTGTAACCCGCAGCTGGAAGAGGGCAACGGGGAGCAACTTAAGCCATGTCAGTCCCGTGTCTGCTCTTAATTTAGCCAATTTAGTTTTGAGGGTCTGATTGTGTCTCTCAACCAACCCGGCCGCCTGCGGTCTGTAAGCACAGTGTAACTGCTGGCGTATGCCCAACTGGGAGCAAAACTCCTTGTTAATTTGTCCAATAAAATGAGGCCCATTATCAGAACTTAACTGAGCTGGTATACCGTACCGGGGAATGATTTCCCTCATCAAGACTTTAACCACAGTAGCAGCTTTATTATCGATAGTCGGATACGCCTCGACCCATCTGCTGAACACAATGACCAAAACATATTTGTAACATTGACACCTTTCCAACTCAATGTAATCCATTTGGAGCGTCTCAAAGGGACCACTGGGCAACGGGGTTTGCCCCTTCCCACAAGGGATACCTTTTCCGGTGTTATATTGCTGACAAATCAAACACCGATTACTGATACTTTGGGCCAACCCCTGCATTTTAGGGTGCCACCAAGTGTCCAGCAACAAATCACTAGTCCCTCGAGCCCCACAATGAGTTGCAAAGTGTACACAGTCAATGACTCATAAAGCCAGCACATCAGACATACAAGTCTGATGTGCAGGCGTGGTCCATAAAGAGGAAACAGAATCATATGTACAACCTAACCGTTTCCACATTTGTTTATCACTCTCAGGAGCGTCCTCCTGTAACCTTATGACGTCTTGGATGGTTGGTATTGACTTGTCAGAAGCAGACATATTTATAGTAGATCGTTTAGTCTGACTTAACATCTTAGGCACCATCACTTGCTGAATTTGCGCGCTGTTCGCGCTGCACGATCTGCTCGTTCATTACCAACGTCAACTGGGGTTGTACCATTCGTGTGGGCAGCGCATTTAATAACAGAAATCTGCGCTGGCATAAGGAGGGCCTGCAGTAGGTCATTAACTAAACCCCGGTGGGATATTTGACCACACATAATCATGTCAGGTTGTTCTGACGAAATGTCACTCAAATCGCCCCTTATTGTGGTAGTTTCCTGAATCAAGGCTAAACATTCGTGACCAGGCGCGTCCTCATGGACAGGGGACCGCTAAGAAAACAGGCTGGATTGATAGTGGTACAGTATTTAAATGTCAGACGTGGATTGTTCAAAAGGTATACCTCATACCTATTCTGACGAGCTGCGGTAAGATGCTGAGTCTGCAGTTGCCTCAGTAGTGCGATGACCGAGTGGGAGCTATACACCGTAATATCCTGTTGTGAGAGCATGTAATGGCTATGCGATGGCATTGATTGAACGTAAATCCTGTACTAATCGGTACTGGTCTGGTTTGGCTGGTTTAGGCACAGCAAGTATGGGGGTGTTACATTCTGATTGGCAAGGGACCAAAATACCCTGTTTCAACAGTTCTTGAATTAATTTATCTATTGATGGAGCAGCTTGAGATTTCAGGGGGTATTGCCGAATGGAAGGTAGCTTTACATGATCCTTAATCATTACCTTGATAGGTGTAACATTTGTCTTTCCCACTTGTGATGGGTATTCCGCCCAGACCTGTGGATTGACATATTCCAACACATCATGTCCCCTGTGATGCTGCAGTCGAGTGTTAATCGTTTCAGGGACCTCAAAATATTTTATAGTAGTGCCGTCCGGCATGACTTGAAGTGTGTAGTCTGTTGGATCTGAATGATCCACTGCCCTCCTGACCATTCGCCCCATATCCCTGGCATGGTACTGGTCATGGACCTGACGTGTAATATGAGGGCTTACCGAAGCTGACTGTGGCCATAAATGTGGTGATATTGTAACAAAATCGGCTGTACCTTCTTTTCCCGTGACTGTGGCTGTAACCTTGACTGGCCATTCGGTCTCAAGTAATGGCCGGTATTTGTCCTCCAGCTCCCTGTTTCGTCCAGTTCTGTCATAGGCCAGGGTAACGTGATGCAGTGACTGTTCAACGTCTAACGTCCACCACTGGGGGGTGATAGAAATATAGCACTGTTGTCTCATCCTCCTCTTCGCTGATCCACCCACCCAAAGTCACTATATTGGGGCTCCTGCTGGTAAACTACCATTTCTGCCGCTTGTTGGGGTCGCAGATCATCCTTTTTCATTACATACTCAGTCTTAACCTTTGTAACTGAGCCTCCTTCTTGGCCTACACCCTCCTTCCAGTAAAATCTGACTGCCCTTGCCATCTGGGAAGGGTCGTTCTCTGTCCAATTCATGTTATTACATTTCACAGCAGTAACCACAGAAGGTGGTAGGCAATGCATTAACATAGCACAGTATTGAGGGGAATTCTGACCATTTTGATACAGCAAATCGCCTGACTGCCCCCGGTAGATTTCATTAAAACGCTCCAGAAATTCCTCTGGCTCTTCAGTCTTCCTAGGTTTTAGGTCTAAGATAACAGAAAGATTTATGGGCCTTTGAAATGTGCTATTCAACGCATTCAAGATCTGTGTCCTTCTTTTCTCTATTTGCTCTTTTTTTTTAAACTTAAAAATGTTTGAAAATTCAAATTGAATTACTGCAAATTGCAAGCTTAGCTCTGATCTCAACTCAGAACTAAATTTACAATTTGCTTAACACAAACTTGTATAACATTTACAACTTAATTATTTCTTTATCTTAACAATTTTTCTTTTAACAAGTTTTTTTTCTTTTACATACACATAAGTATTAGCAAAATCAACTATCATCTCCAGATTGACACTTTTTAAAATGGTGTCCATGATCTTCTTTAAGTTTCTATTAATCTCCAGATAAAATGAGATAAGCCTTATTTCAAGTAAGTAAAACTTAAGATCCTGGCAATTTCAATCAATTGCTTTCGAAAATAATAACTTTTATCAAAGAGGTGGAGAAACCCACTGGTTTCCTTTAATTAATTCAAAACGTAACTTTGCTGGTGTTCACTGACTCAAAGGAAAGGTATCCGATTACACTACAGGCTGCTGCTGTTATCTCAAAGCCTGAGTGAAAAGCACTGTCTGTTTTCAACTTTGCCTGCTGCTGTTAACTCTTTGAGAGACTTCTGCTTCAACCAATATGCAGCATTCCCCACAATCTCAACTAGACCTCGGAACTGCGTTTTTCGCCAATACAGTCAAGGAGACAATTTTAGCTTAATCAACTATATATTTAAAACACTCACACATAGAGTTGAACCATCTTCAGATTTAAAAACAGTTATACTGGACTGAACCTTCATCTACTGAAGTCACATCAGCCATAAAAACACTTATACTTGACTGAACCTCCATCTACTGAAGTCACATCAGCCTCTGAACCCTTATACTTGGAATTGAATCATCATTTGAGATGTCCCATCAACACAAAACCCTAACCCAAGCCGAAACAACAATATGAAATCCCATCAATTAAATTGTTAATCCCCAGACTGACCTGTGATTTCGTCGAGGCGGTCTTTCTGTGCCAACCGCGAGTGACCAGACTAATCAGACGATAAGAAGAGGGGAACAATCAATGCGCGGTCGTTTTCCAGTTCTACATTGAGGGCCCTTTGTTCCCCATCCTCCTGTTCATAATCAGCCTAATTCTGATTTCGCAGTTGGATCAGGACCACCCTGAGAAATCCCGGTTTTCGGCACCAAATGTTGATTCCCAAATTTCTTTCTCCGTCAGTCTGGCCTCAATAAAAGTCGAGATGGATTTGCACGTAAAAAGAAGTTATTTTATTTAGCTTGCAAGCTTGATTCATTTCATAGAAACATAAGAGACATCCAGTCTCCTATATCCCAGAAAGCGAATGAAGAAAGAAACAAAGGGATCTCTGCAAATCAATTCAAATGGTATCAAGTTTCACATACTCGACGCCCATAGGTCAGCCTATATCCCTCCTGACCTGTTTGATCTATTCTGATTGGCTCACTTCCAATCCCTTTCTCTGGCCCCTATCAATGCAGCATCACTCTCGTAGACACACCTCTTCCTGCTTTTTCCATGCGGTCTCAAATCCCTTTGTCTCTATCTGCCAGAATCAAAGTGGCTTATTTCTACATTACATTAACTAATATCCCTAAAGTAACTATTTTATATCACATTCGTCACTCCTATCTCTTCAGACTCAATACACAATCTCCCGCTACTGTCCTTGATCGGACCTACCCTCGCTCTAGTCATTCTCATATTTCTCACATATGTGTAAAAGGCCTTGGGGTTTTCCTTGATCCTACCCGCCAAAGATTGTTCATGCCCTCTCTTAACTCTCCTAATCCCTTTCTTCAGTTCCCTCCTGGCTATCTTGTATCCCTCCAATGCCCTGTCTGAACCTTGTTTCCTCAGCCTTACATAAGTCTCCTTTTTCCTCTTAACGAGACATTCAACCTCTCTTGTCAACCATGGTTCCCTCAGTCGACCATCTCTTCCCTGCCTGACAGGGACATACATATCAAGGACATGTAGTACCTGTTCCTTGAACAAGTTCTACATTTCACTTGTGTCCTTCCCTGACAGCCTATGTTCCCAACTTATGCACTTCAATTCTTGTCTGACAACATCATATTTACCCTTCCCCCAATTGTAAACCTTGCCCTGTTGCACGCACCTATCCCTCTCCATTACTAAAGTGAAAGTCACAGAATTGTGGTCACTATCTCCAAAATGCTCCCCCACTAACAAATCTATCACTTGCCCTGGTTCATTACCAAGTACTAAATCCAATATTGCCCCTCCTCTGGTCGGACAATCTACATACTGTGTTAGAAAAGCTTCCTGGACACACTGCACAAACACCACCCCATCCAAACTATTTGATCTAAAGAGTTTCCACTCAATATTTGGGAAGTTAAAGTCACCCATCACTACTACCCTGTGACTTCTGCACCTTTCCAAAATCTGTTTCCCAATCTGTTCCTCCACATCTCTGCTACTATTGGGGGGCCTATAGAAAACTCCTAACAAGGTGACTGCTCCTTTCCTATTTCTGACTTCAACCCATACTACCTCATTAGGGTGATACTCCTCGAACTGCCTTTCTGCAGCTGTTATACTATCTCTAATTAACAATGCCACGCCCCCACCTCTTTTACCACCCTCCCTAATCTTATTGAAACATCTATAACCAGGGACCTCCAACAACCATTTCTGCCCCTCTTCTATCCAAGTTTCCGTGATGGCCACCACATCGTAGTCCCAAGTACCGATCCATGCCTTAAGTTGACCCACCTTATTCCTGATGCTTCTTGCGTTGAAGTATACACACTTCAACCCATCTCCGTGCCTGCAAGTACTCTCCTTTGTCAGTGTTCCCTTCCCCACTGCCTCATTACACGCTTTGGCGTCCTGAATATCGGCTACCTTAGTTGCTGGACTACAAATCCGGTTCCCATTCCCCTGCCAAATTAGTTTAAACCCTCCCGAAGAGTACTAGAAAACCTCCCTCCCAGGATATTGGTGCCCCTCTGGTTCAGATGCAACCCGTCCTGCTTGTACAGGTCCCACCTTCCCCAGAATGCGCTCTAATTATCCAAATACCTGAAGCCCTCCCTCCTACACCATTCCTGCAGCCACGTGTTCAACTGCACTCTCTCCCTATTCCTAGCCTCGCTATCACGTGGCACCGGCAACAAACCAGAGATGACAACTCTGGTTGTTTTATAAGAAGTTTTATCTGTTGAAATTTGAAACACAAATCATTGGCTTGAATGTTTTGTCCGGCGGGTGCGCACACTAGGGGTGCCCAAAGTGGGTGTGAAGTGAAGTCCCAACCACGATCTGCCCCAGAACACGATTTCACGCTGGCTGGCCAATTAACGAGCGGCCAGCATGAAATGCATGTCGTGAAAGCTGAGCGCGGTTGGGGAGGGCAGGAAGAGGGTGGGCACCGAGAAAAGGGAGGGCATGGACCGGCACTTCTAACATGCTCCCTCCGGGAGGAAGGGATTGGCAGCCGCTGCGGAGCTGCCTCAGCGAGCTGCAGACCTCTGCAAAATACATTGTGATAGGATAAGAGTGTTGAGGCAGCACATTCAAACACAAACGTCAAAAATGGCCTCCTACGACACTGTAAATTCTATGATGATTCTATGATAGGCTAAATTGCCCACTTGATTGTCGGTGGACCCCCTTCCGACTCTTATGCGCGCCCATCCACCAAAATGTTGCGTAAGTGCGCGATGATGGCAGAACGCGCGGCTGACGTCTTCTCGGGTGATTTCATGTGCTTCCGCGTCGGGTCTGCACCTGCCCAAGCAACGTAAAAGTCTGCCCATTAGATTTCTCTAACCCAAACCGTTGATATGCTGAACCTGCTGCACCATGTTAATTCAGGAGCTGGTACGTATTAATGTTACAGCTTTATTGAAGCTTGCCTCTCACATAGGAATTAACACAATGAATGAAATACATCTACATGGGTAAACGAGAATTTTGCCGAAGAGACAACGGAAACCAAGGGGTAATAAATTACTTTACCATGGCCACGCAAACAGCCCACCAAAAAAAATCATAATCGTATGATCGTCAGAGAGTTATATACTCGTCCATGGAGTTCAGCAATCTGTGATTCATTGCTACACCAGGAAAGAATAACTTACAACATCCATTGTGCTGATAATTGCAGAAACAGCAGAGTATTCAAAATTGGAAAACAGCTTAAAGAAAGGTCACAGATATTGCCATTACAGCCCCAAAAACTTCAAATTGATAATAACAGTCAGAACATTCTTTTGTCTAACTATTACTGCCCCTCTGGGCCTCATTAGGCTTAGACTGGTAATAAGCACCTCAGGGTTTTTAATGACCATAATGCCCTCCAACATTCTGTTATTGCAATATTAGCATTGTCTTTTGTGAACTTCGAGCGCTCCTGAAAAATAGGAGAGACAATAAACCTAATTTAGATAATCCTCTCTTAAATACATTTGTTCACTTGCATCCACTCAGTTCTCGTCATTGTTTCCTTTTCTAGATGGGGAAGGATGGAGCCGGTAGAAGCTCCAATTGCTTTTTATACCAGTTTGAACTTGTCCTGAATTTACAGCTGCAGGAATAATCCAGATTTACCTTCCGCGCAGCATTTACTCTCTTGCCTATCTTTATGTAACCACACCCCTAGGTCGAAAGCCTAGATTTTAACTGTGGGAATGTAGGTGAGGGTTGAGGCAAAGGGAAAACCAGCTGGTCGCACTGCACATCCCCCCCCCCCCTCCCACCACCACCATCACCCTACCCTCACCCCCATTGACACTCTCCCTCACCCCCCACCACTCTCCCCCCTGCCCTCGACACACACACACCCATGACCCCTCTCCCCACCAGCCAGGCAGGGTTAAACTCAGGCCCCAGGTTCTATCAGTCTTTCCTCATATTTCAGTAAGGATCAACCAGCTCTTCTCCTAACTGTCTGTAAATCCCGAAATACGTGCTGCTCGGTGAATGGGACATTCTGAATTCTCCCTCTGAAGGCACCGGAATGTGGCGACTAGGGGATCTTCACAATAACGTCATTGCAGTGTTAATATAAGCCTACTTGTGACAATAAAGATCATTATTATTGTTACTAGAACATCAGTAGCTTATTTGTGTCCAGACCTGAAACAAGATGCAATACTCAAGATGTGGTCTGATGAGTACAGTATGTCATTAGAGTATGGCTTCCTCTGATTTGTACTCCATTTTTGTATGGTCTAAGGTTCTATTTGTTTAATTGATTGCTCATCGCAATCATTAGGAAAGGTGACTGATTTCCACTGAATCAACATTAATGCAAATTAGAAATGGTAATGGTCCCAATATCGATCTCTGGGTCACGCCATTAAGCACACCCTTTACTTCCAGCCTGTTATAAGCTCTCTAGCAAGTCGCCTACTGACAAGGGGTCAAATTTTACATTCCATTGCAGTGGCTGCGAGCCTGGTCTGGAGGTGTGCAGTTTGCTGACCCCGCCCCCACTTTGGGTAAACTGAATAATATGTTAATCAGCCAATTAACTGCCGCCAAGTGTGTTCCTGGCCATCAGGGCTTCCTGAGTGGGGGAGGGGTTATTTACCTAATGGGTAATTGATGGTGGGCATTCTGGGCACTATCCTGGCAGGCCGTGACCCAGTAGGAGGTCCCATCCACTTGTTTAAATGGTCTCCTGCCATGGGACCGTGTCAGGTGCCCCAGGGCTGAGAATGCTCGTGAGCAACGAAGAATTTTATTGCTGCTAACAAAGATTTCGACTCACTCTCACAGATGAGTGTCAATTTTTTTGTGCTTGTGTGTTTAATTACCTATGGCAGCCTGGGGAAAGCTGAAAGCATTTCAAACATATAACCCTGATGATTGCAGGGATGCCCTGGGAATCAGGCTTCAACCTCGCATTGCGTCTCCACAGATGGCCAGGAGAAGGCAGAGAGCTGCTGACCAGTGCAGTGGACGACCCCCAAGGTTTGATGATGCCTCCCTGCGAGCCCTCCTCCAGGCGTTAAGTTCCTGCTCAAAAATGTATGGGTGCCCAATGACTGAATGCATGTTTGGAGCTGTTAAATGGGAACATGGAGTAAGTAACATCTCTCAATGAGGTGTTGCCAATGCTGAAGTATTTCTATGTGTTCTCAACTCAAAGGTTTAAGATGGACGTAACCTCCCTGTTTTTGTCTCCTGTGCAGGTGGACCATCGAATGTCGGCACCGATCTTCCACAGGGTCTGAGGGGGAAGAGGAAGCCTCAGAGGGTGCAGCAGTGGCACATTCGTGTTCTGCACCAAGCACCGGTGCAGATATCTAGCACCTCAGTAAGGTTTGCACCTCGGAACAAGGGGAAGGGCACATCACAGTCACACATGCAGCTGCTGGAGACTGAGATGGAACAGGCCTCTGACAATTGGAAAAGTGCTGGACGTGAGCCAGATGCTGAGACCCTGTTAGACGATTAGCCTCTGGAGTTATCCATTAGGTGGCAGATGCTGGATGTCCACATCAAGGTGGATGGAGGTGTGATGGCAATACCAGAGGGGTTGCACCTTCTGGCGCAGACTATGGAGGTGTCCATCCTGGCCATGAGCACTGTGCTCATCCAGTCGACAGAGAAATGGCTTACTTCATGGACAGACTGGCAACTGTTTTGGAGGGCAAACCTTGCAGATTGCAGAAGAAATCGTGGGGATGCACTCTGACCTGTACTGTACTCTACCGTTCTCTGTGCTCAAGGGCTCAGACCAAGGCCAATATGGGGACCAGGAGCCACATCCAGCTCCTGGACCCTCTCAGAAGAGCAGCGAAGACCAATCGGGCCTTATGGCAGCGGGTGAACAGAAGCTGGCTTTATCTTTTTTTTGGGGGGGCGGTGGAATTTCTCAGCCTGCTTCTGATGGGACCAGGCTCTCCTCTGCCCCTTTGTCATTGGTGCAGATTCCATTGAGTGTAACAGCAACAGAAGGACATTCTGCCACATTACAGGAGACTCCCACCAGGAAGGGCCTCGGCCGACCAGACAGCGACCGCCGAAGTCATCAAAGGCAATGGGGCAATCAGGTCAGCAGCCTGGTCACCACCAAAGCTGAAAGCGAGGGGGTAACAACAGCATGCCACAGCACCTAGAAGAGAATCAAAAAGACCCCACATTAGTCACATTTTGGTGCACATGGGTGAGTTTATAATTGGATTTGGATTGAGGTACCGTGAAAAGAATTGGCCTGCGTGCAGTCCAGACAGATCGTTCCATACATGAAAAAGAACCATAGGACATACGATAAATACACAATGTAAATGCATAGACACAGACATTGGGTGAAGCATACGGAGTGTAGTGCTACTCAGTAGAGAAGATGTGTGGAGAGATCAGTTCAGTCCATAAGAGGATCATTCAGGAGTCTGGTAACAGCGGGGAAGAAGCTGTTTTTGAATTTGTTAGTACGTGTTCCCAGATTTTTGACCTCTTGCCAGAGGATAACACTTTGTAGAATTTAGACAATATCACGGACACAAAGGGCCACGGCTGCAAAAAGTACAGCGCCCCAATTACAGTAGTGATGTTAGAAACCTCTGACAATTTTAGGTTTTTATACAGTCACCATCTTTCTCAACAGTTGAACAGTCCTCGGCGAATGGCTCGTGTTGCTTGCGATGTGGAAATTGTGGGTTTTCTCACCCTGACTCTGCAGAAGTGCAACGTGAAGGAATAGCAAGAATTCCCTGCTCCACGCTACTAAATTCTTTTTAAAATTGCTATAATACCATCTAGACTGAAGGTTTACAGATGAACGCAGCAAAAATAAATAGTAATTATGTAGTAAAGAACAAAAAGAAGGCAATTATAAAACATACAAACCCATTTGCAATGGAAAAATCCCTAAGGGGTGAGATCTGTGCAGTTTGTTGGAACATTTTCTCTCTGTGGACCATGTCACAAAATAACACCTTTCTTGAGGAAGGAGAAAGGCGGAACCTTTTATCTGACCAAGTGTTAGAATTTAACACTTTTTTCAAGGTCAAGTATTTAATCATTTCGATCAAATCCAACACGTGCATTATCATCTTTTGAAAGTGTAGTTTTCCAGTCCATCATATTTTAAGTGTACAATTGCCAATGTCACAAGTGCGTCCTGACATACTTTCTGCATGTCTGTGTCAAACATGCAAAACCATACCATGGAAAAAAATATATAACTTTTTTACATCAAAGGAACCAGACTACTAATTAAAGCACGGAAAATATGCCATTTGATCTTTTGATCAAAGGACATATTCTGATCGTTAAATGACTGAAACAAGCAATTAAAGCATTATTATACATCTCGACAGGGCGATTGTTAGGCCACCAAAATTCTCCAGTGCCTGCTAAAAGCAGGCTATGAGACACAGATTTCACAAGCTAATTTCTATGAACTTACAATGGACACATGCACTCACACAAGCATATTATCATTCACCAACTTGGACATCCCAAGTAGTTTGAGAGACAAAGGGGGTGAAATGGGTCTCCGTTTGCTGTGATAGTGACAAAATCGGAACCCATTCTGCAGCACACACAATTTTCCTCTCCTCTGAAGTCAATGAAAAAGAAATTCATGGCATTGTAAAGTCGGCTGTTGATTTACTCATGCCCATTTTCCATTACTGGAGAAGACAAATGTCACCTCCACAGGATGAGGTAAAATAGCAGAGTGCAGATTGATGAAAGTCTGTACTTATGAAATGGTAATATAAAAATGAATTGAGATAATGTATCAATTCAAACAGATCTAGATATAGGATGATGAGTACTGATGGCTCAGTATTTAATTCCCTCACTCAAGTAATGTCCTTCTTGCGTCCTACTTATTCTGATGGGGGCTTCTTCTGTGAGATTTGGGGGTCAATGTTTCTGCCTATGACAATGAACAATGCTAGTGCTGATGAGTTTACAGTTTCAAACATCAAGGAGGAAATTTCCATTTGAGTGTTACGGGCACAGAAATATGCATTGCAGGGAGTACACAAGAGGGAAACCTAATCCCGAGCGCCAATATTGCTAGTTTGTGATTCAGGTAGACTCATAATTCCCAACTCCCTTATGCTTGGCCTCAGCACCATCAGTTAGCCTTTACCTCAGGATAATATCCCTCCAGTAGCTGTGTGGCACTTCTATTTCTGTGTGTCAGCCAGGTGAGAGATGGCTGAATAGCTCCCCTCGCTTCCCACCTCTGCGTTGAAGCAATGGGTGTTCTTTAAAAGAATGTGCTTGACAATTAAGTGAGCGTTTAACTGTTGAAGTGTTGCGACTGCAAAGGACACACACATACAGGTTTTCTAGGTTTTAAAAGAAAAGGAATGTTTTTATCAAAATAACTCACCGGCGTCCAGGAGACACACACACATACACGTTACAAAGAGGAAGGGTAGGTTAAATTGTTCAAGGGTGTCCAGAAGGAAAAGTTAATAATACATGCATCTTTTCGGTTGATGCATTGCATGGTTTCAGGCTATGTTCAACGATTTCTTTCCAGATTCAGAGTAGTGGCAATTTCAAGTCTAAATAGACAAGAGTCTTTTCCTCAAGTCAGCAGCTGTTTGCTTTTAGTTGCAGGCGCCACTTCGAGTGTTTGGCTGTTCAGATACAGGCAGGGCACATGTTTGCAGAGTACCTGATGAAACAGGAAGGGACTGCGAGTTATCTTATTGTTGTTACCCATGTCTTTATGCTTCTTTGACTGATGTCAGAAAAGCAGTTTCTTTAAACACATAGAGTCACCTTGCTATCAACATGCCCTCCATTCACAACCTGGGCCAGTTACCAAATATAGTCACAGCAATTCTGGGTCCATTATTTACAAGTGATTAGATTAGATAGCTGGTGGAGACCTCTTCTCAGCAAACATCCATGGTCCAGGGTGACTGAATTTAGTAGCTTGGTTCACACCCATCTGAATAAACAGATGGGGCGGGATTCTCCGACACGCATCACCCGTTTTCTGGCGCGACGCGCATCCGCCAGCAGCGGGATCCTCCCTCCCGGCAGCCGGCCAATGAGATTTCCCATTGTGGACACCCCCACGCCGTCGGGAAATCCTCGGGCGTGAGTGCGCTGCTGGTGAAACGGAGGATCCTGCTGACGGAGAATCCAGCCCATTATGTCTGCATGTCTGTGACTAGCTGATTGTCTCTCATGGGCTACTTCCAGACAACATGGGTCCTTTCTGATTTCTTTGTAATTTACAAGGTGGCGTTATATAAATGTTTGGTCAATAGGCATGAAGGGAGAACTGGCCACAGTGAATCGGGTAAATAGACCAGAAGATACCGAGGTAAATGAACAATGGGAAACATTTAAAGAAACAATTCAAAATGTTGAATGAAAATACATTGCATTGATAAACAAAAGCTCAGCAAGAAAGACCTACCATTGCTCACTCAGGAAGCTAATTACAGTACCAAATTAAAAGAAGAGGCTTATAATGTTGCTAAAAGATCTGAGGTCTGGGAGTATCTTAGAAACCAGCAGGGGGCCAGCAAAATGTTGACATGGAGGAAACAAATCTTTAGCTGTCCCATCAAAAAGGATTGGCAAATGTTACGATGCTTTTCAAGAAAAGAGGGAGAGAGAAAACAGGGAACAACTGGCCAGCTAACATCATTTGTTGGGAACATGCTGGAATCTATTATTAAGGAAATCTTAACAATGCTATTAGAAAAGCATGGTGTGGTTAGAACAATGAAACACGGTTTTACGAAAGGGAAATCTTGTTTAACACATTTTTAAAGAGTTTTTTTGAAGTTGTAACTAGCAGGGTAGATAATGGGGAACCAGTTGGTGTAGTATACCTGGATTTCCAATTAGGTGCTACAGAAAAAGTTAATTGGTAAGATAAGGGCTCATAGAGTTGGGGTACATATTTCAGCATGGATAGAGGATTGATTAGCAGATAGAAAGCAGAGATTGGGCACAAATGGAGCTTTTTCAAGTTGAATAGTGGAATGACACAAGGGCCAAAGCTGGGGCCTCAGCTACATACAATCTATATTAATGACTTAGATGAAGGGACTGCGAGTAATGCACCAATGTTTGCTGATGATAAGATAGATGGGAAGGTAAACTGTGGGGAGGACACAGAAGCTACAAAGAGTTTTGGACATATAGACAGGTTAAGTGACTGGGCAATAAGGTGGCAGATGGAGTCTCGTGCAGGGAAGTGGGAAATTATTCACTTTTGTCATAAGAATAGAAAAGCAGAATTTTTTTTAAGGTGTGATATTTGTAAGTGTTGATGTTCAAAGAGACTTGGGTGTACTTGGGCAGGAAGACAGAAAGTTAGCATGAAGGTGCACCAAGCAATTAGGAAGGCAAATAGCCTTTATTGTAAGGTGATTGGAGCACAATAATAAAGAAATCTTGCTACCATTGTACAGGGCTGTGTTGGGACCATATCTGGAATACTGAGTGCAGTTTTGATCTCCACATTTAAGAAAGGGTATATTTGCATTGGAGGTGGTACTGTGAAAATTCATTAAATTGGTCCCTGGGATGAGGGGGTTGTTCTAAGATGAGAGGCTGAGTAAACGGGGTTTATACTCTCTGGACTTTAGAAGAATGAGAGGTGGTCTAATTGAAACATACAAAATTCTGAAGGATTTTGATAGGATGGACGCTGAGAGGGATAGAGGGAGATGGCACTAGGAGGTGCTGAGGGTTTTGGCTAAAAGTACTTTTATGACCGGTACAGGCTTGGAGGGCCGAAGGGCCTGTTCCTGTGCTGTATTGTTCTTTGTTCTTTGAGAGATTGTTTCCACTGGTCAGAGAATCTAAAAAAGAGGGACAGTCCCAGGGTAAGGGGCCAATCATTTAGGACTGAGATATGATGAAATTACTTCACTCAATTAATTTTGGTTATTTGAAATTCTTTACCCCAAAGGGTTGTGGGTCCTCCATCGTTGAATATATTTAAAGCTGCAGGAGGCAGAATTTTAGTGTCACAGAGAATCAAGGGATATGGAGAGTGGGCAGCAAAATGGAAGTGAATCCCATGATCAGCCATGTTTTTATTGAATATGGTCCACTCCGACTTATTTCTTGTGTTCTTACATGCTGTTTCAGTTAAAATGCTGTTGTCAGCCGTTGTAAACTTATCCTGTGATTTCAGCCCGCTTAACTAAATATAATTTTCAATATAATAAAAATATTTTCAAAAATGGGGCACGATTCTCTGACCCCATTGCCGGGTCGGAGGATCGCCGGGGGCTGGCGTGAATCTCGCCCCCGTCGTGTCCCGAATTCTCCGCTACCAGACAATCAGCGGGGGCGGGAAACGCGCCACGCCGGTCGGCGGGCTACCCTGCCGATTCTCCGGCCCGCGATGGGTCAAAGTCCCGCCGCTGTCAACCTTCGCCAGCCAGCGTGGATTGAAACACCTACCTTACCGGCGGGAGCAGACGGCGCGGGCGGGCTCCGGGGTCCTGGGGGGGGCGTGGGGCGATCTGGCCCCAGGGGGTGCCCCCACGGTGGCCTGGCCCGCGATCGGGGCCCACTGATCCGCGGGCGGGCCTGTGCCGTGGGGGCACTCTTTTTCTTCCGCCTTCGCCATGGTCTTCACTATGTCGGAGGCGGAAGAGACCCCCTCCACTGCACATGCGCGGGGATGCCGTGAGCGGCCGCTGACGATCCCGCGCATGCGTCGCCCGGCGAAGTCCTTTCGGCGCCGGCTGGTGTGGCGCCAAAGGCCTTTCCCGCCTTTCCCGCGGGGCAGAAATCACTCCGGCGCGGGCCTAGCCCCTCAAGGTGAGGGCTTGGCCCCTAAATGTGCAGAGAATTCCGCACCTTTGGGGCGGCCCGACGCCGGAGTGGTTCCCGCCACTCCATTACGCCGGATTCCCTCGCCCCGCCGGGTACGGGAGAATCCCGGCCATGGTTTTATAGCATCTATATCATCCATCTTTCTGGTCTCAATTGTGTGTGATTTCAAATTAGAAATAGAAGCTGTGCAGAGGGCCACTAGGGGCCTTCTCAAGGGTGGAATTTAAATCGGTTCATGGGTCTCAGCTGCCAGCTGGAGAGCTGGCGAAAGCCACACCCAACCTCACAAGGGGAAGACCTTCGTTATGAAGTGCCAATCAGGTATTAAATGGTCAACAGCAGACCTTCCCAAGGATGAAGTACCCAGGTGGGGGCAGAGGTCCCACCCCGAGAAGCTCTCCATTGCAGACAGTGCCATTGTTAGTGCTGCTGGTTACTAACAATGCACCAACCAGAGGCCCAGGATTAATGAGAGACTCAAGGTCGAAGGTGAGTGAGGGTGGGATGGGATTCAGGGAGGCATTTGTTGGCCAGGGAGGGTGGAGGCTGGGGTCAGAAGAAAGGGCAGCGAGTGCCTTTCAGTGTCCCTCGAGGCTTGACAATGAGGGGACTGCTATCTGGGAGTCCGCACATTCTCCCCCTGCTTCGTGGGTTTCCTCCGGGTGCTCCAATTTCCTCCCACAAGTCCCAAAAGATGTGCTTGTTAGGTAATTTGGACATTCAGTGTCCCCGAACAGGCGACGTAGTGTGGCGACTGGGGGCTGATGTACCATCAATGACGACAGACGAGAGTCGGAAGAGTAAACTGTGGCTTTAATCAGCTAAAAGACACCTGCTGGCAGCCGGTCCAAGAATGAGGGCAGGGCTGGAGGTTAGCTACCTTTATACTTGAGCCTGAGGGGCTGAGCCAGCAGGGACAAACCCAGACATGTAACAAACGGTAAGAACAGTAAGTACCATAAGTAAAAACAGTATGTACAATATAATACAGTGGTTCACCACATTCACCCCCTGTTAAAAAAGAGTCCGGCGGGGGTGAAGTGGACGGGTTGAATTAGAGATCGAGTCTGTCGGGGCCTCTGACCTTCCGCTGTGATCGCCTCAGTCCCGGATGTGGTGAGGACACTGGTGTCGGATGAAGTGTTGAGGACTGCGTATCCAGGAGCGTGTCGTCTTCCGGATAAGTAGCAATGGAGGGAGACAGTGTAGAGTCGGGGGTAGTGGTGATGGTCGCAGGGGAACCTGCGGGTGCCAAGTCCCGAAGGGAGACTGTGTCCTCCTGCCCGTCATGGTGTTCCACGTAGGCATATTGGGGGTTAGCACAGAGGAGAAGGACCCATTCGACCAGGAGATCCGACTTGTGACTCCTCGCACGCTTCCGGAGGAGGACGGGCCCTGGAACAGTCAGCCTGAATGGGAGCGAGACTCCTGAGGTGGACTTCCTGGGGAAGACAAACATCCTCTCATGTGGGGTCACATTGGTGGCGGTGCACAGGAGCGACCGGATGGAGTGGAGCATATCGGGAAGGACCTCCTGCCAGCGGGAGACAGGGAGACTTCTAGACTGTAGGGCAAGAAGGACGGCCTTCCAGACCGTCACGTTCTCCCTCTCCACCTGTCCATTTCCCGGGGGTTGTAGCTGGTAATCCTGCTTGAGGCGATGCCCTTGCTGAGCAGGAACTGACACAGCTCATCACTCATGAAGGAGGAACCCCGCTCGTTATGGATGTAAGTGGGGAAACCGAACAAGGTGAAGAGGCTGTGCAGGGCCTTGATGACTGTGGCAGAGATCATGTCAGGGCATGGGATGGCGAAAGGGAAACGTGAGTACTCATCAATGATGTTGAGAAAGTACACATTACGGTCAGTGGAGGGGAGGGGCCCTTTGAAATCGATGCTGAGGTGCTCAAAGGGGCGGGAGGCCTTTACCAGGTGTGCTCTATCCGGCCGATAGAAGTGCGGTTTGCGCTCCGTGCAGACCTGGCAGTCTTTGGTCATGGTCCTGACCTCCTCGATGGAGTAAGGCAGGTTGCGGGCCTTGATAAAATGGAAAAAACGGGTGACTCCCGGGTGACAGAGGTCATTGTGGAGAGCCCGAAGTCGGTCTACTTGTGCGCTGGCATGTAGCGTGGGATAGGGCATCTGGGGGCTCATTGAGCTTCCCAGGTCGATACAAGATATCATAATTATAGGTGGAGAGTTCGATCCTCCACCTTAGGATCTTATCATTCTTGATCTTGCCCCGCTGCGTATTGTTAAACATGAAGGCACCCGACTGTTGGTCAGTGAGGAGAGTGAATCGCCTGCCGGCCAGGTCATGCCTCCAATGTCGCACAGCTTCTACAATGGCCTGGGCTTCCTTATCGACGGAGGAGTGTCGAATTTCGGAGCCCTGGAGGGTACGGGAGAAGAAAACCATGGGCCTGCCCGCCTGGTTGAGGGTAGCGGCCAGAGCAAAGTCATACACATTGCTCTCCACTTGGAACGGGATGGACTCGTCTACTGCGTGCATCGTGGCTTAGGCAATATCTGTTTTGATGCGGTTGAAGGCCAGGCGGGCCTCAGCCGTCAGGGGAGAAATGGTGGATTTAATGAGTGGACGGGCCTTGTCTGCATAACTGTGGACCCACTGGGCATAATAGGAAAAGAACCCCAGGCATCTCTTCAGGGCCTTGGGGCAGTGGGAGAGTGGAAGTTCCAGGAGGGGGCGCATGCGGTCGGGATTGGGCCCTAGGACTCTGTTTTCCACAACGTAGCCAAGGATGGCTAGGCGGGTTGTGCGGAAAACGCATTTCGCCTTATTGTATGTTAGGTTAAAGAGCTTGGCGGTGTGGAGGAAATGTTGGAGGTTAGCGTCATGGTCCTGCTGGTCATGGCAGATGGTGACATTACCCAGATACGGGAATGTGGCCCGCAGCCCGTACTGGTCAATCATTTGGTCCATCTCCCATTGGAAGACCGAGACTCCATTGGTGACGCCGAAGGGGACCCTGAGGGAGTGGTAGAGGCGGCCATCTGCCTCAAAGGCAGTATATTGGCGGTACTCCGGGCGGATAGGGAACTGGTGGTACGCGGACTTCAAGTCAATAGTGGAGAAGACTCGGTACTGCGCAATCTGATTGACCATGTTAGATATGCGGGGGAGAGGGTACGCATCAAGCTGCGTGTACCGGTTGATGGTCTGACTGTAGTCGATGACCATCCAGTGCTTCTCCCCAGTTTTGACGACCACCACTTGGGCTCTCCAGGGGCTAGTATGGGCCTCTATGATCCCTTCCCGCAGGAGTCGCTGGACCTCCAACCTGATAAAGGCCTTGTCCCGAGCACTGCATCGTCTGCTCCTAGTGGCGACGGGCTTACAGTTCGGGGTGTGGTTAGCAAAGAGCGGGGTGGGGGCGACCATAAGGGTCAAAAGGCTACAGACGGTGAGAGGGGGCAGGGGTCCATTGAACTCCAAGGTAAGACTTTTGAGGTGGCATTGGAAATCTAGATCTAGTAGTAGGGCAGCGCAGAGTTGGGGGAGGATGTAGAGCTTGAAATTTTTGTACTCGATGCCCCGTACTGTAAGGGTTGCGACACAGTACCCACGGACTTCCACGGAATGTGATTCGGAAGCCAGGGAGATTTTCTGGGTCGCGGGTAAAATTGGGAGGGAGCAACGCCGTACCGTATCTGGGTAAATTAAACTCTCCGTGCTCCCGGAGCCTAATAGGCAGGTCGTCTTGTGGCCGTTGATCCAGACGGCCATCATGGATTTAGTGAGGTGATGAGGTCGAAGTGGATGGGTTGAATTAGAGATCGAGTCTGTCGGGGCCTCTGACCTTCCGCTGTGACTGCCTCAGTCCCGGCTGTGGTGAGGACACTGGTGTCGGATGAAGTGTTGAGGCCTGCGTATCCAGGAGCGTGTCGTCTTCCGGATAAGTAGCAATGGAGGGAGACGGTGTAGAGTCGGGGGTAGTGGTGATGGTCGCTGGGGAACCTGCGGGTGCCAAGCCCCGAAGGGAGACTGTGTCCTCCCGCCCGTCATGGTGTGCCACGTAGGTATATTGGGGGTTAGCATGGAGGAGAAGGACCCGTTCGACGTAGATCCGACTTGTGACTCCTCGCATGCTTCCGGAGGAGGACGGGCACTGGAACCATCAGCCAGGACGGGAGCGAGACTCCTCAGGTGGACTTCCTGGGGAAGACAAACATCCTCTCATGAGGGGTCACATTGGTGGTGGCACACAGGAGCGACCGGAAGGAGTGGAGCGCATCGGGAAGGACCTCCTGCCAGCGGGAGACAGGGAGACTTCTAGACCGTAGGGCAAGAAGGACGGCCTTCCTGACCTTCGTATTCTTCCTCTCCACCTGTCCATTTCCCGGGGGTTGTAGCTGGAAGTCCTGCTTGAGGCGATGCCCTTGCTAAGCAGGAACTGACGCAGCTCATCACTCATGATGGAGGAACCCCGATTGCTATGGATGTAAGTGGGGAAACCGAACAAGATAAAGAGGCCATGCAGGGCCTTGATGACTGTTGCAGAGGTCATGTCAGAGCACGGGATGGCGAAAGGGAAACGTGAGTACTCATCAATGATGTTGAGAAAGTACACATTACGGTCAGTGGAGGGGAGGGGCCCTTTGAAATCGATGATAAGTAAGAACAGTATGTAGAATATAATACAATGGTTCACCACAGGGGCTTTTCACAATAACTTCATTGCAGTGTTAATGTAAGTCTACTTGTGACACGAATAAAGATTATTATTAAGTCACAATGATATCGCTTAAAGTAAAAAAATGGCTTAAAGTCAGAAGCATATGAAAATTAAAGGATTAAGTAACATAAATATTTGGAATATTCATAAAATGGAAGTAGCTCATACATTAAATGTGAAATACAGAAATATAGAAAGCAATAAAGAAGCTCATACTACAGTTTCCTGATCTTTCCCGCCAACAGATTGCCTGTCAAGAACTTCTTGCGTCTTGCTCTTAGGCATTCTAAAATTTCCCTTCTATGGAGGCATCGCCAACTCTTCTGGAGAACACTGACGTGAAAATATCCGGTAAAGTTTCAGAACCAAGGACTCAGTTCCTAGATGGTCTTGTGGATCACAATAGATCATGGACAAATAGATGCCATTGCATAAATGTGGGCAGCACAGTAGCATGGTGGATGGCACTGTGGCTTCACAGCGCTCGGGTCCCAGGTTCGATTCCCAACTGGGTCACTGACTGTGCAGAGTCTGCACGTTCTCCCCTTGTCTGCGTGGGTTTCCTCCGGGTGCTCCGGTTTCCTCCCACAGTCCAAAGCCGTGCAGGTTAGGTGGATTGGCCATGCTGAATTGCCCTTAGTGTCCAAAAAGGGTAGGAGGGGTTATTGGGTTACGGGGATAGGGTGGAAGTGAGGGCTTAAGTGGGGCGGTGCAGACTCATAGTATTTCATAGAATTTACAGTGCAGAAGGAGGCCATTTGGCCCATCGAGTCTGCACCGGCTCTTACAAAGAGCACCCTACTCAAGCCCACGTCTCTACCCTACCCCCGTAACCCCCATTTAACCTTTTTGGACACTAAGGGCAATTTAGCATGGCCAATCCACAGTCTTTGGACTGTGGGAGGGAACCTGAGCACCCGGAGGAAACCCACGCACACACAGGGAGAACATGCAGACTCCGCACAGACAGTGACCCAAGCTGGGAGTCAAACCTGGGACCCTGGAGCTGTGAAGCAACTGTGCTTACCACTATGCTACCGTGCTGCCCATGGATACCGGATATTTTCACGTCAATGTTCTCCAGAAGGGTTGGCAATATCTCCATAGAAGGGAAATTTTAGACTCGATGTGCCGAATGGCCTCCTTCTGCACTGTATGTTCTATGAAACTATGTGTAAATCAAAAAGTATTGACAATAAAGTGTAGAAATACAGAACACACTGTTAATCGCCATATTGTCACCAAACTAATTGGCCAAGATGCTAGCTGGCACAGATTAACATTGCTCCAAGCCACATTTGTTGATATACTTACATAATAAGGGCAGCATGGTAGCATTGTGGATAGCACAATTGCTTCACAGCTCGAGGGTCCCAGGTTCGATTCCGGCTTGGGTCACTGTCAGTGCGGAGTCTGCAGATCCCCCCCGTGTGTGCGTGGGTTTCCTCCGGGTGCTCCGGTTTCCTCCCGCAGTCCAAAGATGTGCAGGTTAGGTGGATTGGCCCTGATAAATTGCCCTTAGTGTCCAAAATTGCCCTTAGTGTTGGGTGGGGTTACTGGGTTATGGGGATAGGGTGGAAGTGTTGATCTTGGGTAGGGTGCTCTTTCCAAGAGCCGGTGCAGACTCGATGGGCCGAATGGCCTCCTTCTGCACTGTAAATTCTATGATAATCTATGCTAATTGTATTACATGTTTAGGGTGAGATGGGACAGACTGGTGTCAGGAGGTAATATTTTGATAATTTTATATCAGGAGACCGACAGTTATACTCAATTATTATAGAAGTTGACTACCTTCAATTCCATCTTTAAAAAAAAATATTATGCTGAATAATGTACAACATGTTGAACGCACCAATACTATATTAGCATCTAGGTAAAAAAAATTAATCAAATTGTGATTATTAAAGTAGCTGGAAAACACAGAAGGAAAATGATGCCTCTTGTTAAAAGGATCTTTGTCCACATTTACAGCTTATAAGGATGCCTTCATTATCTCATATTATTCGTTTCTATATTTCTGTATTTCATGTTTTATGCATGAGCTCCTTCTATTTCATTAATATTCCAAATATTTATCTTACTTATTTCTTTAATTTTAATTTTTCTGGCATAATTTTTCTTCCTGGTTTCTTCTTTTCTGACCTTCAATCTGTCTTCCTTTATTATATTTGTTTTCAATTTTTATTTCACTTCGGACTTCCGGTTGCGGCTATGCAGAGCTAGGTCACACGTTCGGGAGCTCCCGCTTGGAATGGGCTTTTGGGCCCTTTTCAGGGCCCCCAACGGTCCTAGCTGTGGCGGGGGGGGGGGGGGGGGGGGGGGGGGGGGGGAGGAAACCGGGTTGCTGCTGGTATGGTCAAGGGGGAGCTGGAGCGAGTAAAGGGGGTTGGGACAGGGGTCTGCCACCATGGGGAACGGGCCGAGCGTGGGGTGCGGGCACGTAGCTGGCCGAGGAGGGGTCATGGCTAGTCGGCGGGGGTGGGGGGCGGATAGCCCCCTGATCTGGCTGATAACCTGGAACGTAAGGGGACTGAACGGGCCGGTTAAGTGGGTCCGGGTGTTCGCGCACCTGAAGGGGCTGAAGGCGGATGTGGTCATGCTCCAGGAGACACACCTGAAGGTGGCAGACCAGGTAAGATTGAGGAAGGGGTGGGTAGGTCAGGTGTTTCATTCGGGGCTGGATGCGGTGGGAAAGAGGGTGTCGTTCGAGGCGTCGAGCATTGTGGCAGATAATGGCGGCAGGTAAATAATGGTAAGTGGTAAGCTGCAAGGGGAGAGGGTGGTGCTGGTCAACGTGTACGCCCCGAACTGGGACGATATGGGTTTTATGCGGCGCATGTTGGGTCGGATCCCGGACCTGGAAGTGGGGGGCCTGATAATGGGGGGGGATCTTGAACACGGTGTTGTATCCGGCACTGGATCGCTCCAGGTCTAGGACGGGTAGGAGGCCGGCGGCAACTAAAGTGCTGAGGGGGTTTATGGACCAGATGGGAGGGATGGACCCTTGGAGATTTGCAAGGCCTGGCGCTGGGGAATTTTCAATCTTCTCGCACGTTCATAAGGCCTATTCCCGGATCGACTTTTTTGTTATGAGCAGGGCGCTGATTGCGAAAGTAGAGGATACCGAGTACTCGGCGATAGCCATTTTGGATCACGCCCTGCATTGGGTAGACCTAGAGCTGGGGGAGGAGAGGGACCAGTGCCCGTTGTGGCGCTTGGAGGTGGTGTTGTTGGCGGACGAGGAGGTGAATAAGCGGGTCCGAGGAAGCATCGAGAGATACCTGGAGGCCAACGATATCGGGGAGGTCCGAGTGGGGATGGTCTGGAAGGCGCGGAAGGTGGTGGTTAGGGGAGAGCTGAACTCCATTAGGGCCCACAAGGAGAGGAGAGAGAGCAGAGGGAGAGGGAGAGGCTGGTGAGGGAGATGGTGAGGGTAGACAGGAGGTACGTGGAGGTGCCGGAGGAGGGACTGTTGAGGGAGAGGCGTAGCCTCCGGGCCGAATTCGACCTGTTGACCACCAGGAAGGTGGAGGCGCAGTGGAGGAAGGCCCAGGGGGCGATTTATGAATATGGGGAAATGGCAAGTCGGATGCTGGCGCATCAGCTTCGGAAGCGGGACGCAGCTAGGGAGATCAGGGGAGTTAACGATAGGGGAGGGAGTGTGGTGCGGTGTGGGGTTGGCATCAATGGGGTCTTCAGGGACTTTTATGAGGAACTGTATCGAGTCCCCACTGGAGGAGGGAGGGATGGGCCGCTTTCTGGACCAACTGAGGTTCCTGAAGGTGGAGGAGGGACTGGTGGCGGGATTAGTGGCCCTGATTGGGCTGGAGGAGCTGGCCGAAGGGATAGGGAGCATGCAGGCGGGGAAGGCACCGGGGCCGGACGGTTTCCCGGTCGAATTTTACAAAACATATGTGGACCTGTTGGGCCCGTTGCTGGTTAGAACCTTCAATGAGGCAAGGGAGGGGGGGGCGTTGCCCCCGACGATGTCCCGGGCACTGATCTCCTTGATCCTGAAGTGGGACAAGGATCCCCTGCAGTGTGGGTCTTACAGGACAATTTTGTTGTTAAATGTAGATGCCATGGTGCTGGCGAAGGTCTTAGCCACGAGAATTGAGGATTGGAGGCCGCAGGTCATCCACGAAGACCAGACGGGATTCGTGAAGGGGAGACAGTTGAACACGAATGTGGCGAGTGTGGCCATGAACAAGAGGAGGTCTGGGTACCTTCGATTGCATCGAGGGATGAGGCAGGGGTCCCCCCTGCTCTTCGCACTGGCGATTGAAACCCTGGCTATGGCACTGAGGGAGTCGAGGAACTAGAGAGGGTTGGTGCGGGGTGGGGAGGAGCATAGGGTGTCGCTCTATGCGGACGACTTGCTGCTATTTGTGGCGGACCCGGTGGGGGGAATGCCGGAGGTAATGAGGATCCTCAGGGAGTTTGGGGATTTCTCAGGGTACAAGCTCAACATGGGGAAGAGCGAGTTGTTCGTGATTCACCCAGGGGACCAGGAGAGGGGGATTGGGGAGCTCCCACTAAAAAGAGCGGAGAGGAGCTTCAGATATTTGGGGGTCCAGGTGGCCAGGAGCTGGGGGGCCCTGCATAGACTTAATTTCACGAGGCTGGTGGAACAAATGGAGGAGGAGTTTAAGAGGTGGGATGCGTTGCCGCTGTCCCTGGTGGGTAGGGTGCAGTCAGTCAAGATGACGGTGCTCCCAAGGTTTTTGTTCCTGTTCCAGTGCCTCCCAATTCTTATCCCGAAGGTCTTTAGGCGGGTCAACAGGAGCATAACGGGGTTTGTGTGGGCGCGAGGGACTCCGAGGGTGAGAAGGGTGTTCCTGGAGCGGAGTAGGGATGGGGAGGCTGGCGCTGCCCAAACTCTGTGGGTACTACTGGGCAGCCAATGTGGCGATGATGCGCAAGTGGGTGATGGAGGGGGAGGGGGCTGCATTGAATAGGCTGGAGACGGCGTCCTGTGTGGGTACGAGTCTGGAGGCGCTGGCAACTTCAATGAGGTATACCACGCTCCCTCCAATGAGGTATACCACGAGCCCGGTGGTGGCGGCTACCCTCAAAATTTGGGGGCAATGGAGGCGGCCCAGGGGGGAAGTGGGGGTCTCGGTGTGGACCCCGATATGGGGGAACCACCGGTTTGTCCCAGGGAGAATAGATGGAGGGTTTTCGGTGTGGCACAGGGCAGGGATAAGAAGGTTGGGGGACCTGTTTGTGGATGGGAAGTTTGCGAGCCTGGGTGAGCTGGAGGAGAAGTATGGGCTCCCCCCGGGGAACTACTTTAGGTATCAACAGGTAAGGGCGCTTGCCAGGCGGCAAGTGGTGGAATTCCCGCTGCTGCCGCCACGCACGGTACAGGAAAGGGTGCTCTCGGGGCTGTGGGTTCGAGAGGAGACGATCCCGGCAACTTACCAGGTGATGCAGGAGGAGGTGGAGGCCTCGGTGGTGGAGTTGAAAGGTATGTGGGAGGAGGAGTTGGGAGAGGAGATCGAAGAGGGGATGTGGGCAGATGCCCTAGGGAGGGTGAACTCTTCCTCTTCATGCGCGAGGCTCAGCCTCATACAGTTTAAGGTGCTGCACAGGGCACTCATGACCGGGACAAGGATGAGCCGTTTTTTTTGGGGTGAGGACAGGTGTGTTAGGTGCTCATGGGGCCCAGCAAACCACACCCATATGTTCTGGGCATGCCCAGCGCTGGAGGAATTTTGGAAGGGCGTAGCGAGGACGGTGTCAAGGGTGGTCGGATCCAGGGTCAAACCGGGCGGGGGGCTCACAATATTTGGGGTTGCATGGGAGCCGTGAGTGCAGGAGGCGAAAGAGGCCGGTATTCTGGCCTTTGCGTCCCTGGTAGCCTGGCGAAGGATTCTTCTTCAGTGGAAGGATGCGAGGCCCCCGGTTTGTCCCAGGGAGAATAGAAGCGTGGAATCCTGGATCAACGATATGGCGGGGTTTATTAAATTGGAGAGGGTGAGATTTGCTTAAGGGGATCGGTGCAAGGGTTTTTCAGGCGGTGGCAACCGTTCTTGGACTTCCTGGCAGAACGGTAGACAATGGTCAGCAGCAGCAGCAACCCGGAGGGGGAAGGGGGGGGGTGGGTTCTATTTTATTTTTGTTTGTCTATACTCGGGGATCTGAGGGGTTGTATAGATTTGCTATGTTTGCTACGTGTTTCGGCGGGTGTTAATTTATTATTTGTGTATGGGGGAGGGGGGCACTGGGTTGTTTTGTTTTGTATTTAATTCTATTGGGTTCCTTTTACATTTTGTTGTTGATATTTTGTGAAAACTTTAATAAAAATTATTTTTTTTAAATTAAATTTTTATTTCACTTCTATGCTTTGATTTTGTTTCTTTAGGTGTGATTCAGTGACCCCATTGCACCTGGCGTGGATCCGGGGGCAACGGGTGAATCGCGCGAGAGCCCCAAATTGGTCCCCGTGCCGGGCGCGGATCTTGCTCTCGCTGCTCAAGTTCCAGATCGGCATATTTAAATACCCATACTTGGGGGGGGTTCAGCACGGCATTAGAGAAACTGGGCAGTTGGGTACAGGGCACTCTTCCTGCATATGGGCACCTTGGCACTGTCAGCCTGCCACTCTGGCAGTGCCACCTGGGCACACTGGCACTGCACAGACACCCGGATGGCATCACCAGGGTGTCAAGGGCACTGCCAGGGTGTCTGTATGTCAGGTTGGCACTGCCAGGGGTCGGGCCCGAGGTGGGTCCTTGTCAATTGGAGGAGGGTGACGGGTTGGTTCCCAGGGGCCTTGACAAGGTTGGTGGGTGAGGCGGGGTGTGCAGAAAGTGGAAGGAGGGCCTGAACAGGGTGGTGGGGCGGTGGGGGGGGGGGGAGGAGATCGGACTGCTGGTCAAAATGGCACCACGATCTACGAACAGCCGTCCACCAGCATGAAACTTCTCTAAGTGCAGTCTAGGCAGAGAGAAACTCCCCAAGCAATAAAATAACAGCGGAGTGCCTTTGATAGCAGAGTGATTCTCCAAGCAGCCGCCGAGAAATACCCTGCCAAACGCTCCCAAAAGTGGACTTTAATATTTGTCTGCTGTATCAGGCCCATAATTTTTATTATATTTTCTGTCCACAGCAATTCAGCAATAGTCACCGCAGATTAATCAGCAGGTTGTGGTATTGGTCCCTCAGTTGTTACTTCCATTACTTTTTGATCTGTGCTTTTCTACTTACCACCACTTCCACGTAATTTTTCTTTCCTTTTGTTTATTTTTGTGTAACGCTGACACAGTGGTTAGCACTGCTGCCTCACAGCGCCAGGGTTCAATTCCAACTTTGGGTGACTGGCTGTGTGGAGTTTGGCGTTCTCCCCGTAGGATTTCTCCGGGTGCTCCGATTTCCTCCCTCAGTCCAAAGATGTGCAGGTTAGGTGGATTGGACGGGCTAAATTGCCTCATAGTGTCCAAAGTCTAGGTGGGGTTGCTAAGATAGGTGGGTAGGTTGGGGTCATGGGCCAAGGTAGGGATGTTCCTTCCAAGGGTCAATGCAGACCCGATGGGCCAAATGGCATTGTAGGGGTTCTATGATGCTATGATTTTCTGGATATTTTAATGGGCCGGTTATCGTACAGGTTTCTTTTGTCAATTAAAAAAAATTAATACATTTAGAGTACCCAATTCATTTTTTCCAATTAAGGGGCAATTTAGCGTGGCCAATCCACCTAAACTGCACATCTTTGGGTTGTGGGGGCGAAACCCACGCAGACACGGGGAGAATGTGCAAACTCCACACGGACAGTGACCCAGAGCCGGGATCGAACCTGGGACCTCGGCGCTGTGAGACAGCAGGGCTAACCCACTGCGCCACCGTGCTGCCCTTTTTCTTCTGTCAATTTGAGGCAGATCTGCTATGACTACTAATTTCCTTGAGATTCAACCGTTGAGGAGTGGTATTTAATCATTTTCAGGTGATGGTATCGCATCCATTCAGATCACACTTGTGCAGGCAGGCTGTAACCACTGCCAAGCAAATATTGAAAAAAAATCTCAGGTGGTCCAATTTTATTTATTGACTTGTATTTATTTTTAAACATATTAATGTCAGCAGATATTCATCTGTCCTAGCTGTTCTTTACTCCAATGTTGGTTACTGGCAAGTACGTCTAAATGAACAAGCACTGGGCACTCTTTCCCCCGAGTAAGGCACCGTATTTATGGTATAACTCGGTGCAGTGTGAATTGATTTGTCTTAAATCATTGCCAGCAGTAAATCTGGGCCACTTATTGGCGTCTTTAATGTCTTCTTTGTGTTTTAGAACTTTGTTAAACAGGCTCCGTCAGTTTGAGTTTGTATTTATAGGTATTTTAAACACTAATCGTTTTGGCTTATTAGCAGTATTGTACTAATAATGATCTATTTAGGATAATTGCATCTGATCATGGATTGAACTTGGGGTGAAGATAGATGATGACACTTTCCACACTGGAGCTTTCTTACCACATACCCCCCGCACAACTGTGATCGGAGTGTCCCCCCCCCCGCCCCCCCCCATTGAGCTTACCTTCCACACCATCATCCTTTGCAACATCAGATCATCTTCTGCCATTCGTACCACCTCCAGTACAATCCCACTACCAAATCCCACCACCAAATCCCATGACAAGATGCATCTTCTTTTTCCTTCCCCTCCTATTTCTGTTCTGTGTTGGGATTGTTCCCTATTTTCCACCACTCCACCTGCCCTCTTTCACCTGACAGATTTCCAGCAAATGCAGGCGAAGTAACAGCTGCCCATTCACCTCCTCCCGCACCATTATTGAAGTTTGTTAATAAATCATTCATTGCTGGTATGGCCAGTATTTACCCCCACTCTCCCCATCGACCCCTCTCTATTTCCCATGAACTGACTGCGAGGTCATTTCATAGGCTGGTTAAGGGATTCACCCACAGTGCCGCTAATCTGGTGTCACATTTCGGCCTGTCTGAGTAAGGCCAGCAGATTTTCATTCTTAAAGGATGGCAGTGAACCAGGTAGAATTTGATAACAATTTGGGAATCTCATGGGGATTTACTGCCACCGGATTTAGTTATTAGCTGAATTTAAATTACCCAGCATGCTCCTGCCTCCAGCAACTTTTCCTGGACGAAGCTTCAGAGTATCTCTCCACGCACACCCTCCTTCCCATGATCCTGCTCCCACTCTCTCGCCCTCCTACCTCTCTTCCCTCTCTCCCCCCTCTCTCTCCCCTCTCTCCCCTCGTCTACCCCTCTCCTCACCCCTCTCCCCTGCTCCCTTTTCCCCCCGCCCTCATGCCGCTCCACTCACTCACTCCCCTCCGCTCGCTCCCTCCTACCTCACTCCCTACGCTCTCTCCCCCCTCCCTCACTCCCAACCCCCTCACCTCTTCCCCCTCCCCTGTTCCCCACTTTCCCCCCTTTACCCCTCTCCTCCCCTCCCCCACTGCCCCACCCTCTCTCCCCGCCCCTCTCTCTCCTCACTCTCTCCCCCTCCACCCCCTATCCCCCTCACCACCTTCCCCATTCACACCACCTTCCCTTCCTCCCTGCTCACCACCTCTCGCCCTCACCCCCTCTCCCCTCCCTCCCTCCCTCCCACCTCTCCCCCTCTCCCCTTCCCTCCCTCCTCTCCCTCACTACCCCTCCCTCCTTTCTCTCCCCATCCCTTCCTCCTCTCCCCATCCCCTTTCCCCTCGCCCTCCCTCCTCTTTTCCCTCTCTTCCCTCTCTCCCTTCTCCCCTTCCTCCTCCTTTCCCTCCCCCTCCATTCCCTCCCATTCCCACCACTCCCCATCTCCCCCCTCCACACCCTCTACTCTACCCCCTCTCCCCCTCTCCCCACTCCTCCACCCCTTCTCCCCCTCCCCTCCTCTCCCCATACTCTGACCGCTCTCACTACCCTCTCTCCTTCACCCCTCTCCCCCTCCTTCCCCCATAACCCCTCTGCTTCCCCTCTCCACTAACCCCCCCTTCCCATCTTTCCCCCTTTCCTCCTCTCTCCCCCTCTTTCCCATTCTCTCCCCAATCCATCCCTCCTTCCCCCTCTCCCACTTATTACCAATCCCCTCTCTACTCCACACCCTCCCACCTCTCCCTCCCTCCTCTCCCTCCTCCTCCCCTCCTCTTCCCCCTCTCTGTCTCTCCCTTCTTTCCCTCCATTCTCTCCCCGTCCCTCCACTCCCCCTCTCCCCCTCCCCCTCCTCCACCCCCTCTTCCATTTCTCCCCCCTCCCACCTCTTACCTCGCTGCTGTTCAATTCCTTTTGAATGTTTTTCACTGGTACCATTTCCCAGTTTTTATGAAGAGCTTATACATCTGAAACACACATTTATCTGCTCGCTTTACAGATGCTGACAGACCCGATGAATGTTCGCAGAATTTTCAGTTTTGTTTCGGAACGGAACGATGTTGCTAATTTCTTCAATACTGCTTTCATTCTTCATCAAGCTTGAGAGTATTTCTTTTTTGATGCAGGCTACTATGAAGCACTGCACATACCCTGTCCTCTCAAAGTGCTTACATTCTGAAACGATGGGACAGAGTATATAGAAGTGTTTGAGCGGTAAAGAAAGACGGTCCATAAATACAAGATTACATGTAAACGATTTAGAACCGAGGACAGGAGAAAACCTTTTACGCAGGTGGGACGTAGTGGAGTTTACTCCAATAGTTACTGCCCAATGCAGGAACGAATATCAGGAATGGGCGAGTTGTCTTATGAGGAAAGGTTGGAGAGGTTAGGTTTGTATCCACTGGAGTTTAGAAGAGGAACACGTGACTTGGTTGAAACCTTTATGACCCTGAAGGATATTGACTGGGTGGATGTGGAAAGAATTGAACCCACGGACCAGCCGTGCAGAATTTAAGAAAAGCAGATTGTATTTGGTCCGCGAAAGGATTAACGAATGGCCGCACCAATGTTACTTTTTTTTGTCTCGTTCCATGCTTTCCCTCGTTCATCATTTGAAAACAGGAAAGAGTGTTCAGTATGTTAATGAGAAGCCGCCCTGGGAGCAGGAGGCTGGTTCTCGGTTTGCAGCCCAGCCATCACTTTAGGTCTAATTTCTTGCAAATGTGGTTTGGTAATTTTGTTGCAAGGTTTCCTTTTGTGTGCGGAGCAGAAGAAAATGGGAACCACTTACAAAGGGCTGGTTTATGCTTTCCCGTTTTCCACGTGTGGCAGAGCAAGTTTATATTTGTGCGTTGTCATCAATTATGTCCTTGAGAAAGCATCAACAGTATAGCAAATTATTTGGACTGCTGTACTTGTGGGAGTTTAATGGCCCCAGGCTTAAGGACCTTCTTTTGGGCAGGTCTGAAGAATAGAGCTGGTTACGTGGCGGGAAGAGTGACAGTAATACCCAGTGACGACAAGGACTTGAACCAAGCATCCAATCAGTTAAAGAGTTAACACCAAGTTCACCAGCTCAGCAGCAGAATGTGCTCAGGACCGATGGTAAAATGCAGCATTTGCCTCGTACTAAGAAGCTTTAGTGTCTCCGACAACAACCACGTTTTAAAATTCATAAATGCTAATCCCTTCATAATTTACAGTTTAAGCAGCAGTCCCACTCACACACCCTGTGGCTAGAGCTCTGTCAGAGTAATTATACAGTGAAGCTGAAGACTGTGACTGCTAACTGTGACTTTAAAGGTGACAGGAAATCCTCCACACAGGCAAACTGCCAAATGCCAAATATCTCCCTCCAAACAAAGATGCGCATTATCAAGTACTTATACAGTTTGAGCTAGTTAGAAAGTTGCAGCTTTATACTTTAAACATCTTGATTGTAGGAAGGCATGAATGAGCAGTTCATCTGTTTATATTGCCGCAGTCTTGTAGATTATATTACTTGACGTACTAAAGTTCTCCATTCTACTACACTTTGCGCGTAAGGCTCCTTCAGGTTTCACTCACGACCTTTGTTTCAAAAGAACTGATTCATGACAGGATGTGTTTCTTGGGGTGATGACTGCATTGATACATCCACTTGAAAATTTGTAGATGTTCTCACAATATCAGTGAGCATTGATGTTTCAATTGATTGATGGAAAGAGAATTTGTCAATGTTGCTTCAATTGTTTAAATTAAGTACAATAGATTAGAATTAGGATTAGGGCGGCATGGTGGCACAGTGGTTAGCATTGCTGCCTCATAGTGCCAGGGACCCAGGTTCGATTCTAGCCTTGGATGACTGTGTGGAGTTTGCACATTCTCCCCGTGCCTGTGTGGGTTTCCTCCGGGTGCTCCGGTTTCCTCCCACAGTCCAAAGATGTGTAGGTTAGGTAGATTGGCTTTATAAAATTGCCCCTTGGTGTCCAAAGATTATGTAGTATTTTGGGGATAGGGCAGGGGATTGGGCCTGGGTAAGGTGCTCTGTAGGGATTCTATGATTCAATGAATTTAATTGGAAGAGTGACTTTAAAGCAAATAGCTGCAGATGCTGGAACTCTGAAACAAAAACAGAAAATACTGAAAACAGTCAGCAGGTCAGCCAACATCTGTGGAAAAAGCAGATGAGCTAATCAGGCGTAGGCCCTCGACAGACACTGCCAGATCACGTGCAGAATATCTGCAACCTTTTCTGTTTTTGTTATTCCTCCGGTATTTCAACAGGACAATGCATGGATAATTCAACAGCAAGTCTCTCGCATTTCTCACAGGACCCTGTCTGTGCTACATGAGCCCTCAATGAAAAAGCACTTTTCTTTTTATTATTTTGGTTTCCAAGTTAAATTGATGCTTTTATAGTGACTTACTGACCAGTGGAAATCGGTTTGCCTATTGAAAGGATAACAATTCTTCATATCCTTGGACACATCAATCGGATCTTAACTTACATTATTCCAATGGAAACAGCCCCAGTTTCTCCACCATAACCACTCCTCTAATCCCAGGCATCATCTCAGTAAACCTTTTTTTATCCTCGATTGGCATCCTATTTGCAGTAGGGCACTTTAAATTTAACACAATGGGCCCACTTTTAATCCTTTCAAAACTCACCCACTTGCATAGAGATAAAAGTGGGCCCAACCAATGAATTTTATAGGTTCAGTATCACCTCTTTAGTTCACAAAATCTAGAACATGTGTCCTTTCTTACAGCTTTATCAATGTGCCCTTCCACTTTAGGGTCTGGAGTATTTGATTCCCTGAATCTTTGCACGTGAGGGGTGAAGTCGAAATGTAGTCCTCAGGTAAATCAGGATGAGAGGGGAGGGCCGGGATTTTCCTGCAGCAGGGCCCGCTCACCATTGGTCACCAATGGGGTGTTCCGGTCTGTCGTGTTGGGTGTTCTGATGTACAAACGATCCAACACGGCTGGAGATGGTGTAACTCAATTTTATTAACTACTTTACTGTAACAGCACCCTGCTAACTTGGGTACGTGCATTACCAGCTAATCTGTGAACCCTGTCCTATTACTATCTGGGTGAGGCACTCAGCACATGGTGAATGTCTGAGTGGCAGGCTCTGAGCTCGGTGCTCTGAGCTGGCTGCTGCTGGAATGAGCGGGAACTGTAGTGTCCCCTGTTTTTATAGTGCGTGTGCTCTCACCCGTGATTGGCTGCGATGTTATGTGTGTGTTGGTTGGTCCTACTGCATGTCCATCAGTGTGTGTGTGATTGCACCATGATATGCTGATCTAAATATCATGACATCCCCCCTTTTCGCAATGAATATGTGCCTACATGATAATAAATAAAGAATTGTGGTGAGTGCATCTAATCATGTGTGTGCAATATTTACAACAATATGTACATTTGGCTATACTATATACACAGGAAGGTGCCAGGTGCAGAAACTAACTATGTCACACCAAGAACGAAACCAATGCCATTAACAAACAATAACAAAATCTTAAATTGGATGGCAAAAAGTCAAAATCTTAAACAGTATGGCAAAAAGTCTGAAACAGTATGTCAGAACAGGTCAGTGAGTCCAATGTGAAAAGGTTCATAAATTAAGTCTCTCAGGTGGGCGACGAATTTGGGTTGACTGCCTCAAGGGTGGGTCAGGATCCACTGGCTGAGGAACGGGCCGGGCGACGGTCGAGTGAGGAGGATGCAGGATGTCCGGAAGGTCAACAAAGTCCATTGCAGGGACAACAGGAGGGCGTGGCACCAGTGCAGGATCACGTAGCGAGCGCGGAACCAGACGAAGGGCATGGCGATTGCGGCAGCGAATAGAGCCAGCAGGCAGACAAACCAGGAATGAGCGGGGAGCTATCTGTTGGAGAACCTCAGCGGTTGCCGACCAGCCGCCCTCCGGAAGGTGTATACGTACATTATCTCCAGGTGCCAGGGCAGGAAGATCAGTCGCCCGAGCATCATGTGTCGCCTTTTGTTGCTCACGCTGTTGCGGCATCCGCCGAAGTACCGGAGCATGGTCGAGGTCTGGGACGTGAATGGATGGCACAGTGGTCCTGAGCGTGCGACCCATAAGCAGCTGGGCCGGCGAAAGGCCCGTGGACAGTAGGGCCGAGCGATAGACCAGCAAGGCGAGGCAGAAGTCAGATCCTGCATCAGCAGCCTTGCAGAGCAGCCTTTTAACGATATGGATGCCCTTTTCTGCTTTGCCATTTGACTGAGGATGCAGAGGACTGGACGTCACATGTGTGAAGTTGTATGAGCTGGCAAAGGAAGGCCATTCCTGACTCACAAAGCAGGGGCCATTGTCTGACATCACGGTGAGCGGAATGCCGTGGCGAGCAAAGGTGTTGACTGCCCTGGACAGAGCGTCTGCTATGATGAGGTCCTTACCCGGGGTGTAGACAAGTTGAAAGTCATACCACCGGAGTTTGAGCAGAATGCGCTGGAGGCGAGGGAGTCATAGAATTGAGGTCCTTTTAAATGATGCCAACCAGTGGGCAATGGTCAGTCTCCACGGTGAACTTGGGAAGGTCATACACATAGTTGTGGAACTTGTTAATGCCAGTCAACAGGCCTAGGCACTCCTTTTCAATCTGCGCATAGCGCTGCTCTGTGGGGGTCATGGCCCGTGATGCATAGGCGACTGGGGCCCATGATGAGGCATCATCCCGTTGCAGGAGGACCGCCCCAATGCCGGATTGGATGGCGTCAGTCGAGATTTTTGTCTCCCTTGCAGGATCGAAAAACGCCAGTACCGGGGCTTAACCTTGAACTCCTCCCATTGACGCTGGTGTGTGGGAAGCCACTGGAATTCAGTTGTCTTCCTGACTAGGTGCCGGAGAGCTATAGTGTGGGAAGCAAGGTTAGGGGTTGAACTTCCCCAGAAAGTTGACCATTCCGAGAAAGCGTAGCACTGCCTTCTTGTCTGTGGGCTTCTGCATGGCCGTGATGGCTGCCACCTTGTCGGCATCCGGCCGCACCCCCAACTGGGAGATGTGGTCCCCAGGAACTCCAGCTCGGTTTGTCCAAAAGAGCATTAGGCTCGGTTAAGACGCAGGCCCTGGTCCCGTATCCGTTTAAAGACGCGCTGAAGGCGACTGATGTGCTCCTGCAGTGTGGTGGACCAAATAATGATGGCGTCTACATAGACACGCACCCCTTCAATGCCCTCCATCATCTGTTCCATGATGCGATGGAACACTTCAGAGGCCGATGTGATGCCAAATGGCATCCTATTGCAGCAGTATCTGCCAAATGGAGTGTTGAAGGTACACAGCTTCCTGCTGGACTGATCCAATTGAATCTGCCAGAAGCCCTTTGAGGCATCAAGCTTGGTGAATATTTTTGCCCGAGCCATCTCGCACGTGATCTCCTCACATTTGGGTATGGAGTAGTGTTCCCTCATTATGTTGCGATTTAAGTCTTTCGAGTCAATACAGATCCGGAGCTCGCCGGAAGGCTTCTTGACGCACACCATGGAGCTGACCCATGGCGTTGGCTCCATTACCCGGGAAAGCACTCCTTGGGCCTGAAGGTCCTGCAGCTGCTGCTTGAGGCGGTCCTTGAGGGGTGCTGGGACCCTGCGAGGTGCGTGAACTACCGGGGTGGCATCCTGTCTAAGCCGGATTTTGTACGTGTAGGGCAGTGTGCCCATGCCCTGGAAAACATCCTGGTTGTGCGTGAGGATTGAGTTGAGCTGCGCCCTAAAGTCTGCATCTGGGAAATCGGACGTGCTTTCTGGAGAGATAGAGTGTACACGCCAAACGAGGTGGAGCATTTTGCACGCCTGTGCGCCTAGCAGAGAGTCCTTTGAGGAGCCCACGATTTTGAATGGTAGTGTGGCTTTACGTGAGTTGTGTGTCACTTCGAGCTGGCACGACCCCATGGCGGGGATGGCGTTGCCATTATAGTCAATGAGTTGACGGTTGGATGGCAGAATAGGTGGTTTAACCTTCAGGGTCTGGAATGCTGACCATGCGAGGAGATTGGCGGAGGCACCAGTGTCCAGGCGGAATGTGATCTGGGATCGGTTGACTGTCAGGGTGGCACACCACTCGTCGTCCGGATCAATGCTGTGCACTGACAGCAGCTGCTGCATTCGACTCGGGGACAGCTTGTTCTTGTTGATGACAGCAACGCGGAAGAGCTCCCTGTCCTCAGTGTCATTGGTCTGTGTGACGACAGGATCGGACTCGGTGAACGTGGGTTGACGATGCCCGAACGTTTCTGCGAGGCTGGTAAAACGGGTATGAGTTGGCAGGCTGAGCTGCTCGACAGCAGGCAGCATAGTGGCCCAACCTGCCACAGCGTAGGCATTATCGCGCTTTGGCAGGACATTGCCGCTTTAAATGGGCGGAGACACAGTTGCCGCACTTCGTGACGTCAGTGTGTTTGTTGCGCCATCGCGCATGCGCGGTGTGGCCTTGCGTAGTGCGCGCCTGCACATCGCGTTCCTCTGCGTCAGCGTCCCCTCTTTTGGCGCATTGAAGCGCGGGAGGTCTCGGAAAGCGCGCAAAATGGCTGGCCTCCTCCAGGCCGCGGCCCGGGAGGTACTCGATCGTCTGGACCCGCTCCACCTCGTGGGGCCCGTGCCGCGCCGTTTCAGCCGCCTGGATGTGTGAGTACCGGCTAGTGGCGTTCTCATGGAGGACGCAGGTCTCGACAGCAGTCGCCAGGGTGAGTTGCTTGACCCGAAGGAGCTGCTGGCACAGGGTGTCCGACATGACTCCGAAAACTATCTGGTCACGTATCATGGAGTCAGAGGTGGTCCCATAGCTGCAAGACTGCGCGAGGATGCGGAGGTGTGTTAAGTAAGACTGGAAAGGTTCGTCCTTACCTTGCAGGCGCTGCTGGAACAGGTACCTCTCGAAGCTCTCGTTTACTTCAACGCTGACGTGTTCATCGAACTTCAGGAGCACCGTCTTATATTTGGTTTTGTCCTCGCCATCCGGAAATGTAAGGGAGTTAAAGATGTGGATGGTGTGTTGCCCCGCCGTGGAGAGAAGAAGGGCAATCTTCCTGGTGTCCGATGCATTCTCCCTGTCTGTGGCCTCTAGGAAGAGTTGGAAGCGCTGCTTGAACAGTTTCCAATTGACCCCGAGATTGCCAGCGATTCGGAGCGGCGGCGGCGGGTTGATGTTCCCCATGGTGCAGGACGGCGGATTGCTGATACGTTGCAGGTAGGTCTCACAGGCGCTGGCTTGCGTCCACTTCTGGTATCATGTCGTGTTGGGTGTTCTGATGTACAAACGATCCAACACGGCTGGAGATGGTGTAACTCAATTTTATTAACTACTCAACTGTAACAGCACACTGCTAACTTGGGTACGTGCAATACCAGCTAATCTGTGGACCCTGTCCTATTACTATCTGGGTGAGGCACTCAGCACATGGTGAATGTCTGAGTGGCAGGCTCTGAGCTTGGTGCTCTGAGCTGGCTGCTGCTGCAGTGGGCGGGAACTGTAGTGTCCCCTGTTTTTATAGTGCGTGTGCTCTCACTGGTGATTGGCTGTGATGTTGTGTGTGTGTTGGTTGGTCCTACTGCATGTCCATCAGTGTGTGTGTGATTGCACCGTGATATGCTGATCTAAATATTATGACACTGTCCTGCTGGGGTCTGCAGCATTTCGCATGGCCTGCCCACCCCTCTGCCGGGGAACCTCCTGCCAGAGGTGGGGGGAAGATCCAGGAGATCCCATCAAAGGGAAGGGCCACACAGGTTATACATTAACTTTGGTGTGAAGACATTATTATCGACCCGTTTTAAAGTTAAATAACCAGTCTTTACTTTGATACAAAACTTTCATACGACTTTTTTGATAATAGTAAGACTGAGAAAAAAAAATGCAATTTTGAAAGGACAGAAATAGTGTTGGTTGGAGCAAAGAAATTCAACAGCAGTGTGGGCTGAGGTGCTGGGAAACAGGAGACAGAGATGATACAGTGGCACCACTGGTGGGAGGCTGTAATTACAGTGTGACTTCAGGTATTTCCATCCTAAATGTGGACATACAAATTTATAATAATATGGGTTGGATTTTCATGGAGTCAAGTAGGTGCCGTGGAGGTTTAAAAATGGTGGGTGGGACCTTATTCCAGGATTGCCAACCCCATTCCCACCAACCCCAATTTTTACCAGTGCGGTTTAAGGATGCAGGCTGGTGTGGGTTGTGAGCCCGCTCCCTGCATTCCTGACCTAGCCTGCTTCATTGCAGGGATAGGCATGTCCTAGTCCTCCACAACCTCTGTGGACCTCAGCGGTATCATGAAGTATAGTCCGGATGAGGAAATCTTTTTAAAAGCCAAGTTCAAAATGTCTTAACCCATGCCCCTCCATGGCAAACTTTATGTCAAGCTATGTTCTCCACCCACCCCAATGACCTGTCATAACCTCCATGCCAAGCTATGGTATGTCCATACTTATTTACCCACTATACACTGTGCAGAACCAATGGGCCCTTTAATAACAATAAGGAGCATGATTTCCCAGCCGCATTCTGCCAGAATCGAGACGGGTCGTGGCTGGTAGATCCTGGGAGAACCATCTCCCGGGATTCCAGACGGTTGTTACGCTTTGCGAGATCTAACGAGACGTTAGACATCGCAATCTGGATTCTGCCCACAATGGGTGGGACGCAGACTTCCATAGCTAAAGGAGCTTAAAAACTCACTTAGCTACGCCGCCGCCACATTGAACGGCATCTATTGACCTCGCCAAGGGAACCTCAGCCTGGCGCCGTTTGGCACCGGTCCTCACAAATGGGGACCAGGCGGAATGGCACTTGGGGGTATCTACCAGCGATCGGACGCCCCTGGTGGTGTGCTCTGGGCAGACTGTCACACTGGCACTGCTGATGCCACCCAGGCAGCTTGGCACTACCAGCCTGACACCCTGGCAGTGTCATCCTGGCATTGCCAGGGTCCCCAGGTGGCATTGCAAGGCTGGCAGTGCGAGGATGGCACCCAGGTGACACTGCCATGGTGCTAGGGTGGCACCCAGGTGGTACAGCCAGCATGGCAATGCCACTGGGGCACCCTGGCAGTGCCAGGATGGCACCCAAGTGACACTGCCATGGTGGTAAGATTGCATTGCAAGGCAGGCAGTGCCAAGGTGCCAAGTTGACATTGTGCCCACACCGGGGATCAGGCCTGGCCCAGGGGTTCCCTGCCTGATTGTGGTGGGATGCGGGGGGGGGGGGAGGGGTCTGGGGGGAGGATGGGTGCTTGAGGGCTCTCCAACAGGTACCATTGGGGTGTAATTTAAAATGGTGCCCCGGTCTCTTGCTGCACTGAGGATCTCTGCTCGTCGGGAGAGTGCAGGATATGCTCAGTGCAGGATATGCGGCTAAGTGTGGCCCTGGCAGGGCTATCCCAGCCGGGGTCCAAAAAAAAACAGAGCACCTTTAGATAGCAGGGTCGTTCCCAGCACTACAAGCACCAAGAATGACCCTCTGATTCCCGTCCAGAACGGATTCAGTTTTATATTAGTTAAATTGTGCCCAAGATGTGTGAGAAAGCTTTTTTCTAAGGCATTAATTCATAACTTCCTCCTTACTTAAAAAGGTCCCTTCACTATAGCCCAATAAAAGTGTGATCTATTTTAAAGTATTGATAGCAGAACCTGTAAGCACTTGAAACATCCTTTTTCTTGTGTAAATTAACATTCTGCAATTGTGATAATAAATCAGAAACCCAGACTTGACAATCAAACAACCTTTTCCCTATGCTTTAGCTGTTCCAACAGTCTAATGGATATCTGGGCAGTCAGGGTTGGGCTCCATGCAATCACTCAGCAATCTTAGTAATCTGCTGCAGGACAGCTGCCTAAATGCTGTGAGACACTGAAAGCCCTCTTTGAGCATTGGTATCCACAATCAGCAAAATGCATGCAGCCTGTTTAATATGCGCGAGCAGACATTTTATTTGTCAATCGTCAGGGTAGATGTTCCTGGAGGCATTTCCACTTCTTTAACAAGATTGCAATCTCACACTAAATGTGCGTTAAACCCGCGTTTTAACACACTGAAATCTCTTTAGAACCTAAAGTATCTGAAGAACGTTGTGTTAATATGCCTGTAGATAATATTGCATGTACTGAGCAGTGTGACCTCCCACCAGCAGGTGGCCATGTATGCAGCAGTGTGACCTCCCACCAGCAGGTGGCATCAGATATAAGTCAGGACATCTGGTCATCCTCAGAACATTGTACGACATACATGAGGACAGTCGTGCATAGGGCTAGTTCCAGGAGAGTCTAATGAAACTCTGTGATAACTTGCTCTGTATCTGATCATTACCTTCCGAAATGCACATTAATAAAAATCCTGGTTTGGACAAGTCACCAACAGTTCTGTAGATTCCTTGCTGGACAACAAACGCAGAACACAACAAACATTGCCTGTGTCTGTGACCAAACGTGATGTGATATAATCTATTTCCTGATTTGACTTGCCTTCTGCTTTATTTTATCGACCATGAAGTGCCATGCATCAATGAGCTTGGGGATTTTTTGTTTCTCAATCGGAAAAAAAACCTTCTGGATTTAATATAATATTAGTTTTCCTTTCTTTCGCATTGTTCCCATTTTCTCTGCTGAAGGCAATAGGACAGTTTTAGAAGTCTTGTTATGTGGGGAGTGCACAGTGAGGCGTCTGGAGTTTAGATGATTTTGCAGCCTGGTGTTTTTTTCAAAATCTTCTTTCGTCTAGATTATTCATCTCCAATATCTTGAGAGTTTCTTTTTTTCTTTCTCTCAAGGGAAAATCAATACCCCCACGACCGGTGGTGCCCCTTCCTCCGGGGTAGCCACCTTTGATTCCCGGTGAGGCGGTTGAGCCCCTCGACCTGGAAATACGTGAGGTCGACTCATTCGACCCCGTCGGTAGTTCTGCTCTGCCACCGCCAGGGTGCATGAAGCAAACGCAATGGCCGTTCCGTCATCCTTTTGGTGCAACAATACAGCCCCGATGCCGTAAGGTGAAGCATCGCAGGTCAATAACAAGGGCTTGGATGGGACAAAATGAGACAACAGACAAGAGGGTGAGAGCTGCTGCTTCATCTCATTGAACGGCATCTGTTGCGACGGGTCCCATAACTATCGCTGGCCCTTCTTTGCATCAGATGCAATGGGGTCAAAACAGTTGGCAAATTGGGAATGAATTCTCCATAATGGTTGATCAGGCCCAGAAAAGAGCGGAGCTCCATTGACCCTTTTGGCACAGGGGCCTGCCAGATTGCTCACACCTTACCGTCCACCGGGTGCAAGTCATTCCGGACGACCGGGAGCCCAAGTAGACAACCTCTTTTGTGTGAAATACACACTTTTCCCACCGTAAGTGGACTCCGACTGCCTTGAACCGCATGGCAAGTCCTCCAGGTTCTTCATATGGTCCCGGTTGGAAGAACCGGTGATCAATACGTCATCAAAGTAAACCGCGACCTGCGACAATCCGCAGAAAATGTTTTCCATCACTCGCTGAAAAATGGCACACACGGAGCTGACTCCGAAAGGCAACCTGGTGTACTTGTAAAGACCCAGTCTGTATTCATGGTCTTGTACTTCCACGAGGCCAGGTCCAAAACTAACTGCAAATAAGCATGGCTCATGTCGAGTTTGGTGAACATACTCCCTCCACTGAAGTGATCGCACAGGTCTTCAATCCTGGCCACCGGGTAACGATCCAAATGGGATGTTCAATTTATCGTCATCTTATAATCCCCGCAGAGACAAATGGAGCCATCAGGTTTCTTGACTGGCACAACCAGCACAGCCCAAACTGCGAACTGCATTGGGCGAATGATTACTAATCGTTCCAGATTGTCCAACTCTGAATGCACCTTAGGCTTTAACATGCAGGGGAAGGGACGGGCTGTGCCTCAGGGACCACAAAAACCTTGGCGGAGGCCCCTGGATGGTACCCAATTCATCTTGAAAAATGCCCAGGAAACATGCCAGCAACCCGTCCAGCCCACCCTGGTGGATGCGCCACACCTGCTGCCAATCCATCTGAAGGAGCATCAGCCAATCCTGCCCCAGCAAGCTGGGGCCTGAACCTTTCACGGCCATCAATGATAGGTTTACTGACTGTGCTCCGTATCCCACGGGGACCTCAGAGGTGCCTGCAATCTCCAAACGCCCCCCCCACCCCCATATACGTAACCAGCCATGTGTCGGTATCTCGCAGGACCAAGCTGCAGATGCCAAAGCGGACTTGGTCGTACATATGGCGGCTTACTGCTGAGACCACGGCCTCAGTATCGAGCTCCAGATGGATGGGGAAACCGTTGATCCCGACCTTGACCTGAATGGGCACCACCCGTGGTGCCTGATCCCAGACAAAATGGGCCCGTCCCCGATGACAATCAGCGGGGCTAATAGTGGCGCCAGGTGGGCTTCCCCGCTGCTGACTGTCCTGCCAGTTTCTCTGGGCACCGGTGCATCCATCCCAGAGGTCAGGTGTCTCCAGCGTGGGGGAGTGCCGGCGTCACTCACCGAGAAAATGCTGGCGCTGGTCCGGGCCTCAAGGAATGCGCCCCCAATGGCGGGAGTGCTGGACTACAGAATGGGGAGGGGTGCACCATGCATAATTGGATGCCCTACGCTGAGGACGGCCATGCCACAAAGCTCCTGGACTCCGCACTCTGCGCCTTCCCGGGACAAAGCCATGTCCGTCACCTTCAGTAAATCGAGATGCTTTTCCCACAGCTCGTGTTCTTGGTTCGCCGCAAGGCAGATGCTGCAGACCAACTGGTCTCTGAGTAACTCAGGCAAGGTTGGGCCGAACTCGCAAAACTCAGCGAGTTTTCGTAAATGGACCAAGAAGTTGGCCACGGACTCCCCCTGGTGCTGGGTGTCCATGTTAAAGTGAAAATGGCGGACTATCAGCGGCAGTTTTGGATTGAAATGGTTGCTTATCAAGGAAACCAACTCCACAAACTGGCGAATGTCGGGTGAATCCGCATAAGTTAAACTCTTGATGATGCGATAGGTGTGTACCCCGCAGACCACGAGGAGGGTCACCCTTTGTGTTTCGTCGCTGATAATGTCGTTGATTCAAAAGAAGTAGTACATTTGCTCAATATACTGGTTCCAGTCACCTGTTTCGGTGAACACCTCTAACTTTCTGATTAATGGCTACCTGCAGCCTGGATGGAGGCACCCTGCGACCGTGTGGAAGTTGGCCGGGCCTGGAAGAAATGGCATCTCCTGCAGCTCCACTATACCCTCATCGCCAGTGTGAAGTTCCAGGTGAGTGACCACATGGAAGCAATGACTGTAAGAAAACTCAATATCTATTTGACCCACTATGATATAACTCCTACTCTATGAAGGGTCTCCAGTACCGGGCGGGGGTCTTTGTGTCCCATGAGACCTTTGGCTAAAGGGTGTAGCTCCACCCCTCATCTGGGGTGTTCATAGTCAGGTGAGGCCCCAGGATCTCTGATGTTGCAGACCCCATGGGCTCCCGTTGAGTTATAACAATCAGAGATGATGGCCATTGGTTAGGTTTGTGAGAGATATGATGGAATTGGGTAAGGAATTGAAATAAGCAAGATTTTCATTGCCTCATTGAATAGTGCAGGGGTAATAGTGATTCAGCCTTGAACTGCAAGAGTACAGGATGTTGTGAGCAATAAGAAACAAAAACGCTCAATACATTAAAAATAAATATTCTTGCAGCTACCTGAAGCACTGCTTACTAACAAAATAAGGGCTTCATTCTGTTATTGCAAAATGCTTATGAATGAACCTGTAATTAGTTTAGTTTATGCAAAGAAATTTATTACTTAATTTCAGAAGGAGCTCCACCGGTAATGGGCAACTATTTGCGGATGGGAAAAGAAAATCTATACTCTGATAGAACAGTGAAATATATGTTGAAGTGAATATTCCAGATGAGTTGGCAGGACGAATTGCAGTCAGTGTTGAACTCCCTGGTTTGCATTAAGGGCAGCCTTATGTGACCTTCAGAGGTTCTCCTAATTAATTATTCATAGCCAGCTCCTGGTCTGGGTTGGGCCTGGCGCTGGGAGCTTGCCTAATGCAAAGGTGGGATTTCTTGCACATCTCTTAATGCCACGCTGCGAATACGGAGGCAATCTGCTGCCGGGCAGTCCCGAGATCTGGTTATTTCAATCAATAACTTAGAAGACTACCAGGAACTTCCCAATTTTCGGATGTAACACTCCTGGTGCTGCAGCAAGTGTGTACAGTGAAGCCTTACAATAATGGGTGCAAACGTGGGTTTGATAGCCCCTGTTGTTTGGGTGCTGTAATAACCCTCACGAGACCCACGGGGATGACCAATGAATCTCCCTGTGGGACTTGTGGAATACGAGCTGCCTCCTGCTTGGGGCGAAGTCCTCGTAGCTGGGGCTCATGAAACTATGCTTAAAAGCCAGCCCGAATGGAGACCGGCATGATTGGTAGTCCCAGCTGGGAACTATGTGCTGTATACCATGTTGCGGCCTTTACTTTTGCTTTACAAATAAACCCACATTTAGATCACTTTCTCAGGCCTCCTGAAAGTTTTATAGGTGCTGTGGGGGGTGTCTGGGGATTGAAATCTGACACACAATTGAATGGCATGGGAGGCCGTCTTGGTGACGACATTAGAACAGATGAGCAGTTAATATCCACTAAAAGTATGCCGAGCAGGCCGGGCACAACATCAGGTAATGCCCAAATGTATCGAGCTGAACACTCCAACAAAAGCCCTTTCTTAAGCTCTCAAACATGCGTTCAGCAGCAGGAAGGATCCGACAGTACTTTTTGTAGGATTCATCATCTAGGAACTACGAAGTTGCTGTTTGATATCTTCTGGCTGTTGATATGATTCTACAAATATCTGGCACTTCCCTTTTCCAGTTGTAAAAGTCAACAAAGAGTGGCGTGGAGAGCACCGAAGGACCTTTTTTTTTGCTGCCTTCCGACTCAATAATAATAATAATCACTTATTGACACACGTAGGCTTCAATGAAGTTACTGTGAAAAGCCCCTCGTCGCCACATTCCGACGCCTGCTCGGGGAGGCTGGTACGGGAATTGAACCCGCGCTGCTGGCATTGTTCTGTATTACAAGCCAACTATTTAGCCCACTGTGCTAAACCAGCCCCTATGTACAAACCGGTTGCTCCAAGGCATTCACTGTATAAACCCAGCATAACCAGGAGTATAACTGGAGGAAATGCAAGATAGTCTGCTGGAAGGGGAGAGAGGAGGCAGGGCGAAGAGAAGGAAAGGGGACAAAAAATCCGCCAGAGTGCTCAGGGAGTAATTTTCCTCCCTGAACCTCAGTGAGGGCCAATCTGTGTGTTGCCCATCCTTCGATAACAAAGTCCTTTCTGAAATCTGCCACCTGTTGCAGCCACTAGCTGCAGCCTCCCAGCATTGATAGCTGACTGTGAAGTTAGCTGTGTTTACCAACTTCCGAGACTTCAGCTGCCCCCAGGCTGCGGCTAGCATTATTTGCAACATCACGTAGCTTGCCATCAATTCCTGTGTGAAGGAGATCACCGAGGTTCTCTAATTTGATGACAGCTATTAGAATCCACCTTCTTTAAGCCAGAGACCAGCAGGCAGAGCGAGCATGTGGCTGTGCTTGCATCGCAGGCCTCAGAATGGTGCTTTGTTTCGTGGCTGCAAACTCTGCCGAACCGAAAGAGGTCCAACCTCCGCAATGTCCAGCGGGTGCATGAGTCGGGCAGCTCAATAGCTAGTATCCCAGTGGCAGTTATACTTCCTTCATTCTGCTGCACTTCACTATGCCAGCTGCATTTGAGCCACTCCAGGAATCAAACATCTGGGTACTGGGCAGGAGGAGCTATGCCCGGATGGCACAAGCCATGACTCCAGCGCGCAACCCGCGCACAGCATCCATAAAATAAAAGCCATGCTCCCGCATAAAAGTGTGAGCAAGCAGCCCAGTGATACACTGAAGCAATACTTTCTCCAGCCTGACATGCTGCAGAGGAGCTCTGCAGTACTTCCCAGAGCATGTGCCAAGTTTGTGGTGGTATGCTGCATGCTGCACACCTCACCATCATGTGAGGATAGCCCATGCCACCAAATATATGGCAAGCAGCTGAAGAGCAGGAGAATGAGGAGAAGGAAGGGGAAGATGATGAAGGGATGAGGCAACTCAAACAGTCTTTTCTGCTTGGGCTGTCCACAATGAAACCCACCCAAGTTCATCAAAAGTAATCACAGCTCCAATTCCCCAATTCACCAACAGTTTCAAACTTCCCACTTGTTAGTGAACATCATTGCTTGTCACAATGCTGAAATGAAAGCCACCACAACGTAACCATTCCAAACTGTTAGATGTCTGGGAATACATTCCTGCTGGTTCAGCGTCACACGATGTGTAGTGATTTCAACAGAGTGTTTGCGTGGGCTTTGGGTAGATCACCATTTTGATTAAATGAGCAACACCTGTTAATAAACATCTCATCCTGTTTTACAAAGATCCAGAGTGTGGGCGCCTCCATACCTTTTCTCTTTGCGGCCAAGGAAATATAACACGAGAAAAAACAGGCGATGAGGATTGAGGCAGAAAAATTGCTGTAAAGAAGGTTTCCATCGACTAATTTTGTGATGGTATTGGGAGCAATGGAAGATTCTTGGGATTGGACCTGCACACACACACTGACATCGGGTGAAGAACTGCCGCCAATGTGAAGGTTGAACAAAAGATTTTGAAAGCAACTGTGAGCAAGAAGACCGACAGTCGGGGAAGACTTGCTTGTGTTGAACTGAGTGGGGCCAAGGTTGCAGGGGCTTTGCACATGGTGAAGTTTCACGTGTTGCGGGGAATGAAGATTTCAAAGTCTTGCCGACTCTGCACGGGCAACTACCCTATAGAAAGTTTAAATACTCAGGCATGAAAGGGAAAGATTCCCTAGTTGCTTGTTCAAGTGATTGTTCGTGCCATATTTTCCAACAGCAGAAGGGAGGAAGTGTAGACACTAGGAACTGAGATCCAAACATGGCAGGAAAAACGGGCACCATGGATGAGGTTTGATGAGGTTTATGAAAGATGGAATTCATATGAAGAAAGATTCCATTTATTTTTAATAGCTAATCAGACACAGGAGGACCTGAAGGTCGCAACATTTCTCAGCATTGGCTGTAAAATTTTATGTTGCTCCAGAATCAAAACCAGGACAGAAGAGGGACAGTTCTATCCTAAACCATTATTGATTGCAGAAAGGTTCTGATTCCACCACTGTAGTCAGGAAGGAGGTTGAGACATTATACAAATGTGCAGCATGTGAAGAGTTAATATTAAGTTAAGCCTAGCCACTAGAGGGAGCTGAGGAACAGTACTATAAATTGCCCTGGTTCTTAAGCTAAGGGGTGGAGTTTAGACTAGAGCTGACAAAGATAAGATTCATAGTGTATTGCAGAGTTAGTTAAGATACAATAGTTATAATTAGTAGATAGAGATAGTGTTAGTGAGAATAGTTTAATTCTTACATGTATGTTTACTATTCAGAATAAGTGTCGAACTCAAATTTAGTAGTGTTAAAAAAATTTATTTAGTTCTTCAAGAGAGCTTTGTGTACCTTTGTAATCACTAAGCCTTCCATCCTAGAAACCCCTCACAAAGATTACCACTTGGTACCAAGGGCGTATTCCAGAAAAGCAAGCAGTAAGAAAGAAAATAAATCAGCGCATCTCTACACATCTGAAAATCTGCAAAGAACAAAGAAAAACCAAGACCAACATAGATACTGTGCAAAAGCCAGATAAATTCAAGATGTCCGATAAACTAAGTTTAAATTGGAAAAACTTCAAGCAGCAGTTTGAAGTCTTTCTCTCTGCCTCAGTTCTGCATGACACGTCCTGTAAAATGGGAACCTTGGTCGGATTCAATGCTGCAGGGGAGTCCCCATCTTGTAAAGATGTGGTGGGTCAAAATCTTGGCTGTGGTATTTGCAGTGTTTGTTCTGGCTGGGAATGCTTCTACCCATTTTGTAAACGTGTCTATCACCACGAGTACATATTTATAACCATTCCTGCAAGGGGACAATGGTCCTATAAAATCGATCTGGAGGTTAGTCCAGGGGCCATTAACAGGTCAGGTGTGACTAAGCTCAGCCTTTTTGGCATATCTGTCCGGATTATTCTGGGCGCAGATAAGACAATTCTCGATGTAATGATTTACATCCTCCTTTAAATTTGGCCACCAACAAAGCTGCTTGAGGTGGGCTGTAGTGGGATCGATTCCCTGATGTCCATGACCGTCATGTAACAAACAAATCAGTTGGTTCCTGTCCTGTTCAGGAACCACATAAAGGGTGTCTTTTAACACCACACCGTCATGTGTGGTCAGAGCATTTTTAAATCTCTCGTAGGGTGCTGGATAGTTTCCTTTTAAAATCTCCCTGAGATTGCTGTCCTGCTTCTGGGCCTCCACTAGATCCTCGATCCTAGTCTGTGAGACCTGAACTGCATTCACTGGTGTGCTTTTGGGGGGTGTCCAAAAATATCCATGCCTGGAACCTGCTTTAGCCAGTGCGTCGGCTTTTACATTTCCAGGGGGGGAGGAACGATGGTAACTTCGAACTTTAACTATCCCAAAAGTCCTGTTCTGTGCTCTCTCTAAAATGTGACGGAGCAATGGGGCTGAGGGGAGGGGTTTTCCGTCTGCGGAAACAAATCCTCTTCCTTTCCACAGGGGCAGGAATTCCATAAGGCTGTTGCAGACATAGAGGCTGTCTGAGTATATGTCTGCTGGGCTGGGGAAGGAATCTGGGTGTGCCACTATATATGCGATGGCCGCAAGCTCTGCTGCCTGCGCGCCTAAGTGGCCTGGAAGTTTTAATGATATTTCCTCTAGGGCGTGTCCCTGCGCGTCCTCGACATATATACCGCAACCTGTTATGCGCTTCCCATCCAATATTGTGGAAGATCCATCCACATATATCCTTATGGGCTCACACGTGTCTGTGTACTGGGGGCTCTGGGTTGAACTACCTATCTTTCTGGGGGGTGTTTTAGCAATAAAGTGGCCTGTGTTGTGGTGTGGGGAGATAATTTCACATTCATGGGGGGTTCTGGGGTACTGTAGGTTGTCGGCTAAAAAGGTATGCGCCTTTGTCCGTTTAACAGTGATGTCCCGTCCCTGCAAGAGAAGAGTCCATCTAGCTGCTCTAACCTGGCTTACTATACTGTCCTTGAGTCGTCCGTCCAGTAAAGGTTGGGTGGGGGTGTGTTCGGTGAGAATTGTGATGGGGTTCAGTCCGGTAATATACGAAAAATACTGGCCTGCCCAGAATACTGCGAGCAGGAGCCTTTTACAGGCTAAAAATCCTTGCTCCACAGCATCTAAAATTCTGGAGGCGTAAGCTACGGGCCTTAACTGTTCATGCCGTTCCTGGAGGAGCACGGCCGAAAGGGTGCGGTCTGTGGTTGCTACCTCTATGGCGTAAGGGGAAAGTGGGTCTGGAACTTGTAGTGCGGGGGCTGCTATGAGTGATTGCTTCAACGCATCCACAGCATCCGTATGCTGTGGAAGCCATTCCCTGGGGGCTCCTTTGCTGGCTAAACCGTCAATGTGGTTTCGGCAGTAGCCAACCAGTCCTCAAAACGACCAGAGGACTGAAACGTTCTGGGGAAGGGGCAATTTAGCAATCGAGTCAATCCTTTTATGCTCGATCTCGCGTTTACCATATGTGATAATTGTTCCCAAATATATCACCTTTTCTTCCAAAATCTGGGCCTTTTTGGGGTTAACTTTACAACCGATTGAGTGTAAGAGTTCCAGGAGTTCGGACAGAAGCTCAATGTGCTCTTCCTTGGTGTCCGTCTGCAGTAGTAGGTCGTCTACGCACTGGACCAGACATTTGGGGCGAGAGAATTTGGCTAATCCATTTGCCAGCTGTCGGTGGACAATGGAGGGGGAGTTGTGGAATCCTTATGGCAGGCATGTCCATGTGTACTGCTGTGCTTTAAAGGTGAAGGCAAATTTGTACTGGCACGCTTTTGCCAATGGAATGGACCAGAATCCATTACTGACATCCAAAACCGTGAAGAATCGGGAATTGAGTCCCTGCTTGAGCATGGTCTCGGGACTTGTTGCTACTGTGGGGGCTGCTGCGGAGGGTGATTTTGTTGAGTTCCCGGTAATCAATGGTCAGTCGCCATGATCCATCGTGCTTTCTCACTGGCCAAATCGGGGCATTATTAGTGGAGGCTACTGATCTAAGTACGCCCTGCTCTAATAAGCTTTCTAATACCTTTGAGATTTCTCCCTCTGCCTTTTGGTGAAATCCATACTGTTTTGGGGGTCTAGGGTCAGGTCCTGTTAGTTGTACGGAGCCAGTCATCCGTCCACAGTCGTGCTTGTGAGTCACGAATGCTGCCCTGTTCTTTTGCAGAACTGCCCTAACCTGCTTGTCCGCACTAAACGTGGTCGTGTTGAACCAAAATTCGCCTACTCCGCTAATTTTGTTTGCGTATTCTCCTATGTTGAGCGTTGCGGGGGCTCTTGCAGATTTTGCCATTTTCCAGACACACTGGTTGACTGGATCAAATGATAAGTTATGGGAATTCATAAAGTCGATTCCCAGAATGTGTTCTGCTGTGTTGGGCAGATTGACTAAAACTACGGGGTGCTTGGTGGTGATGGTACCGATTTGAATGGGTACAGGGGCTGTGATGTGTCCCTGCTGTGAGTGGCCTGTAAAGCCGCTGAGGGTGATGATGGCTGTAGCGGGCCACGTGTCTTTTTGAAACAGGGTGGAGGAATTTATTGTGATGCGGGACACCTGTGTCCCAGAGAAACTCGATGGGCTGTCCCCGAATTTTCGCTGCAACTACCGGTCATCCGGACCTATCCCAAAGGGTGTCGCAGACCAAACTGGGAGAGCCCGAACACCGTCAGTCCGTTCCGGTTAGGTCCGTCTGATCTGAACGGGCGCTAACACTATGAATGGGCTCTGTCTTCTTCTTACTCAGAGTGCCCGTCTGCTGGGCTCTCTGTGGCTTTTTAGGGGCATTGCACTCCCTTGCAATGTGTCCTAAATGGCCACAGTTGTAACACTCCTGTGACTTGGATGGGGGGCTGTTCTTTCCTTCATTCACCCATGCGGGGTTCTGGTATGTTTTTACTGCCTGTATATCTGCGTCGGCCTGCTTTTCCTCGGGATTCTTGACTGCGGCTTTGCTTTGTATAGATTGCTCCCAAGCGCGGGACAATCTTTTCACTACCCACTTCTCGTTATGGGCCTCCTCTGAGGGATCATAACTCGTGCAGGCTTTCTGTCCTGTTTCTGTAACGTGGGAGATAAGGGTGCGGGTCCATTTGGCCATGTTGTCTGGGGACAAATGGGCACGGTCTAAGTCTCCAAAGACTGCTGCAAAGTGGATCCACAGGCGTCCAGCAAACGCTGTGGGGTGCTCGGCTTTCTTTTGCCTGCATTTTTAAAAAATATATATATTTTATTGAAATTTTTTTCCTGAACAACATTTCCTGAACGCAAATGTCCCATCTATGAATAAATCTCCCATCTTCCTAATTCCCAACTGGTACCAGCTCTGAAATCCTCCATCCATTCTTCCTGGGGCGAACCTATGGTTGTTCCTGATAGGGGGCCCCACCAGGGCTCCCCGCACCCCTCTCTGTCGCCTCCACTGTCCCCATATGTTCAGTGTTGCCGCCACCACCGGGTTCGTGGTGTACTTTTTCGGTGAGAACGGTAGCGGTGCCGTCACCAGCGCTTCTAGACTCGTCCCTTTACAGGACCTTCTCTCCAGCCTTTTCCACGCCGCTCCCTCACCCTCCATCATCCATCTACGTATCATTGCCACATTGGCGGCCTAATAATAATCTCCCAAGTTCGGTAGTGCCAGTCCTCCTCTGTCCCTACTGCACTGAAGGAACCCCCTCCTTACTCTCGGAACATTCCCTGCCCACACAAAGCTCGTAATGCTCCTATCTATTTTATTAAAAACGGTCCTGGTGATTAAAATAGGGAGACATTGAAATACAAATAAGAACCTCGGGAGGACCATCATCTTAATTGCTTGCACCCTGCCCGCCAGCGATAAAGGCTGCATGTCCCACCTCTTAAAGTCCTCCTCCATTTGTTCTACCAGCCGTGTCAGATTAAGTCTGTGCAAGGTTCCCCAGCTCCTAGCGATCTGAATCCCCAAGTATCGGAAGTTTCTTTCCACTTTCCTTAGCGGTAAGCCTTCTATCTCTCTACTCTGGTCCCCTGGATGTATCACAAATAATTCACTCTTCCCCATGTTTAACCTATACCCCGAAAATTCCCCGAACCTCCTCAAAATTCGCATAACCTCTATCATCCCCCCCGCTGGGTCCGACACGTATAACAATAGGTCATCCGCGTATAACGAGACTCGGTGTTCTTCTCCCCCTCTAGTCACCACTCTCCATTTCCTGGAGTCTCTCAGCGCCATGGCCAGAGGTTCAATTGCCAGTGCAAACAACAATGGAGACAGCGGGCATCCCTGTCTTGTTCCCCTATATAATCGGAAATACTCCGATCTATGTCGACCTGTAACTACGCTTGCCGTTGGTGCCCCATAAAGTAGTCTAACCCGGCGAATAAACCCGTTCCCAAACCCAAACCTCCTTAACACTTCCCATAAATACTCCCACTCCACCCTATCAAATGCCTTCTCTGCGTCCATTGCCGCCACTATCTCTGCCTCCCCCTCCACTGAGGGCATCATTATCACCCCTAATAGTCGTCGCACGTTAACATTCAATTGTCTCCCTTTTACGAACCCTGTCTGGTCTTCGTGCACCACCCCCGGGACACAATCCTCTATCCTCGATGCCAGCACCTTTGCCAGCAATTTGGCGTCCACGTTCAGTAGTGAAATAGGTCTATAGGACCCGCACTGCAACGGATCTTTGTCCCTCTTCAAAATTAGCGATATCGTCGCCTCCGACATCGTCGGGGGTAGAGTCCCCCCTTCCCTGGCCTCATTGAACGTCCTCGCCAACAACGGGGCCAACAAGTCCACATATTTTCTGTAGAATTCCACCTGGAATCCGTCCGGCCCGGGGCCTTCCCTGCTTGCATGCTTCCCAGTCCCTTAATAACCTCGTTCACCTCAATCGGCACCCTCAGGCCTGCCACCGCCTGCTCCTCCACTTTCTGGAACCTCAATTGGTCCAGGAACTGCCGCATCCCCTCCTCTCCCTCTGGGGGCTGAGACCTATACAGTTCCTCATAAAAGGTCTTAAACACCTCATTTATCTTTCCTGCCCTTCGCACAGTGTCTCCCCTTTCATCCCTAATTCCTCCTATCTCCCTCGCTGCTGCCCTCTTTCGCAGTTGGTGCGCCGACAGGCAACTAGCCTTTTCCCCATATTTATACCTCCTCCCCTGTGCCTTCCTCCACAGTACCTCCGCCTTTCTGGTGGTCAGAAGGTCAAACTCGGTCTGGAGTCGTCTCCTCTCCCTGTACAGCTCCTCCTCCAGGGTCTCTGCAAATTCCCTGTCCACCCTTAAAATCTCCCCCAGTAATCTATCCCTTTCCTTGGCCTCTGTTTTCCTTTTGTGGGCCCCAATAGAAATCAGCTCTCCTCTGACCACCGCTTTTAGTGCTTCCCAGACCACTCCCACAGGGACCTCGCCGTCGTCATTGACCTCCAGGTATCTCTCAATACACCCCCTCACTCTTGCACACACTCCCTCATCCGCCATCAGTCCCACATCTAATCGCCAGAGTGTTCTCTGCTCCCTGTCCTCTCCTACTTCCAGGTCCACCCAATGTGGGGCATGGTCCGAAACCGCTATGGCTGAGTATTCAGCTTCTTCCACCCTCGAGATCAACGACCTTCCTAAAACAAAAAAATCTATCCGGGAGTACACTTTATGGACGTGGGAGAAGAAGGAATACTCCCTGGCCCTGGGTCTAAGAAATCGCCATGGATCCACTCCCCCCATTTGGTCCATAAACCCCTTAAGTACCTTGGCCGCTGCCGGCTTTCTTCCGGTCCTTGAGCTGGATCTATCTAGCCCCGGGTCCAGCACCGTATTGAAGTCCCCTCCTAAAATTAAATTTCCTGCCTCCAGGTCCGGAATACGCCCCAGCATCCGTCTCATGAACCCCGCTTGCCTGCATTTGTTGAGGCCATCTACGGGGTCACCCCGGTTATACCCGATCGCATCCAGGATCGCGGTATGCATTTCTGCAAGGGTGCCTCCTCCTACATTCTGTGGGTCGGGAAGGGCTGCTGCTACTGAAGGGTTTAAACTTAAAACTGTGAGCTTTACATGCTCTCGCTCATCCAGGCCGTACATGGTCGCCTGATGCTTTACTGTGGCAAAGAAATGGTGGGGGTCTGAGGTGGGGAGGAACGGTGTGATCTTATCGCACGCGTCCCGTAATTGGGTCACTGTTAAGGGGGTGCAGTATAGAAATTCCGCATCGTCCGATGTGGCTGTGCGGTGGGTGGTGACTGGGTTCATTGGAGCTTGAACTATCTGCTCTGTGGGGGGTTGGGGCGCTTTCCTCTTTTGTGGCTTTCCCTGCGCACATGTTCCCTGAACATATCTCTGCGCTGTTTCATTTAATTCTTCCCAATCAGGGCCGTCTTCCTGATCTAATTTCGCTCCAAAGGTTTCCTGGAAGCCTTTCTGAACTGAAAGCAACGATTGCAACTCTGCAATCTGCTTCCGGCACTTTGTGTGATCTAGCGTGCTTTGTCTTTGCTCTGTGGTGGCAGCATGGAGTGCTCGTAATGCTGCCTTTAGGTCGCTGCACTGTCTCTGCAATGCTTCTACCTGCTTTTCTGTTTCTTCACATACCAGGACTGCACGTTGCGTGTCTTGATAGGCCTTTTCATATTGAGACTGGAAGCTGCTTAAGTGCGCCAGACAAGACTGGTGTGCCCTTTTGGCATCCTCCACCTCTCCATCTTTTGCTGCCAATTTCCTTCTCAATTCTAAATTCTCTCTTTCTACCTCGCTTACATCGACCTTACTCATTCTATGTATGCCATCAACTTCTTTCCGGAGCGTCCTAACGACCTCCTCTGTGCCTCACAATTGTGCCAAGCAGGACACGATTGCCATCGGCTTGCGAGTTTTCCCTAAGCTCTTTTTGTGGATCTCGCTCAGGTTCTCCCACCAAGTATGTCCTATACTCCCGGGGCCTGATTCCTCGTCGTCACAGAATTCATTCCAAAGGGGCCATCCTTTCCCTTTGAGATATTTCCTGATCTCTTCCTCCCAAATGGGACATTGTCCCACTCTACTGCTGCTGGTCGCTGCGACCGCAAATTCCTCTGGGTTCATGAGGTGATGCAAAGCCTGCATTGCCATCTTTCCTATCCGAATGGTGGTCTTCAAATTTGGGACAGGTGTAGTAAGGCGATGCTGTAAATACAGGTACGGCTTTCGCTACTTTCCGATATACAAACTCCCGACAGTTTTGTCGCAACAAAAAAAATCTATCAGTTTTACCTTATTGTCCTGTTAGTTACGCACGCATACACGCACTTCCGAATGATGAGTATTGATCAGAACTGCTTGAAATCTTGTGGCTTTCTGTTCCCAATTGGATCTCTAATTCAAATTCTTTGGTTCTCCCATAGTGGTTATGCCACTTCTAGATTGGGTCCCGTCAGGATGTCGCCAAATAATGTTGCTAACTTTCTCCTTGGTTCAATTGCTCTGTTTTATTACCTTTGCTCTCGAGTCGCCAGGTATCTTTATGATACCGCCACAAGGTTCAAGTCCGAGTAATGATCAATAACCCACTACACCGATTAGTAAGATTCAAATCAATGCACATTTATTATAGACAGTAATCGCTACTCATGCACAAATTCTACGTCTAAGCTACTTCTACAACTAACAGGCCTATACTTAACTTCGGACTGGCCCGTCAGGTCAGGGGAACAAATGGCCTTTTGTTCGGGTTCTGAGTCTGCGGGATTCGAAGTTGGTACGGATCGGTAGCTAGGAGTGCCTATCTCGTAGCGAGCGTTGAATTAAGACTTACTTTGTTTGGTGGTCACTGCACCGGTCATGGTCAATGTTGGTTTGTGTTGCTGGGTGACCCGGGCAGGACGAAGAGGGGGCTGAAGAGAGAGCGATTTGAACTTGGGGCTTAACTCTTATAGTCCCCAGGGGCTTCCCGCCTTTCGGGGCGGACCCTGTACCTGGTCCCAAGTGATTGGACTTTGTCCCAATCGCTTGGTTCGATTTTCTCCAATACAGGAGCGGTTCCCTGATCGATGGACGGTCTTGAGGTGCTTGTTCACCTCCTTTGTCTTGGCTCCTGCTGGCGCCGAGGAGTTTGGCTTTGCTTTGTGTGTCCAAAATGTTACTTATTGTTCCCGAGGATTGCTCATCAGTATGCAGATGGCTGCTACTTTGTTATGCTGATGGTCGCTGGTATCGATGTTGTCTGGCCTTTTGCAGAGTTTAAATACACAGCAAACCTGCAGCTGCTGGTTTCTGTCTATGTTGGCTGACTTTCCCATCAGCCTTTGCCATTCGCCATTTTAAATCGGGAGTTGGCCAATTTAGGTGGCTACAACTACACCTTCCATCCCGCAAACTTCTCACAAAGATCACCACAAAGGTGAAACCATTTTAAAGTTTATAGTGTCCTTAAGAGGATTAAGTAGATATTGTGAATTTGGTACAACTCTGGATAATACTCTTTGAGACAGGCTGGTTTGTGGACTCCACAGTGAAGTTATTCAGAGGAAGCTGCTTACTGATGTGATTTAATTCTGAAAGCTGTTGTGGAAGTTGCCGCACGTACGGACGGAGCTTGCAGCGAGAGGAGCTTTACAGATAGGGGCTGGAGTGAAGATCCACAAAATGGATATCTCAAGGAACAAGGCTGCATTGTCCGCAGGTTGAACACTTAGCGGGGAATGTTGGAGTAAGTCGAATACATGCGAAAACTGTGGTAAGAGGGGCCACTTTGCCAAGAGTGTTGGGCTCAGAAAATGTCTTCTACAAAGAAAGTGCAAGAAGAACAATACAAGTAAACAATCTAGTCGTGTCTACAAATTAGTGGATGCAGCTCAACGTCACTCAATAGCCAGTAAAGCAGAGCTGCAGCAATAGACAGTAAAGCAGAGCTGCAGCAATAGCCAGTAAAGCAGAGCTGCAGCAATAGACAGTAAAGCAGAGCTGCAGCAATAGACAGTAAAGCAGAGCTGCAGCAATAGACAGTAAAGCAGAGCTGCAGCAATAGACAGTAAAGCAGAGCTGCAGCAATAGCCAGTAAAGCAGAGCTGCAGCAATAGCCAGTAAAGCAGAGGTGCAGCAATAGACAGTAAAGCAGAGCTGCAGCAATAGACAGTAAAGCAGAGCTGCAGCAATAGACAGTAAAGCAGAGCTGCAGCAATAGACAGTAAAGCAGAGCTGCAGCAATAGACAGTAAAGCAGAGCTGCAGCAATAGACAGTAAAGCAGAGGTGCAGCAATAGACAGTAAAGCAGAGCTGCAGCAATAGACAGTAAAGCAGAGCTGCAGCAATAGACAGTAAAGCAGAGCTGCAGCAATAGACAGTAAAGCAGAGCTGCAGCAATAGCCAGTAAAGCAGAGCTGCAGCAATAGTCAGTAAAGCAGAGCTGCAGCAATAGACAGTAAAGCAGAGCTGCAGCAATAGACAGTAAAGCAGAGCTGCAGCAATAGCCAGTAAAGCAGAGCTGCAGCAATAGACAGTAAAGCAGAGCTGCAGCAATAGACAGTAAAGCAGAGCTGCAGCAATAGACAGTAAAGCAGAGCTGCAGCAATAGCCAGTAAAGCAGAGCTGCAGCAATAGACAGTAAAGCAGAGCTGCAGCAATAGCCAGTAAAGCAGAGCTGCAGCAATAGACAGTAAAGCAGAGCTGCAGCAATAGACAGTAAAGCAGAGCTGCAGCAATAGACAGTAAAGCAGAGCTGCAGCAATAGACAGTAAAGCAGAGCTGCAGCAATGGACAGTAAAGCAGAGCTGCAGCAATAGACAGTAAAGCAGAGCTGCAGCAATAGACAGTAAAGCAGAGCTGCAGCAATAGACAGTAAAGCAGAGCTGCAGCAATAGCCAGTAAAGCAGAGCTGCAGCAATAGACAGTAAAGCAGAGCTGCAGCAATAGCCAGTAAAGCAGAGCTGCAGCAATAGACAGTAAAGCAGAGCTGCAGCAATAGCCAGTAAAGCAGAGCTGCAGCAATAGTCAGTAAAGCAGAGCTGCAGCAATAGACAGTAAAGCAGAGCTGCAGCAATAGACAGTAAAGCAGAGCTGCAGCAATAGCCAGTAAAGCAGAGCTGCAGCAATAGACAGTAAAGCAGAGCTGCAGCAATAGCCAGTAAAGCAGAGCTGCAGCAATAGACAGTAAAGCAGAGCTGCAGCAATGGACAGTAAAGCAGAGCTGCAGCAATAGACAGTAAAGCAGAGCTGCAGCAATAGACAGTAAAGCAGAGCTGCAGCAATAGCCAGTAAAGCAGAGCTGCAGCAATAGACAGTAAAGCAGAGCTGCAGCAATAGCCAGTAAAGCAGAGCTGCAGCAATAGACAGTAAAGCAGAGCTGCAGCAATAGACAGTAAAGCAGAGCTGCAGCAATAGACAGTAAAGCAGAGCTGCAGCAATAGCCAGTAAAGCAGAGCTGCAGCAATAGACAGTAAAGCAGAGCTGCAGCAATAGACAGTAAAGCAGAGCTGCAGCAATAGACAGTAAAGCAGAGCTGCAGCAATAGACAGTAAAGCAGAGCTGCAGCAATGGACAGTAAAGCAGAGCTGCAGCAATAGACAGTAAAGCAGAGCTGCAGCAATGGACAGTAAAGCAGAGCTGCAGCAATAGACAGTAAAGCAGAGCTGCAGCAATAGACAGTAAAGCAGAGCTGCAGCAATAGCCAGTAAAGCAGAGCTGCAGCAATAGACAGTAAAGCAGAGCTGCAGCAATAGACAGTAAAGCAGAGCTGCAGCAATAGCCAGTAAAGCAGAGCTGCAGCAATAGTCAGTAAAGCAGAGCTGCAGCAATAGACAGTAAAGCAGAGCTGCAGCAATAGACAGTAAAGCAGAGCTGCAGCAATAGCCAGTAAAGCAGAGCTGCAGCAATAGACAGTAAAGCAGAGCTGCAGCAATAGCCAGTAAAGCAGAGCTGCAGCAATAGACAGTAAAGCAGAGCTGCAGCAATGGACAGTAAAGCAGAGCTGCAGCAATAGACAGTAAAGCAGAGCTGCAGCAATAGACAGTAAAGCAGAGCTGCAGCAATAGACAGTAAAGCAGAGCTGCAGCAATAGCCAGTAAAGCAGAGCTGCAGCAATAGACAGTAAAGCAGAGCTGCAGCAATAGCCAGTAAAGCAGAGCTGCAGCAATAGACAGTAAAGCAGAGCTGCAGCAATAGACAGTAAAGCAGAGCTGCAGCAATAGACAGTAAAGCAGAGCTGCAGCAATAGACAGTAAAGCAGAGCTGCAGCAATAGCCAGTAAAGCAGAGCTGCAGCAATAGACAGTAAAGCAGAGCTGCAGCAATAGACAGTAAAGCAGAGCTGCAGCAATAGACAGTAAAGCAGAGCTGCAGCAATAGACAGTAAAGCAGAGCTGCAGCAATGGACAGTAAAGCAGAGCTGCAGCAATAGACAGTAAAGCAGAGCTGCAGCAATGGACAGTAAAGCAGAGCTGCAGCAATAGACAGTAAAGCAGAGCTGCAGCAATAGACAGTAAAGCAGAGCTGCAGCAATAGCCAGTAAAGCAGAGCTGCAGCAATAGACAGTAAAGCAGAGCTGCAGCAATAGACAGTAAAGCAGAGCTGCAGCAATAGCCAGTAAAGCAGAGCTGCAGCAATAGCCAGTAAAGCAGAGCTGCAGCAATAGACAGTAAAGCAGAGCTGCAGCAATAGCCAGTAAAGCAGAGCTGCAGCAATAGACAGTAAAGCAGAGCTGCAGCAATAGCCAGTAAAGCAGAGGTGCAGCAATAGACAGTAAAGCAGAGCTGCAGCAATAGACAGTAAAGCAGAGCTGCAGCAATAGACAGTAAAGCAGAGCTGCAGCAATAGACAGTAAAGCAGAGCTGCAGCAATGGACAGTAAAGCAGAGCTGCAGCAATAGACAGTAAAGCAGAGCTGCAGCAATGGACAGTAAAGCAGAGCTGCAGCAATAGACAGTAAAGCAGAGCTGCAGCAATAGACAGTAAAGCAGAGCTGCAGCAATAGCCAGTAAAGCAGAGCTGCAGCAATAGACAGTAAAGCAGAGCTGCAGCAATGGACAGTAAAGCAGAGCTGCAGCAATAGACAGTAAAGCAGAGCTGCAGCAATAGACAGTAAAGCAGAGCTGCAGCAATAGCCAGTAAAGCAGAGCTGCAGCAATAGACAGTAAAGCAGAGCTGCAGCAATAGACAGTAAAGCAGAGCTGCAGCAATAGACAGTAAAGCAGAGCTGCAGCAATGGACAGTAAAGCAGAGCTGCAGCAATAGACAGTAAAGCAGAGCTGCAGCAATAGACAGTAAAGCAGAGCTGCAGCAATAGACAGTAAAGCAGAGCTGCAGCAATGGACAGTAAAGCAGAGCTGCAGCAATAGACAGTAAAGCAGAGCTGCAGCAATAGTCAGTAAAGCAGAGCTGCAGCAATAGACAGTAAAGCAGAGCTGCAGCAATAGACAGTAAAGCAGAGCTGCAGCAATAGACAGTAAAGCAGAGCTGCAGCAATAGACAGTAAAGCAGAGCTGCAGCAATGGACAGTAAAGCAGAGCTGCAGCAATAGACAGTAAAGCAGAGCTGCAGCAATAGACAGTAAAGCAGAGCTGCAGCAATAGCCAGTAAAGCAGAGCTGCAGCAATAGACAGTAAAGCAGAGCTGCAGCAATGGACAGTAAAGCAGAGCTGCAGCAATAGACAGTAAAGCAGAGCTGCAGCAATAGACAGTAAAGCAGAGCTGCAGCAATAGCCAGTAAAGCAGAGCTGCAGCAATAGACAGTAAAGCAGAGCTGCAGCAATAGACAGTAAAGCAGAGCTGCAGCAATAGCCAGTAAAGCAGAGCTGCAGCAATAGCCAGTAAAGCAGAGCTGCAGCAATAGACAGTAAAGCAGAGCTGCAGCAATAGACAGTAAAGCAGAGCTGCAGCAATAGACAGTAAAGCAGAGCTGCAGCAATAGACAGTAAAGCAGAGCTGCAGCAATAGCCAGTAAAGCAGAGCTGCAGCAATAGACAGTAAAGCAGAGCTGCAGCAATAGACAGTAAAGCAGAGCTGCAGCAATGGACAGTAAAGCAGAGCTGCAGCAATAGACAGTAAAGCAGAGCTGCAGCAATGGACAGTAAAGCAGAGCTGCAGCAATAGACAGTAAAGCAGAGCTGCAGCAATGGACAGTAAAGCAGAGCTGCAGCAAGAACTAAAACTTGAAGTTTTGTTAATGCAAGGAGATCAACAACATGTTTGGGCATACCCAAAACTTGAAGGTCATAAAATTAAAATGATACAGGCGCAGCTGTGTCACCCTCCTGAAGGGCAACTAGGGATGGGCAATAAATGCTGGCCTAACCAGCGAAAGCTGGTTAATTAAAATTAATTTTTAATTAATTTAAAAAATACCTGAGACAATTTATTATCAAAAGCTGAGGCACCTGCCTTGAAAACCATCAAATGTGATCCTAAGGATGTAAACTAAAGAGGTTGTGCCATTAAAAGTATGCATTATGGTAAAAGTAGAAACAAATGGACAGATAGCAAAGTTATCTTTTCACATTTTCGGTGGACATTTTCTTGCTCTATTTGTCAGACCATAATCAAGAACCTATCAATCTCTGTCTTAAAGACACTCAGTGATTTGGCCTCCACAGCCTTCTGCAGCAATGAGTTCCACAGATTCACCACCCTCTGGTTGAAGAAATTCCTCCTCATCTTGATTTTAAAGGATCGTCCCTTCAATCTGAGGTTGTGTCCTTGGTTTCTAGTCTCTGGTACTAGTGTAAACATCTTCTCCATGTCCACTCTATCTAGGCCTCTCAGTATTCTGCAAGTTTCAATGTGATCACCTCTCATCCTTCTAAACTCCATTGAGTACAGACCCAGAGTCCCCAACAACTCCTCCTATGAAAAACCCTTCATCCCCAAGATCATTCCAATCAACCTCTTCGCGACCCACTCCAAGGCCATCATATCCTTCCTTAGATATGGGCCCAGAACTGCTCACAATATTCCAAATGTGGTCTGACTCAACCTTATACAGCCTCAGCAGAACAACCCTGCGTTTGCATTCTAACCCTCTCAAAATAAATGCGAACTTTGCATTTGCCTTCCTAACTGCCAATTGAACCTGCATGTTATCCTTAATATAATCCTGAACTAGGACTCATAAGTCCCTCTGTGCTTCAGATTTCTGACGTCTTTCCTTATTTAGAAAATAGTCTATGCATCCATTCTTCCTACCAAAGTGCATAATCTCACACTTTTCCACATTGTATTCCATCTGACACTTCTTTGCCCACTCTCCCAGCCTGTCCAAGTCCTTGTGCAGCCTCCCCGCTTCCTCAACACTACCCGTCCCTCTACTTATCTTTGTATCATCTGTAAACTGAGCAACAGTGCTTTCAGTTTCTTCTTCCAGATCGTTAATGTATATCATGAATAGTTTTGGTCCCAATTCTGACCCTTGCGGAACACCACTAGTCACTGGCTACCCTCCTTAAAAAGGCCCATTTATTCCCACTCTCTTCCATCTGCCAGTCAGCCAATCCTCTATCCATGCCAGTACCTTGCACCAAACACCATGGGCTCTTATCTTGTTTAGCAGCCTCCAGCACATTGTCAAAGGCTTCCAGAAATCCAAATAAATCACGTCCACTGGCTCCCTTTGTCTAGCTTTCTCATTACCTCCTCAAAGAACTCTAACAGATTTGTCAGGCATGACCTCTCCTTGACAAAACCGTGTTTATTCAACCCTATTTTACCATTAACTTCCAAGTACTCCACAATCTCATCCTTCATAATGGACTCTAAACTCTTACCAACAACCAAAGTCAGGTTAACCATCCTACAATTTCCCATCTTCTGTCTCCCTCCCTTTTTAAACAGCGGTGGTACATTAGCCATTTTCCAGCCCTCTGGGGCCCACCTTGACCCCAGTGATTCCTGAACGATCAACAGCAATGCCTCCACAATCTCCTCAGCGATATCCTTCAGAACCCTGGGGTGTAGTGCACCTGGTCCAGGTGATTTTTCCAACTTCAGATCTTTCAGCTTCCCCAGAACCTTCTCTTTAGTGATGGCCATTTTCTTCACCTTGGCCCCCTGACTCTCTTGAAGTTCTGGTATGTCACTGGTGTCTTCCTCTGTGAAGAATGATGCAAAGAACCTCTTCAGTTCCTCTGCCAATTCTTTGTTCCCTATTACTACATCTCCAGCCTCATTTTCCAGTGGTCCATTCTTGCCTCTCTCACCTTTTGTATATCAAAAAAACTCTCGCAATCTTCTTTTATATTACTTGTTAGCTTACACTCATATTTCATCTTCTCCCCCCTTATTGCTTTTTTGTTGCTAAAAACTTCCCAATCCTTTGGCTTCCCACTGATCCTCACAACATCGTATGCTTTTTCTTTTATTCTGTCCCTGACTTCTCCTGTCAGCCAAGGTTGTCTTGTCCTCCCCTTAGTATGTTTCCTCCTCCTTGGGCCGAATTTTTGTTATGCCTCCTGAATAACCCCCCCAAAATGTCTGCACTTTCTCTTCAATGCGAGGCTCCCCTTCCAAATAACTCTGGCCAGCTCCTCCCTCGTGTCTTTGTAATTATCTTTGCTCAATTGTAAAACTGTTACATCTGACTCCAGCTTCTCCCTCTCAGACTGAAGGGTAAATTCTATCATATTGTGGTCACTGCTCCCTAAGGGTTCCTTCATCTTAAGTTCCCTAATCAAGTCTGCCTCATTCCACATGACCAAATCCTGAATTGCCTGTTTCCTGGTAGGCTCTACCACAAACTGCTCCAAAAAAATATCTTGTAGACATTCCATTTCTTGGGATTCGCTACCAACCTACTTTTTCCAGTCCACTTGCACATTGTAGTCCCCCATGATTATTGTAATATTGCCTTATTGCCTTTCTGTTCTAGTACTTGTTCTGGAAGCTTTACGCATTTCTCCTGAGCCTCCCTCCCCTTTAACTAGTTAAAGTCCTCATCATTAACCTGCACTCCTACCTGGTCCTATAACATTGATTTTCTAATTTACCATACAACTGAACCCTCCCCCGCAATATTTTGTTTTAAGTCCCATCTGCAGCTCTAGTTATGTGATTTGCCATTACAAGTCAAGTATGACCCTGAAGAACATTTCGTCAATCTTTTGTATTTCTTGCTCGGGGACAGCGTACCTGTGACTTCATCTGAAGTTCAAAGATATACAAGAACTGATCCAGTGATGGGGAAGGTGATGGACTTGGTTCAAAAAGAAATGCTGTCAGATGTTCATAGGAAGGGCAGCATGGTAGCACAGTGGTTAGCACTGCTGCTTCCGAGAACCAGGGACCTGGGTTCGATTACCGGCTTGGGTCACTGTCTGTGCCACGCACTCCCCTTATCTGCGTGGGTTTCCTCCGGATGCTCCGGTTTCCTCCCACAGTCTAAAGATGTGCAGGTTAGATGTGTTGGCCATGTTAAATTGCCCTTAGTGTCCAAAAAGGTTAGGTGGGTTACTGGGTTACGGGGATAGGATGGAGGTGTGGGCTTGGGTAGGGTGCTCTTTCCAAGGGCCGCTGTGGATTCAATGGGCCGAGTGGCCTCCTACTGCACTGTAAATTCTATAAAAAATCCAGACCTCAAGCCCATAAAGTTCTAAATTGACAGTGCAAAATGGAGTTCGATTATGGGTAATCCGTGTGATAATTCCTCCATAGTAGAGTCCTTGACGAACTGTCTGAGGGACATGCTGGTGTGGTGAGGGTGGAATTCGCATGCAGTTATTTATGGTGGTCAGGATTAGATGCTCAAATTGAAGAGAAAGTTGGGCAATGCCAATCTTATGCAAATCTTATTACATCTATAGGAATAGATGACTCAGACATGGCAAACAATACATATCGATTATGCTGGTTCACTGGGGGGGACATGCATTTGGTGATTGCGGTCATGCACTCGAAATGGCCAGAAGTCGTGATAGTGAAGTCAATGAAGACTGAGCAGACCATTGAGAAATTAGATGAAGTACTTGCAAGATTCGGAACACCAGAGCAGATTGTCAGTGATAATGGTACGTAGTTTCCTTCAAAGGAGTTTGAGGACTACTTGAAAGGTAACGGTATAAACCAAATCAAGTCATCCAGCAACGAATGGAATAGCTGACGTTTTGTGCAATCATTAAAGCATTCTATCAAAGTATCGAATGACCAGGGAACATTGTCAAGAAGAGCGTGCAACTTTCCAATATCTTACTGGAACATTACACTCTACCACACAGAGTTCACTGGCAGATTCTGCCTTTCAAGAGGAAACCACGGACACTGGTTGATTGATTAACTGCACTGATACTTCAGAGATTGCCAAATGACAACAAACACAAATTGCTGGGATGGAGAACATCTCTAAAAGATGAGTCTTCAACCAGGGAGAGAGAGTGTTGGCTAGGAGCTATACCACCAATTAGAAATTGGTACCAACTATGATCCTAACGATGGCAAGACCACTGTCATAGACCGTATAGATGGGCGTTGAAAGAGTTTGGCGATGCCATGATGAAGTGAGCTTCAGAATCTTCTCCAGAGGTTCTACCTTTAGACGATCTGGAGAGCTATACTTTGGAATGGAGACCAGAGACAGGGACGAGTTCCGATTCTGTTTCTGAGGACTTTTCAATGCCTATAGGTGACAGATACTGAAATAACTACTCAAGAATTACCATGTACAGAAAGGAATGAGGACACTTCTGAGGTCGCAATTAGCGAGAACGCCGAACCCGACGAAAAAGAAATAGACGTCCATCTCAGAGACTGCCTTATGGAATTGTATGTATATATATATAAATAACATATATGGGGATCTATTGTATCGATGTTAATTGTTGTGTTTGCACTAATGAAGTAACGAGGGAGGGGTGTTATGGTGTATCTGGGAATATATTCTTGCTGGTTCTGCATCACATGACGTGTCGTGACATCAGCAGAGCATTTGCCCAAGCTTTGAGATTGCATAAGCAACACCCTTACGGTTTTCTCCCACAAGTCCTGGAAGACGTGCTTGTTGGGTGAATTGGACATTCCGAATTCTCCCTCTGTGTCCCCAAACAGACGCCGGAATGTGGCGACTGGGGGATTTTCACAGAATATTAATTGTCGTGTTAATGTAAGCCTACTTGTGACAATAATAAAGATCATTATAATAAACCTCTCATTGTGTTTTACAAGAATCCAGAATGGGGCACCTCCATATCGTTTCTCTTTGCGGCAACAAAGAAATATAACACAAACCAAATGGTATAATTGAATCTGCAAAGTTGTTGGAGTGTGTAGGAATGATGACAAAGGACTAAAACTTAAATAGTTTACTGCACGATCTTCAGAAGCTCTTACACACTGTTATAACCTGCCTACTGACGATTGGCTGGGGACTAATGACTATCCCACAATCCTATGGGAGTATGAACTTCCCCAATGAGGGGGCAGAGAAACTCCTACTATAAATAAGCTGGCCAGTCCAGGAACCAAGAGGAAGGAGAAGGTAGCAAGGGAAGTTACTGTTACTGCTATGTATATATTGTTATAGTAAATAAACTTTATTATTTTGTACCCTTAAAACTCGTGCTGGATTCTTCGTGGCCCTCACAAAACTGGCGACGAAGGTAAAAGTGAATAGCTGTCCACACTGCTGAAGCCACCTCCCTGGAGTTTTGTTGGATACAGGTTGGAAGTTGTTTTCTATTATACCATGCCTCTCTACGGGCGTTTGGATGTTTTTGATGCTGCGCTGGAAAGCTGGAACCGGTACACGCAACGGATGCGTTACTATTTCCGGGCAAACAATATCACTGAAAACGAGCGCCAGGTGGTCATATTGCTCACCGCCTGCGGGCCGCATACGTTTGGGGTGATTAGGAGCCTTACGTACCCAGCTGCGCCGGACACCAAAACGTTTGACGAACTTGTGAATATAGTGGGGCAACACTTTAACCCAACCCCGTCCACGATAGTCCAGCGTTACTGGTTTAATACCGCTGAGAGGACCCCTGGAGAATTCCTTGCCGATTTTTTAAATCCAGGCTACGCGGGATTGCGGAATACTGTGACTATGGTGAGACCTTGTCAGAAATGTTACGCGACCGTTTGGTTTGCGGTATTAACAATGCGGCCACCCAGAGAAAGTTGTTAGCGGAGCCAACATTGACTTTTCAACAGGCAATACAAATAGTCTTGTCCCGAGAGAGCGCAGAGCGAGGAGTACAGGAGCTATAGGGAATGGAAGTGAATGCCTTGGAGCAAAACCCTTTCCGCCCAAAAACATCCCCCCGCACTCCTGCGGTACCTTGGGCGAGGCAACGACCAGACCGACGCCAGTGGCCATCGGACGTTACTCCCCGAAGGGAGCCTTCTCCAGAGCCAATGGATGAGGAGCCATGTCCGTGTCAGACTTGTAGGCGCTGACCCCGTCGCGGACGGCGGTCCTGGGGACGCCAGAGGCGCCGTCGTTCCGACCGAAACTGGGACCAGCCCAGGGGCCGTAACTGGGACCAGCCCAGAGGCCGTACCTTCCATGTGGATGAACCTGCGGCGACCACCCCTGAGGACGTGGAGACGGAGGACGACTGCCTGCAGCTGCATTGTGTGGCAGCTCCCCGTGTGGCCCCCATTAAGGTGACAGTACGGGTCAATGGCCACCCGCTGGAGATGGAGTTGGATACTGGCGCAGCGGTCTCCGTGATCGCCCAGAGGACATTCGACCGCATCAAGCAGGGTATACAGACCCTTACACTAACTGACTCACAGGCCAGGTTGGCCACCTACACGGGGGAACCACTGGACATTGCAGGAACTACAATGACCCCTATGGACGCCAGGAGGGGCGTTTCCCACTTATCGTAGTGTGTGGCCATGGGCCCAGCCTGTTGGGTCGGGACTGGTTGCGCCATTTGCGGTTGCAATGGCAGCACATCCTCCAAACAGTTTCTGGAGGGTTGACTGAGGTGCTAGGACGATACCCAGAGGTATTCCAGCCTGGTCTGGGGAAAATAAAAGGGGCCGTAGCCCGTATCCAAGTTGAACCAGGAGCCACACCGCGCTATTTCCGGGCGCGCCCAGTGCCTTACGCTTTGCTCGAGAAGGTAGAAGGGGAGCTCACTCGTTTGGAGAGTTTGGGTATTATCAGGCCCGTCCATTTTGCTGACTGGGCAGCACCAATTGTGCCAGTAATGAAGCCAGATGCCACAGTTCGCTTGTGTGGTGACTATAAACTTACAGTGAATACAGTTTCCCGACTCGACTGATACCCAATGCCTCGCATAGAGGATCTCTATGCGAAACTTGCAGGCGGACTCTCATTCACAAAATTAGATATGAGTCACGCCTACCTGCAGTTGGAGCTGGACCCTGCCTCCCGACCATATGTAACAATTAACACACACCGGGGCCTGTATGAATATACACGGTTGCCCTTTGGAGTATCCTCTGCCTGCGCAATTTTTCAACGTGTTATGGAGGGCATTTTGAGAGGTTTACCACGTGTGGCTGTCTACCTAGATGACGTGTTGATTACAGGGACATCGGAGCAAGAGCATTTGGAAAATCTGGAGGCTGTCCTTAAACGCCTTTCGGAGGCTGGAGTCCGTTTACGTCACACAAAGTGCGTATTTCAGGCAAAAGAAGTAGTCTACCTAGGTTATCGGGTGGACCGCGAGGGTCTGCACCCCGTTGCAGAGAAGGTGCGTGCAATTCAACATGCCCCCACCCCGACTGACACTTCGCATCTTCGTTCTTTTCTCGGTCTCGTAAACTATTACGGGAAGTTCCCCCCCAATCTGGCAACTACGCTGGCCCCCTTACACCTGCTGCTAAAGAAAAATCACACCTGGGTTTGGGGTCAGCCGCAAGAAACCGCTTTCTGGCGGGTAAAGCAACAATTGTCGTCGTCTGGGTTACTAACCAACTATGATCCGGGAAAGCCTTTGCTCGTCACATGTGATGCATCCCCTTATGGTATTGGGGCCGTCCTGTCCCACAAGATGGAGAACGGGGCCGAGTGACCGATAGCTTTCGCCTCCCTCACATTGACTGCAGCGGAGAATAAGTACGCGCAGATCGAGAAGGAGGGCCTGGCAGTGTTTTCGCGGTGAAACGCTTCCACCAGTATGTGTACGGCCGCCATTTCACTATCGTGACTGATCATAAGCCCCTGCTGGGACTCTTCAGAGAGGATAAGCCGATACCGCCCATTGCTTCTGCACGGATCCAGCGCTGGGCTTTGTTGCTTGCTGCATATGAGTATTCTCTGGAGCACAAACCAGGTACGCAGATAGCAAATGCCGACGCACTGAGCCGATTGCCTTTATCGACCGGCCCCATGTCGACCCCCACGACCGGTGAGGTGGTCGCAACCCTAAATTTTATGGACACCTTGCCTGTCACGGCATCACAGATCCGTGAGTGGACCCAGACGGAGCCAGTCCTGTCAAAGGTTCGGCACAGTCCTGTATGGTGGGCAGCATAGACAGCTCCCAGGCGAGTTACGGGCATTTTCCTCCAAGCTGTCAGAGTTCAGCGTGGAAGACGGCATCCTCTTGTGGGGGACGCGTGTGGTTGTCCCGGAAAAAGGCCAGGAGCTAATATTATCAGACTTGCACAATGGGCATCCGGGCGTGACCAAGATGCAAATGTTGGCCCGGAGTTATGTCTGGTGGCCAGGCCTCGACACCGACATTGAGAAGGTGGCCCAAAACTGCTCCATTTGCCAGGAGCATCAGAAGCTTCCACCGGCCGCGCCCCTACATCACTGGGAATGGCCAGGGCGGCCTTGGGCACGCTTACATGCAGATTTCGCAGGCCCTTTTCAGGGATCCATGTTCCTTCTACTAATTGACGCCCAGTCCAAATGGCTGGAGGTGCATAAGATGCAGGGGACAACGTCCTGCGCAACAATTGAAAAAATGCGTTTATCATTTAGCACGCATGGCCTCCCCGAGGTGCTGGTCACGGATAATGGCACTCCATTCACGAGTGAGGAGTTTGCTAGGTTTACAAAGGTGAACGGCATCCGCCATATCCGCACTGCGCCTTACCACCCGGCTTCAAATGGGTTGGCAGAGCGTGCAGTGCAAACATTCAAAAGAGGCCTAAAGAAGCAGTCTTCCAGATCAATGGACATGAGACTGGCTCGGTTTTTGTTTACGCACAGGACCACCCCCCATACAGTGACTGGGGTAGCTCCCGCAGAACTCCTAATGGGCCGGAGACTTCGCACCCGCCTTAGTATGGTCTTCCCGGGCATTGGCGCAAAAGTATGCCGCACACAAGAACAGCAGGGACCGGGATTGTCTCGGCATCGTCCGATTCGGCAGTTTGCGCCCGGTGACCCAGTATTCGTGCGGAATTTTGCTGGTGGTGCCCAATGGGTTCCTGGGGTAATCTTTCGCCAAACGGGCCCTATATCGTACCAAGTGCAAGCCCAGGGTCGTCTCCAGCGAAAACATGTAGACCACGTGCGGTCCAGAAGATCATCCCCACAAAAGATTCCCTGCCCCCGGAGCTCAGTTCAACAGCGGCAAAGACCAGAAACAAGGGAAGGTAGTCCTCCAAATCTTCCACTGGTGCCTCACTCGAAGCCTGCGCAGGTCATGACGGGACCGAATGGGGACAGAGACGCTGACATGACGGAGGCAGCAGACTCTGACTCCGAGATGGAGACACAGGATGAATCAGAGGGGGAATCCTCGGGTCCACAGGCCGTGGATGTACAACCGCGCCGTTCATCACGGAAGCGCCGGTCTCCGTCTCGTTATACACCGCCTGATCCAGCGCCGTGTGCAAATGGCGTCCGGCCTGCGGCCAAACGAGTTTGACGCCTTCCTTCGCCAGGGCCTACGGTGGATGCCTTGGACTTTGGGGGGGAGGGATGTTATAACCTGCCTACTGACGATTGGCTGGGGACTAATGACTATCCCACAATCCTATGGGAGTATGAACTTCCCCAGTGAGGGGGGCGGAGAAACTCCTACTATAAATAAGCTGGCCAGTCCAGGAACCAAGAGGAAGGAGAAGGTAGCAAGGGAAGTTACTGCTACTGCTATGTATATATTGTTATAGTAAATAAACTTTATTATTTTGTATCCTTAAAACTCGTGCTGGGTTCTTCGGGGCCCTTACAAAACACACCATACCTGTAGCCACACAGTTGAGAATTCCCGACTACCAACACGTCACTTCCTGTGCACAGGCCATGGCAATATATATATATGAATCCACATTATGCATAAACCATGTCACATTGCATATAAAGGTTAATAATCACACTTGTGCCTTCCCCTAGTGCCTGACTTCATTCTGCCTTTGTCTACCCCTCGTGCTCCAATGCAGTGCTACCCCAGGGGCTGCCGCATGGTTAGTGGAAGGTTGTTACCTTTCAGTGGAGGAGACTGCAGTGAGGATGACTTTGAGCCTAGAAGGCCTGACTTTAGACTGCACAGGTTGTCGCTGCCTGGCTGGCTAGGAAACAACAAGGAGCAGCAAGGTGGAGCAGCAGCAGGTAGATGGAAGAAGGAAGAAGAATCATGAGACAGGACAGTAGGTTGATACTCCATGAAGCCACTGTGGCACTCCCCCAAGATGACACTTTAGCAATGCTAGTAACCTGTTGGACTGTTTTAAGAGCCTGCAAGTCCCTGTACACAGTGTGATCGACAGCCATTATGACAGCAGTTTGAGCTCCCACTGCTGCATTCAGAGATTGGGTGGCTGTGGCTCAGGCTGACCAACTCTTGGTGAAAGTAATAAGGGACATTTTGGCATGGGGCACTGTACAAGCAGGGGATTGGTGGGGAGTAGGTGGTTGGGTGGTTCTAGTGAGATAGTGGAAGCAGGAGGGTAGGTTATTGTCCACACTGGGATTGGGGGTGAGTGGACGAGCTGCATATTGTAAGAATCAAAGATCTTGGAGGAGAACTTCCAACTGCCGGTGCTCCCATGCATCTGCTGCCCTTGTCCTTCTTGGTGGTAGAGGTTGTAGTTTTGGAAGTGATAGAATATAGAACATAGAACAATACAGCGCAGTACAGGCCCTTCGGCCCACGATGTTGCACCGAAACAAAAGCCATCTAACCTACACTATACCATTATCATCCATATGTTTATCCAATAATGATGCGACCATCAATTCACTTGAAGACACGTGGAGAAGTAAACCGTGGTTTTAATCAGCTTAGAACTGAGCCTGCCTGTGACCGGTACAACACTGAAGGTGGACCCGCAGGTCAGCAGCTCTTATACTTCCTGTAAAGGGGGTGGAGCCATGGGCGGAGCCCGTACATGCCCCAACATATCCCCTGTGGGTGAAGCCACACAATGGCCCATAGGTAGAGCCCACAGGGTTAATACCATAACACAGTGCACTGGTGAATTATCAGTAATTATACATTCACCACTGGAAGGTGCTGTTGAAGGAGCCTTGGTGAGTTGCTGCAGTGCACCTTGTAGAAGGTGCATACTATGGGCACTGTGCATCGGTGGTGGAGGGAGTGCATGTTGAGGATGGTGGATGGGATGCCAATCAAGCGGGCTGCTTCATCTTGACTGGTGTCCAGCTTCCTGAGTTTTGTGGGAACTGCAGAAAAAAACGAACAGAAAAGATATAAAACCAAATGGACGGAGAGCCCGCAATATATAGCACTGACGCAAATCTGTAACAGGAGGCCAGAGAGGGAGAAAGTAAACCCAGGGGCTCTGCCAAGGTTAAAACAATTACCATTCTTTTTCTATTATTCTTTCTTACCTTACTCGCTTTTCGCACACTTACCATCACTCAGACATGTACCACAGCACAACGAAAGCACAGCACATTGCTGTGCAATTTCTATTTGAATAGATGGCTTACAATCATCAAAATGAGGAATGTTCCACTTCTGTTCCCAGAGCTGAAGCATCCAGTGTCATAGATTAAGCATTCTCTATATCTTAATTACGATACAAAATATTAAGCAGCACCGTAATGAGCGGCACGGTAGTACAGTGGTTAGCACTGTTGCATCACAGCGCCAGGGTCCCAGGTTCGATTCCCAGCTTCGGCCACTGTCAGTGCGGAGTTTGCACGTTCTCCCCATGTCTGCGCGGGTTACCTCCGAGTGCTCCGGTTTCCCCCCACAAGTCCCGAAAGACGTGGGGCTGAATTCTCCGCCGTCGGGATGCTCCATTTTGCCGGCAGCCCGGGAGTTTCCCGACGGCGTGGGGCTGCCCCACAATGGGAAACCCCATTGACCTGCCGGCGAAACGGAGAATCCCAACGGCGTGCTGAAGCAGAAATCTGGCGGGACGGGACGGAGAAACCCGCCAGTGCTGTTATGTAATTTGGACATTCTGAATTCTCCCTCTGTGAACCCGTACAGGCACCGGAGTGTGGCGACTCGGGGCTTTTCTCAGTAACTTCATTGCAGTGTTAATGTTAAGTCTAGTTGTGACAATAAAAATTATTTTAAAAAAACATTACTTTTGTGGAATTTAAATAGTTAATTTGAGGAGGGACCAACAGCAAGCATGAATGAGAAGGAATAAGTGCTCATAGCATCTGCCAAGGACTGGTGGAAATTGCAGAGGATCTACTTCTTCCCTGTCTAAAGTGGCACATGTTTATTTGAACTATGATCCACTGTGGAGTGCATGGTCGGGATCAACTTCAGACACAATCCAAGTGACAGATATATGGCCAGAGTCTCTCTCCGGAATGCTGAGACGACTCTTATAGATGCTTTAGGGTCTAATCTACAAAGGATCCTCGAGTGCAGCTTCAGCATTCTGGAGGAATTGACTGGATTCAATCTTTAAGCAGAGCTTTACTGACAGCATTTCTGTTCTTGGGTCTGCTTCCGTACAGTTCAACGAGCTCACGAAGGATACCCTCAACGGCAGTGAGGGTAGGCCTGAGCAGCACAGCTATTTCTCAAGGCAATGCCATATTCATCCCACCAAACCATGTCTCTCAGACACAACTGGGTGAATAAAGAGGTCGTGAGGAGACACCGCATGGTCCAACGCAAGGAATTCCTGTCCCAATCGTGTCAAACTGAACCAGAAGCAGTTTAACATGTCAATACGGTTGTGGAATATTTCTGCTCGCATTTCAGAGATGACTTGTTGGAAGCACTTTGAGACTTTTCTGAATGGCAATAGAAGCAGGTCTATCAGTTTTCTAGTGATGCTGGTGAATGGCATCACCCAGATGTCAGCTCCATCCTTCTAATGGCATCACCCAGATCCCCCCTCATCCTTCTAAATTCCAACGAGTACAGTCCCAGTCTACTCAACCTCTCCTCGTAATCCAACCCCTTCAGCTCTGGGATTAACCTAGTGAATCTCCTCTGCACACCCTCCAGTGCCAGTACGTCCTTTCTCAAGTAAGGAGACCAAAACTGAACACAATACTCCAGGTGTGGCCTCACTAACACCTTATACAATTGCAGCATATCCTTCCTAGTCTTAAACTCCATCCCTCTAGCAATGAAGGACAAAATTCCATTTGCCTTCTTAATCACCTGTTGCACCTGAAAACCAACTTTTTGCGACTCATGCACCCAGGTCTCTCTGCACAGCAGCATGTTTTAATATTTTATCATTTAAATAATAATCCCTTTTGCTGTTATTCCTACCAAAATGGATAACCTCACATTTGTCAACATTGTATTCCATCTGCCAGACCCTAGCCCATTCACTTAGCCTATCCAAATCCCTCTGCAGACTTCCAGTATCCTCTGCACATTTTGCTTTACCACTTATCTTAGTGTCGTCTGCAAACTTGGACACATTTCCCTTGGTCCCCAACTCCAAATCATCTATGTAAATTGTGAACAGTTGTGGGCCCAACACTGATCCCTGAGGGACACCACTAGCTACTGATTGCCAACCAGAGAAACACCCATTAATCCCCACTCTTTGCTTTCTATTAATTAACCAATCCTCTATCCATGCTACTACTTTCCCCTTAATGCCATGCATCTTTATCTTATGCAACAACCTTTTGTGTGGCACCTTGTCAAAGGCTTTCTGGAAATCCAGATATACCACACCCATTGGCTCCCCGTTATCTACCGCACTGTTAATGTCCTCAAAAAATTCCACTAAATTAGTTAGGCACGACCTGCCCTTTATGAACCCATGCTGCGTCTGTCCAATGGGACAATTTCCATCCAGATGCCTCGCTATTTCTTCCTTGATGATAGATTCCAGCATCTTCCCTACTACCGAAGTTAAGCTCACTGGCCTATAATTACCCGCTTTCTGCCTACCTCCTTTTTTAAACAATGGTGTCACGTTTGCTAATTTCCAATCCGCCGGGACCACCCCAGAGTCTAGTGAATTTTGGTAAATTATCACTAGTGCATTTGCAATTTCCCTAGCCATCTCTTTTAGCACTCTGGGATGCATTCCATCAGGTCCAGGAGACTTGTCTACCTTTAGCCCCATTAGCTTGCCCATCACTACCTCCTTGGTGATAACAATCCTCTCAAGGTCCTCACCTGTCATAGCCTCATTTCCATCAGTCACTGGCATGTTATTTGTGTCTTCCACTGTGAAGACCGACCCAAAAAACCTGTTCAGTTCCTCAGCCATTTCCTCATCTCCCATTATTAAATCTCCCTTCTCATCCTCGAAAGGACCAATATTTACCTTAGCCACTCTTTTTTGTTTTATGTATTTGTAGAAACTTTTACTATCTGTTTTTATATTCTGAGCAAGTTTACTCTCATAATCTATCTTACTCTTCTTTATAGCTTTTTTAGTAGCTTTCTGTTGCCCCCTATAGATTTCCCAGTCCTCTAGCCTCCCACTAATCTTTGCTACTTTGTATGTTTTTTCCTTCAATTTGATACTCTCCCTTATTTCCTTAGATATCCACGGTCGATTTTCCCTCTTTTTACCGTCCTTCCTTTTTGTTGGTATAAACCTTTGCTGAGCACTGTGAAAAATCACTTGGAAGGTTCTCCACTGTTCCTCAACTGTTTCACCATAAAGTCTTTGCTCCCAGTCTACCTTAGCTAGTTCTTCTCTCATCCCATTGTAATCTCCTTTGTTTAAGCACAAAACACTAGTGCTTGATTTTACCTTCTCACCCTCCATCTGTATTTTAAATTCCACCATATTGTGATCGCTCCTTCCGAGAGGATCCCTAACTATGAGATCCTGAATCAATCTTGTCTCATTACACAGGACCAGATCTAGGACCGCTTGTTCCCTCGTAGGTTCCATTACATACTGTTCTAGGAAACTATCGCGGATACATTCTATAAACTCCTCCTCAAGGCTGCCTTGACCGACCTGGTTAAACCAATCAACATGTAGATTAAAATCCCCCATGATAACTGCTGTACCATTTCTACATGCATCTGTTATTTCTTTGTTTATTGCCTGCCCCACCATAATGTTACTATTTGGTGGCCTATAGATTACTCCTATCAGTGACTTTTTCGCCTTACTATTCCTGATTTCCACCCAAATGGATTCAACCTTATCCTCCATAGCACCGATGTCATCCCTTACTGTTGCCCGGATGTCATCCTTAAATAACAGAGCTACACCACCTCCCTTACCATCCACTCTGTCCTTCCGAAAGGTTTGATACCCTCGGATATTTAACTCCCAGTCGTGACCATCCTTTAACCATGTTTCAGTAATGGCCACTAAATCATAGTCATTCACGATGATTTGCGCCATCAACTCATTTACCTTATTCCGAATACTACGAGCATTCAGGTAAAGTACACTTATGTTGGCTTTTTTACCTCTGTTCTTAATCTTAACACCTCGATCAGTAACCTCTCCTAAGTTATATTTCCTCTTAACCTTTCTCCTAATTTTCCTTGTCATGGCAGCAATCAGCTAACAGAGATAGAACCTAAAGTCGTCTAGTTTATATGGCTTGATGCCTCACTAGGAAGTACATCTTTATCTGAATTCAAAATTAATATTGTTATCTCACTTTTTAAACTTCCGAACCATGGGGAAAATAGTTTACAGGCGACGCACAGGAACTGTGCTCCAAATACAGTTCTGAATCTGGGATTAAACAAAATAACTAAAATACATGGGGAAGTTTCATATCTCACGTGTGTGTCTCTGTTAAACCAGTCAATTAAACCAGTAACTTCATTGCAGTGTTAATGTAAGTCTACTTGTGACAATAATAAAGACGTCACAGCCTGCAGGTAAGTGATTGGCTGGTGACTGGTAAGTAGTTTTCCTTTTCCATGAGGTGTTATTGTGCGGGGCGCAGTGGTTGCTGAGTGAGTGCTTGCTGAGAAAGGGAGTAAATTTTAAAAAATCTTACTGTTGGGAGTTTCCAGCTGAATTCGGTCGGAGTGAGGACAGAGTGACTGCTGGGTAAGTAGATTGCTGTTCTTGTGTGGGGCGCAGTGGTTGCTGGTTAAGTGTTTTATTTTTACCTATATTTAAGTTAGGCAGTTCCTAAACCCTAGACACTACACTTGTAGTGTCCCCCACCCTTCCACCTCCTTTAACCGAAGGGGTAGAGTGAATAACAGGTAAGCTCTTTCTTTCTTTTTCTTTTTTTTAATCTAGAGGGGATGGCAGGGAAGGCAGTGCAATGTTCCTCCTGCAGAATGTCTAAGGTGAGGGACGCCATCAGTGACCCTGCTGATTTCACCTGTGGGAAGTGCACCCATCTCCAGCTCCTCAGAAACCTCATTAGGGAACTGGAGCTGGAGCTGGATGAACTTCGGATCATTCGGGAGGCAGAGGTGGTCATAGATAGTAGCTTCAGGGCTGTAGTTACTCCGAAGAATCAAGATAGATGGGTGACGGTGAGAGGGGCTGGGAGGAAGCAATCAGTGTAGGGATCTGCTGTGGTCGTTCCCCTCAGTAACAAGTATACCGTTTTGGATACTGTTGAGGGGGACAACCTACCAGGCGTAAGCCACGGTGAACGGATCTCCAGCACTGAGTCCGTCCCTGTGGCTCAGAAGGGAAGGAGGGAGAGCAGGAGAGCAATAGTTATTGGGGACTCGATAGTTAGAGGGACAGATAGACGGTTCTGTGGCAGCAAAAGAGACTCACGGATGGTATGTTGCCTCCCGGGTGCCAGGGTCCGTGACATCTCAGACCGTGTTTTAAGAATCCTTAAGGGGGAGGGGGTACAGTCACAAGTCGTGGTACACATCGGTACCAACGACATAGGTAAAAGAAGGGATGGGGATTTAAAACAGGAATTTAGAGAGCTAGGGTGGAAGCCGAGAGCCAGGACAAACCATGTTGTCATCTCTGGTTTGTTGCCGGTGCCAAGTGCTAGTGAGGTGAGGAACAGGGAGAGAGTGCAGATAAACACGTGGCTGCAGGAATGGTGTAGGAGGGATGGTTTCAGGTATGTGGATAATTGGAGCACATTCTGGGGAAGGTGGGACCTGTACAGACAGGATGGTTTGCACCTGAACCAGTGGGGCACCAATATCCTGGGAGGGAAATTTGCTACGGCTCTTCGGGGGGGTTTAAACTAATTTTTCAGGGGGCTGGGAAAACGAGCTGTAGTCCAGAAGCCAGTGTTGAGAGTAGTGAGGTACTGAGAATAGTATCAAGGTCGCAGGAGTGTACCGGCAGACAGAAAGGTGGGTTGAAGTGTGTCTACTTCAATGCAAGGAGCATCCAGAATAAGATAGGTGAACTTGGAGCGCGGATTGGTACTTGGGACTACGATGTTGTGGCCATTACGGAGACATGGTTAGAACAGGGACAGGAATGGTTGTTGGAAGTTCCGGGGTATTGTTGCTAACTTTTGGTTGGCTCTTAATTTGGTTCTGTTTAATCACGTTTGCTCAAGAGTCGCCAGGTATCTTTCGACACCACCACAAGGTTCAGAACCGAATACTGATCAATGACTCGATACACCAGTTAGTAAGTTCAAAAGCAGTGCTCATTTATTTACACACAGTCAAATCTACTCATGCATAAACTCTACAAACTAAACTACCACTATTACTAAAGCCTATACTTAGCTTTGGGCGCCTACTCAGGCAGAGGAACAATGGCCGTTGCTCGGTTCTGAGGCTGCATGGTTGAGCTGTTTACAGGGTAGCAACTAGGAGCGTATATCTCGTAGCGTGCGTTGACTTGGGACTTACTTGGTCTGATGCAGCTGCTAGGCAGGTCTTGTAGAGGGTGCCATCTCTGCTACTCCACTACTGGGCCGATACCTGGGGTTTGAGTATCTGTGTGTGTCTCTCTCCAGCTGGCACTGAAACTTCAGAGGCCAGGGGATGCCGCACTGGGACACCTCCACGGAAGAGAGCACTGAATCAAGCCTGCCGTTTATCCCTAACCGGAAGCCTGAGGCTTATATCACACAGATATCCAGACCCCTACCAATGCCCAGGTGATTCTCTCTCTTGCCGGTGGTGCAACACCCACCCGGTTCCTACTTCGCTGGAGTAGCTTTCCCAAGAGAGAGAATAGGACACTGCTGTTTATTACCTAACCAGCAGCCTGTCCTGAGTGAATCGCTCAAGATGACCCTAGATTCTTGAACCCGGAATTAAGGTGAGGAATATCTTAACAATGACTTGGTCAGAGATCGCTGGTGAGAGATTGAAGAATTTAAACGACTCCAATTATCAACAAATCAAGGTTTATTGCAAAACCCAGGTCAAAATCATCAAACAGAAGAAATTATAATAAAATCTTAAACTCTAACACAAACTAAGTCTATTCAGAAAGTACTATAACGGACACAACGAAAAATCTTATTGTTACACAGTTTTAGCAATGACACAGAACACAAATCAAGTCCCCTTCCCCAAAGCCTCAACCACTATCAAAGTCAAGGGAGTTTCGCAAGCTGCTGCAGGGTACTTACAGTCACAGGCTGCAGGAGGTCAAGTCAAAGGTGGAGAGGTCAAGCCAAGAGACCCTCAATCGAAACACAGCCCCTTTTATATCCGTTTTACCAGGCTTTTTCCTGTGTTCGGCCAGCCCCTTTTGCATTGAATTGGTAAGGTTTAAAGTTCCCCCAGGTCCCGCCCCCTTTGAGCCGGTCAGAGCTGTCGACTTCCGGGTTTTCCTCCTCCTTTGCGTTGTATCAGTCCAAGTTTAAAGTTCCCGCTGGTCCCGCCCCCTTTGAGCCGGTCAGAGCTGTTCGCTTCCGGGTTTTCCTCGCAGGTCCACTCCTTCCAGCCAGGCAGACCTGCCGCGATTTGAATTTGGCGCCGACTCCGCCCCCTCCTCCCAGTGAGTTCCTGCCGGTGGCTTCTGTCAAGATTGGAGTACCTCCCCCAGGTCCGCCTCCAACTTGGTTTTTTCTACCGTTTATCTTCAAGGGGCTTTTCCAGCGCAATATACTGAGCCCAGACAGTCTGCTTTTTAGGATAACAAGGTTAAGCTCTCTTGTGAAGATTTTCAAAAGTCTTCCAGCTGCTCCGGAGATGGCTGCTATTCTCACCTTGCTATGTTGATGGGGTGTTAATTGGATTCTGCTCTGGTGGAGGCCAGGTCATTTACATCTGCATGGGGCTATGACCATCCCATTGTCCTGCTTGCAGGCAGGCCCCCTGTGTATTCCCGTGCCCCTTTGTCTGTGTTTTGATCTTATCTCGTTGTCTGGCTCCTTCTTCCTTGTAGCTCCTAGGGGGGGGTTTGTAAATACCTATGCCCCTACTCAGCTCAGCGGACCAAGCCTGCTGGGAAATCTGGTTACGTTCTCTTGGCTGAAAAGTCAGTTTACAGTCTCTGGGTTTTATTCTCGGGCAGTCCAAAAAGGGCCGAATTGCCCGAAAACCTTACAGATGCCCCTTCGATACGTCCCTACCTGCTTGGACCGTATCGACACAGGTGAAGGGCAATCATTTCCTTTTGTGTGGACCGTAGGCCCCCCCTCAACAACATGCGAAACTACAAGTCCCAAGACAGTTCCCTTAATCTAGGCTACCCCTAATTTCATTGAAAGGGAAAGACAAGACCATACTTAATTTCAACACAGTAACATACACACATTTCACCGGAACCCCAAACGTAAGGGTCCCTGTACATATATCACAATCAAATAACTGAAACCCGCGAATCCATACAACTATTTACATTTGAATCTCTTTATTTCACTAAGGATCCTCTTTTCTTGGCTGCACTTCGCTTCTTCCCGTTGAAGGCTCTTCATTTTTTTTCTCCATCGTCGATACCTGCAGCTGAGAGGTTCAGTACAACTGAGGCGACAGCATAATGTACCCCCTGGTACAACATTTCCTTTGTGGGGACAAACACTAAACCATTCTCAGGCCCCCCTGGTGGTGATCGGACAGTTGAGGGTCGATTGGTTGGGCTGTGGGCAGGGGTCGCTTTACCTGAACCAGCAGTTCGGTAGCTTTTACAGTCATCCCTTCCCTGGGCGTTACACATCCCTCCCCACTGCGGTCAATTCATCCCGTTCCCTGGGTTCTGCCACCACCTAACAAAAGTGATCGATGCCCCTTGTGGACATGCCTTGGTAGACCCCCATAAACACAAATAAATGCCCTGGTCAGAAGCCCACCACTTATCCCAGCAAACGGTGATCCTACCCGGTGACCCCGTGATGGTCCGGTAGGTGTTGTTGTCCAGGCGTTCCCAGTCCGAGGACCGATCCCTCATGTCCAGGCTCAGCTTCCTGAGCCACCACCATCTCCCCAAAGGAACGTCCCCCTCACAGGTTAAACACACCCTGCCCTCAGTCACCCTAACCCGGTCAGTCGCCACCTGTATCTCCTCGCAGAGTACAGAGGCCTCTCCATAGGTGAAGCTCTGGTGGCTGGAGTACCTGGTCGAGTTCGACCCCAGCCACCCAGGCCACCTCCCCAGGTGTGAGTAGCGGGCCTGCTCTGTGGCCACCTGGTTTCCCTGTCCGGTAGTGACAAGAGGGGCTCTGCCGCCAGAGCACCCATAGACAAAGGACTCTTCTGTCTCGCCTCTGCGTAGTTCTCCCGGTCCCACCATCGCCAAGATCAGCAGCAAGCTCCACATCGTCGGGTGCCCCATCTGTAAAACAGACAAAACACATCCTTGCCTCTACAGACCTACCTACCTTAAAGTGCATGGCTTCTATCCAGCGGCAGCAGCAGCTCCCGCTTTTAAGTTGGGAAATCAACATGAAATTGCCGCAGCCTGTCTGTGGTTCTGTGTCCACAGCCCGGCTCCACCAGGGTCCTAGTGCCTGCTGCTATCCGGCGGCAGCAGCAGCTCCCGCTTTGAAGTTGCCGCAGCCTGTCTGTGGTTCTGTGTCCACAGCCCGGCTCCACCAGGGTCCTAGTGCCTGCTGCTCCATCATTATACCATTGCACTAGGCGCTTCTGTGATCCCACGATCCTAAATAACCCACACACCACTAAACACTAATTAGAACTAACAGGGGGGGAATGCTATATACAATGCCACCCGTCTCCGGGTGGCCAAATTAAAACTGGGCCCCGCTAAACTGGGGCAGTTCACTTGTTTGGACCAACGGCTCGGGCCAGACCGTCCCCTCCCGGGGGTTCGGGCTGCCCCTTGCCTCTCCTTCCCCAACAGGGTTCGGTGATCCCTCAGCGCTCCCTTCTACTCGGGCCCCCTTACTGCGGGACCGGGTTCTAGGGAGGTGTGATGGGGACCATCTTACCGGGGGCTTGGAGACCCGATTGCTCCTTCGTCCCCTGACTGGTTCCCAAGCCAAAGGTGATACCTCCACTTCCTCCGCCTCCTTAGCCTCTATACTAAGGCAGGCCACCTGACCCACAGGTAAGGGCTTGGGAATCGTTACTGTCCCTGGGCTGGGTGCTTGCAGCACTGTCGTTTTCTTTGGGACTGCCCCTTCGGGACAGCACCTCGTCACCGGTTGTGTGACCGTGGAGTCAGGGACCTCCCCCACCGTCGTTAATTCTGCAGGGGCTTCTCCACTATCACCCCCAGTCTTCCCCCCACCTTGCTCTTTCTTGCCCTTATGGGGTGGAACAATTTAAATTGACTGATGTGGCGTTCGCATGGGTCCCACCTTAAGGGATTTAAACTGCAAATAGCCGCTGAGGCAGCCTCCAGAATGGGACCCTGCACCTGGACCGGACCAGGGTCTGGGGCTAGAACTACCCCTGCGCTCCCTTTTTCCTGAGGCTGCTCCCTGGGTAGTCATACAGGTTCTTGTGGTGTGGGTGTGGGCAGGTCCTGGCCCGTTGCCATTGCCACCTGTCCTGAGCCTTGCAAAAGGGCTAAAATTTTACTTACCTCGATGGTTTCCGGGGCAGCTGCTCCTGCCGCCGGGGTCTGACTCTCTACTGCGGGAGCCCTCTCCTGCTTGCTAGGGTTTTTACATTCCCTCTTGAAATGCCCGGCCTTCCCACACCCGTAGCATATCGGTTTCTTGTCGGAGGTCCGGGTGCCCTCATGCTTCCACTCTCTCTTAGGGGCTGCTGGCGCGATTTCATGCACCCTACCCTTAAGGGGCTTGTCCTCACCCCTCTCCCCATTACGATATGCGAGGGTAAGTTTCCTAAGGACCTCTTCCTCATTAAGGTCCGGACTCTGCGGGTCGAACCAGTGTTCGGCCTTTGCCCTAACGTGAGGGAGACAGTTAGCTACTAGGGTCTTCAGCCAGTGGGCTGTTCTCTCATCTAAATTCTGCCTATCCGCGGGAGTCCCACACGCCTCCACATAGACAGTCCACAGCCTGTCTGCGAACATATTTGGCGATTCCCCTAGCTGCTGCTTGGTTTCCCCCACCCTCATGAAAGGGCACCCCAGATTCAAGCCCATTGCCTCCAGAACAGCAGTCCGTGCTGCCACCCATGTGTCAGGTCGTCCCCCATTCCCGGAGGTCACTGCCCTGCATAGTTGGGGATCTAGGGTCATCAGGGGCATCCTTATTTGCTCCCCCTCGTCGCAGTCATTAATGCTGGCTGCCTGCTCCACCTCCATAAAATGAAGCGACGGATCCCCTTTTGGAGTTAGCCTGGGAACGTGGGCCACCATCCCCCTGAGCGCGGATGCCCCATGAGGAATGATAATGTCGCCCTCAACCAGTCCCCTATCTGCCAGCCCCGCCGGGGGACCATACCTTCTCTGCCTGACAGGGCACATCCGCCCTACCTGGGGTTCCTGCTCCTCCTCCCCACTGTCCAGCTCTCCTGCCCCGTTGGGTAGCCCCCCTGTCCCCGGGCTAACTACCCATATAGGGGACGCCGCTATCTGGGGATACACCACTGACCCCCCTTGGACCTGCCCCTGACCGGGCGGTCCGAACCCTACCTGCTGACCCGGCCCCATCACCGGCATCCCAGGCAGTGGTCTGTCCCCATCCCATGGGGACCCACATACGAAACCAGGCGGACACGCCGCCAGCTGGGGGTACCCTGCCGACCCCCCTTGGACTTGCCCCTGAACGTGCAGTCCGATCCCCCCCTGCCGACCCGGACACAATCCCGGTGCCTCAGGAGGCGGTCTATTCCCCTTGGCCTTTGGGGAATCATCCGCTGCGAGGAGCACCTTGCCCCTAGGGAACCCCCCTGGACCTACCAGGTGTATCTGTCCCCTGAACTTGGACAAGGTCTCCTCCAACTCCGTTATTCGTGCCTGGCACGGCCCATGGACACAGTCCCCTACTTCCTCGCGAGCCACTCGGTACGCTGCCTGGATGTCTCGGAACTTCCCCTCCAGCTTCCTACACTGCTCTGTACTCCGAGCATAGAGTTCCTGGAGCCTCCGTTCCTTTTCTTTACCCTCCACTATCTGGCAGTGGAGATAGTCCTTCTCACACCGGTTAGACTCGCTTTCCTGTTTCATTTCTGCCAATTCCTCCCGCAGTCGTTCCGCTGCGCTAGCCTCCTGTTCTAACTCTTCGATCCTTTGCTCTGTTTTGACTACCTGCTGGGACAGGCAGACCAGCCAAACTGCCTTCTCCAAGTGCTTTTTGTGCGCCTTACTTTCTGTCCATGCGGCCGCTGCCATTACAGGTCGCTCCGCATTGATTAGTTCTGAGACCCAAGGTTTGGTGAGGTTGACCTTTTGCCACATATACGAGGAGATTCTCTCCTCCATTTTACTTCGTTCCCTCACCCCCTCTGCCAAGTCACATACTCCAAACCACCGGGCTCCTGCCGCGGTCGCCATTGTAGAGGGTGCCATCTCTGCTACTCCACTACTGGGCCGATACCTGGGGTTTGAGTATCTGTGTGTGTCTCTCTCCAGCTGGCACTGAAACTTCAGAGGCCAGGGGATGCCGCACTGGGACACCTTCACGGAAGAGAGCACTGAATCAAGCCTGCCGTTTATCCCTAACCGGAAGCCTGAGGCTTATATCACACAGATATCCAGACCCCTACCAATGCCCAGGTGATTCTCTCTCTTGCCGGTGGTGCAACACCCACCCGGTTCCTACTTCGCTGGAGTAGCTTTCCCAAGAGAGAGAATAGGACACTGCTGTTTATTACCTAACCAGCAGCCTGTCCTGAGTGAATCGCTCAAGATGACCCTAGATTCTTGAACCCGGAATTAAGGTGAGGAATATCTTAACAATGACTTGGTCAGAGATCGCTGGTGAGAGATTGAAGAATTTAAACGACTCCAATTATCAGCAAATCAAGGTTTATTGCAAAACCCAGGTCAAAATCATCAAACAGAAGAAATTATAATAAAATCTTAAACTCTAACACAAACTAAGTCTATTCAGAAAGTACTATAACGGACACAACGAAAAATCTTATTGTTACACAGTTTTAGCAATGACACAGAACACAAATCAAGTCCCCTTCCCCAAAGCCTCAACCACTATCAAAGTCAAGGGAGTTTCGCAAGCTGCTGCAGGGTACTTACAGTCACAGGCTGCAGGAGGTCAAGTCAAAGGTGGAGAGGTCAAGCCAAGAGACCCTCAATCGAAACACAGCCCCTTTTATATCCGTTTTACCAGGCTTTTTCCTGTGTTCGGCCAGCCCCTTTTGCATTGAATTGGTAAGGTTTAAAGTTCCCGCTGGTCCCGCCCCCTTTGAGCCGGTCAGAGCTGTCGACTTCCGGGTTTTCCTCCTCCTTTGCGTTGTATCAGTCCAAGTTTAAAGTTCCCGCTGGTCCCGCCCCCTTTGAGCCGGTCAGAGCTGTTCGCTTCCGGGTTTTCCTCGCAGGTCCGCTCCTTCCAGCCAGGCAGACCTGCCGCGATTTGAATTTGGCGCCGACTCCGCCCCCTCCTCCCAGTGAGTTCCTGCCGGTGGCTTCTGTCAAGATTGGAGTACCTCCCCCAGGTCCGCCTCCAACTTGGTTTTTTCTACCGTTTATCTTCAAGGGGCTTTTCCAGCGCAATATACTGAGCCCAGACAGTCTGCTTTTTAGGATAACAAGGTTAAGCTCTCTTGTGAAGATTTTCAAAAGTCTTCCAGCTGCTCCGGAGATGGCTGCTATTCTCACCTTGCTATGTTGATGGGGTGTTAATTGGATTCTGCTCTGGTGGAGGCCAGGTCATTTACATCTGCATGGGGCTATGACCATCCCATTGTCCTGCTTGCAGGCAGGCCCCCTGTGTATTCCCGTGCCCCTTTGTCTGTGTTTTGATCTTATCTCGTTGTCTGGCTCCTTCTTCCTTGTAGCTCCTAGGGGGGGGGTTGTAAATACCTATGCCCCTACTCAGCTCAGCGGACCAAGCCTGCTGGGAAATCTGGTTACGTTCTCTTGGCTGAAAAGTCAGTTTACAGTCTCTGGGTTTTATTCTTGGGCAGTCCAAAAAGGGCCGAATTGCCCGAAAACCTTACAGTCTCTCTCTTCGGTGAGAGCCAAAGCCAAAGGAGAATGTTTCTCCCTTGGGGGCTATCTATTATATGGAAAAGGGCTTTGCGCGCTTTTGGACGGGCCTTGAACTTGGCCTTAACTAATTGGGTCTTTCCCAATCATCTGTATCGATTTTCCTCCAATAGAGGGGTGGTTCCTTGATCGCTGGGCGTGTCCTGGTGACTGTCAATCTGCTTTGTCTTAGCTTCTTCTGGCGCCGGGGAGTCTGCCTTAACATTGTGATCTAAATGTTTCCCTTTTGTCCCCGGAGATGGCTCATTAGTATGTAGATTGTTTGGTAGTTTCTGTCCTGTCTGAGAGTTTAAGGTTCTAATCAACAGACAGAGCTTGCACCTGCTTGTTTCTTAGCATTGTCCAATTTTCCCTGCATTCTTTGCAGGTGTCCATTTTGCAATCGGGACGTGGCCATCACAGATGGCTACACTTCCTCCTTGTGATCCCCAACGTGAAGCCTGAATGATCACATTACTATGGCGTCTTCAGCCTCTGCTCACCGGGGCACCCATGCTTAGGCTCTACACTGTCCTATCCTATGCAACACCTAAACCATTTTAAATACATTCATTATCATAAAATTCTACGGGGCGCTATGACATTAATATATGCATTACAGAAAAATAAAAAACTGGAACCTCTAACTATTCTCAATAAACTATCCTCATTCAAACAATCCAAAAATACAAACAATCCAAAAATAATCTACACATCTTAAACTGTACAAAATAGCAGCACACAGATTTCTCTGGCCTGGCAGTCAGACACACAGGTTTACATCTCTTTATTCCACAGAATACATAAAGAAAATCGAGGCTCTTTAATCCGTCCCAATGGGTTTGGGGGTCTGGTGAAATCCGAAAATGGGGGACCTAAATCTGTATACCGGGGTGCGAGAGCGATATGCTCTGTTTCGCCATTTCCTAACTCTAAAAGTTTGCACGACACTGCAAAGTATCGCCAGCACTAAGAGTGCTTCGACTACACGGTAGTCACGGTAGTACAGGGCAGCACGGTAGCATTGTGGTTAGCGCAATTGCTTCACAGCTCCAGGGTCCCAGGTTCGATTCCCGGCTTGGGTCACTGTCTGTGCGGAGTCTGCACGTTCTCCACGTGTGTGCGTGGGATTCCTCCGGGTGCTCCGGTTTCCTCCCACAGTCCAAAGATGTGCGGGTAAGGTGGATTGGCCATGCTAAATTGTCCTTAGTGTCCAAAATTGCCCTTAGTGTTGGGTGGAGTTACTGGGTGGAGGTGTGGGCTTGGGTAGGGTGCTCTTTCCAAGAGCTGGTGCAGACTCGATGGGCTGAATGGCCTCCTTCTGCACTGTACATTCTATGAAATATGAGAGTGAGTACCAGGTGATAAACTTATCACACCAGGTTGGGGTATTGCTAGCTGTCGCTGGGCTAGTTATCTCGAGGTTCCGTGTATTGCTGGGGTGAGAGTCATTTACGGTTTGTGTGGTAGGGGTCAGCGGGGTAGCGTCCGTGCGTAACTGAAGGGATCCCGCTAAGATCCATGTGAACACGAAGGCTGTCTTCATCTTTGTCGGACTTCTTTGTCTTCCTCTGGGGTTCCTGGGTTTCTGAGTTCTGTGAACACAAGCATAATTTCTGTTATTATCCTGCTTAAGATCTCGTATGTCTGTCTGTCCTTTATTGCCAATTTCCCTTAAAAATTGGTCACCATCTGTGACTCCCTCATTTAAAAAAAAAACACAAATATTTGGACTAGACATTTAAGAAAAATACTGGGGTACTGCGAGCCGTCTCGCAGCCTGTGTGATTTACCATCCCAGTGTTTGAGGATGTAAATAGCATAGGGAAGCAACCTAAGTCGATTTCGGCGGGAGAACAGCTGGTGAGTCAGTTTCAGCGGGAGCAGTGCGGAAGTGGCTGCTGGGAGGTAAGTCTGTCCTTTAAAAGCATTTGTCTTTGCAGGGGCAGGCCAGTCGATTTCGGCGGGAGAACAGCTGGTGAGTCAGTTTCAGCGGGAGCAGTGCAGAAGTGGCTGCTGGGAGGTAAGTCTGTCCTTTAAAAGCACTTGTCTTTGCAGGGGCAGGCCAGTCGATTTCGGCGGGAGAACAGCTGGTGAGTCAGTTTCAGCGGGAGCAGTGCGGAAGTGGCTGCTGGGAGGTAAGTCTGTCCTTTAAAAGCACTTGTCTTTGCAGGGGCAGGCCAGTCGATTTCGGCGGGAGAACAGCTGGTGAGTCAGTTTCAGCGGGAGTAGTGCGGAAGTGGCTGCTGGGAGGTAAGTCTGTCCTTTAAAAGCACTTGTCTTTGCAGGGGCAGGCCAGTCGATTTCGGCGGGAGTGGAGCTGGCTGGTTAGTCAATTTCAGCAGGAGCTGAGAATTTTTTTTTTTTTTAAATTAGTGTTTTAGGCGGGAACAGGAAGTCGACCCGCGGACGTCTGGGAAGACCCTCACCAATAAATTCTGGTGGAGAGGAAACCCGAGACACTACACGTTTAGTGTCTCCCACCCGCCCTCCTCCTCTAACCTAATAATAAAACCCATTGGTCTGAGGTAAGTACCATATTTTATTATATTATTATTATTTTTTATAAAAAATTTAATTTAGTTGTTAGCCAGATCTTGGTAGAAAGTTAGAGGAATGGCAGGGAAGGGAGTGCAATGTTCCTCCTGTAGGATGTTTGAGGTGAGGGATGCAGTTAGTGTCTCTGCTGATTTTACCTGCAGGAAGTGCTATCATCTCCAGCTCCTCCAAGACCGAGTTAGGGAACTGGAGCTGGAGTTGGAAGAACTTCGGATCATTCGGGAGGCAGAAGGGGTCATAGATAGCAGCTTCAGGGAATTAGTTACACCAAAGATTGGAGATAGGTGGGTAACTGTAAGAGGGACTGGGAAAAAGCAGTCAGTTCAGGGATCCCCTGCGGTCGTTCCCCTGAGAAACAAGTATACCGCTTTGGATACTTGTGGGGGGGACGACTTACCAGGGGTAAGCCATGGGGTACGGGCCTCTGGCACGGAGTCTGTCCCTGTTGCTCAGAAGGGAAGGGGGAGAGGAGCAGAGCATTAGTAATTGGGGACTCTATAGTCAGGGGCACAGATAGGAGATTTTGTGGGAGCGTGAGAGGCTCACGTTTGGTATGTTGCCTCCCAGGTGCAAGGGTACGTGATGTCTTGGATTGTGTTTTCCGGGTCCTTAGGGGGGAGGGGGAGCAGCCCCAAGTCGTGGTCCACATTGGCACTAACGACATAGGTAGGAAAGGGGACAAGGATGTCAGGCAGGCTTTCAGGGAGCTAGGATGGAAGCTCAGAACTAGAACAAACAGAGTTGTTATCTCTGGGTTGTTGCCCGTGCCACGTGATAGTGAGATGAGGAATAGGGAGAGAGAGCATTTAAACACGTGGCTACAGGGATGGTGCAGGCGGGAGGGATTCAGATTTCTGGATAACTGGGGCTCTTTCTGGGGAAGGTGGGACCTCTACAGACAGGATGGTCTACATCTGAACCTGAGGGGCACAAATATCCTGGGGGGGAGATTTGTTAGTGCTCTTTGGGGGGGGTTTAAACTAATGCAGCAGGGGCATGGGATCCTGGATTGTAGTTTTAGGGTAAGGGAGAATGAGAGTATAGAGGTCAGGAGCACAGATTTGACGTCGCAGGAGGGGGCCAGTGTTCAGGTAGGTGGTTTGAAGTGTGTCTACTTCAATGCCAGGAGTATACGAAACAAGGTAGGGGAACTGGCAGCATGGGTTGGTACCTGGGACTTCGATGTTGTGGCCATTTCGGAGACATGGATAGAGCAGGGACAGGAATGGATGTTGCAGGTTCCGGGGTTTAGGTGTTTTAGTAAGCTCAGAGAAGGAGGCAAAAGAGGGGGAGGTGTGGCGCTGCTGGTCAAGAGCAGTATTACGGTGGCGGAGAGGATGCTAGATGGGGACTCTTCTTCCGAGGTAGTATGGGCTGAAGTTAGAAACAGGAAAGGAGAGGTCACCCTGTTGGGAGTTTTTTATAGGCCTCCTAATAGTTCTAGGGATTACATAGATTACATAGAACATACAGTGCAGAAGGAGGCCATTCGGCCCATCGAGTCTGCACCGACCCACATTAATCCCTCACTTCCACCTTATCCCCGCAACCCAATAACCCCTCCCAACCCTTATGGACACTACGGGTAATTTAGCATGGCCAATCCACCTAACCTGTAGAGGAAAGGATGGCGAAGATGATTCTGGATATGAGCGAAAGTAACAGGGTAGTTATTATGGGAGACTTTAACTTTCCAAATATTGACTGGAAAAGATATAGTTCGAGTACAATAGATGGGTCGTTTTTTGTACAGTGTGTGCAGGAGGGTTTCCTGAAACAATATGTTGACAGGCCAACAAGAGGCGAGGCCACGTTGGATTTGGTTTTGGGTAATGAACCAGGCCAGGTGTTGGATTTGGAGGTAGGAGAGCACTTTGGGGACAGTGACCACAATTCGGTGACGTTTACGTTAATGATGGAAAGGGATAAGTATACACCGCAGGGCAAGAGTTATAGCTGGGGGAAGGGCAATTATGATGCCATTAGACGTGACTTGGGGGGGATAAGGTGGAGAAGTAGGCTGCAAGTGTTGGGCACACTGGATAAGTGGGACTTGTTCAAGGATCAGCTACTGCGTGTTCTTGATAAGTATGTACCGGTCAGGCAGGGAGGAAGGCGTCGAGCGAGGGAACCGTGGCTTACCAAGGAAGTGGAATCTCTTGTTAAGAGGAAGAAGGAGGCCTATGTGAAGATGAGGTGTGAAGTTTTGGTTGGGGCGATGGATAGTTACAAGGTAGCGAGGAAGGATCTAAAGAGAGAGCTAAGACGAGCAAGGAGGGGACATGAAAAGTATTTGGCAGGTAGGATCAAGGAAAACCCAAAAGCTTTATATAGGTATGTCAGGAATAAGCGAATGACTAGGGAAAGAGTAGGACCAGTCCAGGATAGGGATGGGAAGTTGTGTGTGGAGTCTGAAGAGATAGGCGAGATACTAAATGAATATTTTTCGTCAGTATTCACTCAGGAAAAAGATAATGTTGTGGAGGAGAATGCTGAGCCCCAGGCTAATAGAATAGATGGCATTGAGGTACGTAGGGAAGAGGTGTTGGCAATTCTGGACAGGCTGAAAATAGATAAGTCCCCGGGACCTGATGGGATTTATCCTAGGATTCTCTGGGAGGCCAGGGAAGAGATTGCTGGACCTTTGGCTTTGATTTTTATGTCATCATTGGCTACAGGAATAGTGCCAGAGGACTGGAGGACAGCAAATGTGGTCCCTTTGTTCAAAAAGGGGAGCAGAGACAACCCCGGCAACTATAGACCGGTGAGCCTCACGTCTGTAGTGGGTAAAGTCTTGGAGGGGATTATAAGAGACAAGATTTATAATCATCTATATAGGAATAATATGATCAGGGATAGTCAGCATGGCTTTGTGAAGGGTAGGTCATGCCTCACAAACCTCATTAAGTTCTTTGAGAAGGTGACTGAACAGGTAGATGAGGGTAGAGCAGTTGATGTGGTGTATATGGATTTCAGCAAAGCGTTTGATAAGGTTCCCCACGGTAGGCTATTGCAGAAAATACGGAGGCTGGGGATTGAGGGTGATTTAGAGATGTGGATCAGAAATTGGCTAGCTGAAAGAAGACAGAGGGTGGTGGTTGATGGGAAATGTTCAGAATGGAGTCCAGTCACAAGTAGAGTACCACAAGGATCTGTTCTGGGGCCGTTGCTGTTTGTCATTTTTATCAATGACCTAGAGGAAGGCGCAGAAGGGTGGGTGAGTAAATTTGCAGACGATACTAAAGTCGGGGGTGTTGTCGATAGTGTGGAAGGATGTAGCAGGTTACAGAGGGATATAGATAAGCTGCAGAGCTGGGCTGAGAGGTGGCAAATGGAGTTTAATGTAGAGAAGTGTGAGGTGATTCACTTTGGAAGGAATAACAGGTATGCAGAATATTTGGCTAATGGTAAAGTTCTTGAAAGTGTGGATGAGCAGAGGGATCTAGGTGTCCATGTACATAGATCCCTGAAAGTTGCCACCCAGGTTGATAGGGTTGTGAAGAAGGCCTATGGAGTGTTGGCCTTTATTGGTAGAGGGATTGAGTTCCGGAGTCGGGAGGTCATGTTGCAGCTGTACAGAACTCTGGTACGGCCGCATTTGGAGTATTGCGTACAGTTCTGGTCACCGCATTATAGGAAGGACGTGGAGGCTTTGGAGCGGGTGCAGAGGAGATTTACCAGGATGTTGCCTGGTATGGAGGGAAAATCTTATGAGGAAAGGCTGATGGACTTGAGGTTGTTTTCGTTGGAGAGAAGAAGGTTAAGAGGAGACTTAATAGAGGCATACAAAATGATCAGGGGGTTGGATAGGGTGGACAGTGAGAGCCTTCTCCCGCGGATGGAAATGGCTGGCACGAGGGGACATAACTTTAAACTGAGGGGTAATAGATATAGGACAGAGGTCAGAGGTAGGTTCTTTACGCAAAGAGTAGTGAGGCCGTGGAATGCCCTACCTGCTACAGTGGTGAACTCGCCAACATTGAGGGCATTTAAAAGTTTATTGGATAAGCATATGGATGATAATGGCATAGTGTAGGTTAGATGGCTTTTGTTTCGGTGCAACATCGTGGGCTGAAGGGCCTGTACTGCGCTGTATTGTTCTATGTTCTATGTTCTATGCATAATACATTCTTCTGGACATTAGTTTGTTCCTTTCATGTGAAATTTTCATTCAGAAGTTGAAGATTGAGTATCTTTTCTATCTTGCAGAGGTAAGAATATTGTAATAGCCTTATTTCACTTAAATTAAGTGCAGCCTGACCTGCCCGATAATTTCCACATGCTTGCCGGCGAACTGTTCACATCATTCACTCATTTATTTTCCATTTTTTGTTATTTTGCCTCTTCCAAGTTTCTTTCTCATTAACGTTTGTACTCAGCAGAATGAGGTAAGAACCAGCCCCCAGGCTTCTCACAAAACTGCATGTAACAGTTTGCCCCTCGGCAAGGGAGGCAGTTACGAAAGAATATACCGACTACTTGATCAAGATTAGAACTTTGCCAGCTGAGAAACTGCAGGTGTGAGCACATCTTCCACCATTCTGTTACAGGCAGAGCAACCTGCGACATCAATGAGCAGTCCAACAAGCATTCATTTACAATCTTGACTCACAATTTAACAGAGGTGATTTTGGAAAGTGCTCTGAAGTCCATGGATTTACTTTTACCCAGTTGTTTAACCATGTTGAAATTTCACTCGCATCGTGTAGTGGATGCTTTCTCAGATGGACCCTCAGGGTGAATCACTGCAGGCCAATATAGTCACCTGGGCTTTTTTCCTGTGGAGGTTCTCTGGTGGGGAGAATGGACATTAATGCCCATTTTACTGGCAGCTCTTCCACCTGATTGCTGTGGCAACGAAACACAACAGAGTTTGTGTGCACAGGAAGCACTTGTGGAGAAAACTGGCAAGAGATGAGAATAAAAAAAGGACATTTTTAAAATTCATTCATGGGATGTGGGCAGCGCTGGCAATGCCAGCATTTATTGCCCATCTCTAATTGCCCTTGGCAAGGTGGTGGTGAGTTGTTTTCTTCAACCTTCACAGCTTGTGTAGTTACAAGAAATAGTGATAGATTTTCAGGTCAGGATGGCGCATGATTGAAGGTGATGGTGTTCCCGAGTACCTACTGTCTTTGTCCTTTTAGGTGGTGGAGGTTACAGGTTTGGGAAATGCGGTTGAAGGAGGATTGACCGAGTTGCTGCAGTGCATCCTACACTACAGCTATTGCGTACCAGTGATAATCTTATTGAGAAACAAGTGGGGCAGCTGTGGAACTACACAAGCATACATAAACCAGCCCTGACCTCAATCATGAGTGTCCTTTTACCCTGGTTAGTAGATAAATTAAAAACATGATACCTGTGAATAATTACTTGGTTACAAACTGTGATTGTAATTTCCAAGTGATTATTCAAGAGGTCACTAAAAGGTCATATAGGCAATGAAGCTTTAAATTGATTGGTTTATTTGCTCCCATGAATTGGCAGTGAAAGAGGTAAATCATTAAGATTGGGTAGAGGAAATAGCCACTTTGTTTTAAAACTCCTTTTAAAGGGACACATATTTCAAGGAAGTCCATGTTTCTCATTAGCTTTGTGAATGAAACCATTATCAATATTATGTTACCATAACAGTAGATTTAATTAACTTAAAGGAGACTTGTGATTACAGGTTGCTTCAGCCCAGCATGTTCACAAGTGGTGCAACACACACTGAACCAAATCAATCACACATCCGTAACGCATTCCCCAAATACTCCATTAATTTTGTATTAAAGTTGTCTCTATTAAAAGGTGTCAGCCATAGCCTAATGCTAGCACACTCACCTCTGCATTGGAGACAAAAGGCACATAACCTAAACTGACCATGCAGAGAAGTACTGAGTGTATTCTATACTGTCAGGCGAGATGTTAAACGGAGACCCCAACTGTCTTTTCAGGTGACTGTATGTGACACCAATTGAAAGAGAGAAGGGAGTTCTCCAGGTGTCCTGACCAACATTTAACCCTGAACGTACATTCCTGGAACCCCTCAAAGATTGAATCACTTTTCACATTGAGCCTTATGGGATCCTGCTTATATGGCTTCCCGTTTTGTCTTACAGTGTAACAGGGGGTGGGATTCTCCGGTCCCCCAGCGGCATGTTTCTCAGTGGCGCACCGTTCGCCGGCGGCGGGATTCTCTTTTCCCGCCGCGTGTCAATGGGTTTTCCCATTGAAGAAACCCCATGCTGCCGGGAAACCCGTGGATGGAATGTGCTGTCAGCGGGGAAAACGGCCGGAGAATTGCGGCCACTATTTGTCTATGTGGTGAGTTCGGATATCCTAAGGTCATGAGAGGCACGTCTTCTCATTTCTTTATGATGTGCAAGAGATACCTTTATTTATTACTTCTAAGAAAGTGGGCAGGCACCATGAAGAACAATAAGTGTATGACATCCAACTGCAAAGCGATTATATCAGGAGGTGTATAGAATGTTAATTACAAGGCCATCGTTCGCAAAGATAAAACTACAGAGTGTGGGTTGTGGGATGTGAATTGTTAACTGTGGTGTTCCTGAATGGAACTTAAGCGCTTCACAACTGGGGAGAGAAAAGCGAGAAAAATTGGAGGTTACGTTTTTGATGGAAGCTAATTTCTTCACCGTTACAAATTAAAACATTCTGGTATTTTTGTTAGTATAATTTTTTGCATAGCAACATGCAGCATCTATAGCCGGTGTCCAACCTTTTGGAGGAGGTGGCTAGGTATTTGTCAGTGACAGGACTGTGCACAGTGACACGATACCCAACATTTTAACTCCTATACAAAGAACAAAGAAAAGTACAGCACAGGAACAGGCCCTTCGGCCCTCCAAGCCCGTGCCGACCATGCTGCCCGACTAAACTGCACTCTTAAAGAACAAAGAAAAGTACAGCACAGGAACAGAAAATAAAATTAAACCCACCATGCATAAACCAAGCCCATGTGCACATTACACATTCACTCCCGCTTGGAAAAAAGCCGAAGAAAGCAAATGATCAAAGCTCTCGAATGGAAGTCGGCTGTTAATATTTCATTTGCCATTTTTCTTTTCACTTTGCTGCTTAGTATGGCCACTGCATTCCAGTGTACAGTTCTTCTCCTGCCTGAATTGGTCTGGTTCACAGACACCCACCGCCTTCCTCAGCTTCTTGCTCCCACTGTGATCTTCTCCACTGTTGTCGCTGTGTCTGCCGTTATCTAAGTTTGGAAAATCTGGAAGCTTCAAAATCATCCGGTTGGACTTCCTCTTGAGATTGAGAACTGGTAATGATTGTTCTCTCAATCCAGCATATGGGGAGAAGCCTATTTTAATTCTAAAATCACATGAATTCTGAAGCACCCATTCAGAACATTGGTGTTGAACAGAAGCATAGAAAGAAAGGAAGGATTGTTCCTGGGTTGAAGGGGCTTGTGATCTGGTATGACTGGGACATATCTGATCTACAGGATTTTGAAATGCAAGGGCACAGTTCAAGCTAGAATTGATTTGAATATCATTGCAGACAAGGTTTGTATGAACCAACTGCAAGTAGGCGACAATCATTATCTATACCTTGCTAGAAAGTCATTATCTCAAAATCAATACCATGACATAAATGTTCTTTTTCTGTAAAAGCCTTGAGGCAGCTATTCACCCTCAACTTACCTCCTTCAACCAATAAGCAGTGAGATGGAAATCTACCCAAACTTCAATTGAAGAACTCTGGGGGAAAAATGGCTCAACAGTTTTGAAATATTTTGTTATGATGGTGTTTAAAGAATCGCATTTCACTAAGTATGGTTCCTCTATCTTATCTGCTGATTCATCTGTAGTTTTATATAGCTTTACGCTCTACAGTAGATCTATTTTACTGATTTGAACTTGACATATATTACCGGCCAGTCATCCAAAGACCTCGTCCCGATTGTTGTCACATGATATCCATGTATCTTTAAGGAAGCATGTCTTAAACTGCTGTTAACCACTATCACCTCCTATTTAAGTCTCCCACTTAACTCTTTGCATATAGTTTTACCTTCAAGTAAAGAGCCCACATTATTGGATCACCCGGCTGGATTCTCCTGTCCCCCAGCCGCATGTTTCGCAGCGGCACATCGTCCACTGGTGGCGGGATTCTAGCTTCCCATCGCTTGTCAATGAGATTTCCCATTGAAGCCACCCCACGCCACCGGGAAACCCGCGGAGAATTCCGGCCACCACCTCTGTTGAGCGATTGGTATGTTCCTGCCGAACAGAAGATGGTGGCAGCATGTTTTTGAAGATCTGACCACTTCATTACTATCTTGAGTGCAGTGCTTAAAGTTAGCCTGGATGAGAAGAAAGAGAGCTCAACAGCACCACCATTGCAGTCGAGCAATAACCCATGAAAAGCTAAGGCAGTGGCCACTAGAAGTGCTGCAATTCAGAGCTAAATTAATTTCAGAAGAGCTGGCAAAACAGCCTGCATAGCTGTCACCAGTTCCAGATAGAATTAGTCCAGATAGAATTAGAAATCCTGAAAAAAGCTGCGATGACCGCAGAATTTCCACCATCTAATTGAAAGGCAACAGATCTCCTATCTGAGCCTACATTGTTCCGACAATGCATTGAGCTGTGTTTTCTGGATCTCAATATTTCTGAACCAGATAAAAAAGTAATTCAAATTACAATTTCTGTCGGTAATGCAGACCTCCACAGATCGAAAATGTCAGGGTTCAACAATCCAACTAAAATATGGTCAAAAGAGATCAATGAAGAGTGCGGCTAAACTTCCAAATACACCTTCTGATATTCATGTCTTTGAGGCAACAACCAGCAGAGACCATTGACCATTTCATAAATAAATGCAGAGAGACAAGGGGCATGATTGTGACGTCAATGCGGCAGAGCTAGCCAGCAAAATAGTCAAGACTGTGATATCATCTACCCCAATAAATGTGTTCTAAAAAGATCCCTTGGACCCAAAGGTGGAAGCTGCTACAGAACGGATGTAAGTATGAAGCCATATTACTGGGTGGACAGAGTCTGCAGGCTGTGTGAAAATCGTCCAGAATTGGCAGGATAGCCAACACCAGGCAAGGATGGTAAGCAATGCAGGTTATGCAGTCTCATGTATGCAACCAGAAAATGTCTGACTTTTACCACTGATTGCAAGTCATGTGGCACAAGAGGACATTGGAAGCCAATGCAGAAAATAAAGGCCGGAGAAAGCGTTTCAACATCTTCAGAAGCCACAGCCAAAAGCAATACAGCACTCTAAACAACCAAGAGCGCACACCATGCAGCGTCATAACAAGGTGTATTACAGGTCTAACCAAATGACATGGGCAGATGATGAGGACGACCAGACCATCAACAGGCAAAATGAGCAGACATTCAGTGTGGTGAACACCAAAGAATGCACAATAGTACCAATAGAAGCATTTGTCTCCATCCAGATTATATGCCAACAAATGGAAAACTGGATTCTGATGCAGATGTAAACATTCTCCCACTTCTGACACTGAAATGTATTCACTCAGGGAAATGGCAAGTGGATGACTTTGATCAATTACTGCCAACCTCACTGCATTTAATGGCTCACAGATTCCATTCATACTGCGGAATCAAAGCAGAAATCGGCATTCAAATATGGAGAATACTCCACAGTCATCTCTGGTCAATAAAACCAGGAGTACACGATGCACTAATCAAAAATCAAGGGAAGACGAAAGATGCCCATGGCCAGCATGTGTGCAACAAATTAGCCAACCTGAACATTTGACAGAAAGTATGAGGGCAACATCTCACTGATGGTACCTGGAAACCAGGAGAAGTCATCAACATATGCCCAGGACCAAGACTGTATCAAGTATGAATAACAAATAGCATGACAGTGCCATGAGACAGATTCCAAATCAGAACAATACCATAACTGGAAACAGAAGAACCTCATTGTGACTAGAACATGGTCTAAGAAGCAACAGAAACAAAGCATCTGTCATCATCGTTCTGAAAATGTCCAGCAGCCTCCAGCAAAGATCATCATAACTAACATCTTAGGCAACTGGATAGGCAAACCACCACATGTTTCAGAGGCTTGTAAATTTATTGCTGTTGTATAATGGTTTATTCAGACACAGGGCACGATTTAACCAGAATCCCATTGGGGCTGCGTTTAGCGGAGTGTTTTGGTCCCGCTGAGAGTTCATTTCCTGCACTGAGGAGCTCTGCCCTCACCCCCCCAACCCGACTCCCGGACCCCTAAAATGCGCCAACTTACCGATTAGGTAGTCCTTAGGCCACCCCTCACCCCACCTCATAAGGGCAGGGCATCCAAGGGCCTGCCTGGCCTTGGCAGTGCCATGGTAGCACCCAGGTGGCACTGCCAAGAAGCTTGGGTGGCACTGTTGCTCTCTTTGGTTGGCTCTGAATATGGCGGTCAATATGGTCGCCTTCCTTAATTCTAATTACGTTTGCTCTAGAGTCGCCAGGTATCTTTCGATTCCGCCACAAGGTTCAAAACCAAATACTGATCAAAGACTCGATACACCAGTTAGTTAGTTCAAAGTCAATGCTTATTTATTTACACACACAGTTAAATATACTTATGCACAAAACTCTACAGACTAAACTATCACTACTGCTAAAGCCTATACTTAGCTTCGGGCGCCCACTCAGTCAGAGGAACAATGGCGTTGTTCGGTTCTGAGGCTGCTGGAGTGGAACTAGTACAGGTGAACAGCTAAGGTCGTCTGTCTGGTAGCGTTGACCTTGGACTTACTTGCTTCTGGTGCAGCTGGTGGACAGGTCTCTCCTCAGTGAGAGCCGGGTCCAAGAGAACGATTCTCTCTTGGGGGGCTCCTTCTTATACTCAAAGGGGCTTCGCGCTCTTTTGGACGGGCCTTGCACTTGGCCCCAATCAATTGGGCCGTTTCTTGATCATTCCTATTGATTTCATCCAATAAAGGGGTGGGTACCCTGATGGTTGGGCGTGTCCTAGCTGGCTGTTGGCCTGCTTTGTTTCGGTCTCCTCTGGCGCCGGGGTGTCTGCCTTAGCATCGGTGACTCAAATGTTACTCTTTTGTTCCCGGAGATGGGCTATTAGTATGCTAATGGGCCTACAGTTTTGGTTTTGTCTGGGAACTGCGGCTCCAATATACAGACTAGCTCTGAACCTGCTTGTTTTCTCAGCATTGTCCATTTTCCCTGCAATCTTTGCAAAGTGTCCATTTTGTAATCGGGAAGTGGCCATCCCAGATGGCTACAGCACTTCCAGGGTGCCAGACTGGCAGCACCAAGGTGCCTAGGTGGCATTAGGAGTGACAGGGTACCACCCTACCCGGAGGCCGACAACCTGGGGACCTCCGATCATCTGGGAGGCCCTCCCCCCAGGTGCTGTTCCACGTGGTCCCCGTTTGTGGACACCAGTGTCCGGCCAGGGCTCCGAGGTGAGGGTATTCAATCCCGGACACTGGGCAGATCCAGCATAGCCACATTCAAGTGAGCCTAACTGCTCAGTTGAATATGCAAATATAGGTCCTGCCCATTATGGGTGGGATCCAGATCGCGACGCCTCGCGAGATTTAATGAGATCTTACAAGGCGTGACAAGCCGGATCTTCTCACAAGAGGCCTCCAGCGAGATTTACCAGCCACGTCATGTCCTGAGTCGGGCGTGTTACGGTCGTTAGATCATGCGCACAATATCATTTTAGTTTGCAATTATGTAAGTTGGATTGGATTGGATTTCTTTATTGTCACGTGTACCGAGGTACAGTGAAAAGTATTTTTCTGCGAGCAGCTCAACAGATTATTAAGTACATGGGAAGAAAAGGGAATAAAAGAAAATACATCATAGGGCAGCACAAGGTGCACAATGTAACTACATAAGCACCGGCATCGGATGAAGCATACAGGGTGTAGTGTTAATGAGGTCAGTCCATAAGAGGGTCATTTAGAGTCTGGTAACAGACTTCTAAATGTTTGATTATTTCAAGATAAACTTTCAGTCTAGGAAAAAGAGGGATATTGTATTATTAAGGACATGCACCTTTAAGGATGGTATAAGTTAAACTGCTGTCAATCACTGTGATGTATTAGTCCCATGGCTTCTATTCAGTCTACAAGTAGCAGCAGATGTACTAGCCACAGTTTCCCTGTCAACTATTTTTGTATTAGTCTTACCTCCAAGTAAAGAACCCACATTATTGTTTCATTAGTCCCTGTTGTGTGATTGATATGTTTCGGTTGAATAGAAAAACGTAACACCAATAACCCGGGGAATGCTACTTCAAATGCCATGATGTTAGTCTGAGCGTCCCACCCTATTTCTCTTGCAACCTAGCAAGGAAAGATTAGATTATTAGCCCTCAGGTGCGTAATTTATCACTCATTATGGGCAGCGGTTTAGACTTTGCAAGGCCTGCCATTGAATGCTGCTTTTATGTTGATTATTGGCAAAAGCCCCAGCTACTCCAGCGTAGTCTTGCACCCCTATGGATATATAAGGCCCAGAACTAAGATATAGGGGGAAACTAGGAAAGGAAAGGAATACAATGGAGATTTACAAGGATATTACTAGGGATGAGGGACCTCAGTTATGAGAAGAGGATAGAAAAGCTTGGACTGTTCTCTGTGGAACAGAAAAGGTTAAGGATGGCTCATAAGTGGTTTGGAGAGGTTTTACTAGAGTAAGTAGACCTATCTGGTGGGTTGGCCAATAATGGGCAATCATAGATTTAAAATCATTGGCAAAAGATTTCGAGAAGAACATTTTATCCCAGAGTATGTGAGAACTGGAAACACTCTACCCGAGAAGACAGTGCAAATTGATTCCATAAATAATTTAAAACATGCTGGACAGGTACTTGATGAGGAATTTACAAGGTTATGGATAAAAAACAATGGTGCAGAACTAATCATGACAATTCTTTCATAACATTCATAAGGTCATAAGATATAGGAGCAGAATTAGGCCATTCGGTCCATCGGGTCTCCTCTGCCATTCTATCATGGCTGATATGTTCCTCTGCACAGGCGAGGCAGGCAGTCAGTTGCACTGTATAACCATGGCTGGGTTTTGAATTCACTTGGTTTCCCTGCCTTTGAATTTCTGGGACCAGCAGTATGTAAACATTATTGGTAGGCTCCCTGTCATATTCCCCCCAGTGCTCGGACGTCCACCCAAAGGGGAAGTGGGGGTTAAGAGTGAAGATGGTGTTGCAGAAAAAGCCAGATGCTGCAGGCATCTGATGCCTGAAGAAATTTAAAGGGTCTCCTGTCTCCCTTGAGAAAAAAAAAATCAGGGGCGAAATTCTCCGTAATCGGCGCGATGTGCGCCGACCGGCGCTAAAAACAGCGCACATCAGTCTGGCATCGCGCCGCCCCAAAGGTGCGGAATCCTCCGCATCTTGAGCGGCCAAGCCCTAACCTTGAGGGGCTAGGCCCGCGCCGGACTGATTTCCGCCCCGCCAGCTGGCGGGAAAGGCCTTTGGTGGCCCTCCAGCTGGCGCGGAAATGACTTTGCCGGGCGGCGCATGCGCGGGAGCGTCAGCGGCCGCTCACGGCATCCCCGCGCATGCGCAGTGGAGGGGGTCTCTTCCGCCTCCGCCATGGTGGAGACCGTGGCAAAGGCGGAAGGAAAAGAGTGCCCCCACGGCACAGGCCCGCCCGCGGATCGGTGGGCCCCGATCGCGGGCCAGGCCACCGTGGGGGCACCCCCCGGGGCCAGATCACCCTGCCCCCCCCCCCTCCCAAGGACCCTGGAGCCTGCCCGCGCCGCCTTGTCCCGCCGGTAAGAGAGGTGGTTTAATCCACGCCGGTGGGACAGGCATTCTAGCAGCGGGACTTCGGCCCATCCGGGCCGGAGAATCGCCGGGGGGGGGGCCCGCCAACCGGCACGGCGCGATTCCCGCCCCCGCCGAATCTCTGGTGGCGGAGAATTCGGGACACGGCGGGGGCGGGATTCACACCAGCCCTGGCAATTCTCCGACCCGGTGGGGGGTCGGAGAATCGCGCCCCTTGCCACATTTAAAATGCCCTCAAATCTGACCAGTGTGCGATTTCCTATGAGGAACACTGAAGATTGAAGCCCCCCCCCAAAAAAACAAGTGGGAGCTTCATTAAGACGTGGGCATGCTGCAAACTATTTCCCAAAGTTTAGATGTACAGGGCATCCATGTAAAATGGGTTTCTAGAGTTGCACAGTGACAGCGTGAATTCAGCAGACGTTGGAAAAGAAACTGTTGTTTACAATTCCAGTAGACAGGTAACATTTAAAGAGAATTTCAAACACACGGTGATCAATCGATAGAAAATGCACCACAAAATTCCACAGTTTAAAAACAAATGACTTTTACTAGACAGGAAACAGGTCGAGCAAGCACTATGGAACAAACAGTTGCCTGGATCTTCCATGGAGCAGTAATTACTTTAGGATTATTCTTCCAAGCCCGCCTTTACTAGAAATGTGGAACACAATGTTAATCGAATACCATTGCAACACTATAGTCATGCAGTGTGTGTGTGTGGTGGGTGGGAGAGATAGAACATATCCCCTTTTGACGGCACTAATAATATTGTCACAAGTAGGCTTACATTTACACTGCAATGAAGTTACTGTGAAAAGCCCCCAGTCACCACGCTCCGGCACCTGTTTGGGTACACTGAGGGAGAATTCAGAATGTCCAATTCACCTAACAAGCATGTCTTTGTCTTGTGGGAGGAAACTGGAGCATCCGGAGGAAACCCACACAGACATGGGGAGAACATGTAAACTCCGCACAGACAGTGACCCAAGTGGGAATTGAGCCTGGGACCCTGGTGCTGTGAAGCAACAGTGCTAACCACGGTGCCGTCCACTGCGGTCATTATTGGTAAGTTTAAATGTCCAGCATGAATGGGCTGTTTAGCATATGGCTAAATCGCTGGCTTTAAAAGCAGACCAAGGCAGGCCAGCAGCACGGTTCAATTCCCGTAACAGCCTCCGTGAACAGGCGCTGGAATGTGGCGACTAGGGGCTTTTCACAGTAACTTAATTGAAGCCTACTTGTGACAATAAGCGATTTTCATTTCATTTTTTCATTTCATTAATAAATAAGTAAATAAATGGATGGATAGGGTGTTTGAGGTGATATGTAAGTGGCTAGGGTGGCAGGTGGATCGGGGTAGTCGGGTCAGGAGGGGTAGTAGAATTGGAGGTTAGCCAGGTTGAGTCAGGAGGTCAGGGGTCGTGGGGGTGTCAGGTGTAGTTGGTTTTCAAGGAGGGTAGTCAGGTCAGATCGGGGATAGTCAGGAGGATTAGACGTCAGGGTAGTTGGGTTGGTTGGGGGTGTAGTATTATCATAACTGTAAGAACTGCAAGGGTTAATGAAGTGTCGAGAGTAACCACTAGAGGGACTTACAGTTTCAATTATATAAGGCAGTGATGTTAAGCCTTCTGGGGGAGTGTGTTCAGGAGTTAGCTAGAGAGAGTCAGAAGCACAGATAGTGTAAGTGAGAGCAGATCATAATTTATATCAGCATTAAGATTAGCTATAGATGATTGTAGTTTAAATGTTAATAATCAACTGTGAATTCTTTAGGAGTACTTGCTGAATCCAAGTTAGTAGTGTAAATAAATTCATAACTTTCTTTAAGTTCAAGCTATTTTGTGGTCTTTGTGAACACTATGCCAACCATCCTGAAATAAGCAACACAAAGAACACCACGGGGGGGGGGCAATGGGGGGGGTTCAGGTGTCTCCGTGTGAGTAATTGAGGGATCCATTGTATATTTATACAGGAGTTGGACTAGGTTTTAATATGTCTAACATTTCCTGTGTAACTATCTAGGTAAGTATCGTGAAAATGTCCAAAATCTCCAGTTCTACCTCAGCCTCACAGACATTCATGCAGCGTCCTGGGAAGCAGAAAAATCACCCATCAAAAGTTTAAACCTCCAGGCTATTCCAACAGATGTCAGCATGTCAGGATTTCCGTGGGATCCCGATATGCAACTTGCGTGTATATTTAATCTATGATGATCCGGTGACCGGTAGATCTAAGTCATTATTTTGGTGAATACTTTTACATCGAAAAGCAAAATAAAACACTATCAGACATATTTTAGACTAAAATTCTCAACTGTACTTCTCCATTTCTTTTAAGACTTTCTTCCAGAAAGGGTTTGGTTACTTATCAAGTTCTTGAAGGTTGCTTAACGTCTTGGGACAAAATCAAAGTGCCAAAGCTTTCAGGAATTCACTTTAGTTTCTCATAGTTTTCCAGCTCATCTCTGAGAAATTAAACTTCATCCTTCTATTAGCTCTTGGCTAAGCGATCCTCCAATTTCTCTTCAAAGCCTCATGGCTGCTGACATCACAGCACACACTTGACCTTCACTGCATTCTTGCTTTGTGTTTATGGTCTACAGCTGCTTTTCAACTCTTAGCAGACTCTTTCTCTCTCTGCCTGCTGTTGGTGGGTTCATACCCATCAATGTGGCTGCCTTTAGCTCCAAACCCAAAGGCCTTTTGGAAAGGTCCCACAGAGAACTTCACAGAATTCCAGTTAAGGCTCCACCCTGAAATACTCATCTCTACGGCAACAGAGGTTAATTGGGATGTCCAATAGAATTTTCGATTAATTAACTTTTAGCTTCAAAATCAAACCTTTTGATTCTGGGACCCACTTGAATCATTTAAATTTCTAATGAAGTCCGAGCAATTCTTCTCAGACTTACTGTCTGCAATTCCCCAGCTAAATGAAGGCCATCTGGTGTTTTTAATGCTTTAACCTTCCTAACACTGACCTCATAAGTACACATGGAACCCTTTGAACTGCTGTTATTAGAGGTTTCCTGGCCTTTTCTGAAGTCCAGCATTTTAATTACTTTACCCTTACAAATTTTAATCATCTCAAAACTAAAGATTACCTCGAACATTATTAACAAGAATCATGAACTACATGCTGTGACAGCAGGAATATCAAAATAAAATTATTTAAACAATTTCTTAACTGTTTTCTTTGCTTTAGTTTTGTTCTAGATCTGGATGCCAACTGTTCTATCTATTTTGTCTTCAGCACCAGAGGGGCTGGTTTAGCACAGTGGGCTAAATAGCTGACTTGCAATGCAGAACAATGCCAGCAGCGAGGGTTCAATTCCCGTACCAGCCTCCCCGAACAGGCGCCGGAATGTGGCGACTAGGGGCTTTTCACAGTAACTTCATTGAAGCCTACTTGTGACAATAAGCTTTTATTATTATTATTATTATTACTGGTGTCCAACGGAAATCCCCCTATTTCAGGTGTTTGGAAGACGACGAAGGTGAATGGATAAATGAAAGGCAGGTCAGGCTACACAAAAAATATTCTCAGTTGGCCTATTTATATCTACTATTCCCACATCTGTACACAACTCATCAATATGTCCACATGTGTACCTGCAGGCTCTGGTATAATTCAAATTGATTTTGCAGAGTTTGAGGCATCAGTTCATCAAATGCAGAAACCATGTAGCACAGGCCTAGCATATCCTGTGGCAGTAAAGGTCCACTGAGCCTCTGCTTTGAAGACTGCTGTGGACTAATTCTGTCCACCTCAGCAGGTGCTTAGTTTAACTTCTCATGTCAAAAGAGAGCACCCCAGACAGCCCAGCAGTCCTCATTGCTCTGCTGATTTCTTTTAAATCTCATTCTTTTATGGGATGTGGCAAGGCAACATGTATTGTTCATCTTTAATTGCTCTTGAGAAGGTGGTGGTTTTCAGGGGAACTTACAGGTGGTGGTGCTCCCAATCTGCTTTCGCCTTTCCAGGATTAGAGGTTGTGGGTTTGGAATGTGCTGATGAAGGAACCTTGATGAGTTGCCGCAATGCATCCTGTGTATGGTACTCACTGCTGCCACTATGCACCGGCGGGGTGGAGGGAGTGAATATTTAATGTGGTAGTTGGGGCGCCAATCAATTTATCCGGGATGATGTTGCGCTTCTTGAGTGCTGTCGGACCTGCACTCATTCAGGCAAATGGAAAATATTCCACCACACTCCTGATTGGCACCTTGGGGATGGTGGACTGGCTTTTGGGTGTCAGAAGGTGAATTACTCACTGCAGAATTCCCACTTTAACCTACTCATGTAGTCACATGATTTATAAAGTTGGTCCAGTTCACTTTCTGGTCAATGGTAACCCTCAGGATGTTAATGCTGGTTGGTTCCATGATGGTTATGAAGTTTAATGTCAAGGGGAGATGGTTACTTTCTCTCTTGTTGGAGATGGTCATTGCCCGGCGCTTGTGTGCCACATGTTATTTGCCGGTTCTCATCCCAAGTCTAAATGTTGTCCAGGTCTTGCACATGGACTGGTTCAGTATCTGAGGAATTGTGAATGGTGCTGAACATTGTGCAATCATCAGCGAACATCCCCATTGCTGTTCTTATGATGGAGGGAAGGTCATGGATGAAGCATCTAAGATGGCTGTGCCTCGGATACTATCCTGAGAAACTCCTGCAACAATACTGTGGGGCGGATCTCAAACAATGACGAGTCAGAATACAGGAGGGAGATAGAGAACCTAGTGGAGTGGTGTAATGACAACAATCTATCCCTCAATGCCAGCAAAACTAAAGAGCTGGTCATTGACTTCAGGAAGCAAAGTACTGCACACCCCTGTCTGCATCAACGGGGCCGAGGTGGAGATGGTTGACAGCTTCAAATTCCTAGGCATGCACATTACCAAAAATCTTTCCTGGTCCACCCACGTCAACGCTACAACCAAAAAAGCACAACAGTGCCTATACTGCCTCAGGAAACTAAGGAAATTCGCCATGTCCACATTGACTCTTACCAACTTTTACAGGTGCATCATAGAAAGTATCCTATCTGGTTGCATCACAGCCTGGTATGGCAACTGCTCGGCCTAAGTCCGCAAGAAACTTCAGAGAGTCGTGAGCACTGCCCAGTCCATCACACGAACCTGTCTCCCATCCATTGACTCTATCTACACTTCCCACTGCCTGGGGAAAGCAGGCAGCATAATCAAAGATGCCTCCTACCCGGCTTACTCACTCTTCCAACTTCGCCCATTGGGCAAAAGATACAAAAGTCTGAGAACTCACACGAACAGATTGAAAAACAGCTTCTTCCCCGCTATTACCAGACTCTAAAACAGCCCTCTTATGGACTGATCTGACTGATACCACACTCCTGTATGCTTCACCTGATGTCTCTGTCTATGTATTTACACTGTACACCTTGAGTTGCCCTATTACACTGTTGTTTTTTCATGTACTAAATTACCTGTTTGAACTGCACGCAGAAAAATACTTTTCACTGCACCTCGGTACATGTGACAATAAACAAAATCCAATCCAATCTCGGGACTGAGATAATTGACCGCCAACAAACACAACCATCTTCCTTTGTACTCAACACTATGGAGAATTCTCCCGTGATTCCCACTGACTTTAATTTTGTTACGTCTCCTTGATGTTTTAATTGTTCGAATGCAGCCTTTATGTCAAGGACAGTCACTCTCATCTCAGCTTGTTTTGTCCAATATTGGGCGAAGGCTGTAATGTGGGCTGGAGGTGATTGGAAGTCACGGAACGCAAACTAAACATCAATGACTGAGTTATTGGTGTGTAAGTGCCACTTGATAGCACTGTATAGCACTGTTGATGGCACCTTCCATCACTTTGCTGCTGATTGACAGGATATTGATAGGGAGTATACACCTTCGCTGTCTTCCAAACACCTGAAATTGTTATGAGGGATTGAGCTTATCGTGCTTTTTAGGACAGGATATACGTGAGCAATTTTCCACATTGCTGGGTAGATACCAGTGTTGTAGCTGTACTGGAACAGCTTGTCTAGGGGTGCGACAGGTTCTGGCGCACAGGTCTTCAGTACTATTGCCCAAATGTTGTCAGGGTCTATCCAATGCCTTCAGCCATTTCTTGAAATTACATGGAAAATGAAAATCGCATATTGTCACAAGTAGGCTTCAATGAAGTTACTGTGAAAAGCCCCTAGTCGCCACATTCCGGTGCCTGTTCGGGGAGGCTGTTACAGGAATTGAACCGTGCTGCTGGCCTGCCTTGGTCTGCTTTCAAAGCCAGCGATTTAGCCCTGTGCTAAACAGCCCCTATATTCGAGGGAATCAAATTGGCTGAAGGTTGGCCTCTGTGATGCTGAGGACCTCAGGAGCAGGTCGAGATGGATCGCCCGCTCCCACTGCTGGCTGAAGATTGTTGTAAATACTTCAGCTTTGTCATTTGCTCCCCAGTACTGAGGATATTTATGGAGTTTCCTCCTCCGGTTCTTTAACTGTTCACTGCTGTTCATGACTGGAAATGGAAGAATTGTAGAACCTTGATCTGATCTGTTGGTTGTGGGGTTGTTTAGCTCTGGGTATTGCATGTTGTTTCCGCTGTTTGGCAAGCAAGTAGTCCTGTATTGGAGCATCACCTCATTTTTAGATGTGTCTGGTACGGTTCTTGTCATGCTCTCCTGCATTCCTCATTGAACCAAGGTTAATCCCCCGGCTTGATGGTAATGGTAGAGTGGAGCGCATGACAGATCCTGATCAGATACAACCCTGTGACTATTGGTGCCCCATAGTGCCTCATGGATGCGTTTTGAGCTGCTACAGCTGTTCTAAAATGGCACCCTAGATTATGGGCTTAATTACAGGAGGAAGGCTTGAATCCCACAATCTTTTTCATCAAAGCAAGAGTGTTACCAATTGAGCAAAGCCGACACTACAGCTTCTTTAATTTAGATAGAGCCCTAATTGCAACTGCTATGTTTCCTAGTGGCTTTGGTTCCCAGATATTGGTATTAATCAGAAATGCTTAATTTTGCCATGTCTGGTGTATTAGCAGGACTGGATTAAATTGTTTCTGTACAAATTACATAAGTCTCTGGTGTAGTCATAAAACGTGGCCCCTAGAATACTTACACACAAGTTGGTTCCTAGCTAATTAGTTCCTAGATATTTGCATATAATACGAATGTATGTGACAGGAACTAAACCAAACATTCCCATCAAACTATTACATGAAAGGACAACTGTACTAAATTGTGTTTATTTCAGCAAGGAGCATTCCACAGTGAATTCATAATCATCTGCTCTAGTGTTATACAATAAAAGAAATTGAGTTTCACCTGAATAAAAGTATATTTTGAGTGTTTCTTTTATTTAAAAGTGTGTAGAACCTCACTGCAAGGTTATCTGCAACAGAAAGTACATTGTTATTACACCTCCAAGGCTGTTGTATTCCCCTATCTGCCAGTGACACATGTAAATAATGAAAGTTCATTTCAGACAGGTTTGCGGTGATATAACAGCCTTTATCATTCTCGGATCTCACTGTACGTTTAAAATGGGATTCAATTCTTGTATAACATCTAATGCCAGTGCTTGCATGAAATGGTAATGATGTTCAAATAAGTTTTAAGCTTTCCCTGATGGCTCCAGCGCCTTGAATCTTAACCTGAAAAGCAATAAGACTAAAAGAGAAATCTTTCTATATTGTTTCGCTTATTTCAATAAAGGCTTAAATTCTGTAGCTATTTCAAAAAAGACTATAAACAATCCATCCATAACATTGCATCCTTTATTCCCATTCATGTTCAGTATACTGCAAAGTAAATCAGTGCAGCAACAGTACATAAAGAGATAATGCATTACATAGAACTATCTAGTGACCCAAGCACTAACATTGAAATAAATGTCTGGCTACATGACAAAATAAAGTGGATTTTTAAATTTACCAATGGACGCGACAGTCAATTTTGCTTCACATTTTCATTGTTTTATTTTACATTTTGCCCACAAAGCTAGACAATTTTAGTGACAAACTCGTAAAATGATCAAAGTGAACAGCTTTGAATGCTGGTATGGTCTCAGTTTTTATTTTATTTTAAACATCAAGCTAATGCCTCCAGCTGTGATATTTTGCTTCAATTTGCCTTTCCTTCTTTTAACATTGTGCTGTACTCCCTCCGCTTTTATGTGGGACCGCTGGTCACTGTCAAATAATTAGTGTGGGTTGAATTTTTTGCTGTTCACCGATTATTACAGACAATTTCCCAAGTAAGATGTAACATTCACCTTAACAGCCCTTGTTGGGGGAAAAAAATTGTTTTGTTATGTGCAGAAAAAAATATAACATAATGCAATATCAAGGTCCTTGTCCTTTAGGAGGGTATGTAGATGCCTAATAGGAAGTACAAACGAGGGAGGTCGAACATTCTTTTAAAGTAAAACTGAGAAGTTAGTTAACAATATTCCGAAATGCGTCAGTAGTGACACCGGAAACAATGGACATCAGGCGCTATGATTCCAATAATTGAGGGATGTAGAGATAATGATCCTTAAGTGGGTGGGGTAGCAGACACATCGGTACCAACGACATAGGTAGGAAAAGGGATGGGGATGTAAAACAGGAATTCAGGGAACTAGGGTGGAAGCTGAGAGCCAGGACAGACCGTGTTGTCATCTCTGATTTGCTGCCAGTGCCACCTGTTAGCGAGGTGAGGAACAGGGAGAGAGTGCAGTTAAACACGTGGCCACAGGGATGGTGTAGGAGGGAGGGTTTCAGTTCCTTGGATAATTGGAGCACATTCTGGGGAAGGTGGGACCTGTACCAACAGGGCGGGTTACACCTGAACCAGAGGGGCACCAATATCCTGGGAGGGAAATTTGCTACAGCTCTTCGGGGGGGTTTAAACTAATTTGGCAGGGGGAAGGGAAACTGATTTCTAGTCCAGGAGATAGCATTGCTGGAGTTCAGGAAGTTGAGGATAGTGCAGTACTGAGGAAGGTACCAAGGTCACAAGAGTGGACCTGCAGGCATGAAGGTGGTTTGAAGTGTGTCTACTTCAATGTGAGGAGCATCAGGAATAAGGTTGGTGAGCTTGAAGCATGGATTGGTACCTGGGACTACGATGTTGTGGCTATTACAGAGACGTGGATAGAACAGGGGCAGAAATGGTTGTTGGAGGTTCCGGGTTTAGATATTTCAGTAAGGTGAGGGAAGGTGGTAAAAGAGGTGGAGGAGTAGCATTGTTAATCAAGGATAGTATAATGGCTACAGAAAGGCAGTTTGAGGAGGATCTGTCTACTAAGGTAGTGTGGGCTGAAGTTAGAAATAGGAAAGGAGTTTGTTAGGAGTTTTCCATAGGCCCCCAAACAGTAACGAGATGTGAAGGAAAAGATTGCAATGCAGATTTTGGATAGGTGCGGTAGTCACAGGGTAGTTGTCATGGGTGACTTTAACTTTCCAAATATTGATTGGAACCATTATAATTCGAATAGTTTAATGCGGCTGTTTTTATCCAGTGTGTGCAGGAGGGTTTCCTCACACAATACGTGGATAGACCGACAAGAGGCGGGGCCACAATGGATTTGGTACTGGGTAATGAACCGGGCCAAGTGTTAGATTTGGTTGTGGGAGAGCACTTTGGAGATAGTGACCACAATTCGATGACTTTCACTCTGGCAATGGAGAGGGATAAGAACATACGGCAGGGCAAGTTTTATAACTGGGGGAAGGGTAATTACGATGCGATTAGGCAAGAACCGGGGAGCATAAGATGGAAATAGGAACTGTCAGGGATAGGCACAATTGAGATGTGGAACTTATTCAAGGAGCAAATACTGAGAGCCTTGATATGTATGTCCCTGTCAGGCAGGGAGGAAATGGTCAAGTGAGGGAACCATGGTTTACAAAAGAGGTTGAATGTCTTGTCATGAGGAAGACGGGGGCTTATGTAAGGATGAGAAAATAAGGTTCAGTTAGAGCACTTGAGGGATTCAAGATATCTAGGAAGGAGCTCAAGAAAGGGCTTAGGAGAGCTAGAAGGGGGCATGAGAAGTCCTTGGTGGGTAGGATCAAGGAAAACCCCAAGGCTTTTTACACTTTTGTGAGGAATAAAAGAATGACCAAGGTGAAGTTCGGTCCGGTCAAGTACAGGAGTGGGAACGTGTGCATGGAGTCTGAAGATATAGGAGAGGCCCTAAATGAATACTTTTCTTCAGTGTTCACAAAGGAGAGGGGCCATGTTATTGAGGAGGATAGTGCGATATAGGCTGGTAGGCTGGAGGAGGTAGATATTCAGAGGGAAGATGTGTTAGAAATTTTGAGAAGCCTGAGGATAGATAAGTCTCCTGGGCCTGATGGGATATATCCTAGGATTCTTTGGGAGGCGAGGGATGAGATTGCAGAGCCTTTGGCTTTGATCTTTATGTCCTCACTGTCTACAGGGATAGTGCCAGATGACTGGAGAGAGGTGAATGTTGGCCCCTTGTTCAAGAAAGGGAATAGGTATAACCCTGGGAATTATAGGCCGGTTAATCTCACTTCGGTCATAGGTAAATTATTGGAAAGGGTCCTGAGGGATAGGATTTATGATCATTTGGAAAGATACAGCTTAATCCAGGATAGTCAGCACGGATTTGTGAGGGGTAAGTCTTGCCTCACAAGTTTGATTGTATTCTTTGAGGAGGTAACTAAGTACATAGATAAAGGTAGAGCAGTTGATATCGTATACATGGATTTTAGTAAGGCGTTTGATAAGGTGCCCCATGGTCGGCTCATGCAGAAAGTAAGGAGGCATGGCATAGAGGGAAATTTGGCCGATTGGATCAGTAACTGGCTATCACATAGAAGACAGAGGGTGGTGGTAGGTGGTAAATTTTCATCCTGGAGCCCAGTCACCAACGGTGTACCACAGGGATCAGTGCTGGGTCCTCTGCTATTTGTGATTTTTATCAATGACTTGGATGATGGAGTTGAAGGTTGGGTTAGTAAATTTGCTGATGACACCAAGGTTGGTGGAGTAGTGGATAATGTGGAGGGCTGTTGTAGGCTGCAAAGGGACATTGGTAGGATGCAGAGCTGTGCTGAAAAGTGGCAGATGGAGTTTAAACCTGATAAGTGTGAGGTGATGCATTTTGGTAGAACAAATTTGAATGCGGATTACAGGGTTAATGGCAGGGTTCTGAAGAATGTGGAGGAGCAGAGAGATCTCGGAGTTCTTGTCCATAGATCTCTGAAAGTTGCCACCCAAGTATATAGAGCTGTGAAGAAAGCCTATAGTGTATTAGCATTTATTAACGAGGGATTGAGCTTAAGAGCCGCGAGGTTATGCTGCAATTGTACAAGACCTTGGTTAGACCACATTTGGAGTATTGTGTGCAGTTCTGGTCACCTCATTATAGGAAGGATGTGGAAGCATTGGAAAGGGTGCAAAGGAGATTCACCAGGATGCTGCCTGGATTGGAGGGTAGGTCTTATGAGGAAAGGTTGAGGGAGCTAAGGCTTTTCTCATTGGATCGAAGGAGGATGAGAGGTGACTTAATTGAGGTGTATAAGATGATGAAAGGGATAGATAGAGTGGACGTTCAGCGACTTTTTCCTCGGTTGGATGTAGCTGTTACAAGGGGGCATAACTATAAGGTTCATGGTGGAAGATATAGGAGGGATGTCAGAGGTAGGTTCTTTACTCAGAGAGTGGTTGGGGCGTGGAACGCACTCCCAGCTATGGTAGTGGAGTCGGACACTTTAGGAACTTTCAAGCGGTTATTGGATATGCATATGGAGTGCATTAGAATGATTGGGAGTAGGTTGATTTGATCTTAGTTTCAGACTAGTTCGGCACAACATCGTGGGCCGAAGGGCCTGTACTGTGCTGTACAGTTCTATGTTCTATGACTATATAAGAGAGATAACGAATATCTGGGCCGACTATGACACTGACAATTTTGTTTTCATAGACTTCAGGGGCGTCATTCTCCGGCCCCCCAGCGGGTCGGAGAATGGCCGTTGGCCGCCGTGAATCCCGCCCCCGCCGGTTGCCGAAGTCTCCGGTACCGGATATTCGGCGGGGGCGGGAATTGGGCCGCGCCGGTTGGCGGGCCCCCCCGCTCAATTCTCCGGCCCGGATGGGCCGAAGTCCCGCCGAGAAATTGCCTGTCCCGCCGGCGTAAATTAAAGTAGGTATTTACCGGTGGGACAAGGCGGTGTGGGCGGGTTCTGGGGTCCTGGGGGGGGCGCGGGACAATCTGACCCTGGGGGTGCCCCCACGGTGGCCTGGCCCGCGATCGGGGCCCACCGATCCGCGGGCGGGTCAGTGCCGTGGGGGCACTCTTTCCTTTCCGCCTCCGCAACGGCCTCCACCATGGCGGAGGCGGAAGAGACTCTCCCCACTGCGCATGCGCGGGAAACTGTCAGCGGCCGCTGACACTCCCGCGCATGCGCCGCCCGGGGATGTCATTTCCGCGCCAGCTGGCGGGGCAACAAACGCCGTTTCCGCCAGCTGGCGGGGCGGAAATCCCTCCGGCGCCGGCCTAGCCCCTCAATGTCGGGGCTCGGCCCCCAAAGGTGCGGAGCATTCCGCACCTTTGGGCGGCGCGATGCCCGTCTGATTGGCGCCGTTTTGGGCGCCAGTCGGTGGACATCGCGCCGTTGGGGGAGAATTTCGCCCCAGTGTAGTAATTCTGTTGATGGGTTCATATAGAGAATAATGCAGACCTGGGCGTGAATGCATTATTTGTGGCGGGATAATGTCACTCCCTACTTCCTTATTTTTAACGCATATTTAGTTTATCTCCTAATATTTAGAAGGTTTGCAGCTTAGTTCTAAATTACGTATAGAGCTGTTAAGGCTGGAAGAGGTTATTCCCTCCTGTGCTTTGAAACAATACTGCATGCTTTCCACAGCAAAACAAGCACTCTGCAACCCCCCCCCCCCCAACCCCGTCTCAGGAGGAAAGCGAACGGCCAATAGTATAATTCTTTGAGGGACGTTCAGTTCCAAGTTACAGGCACTGGAAATGTTCCATTGTCTCAATCTGTTAATGGTGAGGAAGATAACAAAGAACAAAGAACAAAGAAAATAAAAGTACAGCACAGGAACAGGCCCTTCAGCCCTCCAAGCCTGTCCCGACCATGTTGCCCGCCTAAACTAAAATCTTCTACACTTCCTGGGTCCGGATCCCTCTATTCCCATCCTATTCATGTATTTGTCAAGATGCCCCTTAAATGTCACTATCGTCCCTGCTTCCACCACCTCCTCCGGCAGCGAGTTCCAGGCACCCACTACCCTCTGTGTAAAAAGATCTTGCCTCGTACATCTCCTCTAAACTTTGCCCCTTACACCTTAATACCTATGCCCACTAGTAATTAACCCCTCTGCCCTGGGAAAAAGCCTCTGACTATTCACTCTGTCTGTGCCCCTCATAATTTTGTAAATCTCTATCAGGTCGCCCCTCATCCTCCGTCGTTCCAGTGAGAACAAACCGAGTTTATTCAACCGCTCCTCATAGCTGATGCCCTCCATACCAGGCAACATCCTGGTAAATCTCTTCTGCACCCTCTCTAAAGCCTCCACATCCTTCTGGTAGTATGGCGACCAGAATTGAACACTATACTCCAAGTGTGGCCTAACTAAGGCTATATACAGCTGCAAAATGACTTGCCAATGCCCCGGCCAGTGAAGGCAAGATGTTGATTCCTCGGTCACAATTGGAGGAACCTTTGCAGAGGGATATATTAAAAAACAAAACACCCAGGCAAGCCGGAAGATCTGTTGGTTATGCGTGCAAATGCACATTTATTCACGAGTTGTTAACAGGTCTACTGAAAGAAGCTTTTCTCTCTGCCCTTGAGTTTGCGTTGAGCCTTTTCAATTCTATTCTGTCACTAAACTATGGAAACTGCGAGTGGGGTTCTCTCTCCAAAAAGGTGTCTACCGCCACACATGCACACTTCTGCTGTGACTCGCAGCAAAATACATTTTGGCGGGTTATTAGATTGCATGGAGTAACGTCTGTAAGTATGCAGAGCAGGCAAATTCTGACTGCAATCAGCGTGCAACACTGATTTGATGTTGGTGCTGCCATTTTGTACCACAGTGTTCCAGTCAATGGCCTCTCTTAACCTTGCACAGTTGAACATGCATTCAGCAGCAGGAAGGATACCCAACCAACACTGTTTAAAGGGATTACCAACCATTTTCAAGACAGCTACTGATTAACTTCTAATGACTTTTGCTGTGATTTTAGAAATGTTTGGTGGTTTCTAAATTTCCTTCAAGTTGCTAAAGTCAACAGGGAGTTGTGTGACATGTGGTGAAGGACTTTGTTTCGACTTCAGGGATTCTGCACGAACTACTTACTCCTAGACCTGGGTCGGGTTGTTTGCATGTCCCTTGGGCTAAAACGTATTAGGGAGAATGAACAGAAGCTGGACAAGCTATTGGAAGAGAGGAGAGGAGGAGGAGGGGTAGAAGGGCTCTCATCAGAGGACCTTATCTGCCCAATGTGTTGAGAAAGAAATTCTGCTACCTGAACCACAGCTTGGAACAGTCCATCAAACATCTGCATTCCCAAAAAGTTATCCTCACTGCAAGGGAATATAAAATCAATGGTTGGACGTTAGGAAGTACAGAGGATCAAAGTGACCTTCGTGGGCATTTCCACAGATCTCTGAAGACAGCAGAGCAGGTTGATAAAGTGGTTAAGAAGGCTCATAGCATTCTTGTTCTTATTAACGGAGGCATTGAATACAAGAGTAGGGAGGTTATGGTGGAGCTGTATAAGATGCTGGTTAGGCCCCTGCTGGAGCACTGTGCAGCTTTGGTCACCACACTATAGGAAGGGGGTGATTGTATTGGAGAGGGTACAGAGGAGATTCACCAGGATGTTGCCTGGGCTGGAGTGTTTCAGCTATCAAGAGAGACTGGATAGAACATAAAATATAGAACATAGAATGTACAGTGCAGAAGTAGGCCATTTGGCCCATCGAGTCTGCACCGACCCACTTAAGCCCTCACTTCCACCCTATCCCCATAACCCAATAACCCCTCCTAACCTGTTTGGACACTAAGGGCAATTTAGTATGGCCAATCCACCTAACCTGCACGTCTTTAGACTGTGGGAGGAAACCGGAGCACCCGGAGGAAACCCACGCAGACACGGGGAGAACGTGCAAACTCCGCACAGACAGTGACCCAGCGGGGAATCGAACCTGGGACCCTGGCGTTGTGAAGCCACAGTGCTAGCTGCATGTGCTACCGTGCTGCCCTTAGGTTGGGGTTGTTCTCCTTGGAGCAGAGAAGGCTGAGGGGGGACCTGACTGAGGTGTATAAAATGATGAGGGAACTAGATAGAGTGGAGTGGAAGGTATGTTTCCTCTTTATGGATGGGCCAATAACCAGGGGGCATAGATATAAGGTAAGGGGCAGGAGGTTTAGAGGAGAGGTGAGGAAACCATTTTTGACCCAGAGAGTGGTGGAATCTGGAACTCTCTGCCTGAAATGGTGGTAGGGGCGAGAATACTCACAAGTATAACAAGTATTTAGATCAGCACTTGAAATGCCATTGCAGACAAAGCTACGCACCAAGTGCTAGAACAAGGGATTAGAATAGGTATGTGCTTGATGGTCAGCATGGACACGCAGGACCAAGAGGCCTCGTTCTGTGCTGTAAAACTCTATGACTCTATGACACTGAAATCTGCTATCTGCTGCAGCCACAACTTCAGCCTCAGAGTTGAATAAGGACAACATTGCCAGTGGCTGTGAAGGTGACTATTCCAAGGAAATTGTATGTGGCAGTCTCATTCTGAGCATGAATGAGTGATACTTCCAACATCTCCCAGTTTGCTATCCACTGTTGTATGAGAGAGGTTACTGATGAGATTCTGAATTCCATGAGAGCTGAATATGTTTCAATCATGGGCGGCACAGTGGCACAGTGATTAGCACTGCTGCCTCACAGCACCAGGGACCTGGGTTCAATTCTAGCCGTGGGTGACTGTCTGTGTGGAGATTGCGCCTTCTCCCGGGTGTGGGTGGGTTTCCTATGGGTGCTCCGGTTTCCTCCCACAGCCCAGGGATGCTAAATTGCCCCTCAGTGTCCAATGGTTAGGTGGATTTAAGGGGATAGGGCAGGGGATCGGGCCTAGGTAGGGTGTTCTTTCGGAGGGTCGGTGCAGACACGATCAGCTGAATGGCCTCTTCTGCAATGCAGGGATTGTATGAAATTCTATTCCATGAAATTCTATTCTCTGCTTGCTGGAGAGAACCAGGCAGAGTGTGAACACAGATTTTCAAGGAGTGCTGGCTTCCCCTTAGTGCAGGGTGCCTTTGACTGCACGCTCATTCTTTGTAGGCGCCCCATGTTAACTTTGAGATGTACCTCAACCAAAAGAGATTCCACTCCCTCAACATCCAGTTGCTGTGAAATCATATGCAGTGTATCATGAACGTCAATACCCAGTATCATAGTATCTTCATTCTGTGGTCATCCTCAGTGGTATCTGCATTAAGCCACTATGACAAACCAGCGGGTGACCGTTTGACAACCTGAGCTGGTTGTTGCGGATGTGATGGAAAATTATGGTGTCTTTTTCTGCACCATGCCATCCTGCCCTTCCACCTGTTTCTCGTCCAATGCTGTCCGGCCAGGTTGCAGTTCTTGGGGATCTGGAAAGACAAAAGTTATAAGGTTGCCGTTTCTTACACCATCAGCAACTTGTAATTCAGGAGGAATTATGGGATGAGAGGCAAGTAAGATGTGAGAAGGAGCATTAGGTTCAAGGGCTTTCAGCCTCAGTCCTCCAGTGATATTGTTCACCATTTCCCCATTGGGTTAAGGACATGCTGCTCTACCTGTCCTGTACCAATTAGCTGGTGCTGCCTCCTGCTATGAAACACTTTGCCCTGAAAGACACAGGGAGGTGTGTCATTGAGTCTGATGCAAGGCGTCTGAGGTGATGATTGTCATGGTTGGATAGCTGGTAATGTGTCAAAGTTGTGAGATGTTGGCATGAGGCTTGCAGTAGTGGGAAATATGTGAGTATGCGATGAAACTCGATGTTATGTTTGAGTTATCATGGATAGGTTGTTGTCAGATGAAGGATGGGGGCGTGATGCATTGAGCAGTGTATGAGGTTAATGATGCAGCTGATAGGGTGTGGCATTTAGGTGTTTCCCGTCTCAATATCTCTTTTGAAATGGCTCCAAGCACCTGCTCCAGTCATAATGGTACCTCCCCTTTAAGTGGCGCAGGTTAGCTTTAAGTAGTACAGGCTAGCTTACGCTCCTACCAGCTTGTCATGATTCTGAAAACCTGTGTACAGTCGTTCAACAGGACCTTTAGTGCTGGCTGCATGCTGCAATCGTTTAAATTAGCAGTATCTTACTGTCTGTATTGCTACAGATGGACGTTACTTTCCTGTACCAAAAACCACAGTGCTATTGATGAATGACATCTAAAATCATGAGATGGTGGATGAGTAACTCATCTAAGTGAAATGTTTATTGCATCGTACCTCATACCCCTTATATAAACTCCTCAAGCTAATGAATCTTGGTACAGAAATATATCTCCATCATCAACACTCCTCTATGCTGGGGAAGCCCATAAGGCCCTAACCACTCAACACTATGAAATTCTGGACTTGAGCTTTTGACTCCAGTTCACATTGCTGCATCTTCACTTCAACTGCATCGTTTACTATTACATCCTACAGTGTTCTCATTGATTGACAACTGGCTCATTTCTCTCACGGCTTCCACTTCCATGCTTATGTTGAGATCCTTGGACTGTATTGTCTCGACATTGTCAGGACTCCTCAACCTGGAGGCATCTTCAGAATATATTAATATGTGGAAGGCCCATAGCTCAGAGGGCCATCAACGTGGTTAGGAAATCACCACTCTGGAAAGTTTCTGGCCGAAGCTGTGGTTTTCATACCTTTGCAGCCGCTTTATGCACCCAGTGAGATAATGCCCTGATGGCCTTATAGCTTGATGCCAGGACGTCGGTGCCAATGTGCTGCCAGCCTCATCACTCAGCGGGACACCAGTCTGATGCTGGTGATGTCCTCAGCCTGCCCCCAAGTGTGTTTTTGTGGATGTGGGCGTCATTGGTTAGGCCAGCATATAGCCCATCCCTAGTTGCCCTTCAGAAGGTGGTGATGAGTTGTCTTCTTGAACCGTGTAGGTACACCCACTGTGCTGTTAGGGAGGGAGTTCTATGATTTGGGCCCAACGACAGTAACGGAACGTCAATATATTTCCAAGTCAGTGCGGTGAGTGACTTGGTGTGGAACTTCCAGGTGATGGGGTTCCCAGGTATTTGCTGCTCTTATCCTTCTAGATGGTAATAGCTGTAGATTTGGAAGGTGCTGTCTAAGGAACCTTGATGAGTTCCTGCAATGCATCTTGTAGATGGAACACAAGGCTGTCACTGCTCGTTGGTGGTGGAGAGTTTGAATGTTTGTGGAAGGGGTAGCAATCAAGCGGGCTGCTTTGTCCTGGATGGTGTCGAGCTTCTTGAGTGTTGTTGGAGCTGCACTCATCCAGGCAAGTGGAGAGTATTCCTGGATGAGTGCAGCTATAACAACAGTCTAAACCTGTCCTCCCACATTCAAGTTTCTAGATGATTCCCAGAATGTTGATCGTGAGAGATTCAGCAATCCTAATGCCATTGAACGTTAAGGGGAAATGGTTGGATTCTCTCTTGTTGGAGATGGTCATTGCCTGGCACTTGTGTGGTGCGAATGTTATTCCCACTTATTAGCCCAAAGCCTGAATGTTGGCTGGATTGGATTTGTCCTGCTTTTTGTAAACAGGTCACATCTGGGCAATTTTCCACATTGCTGGGTATATGCCAATGTTGTAGCTGTACACGAATACTTGGCTACGGACATGGCTAGTTATGGAGCATAGTTATGGAGCATAAGTATTCTGTACTATTGTTAGAATGTTGTCAGGGTCTTTGCAGCATACAGTGCCTTCAGCCGTTTCTTGATATTATATGGAGTGGATTGAATTGGCTGAAGACTGGCATCTGTGATGCTGGGGGCCTCAGGAGGAGGCTGAGATGGACCACCCACTCGACACTTCAGGCTGAAGATGGTTGCAAGTGCCTCAGCCTTGTCTTTTGTACAAATACGCAGGCCCCCCCCCATCATTGAGGATGGCGATATTTGTTGAGCCTTCTCCTCCATTCAGCTGTTTTATTGTACACCACCATTCATAACTGGAGATGTAAAATTCAGTCCATCCTCTTTCCCCATGAAGACAGCTGCAAGGCAGCATGGACATCTACAGATAGCATATAACAAATTGATCATTCCCTCCACTCAAATCTTCTTTACTCTGTCTTTGTCTTTTTATAGGGCTGATATTATCATTCCAAGCACAAAGTGCATTCCAATCACTTGAGCGTGTTATTTCACTGCACTTACCTCACTTTGATGTGGTCAATTTCTTCAAACATTGAGGTTTCATCATTTAGGCCACTGAACCGTTAAGGGAGATGAGTGAATCAAAGCTGCAGATGGTTTGCAGAAACTGTCAATCACAGACCACTACTAGAAATGTATGAATGGGGGGCAGCAGAATGGTTAGCACTGCTACCTCACAGCATCAGGGACCCGGGTTCAATTAATGCCTTGGGTGAGGATCTGTGTGGAGTTTGTGCATTCTCCCTGTGTCTGCACGGGTTTCTTCCGGGTGCTCTGATTTCCTCCCACAGTCTAAGGATGTGCAGGTTAGGTGGATTGGACATGATCAATTGGCCCTTAGTGTCCAGAAATGTGTAGGTTCGGTTAAGGAGATATTGGGATAGGGTGGAGTGCTTTTTCAGAGGGCTAGTGCAAACTCGATGGGCCTCCTTCTGCACTGTAGGGGTCTATTTGTAGCCCCCCATCAGATGGAGGATCAGTACGGGGGCGGTGTCAACTTTCTGTTTGTAAGACCAGACCGATCCTGCCGACATAGCCGCAGGATCAGAGAATCCAGCCCAAAGCCTTCCACAGAGAGAATCCAGCCCATTGTGTTTCATTGCAGGAACCTCTAATGTAAAGGGGGAGGAAAGTTTTGTTTATTCATGTTTGTTCCTAATTGGAACAAGGTCACTTTAAGATCATGTATTGATGACGTCATCAGCTGTCTCCGTGGGGAAATGGGCAGTCTATCCTAACAGTCTAAACACCTTTCCAATAAAGCTCTTGTTTGTACCTTCTTAGTCTGCCTATCCTTTAAAAATACCAGAGACATGTTGATTGGGTAGTTATCCATCTCGTTGAGAACTTCTGTTAATTTATCCCGTGAAGCACAGTTCATACATTGCAAAAACTAGTTTGAAGTTTCATGTAAATGTTGAGCAGAAAGTCCTTCAGGCACCTGGGGTTCGTGTTGTTGTAGGCTTTAGTTGTTATTCTTAATACAATTCCCCAGGGAACTCACAACAACAGGAGTCTGATTCTAAGACTGACTCCTTCCCATTTCTGTTTCAGTAGAAAGCAGAGTTTATATGACCGGGTTGCTGGCCCTATGCACCACAACCATCTTCCTTTACACAGATTTGGGACCAGTTTGAGGGTCTGTTGTTAATATCGTATAGGTAAAATAAGGTAGAGTAATACAGTTCCCAAATGTTTAAATGAAGAGGTGTGCAATGGGTGTGAATGTGACAGATGGTGAGCTAATAATAATAATAATCTTTGTTGTCACAAGTAGGCTTACATTAACACGAACGACGTTATTGTGAAAAGCCCCTAGTCACCACATTCCGGCACCAGTTCGGGTACACTGAGGGAGAATTCAGAATTTCAAATTACCTAACAGCACGTCTTTCGGGACTTGTGGGAGGAAACCGGAGCACCCGGAGGAAACATACATAGAAAATGGAAGAAGTCGGCCTTTCTAACCTGCTCCGCCATTCATTATGATCATGGCTGATCATCAAGTTCAATACCCTGATCCCACCTTCCCCTCATATTCTTTGATCTCTTTAGCCCCAAGAGCCACATCTAATTCCTTTTTGAAATTACACAATGTTTTGGCCTCAACTACTTTCTGTGGCAGCGAATTTCACAGATTCACCACTCTCTGGGTGAAAAATTTCTCCTCACTTCAGTCCCAAAAGGTTGACCCCTTACCCTCAAACTATGACCCCTAGTCCTGGACTCCCCAACATCGGGTACACTCTTTCTGAATCTACCCTGTCAAATCCTGTTAGAATTTTATAAGTTTCTATGAGATCCCCTCTCACTCTTCTAAACTCCAATGAATATAATCTTAACCAATTTAGTCTCTCCTGATATCCCAGGAATCAGTCTGGTAAACCTTCGCTGTGCTCCCTCCACAGCAAGCACGTCCTTCCTCAGATAAGGAGACCAAAACTGCACAAAATACTCCCGGTGTGGCCTGACCAATGCCCTGTACAATTGTAGTAAAACATCCCTATTCCTATACTCAAATCCTCTCGCGATGAAAGCATACCCTCTAATCTCCGAATTATCCCAAGGGCCATATTCAAGTGAATATAGGAACATAGGATAAGATTTCTGGGGAATTGGGGTGAATTCTGGGGCATGAAAGACCAATTCATGAGGCTGGATTTCACACTCTGCCAGCGGGTGTGAAGGAGGGGAGCTTGTATAATCCCGCTGCCCTATCTGTACGCAACTGTAATGGGGGCCGGGGGGGGTGGGGGGGGGGGTGGGGAGACCGGTGGGTGTTGGTGAAGACATGGGTAGTATACCCACCCATCCTGGGCCCATTGTGTGCATAGGAGAGACAAAAAGCAAGAGACACAAAATTACTACAGAAAAAATGGTTAAAAAATGGGAAGCATTGGTTAGGGGAAAATGTGGAACAATCTAAAATGGATTTGGAGTGCATGTGTAGAAATGCATGGTGTGGTTAAATAAAGGTTGGAGAGCTGCGACCATAGGCTGCCATGTGGAATCATGAAATGGTGGCAATAAGAGAGCTAGCACAAGGAAGGAGATTAGAAATTTAATGTCCTGGAATAGTAACAATGTAAAAGACAAAGAGAAGAAAGAATTCCTGAAATAGGTACAAGAGAACTTTCTTAACCAGAGTGTCTCTAGTCCAATGTGGAAGGGAGCAGCGCGGGATCAAGCGCTTGCTTCAAAAATGGCACCCTGGTCTCTGTGGCACTATGAGGTCCCCCTTACCGGAGTGACAGCGTAAACACTGCCCACTCATTTTATTTTCCTCAGAAGATCTGGAGAGAAGACTGATCGGAGCAATTGGAAAGTTACAGTCTAAGCCTGACACTTTGCCAAATTCTGGTAAGATTCCACACATGGCGATGAAAATGAGTCAGAAAAGAAGGGTTGCGACAAATTTAAGATAAAAAACATAGTTGAGAATCAAGCCAAATATAGAAAGTACAAAGGGCATCTAAAAAATTAAACAAGAGAGAATGAAGAGAGAGTATGAGAACGGATTAGTGGCTGACATAAAAGGGAAGCCTAAGTTTTCAAAACATATAATTAGTAAAAGGTTAGTCAAAGCAAAGGGGCGGGGCTGATTAAGGACCAAAAAAAGGAGACCTTCTCGAGGAGGCAGAGGGTTAAGATACTAAATGCATATTTCGAATCTGTCTTCACTAGAGGCGAGGACTCTGTCAATGTAGCTGTAAAGGAAAAGGAGAAGGCAGTAGTAATGTTGAATGGGATAAAAATCGGAAAAAAGAAAATTCTTCCACGCGGTCTAACAATTCCAATGATTGCTGATTGAATTAAACCGCATGTTCCTTTGGTTTTTCATTATAGATACAGTACAGACCAGTCCGTGCTTTCAAAATCCGGAACAAATTCTACTGTTAGATGTGCTCCCGCGATTGGGCACTTGCTGAACAATCATGAGTGCACTAATAGCTACGCTAACAACCAATTTAAGATCATCAGTCATGCTCATAACAAGAATCATTTAAGCTTACTGTACATAATGTACATTCATACGCAGGGACCTATTCTCTGGAAACAAAATGTATGTTCAAGTCTTGTGCCTGTATTTGAATTACTCGGGAGCTTGGGGAGCCTGTTGTTTTCTCCATGGTAACGCCTCAACCAGAGTCAACTTGCAACCAATTGCCATGCTTTTCATCAATGAGGACTGCGAGGGATTCCCTAGGGAATCCAGCTACCGGGCCGCCATTTGGAGTGTGCGGCACGATAACGAGGTCCCGTGGCTGGCCACACCTCCTATTCCCAAAAAGAGTTAAGTGCATTCCAATCACCCACCTCCCTTTCATGCTTGAGTGATTTTGAAGTGCTCAGCTGGAAATTGACAGCACTTAACTCTCTTTGAAGTGGTTGATGTTTGTAAACTTTGTGGTCAGGTCACTTCAGAGTTACTGAACTATGTAAAAGATGAATGAATCAAAGCTGACAGCTGTGGGTGTGGAAGCTGTCAATCTCAGCCCATTAAGGGAAATTAACAAATGGCTTGCAGCTCAAGGATCTGAGGGCTTTAAACACAGGTCTCTGCTTTATCTTTCCAGGACATATGGTGCTTCCTCTCTCTGAGCTAGCATGTGTATGCCCAGGTTAGTTTTGAACAGTAATTTTTTTTTACTGGCTGGACTGCTCTCTAGCTCCCAGACAGGTTTATCTTTTCTGGGGCATTCCTGACAAGGGTTTCATTTCTGAGGAGCTTCCAGTCAGGGGTCTGATTTTCAGGGGTCTTCCAGACAGGGGTCTGATTTCCGGGGGTCTTCCAGACAGTCGTCTCATTCCTGCGGGGCTTCCAGACCGGGGTCTCAATTCTATGGGGCTTTCTGACAGGGGTGTAATTTCTGGGGGGTGTCTGTGGGGGTCTCCTTATTTAGGGGGTCTCTCGGGGTTCCCTTATTCAGGAGGTCTCTGTGGGGGTCCCCCTATTTAGGAGGTTTCTGTGAGGGTCCCCCTATTTAGGGTGTCCCTGTGCAGGGTCGCCCTATTCAGACAACCTCTGGGGGTGTCCCCCTATTTAGGTGGTCACTGTGGGGGCATCTCCCTATTTAGAGGTTTCAGGGGGGCCATGGGATGGGCTGGTAGGAGTGGGGTGGGCAGGTCTGGCATTGTGGGGGAGGGGTGGAGGAGGGTGGCCCTTGGATGGACATTGGGGACAGCTCCCTTAAGGCGTTACCCCCTTGGCTCACCGTGATGTCCACCCCGTCAGGGCCATGCTGGGAAATACCAGTAATAATCCGCGCCCACGTGATTCCCAGCCCAGAGGACCGGAGAATCACGTGGGCCAGGATAATATGGTGCCCGGCCCATTAGATGGGTGTAAATGGGTCATTAAGACCGCTTCCAAGCAAAGGGGGTGCCGCAGCACCGCCATCAGATCTGTGCCAGCGCCGATCCCGTTTTTACCCCAGGTGCCCGATTCTCCGCCACATCGGGAACACTGCTAGCCACGGCGGGCGGCAGAGAATTTCACCCCATGGTTATTATTTTTATGTACAAAAGAGTTGCTGTTCTCTAAAATAGAGGCCACCATTGTGAATCAAATTCTGTTTTTATGACATGAGGATCTGCAATGTTTTAACGTGCATTTTCAACCATTTTTCTCTGAAAGGTGAAAACCAGTAGCCTCGTAAATGAATGTTGATGCCTGCAGTATTGAGATTTGCTCCAGTGAACTGTATCAAAAGTGTCAACTCTACCTTGCCCCACAGTGACTCAGACATTTGCTATACTCAGTGAAAGAAAGCTGTATCTTTTCAAACATGCCTCGGTTGCCAAAGGTAAGTGTGAAACCTTGGATGACGAGTGATATTGTAGGCCTCGTCAAAAAGAAAAAGGAGGCATTTGTCAGGGCTAAAAGGCTGGGAACAGACGAAGCCTGTGTGGCATATAAGGAAAGTAGGAAGGAACTTAAGCAAGGAGTCAGGAGGGCTAGAAGGGGTCATGAAAAGTCATTGGCAAATAGGGTTAAGGAAAATCCCAAGGCTTTTTACACGTACATAAAAAGCAAGAGGGTAGCCAGGGAAAGGGTTGGCCCACTGAAGGATAGGCAAGGGAATCTATGTGTGGAGCCAGAGGAAATGGGCGAGGTACTAAATGAATAATTTGCATCAGTATTCACCAAAGAGAAGGAATTGGTAGATGTTGAGTCTGGAGAAGGGGGTGTAGATAGCCTGGGTCACATTGTGATCCAAAAAGACGAGGTGTTGGGTGTCTTAAAAAATATTAAGGTAGATAAGTCCCCAGGGCCGGATGGGATCTACCCCAGAATACTGAAGGAGGCTGGAGAGGAAATTGCTGAGGCCTTGACAGAAATCTTTGGATCCTCGCTGTCTTCAGGGGATGTCCCGGAGGACTGGAGAATAGCCAATGTTGTTCCTCTGTTTAAGAAGGGTGGCAGGGATAATCCCGGGAACTACAGGCCGGTGAGCCTTACTTCAGTGGTAGGGAAATTACTGGAGAGAATTCTACGAGACAGGATCTACTCCCATTTGGAAGCAAATGGACGTATTAGTGAGAGGCAGCACGGTTTTGTGAAGGGGAGGTCGTGTCTCACTAACTTGATAGAGTTTTTCGAGGAGGTCACTAAGATGATTGATGCAGGTAGGGCAGTAGATGTTGTCTATATGGACTTCAGTAAGGCCTTTGACAAGGTCCCTCATGGTAGACTAGTACAAAAGGTGAAGTCACACGGGATCAGGGGTGAACTGGCAAGGTGGATACAGAACTGGCTAGGCCATAGAAGGCAGAGGGTAGCAATGGAGGGATGCTTTTCTAATTGGAGGGCTGTGACCAGTGGTGTTCCACAGGGATCAGTGCTGGGACCTTTGCTCTTTGTAGTATATATAAATGATTTGGAGGAAAATGTAACTGGTCTAATTAGTAAGTTTGCAGACGACACAAAGGTTGGTGGAATTGCGGATAGCGATGAGGACTGTCTGAGGATACAGCAGGATTTAGATTGTCTGGAGACTTGGGCGGAGAGATGGCAGATGGAGTTTAACCTGGACAAATGTGAGGTAATGCATTTTGGAAGGGCTAATGCAGGTAGGGAATATACAGTGAATGGTAGAACCCTCAAGAGTATTGAAAGTCAAAGAGATCTAGGAGTACAGGTCCACAGATCACTGAAAGGGGCTACACAGGTGGAGAAGGTAGTCAAGAAGGCATACGGCATGCTTGCCTTCATTGGCCGGGGCATTGAGTATAAGAATTGGCAAGTCATGTTGCAGCTGTATAGAACCTTAGTTAGGCCACACTTGGAGTATAGTGTTCAATTCTGGTCGCCACACTACCAGAAGGATGTGGAGGCTTTAGAGAGGGTGCAGAAGAGATTTACCAGAATGTTGCCTGGTATGGAGGGCATAAGCTATGAGGAGCGATTGAATAAACTCGGTTTGTTCTCACTGGAACGAAGGAGGTTGAGGGGCGACCTGATAGAGGTATACAAAATTATGAGGGGCATAGACAGAGTGGATAGTCAGAGGCTTTTCCCCAGGGTAGAGGGGTCAATTACTAGGGGGCATAGGTTTAAGGTGAGAGGGGCAAAGTTTAGAGTAGATGTACGAGGCAAGTTTTTTACGCAGAGGGTAGTGGGTGCCTGGAACTCACTACCGGAGGAGGTAGTGGAAGCAGGGACGATAGGGACATTTAAGGGGCATCTTGACAAATATATGAATAGGATGGGAATAGAAGGATACGGACCCAGGAAGTGTAGAAGATTGTAGTTTAGTCGGGCAGTATGGTCAGCACGGGCTTGGAGGGCCGAAGGGCCTGTTCCTGTGCTGTACATTTCTTTGTTCTTTGTTCTTTGTTGAAATCCTCACCAAACTCCTTGCAACCGCCGTGATCTGAAATTGTGCTTTTTTGTTAACAAAGTGTTTGCCTTCAGGAAGGTGAGATTTGTTTCCTGGTCATGAAAGGAATGAAATCAGTAAGCCTGAATATGTTCCAGTACAACAAATTATTCAGGGGTAATGCAATCAAGAGTGATTAGGGTTGGCAGTAACCTCCAGCCTTGTGTGTTACTGTTTGCCAAAACACTAACCACAAAAAAAAGTACAGTCCCAAGACAGTACAGGAAAACAGACAATAGGGAGATATTCAGCCTAGAACTCCTTAAACAGGATCCTGTGATTTCTATGTTGCCTGTATTGAATTCTCTATAAGATTTTTAAGCGCAATTATTTGATTTCATTGTTACAAAACTAAATATGACTGACATATTACTGTTATCCATTTTAATTGGACCTACGACATATTGCTTCCGCACCCTTGGAGGATTTCTTTATATCCTCATATGACATCATGATAATTAAATTGTAAATTAATGATATAGACTTAAAATTGAACTGCTATGATGATTGTGGAATCTTGATAGGCTACAGCACAGAAGAAGTCCATTCAGCTCACCATGCTCGCAGCCACTCCTTATTTGAGATATCTAATTAGTTCCAGTCCCCTGCTCTTTTCCTGCAGCCTTATCGGTGTTTTCCCTTCAAGTGTTCATCCGCTTCTCCTTTGCATGTTGACTATTGAATCTGACTCCGCCACACTTTCAAGCAGTATAGAGATCACAACAACTTGCTGTGTAGAAAAACTCATTCCTCACCTCACCTATCATAGAATCATTGAATCCCTACAGTGCAGAAGGAGGCCTTTTGGCCCATCAAGTCTGCACCAATCCTCTCAAAGAGCACCCCACCTAGTACCAATCCCCTACCCAATCCCCCAAGGAATAATTTATCATGGCCAATCCTCCTAACCTGCACATCTTTGGACTGTGGGAGGAAACGGGAGCACCCGGAGGAAACACAGGCAGACACGGTCCTTTGGTTACTGATGTTTCTGCCGTTGGAAACAGTTTCTTCCCTCTTATTTACCATTCATGATGTTGATCCACTTAATAGGTTCACCTCTAAGGATAACAACCCCAGCATCTCCAATCTCGGTGAATAATGGCAGTCCCTGATTCATGGTACCAGTCTAGTAAATCTCCTCGTGAAGTCCTTGACATCCTTCGTAATGTGTCGTTTGAACGCAACGTTTTTCATTGGAATCGCTTGGGTACCACGAGGCTCTACTGCTAGATTCTCCACAGTTTCTGAATCTACCCAGGTTCAGCGGCAGTTTTGCTTTCGTGAAAGTCCACGAATTCTGTGTCGGCGTCAACTCTTCGGGCTGGATTCTCCGATTTTGCGACTATGTCCAGAGGAAGCGTCTGGTCTTACAACCAAAAAGTCAGCGCCGCCCCCGCACCGATGCTCCGCCCAGTGGGGGTTAGCAGTCACACCACATAAAGCACCCGGCTTTACCTGCAGATACGGAAGGAGAATGGCCAGGTCCATGGCCGTGCATGTGCACGGTGGCAGCCTGCAGAGGCCGCGCCGTACAACATGGCGCCTGCCACGTGCGGACCCGGCCTGCCAAAAACTGGCCCCCTGTAACCAGCCTCGCCACCCCCGGACCACCCCCCATCAGTCCCCCCAGCCCCCGCCGAAGGCCTCCATGCCAGTGGAATGGCTCCCCCACGACTGTGGCGGCGCTGGACTCAGTTCGCAGCCACCATGCGAGGTTCCCGATGAAAACCCATAAATATTCCACGCCGTCGGGAACTCGGACCATCGGCACGGAGCATTGGGGGAGGGCCTCAGGCGACATCATGAGGCCACCCAGACAGCGTGCGGCGTACGCTTTGAGTATGCCGTTTTTGAGGGGGTGGAGCATCGCAAAAGCGCGCCGCCCCTGATTTCGGCACAAACGGGGATTCTCCACCCGATCGCCAAACGAGATTTTGGCGTCGGCGACCGGAGTATCTTGCTCTCTATCTTTGAAGTGATGTTGCACTGTGTCCCAAAGTCATACCCCAGAGGTCATGGGAAAACTGTGCCAACAAAGATTCCAGTTTTCCATATTTTATCCCCACTTCTCATTTTCCAGGATCCCCTTACTTGGAAATAGTCCAAATTCACTTCTTCCATTGGCTTAGCTTGCGAGTCATCTTGCACACTCACCTCTGTAACTAAAGCCAAATAGACTAAAATCAAATGCTCATCCTTGTTTCCCTGGTCTCCTGAGTTTACATTCCATTGTGAACAAATAATACATTTTCTTTAGATACAGAGCAGGCACAAAGTCACATCCTCTTGTTAATAATGCATTTATCATAAACATTCACATGAACATACACCCACCCACCCATTCTTACAAATACTTAAACCATTAAGAACAATTCCTACAACTACTTAAACCATTAAGAACAAATGTTAAAAAGCATTTCCTATCATAATATCAAAACAGAAGGAATAGTTTCCTTCTAATACAGATATCCTACTCAACAAATACAGTTAATCAATTGAATCAATGCATGATTTTAGTTATCCAAAGTTCAAACTACTTCTCAGCTTCAAAGCTGATAACAAAACCTGTTAATTACAAAGTCATAAAACAATTAAATGCAGCTTCTCACAAACAACAGCCCTCCTGTAAAGTATCTCAACTGCCTTGACTGCCCATTGTCGCACTAACAGAAATTCAAAATGAACTATTTAATTTAAAATGGGATTAAATGGGCAGCACGGTGGCGCAGTGGTTAGCACTGCAGTCTCCCGGAGCCGAGGTCCCAGGTTGAATCCCGGCTCTGGGTCACTGTCCGTGTGGAGTTTGCACATTCTCCCCGTGTTTGTGTGGGTTCCGCCCCCACAACCCAATGATGTGCAGAGTAGGTGGATTGGCCACGATAAATTGCCCCTTAATTGGAAAGAAATGAATTGGGTACTCTAAATTTATTTTTTTTAAAAGGCGATTAAATAATAAAATCCTTAGATGTTCCAGACCAACAACAAACTCTAACAATGAGTGACATATTTAATTGTACAATGTGTTGGTGGATATATGTTCATATGAAAACATGTGCAAGGGATGTCGTCCACACCATCAACTGACTCAATTCCAGGTCAGGATGGGTTATAAACAGTCCGCCTCTGCAGGCAGGGAGAACTGGTACCGATTGGTAGAGGTGATTATTACGGACAGGAGGGGGTTTAATTTAAACAGCCTGATTTCCCATCTCACCATAAACAGTAAGATGCTTTGATTTTGATATCTTTATAAGGAGTGGCGTATTTTCCAACCCCTCAGTTTTGGTGTGATCAAACTTCTATTTTAACGCCACAGCAAACTTGAGAGAAAGGCAAGCTCAGAGGTTTTGCTAATTCACACACACTCAAATGCAAGAGGGGAGGGGGGATCACAAAGTAGCTTGCTTTTCACTCGTACAATAAATGAGGGCGAGTAGAGAAAGAAAGAATTATGTGGCAAGGACCACAAAATTATTTTCATGTGAGTCCAGAATCAAAAATCCAATGGTGTATTCCTTCGCAGAAGTCAGTTGGCTGAACTGATGCTGGATTATCAGAGATTATCACAGAATTTACAGTGCAGAAGGAGGACATTCGGCCCATCGAGTCTGCACCGGCTCTTGGAAAGAACACCCTACACAAGGTCAACACCTCCACCCTATCCCCATAACTCAGTAACCCCACCCAACACTAAGGGCAATTTTGGACACGAAGGGCAATTTAGCCTGGCCAATCCACCTAACCTGCACATCTTTGGACTGTGGGAGGAAACCGGAGCACCCGGAGGAAACCCACGCACACACGGGGAGGATGTGCAGACTCCGCACAGGCAGTGACCCAAGCCGGAATCGAACCTGGGACCCTGGAGCTGTGAAGCAATTGTGCTATCCACAATGCTACTGTGCTGCCCTCACTGTTCACTGTTCACTGTTCCAGTCGAGTTGACTTTCACAATTAGATAGGCACTCAGAGGTGAATTAACCTTGTATGTGATGGCATAGAAGTTCAGAAGAAACATTGTGGATAAGCCTGGATCAAACTCTTTTTCTGAACCACTGCTTGCTAGATGGAAGAGGTCAACTGGGCTTTGCAGCTCCACAAGGCAATATTACAAGTTCCCCAGTGAGGGGGGCATGTCACATGACTCCTACCTCTCCCCTTTGGCTTTGACAAGGGATGCATATTCTTTTGTCTGGGCTTCTGAGATTGCTACAATTCCAATCATTAATAATTACACAGGATGTTGGAGGACTCTTCGTCCTACCAGACTATTTTCAATACACATTTCTTCGATACTAGGAGATTGGCTCCTATTGTTTGAAGGTCACAGACATGGCTTCAGTAATTTTTAAAATATTGTCAGCTTTAACATTTTAAGAGGTAGCCATATGATGCGATATACATATATTTCATGAAAATATAGTGCAAAGTCTTAGGTCTGTGACATCACCACCTGCAGGACCATCTGGAAAATGTTTATGCAACTCGCACCTTCCATCCCCCTTGACAACATCCATTGCATGATCCCCATCACTCTCCCCTTCAATCTGTTAATAATGGCCGTAAATCCCCATCACTCCCTTTCCCATTCACAAAGATGTCTCACCACAAAGGGCGGCCTTGTGGTTTATTGATGCCTCCTTGCAAGTTCTCCTCCAGACTGCCCAGGAAAGGCGGGATGTCCTCCTCCAGGGATATGAATAGGGCACCCGCCTTCTTGACTGAGGCAGTCTGGATGGAGATCACAGAGCAGCTGAGCAGCTATGGAATCCATGCAAGATTCTGAGTTCAGTGTCACCTACAGATGAATGACCAGCCACGGTGATTGGCAATGTTGTGTTGCTTCAACAGGTCTTTCATGAAAGTATCAAGCCAAGGGACTTTGCAAATGGTGTCTCTTCACATGCTAATCAATTTCTCATGCAAGAGAAGAAGACATCAATGCCAGGGAGTGGGCCAAGTCAGGAAGGTGAGTAGCCAAGCTGAAAGTGACCATGCCTTTAGAGTCTTGGAAAGTGCTGGAGAACAGGGAGGACTAGGCAGCCAGCAGAGTGAGATTGTCTCCAAGCTGGGGTTGAGACATCGGCACATTAGAGACACATGTAAAACTGTGGTTTTGTGATCGACTGAGCTGCTCCTTAATGTTTGTCTTCTTTTTCTCCACTGCAGGTCATCACCACAGGCTGAGAAGGCCAAATTTGATGTGTTAACAGACAACTACACCGCTGATGAAGATGAAGAACACCCAGAGAATGCTCCATTTTCTGTCTCTCACTCATCCTCCACCAGCACAGTTACATTCATTTCGGTTTTTCAGGATTTGTTTGTAGATTCAGGGGCATATGTTGGTGATCCAGGAACGGAGGGAGGCTGTGTGAGCGAAGGTCTCTGACAGTGGGAGGACTGTTGGGCATCAGGCCACTTGGAACTGCAAGCTGATGACAAGCCCCTGGTCTTGGCCACAATAGGTCTGCTGGAGATGCAGAACCAGGTGGGGAAAATCTGACAGAGGTGCCGGAGATTATACAGAATCTTGCTTGGATAGAGGAGGAGTCAATCCAAGACTTGATTTTTGCTACGGCTACAGCATATGAGTACATGGTTTCCTCCATGGAGATGTTGGTGACCATTGGAGAGCCAGGTCTTCCCTGTGACCCATATGTATGAGGACTTGCATTCTGGCCATGGGCCCAATGCAGAAGGCCCAGGTGAGATGGGAACGAAGCACCTGGACCTCCTTTGAGGTGCCTCTTCACCTCAGGGATACAGAGAGATGCTATTGTGCAACAAGTGGGAGAAAGAGTGCCAACCAGTTGCTCTGGGGCCAACCTCTCGGGGCACACCCAGGGTGGCCAGCGACTACCCCTCTGCCAGTGACTTCAGGACCTCCAGTGAGCGAGGCTGAGGCGGGTGTTCCAGCACATTTGCATAGTTCCTTTTTGGTGGTCACAGTCAACTACCAATTGACAATGCAGCTGGCTGTTCCCAGGGAGCCAATGTCCAAGTGTGTGCAGTCAATGGCACCCTGTACCTTATAGCCCCAAAGGAGGGGTGAGGTCCTGAGTTAAGATAAACAATCAAAAAGAGAATGAGTCACATCTTAGCAACTTCAGATTCAGAGGACAAATATGATGGAACTTAGCCAACCTACCCAAACTTCCATCCTTCAAGAGTAGAATCAGTGAGCAGCATGGAAGATTAACATCTGCTACAGCACTCAAAGCATATTTATGCTCACGGAAATTTAGCAAAGCTGGATTGTAAATACTTAGCAACGCTGGAAACAGTATTGTCATTCAAATGGCCTTTTCTAATTAAGGAGCAAGCAACATTAGCTCCGCACTGTCTGTGCGGAGTCTGCACATCCTCCCCGTGTGTGCGTGGGTTTCCTCCGGGTGCTCCGGTTTCCTCCCACAGTCCAAAGATGTGCAGGTTAGGTGGATTGGCCATGCTAAATTGCCCTTAGTGTCCAAAATTGCCCTTAGTGTTGGGTGGGGTTACTGGGTTATGGGGATAGGGTGGAGGTGTGGGCTTGGGTAGGGTGCTCTATCCAAGAGCCGGTGCAGACTCGATGGGCCAAATGGCCTCCTTCTGCACTGTAAATTCTATGATCTATGATCTAAAAGTGTAAACAACCTTGTCCATCCATGCAACTGACTAAATGGCAGCAACAAATAAAACTGAAGTTATTTTCAGGTCCCTAGGCTGTGTTGCATTTTTCTTTTCTCTATAACTAAAGATTACCCCCTTTTCCTTTACAATTTACACCTATGGGTATGATGACTCAAAGGCTTTTGATAGGTTCTATTGTTGAGACTTTCCATATCATTCTGTGATAATAATGAAACAAACATGAATGAGATGGATGCAGTGCGTGTATTAATTAAACATGTGATTGAAATCGAGATTAGCTGAGCTAAAACATTTAATTGACAGATTAGTTGAAATTAATTGGAAAAATTTATAAGTGTCATTTTAGGATCGATTGGCGGTGTGTTTCTCGACGGTCGCATTGGCGAGATCGCCACCTACCCCCCCAGCACTGGGGCAACAGCTCTGGTGCCCTAGACCTCCATGCGGAAAATGGAAATGGCTACTCACCTCCTCAGCGACCAGATCCACTCCGGGCATTGCAATGGTCAAATCGTGCACTATGTTTTTAACTTGTTGAATAGCTGTAATTATTTTAGTTTCAAATAAACCAGCTGAACCGTTTTTAGGTAATGGTGTACTATTTTTCCCAATACTAAAGTGCCTAAAGAATGGAGTGGGCACCGCACATATTCACCAGTCAGTGATTTAGAACAATTTAGGGTTAATTTTTAGATCTGGGCTATCTTAACATATAGAACCATAGAATCCTTACATTGTAGAAGTAGACCATTTGGCCCATCGAGTCTGCACCAACACTCTGAAAGAGCAGCCTACCTAATAATAATAATCTTTATTAGTGTCACAAGTAGGCTTATATTAACACTGCAATGACGTTACTGCAAAAATCCCCTAGTTGCCAAACTCTGGCGCCTGTTTGGGTACACTGAAGGAGAATTCAGAAGGTCCAATTCACCTAACAAGCACGTCTTTCGGGATTTGTGGGAGGAAACCGGAGCACCCGGAGGAAACCCACGCAGACACAGGGAGAACGTGCAGACTCCACACAGACGGTGAACCAAGCTGGGAATCGAACCTGCGACTCTGGCGCTACGAAGTGACAGTGCTAACCACTGTGTTACCGTGATTAGGCCCACTCCGCCACCCTATCCCCGCAGGGCAGCTCCTTAGCACAGTGGTAGCACTGTTGCTTCACAGCTCAAAGTCCCAGGTTCGATTTCCGGCTTGGGTCACTGTCTGTGCGGAGACTGCACGTTCTCCCCGTGTCTGCGTGGGTTTCCTCCGGGAGCTCCGGTTTCCTCTCACAGTCCAAAGATGTGCAGGTTAGGTGGGTTGGCCATGCAAAATTGCCCTTCATGCCCAAGAAGGTTAGGTGGGGTTACTGGGTTACGGGGAGAGCGTGGAGGTGTCGGCTTAAGTCGGGTGCTCTTTCCAAGGGTCGGTGTAGACTCGATTGTCCAAATTGCCTCCTTCTGCACTGTAGTTTCTATGATTCTATGATTCCATGAGCCCTACCTAACCTGCACATCCCTGGACACTCAGGGCCAATTTTATCATGGCCAATCCACCTAACTGCAGATCATTGGATTGTGGGAGGAAACCAGGGCACTCAGAGGAAACCCACGCAGACATGGGGAGAATATGCCAACTCCGCAAAGACAGTTACCCAAGGCTGGGATTGAACCTAGGCCTTGGAGCTGAGAGGCAGCTAACCGCAGTGCTACCATGCCACCTGTATTTTGTACAGAATAATAATGGAGGTTTTAGATCATGATCGAACTGGGGCTTCTATGGAAATTGATCCAAATGTGTTGGAAAGGGCCTAAACGGTAATGCCATTGGCTCCTGTAACATCTTTATCCATCTTAGCATCAATTCCATGTAACTATAGACAATTTACCTTAGCCCCAATGATAGCAAAATAATTGAATCACTATTCAAAGGTGCAAAGAAAACTTGAAGCTGAGAATACAATACAGAGCAGGTTTTCATGTCGTGTTTGGCCAATCTTATCGCACTGTTTGGAAAAGTGACAAAAAGACTAGACAAGGGTAATATGGTAAATGAAATGAAATGAAAATCGGTTATTGTCACAAGTAGGCTTCAAATGAAGTTACTGTGAAAAGTCCCTAGTCGCCACATTCCGGTCCCTGTTCAGGGAGGCTGGTATGGGAATTGAACCGTGCTGCTGGCCTGCCTTAAAAGTCAGCTCTTTAGCCCTGTGCTAAACCAGCCCCTAGATGTCAAATATTTGGATTTGGTTTTTTTTAAATTTAGAGTACCCAATTCAATTTCTTTCCAATTAGGGGGCAATTTAGCATTGCCATTTCACCTACTCTGCACATCTTTGGGTTGTGGGGGTGAGACCCACGCAGGCACAGGGAGAATGTGCAAACTCCATATGGACTGTGACCCGTGGCCGGGATCGAACCCAGGTCCTCTGCGCCGTGGGACAGCAGAGCTAACCACTGTGTTGCCGTACCACCCATATATTTGGATTTGTAAAAGACCTTCAATAAGGTCCTACATAGTAGGCTTATGACCAAGGTGTTATGGGCCAGGGTTTAGAGAACCCCAAAGTGTATCACGGAGTTCACCTGACCCACAACTTTTAATAGATTTTGGTTATGGGGAGCACAAGGGCCCACTTTACTGGTGTGATGCAACAGAGATCTAAAAGTATTTTTAAACAAAAAACAATGTTTATTCTATGAATCCCATTAACATTTTTAAACACACACAGTAAACATCTTAGCAACCATCAACTAAAATACTCCCCCAAAGAATACAGTACTCTATAAGTAACCCTTAATCTTTCCTTACAACATCCATAAGACAAAAGACCCTTTTTAACACAGAGATCAGGTTTATATTCACTACTGAGAGCAGTTATCATTTTGAAATCCTCAAATGATCTGGAGACTGTCTTTAGATTTCAGAGAGATCCTTATACAGCTGTTTGCTTTGCCTGAAGACATCCAGCTCTCAAAACAAAAATAAAACACACTGTAGCTGCCTGCTCAAAAACAAAATTGAAAGACAGACAGCCCAGCTCCAACCACTCTCTGACATCACTGCAGCTATCTGACAAATACCCATTCCTTAAAGGTACACGCACTACAGCTATTCCATAAACACCCATTTCTTAAAGGTACTCGCACATGACAAAGGTCAGAGCTCATGGAGTCAGGGAAAGGCAGCAGATTGGATAGCAAGCTGGCTACAAAATCAAAACCAGAGAGCTGGCGGAGGTGCCCCTTTGAAACCTACAGACAACACCAAGAAGTGTAATTAATACAAAGCAAATATGAACAACACAGGAGAATAAAGCTTTCAGAATGGGTGTGGAATTGGCAAATTCATTTCAACATAGGTGAGTGTGAAGTGTAAATTTTGGTGGGAAGACTAAGGAAAGGCTGCATACTGCTTAGGGAAACAAATATTTAAATGTGATCGAGGAACAGAAGGGTCTGTGAATACACAAATCACAAAAAAGTAGCAGCATACTTTAAAACGGCTCTAAAACATAGATAAAACAATCACTGGGGTCCATTCCTAGAGGGACAGAACTAGAAAAGTAGAGAAGATAAACTTGCATTGAACCACACTAGAAATATCATGAACAGCTCTGGTCACCATGGCCTGAATTTTGGGCATGTAATGCACACTGTGTTCCCCTGCACCCACGGTGTCATGGACTGCACTCATGTGACCAACAAGGCTCCAGCCGTTCAGCCCGGTTTCTTTGTGATTGGAAGGGTTACCATTCCATGAACATGCAGATAATATGCTACCACAGGACCTCCCACTGTGGACCATCATGTGCCACAGGCAAAGAGTGCCCTGGGCACTGGCAATTGGAGGACTGCTGGACACCGGGGCCATGCTGAGTCTGAGGCAGATGACCAGCCTTCAGAGTCGTCCATCAGGTGGCAGATTTTGCATGCCCAGCAGGATGTGTGGGAAGAACTGGTGGAGACGCCTGTAGCCATCTGGGATGGCCACTTCCCGATTACAAAGTGGACACTTTGCAAAGATTGCAGGGAAAATGGACAATACTGAGAAAACAAGCAGGTTCAGAGTTTTGTCTGTTGATTGGAGCCACAGCTCCCAGACAAGACCAAAACTGAAGGCAACCATATTGACTGCCATATTTAGCATGCTAATGGCCCGTCCCCGGGAACAAAAGAGTAACATTTAAGTAACCGATACTCAGGCAGACACCCCGGCGCCAGAGGAGACCAGAACAAAGCAGGCCAACAGCCACCTAGGACACGCCCAGCCATCAGGGCACCCACCCCTTTATTGGATGAAATCGATAGGAACGATCGAGAAACGGCCCAATTGATTGGGGCCAAGTTCAAGGCCCGCCCAAAAGCGCGCGAAGCCAATTTGGGTATAAGAAGGATCCCCCAAGAGAGAACCGTTCTCTTGGCTCCGGCTCTCACCGAGACCTGTCCAACAGCAACATCAGAACTAGTAAGTCCAAGCTCAACGCACGCTACCAGACAGACGACCTTAGCTGTTCCCCTTCACCACTTCGACCCCAGCAGCCTCAGAACCGAAAAACGCCATTGTTCCTCTGACTGAGTGGGCGCCCGAAGCTAAGTATAGGCTTTAGCAGTAGTGATAGTTTAGTCTGTAGTATTTGTGCACGAGTATATTTAACTGTGTGTAAATAAATAAGCATTTGACTTTGAACTAACTAACTGGTGTATCGAGTCTTTGATCAGTATTCGGTTTGAACCTTGTGGCAGTATCGAAAGATACCTGGTGACTCTAGAGCAAACGTAATTAGAATTAAGGAAGGCGACCAAGTTGACCGCCATATTCAGAGCCAAATAAAGAGAGAAACATTTAGCAACATTTACTGGCGACATCTGACGGGACTTGACCTAGAAGTGGACTAGTCACTCCGAGAGAACCCAAATTTGAATTGGAATCCAATTGGAAACAGAAAAACCACGGGCGTCATTCTCCGACCCCCCAGAGGGTCGGAGAATGGCCGTTGGCCGCCGTGAATCCCGCCCCCGCCGGTTGCCGAAGTCTCCGAAGGGTGAAAAGTCGGCGGGGCGTTAATGGCGCCGCTGCCGCGGAGAATGTCACGGGTCTGCGCAAGGCAGCCGATTTTCGGCCTGCCGATATTCTCCCTTCCGGATGGGCCAAAGTCCCGTCGACGTGAACGGTCATCACGGTAAATTAAACCTCCTTTTCATCGGCGTGACCCTGTGCTCCAGGTTCACGCCGACCAGCGTGGAGGTGAGTGACGGCCTGGGGGGTTGGCTCTGGGCATGCGATGGCGTGGCCGCAGTCTGAATGCGTGAGGAGAGGTGTGTCTCGGGTTGTGTGTGTGAGTGTGCGGCGGGGTGGGGGGGTGCTTAGAGTAGGCTGGGCTCCGGGGGAGTGCCGGGAGGGGGTCCGTGCCGGGGAGGGGGATGGGGGTGTCTGTGCCGGGGTGGAGGTTGGGGGGGGGGTCCGTGCTGGGGAGGGGGATGAGGGTGTCCGTGCCGGGGTGGAGGTTGGGGGGGGGGGTCCGTGCCGGGGTGGAGGTTGGGGGGGGGGTCCGTGCCGGGGTGGAGGTTGGGGGGGGGGGTCCGTGCCAGGGAGGGGGATGGGGGGGGTTCCGTGCCGGGGTGGAGGTTGGGGGGGGGTCCGTGCCGGGGAGGGGGATGGGGGTGTCCGTGCCGGGGTGGAGGTTGGGGGGGGGTCCCTGCCGGGGAGGGGGATGGGGGTGTCCGTGCCGGGGTGGAGGTTGGGGGGGGGTGTCCGTGCCGGGGTGGAGGTTGGGGGGGGGGTCCGTGCCGGGGAGGGGGATGGGGGTGTCCGTGCCGGGGTGGAGGTTGGGGGGGGGGGTCCGTGCCGGGGAGGGGGATGGGGGTGTCCGTGCCGGGGTGGAGGTTGGGGGGGGGGTGTCCGTGCCGGGGTGGAGTTTGGGGGGGGGGGTCCCTGCTGGGGAGGGGGATGGGAGGGCAAGTGAGTTGGTCCATCTGGCCAGGTGCCAGCCTCCAACAGTTGGACTCATGCGGTCCATGCCACCTGGCGGGGGGGAGGAGGGGATATGGACAATGATGACATGTCGTCGTTCCCCTCCCCCCACCAGGCCGTCATGTTTTCAGATCATCCAGCGATGTTGGCCGCCATGGCGGCAGCCGCTCATGTCTATGTTGCCCTGGATGAGTAGGAGGAGGAAGAGGAGGAGCGTGCCAGAGAGGCGGCGCAGGCTGCTGCAGAGGGGCAGGCGGCAGCCGCCCAGGCTGGAGGGACACCCGACCGACAGGAGGAGGAGGGGGAGGAGGACGTCGCGGCCCCACGGCAACGGAGGCACCCGAGGGCGCCCCGTGTGTACCGGCCCAGGCAGTCATACCAGGACTTCACGGACCGGGAATGCAGGAGGAGACTCCAGATGAGGCGGGAAACCGTGGCACACATCTGCCACCTGCTGGCACACCTGTCACCGCGTGGCACTGGCGGGGGACACCCTCTCCCCGTGTCCGTCAAGGTTACGGTGGCCCTGAACTTTTATGCAACGGGGTCATTCCAGGCACCGAGTGGGGACCTGTCCGGCATATCGCAGACATCGGTGCACCGGTGCATCCGGGCAGTGACAGATGCCCTATATGCCATGGCGCACCGCTACATCCGCTTCCCCGTGGACCGGGCCAGCCAAGATGCCCGGGCCGTGGGCTTCTCTGCCGTGGCCGAGTTCCCCATGGTCCAGGGCGCGATCGATGGGATGCACGTCGCCGTGCGGCCACCTGCAGATAACAGGGCCGTGTTCAGTAATAGGAACGGGACCTATTCGATGAACGTACAGGTGGTCTGCGACCACCGCATGATGATCCTGCACATCTGCGCCCGTCACCCAGGCAGTGTATACGACTCATTCGTGTTGTCGCGGTCATCCATCCCCGGCATGTACGAGGGACGCCATCCCCGGCTGAGGGGCTGGTTGCTGGGCGACAGGGGCTACCCATTGCGATCGTGGCTGATGACGCCTGTACGGAGGCCACGCAATGAGGCGGAGAACCGCTACAATGATGCCCATGTAGCGACAAGGGGAGTGATAGAGAGGTGCTTTGGCGTGCTGAAGATGCGTTTCAGGTGCCTGGACCTCTCTGGGGGCGCCGTCCAGTATCGGTCAGATAGGGTCGGCCACATCATTGTGGTGTGCTGTGTCCTGCACAACATAGCCCAGCAGAGGGGCGATGTGCCGCAGGCAGAGGAGGGCGGAGTGGAGGAGCAGCAGGAAGAGGCGCAGTCCTCCCCAGATGAGGGGGATGGGGGTAATGGTCAGGGCAGATGGGGTAGACACAGGCGGGTGGCTGTCCACCATTACCGGCTGGCCCAGCGGGCACGGGACAGACTGATAGACGCCCGCTTCACTGACTAGATGGGCGTGGGAATCGGGTAGTATGGCCACAGACTGCACACCATGGCAACAGCCGACCACGCACACCCCCCACCCATCCACCCACCCAGCACCCTCACCCCCCTCCCCAACCCCACCCACCCCACCCGCATGCACACCACCCCCCCCACCCCCCCCATTGCCGGTCCACCTGCGGCACAACGGGCCGGGCTCACACAGTTGCGGGTGGACGCGTGTCTATCGCAGGCCATGGAGGATGATGACAACCCGCCCTGCGGTGAGCTCCTGGCTCTACATCGTTGGACTATGTCTGACCCATGGCCACAGTACCACAATCCACCCGGACCATCCCTGCATGCGGCTGTGACACTGCAGCGCACGGTCCCGTCCTCTGCCCGGGGGATGTTGATGGCGGCCCAGGGGGAAGGGGGCAGACTCACCTGGGGCTGAAGTAAGACCACCCCTCACACACACACTTGCGCTCAACGTACATGACACCCCCGCACACTTTGGACAGAGCACAAAGGCAGCTTCTGTAGGTGTAACATTGACTTTAATAACCAAAGGAGTTCATGCACGTGCCCTAGCCCCTAAAACTCATCTGTGCCCTGCAACCGTGCCAACTTACTCAGTGTCTAATTGTTTGGCCTTACGGGCCCTTTGACTACGTCTACGTGGTTCCCCAGACGGTACAGCAGAACTGGAGGTGGACTCCTGTGATTCCTGCCCTCTGACACTGGATCCCTTTGGCGGCCGTTTCCTGGGGCGTCCTGGCCTAGATGGGCCAGGCTGCGGCCCGGGCGACTGGGATGGCGAGCTGCCAGCCTGTCCTGCCCGTTGCACACCTGATGCACCTGGGACGGAAGGGGGGGAGTCCGAGGTGTCGCGGTGTACCGGGACCTCCCCTACAGAGGGAGCCGGGACGGACCACACCACCTCCTCCTCCCTCGGGGTGCCCGATGGCCCCCAGGCCTCTACAAGGGTGGGGGATGCGAATGGACTGGCCATCCGACGCCCCCCCGACATCTGGCGCTGCCAGTCCTGGAGGCCCGTGCTGGTATCGACAGGGGTCTGCAGGTTTGCAGCCATGGAGCCCAGGGGGTTGGCAAACCCTGTCTGTGACAGTGCGAGGCCGGCTCGCACATGGCCACTGGCGCTGATGCCCTCAGCGATGGCCTGCAGAGACTGGGCCATGGCCTGCAGAGACTGGGCCATGGCCTGCTGAGACTGGGCTATGGCGTTGAGCGCCTCTGCCATCTGGCGCTGGCACTGGCTCATGGCCTCTTGTGAGAGGGCAGCCATTTCCTGGGCCACAGACGCCGCCTGCACGGAAAGCCCCAGGCCTCGCAAACCGTTCCCCATGTCTGACACCGTCGCACCCATTGCCTCCACCGCGGACGCCACCCGTGCGGTGTCGGCCTGGGTGGCACGCATGACCGGCACCACTTCCAGCTCCTGGACGCGGGTGGACTCCTCCACCTGCGACCGCAGCCGCCGCAAGCCGCCCGTCACCCTCTTCGCTTGTCTCCGGGTCGGTGGTTGCATCGGATCTATGTGTGGGTGTGGTAACTCCAGGAACCCGGGATCCATCTGGGCGGCAGATGTTCACTTGGGCTGGGCTGCCCTCCGACCGCCCGGCCCCTCTGCTGCTCCTACCTCCACCTGCTGTACCGGGACGGCTGTGTTGTGCGCACCAGTGAGTGTACCAGACGCCTCATCACTAAAGTGCCCAACCGAGGTGAGTGTTTCTGCGATGGTGGAGGGTGTTGGTGACAGCAGTGGCATTGTGTCGTGCTCTTCGTCCCACTCTGAGTCCATGGCACTTTGGGGTGGCGGTTCGTCTCCACCCATCCACTCTGAGTCACTCTCCGGTATTTCGTCTTCCTGGGTAGTGCTGTCCCGGGTAGTGGTGTCCCGGGTAGTGGTGTCCTGGATAGTGGTGTCCTGGGTAGTGGTGTCCTGGGTAGTGGTGTCCTGGCTCGGATGTGACGGGGGCCTGTGGCTGCCCCCCTCATCGCTGGGTGGTCGCTCCCGCACGTGACGGGGGTGTCGTCTCCCTGTTGCTCCAGGTCTCTCTGTCTCCCGTGGTGTGCGAGGGGCATCCTGCGGGCGTCGCATGCTGGAGGGTGCGGGTGTCTCCATCTCCCGTTGTCTCCGAGGGGCATCCTGCGGGCGTCGCATGCCGGAGGGTGCGGGTCTCTCGCATGCGGTCGGGTGTTCCGGTCGGGTGGGGGGGAGCAGTGCGGCCTTATGAGCCGTCACGCCGTGCAGCACGTATGACGCTGCACGGCGTGAACCACTGCGCAAGCGCGGATCCCGTTACGTCGCTGCTAGCCCATTTCGGGCCGGAGACTATCGACCCATTTTTCCGACGTGACGCAAGTCGGATTTGCGCCGTTTTTTGCGCCGATCGGCGGACTTTCCGCCGATAATGGAGAATTTCGCCCCACAAGTGTGAGAATGATACTGATCAAACCTCCGCGATTCGGAAGTGTGTTAATGCATGCGTACTAACAGGTATATAAGGTAAACCTGAGAGATTTTGTTGCGTAAAACTGTCGGGAGTTTGGTAGGCCGGAAAATAGCGTAAGCCGTGCCCGTGTTTACATTACCACTTTATCACCCCCTGTCCCAAATTCAGTAGAGAATCCAGAGATAGAGAGAAAATGGCAATGAAGGCAATGGAACGCTTTATGAAGCCCCAGGAATTTGAGGTCGCAGCGACCAGTAGAGTAGGACAGTGTCCCGTGTGGGAAGAAGAGATCAGAAAATATCTCAAAGGGAAAGGTGGCCCCTTTGGAGCGAATTCCTCGCGAATGACGAAACAGGTCCCGGGAGTATAGGACATACTTGGTGCGAGAACCTGTCAGAGATCCACAAGAAGAGCTTAGGGAAAGCTCACAAGTCGATGGCAATCGTGTCCTGCTTGGCACAATTGCAAGGCACAGAGGAGGTCGTTAGGATGCTCTGTAGAGAGATTGAGAAGAGAGACAGAAATAGTGAGGGAGATGTGAGCGAATTTGAGAAGGAGAATAAGGAGTTAAGAGAACAGTTAGCAGCGAGGGACAGAGAGGTGGATGATGAAAAGTGGTCACACCAGTCTTGTCTCGCCCATTTGAGTAGTTTTCAGACCCAGTACGATAAGGCCTACCAGGACACGCAACGCGCGGTCTTGGTAAGACAAGAAACCGAGCAACAGGTAGAGCAATTGCAGAAGCAGTGCAATGATTTAAAAGCAGCCTTACGAGCCCTCCACACTTCCACGCGGAACAAAGGCAGAGCTCCGTAGATTACGCAAAGTGCCGGAAGCAAATTGCAGAGTTGCAATCTCTGCTTTCTGTCCAGAATGGGTTTCAAAGTACGTTTGGACCCCAGTTAGACCAGGAAAACGACCCCGATTGGCAGGAGTTAAATGAAACTGCCCACAGATACGTACATGGGACATGTACACAAGAAAAAACACAGAAAAGGAAAGCACCGCAACCCCCGACTGAACAGGCAGAACGCACCCCCATGAACCCTGTAACCACACACCGCAGGGCCGCAGCAGAAGGAAACGCAGATTTCCTATATACAACCCCGTTAACCGTGACCCAATTACAGGACGCGTGTGGAAAAATTACACCGTTCATTCCCACATCAGACCCCCACCAGTTTTCCGCTAGAGTTAAACAGCAGGCTACCATGTCCGGCCTGGACAAAAAGGAGCAAGTGAAGCTCACAGTTTTAAGCCTAAACCCTTCAGTCGTGGCAGCCCTTCCCAACCCACAGAATGTAGGAGGAGGCACACTCCAAGAAATGCACACAGCGACCCTGGATGCAATCGGCTATAACAGAGGAAACCCCGTAGAAGGCCTAAACAAGTATATGCAAAAGAAAACAGAGCACCCCACAGCGTTTGCTGGACGCTTGTGGATACATTTCACAGCAGTATTTGAAGAGTCAGCCCGTGCCCTTTTGTCCGTGGATAATATGGCCAAATGGACTTGAATCCTTGTCTCTCATGCGACAGAGGCAGGCCATTGAGCTTGCGCAAATTACGACCCCTCAGACGAGGTCCACAACGAGAAATGGGTTTTGAAAAGATTGTCCCATGCTTGAGAACAATCCGTCCAAGGCAAAACCGCATTTGCAAAACCCGAGGAAGAGCAGGCAGACATGAATCCAGTCAGGACGCACCAGAACCCCACATGGGTAAATGAGGGCAGGAACAGCCCACCCCAACCAAAATCCCAGGAATGTTACAACTGTGAACAATTAGGAAACTATGCACGAGAGTGCAACGCGCCCCAAAAGCAGCAGAAAAACCAACAGATAGGCACCCTAAATAAGAATAGGGCAAAGCCAATCCATAGCGTTACCGCCCGTTCAGAGAACGCAGACATGAACGGCACCGACTGATGGAGTTCGGGCTCCCCAACTTGGGTCTGCAATACCCTTTGGGACAAGTCCGGTAGACCGATCGTAGCAGGTAAAGTCCGGGGACACCCCGTAGAATTTCTTTGGGACACAGGAGGGTCCCGCACCAGGCTCAATTCCTCCACAATGTTTCAACGAGACATGTGGTCCACAACAGCCACCATCACACTCAGCGGCTTTACAGGTCATTTGCAACAAGGACACATCACAGCTCCTGTAGCGATACAAATAGGGAACACTACGACTAAACACCCCGTAGTTTTGGTCGATCTACCCCAGACAGCTGAACACATCCTAGGAATTGATTTTACGAGCTCCCACAACCTCTCTTTGATCCAGTTAATAAATGTGTATGGGGAATGGCAAAGGCAGCACGAGCCCCCGCCACGCTCACAGTTGGAGACTATGAAAACAGAATTAGCTCAATAGGAGACTTTTGGTTAGACCCTTGAGCCATTAGTCAGGACAAACAGGTTAGGGAGGTCCTGCAGCAACACAAAGCAGCATTTGCACAGCACAAGCACGACTGAGGCAAGATAGCTGGCGTGGTGAACATTACAGGTCCCGACCCCAGACCCCAAAAGCAGTACGGTTTTCCCCAAAAAGCAGAGGGAGAAATCTCCAAAGTAATAGAGAGTTTGCTTGATCAAGGCGTACTCAGATCAGTAGCCTCCACAAATAACGCACCAATTTGGCCTGTCAGGAAACCGGGTGGATCATGGCGACTGACCATTGATTACCGGGAACTGAACAAAGTAACCCCAGCAGCAGCCCCCACCGTAGCCATGAGTCCCGAGACCATGCTCAAACAGGGACTCCAGTCAAAATTTTTTTCGGTTTTGGACATTAGCAACGGCTTTGGTCCATTCCATTGGATAAAGCGTGCCAGTACAAATTCGCCTTTACATTCCAGGGACAACAATACACGTGGATGTGCCTTCCACAAGACTTCCACAATACCCCCTCCATTTTCCACCGACAGCTGGCAAATGGACTAGCAAAATGTTCTCGACCCGATTGTCTGGTCCAGTATGTAGATGACTTGCTACTAACAGACAGACACAAAGGGAGAGCACATTTCGCTTCTCGCCGAACTCCGAGGACTCCTAAAACAGATTGGATGTAAAGTCAACCCCAAGAAGGCCCAGATTTTGCAGGAAAAAGTGATTTACTTGGGTACAGTAATCACTCATGGTAAACACGAGATCGAGCAAAAGAGACTTGACTCGATCGTCAAATTGCCCCTTCCCCATAATGTCTCAGCCCTCCGGTCATTTCTAGGACTGGTTGGCTACCGCCGAAACCATATCGACAGTTTCACCACAAAAGCAGCGTCCCTATCCAACCTTCTCAAGAAGCAGGCACCTTGGGAATGGCTTCCACAACACACGGATGCTGTGGATGCTTAAAAGAGAGCCCTCAGCACAGCCCCCGCAATGCAGGTCCCAGATCCACTTTCCCCGTACGCACTCGAAGCAGCAAGCACTGACCGAACCCTTTCGGCCGTGCTCCTCCAGGACCACCATGACCAATTATGCCCCGTGGCATACGCCTCACACGTGTTAGATCCTGTCGAGCAAGGATTTTCTGCCTGCGAAAGGCACCTGCTTGCCTTTTTTTGGGCAGTACAGTACTTCACCTACATTACAGGACTCAACCCCCATCACCATTCTCACTGACACAAAGGGAGAGTACATTTCGCTTCTCGCTGAACTCCTAGGACTCCTAAAACAGATTGGATGTAAAGTCAACCCCAAGAAGACCCAACACAGCTATTATTAGACGGTCGACTTAAAGATGGCAGTCAGCCAAATCCGCGCAGCCCGTTGGACCCTTCTTTTACAGGGACGGGACATTACAGTTAAAAGAACCAAGACCCACACTTTCCTAGCCGATAATTTGCAATATGCAGGTACCCCACATGAGTGTGAGATCATCACCACAAAACACAACGCAGGCCCATTTATACCTAAGTCAGCTCCCAGGGAAGCAGGTAATACACCCCAGAGACCCCAGCCCACAGACACGTGCGCTCCTCCACAGTTTTGAATGGCAAGAGAATTACCGGTTGCGGCATTTATGTAGAGGACGCGCAGGGACGCGCCCTAGATGAGATTTCATTAAAGTTGCCAGGACATATAGGTTCGCAGGCAGCAGAACTGGCAGCCATAGCTTACATTGTTGATCACTCTGACTCGTTTCCGACCCCAGCAGACATATATTCGGACAGTTTATATGTCTGTAATAGTTTAACGGAATTCCTACGCCTGTGGGAAACTAGATGATTCGTTTCCGCAGACGGAAAGCCCCTACCCTCAGCCCATTACTCAGGCATATCCTAGAGACAGCTAAAGATAGGAAATACGGCACAATTAAGGTTCGCAGTCATCACCGTTCTTCCCCCCCCGGTAACGTTAAAGCAGACGCCCTAGCGAAGGCAGGTCCCAGACATGGTTACTTTTGGAATCCCCCCGAGAGCACCCCAGTACACGCGGTTCAGGTCTCACAGACCAACATTCAGGATCTAGCGAAAGCCCAAAAGGAAGATGAAAAGCTCAGGGAAGTTTTAAAAGGAACCTTCCCAGCATGACGGTGTGATTTTGAAAGAAGGCATTTATGTAGTTCCCAACCAGGACAGGAACCAGATTATTTGTCAGTTCCATGACAATCATGGACACCAAGGCATTGAACCCACCCTAACCTACCTCAGACCTCTCTGCTGGTGGCCTGATTTAAAAGCCGATATTACTCACTACATTGAAAATTGCTTGATCTGTGCCCAGAACAATCCGGGCAGATATGCACGAAAGGCTCAGCTTAGTCACTCCTGCCCTGTTAATGGCCCCTGGACGAATTTGCAGATAGATTAAATAGGACCCCTACCCCCCTGCAGAAATGGTTTTAAGTATGTGTTGGTGGTCATCGACACCTTCACAAAATGGGTGGAAGCTTTTCCATCCAGAACGAATACGGCCAAAACAACAGATAAAATCCTAACACAGCGCATCTTTACAAAATGGGCCTCCCACGCAGTATAGAGTCCGATCAAGGCTCCCATTTTACAGGACGAGTAATGAAGAACGTCCTCACAATTTTTGGAATTAGGCAGAAGTTTCACATAGCATACCACCCCAAGTCAAGCGGCATTGTAGAGAGGATGAACAGAACTCTAAAAGCCACTCTCAGGAAAATGGTGCAACAGAACAACAGCACCTGGGATTCAGTTCTCCCATTTGCTTTAATGTTCCTACGAAACACGGTATCCATGTCCGCAGGATACACCCCCCACACCCTCATGACCGGACGCCCCATGAAAGGGACAGAGTATTTATTAGGACTGGATTTGGCCAGCCCCGCAGTCACCGCCCTCACGCATGAAAATGCTGCACAGCAGCTTATTAAGAATATAAAGGCAGCCCAGCTCACAGCAGCTGTGAGACTTGGGACCAGGAGGAAACAAAGCAAAGCTTGTTTCAATAAAACGGTACACGCCACCGAGTTTGTAGTAGGACAGCAAGTGATGCTTTCCCTATACAACCCCAGTTCATTCCTTTCCCCAAAATTTTCCAGACCGTACTCCATTTCGGACAAAGTAAGCCCCTCGGTATACAAGATCACATATCCCAATGGCAAGTCTGCGTGGTTTCACATAAACCAGCTTAAGGCTTATGGCTCGCAGAACAACCATTCACACCACATCTTGCTCGTAGCAGCAGATGAACACGCCCCTCCCACAGATGACGCATTCCCCCAGCCAGTCCACCCCGTCCTCAGACTCATCTTCAACTCCACCCCAGAGGCACGACTCCGCCTCTCCCTTCCTTCAACCAGCAGCGACAGCGACAGTGATAGCGATAGCAATGACGACAGCCACAGCACACCAAGTTATGATTATACCCCTGCACCAGGCCCCACTCCCAGCGAATCCGAGCATGATTCCAGTGACCCCTTCGATGTCACGTACACCAAGGCCCCTGACCCAGACCCACCGCCCGACGATTACGGATTACAACATAGTGGGCGGGATTTTCCGTAATCAGCGCGATGTCCGCCGACCGGCGCCAAAAACGGTGCAAATCAGTCCGGCATCGTGCCGCCCCAAAGGTGCGGAATTCTCCACCTCTTGAGCGGCCGAGCCCTTACCTTGAGGGGCTAGGCCCGCGCCGGACTGATTTCCGCCCCACCAGCTGGCGGGAAAGGCCTTTGGCGCCCTGCCAGCCGGCGCGGAAATGACTTTGCCAGGCGGCGCATGCGCGGGAGCGTCAGCGGGCGCTCACGGCAGCCCCACGCATGCGCAGTGGAGGGGGTCTCTTCCGCCTCCGCCATAGTGGAGACCATGGCGAAGGCGGAAGGAATAGAGTGCCCCCACGGCACAGGCCCGCCCGCGGATCAGTGGGTCCCGTTCGCGGGCCAGGCCACCGTGGGGGCACCCCCCGGGGCCTGATCGCCCCAAGCCCCCCCCCAGGACCCCGGAGAACGCCCGTGCCGCCTTCCCAAAGGTGGTTCAATCCACGCCGGCTGGCATGGGTTGACAGCAGCGGGACTTCGGCCCATCGCGGACCGGAGAATCGCCGGGGGATTCCCGCCGACCGGCGCGGCGCGATTCCCGCCCCCGGAATCACCGGTGGCGGAGAATTCGCGACACGGCGGGGGCGGGATTCACGCCGGCCCCCGGCGATTCTCCGACCCGGTGGGGGGTCGGAGAATTGCGCCCAGTAGCTCCAACCTAGACACACGATTCTGGCACATCCGGAATGATGAGATGGACCCCAATTCGCCCCAAGCTGCTTTAGCGAAACTACTCCAGTCAAGAGTATGGCAGCCGGGAGAAGATGATGGCGTAGAGCCTGACTCCCACCAAACAAATCCCTTTGCAACCCTGTTCGCTACTGAGCAATGAGGTGTCGAGATGATGGAAAAAAGGAACCGATGGAGAGATACAGTGTCCTTTCTGATGGAACCTGCACCATGTTTGTTGTATGTTTGTTCGTTTAAGGTACATGTTAAATGTTGTTTGTGAAATTAAAAGTTTTCATGGCCCCACGCCTCTACCCCTTTTGAAACCCAATGGCTGTTAATGGAACAAGTTTGTCAACAGACAACCGTTCAAAGGAACTAGTTTGTCGACAGTCACCACTCATAGCTACTCTTCTGATTCGTTCACGAGAGGCAGCCCCCACGACGGCCACATTCTTACTCGTTCTTGCCGGTCATTCAGGCAGTGGAGAAACGGCACTGGTCCCCGCCCTGTCTGAGGACCTCCATCTGGTCAGCTGCGCTCAGATAGAGCTCAAACGGCACTGATCACCGTCCTACCCGTGGATTCCACCCATTTCTTACCCGCCGCGGCCCATACGCACCCCATTTTGGCACTTTCAGTTCAAACTTCTTTTGTGTGTTTCTGGCAACCCTTAGGTTGCTTCTGTATGCTATTTACATCCTCAAACACTAGGATGGTAGATCGCACAGGCTGCGAGACGACTCGCACTGTGTCAGTATTTTTTTTCTCGGATGTCGTGTCCAAAGATTCGGTTTTTTAAAAAAATGAGGGAGTTACAGATGGTGACCAATTATATTGGGTAATTGGCAACAAAGGACAGACAGTCAGACATACGAGATCTTAAGCAAGATAATAACAGATATTATGCTTGTGTCCATAGAACTCTGGAACCTCAGGAACCCCAGAGGAAGAAAAAGAAGAAGACCGACGTTTTTCACCTGGATCTTAGCGGGATCTCTTCAGTTGCGCACGGACACTACCCCACTGACCCCTACCACACAGGCCGTGAATGATTCCCACTCCTGCCGTATACTGTACCCCGAGATAGTTACCCCCGAGACAGTTGCTGACACCCGACCTGGTGTGACAAGTTTATAACCTGGTATTCACTATCTTACATAGTCGAATCGCTCTTAGTACTGGCGATACTCTGCAGTGTCAGGAAATGGCGAAGGAGAGCCTCCCACTCTCGCACCCCGGTATACACGTTTAGGTCCCCTATTTTCGGACTTCACCAAACCCCCCACGAGTGAATTAAAGTGCATCCGTTTTTCTTTATGTGTGTTTTGTTCGTTCAATAAAGAAATGTAAACCTCTGTGCTTGACTGCCAAGCCAGAGAAACATGTGTCGCTGCTATTTGTATAGTTCAAAGTGTTGTAGGTTATTTTTGATTGTTTGAGTGAGGATAGTTTATTGAGGATAGTTAGAGGTTCCAGTTTTCTATTTTGTAATGCATGCCTGAATGTCATAGCGCCCCGTAGAGTTTTATAATAATGTGTGTATGTAAAATGATGTTAGGTAAAAAATTGTGATTCATAGGATAGGGCAGTGTAGAGCCCGTGAAATGCTTATGGGTGCCCAGCTTGGTCAGGGAACGAAGACGACGCGGTAATGTGATCCTTCACGTTTCGCGTGAATACTGAATAAGGAGGGACTATAGCCATCTGGGATGGCCACTTCCCGATTACAAAATGGACACTTTGCAAAGATTGCAGGGAAAAAGGACAATACTGAGAAAACAAACAGGTTCAGGGTTTGTCTGTTGATTGGAGCCGTAGCTCCCAGACAAGACCAAAACTGCAAACCATTAGCATGCTAATGGGCCATCTCCGGGAACAAAAGAGTAACATTTAAGTAACCGATACGAAGGCAGACACCCCGGAGCCACAGGAGACCAGAACAAAGCAGGCCAACAGCCAGCTAGGACACGCCCAGCCATCAGGGCACCCACCCCTCTATTGGAGGGATTCGATAGGAACGATCGAGAAACGGCCCAATTGATTGGGGCCAAGTTCAAGGCCCGTCCAAAAGCGTGCAAAGCCCCTTTTGGGTATAAGAAGGATCCCCCAAGAGAGAATCGTTCTCTTGGCTCCGGATCTTACCGAGGAGAGACCCGCCCAACAGCTGCACCAGAACAAGTAAGTCCAAGTTCAACGCACGCTACCAGACAGACGACCTTAGCTGTTCCCCTTCACCACTTCGACCCCAGCAGCCTTAGAACCGAACAACGGCCATTGTTTCTCTGGCTGAGTGGGCGCCCGAAGCTAAGTATAGGCTTTAGCAGTAGTGATAGTTTAGTCTGTAGTATTTGTGCATGAGTATATTTAACTGTGTGTGTAAATAAATAAGCATTTGACTTTGAACTAACTAACTGGTGTATCAAGTCTTTGATCAGTATTTGGTTTGAACCTTGTGGCGGTATCGAGAGATACCTGGTGACTCGAGAGCAAACGTAATTAAAATTAAGGAAGGTGACCATATTGACCACCATATTCAGAGCCAAATAAAGAGAGAAACATTTAGCAACACCCCTCAGGGTCTGCGTGCCATGATCTCTGTCATGGAGGAGTCCATGTGGAGCGTGTGCACTGCTTTGACCCTGAGCACTGAGTGCACAGCCTCCTCCGCTGAAAGTGGCGACTCGCATGGAGATAGAGCTCCAGGAATAGAATCAGGGGTTCTTGGTGTCATGGTCAGACCTGCAAGTCCACACCCTGGCGCTGACCTCAGGCGGACACTGCCACTCTGACAGATGGATGAGGCACCTCGGCCCTCTGCTCGGTGCCCGTCCACCAATGGTGAGCTGGGAGGTACAAACATATCTCACGCTGGTGTATGAGCTCCTCTCTGGATGTGCCAGACAACGGCGGCATCTCCTCCTTGCATCTGCCAGTGATAGTCGCATGTGATGAGGCTGTGACATCTGAGGAGTGCTCAGTCATAGTACTGGGCGCACCGTCCCAGGCAGAGCCTACTCAGGCCCCAGGTGAACAGTCGCACTAGATGTAGTTCCAGAGGAGTACAAAGAAATTACATGATAACTTGCTCTGTAACAGATCGCTATCTTACCACGTGTGATTGAATAAAGATCCTGGTTTGGATAAGACACAGAAGACCAAACACAACAGGAGTCACCCGGGTACTTTGTACGGACATAAAGAATATCTGGGTCCTGTGGTCGCATACTATCTGCACATTCATGGAGTGTTAACCCTTCCTATTCACAAAGGTACCCGGCTGCACAGCTGGCCCCTTGGTGGCACATGAATGCAGTCTATGGCAACTTGGATGTGGTGAACCCAGCAACATTCGCAAAGCCTCTGACTCATTTAGCCAGGCTGGCTTGGTCCCTCTGGTAATGAATGACTCATCTGAACAGACTGTCAGTTACAAGTTTGACGCAGCAATGGACTGCTGATTGAGAAACTGCAGGCACATCCTCCACAGACCCCAGGAATAATCTGGATACATAGAAATTGAGGATGGCATGGTGGCACTATGGTTAGCACTGCTGCCTCACAACGCCAGGGACCCGGGTTCGATTCCGACCTCGGGTGACTGTCTGTGTGGAGTTTGCACTTTCTCCCCGTGTCTGCGTGGGTTTCCTCGGGTGCTCCGGTTTGCTCCCAGAGATGTGCAGGTTAGTTGGATTGGCCATGCTAAATTGCCCCTAGGTGGGGTTATGGGGATATGGCAGGGGTGGGGGCCTGGGTAGGGTGCTCTTTCAGAGGGTTGGTGCAGATTCGATGGGCTGAATGGCCTACTTCTGCACTGTAGGAATTCTATGGGTTTATGATTCTATGATGCTGTGATTTTCAGAGCCGTTGGAATTGGGTGCCCACCCACACAGTTCAATGCGATCTCTGGCCCAATCATGCGGTATAATAATGTCACGGTGTCCCTAGAGAGGCAGAGCCTCCTGTGGCACTGGACCTCAGACATGTTGAGGTACTTGGATTGTTTCCTGTTCACTCTGACAGCAGGATAGTGGCGTCTTCTGTGGTGCTTTCCTCCTTGCTCTTCTGCTGGTGCCTTGTAGCCATCTGGGATGGCCACTTCCCGATTACAAAATGGACACTTTGCAAAGATTGCAGGGAAAATGGACAATACTGAGAAAACAAGCAGGTTCAGGGTTTGTCTGCATATTGGAGCCGCAGCTCCCAGACAAGACCAAAACTGCAAACCCAGTTGCATACTAATGGGCCATCTCCGGAGACAAGAGTATCATTTGAGTAACCGATACAAAGGCGGACACCCCGGCGCCAGAGGAGACCAGAACAGAGCAGGCCAACGGCCACCTAGGGCACGCCCAGCCATCAGGGCACCCACCCCTTTATTGGAAGAAATCGATAGGAACGATTGAGAAACGCCCCAATTAGTTGGAGCCAGGTTCAAGGCCTGCCCAAAAGTGCGCAAAGCCCCTTTTGGGTATAAGAAGGATCCCCCAAGAGAGAATCGTTTTCTTGGCTCCAGCTCTCACTGAGGAGAGATCTGCCCAACAGCTGCACCAGAACAAGTAAGTCCAAGGCCAACGCACTCTACCAGACAGACGACCTTAGCTGTTATCCCGTACCACCCCAGCAGCCTCAGAACCGAACAACAGCCATTGTTCCTCTGACTGAGCGGGCGCCCGAAGCTAAGTATAGGCTTTAGCAGTTGTGATAGTTTAGTCTGTAGAATTTGTGCATGAGTAGATTTAGCTGTGTGTGTAAATAAATAAGCATTTGACTTTGAACTAACTAACTGGTGTATCGAGTCTTTGATCAGTATTCGGTTTGAACCTTGTGGCAGTTTCGAAAGGTACCTGGCGACTCGAGAGCAAAACATAATTAGAATTAAGGAAGGCGACCATATTGACCACCATATTCAGAGACAAATAAAGAGAAACACAAATTAGTAACAGCCTGCACCCCTATACCTGAGCCTCCCCTCTCACAGGTCTCTCCCTGCCATGCTTCCTATGGACAACTAACCTCCCCTCCCTTCGGCTCCTCACTTCCTCCTCAGAGAATGTGCCCCCCGTGGAGCACACAATCCCCACCTGATGAAATGTAGATGTCAGTGCCTGGCGCACCGAAGGTTGCAATGGGCAGAAATGCTCCAATGGGGTTGATAAAACAAAAGAGTCTCTGGAACAAAGCTAACAAAGTAAATATTTCAAAAGAAAACAGAGGAAAGGATCTGAACTCTCACGACTAAAGCAATAGCAAACTCTCAGTTTAACCCCCACTAACATACACACGCCCAATGCCCTTGCATCCTTTTATCCTGCCCTTGGATGAGAAAAGTGAAACGATGAAATGGCCATCTGCTCACGTTGCTCGTGCACAGACCTAGAAATTGCACTGGTGAGGCAAAATTACCCTTTTAATTGTCTTAACTGGCTGACTAACTGTTGATGGGCATTCTGCCAACCAGTACGCCCGCCTGCAGACCGAAATATTGCCCTGGTGTGTGATGACGTCAAGATGCAAAATTTCAGCCACATGACCACAAATAATGCAAAAATGTCTGGCCCATAGTATTAACAGAATAACCGGGACTGGAGGAGGTACAAAAATGATTTAGTCGATTGAAACTAGAACTGAAGGGTCACCTTCGAGGGAAGACTGACCCTGCTGGAGCTCTTTTCTCTAGAAAAGTGAAGATGGACAGATGATCTGATAGGTCTTTAAAATAATGAAAGGGTAGAACTGAATCGGGAGAGAGGTGTCTCCACTTCTGGGAAGACCAGAACTGGGAACCATAGATATAAAATAGTGACCAATAAATCAAAAGGGAAATTCAAGAAAAATATCTTCACCCAGAGACCGAAGAGAATGTGGAACTGCGATTTAAGGAGTGGTTGAGATAATTGAAAAAGATGCAAGTCAGGGAACGTGCAGGAAGGAAAAGGTGGCTATCTTAGTGGGGTTAGATGAAGAAGTTAGGTGGAGGTTTGTGTTGATCATTAATACCAGCAGGAGCCAAATGGCCTGTTTCTGGACTGTAAATGCGGTGTAACACGATGCAATCCTTTTACTAGGCCCCAAAGTGCCTATCAATCAGCAATCTTCCCTCGGTTACAATCCCCTCGGTTACAATCTGGTTGACCACAGGCTGTTATTACTTACAGTAATTAGACTTTGTGGCCTTGACAAGATAGGTCCTTTAACAAAACACTGCGTAAAGGAGCAAAATAATACGTTGCTGTTTATGGTGTAATACTGCATGGTATAAAATAGCAGAGCGTACAATTGAAATCACAGTGGGCCACACCACAGCAGGCCCGTTGGTTCATTTCTTACCCGTAATTGTCTTTTAAAAGTTTTGGTCACAATTCTGAAAATTGCGTTCGTCAGTTCAAAGATTTGACTTTCCCAGTTATTTTTGGTTGGCCGATGTACATAAGTTCCAGGTCAGAAAAAAAAGGATTGAGGTTTCGGAAAGTGTACAGAGGAGGGCCAGTTTAAAGTAGCTGAATTTTCAAAGTAGACTCAAAGACTTTACAGCTTTAGGGATGATTTGATCAAAATTTATAAGATTGATGGACACTGACAGCACAGAAGGAGGCCATTCGGCACATTGTGTGCTTGCCGGTCAACAAAGATCTGACTGCACTAATCCCTTTTTCTAGTGCTTGGCCCATTGCCCCAGAGATTATGACAGCGCAAGTGAATATCTAAATACTTCCTAAATGTTATGAGCGTCTCTGCCTCCACAACCCTTTCAGGCAAAAATCCCAGACTCCCACCATCCTCAGGGTGAAAATATTTCTCCTCCTCTCCCCTCTTATCTTTCAACCTCTTATCTTAAATCTCTGCTTCCTGCTTATTGACCCCTCTACAAATGAAAAAAGTGCCTTCCAATCCACCCTATCTATGCCCCTCAATATTATCATCTATATCAGGTCCCCTCTCAAATCTTCGTTGCTCCAAGGAAAACAGCCCTAGCCTATTCAATGTCTTCTCATAGCTCAGGCAGCATCACGGTAAACCCCCTCTATACCTGCTCCAGTGCAATCACATTCTTCCCATAATGTGGTGACCATAACTGCACACACCACTCCAGTTGTGGCATAACCAGCGGTTGACATCGCTGCTTTTGTATTCTGTGCCCCAGCTAAGGCAAGTAGCCCATGTGTTCTTAACCAGCACAACACCCACCTGCCCTGCAGGGATGTGTTGCTGCAATTATACAAGGCCTTGGTGAGGCCACACCTCGAATATTGTGTGCAGTTTTGGTCTCCTTTTCTGAGGAAGAATGTTCTGGCTCTCGAGGTAGTGCGGCGAAGGTTTACCAGACTGATTCCAGGGATGGCGGGACTGTCAGATGAGGAGAGATTGGCTAGATTGGGATTGTTCTCGCTGGAGTTCAGAAGAATAGGGGGGATCTCATAAAGATTTCTAAAATTCTAACAGGACTGGACAGGGTAGATGCAGGGAAGATGTTCCAAATGGTGGGTGTGTCCAGAACCAGGGGTCACAATCTGAGGATTCAGGGTAAACCATTTTGGACAGAGATGAGGAGACATTTCTTCACCTGATGAGTGATGAGCCTGTGGAATTCATTACCACAGGATGTAGTTGATGCTAAAACATTGAATACATTCAAAAGGCAGCTAGATGTAGCACTTGGGGCGAATGGGATCAAAAGCTATGGGGAGAAAGCAGGATTAGGTTATTGATTTGGATGATCAGCCATGATCGTCAAAAATGGCGGAGCAGGCTCGAAGGGCCAAAAGGCCTCCTCCTGCTCCTATTTTCCATGTATCTCCTTTCTTCAGTGTGACTAAGGTTAGAAATTATGGGCCCAATTGAACTAAAAAAAAAAAAAGAGTCCGTTCTGGGCGGAAATCGAATGGCACTCTTTCTTCTGCCCCCGATGGGGAACACCCTGCTGAGGTCACACATAGCCTGAGGAGCTCCGATGAGCAGAGCTCCGATGAGCAGAGCTCCGATGAGCAGAGTTCCTCAGGCAGGACGGGATCGAGGCACCATTTACAAATGGCGGCCTGATCTCTCGACCACCCAACGCAACCCCCAGAGCCCCTGACACACGGGCCGCCCTCCCACCGCACTCCACCACATACCGACAGGGCACCACCGGGCCTGATCCTCGACACGGGCAAAATGCCAGCGTCTCGAGAGATCTGAATACCTCTGGAAAGGTGTAATGGCTGTCTGGAATCCCGGGGAAGGCCTCTCCTGGGATTTATCGGCCGTGTTCCACTCCAACTCCGGCAGGATGAAGCCGGTAAATCGCACCCTTTGTTTATATAGATAGCTTGTTTCAACTAGATAGGCAAGGGAGGACCAGGCAATTTCACATTATTTAATCCAGAACTAGGTTGGATGTCAGAATGTTGTTAATTTTACAAAAGGATTTTGGAATTCTGGATCAGGCTATTGACTCTTATGGTAAACCTTGGTTGGCTAAAATCCTTCAGCCAAGAGCTGGATCTGTTATTGGTTGAGGTGAAGAGCAGTTAACACACAGGGGGCAGGATTCCCTGTTTGGGAGAAAGTGTTGCCGCAGAATTGAATTGCATGCGATTTGTGTTCCTGTTGGGAGCAGTATTCGGTAAGAGAGTCAGGACATGGAAATGGGCCAGCACTCTGCCGGTGCAAATTCAGAGCAATTCGTGGCCCAGCGGACGTTCCAACCACTGGGGCTGAAGTTAGTGCGAAAGAGACTTGCAGCTGGAGCTGTCTTTAGGCGCTCCATTTACCATACACTCACTGCGGGCACCAAGATGGCTCAGAGAAGACCTTCCCCCCGAGCTCCATGCCAGTGAGGAGTGGAGGGACACCCTCTTCCCCAGGGTGGGCTCAAGCCAGAACACCGCCTGGCAGATGGTGGCAGAGGCAGTCAGCACTGCCAGCCTCACCCGGAGGAGACAGCTGGTGTTCTGGAGAGGTGGGGGTCAGTGGTGAGGTCACATTTGTAAATACTTGTAGTAATTCATGCCCACTTGATCTCTGCCTGAGGGGGGGCGGAGCTTCATGGAAGGGCGGAGCATATTGTGTCCAACCTATCCATCATGCATATTAAATGCATGCAAATACCGGTTTTGCTTGCCCCCGCCGGCGTGGGCGTAAACCTCATTTTCGGCACCAGGGAGGGACCGGAACAAGGCTCCAGAATTGGCGCCGGGCACAAACCTCAGGCTGGATTCTCCGGTCGCCGACACCGAAATCGCCTTTGGCGAACGGCCGGAGAATCCGGGTTTCCGACCAAATCAGGGGCGGCCCCGCTTTCGCAATGAGAGAACGCCACGCCACGTATCGACAGCCTCAGGGCATTGCCTGAGGCTCTCCCTCCCCCCCCCCGATGCTCCGCCCCCGACCGGCGGAGGTCTCGATGGCACGGGACACGTGTGGTCTCACCCGTCGGGAACTCGGTGTGGCAGTTGCGAACTCAGTCCAGCGCCACAGAGCCTGCAATTCTCCGGGGCGTATCGGCAGCTAGAGACGGGTTCTCTACGCTGCCGTCCTGCTAGCCCCCAGCAAAATGGGGAATCATATCCCAGGAATCGGAGAATCCAGCCTCTCAACTTGCACATGACGCCCAATTCTCCACCTGATTGCGTTTCGAGTTCCTGGGGCGTCATTCTCCGACCCCCCAGCGGGTCGGAGAATAGCCATTGGCCGTTGTGAATCCCGCCCCCGCCGGTTGCCGAAGTCTCCGAAGGGAGAAAAGTCGGCGGGGCGTTAATGGCGCCGCTGACGTCGGAGAATAGCACGGGTGGGCGCAAGGCAGCCGATTTTGGGCCTGCCGATATTCTCCCGTCCGGATGGGCCGAAGTCCCGTCGATGTGGTGACCGGTCACGTCGACGTAAATCAAACCTCCTTTTAATCGGCGTCAACCTGTGCTCCAGGTTTACGCCGACCATCGTGGAGGTGGGTGACGGCCTGGGGGGTGGTTAGAGTGGGCTTGGCTCCGGGGGAGTGCCGGGAGTGGGGGTCCGTGCTGGGGAGGAGGATGGGGGGGTCCGTGCCGAGGAGGGCCGGGGAGGGGGATGGGGGGGGGGTTCGTGCCGGGGAGGAGGATGGGGAGGCCCGTGCCGGGGAGGGGGATGGGGGGGGGGGGTCTGTGCCGGGGAGGAGGATGGGGGGGTCCGTGCCGGGGAGGAGGATGGGGTGGTCCATGCCGGGGAGGAGGATGGGGATGTCCGTGCCGGGGAGGGGGGTGGGGGGGGGGGTCCGTGCCGGGGAGGAGGATGGGGGGGAGTCCGTGCCGGGGAAGGGGATGGGGGGGGGGGGTCAATGCCGGGGAGAAGGATGGGGGGGTCCGTGCCGGGGAGGAGGATGGGGTCCGTGCCAGGGAGGAGGATGGAGGGCCCGTGCCGGGGAGGAGGAAGGGGTCCGTGCCGGGGATGAGGATGGGGAGCCCGTGCCGGGTAGGAGGATGGGGGGGTCCGTGCTGGGGTGGGCCGGAGAGGGGGATGGGAGGGTCCGTGCCGGGGGGGAGGATGGGGGTTCCGTGCCGGGGAGGGCCGGGGAGGAGGATGGGGGGGTCTGTGCCGGGGAGGAGGATGGGGGGGTTCATGTCGGGGAGGGCCGGGGAGGAGGATGAGGTGGTCCGTGCCGGGGAGGAGGATGGGGTCCGTGCTGGGGAGGGGGGGTGCGAGGGCAAGTGAGTTGGTCCACCTGGCCAGGTGCCAGCCTCCAACAGTTGGACCCATGCGGTCCATGCCACCTGGCTGGGGGGAGGAAGGGGTATGGGCAATGATGACATGTCGTCGTCCCCCCACCCCCCACCAGGCAGTCATGTTTTCCGATTATCCAGCGATGTTGGCCGCCGTGGCGGCAGCCGCTAATGTCTATGTTGCCCTGGATGAGGAGGAGGAGGAGGTGCGTGCCAGAGAGGCGGCGCAGGCTGCCGCAGAGGGGCAGGCAGCAGCCACCCAGGCTGGAGGGACACCTGACCGACAGGACGAGGAGGGGGAGGAGGACGTTGCGGCCCCACGGCAACGGAGGCACCCGAGGGCGCCCCGTGTGTACCGGCCCCGGCAGTCATACCAGGACCTCACGGACCGGGAATGCAGGAGGAGACTCCAGATGAGGCGGGAAACCGTGGCACACATCTGCCACCTGCTGGCACACCTGTCACCGCGTGGCACTGGCGGGGGACACCCTCTCCCCGTATCCGTCAAGGTTACGGTGGCCCTGAACTTTTATGCAACGGGGTCATTCCAGGCACCGAGTGGGGACCTGTCCGGCAAATCGCAGACATCGGTGCACCGGTGCATCCGGGCAGTGACAGACGCCCTATATGCCATGGTGCACCGCTACATCCGCTTCCCTGTGGACCGGGCCAGCCAAGATGCCCGGGCCGTGGGCTTCTCTGCCGTGGCCGGGTTCCCCATGGTCCAGGGCGCGATTGATGGGATGCACCTCGCCGTGCAGCCACCTGCAGATAACAGGGCCGTGTTCACCAATAGGAAGGGGACCTATTCGATGAACGCACAGGTGGTCTGCGACCACCGCATGATGATCCTGCACGTCTGCGCCCGTTACCCGGGCAGTATACAAGACTCATACGTGTTGTCGCGGTCATCCATCACCAGCATGTACGAGGGATGCCATCCCCGGCTGAGGGGCTGGTTGCTGTGCGACAGGGACTACCCATTGCGATCGTTGCTGATGACGCCTATATGGAGGCCACGCAATGAGGCGGAGAACCGCTACAATGATGCCCATGTAGCGACAAGGGGAGTGATAGAGAGGTGCTTTGGCGTGCTGAAGATGCGTTTCAGGTGCCTGGACCTCTCTGGGGGCGCCCTCCAGTATCGGTCAGATAGGGTCGGCCGCATTATTGTGGTGTGCTGCGTCCTGCACAACATAGCCCAGCAGAGGGGCGATGTGCCGCAGGCAGAGGAGGGAGAAGTGGAGGAGCAGCAGGACGAGGCACAGTCCTCCCCAGATGAGGGGGATGGGGGCAATGGTCAGGGCAGACGGGCTAGACACAGGCGGGTGGCTGTCCACCATTACCGGCTGGCCCAGCGGGCACGGGACAGGCTGATAGCCACCCGCTTCACTGACTAGATGGCCGTGGGAATCGGGTAGTACGGCCCGTGACAACAGCCGACCACCCACACCCCCCACCCATCCACCCACCCAGCACCCTCCCCCCCCTCCCCAACCCCACCCACCCCACCCGCATGCACACCACCCCCCCCATTGCCGATCCACCTGCGGCACAACGGCCGGGCTCACACAGTTGCGGGTGGACGCGTGTCTATTGCAGGCCATGGAGGATGATGACAACCCGCCCTGCGATGAGCTCCTGGCTCCACATCGTTGGACAATGTCTGACCCATGGCCACAGTACCACCATCCACCCGGACCATCCCTGCATGCGGCTGTGAGACTGCAGCGCACGGTCCCGTCCTCTGCCCGGGGGGATGTTGATGGTGGCCCAGGGGGAGGGGCAGACTCACCTGGGGCTGAGGTAAGACCACCCCTCACACACACACACACTTGCACTCAACATACATGACACCCCCGCCGCTTTGGACAGAGCACAAAGGTAGCTTCTGTAGGTGTAACATTGACTTTAATAACCAAAGGAGTTCATGCACGTGCCCTAGCCCCTAAAACTCATCTGTGCCCTGCACCCGTGCCAACTTACTCAGTGTTTAATTGTTTGGCCTTACGGGCCCTTTGACTACGTCTACGTGGTTCCCCAGACGGTACAGCAGAACTGGAGGTGGACTACTGTGATTCCTGCCCTCTGACACGGGATCCCTTTGGCGGCCGTTTCCTGGGGCGTCCTGGCCTAGATGGGCCAGGCTGCGGCCCGGGCGACTGGGATGGCGAGCTGCCAGCCTGTCCTGCCCGTTGCCCACCCGATGCACCTGAGACGGAAGGGGGGGGAGTGCGAGGTGTCGCGGTGTTCCGGGACCTCCCCTACAGGGGGACCCGGGACGGACCACACCACCTCCTCCTCCCTCGGGGTGCCCGATGGCCCCCAGGCCTCTACATGGGTGGGGGATGCGAACGGACTGGCCAGCCGACGCCCCCCCCGACATCTGGCGCTGCCAGTCCTGGAGGCCCGTACTGGTATCAACAGGGGTCTGCAGGTTTGCAGCCAGGGGATTGGCAAACCCTGTCTGTGACTGTGCGACACCGGCTCGCACATGGCCAATGGCGCTGATGCCCTCTGCGATGGCCTGCAGAGACTGGGCTATGGCCTGCTGAAACTGGGTTATGGCCTGCTGAGACTGGGCCATGGCCTGCTGAGACTGGGCCATGGTCTGCAGAGACTGGGCTATGGCCTGCTGAGGCTGGGCCATGGCCCGCAAAGACTGGGCCATGGTGTTGAGCGCCTCTGCCATCTGGCGCTGGCACTGGCTCATGGCCTCCTGTGAGAGGGCAGCCATGTCCTGGGCCACAGACGCCGCCTGCACGGAAAGCCCCAGGCCTCGCAAGCCGTTCCCCATGTCTGACACCGTCGCACCCATTGCCTCCACCGCGGACGCCACCCGTGCGGTGTCAGCCTGGGTGGCACGTATGACCGGCACCACTGCCAGCTCCTGGACGCGGGTGGACTCCTCCACCTGCGACAACCGCAAGTCGGCCGTCACCCTCTTCGCTCGTCTCCGGGTCGGTGGTTGCATCGGATCTATGGGTGGGTGTGGTAACTCCAGGAACCCGGGATCCATCTGGGCGGCAGATGTTCGCTTGGGCTGGGCTGTCCTCCGACCGCCCGGCCCCTCTGCTGCTCCTACCTCCACCTGCTGAACCGGGATGGCTGTGTTGTGCGCACCTGTGAGTGTACCAGACGCCTCATCACTAAAGTGCCCAACTGAGGTGAGTGTTTCTGCGATGGTGGAGGGTGTTGGTGACAGCAGTGGCGTTGTGTCGTGCTCTTCGTCCCACTCTGAGTCCATGGCACTTTGGGGTGGGGGTTCGTCTCCACCCATCCATTCTGTGTCACTGTCCGGTATTTCGTCTTCCCTCTCCCCCATATCCCCTGGGGGATATGGGGGAGAGGGAATATGGGAGAGGGGGCATATGGGGGATATGGGGGAGGGGGGATATGGGGAGGGGGATATGGGGAAATGGGGGACGGGGAATATGGGGGATATAGGGGAGGGGGGATATGGGGGAGGGGGGATATGGGGGAGGGGGGATATAGGGGATATGGGGAGTGGGAATATGGGGAGGGGGATATGGGGGAGGGGGGATATGGGGGAGGGGGAGATATGGGAGGGGGATATGGGAGATATCGGGGAGGGGGGATATTGGGGAGGGGGCATATGGGGAGGGGGGATATGGGGGATATGGGGGAGGGGGGATATGGGGGATATGGGGGAGGGGGGATATGGGGGAGGGGGGATATGGGGAGGGGGGATATGGTGGATATGGGGGATACGGATATTGGGCGGGGGGGGGGAGGCTCACCCTGCCTGCTCTGACGAGGTCGTTCACCTTCTTGTGGCACTGGGTGCCTGTCCGTGGTGTCAGGGCCGCAGCGGTGACGGCCACTGCCACCTCCCTCCACAGACGCCGGCTGTGGCGTGGGCCAACTCTGCGGCTGTGCCTGGGATACATGGCCTCCCTCCTCTGCTCCACTGCATCCAGGAGCGCCTCCACATCCCGTGACTGGAACCTCGGGGCTGAGCGGCGGCCGGCCATCCGGTCGGGTGTTCCGGTCGGGTGGGGGGGAGCAGCGTGTCCTTATGAGCCGTCACGCCGTGTGGCGTGTATGACGCTGCACGGCGTGAACCACGTGAGCAAGCGCGGATCCCGTCACGTCGCTGCTAGCCCATTTTCTGCGACGATTTTTGCGGCGTGACGCAAGTCGGATTTGTGCCGTTCTTAGCGCCAATCGGCGGACTTTGCGCCGATAACGGAGAATTTTGCCCCTGGTATCGCAAGGCAGAGAATCCAGCCCAAGATTTCCTGCGTTAATTTCAATTGATAAGGGGGACAGAAAGGAATTTCCTCAATGCTACAGCCCAAAATTAGCCTGGATTTTTAGCTGCTTTTTTAAAGTCTTTTCCAGCACATGGTTTTCAGGTGGGGCTTGTAACACATTCGATATATAGATATCTAAGAGAGACTTGATAAAATCAAGGGTCTTTTCTGAGAACCATTGAAAACTTATGGCATAGAAAGAGGCCATTCAGCCCATCGTGTCTGCACCGACTAAAAAAAGAGAAATAAGAAACTAGCCTCTTATTTTAATCCAAAGTTTCAGCACCTGGTCCGCTATCTTGCAGATTACAGCACTGCAGATGCAGATCGAAGTACCTATTAAATGAGTTGAGTGTTTCAGCCTCAACCACCAACTTGGGCAGTGAATTCCGGACACCCACCACCATCTGAATGATAACACCTTGCCTCATAAAATAAAACAAATTACTGCGGATGCTGGAATCTGAAACCAAAAAGAAAATGCTGGAAAATCTCAGCAGGTCTGGCAGCATCTGTAGGGAGAGAAAATAGCTAACGTTTCGAGTGCAGATAACCCTTTGACGGGTCATTTGGACTCAAAAGGTTAGCTCTTTTCTCCCCCTACAGATGCTGCCAGACCTGCTGAAATTTTCCAGCATTTTCTTTTTGGTCACATCTAGCCTCATGTCCCATTCTAATCCCTTACAAATCACCTTAAATCTATGTCTCCTGGTAATTGACCTCCCAGCGAGGCTAAACAAGTCTTTCCTGTCTACCCCGAGGACCGCCATAATTTTGTCCACCTCAATTAGGTCCATAAGACCATAAGACATAGGAGCAGAATTAGGCCACTCGGCCCACCAAGTCTGCTCCACCGTTCAATGATGGCTGATATTTTTCTCATCCCCATTCTCCTGCCTTCTCCCCATAACATAAGAACATACGAACTAGGAGCAGGAGTAGGCCATCTGGCCCCTCGGGCCTGCTCCAACATTCAATGAGATCATGGCTGATCTTTTGTGGACTTAGCTCCACTTTCTGGCCCGAACACCATAACCCTTAATCCCTTTATACTTCAAAAAACTATCTATCTTTATCTTAAAAACATTTAATGAAGGAGCCTCGACTGCTTCACTGGGCAAGGAATTCCATAGATTCACAACCCTTTGGGTGAAGAAGTTCCTCCTAAACTCAGCCCTAAATCTACTTCCCCTTATTTTGAGGCTATGCCACTGTGAAGACCGACCAAAAAAACCTGTTCAGTTCCTCAGCCATTTCCTCATCTCCTATTATTAAATCTCCCTTCTCATCCTCTAAAGGACCAATATTTACCTTAGCCACTCTTTTTTGTTTTATATATTTGTAGAAACCTTTACTATCTGTTTTTATATTCTGAGCAAGTTTACTCTCATAATCTATCTTACTCTTCTTTATAGCTTTTTTAGTAGCTTTCTGTTGCCCCCTAAAGATTTCCCAGTCCTCTAGTCTCCCACTGATCTTTGCTACGTTGTATGTTTTTTCCTTCAATTTGATACTCTCCCTTATTTCCTTAGATATCCACGGTCGATTTTCCCTCTTTTTACCGTCCTTCCTTTTTGTTGGTATAAACCTTTACTGAGCACTGTGAAAAATCACTTGGAAGGTTCTCCACTGTTCCTCAACTGTTTCACCATAAAGTCTTTGCTCCCAGTCTAACTTAGCTAGTTCTTCTCTCGTCCCATTGTAATCTCCTTTGTTTAAGCACAAAACACTAGTGTTTGATTTTACCTTCTCACGCTCCATCTGTATTTTAAATTCCACCATACTGTGATCGCTCCTTCCAAGAAGATCCCTAACTATGAGATCCTGAATCAATCCTGTCTCATTACACAGAACCAGATCTAGGACCGCTTGTTCCCTCGTAGGTTCCATTACATACTGTTCTAGGAAACTATCGCGGGTACATTCTATAAACTCCTCCTCAAGGCTGCCTTGACCGACCTGGTTAAACCAATCGACATGTAGATTAAAATCCCCCATGATAACTGCTGTACCATTTCTACATGCATCAGTTATTTCTTTGTTTATTGCCTGCCCCACCATAATGTTACTATTTGGTGGCCTATAGACTACTCCTATCAGTGACTTTTTCGCCTTACTATTCCTGATTTCCACCCAAATGGATTCAACCTTATCCTCCATAGCACCGATGTTATCCCTTACTGTTGCCCGGATGTCATCCTTAAATAACAGAGCTACATCACCTCCCTTACCATCCACTCTGTCCTTCCGAATAGTTTGATACCCTCGGATATTTAACTCACAGTCGTGACCATCCTTTAACCATGTTTCAGTAATGGCCACTAAATCATAGTCATTCACGATGATTTGCGCCATCAACACATTTACCTTATTCCGAATACTACGAGCATTCAGGTAAAGTACACTTATGTTGGCTTTTTTACCGCTGTTCTGAATCTTAACACTCGATCTGTAACCTCTCCTAAGTTATATTTCCTCTTACCCTTTCTCCTAATTTTCCTTGTCGTTGAACCCATATCTTCATGTAACAACCTGCCGCGTCGCTTACCATTAATGTTTTCACTTCCCGTTTTATTCCTTTTAGTATTCCTGGTTCTATTCACTGAGCTCCCCTCAGTCACTGTACCTTGTACTGTCACCCTTTTTGATTTTTGACTATGGCTTCTCTGTCTTACACTTTCCCCCTTACTGCCTTTTGTTTCTGTCCCTGTTTTACTACCTTCCAACTTCCTGCATCGGTTCCCACCCCCCTGCCACATTAGTTTAAACTCTCCCCAACAGCTCTAGCAAACACCCCCCCCAGGACATCGGTTCCAGTTCTGCCCAGGTGCAGACCATCTGGTTTGTACTGGTCTCACTTCCCCCAGAACCGATTCCAATGTCCCAGGAATTTGAATCCCTCCCTCTTGCACCATCTCTCGAGCCACGCATTCATCCTCTCTATCCTGATATTCCTACTCTGACTAGCTCATGGCACTGGTAGCAATCCTGGGATTACTACCTTTGAGGTCGTACTTTTTAGTTTAACTCCTAACTCCCTAAATTCAGCTTGTAGGACCTCGTCCCATTTTTTACCGATATCGTTGGTGCCTATGTGCACCACGACAGCTGGCTGTTCACCCTCCCCCCCCCCCGCCAGAATGTCCTGCAGCCACTCCGAGACATCCTTGACCCTTGCACCAGGGAGGCAACATGCCATCTTGGAGTCTCGATTGCGTCCGCAGAACAGCCTGTCTATTTCCCTTACGATTGAGTCCCCTATCACTATAGCCCTGCCATTCTTCTTCCTGCCCAGCTGTGCAGCAGAGCCAGCCATGGTGCCATGAACCTGACTGCTGCTGCCTTCCCCTGGTGAGCCATCTCCCTCAAAAGTTTCCAAAGCGGTATATCTGTTTTGCAGGGAGATGATCGCAGAGGACACCTGCACTGCCTTCCTACTCTTGCTCTGATCCCTGATAACCCCTGATCCCCTTATTGATCAAGAACCTATCTATCTCTGTCTTAAAGACACTCCGTGATTTGGCCTCCACAGCCTTCTGCGGCAAAGAGTTCCACAGATTCACAACACTCTGGCTGAAGAAATCCCTCCTCATCTCAGTTTTAAAGGATCATCCCATTAGTTTGAGATTGTGTCCTCTGCTTCTACTATTTCCTACAAGTGGAAACATCCTATCCACGTCCACTCTATCCAGGCCTCACAGTATCCTGTAAGTTTCAATAAGATGCCCCCTCATCCTTCTAAACTAGTATCTTGACACTCCCTCTGGCACCTGGGCTAAGCCCTGTATAACACCATTTTCCATCCACAACAACATCCATTGCCCGTTACCTTTTGTTTCCTGTTGCTGAGCCAAACTTGGATCCAAGCCCCCTTCCCTAGCATCCCATGAGGTCTCACTTTTCTGACCAGTCTGCCATGTGGGACTTTGTCAAATGCCTGATTGAAATCCATGTAGACAGTGTCCACTGCACTATACTAATCAATCCTCCTGCATACTTCCTCAAACAATTCTATTTAGTTAGGAAGGCACGATCTTCCCCTAACAGAACCACGCTGACTCTATTTGATCAATTTATACTCTTCTAAGTGGCTGTTGATCATGTCTCTCAGAATTGTTTCCAATAAATCGTCCACCATTTAAATCAGACTGCCCAAAATGGTCACCCACTGCTCCTTCATCCACTTGCCCAGCTTCATTTCCTAAAACTAAATCTAGAATTTACACTGGCCTGTAATATTTTGGCCTATTTTGGCCTAAAATAATGGTATAACTTTGGCAGACTGTCAGTCCTCTGATACCTCACCTGTATCTAGTGAGGATTGGAAAATTATCCTCAAAGCATCCGCAATTTCCCTCCTGGCTTCCTTTAACAGCCTGGGATACAATCCATCCGGCCCTGGTGGTTTATCTACCTTCAAGGATGCCGGTTCCTCCAGTACTTACTCTCTCACTATGCTTATTATATCCAATGTTTCACTCTCCTCTTCCTTAACTAGAATATCGGAATCATCTCTCTCCTTAATGATGACAGATAAAGTACTTTTTGAGCACTATCTGCACGTTCTCCCCGTGTGTGCGTGGGTTTCCTCCGGGTGCTCCTGTTTCCTCCCACAGTCCAAAGAGGTGCAGGTTAGGTGGATTGGCCATGCTAAATTGCCCTTAGTGTCCAAAATTGCCCTTAGTGTTGGGTGGGGTTACTGGGTTATGGGGATAGGGTGGAGGTGTTGATCTTAGGTCGGGTGCTCTTTCCAAGAGCTGGTGCAGACTCGATGGGCCGAATGGCCTCCTTCTGCACTGTAAATTCTATGAAACATCTTCTGAATCACCTCAGAAGTTACCATGTACATCTCTGGTGGACCCAACTTTTCCTTAGTTATTCTCTTGCTCTTACTATATTGATAAAACATCTTTGATTTTGCACACCAACATTTTTGTATTATCTCTTTGCTTTCCTAATTTCCATTTTTACTTCACCCCGGTACTTTCTATACTGCTCTAGGCTTTTTACAGTATTAGGTCTTTTGTGACTGTCTTAAGCTTTCTTTTTCTGCTTTATCTTGGACTGTATGCTGCTGGATAACCAGGGAGCTCTAGATTGGGCCCTTTTTCTACGTTAGCAGGCATTCTCCATTTGGGTTGGATTCTCTGCCTCGCGAAGCCGGAAACGCGAATTGTGATCGAGTGTAGAATGGGCCATCCGGCAAAAATCGAGGTTCGCACCCGGCACCATGCTCCAGTCCCTCCCCAGTGGTGAAAAGTAGATTTGCGCCCCGTGCCAGCAGGGGCATGCAAAACCAGCGTTTGCATGTATTTAAATGTGATTAGCAGCTTGGACACTTTATGCTCTGCTCTTCCGCGATGCTTCACCCCTCTCAGGGGGAGGTCTCATGGGTGCAAGTTACTTAAAGTATTTACAAATGGGGACTGGACGCCATGGCTGCAGAGGGGTGTGGGCAGCTAAAAAACACTGAAAAACCAATGAAAACTGTCGAGCTTGCTGGGGTGGTGCCAGGGCAGTAGCGGGGAGCAACTTGGTGCCAAGTCCGTGGACGTGTGGTGTCCCCCTCGGGATCGGGGTAGCCTTTGCTCAGACCACCATTGCTACTGTCTGTCTTTTAAACACACCCCTTTGGTGGTACTTACAGGCTCCTGGCTGCTCACACTATGAGTGCTGCACACCCCACCCCCACTTATCCACGTTAAACTCCATCTGCCACATTTTGGCCCACTCACCTGACCTGCCTATATCCAAGCAGAGTCGGATGACTTGTGATCAGCTCGGCGCACGGTGCGAAGCCCGATTTGGGCCTCTTCTGGGATTTACCCATCCCATTGAGGGGCGACCTGATAGATTCTGAGTGGCATAGACAGAGTGGATAGTCAGAGACTTTTCCCAGGGTAGAGGGGTCAATTACTAGGGGGCATAGGTTTAAGGTGCGAGGGGCAAGGTTTAGAGGCGATGTACGAGGCAGGTTTTTTTACACAGAGGGTAGGGTGCCTGGAACCCGCTGCCGGAGGAGGTGGTGGAAGCAGGGACGATAGTGACGTTTAAGGGGCGTCTTGACAAATACATGAATAGGATGGGAATAGAGGGATACGGACCCCGGAGGTGTAGTAGATTTTAGTTTAGACGGGCAGCATGGTCGGCGCAGGCTTGGAGGGCCGAAGGGCCTGTTCCTTGCTGTACTTTTCTTTGTTTTTTGTTCATCCGGTTCCATGCTGCGTGCAACGGGGAGAGGGGCTGAATCTCACCCTAAATCTAGAATTGCACCCCCTCGCATTGGTCTTGTTATGTGCTGGCTGGAAAAGTTTTCTTGATTGCAGTTCAAGAATTTTGCGCCTTCTGTGCCCTTCACACTGTATCCCAATTATTAGGGTGGTTGATGTCCCCAAACATTACTGCCCTATTGTTTTTGCACTCAGAAATCTGTTTACATATTTGCACTTCTTGTTCTTCATTGTCAGTATATTCTACTAATGATACTCGTTTACCTGCTCCAACAGTGCTCATCAAAAGGACAAAAATTGCTAGCTATGAAAAGTAAAAGTCAATTCCTTCCCCAATATCACAAATGTCAAAAACTCTTCTTGCAAAAAACTACTGAAGAAATGCAATACAGGAAAAAGCAAGAGAAAGTATCCATGTGCATTATTACTATTGCTTTGATAGCTAGATCAAGAACAAAAAAAAGAACAAAGAAAAATTACAGCACAGGAACAGGTCCTTCGGCCCTCCAAGTCTGCGCCGATCCAGATCCTCTATCTAAAACTGTCGCCTATTTTCTAAGGATCTGTATCCCTCTGCTCCCTGCCCATTCATGTCTAGATACATCTTAAATGACGCTATCGTACCCGCCTCTACCACCTTCGCCGGCAATGCGATCCAGGCACCCACCACCCTCTGCGTAAAGAACTTTCTACGTATATCTCCCTGAAACTTTTCCCCTCTCACCTTGAACTCGTGACCCCTAGTAATTGAGTCCCCAACTCTGGGAAAAAGCTTCTTGCTATCCACTCTGTCTATATCTCTCATTATTTTGTAGACCTCAATGAGGTCCCCCCTCAACCTCCGTCTTTCTAATGAAAATAATCTTAATCTACTCAACCTCTCTTCATAGCTAGCACCCTCCATTCCAGGCAGCATCCTGGTGAACCTCCTCTGCACCCTCTCCAAAGCATCCACATCCTTTTGGTGATGTGGCGACCAGAACTGTATGCAGTATTCCAAATGTGGCCGAACCAAAGTCTTATACAACTGTAACATGACCTGCCAACTCTTGTACTCAATACCCCTTCCGATGAAGGAAAGCATGCCATATGCCTTCTTGACCACTCTATCGACCTTCGCAGCCACCTTCAGGTTACAATGGACCTGAACACCCAGATCTCTCTGTACATCAATTTTCCCCAGGGCTTTTTCATTTACTGTATAGTTCGCTCTTGAATTGGATCTTCCAAAATGCATCGCCTCGCATTTGCCCAGATTGAACTCCATCTGCCATTTCTCCACCCAACTCTCCAATCTATCTATATTCTGCTGTATTCACTGACAGTCCCCTTCACTATCTGCTACTCCACCAATCTTAGTGTCATCTGCAAACTTGCGAATCAGGCCACCTATACCTTCCTCCAGATCATTTATGCATATCACAAACAACAGTGGTCCCAGCATGGATCCCTGTGGAACACCACTGGTCACAGTTCTCCATTTTGAGAAATTCCCTTCCACTACTACTCTCTGCCTCCTGTTGCCCAGCCAGTTCTTTATCCATCTAGCTAGTACACCCTGAACCCCATGAGACTTCACTTTCTGCGGGTTAGGTGGATTGGCCATGGAAAATTGCCCTTAGTCTCCAAAAAAGGTTAAACAGGGGTTCCTGGGTTACGGGGATAGGGTAGATACATGGGCTTGAGTAGAGTGCTCTGTGTAAGGGCCGGTGTAGACTCGATGGGCCGAATGGCCTCCTTCTGTACTGTAAATTCTATGATTCTATGATTAGCAATTCTGCAGTCCTCTGGTACCTCACCTGTGTTCAAGGATGCTGCAAAGATAAGGCCCCAGCTATTTCCTCTCTCACTTCCCTCAGTAACCTGGGATAGATCCCATCTGGACCTAGGAACTTGTCCACCTTAATGCCTTTTAAAATACCCAACACATCCTCCCTCCTTATGCCGACTTGACCTAGAGTAATCAAACATCTATCCCTAACCTCAACATCCGTCATGTCATTCTCCTCTGTGAATACCGATGCAAAGTACTTGTTAAGAATCTCACCCATTTTCTCTGACTCCACGCATAACTTTCCTCCTTTGTCCTTGAGTGGGCCAACCCTTTCTCTAGTTACCCTCTTGCTCCTTATATGTGAATAAAAGGCTTTGGGATTTTCCTTAACCCTGTTAGCCAAAGACATTTCATGACTCCTTTTAGCCCTTTTGATTCCTCGTTTCAGATTGGTCCTACATTCCCGATATTCTTCCATAGCTTTGTCTGTCTTCAGTCGCCTAGACCTTATGTATGCTTCCTTTTTCCTCTTAGCTAGTCTCACAATTTCACTTGTCATCCATGGCTCCCTAATCTTGCCATTTCTATCCCTCATTTCACAGGGACATATCTGTCCTGCACTCTAATCAACCTCTCTTTAAAAGCCTCCCATATATCAAATGTGGATTTACCTTCAAATAGCTGCTCCCAATCCACATTCCCTAGCTCCTGCCGAATTTTGTTATACTTGGCCTTTCCCCAATTTAGCACTCTTCCTTTAGAACCACTCTCGTCTTTGTCCATGAGTATTCTAAAACTTACGGAATTGTGATCACTATTCCCAAAGTAATCCCCTACTGAAACTTCAACCACCTGGCCGGGTTCATTCCCCAACACTAGGTCCAGTATGGCCCCTTCCTGAGTTGGACTATTTACATACTGCTCTAGAAAACCCTCCTGGATGCTCCTTATAAATTCTGCTCCACCTAGACCTCTAACACTAAGTGTATCCCAGTCAATGTTGGGAAAATTAAAATCTGCTATCACCACCACCCTGTTGCTCCTACATCTTTCCATAATCCGTTTACATATTTGTACCTTTATCTCACGCTCGCTGTTGGGAGGTCTGTAGTACAGCCCCAATATTGTTACCGCACCCTTCCTATTTCTGAACTCTGCCCATATCGCCTCAAAGAACAAAGAACAAAGAAATGTACAGCACAGGAACAGGCCCTTCGGCCCTCCAAGCCCGTGCCGACCATACTGCCCGACTAAACTACAATCTTCTACACTTCCTGGGTCCGTATCCTTCTATTCCCATCCTATTCATATATTTGTCAAGATGCCCCTTAAATGTCACTATCGTCCCTGCTTCCACTACCTCCTCCGGTAGTGAGTTCCAGGCACCCACTACCCTCTGCGTAAAAAACTTGCCTCGTACATCTACTCTAAACTTTGCCCCTCTCATCTTAAACCTATGCCCCCTAGTAATTGACCCCTCTACCCTGGGGAAAAGCCTCTGACTATCCACTCTGTCTATGCCCCTCATAATTTTGTATACCTCTATCAGGTCGCCCCTCAACCTCCTTCGTTCCAGTGAGAACAAACCGAGTTTATTCAATCGCTCCTCATAGCTTATGCCCTCCATACCAGGCAACATTCTGGTAAATCTCTTCTGCACCCTCTCTAAAGCCTCCACATCCTTCTGGTAGTGTGGCGACCAGAATTGAACACTATACTCCAAGTGTGGCCTAACTAAGGTTCTATACAGCTGCAACATGACTTGCCAATTCTTATACTCAATGCCCCGGCCAATGAAGGCAAGCATGCCGTATGCCTTCTTGACTACCTTCTCCACCTGTGTTGCCCCTTTCAATGACCTGTGGACCTGTACTCCTAGATCTCTTTGACTTTCAATACTCTTGAGGGTTCTACCATTCACTGTATATTCCCTACCTGCATTAGCCCTTCCAAAATGCATTACCTCACATTTGTCCGGATTAAACTCCATCTGCCATCTCTCCGCCCAAGTCTCCAGACAATCTAAATCCTGCTGTATCCTCAGACAGTCCTCATCGCTATCCGCAATTCCACCAACCTTTGTGTCGTCTGCAAACTTACTAATCAGACCAGTTACATTTTCCTCCAAATCATTTATATATACTACAAAGAGCAAAGGTCCCAGCACTGATCCCTGTGGAACACCACTGGTCACAGCCCTCCAATGAGAAAAGCATCCCTCCATTGCTACCCTCTGCCTTCTATGGCCTAGCCAGTTCTGTATCCACCTTGCCAGTTCACCCCTGATCCCGTGTGACTGCTCGAGTCCTCCATAGTGCCCTCCTTCAGCGCAGCTGTGATATCCTCTCTGACCAGTAATGTAACTCCTCCACCCCTTTTACTTCCCTCTCTAGCCCGCCTGAAGCATCGATATCCTGGGATATTTAGTTGCCAATCATGCCCTTCCCTCAACCAAGTCTCAGTAATAGCAATAGCATCATACTCCCAGGTACTAATCCAAGCCCTAAGTTCATCTGCCTTACCTACTACACTTCTTGCATTAAAACAAATGTACCTCAGACCACCAGTCCCTTTGCGTTCATCATCTGCTCCCTGCCTACTCGTCCCCTTAGTCACGCTGACTTCATGATCTAGTTCCTTACAGGCTTTAGTTACTACCGCCTTACTGTCCACTAACCTCCTCGTTTGTTTCCCATGCCCCTGCCACATTAGTTTAAACCATCCCCAACAGCGTTAACAAAAGCACTCCCAAGGACATTGGTTCCAGTCCGGCCCAGGTGTAGAATGTCCAATTTGTAGTAGTCCCACCTCCCCCAGAACCAGTCCCAATGTTCCAAAAATCTGACCCCCTCCCTCCTGCACCATCTCTCAAGCCACGCATTCATTCTGCCTATTCTTTAATTTCTACTCTGACTACCACGTGGCACTGGTAGCAATCCTGAGATTACTACCTCTGAGGTCCGACTTTTTATCTTGGCTCCTAACTCCCTAAATTCTGCTTGTAGGACCTCATCCCGTTTTTTACCTATATCATTGGTGCCTAAATGTACCACGACAACTGGCTGTTCACCCTCCCCCTTCAGAAGAAGTCAGAAAAAACATTGAAAAGAAATACTTTAATTAAAACAGTAATGCAGGTCAATAGACTGAAATGGACAATAAGCTATTTGATTGAAAGATGAGACCTATAGGTCAAGGTCTTCAATCACACAGCCTGTAACATTCCAGTGTGCTGTATGACCGCAAGATTTTTTTATTGCTATTCAATCATATTATCTTTAAAAACCCTTTAAAAATGAAATGTTCACTTTATAGAAGGTGTTTTCTTTTATTGAAATCTGTTACTTTCCCATAGAGTTAAATCATTTTTCTGTACGTCGGCACAATCCTATTGTGCTGTGGTTCAGGTGGGATTTCATTTAAAAAAGGATGAGGAGATTTTTTTTGGTGCAATTACATACAAATTATTTTACAGATAGCTGATTCATTTGAGAGATTAATCAATAAATCAATTTTAATTGCATCACAGAAGCGTTTTACAACTGTCTTGTGCACTGCACGTAGGGCATTTGGAATTTCACCATGAATCAATTCTTTGTTCCTAGAGATGGCATTTTACCTCCTGTGACAATTGTCTGCACCACAATTTTCTTTCTAAGTCCTCTGTGTTCTACTCCTGCCTGAAGGAGGCAATGATGGCTCAAGTTAACGACGGTCCAAAACAATAAGAACAACTTATATCGCACCTTTAATGTACTAAAACATCTCAAGGTCTTCAGAGGAGTGACATTTTGACACAAAGCCGAGTCAGGAGATACTATAAGGGATGTCCAAAAACAAGGCAGATGGTGAAATTTGAATTCAATAAAAACCTGGGGCAGGATTCTCTAGTCGGCGATGGCAGAATCGCATTCGGCGATCGACCAGAGAATCAAAGTTTCCGACCAAATCGGGGGACGGCACAGCTTTCGCGATGCTCCGTCCCCTCCAAAGCGGCGTTCTCTCCGAGTACACCGCGCGACATATCGGCGGCCTCAGGACATTGCCTGAGGCCTGCCTCCCGATCCACTGCCCCCAACTGGCCGAGTTCCCGACGGTGTGGGTCTCTCATGGTCTCACCCGTCAGGAACTCGGTGTGGCGGCTGCGGACTCAGTCCAGAGCCGCCACAGTCGGGGGAGGGCCGATCGCGGGCAGGGGGGTATTTGTCAGGGGCTGTGGGCACTGTTGTGGGGTGGTCCGGGGCGCGCGAGCCGGCCAAAGGAGGGGCACATTTTTGCAGGCGCGGCCACGGACCCTGCAACTCCCCGGCCTGTTTGGCTGCTAGAGCCGGGTGCTCCACGTTGCCTTGATACTAGCCCCCAGCCAAACGGAGGATCGGTGGCCATTTTACGCCATTTTTTCTGTCGTAAAATGCCACCGTTCCCACGCCGGCGTGGGGACATACCCTCAAAAGCGGAGAATCCACCCCTGGAATTAAATGTCTAATGATAACCATGAAACTATTGTCAATTGCTGTAAAAATCCATCTGGCTCACTAATGTCCTTTAGAGGAGGGACTCTGCCATCTTTACTCGTTCTGGCCTACATGTGTCTCCAGATCCACAGCAATGTGGTTGACTCTTAAATGCCCTCTGAAATGGCCGAGCAAGCCACTCAGATCAAGGATAATTAGGGGTGGGAAATAAATGCTGTCCCAGCCAGCGATGCTGACATCCCGTGAATAAATGAAAATAAAATACTGGAGAGATCGAGGGAGGGATTCCGAGAGCTTAGAGCTTAAACAGCTGAATGCAGCTACAGCTGACAATGATTGAGCAACTAAAATTGGGGATGCACAAGAGGCTAGAATTAGAGAAGCACAGAGATCTCAAAAACTTTTAGGGCTGGAATGTTACAGCAGGGCAAGCGGATGGAGGAATTTAAAGACAAAGAAGGGGATCTAACACTGAAGTGCTTACCAACTGGAGAAGGAGCAAACAAAAATTGGATTGGATTGGATTTGTTTATTGTCACTGTACCGAGGTACAGTGAAAAGTATTTTTCTGTGAGCAGCTCAACAGATCATTAAGTTGGGGCTGGTTTAGCACAGGGCTAAGTCGCTGGCTTTGAAAGCAGACCAAGGCAGACCAGCAGCACCGTTGAATTTCCGTACCAGCCTCCTCGAACAGGCGCCGGAATGTGGCGACTAGGGGCTGTTCACAGTAACTTCATTTGAAGCCTACTTGTGACAATAAGCGATTTTCATTTCATTTCATTTTCACATGAAAAGAAAAGGAAATAAAAGAAAACACATAATAGGGCAACACAAGGCACACAATGTAACTACATAAACACTGGCATCGGATGAAAGGAGAGAGGTTAGTAATAATGTTAGTCTTAGAGTTAAATTTTAAAAGATTAGAACGATTGTAAGTTAAGTAAAAAGTGGGTCTGTTAGGATCTCGCAGAGAGTCGCCTCGCTCCGGCACCATCTTGTGCCGGTAAAACAGAAAATACTGGGCAATCTCAGCAGGTCTGACAGCATCTATGGAGAGAGAACGGAGTTAACGTTCGAGTCTGGATGACTCTTTGTCTTTGGAGATACAGCAGGTCAGTAAGTGCAGGGACAATGGGTGATCAGGATTTGGTGCATGTTAGGGTACGGGCAATAGACATTTACAGCATGTAATTCGCCACTTGGCTCATCGTATCCACGCTGGTCAGCAAAGATTTAATTCACTAATTCCATTTTCCAGCACTTGACCCACAGCCCTGGAGGTTATGGCAGCTGAAGTGAACATCTAAATACGTCTTAAATGTTACGAGAGTTTCTGACTCAACCACCCTTTCCGGCAGTAAATTCGAGACTCCCACCAATCTCAGGGTGAAAACATTTCCCCTCAGCTCCCCTCTTAGCCTTCTAGCTCTTACCTTAAAGCTATGCCCCTTGCTATTGACCCATCTACCTATGGAAAGAATGCCTTCCTATCCATCTTATATATGTCCCTCAATCTTATACACCTATATTATGTCCCTCTCAACCTTTGCTGCTCAAAAAAAAAACAGCCCCGGCCTATCCAAACTCTCCTCATAGTTCAGAGTTTCCAGCCCAGATAGCATCCTGGTGAATCTCCTCTGCACCTTCTCCTATAATGTGATGATCAGAACTGCACGCAGTACTCTAGTTGTGACCTACACAGTGTTTTATACAGTTCCATCATTACCTCCCTACTCTTGTATTCTATGCTCAGCTAATAAAGGCAAGAATTCCATATGCCTTTTTCATCACCTCATCTAGCTGCCCTGCCACCTTCACCGATCAGTGGATATGAACTCCAAGGTCTCTCTGATTTTCAGTACTTTCCAGGGTTCTACCATTCATAGTGTAATCCTTTGCCTTGTTAGCCCTCCCCAAGTGCATAACCTCAAACTTTTACAGCTTCCGTGAATTTCTTGATCATACCTCTTACATTTAAGTACAACTCATTAATGTACACCACAAATAGCAAGGAGGGCTCCAGCATTGAGTCCTGTGGAACCCCATTGGAACCAGACTCCCTGGCCGGGATTCTCCAAAATCCCGGGCAAGTGTTGACTCCGGCGTAAACACCGGAGTGGTGAACGCCGGCGTCAACGGGCCTCCTGGCCCAACAATTGCTGCAAAGCTGGCGTGGGCAACGGCCATCTCCGCGCCGGCTCATGTACGTGGTTGCCATCTCCGCGCCGGCGCGGAGCAACAATGTCGGGGACCTAACAACGGGCCGCGCGGAAGGAGGTAGGCCCCCTCCAGATCATGGCCGCCCGCCGATCGGAATCCCCTGATCGCGGGCCTGGACCCGGTGAATGCCCCCTCGGAGTCAGATCCCCCCGCCCCACCACCACGATGTCTATCCCCCGGTCGCGGGTCTGACCCCCCGCCGGGTGGTACCAAGTTGGAACCACGCCGGCGGGACTCGGTGGTATTCGGCGGAACTCGGCAGGTGTTCGGCCGGTCGCCCGCGGAGAATCACCGCGGGGGCCTCGTGACGGGAATATCCCGTGCCCCCAGCGATTCTCCAGCCTGGCGCGGGCTTGGAGAATCCCGCCCCCATCTTTCAATATGCTCAAATGTATGTAGGGTGGGGGTTGGGAGACCAACCAGGAGAGCATTGGAAAAATAAAGGCGAGGGTTAACAAAGGCATGGATAAGGTTTTTAGTAGAAGATGAGCTGAGGCAGGATGATTTTGCAGAGGTGAAAGTAATTGGTCTTAGTGATGGAATGACTATGTGGTTGGAAGCTGATCTTGTTGTCAAATATGACACCTAGGTTGGAACTGTCTGGTTCGCCTCAGACCATTTCCATGTAGTCGGTGGCTAGGAAACAGAGGTTTTGGCAGGGAATGAGGATAATGGATTAAATTAGAAAATGCTGGAAAAACTGAGCATGTCTGGCAGCATCTGTGGAGAGACAAAGTCTGTTAACATTTCAAATCCATATGACTTCTTCAGAGCTCTGAAGCAGTCATAAAGACCCATAATGTTAACAATCTTTCCCTGGACACCGATGCCGCCAGATCTGCTGAGTTTTTCCACCTTTTTCTATTTTTATTTCAGATTTCCAGCATAGAATCAAAGAATACACAGTGCAGAAGGAGGCCATTCGGCCCATCGAGTCGGCACCAGCCCTTGGAAAGAGCACGCTACTTAAGTCCACACCTCCAACCTGTCCCTGCAACCCAGTAACCCCACCTAACCTTTTGGACACGAAGGGGCAATTTAGCATGGTCAATCCATCTAAGCTGCACATCTTTGGACTGTAGGAGGAAACCAGAGTACCCAGAGGAAACCCACGCAGATATGGGGAGAACGTGCAGACTCCGCACAGACAGTGACCCGAAGCCGGAATTGAACGCGGGTCCTTGGAGCTGTGAGGCAGCAGTGCTAACCACTGGGCAGCCATGACGCCCATTGTGCTACCGTGCTGCCCATCTTCGGTATTTTGCTTTAATCACGAGAATAATGTTCTGGTCTTCCCAAAATGTAGTTGGAGGAAACATCTGCTCATTCAGAACTGGATGTCAGACAAGCAATCTGACAAATCAGAAACAGTGGAGGGGCTGAGGGATATGGTGGCTATGAAGAGCTAGACATTGTCAGTGTACATGTCAAGTCTGATGTGCTTTTGGATGATGTTGCTGAGGTTTAGCATGCAGATGAGGAAAAGAAAGGAGGCCAAAGACAGGTCTTTGGGGTCTCCTGAGTTAACAGTGTAGGAGGCAGAAGAGAAGACATTGCAGGTGATTCATTGACTATGACTGCAGAAATTAACCAGCTGAATAGCAGCGGAAGAGTATTGGAGGAGGGTGGTATGGTCAACTGTGTCAAAGGCTGCAGTCAGGTTGAGAAGGATGAGGAGGGGTAGTTTACTACAGTCACAATTACATAAAATATCATTTCTGACTTTATTAAAGGCAATTCTGGTAATGTAGCAGGTTCAGAAACACATGTGGAGGGACTCAAACACGGTGGCCTGAATTTCATGCTCCCCTGCTGGCAGGGGGTGATACTTAATGCTGGGGAGGGCTAGGCTTTAGACCAAAAGCCTGCCCTTTCCCCAATTGAGGCCCAGGGACGAAATTCTCCGCAATCGGCGCGATGTCGGCCGACCGGCGCCAAAAACGGCACGAATCAGTCCGGCATCGCTCCGCCCCAAAGGTGCGGAATCCTCCGCATCTTGAGGTAACGAGCCCTAACCTTGAGGGGCTTGGCCCGCGCCGGACTGATTTCCGCCCCGCCAGCTGGCGGGAAAGGCCTTTGGTGCCCCGCCAGCTGGCGCGGAAATTACATTGCCAGGCGGCGCATGCGCGGGAGCGTCAGCAGCCGCTCACGGCATTCCCGCGCATGCGCAGTGGAGGGGGTCTCTTCCGCCTCCGCCATGGTGGAGACCGTGGCGAAGGCGGAAGGAAAAGAGTGCCCCACGGCACAGGCCTGCCCGCGGATCGGTGGGCCCCGATCGTGGGCCAGGCCACCGTGGGGACACCCCCTGGGGCCAGATCGCCCCGCGCACCCCCTCCCCCCAGGACCCCAGAGCCCACCCGCGCCGCCTTGTCCCGCCGGTTTAATCCACGCCGGCGGGACAGGCATTGTAGCAGCGGGACTTCGGCCAATCCGCGCCGGAGAATCGCCGGGGGGGGGCCCTCCAACCGGCACGGCGCGATTCCTGCCCACGCCGAATATCCAGTGCTGGAGAATTCGGCAACCAGCGGGGGCGGGATTCACGCCAGCCCCCGGCGATTCTCAGACCCGGCGGGGGGGGGGGGGTGCGGAGAATCCAGCCCCTGAAGTGGCCAATAGAAATTGGGTGGAATTCTCCCATCTTGGACTATGTCCCATAATTGAGTCACCATTAAAGAAGAAGATAGAGGGCGAGATTCTCCGCCCCCCCACCGGGTCGGAGAATCGCTGTGGGCCGTCGTGAATTCCGCCCCCGCCGCCCGCCGAATTCTCCGAAGGGAGAAAAGTCGGCGGGGCGTCAATCATGCCGCACACCTCGGAGAATGGCACGGGTGGGCGCGAGGCAATGGATTTCGGGGCTGCCGATATTCTCCCCCGTCCGGATGGGCCGAAGTCCCGCCGATGTGACGGGGGAGGGGGACGGGGAGGTCCGTGCCGGGGAGGGGGATGGGGAGGTGCATGCCGGGGAGGGGGACGGGGATGTGCGGGGATGTGCGTGCCGGGGAGGGGGACGGGGAGGTGCGTGCCTGGGAGGGGGACGGGGACGGGGTCCATGCCGGGGAGGAGGACGGGGAGGTGCGTGCCGGGGAGGGGGACGGGGACGGGGTCCATGCCGGGGAGGGGGACGGGGAGGTGCGTGCCGGGGAGGGGGATGAGGACGGGGTCCGTGCCGGGGAGGGGGGTGGGGGGGGGTCCGGGACGAGGATGGGGACGGGGAGGTGCGTGCCGGGGAGGGGGACGGGGGACGGGGGGGGTCCGTGCCGGGGAGGTGCGTGCCGGGGAGTGGGACGGCGGGGGGTCCGTGCCGGGGAGGGGGCCGGGGGATTGTCCATGCCGGGGAGGGGGACGGGGAGGTGCGTGCCGGGGAGGGGGGGCGGGGAGGTGCGTGCTGGGGCGGGGGACGGGGGGTGGGTGGTCCGTGCCGGGGAGGGGGCCGGGGGGGGGGGTCTGTGCCGGGGAGTGGGGGGTCCGTGACGGGGAGGGGGCCGGTGGGGGGGTCCGTGCCGGGGAAGGGGACGGGGAGGTGCGTGCCGGGGCGGGGGATGGGGGGGTCCATGCCGGGGAGGGGGACGGGGAGGCGGGGAGGTGCGTGCCGGGGAGGGGGGATGCGAGGGCAAGTGAGTTGGTCCACCTGGCCAGTTGCCAGCCTCCAACAGTCGGACCCATGCGGTCCATGCCACCTGGCTGGGGGGAGGAGGGGGTATGGGCAGTGATGACGTGACGTCGTTTCCCCCCCACCCCCCCACCTCCCCCCCCCCACCCACAGGCCGTAATGTTTTCCGGTCAGCCAGCGATGTTGGCCGCCGTGGCGGCAGCCGCTAATGTCCATGTTGCCCTGGATGAGGAGGAGGAGGAGGAGCGTGACGGAGAGGCGGCACAGGCTGCCGACCAGCGTGGAGGTGGGTGACGGCCGGGGGGGTTGGCCGCTGGAGAGGTGATGGCGCGGCCGCAGTCTGTATGTGTGGGGAAGAGGTGTGTGTAGGGTTGTGTGTGCGGGTGGGGGTGAGTTAGAGTAGGGTGGGCTCTGGGGGAGTGCCGGGAGGGGGATGAGTGCCGGGGAGGGGGACAGGGGGGGTGTCCGTGCCGGAGTGGGGGACGGGGAGGTGCGTGCCGGGGAGGGGGACCGGCTGGGGGGGGGGTCCGTGCCGGGGAGGGGGATGGGACGGGGGGTCCGTGCCGGGGTGGGGGACGGGGAGGTGCATGCCGGGGAGGGGGACGGGTCGGGGGGTCCGTGCCGGGGAGGGGGCCGGGGGGGTTGTCCATGCCGGGGAGGGGGACCGGGAGGTGCGTGCCGGGGAGGGGGACCGGCTGGGGGGGGGTCCGTGCCGGGGAGGGGGATGGGACGGGGGGTCCGTGCCGGGGTGGGGGACGGGGAGGTGCATGCCGGGGAGGGGGACGGGTCGGGGGGTCCGTGCCGGGGAGGGGGCCGGGGGGGTTGTCCATGCCGGGGAGGGGGACCGGGAGGTGCGTGCCGGGGAGGGGTACGGGGACGGGGGGGTCCGTGCCGGGGAGGGGGCCGGGGGGTTGTCCATGCCGGGGAGGGGGACAGGGAGGTGCGTGCCGGGGAGGGGGACCGGCTGGGGGGGGGGTCCGTGCCGGGGAGGGGGATGGGACGGGGGGTCCGTGCCGGGGTGGGGGACGGGGAGGTGCATGCCGGGGAGGGGGACGGGTCGGGGGGTCCGTGCCGGGGAGGGGGCCGGGGGGGTTGTCCATGCCGGGGAGGGGGACCGGGAGGTGCGTGCCGGGGAGGGGGACCGGCTGGGGGGGGGTCCGTGCCGGGGAGGGGGATGGGACGGGGGGTCCGTGCCGGGGTGGGGGACGGGGAGGTGCATGCCGGGGAGGGGGACGGGTCGGGGGGTCCGTGCCGGGGAGGGGGCCGGGGGGGTTGTCCATGCCGGGGAGGGGGACCGGGAGGTGCGTGCCGGGGAGGGGTACGGGGACGGGGGGGTCCGTGCCGGGGAGGGGGCCGGGGGGTTGTCCATGCCGGGGAGGGGGACAGGGAGGTGCGTGCCGGGGAGGGGGACGGGGACGGGGGGGTCGGTGCCGGGGAGGGGCACGGGGGACGGGGTCCGTGCCGGGGAGGGGCACGGGGAGGTGCGTGCCGGAGAGGGGGGCGGGGGGTGCGTGCTGGGGAGGGGGACAGGGAAGTGCATGCCGGGGAGGGAGACGGGGGGGGGGTCCGTGCTGGGGAGGTGCGTGCCGAGGAGGGAGACGGGGGGGGGGGGGGGGGGTCCGTGCCGGGGAGGGGGACGGGGAAGTGCATGCCGGGGGTGGGGGGGGGTCCGTTCCGGGGGGGGGGGGTCCGTGCCGGGGAGGGGGACGGGGAGGTGCATGCCGGGGAGGGGGACAGGCGGGGGGGGGTCCGTGCCGGGGAGGGGGGGGCTGAACGGGGGGTCCGTACCGGGGTGGGGGACGGGGGGTTGTCCATGCCGGGGAAGGGGACAGGGAGGTGCGTGCCGGGGAGGGGGGCGGGGACGGGGACGGGGGGGTCTGTGCCGGGGAGGGGGATGGGGGACGGGGTCCGTGCCGGTGAGGGGCACGGGGAGGTGCGTGCCGGGGAGGGGGACGGGGGGTGGGGGGTCCGTGCCGGGGAGGGGGACAGGGAAGTGCATGCCGGGGAGAGAGACCGGGGGTGGGGTGGGTCCGTGCCGGGGGGGGGGGGTCCATGCCGGGGAGGGGGACGGGGAGGTGCGCGCTGGGGAGGGGTACGGGGAGGTGCGTGCCGGGGAGGGGGACGGGGGGGACGGAGGTCTGTGCCGGGGAGGGGGACGGGGAGGTACGTGCCGGGGAGGGGGATGCGAGGGCAAGTGAGTTGGTCCACCTGGCCAGGTGCCAGCCTCCAACAGTCGGACCCATGCGGTCCATTCCATCTGGCTGGGGGGAGGAGGGGGTATGGGCAGTGATGACATGTCGTCGTCGTCCCCCCCCCCCTTCCCCCCCCCCCGCCCCCCCCCGCCCCCACCGCCCCACAGGCCATAATGTTTTCCGGTCAGCCAGCGATGTTGGCCGCGTGGCGGCAGCCGCTAATGTCCATGTTGCCCTGGATGAGGAGGAGGAGGAGGAGCGTGCCAGAGAGACGGCGCAGGCTGCCGCAGAGGGGCAGGCGGCAGCCGACCAGGCTGGAGGGATACCCGCCCGACAGGACGAGGAGGGGGAGGAGGACGACGCGGCCTCACGGCAGCGGAGGCACCCGAGGACGCCCCGTGTGTACCGGCCCTGACTGTCGTACCAGGGCCTCACGTACCGGGAATGCAGGAAGAGACTCCGGATGAGCCGGGAAACCGTGGCACACATCTGCCACCTGCTGGCACACCTGTCACCGTGTGGCACTGGCGGGGGACACCCTCTCCCGGTGTCCGTCAAGGTTACGGTGGCCCTGAACCTTTATGCAACGGGGTCATTCCAGGCACCGAGTGGGGACCTGTCCGGCATATCGCAGACATTGGTGCACCGGTGCATCCGGGCAGTAACAGAAGCCCTATATGTCATTGCGCACCGCTACATCCGCTTCCCTGTGGACCGGGCCAGCCAAGATGCCTGGGCCGTGGGCTTCTCTGCCGTGGCCGGGTTCCCCATGGTCCAGGGCGCGATTAATGGGATGCACGTCGCCGTGCGGCCACCTGCAGATAACAGGGCCGTGTTCACCAATAGGAAGGGGACCTATTCGATGAACGTACTGGTGGTCTGCGACCGCCGCATGATGATCCTGCACGTCTGCGCCCGTTACCCGGGCAGTGTACACGACTCATACGTGTTGTCGCGGTCATACATCCCCGGCATGTACGAGGGACGCCATCCCCGGCTGAGGGGCTGGTTGCTGGGCGACGGGGGCTACCCATTGCGATCGTGGCTGATGACGCCTATACGGAGGCCACGCAATGAGGCGGAGAACCGCTACAATGATGTCCATGTAGCGACAAGGGGAGTGATAGTGAGGTGCTTTGGCGTGCTGAAGATGCGTTTCAGGTGCCTGGACCTCTCTGGGGGCACCCTCCAGTATCGGTCAGATAGGGTCGGCCGCATCATTGTGGTGTGCTGCGTCCTGCACAATATAACCCAGCAGAGGGGCGATGTGCCGCAGGCAGAGGACGGCGGAGTGGAGGAGCAGCAGGAAGAGGCGCAGTCCTCCCCAGATGAGGGGGATGGGGGCAATGGTCAGGGCAGACGGGCTAGACATGGGCGGGTGGCTGTCCACCGTTACCGGCTGGGCCAGCGGGCACGGGACAGGCTGATAGACGCCTGCTTCACTGACTAGATGGGCGTGGGAATCGGGTAGTATGGCCACAGACCGCACACCATGGCAACACCCAACTACCCACACCCCCCACCCATCCATCCATCCAGCACCCTCACCCCCCTCCCCAACCCCACCCACCCCACCAGCATGCACACCACCCCCCATTGCGGATCCACCTGCGGCACAACGGCCGGGACAAGGCGGCGTGGGCGGGCTCCGGGGTCCTGGGGGGGGCGCGGGGTGATCTGACCCCGGGAGGTGCCCCCAGGGTGGCCTGGCCCACGATCGGGGCCCACCGATCCGCGGGCGGGCCTGTGCCGTGGGGGCACTCTTTCCCTTCTGCCTCCGCCACGGTCTCCACCATGGCGGAGGCGGAAGAGACTCCTTCCACTGCGCATGCGCGGGAAACTTTCAGCGGCCGCTGACGCTCCCGCGCATGCGCCGCCCCGACATGTCATTTCCGTGCCAGCTGGCGGGGCAACAAAAGCCGTTTCCGCCAGCTGGCGGGGCGGAAATCCCTCCGCCGCCGGCCTAGCCCCTCAATGTTGGGGCTCGGCCCCCAAAGATGCGGATCATTCCGCATCTTTGGAGCGGCGCGATGCCCGTCTGATTGGCGCCGTTTTGGGCGCCAGTCGGCAGACATCGCGCCGTTTCGGGAGAATTTCGCCCCAGGCCACAGTACCACCATCCACCCGGACCATCCCTGCATGCGGCTGTGACACTGCAGCGCACGGTCCCGTCCTCTGCCCGGGGGTATGTTGATGGCGGCCCAGGGGGAAGGGGGCAGACTCACCTGGGGCTGAGGTAAGACCACCCCTCACACACACACTTGCGCTCAACGTACATGACACCCCCGCACGCTTTGGACAGAGCACAAAGGCAGCTTCTGTAGGTGTAACATTGACGTTAATAACGAAAGGAGTTCATGCACGTGCCCTAGCCCCTAAAACTCATCTGTGCCCTGCACCCGTGCCAACTTACTCAGTGTCTAATTGTTTGGCCTTACAGGTCCTTTGACTATGCCTAGGTGGTTCCCCAGACGGTACAGCAGAACTGGAGGTGGACTCCTGCGATTCCTGCCCTCTGACACGGGATCCCTTTGGCGGCCGTTTCCTGGGGCGTCCTGGCCTAGATGGGCCAGGCTGCGGCCCGGGCGACTGGGATGGCGAGCTGCCAGCCTGTCCTGCCCATTGCCCACCCGATACACCTGGGACGAAATGGGGGGAGCCCGAGGTGTTGAGGTGTTCCAGGACCTCCCCTACAATGGGACCCGGAACGGGCCCCAGCACCTCCTCCTCCCTCGGGGTGCCCGATGGCCCCCAGGCCTCTACATGGGTGGGGGATGCGAACGGACTGGCCATCCGACGCCCCCCCGACATCTGGCGCTGCCAGTCCTGAAGGCCCGTACTGGTATCGACAGGGGTCTGCAGGTTTGCAGCCATGGAGCTCAGGGGGTTGGCAATCACTGTCTGTGACTGTGCGACACCGGCTCGCACATGGGCAATGGCGCCGATGCCCTCAGCGATGGCCTGCTGAGACTGGGCCATGGCCTGCAGAGACTGGGCCATGGCCTGCTGAGACTGGGCTATGGACTGCTGAGACTGGACTATGGCTTTCAGAGACTGGGCCATGGCCTCCTGTGAGAGGGCAGCCATGTCCTGGGCCACAGACGCCGCCTGCACGGAAAGCCCCAGGCCTTGCAAACCGCTCCCCATGCCTGACACCGTCGCACCCATTGCCTCCACCGCGGACGCCACCCGTGCGGTGTCGGCCTTGGAGGAACGCATGACCGGCACCACTCCCAGCTCCTGGACGCGGGTGGACTCCTCCACCTGCAACTGCAGCCGCCGCAAGCTGGCCGAACCCAGGTTCGGTGGTTGCATCGGACCTATGGGTGGGTGTGGTAACTCCAGGAACCCAGGATCCATCTGGGCGGCAGATGTTCGCATGCGCCGGGCTGCCCTCCGACCGCCCGGCCCCTCTGCTGCTCCTACCTCCACCTGCTGTACCGGGACAGCTGTGTTGTGCGCACCAGTGATTGTACCAGATGCCTCATCACTAAAGTGCCCAACCGAGGTGAGCGTCTCTGCGATGGTGGAGGGTGTTGGTGACAGCAGTGGCGTTGTGTCGTGCGCATCGTCCGACTCTGAGTCCATGGTACTTTGGGGTGGCGGTTCGTCTCCACCCATCCAATCTGTGTCACTGTCCTGTATTTCAGTTTCCTGGGTAGGGGTGTCCTGGGTAGTGGTGTCCTGGGTAGGGGTGTCCTGGGTAGTGGTGTCCTGGGTAGTGGTGTCCTGGGTTGTGGTTTTGTGGCTCGGCTGTGATGGGGCCTGTGGCTGCCCCTCTCGTCGCTGGGTGGCACACGCCTGCGTCGCCGCACCCGCATGAGATGGGGGCGCCATCTCCCTGTTGCTCCAGGTCTCTTCGTCTCCCATGGTCTCCGAGGGGCATCGTGCGGGCGTCGCATGCCAGAGGGTCCGGGTCTCTCCGTCTCCCGTGGTCTCCGAGGGGCATCATGCGGGCGGTCTGCATCTGCGGGGATGGGTGCCTGGACGTTTGCTCCTGCGATACACAATGAAGCATGCATGGTTAGACACGCAGGCAGTGATCAGGTGATATGGGGGAGGGGGGATATGGGGGAGGGGGGATATGGGGGAGGGGGGAGATGGGGGAGGGGGGATATGGAGTATATGGGGGAGGGGGATATGGGGGAGGGGGGATATGGGGACGGGCTGTCGGTGGCTCGCTTGCTGGTGGGTCCCCGACCTCTGCATCAGCAACCTCCCGGTCCTCAGGTCCGCCAGCCAGTTCCAGGGCCCTTTCCTCGTGTTCGGTCAGTGGCCTCTCATCAGTGGGGCCTCCTCCAGTCCTCACATGCTCCCTGGTGTTGTGTGCGCACTTCTCCTGTGGGGGTGGTGGCAGGGGTAAAAGGCAACAGTGTTAGACAGGTATATGAATGCGCGCCATCGGTTGCGCGTGTATCGCAGAGGTTAAGGTTAGGGCTGGATTTACTTGGGGATATGGGGGAGGGGGGATCTGGGGGAGGGGGGATATGGGGGAGGGGGGATATGGGGAAGGGGGGATAAGGGGGATATGGGGAGGGGGATATGGGGAGGGGATATGGGGGAGGGGCCATATGGGGATGGGGATCTGGGGGATTATGGGGGAGGGGGGATATGGGGGAGGGGGATATGGGGAGGGGGATATGGGGGAGGGGGGATATGGGGGATATGGGGGAGGGGAGATATGGGGGATTGGGGGCAGGGGGGATATGGGGGATATGGGAGGGGGGATATGGGGGAGGGGGGATATGGGGGAGGGGGGATATGGGGGATATGGGGGAGGGGAGATATGGGGGATTGGGGGCAGGGGGGATATGGGGGATATGGGAGGGGGGATATGGGGGAGGTGGGATATGCGGGAGGGGGATATGGGGGATGGGGGATATGGGGAGGGGGATATGGGGGAGGGGGTATGGAGAGGGGGGATATGGGGAGGGGGATATGAGGCAGGGGGGATATGGGGGATCTGGGGAGGGGGATATGGGGAGGGGGGTATGGCGGAGGGGGGATATGGGAAGGGGAATATGGGGAGGGGGATATGGGGAGGGGGGATATGGGGGATATGGGGGAGGGAGGATATGGGGGATATGGGGAGGGGGGATATGGGGGAGGGGGATATGGGGATCGGGCAGGGGGGGGGCTCTCCCTGGCTGCCCTGACGAGGTCATTCACCTTCTTGTGTCACTGGGTGCCTGTCCGTGGTGTCAGGGCCACAGCGCTGACGGCCTCTGCCACCTCCCTCCACAGACGCCGGCTGTGGCGTGGGGCGACTCTGCGGCCCTGTCCGGGGTACAGGGCCTCCCTCCTCTGCTCCACTGCGTCCAGGAGCGCCTCAATATCGCGGGACTGGAACCTCGGGGCTGAGCGGCGGGCGGCCATCCGGTCGGGTGTTCCGGTCGGGTGGGGGGAGCAGCGCGTCTTATGAGCCGTCACGCCGTGCGGCGTCATACACGGTGTGAAGCACGTGAGCAAGCGCGGATAGCGTCACGTTGCTGCTAGCCCATTCCGGGCCAGAGACTTTGCGACGTTTGGGGCAGCGCGATTCAGGTGGGATTTGCGCCGTTTTGGGCGCCGGTCGGCGGACATCGCGCTGATACCGGAGAATTTCGCCCAGACCTCCTGAGAAAGATGATGGATCTCCAGGAAGACACTGAGGCTGAACATTAGACATGAATGTGAAGATGGATCTCCAAAAACAATCTGAGGCTGGGAGTTGGACCTCCTCGATGACACTGACACTGCGCATGTCCTCGTTGGCGCCGGCGCAACTGCGCATGCGCGGATCCCGCGGCGCACAGTTCACGCCGGGATCTGCAGCTGGAGCGGCAAGAACCGCTCCAGCGCCGCGCTGGGCCCTGTAGGGCCCAGAATTAGTCATGCGAGCAACCCATTCACGCCACCGTAAAACGCGACGGAGTTTACGATGGCGTGGACACTCTGCCGCGGGATTGGAGAATCCCGCCCAGGGGATTTAAACTTAAAATCAGAGCCAGAGGGCGGGATTCTCTGCAATTGGCGCAATGTCCGCCAACCGGCGCCAAAAATGGCACGAATCAGTCCGGCATCGCGCCGCCCCAAAGGTGCAGAATTCTCCGCATCTTGAGGGGCCGAGCCCTCACCTTGAGGGGCTAGTCCCGCGCCGGATCATTTCCGCCCCGCCAGCTGGCGGGAGAGGCCTTTGGTGCCCCGCCAGCTGGCGTGGAAATGACTTTGCATGCGGCGCATGCGCGGGAGCGTCAGCGGCCGCTCACGGCATCCCCGCGCATGCTCCGCCCAGTAGGCAGAGTATAAATGTGTGTGCTCTCCGAACAGCAGCCATTTTGTAACCTGCTGTAGGAGGCCACACATCTCTGTGTAATAAAGCCTCGATTACATTCTACTCTCGTCTCGTCGAAATTGATAGTGCATCAATTTATTACACAGAGATTTTTCAGAGATGGACGTCCGCATCAAGCCGGATCGCCTGCAGCTGCATCCTCAAGCAGACAACGCCAAAATGGACTTCCAACATTGGCTAGCTTGCTTTGAAGCATATATCAGGTCTGCGCCAGGCCCAATCTCAGAAGCACAGAAGCTCCAGATTCTGTACACGCGGCTGAGCTCCAACGCAGAGGCCAAGGCGCTACTGAAGGAGAATTACGCTCAGCAGACCAACAAGATCTACGCCAGGCACCTCCTATCCACACGGCACCAACTTCCCGGTGAGTCTGTGGAAGGTTTCTGGCATGCCCTGCTCGCCCTGGTGAGAGACTGTGACTGCCAGACCATTTCGGCCACTGAACATTCGAACCTGCCAATGAGAGACGCGTTCATTACGGGCATAGGGTCTGACTACATCCGCCAGCGCCTCTTAGAAGGGGCCACGCCTGACCTCGCGGCGACCAAGAAACTAGCGCTCTCGCTCACGGTCGCCTCACGCAACGTACAGGCTTATGCCCCAACCGCACGGCCCACCCCCCTGTACATTGTGGATCCAGCCAGCGGCCACCCCATCGTGGACCCCATCAGCAACCGCCCTCAGCCAACCCCACGCCTGCGCCGCGCGGCAGCCAACCAACCCCGGGGGACCCAAGTGCTACTTCTGTGGACAGACAAAACACCCCCGGCAGCGCTGCCCAGCGCGGAGCGCGCTCTGCAAGGCTTGTGGCCAGAAGGGACATTTCGCTGCAGTGTGCCAGGCCCGCTCAATCGCCGCTATTGTCCCGGCATCCCCCACGTGCGGCCAGTGGGCGCCGCCATCTTCCTCTCTTCAGACCACGTGTGGCCCGCGGGCACCGCCATCTTGCACCACTCACAACACGTGCGGCCCGTGGGCGTCGCCATCTTGCTTGCCTCAGAACCAATGGGCACCGCCATCTTGCCTGCCCCAGGACACGTGCGGCACGAGGGCGCCGCCATCTTGCCTGCCCCAGGACACTTGCAGCCCGTGGGCACCGCCATCGTACCCGCCTCAGGACCCCTGCCCATTGCGCACTTCATTGGGCCACTCATTGCCTGCAACCGCTGACGACCAGCTGCGTCTTGCCTCGGTCACGATTGACCAGTCTCGAACGCACAACCTCGCGACCGGTCCGACAAAGGTGAAGGTCGACGGGCACGAAATATCCTGCCTTCTGGACTCCGGGAGTACTGAGAGCTTCATTCACCCCAATACGGTAAGGCGCTGCTCCCTCTCGGTACACACCATTAACCAAAGAATCTCCCTGGCCTCCGGATCCCACTCCGTGGCGATCCGGGGGTATTGCATCGCCACCCTCATCGTCCAGGGCGTAGAGTTCAGCGGCTTCCGGCTCTACATCCTCCCCAACTTCTGCCGCTGCATTGCTACTCGGCCTGGACTTCCAGTGCAATCTCCAGAGCCTTACTCTAAAATTTGGCGGGCCCCTACCACCCCTTACTGTTTGCGGCCTCGCGACACTTAAGGTCGACCCGCCTTCTCTGTTTGCAAACGTCACCCCAGATTGCAAACCCGTCACCACCAGGAGCAGACAGCGCCCAGGACAGGACCTTCATCAGGTCTGAGGTCCATCGGGAAGGTATCATCGAGGCCAGCAACAGCCCCTGGAGAGCCCAAGTGGTAGTGGTGAAAACCGGGGAGAAAAACAGGATGGTCGTTGACTACAGTCAGACCATCAATCGGTACACGCAGCTCGACGCGTACACCCTCCCACGCATATCTGATATGGTCAATCAGAGTGCACAGTACCGGGTCTTCTCGACAGTGGACCTGAAATCTGCCTACCACCAGCTCCCCATCCGTAAGGTGGACCGCCCATACACTGCGTTTGAAGCAGACGGCCGCCTTTACCACTTCCTTAGGGTTCCCTTCGGCGTCACCAACGGGGTTTCGGTCTTCCAACGGGAGATGGACCGGATGTTTGACCGGTACGGGCTGCGGGCCACTTCCCCGTACCTGGACAACGTCCCTATCTGCGGCCATGACCAGCAGGACTACAACACTAACCGTTGCAAATTTCTCCACACCGCCACACTCCTCAACCTAACTTACAACAATGAGAAGTGTATGTTCAGCATGAACCAATTAGCCATCCTCAGCTAAGTGGTTCAGAACGGAGTTCTAGGGCCCGACCCCGATCGCATGCGCCCCCTCATGGAACTCACCCTCTCCCACTGCCCCAAGGCCCTCAAACGATGCCTGGGGTTCTTTGCATATTACGCCCAGTGGGTCCCAAACTATGCGGACAAGGCCCGCCCACTCATTCAATCCACCACTTTCCCACTGACGGCCGAGGCTCACCAGGCCTTCAACCGTATCAAGGCCGACATTGCCAAGGCCGCGATGCACGCGGTCGACGAGGCGCTTCCCTTCCAAGTCGAGGGCGATGCATCAGACGTCGCTCTGGCCGTCGCCCTCAACCAGGCAGGAAGGCCCGTGGCATTCTTTTCCCGCACCCTCCATGCCTCCGAAATTCGGCACTCCTCCGTTGAAAAGGAGGCCCAAGCAATCGTTGAAGCTGTGCGACATGGGAGGCATTACCTGGCCGGCAGGAGATTCACTCTCCTCACTGACCAATGGTCGGTTGCCTTCATGTTTAACAATACACAGCGGGGTAAGATCAAAAATGATAAACTCTTGAGGTGGAGGATCGAGCTCTCCACCTACAATTACGAGATTTTGTATCGCCCCAGTAAGCTAGGCGGAGTATAAATGTGTGTGCTCTCCGAACAGCAGCCATTTCGTAAGCTGCTGTAGGAGGCCACACATCTCTGTGTAATAAAGCCTCGATTACATTCTACTCTCGTCTCGTCGTAATTGATAGTGCATCAGTGACCCAGATAACTGAGACACCATTAGAGAAAGAAGATAGACCTCCTGAGAAAGAAGATGGATCTCCAGGAAGACTCTGAGGCTGGACAATGGACCTGAATGTGAAGATGGATCTCCAAGAACAATCTGAGGCTGGGAGTTGGACCTCCTCGATGACACTGAATCTGGAAGATCCACCTGATAGATGCTCCCCCCGTGCACTGCTGTGGTGATCCAGTGTCCAGGATTGCTGGCAGCCTACATGCCAAACTCCTGAGGTAGACCAATTGCTCAGTTGAATCCTGGCGCCTGCACACCACCTTGTTCCAGATGTGCTCTGGGCCGGCGTGTTCCAAGATTATATCTGATTGCTGTCCAGAAATCTCTGCTGGAAATGTGTGGGCCTCGAATGAAAATGCGGATAGGCTTACCCGCGAATTCCCTGCAGATAACTAGTGTACTGAGACCACCAAAGATTGCCACATAAATCATGGCCACTTGGCTGAGTTAATGGAGAAGGCAATAATGTCAGGTGAACAAAGTAGTGAAGCAACAGTCACCGACTTCAGGAGAAGAAGGAAGAAAGGTCATGGGAGCATATGACCAGAAATTGTAGGAGCAAAAGTAGGCCATTCGGCCCATCCAGTCTGTTCCGCCATTCAATAGGATCATGACTGATCTGATATAATCCTCAACTCCACTTTCCCGCCTTATCCTCATAACGCTTGATTCCGTTACAGATTAAAGATCTGTCCATCTCAGCCTTGAACATACCTAATGACCCAACCTCTACAACCCACTGTGGTAAATAATTCCACAGATTGACTACCCTCTGAGAGAAGAAATGCCTCCTCATCTCGGTCTTAAATGGGCGACCCCTTACAGAGAACAACAAAAGTGGATCAAAGAACAATGCATTTGACCTGCCTATATAACAAAAGCCTTATATTTATGCTATTTTGTGTCTGTTACTTTACATTGATGTAAATTTACACCCCAGTTGCACTGCAGTTACCCAGGTTCAGTAGAGTTACATTTGCCCACTGGATCTTTGGTCTTTTTGGGGTCTGAACCCCTACTCATAGACATGAGGTTGAAAAAATATTAAATAGTAATCTAAGGTCCTTTAATTCTCTGAAAAATGGGTGATTACAGCTTATATGAAACATTGGAAAGTTACGTCTGTTTTCATGCTGTAAACTTCTATGACTCTATATCAGGTGGCATATATTTATTGGCATAGAAACCAGTGAGTGACGAAACAAGCGTGGAGCTGTCAACATGAAAGAAATTTAGGAGCAAAACTGATAATCACAACTAATGAGGGGTTCAAAACCCATTTAATCAATTGGAGCTGTGCTTATTCTGAAGAGTGACAAGCATCAAAATAGGATAAGGTTTGAAACCAAAATGAGTGACACTTGACAGATTTATACATAATGTACACCAGCACCAAACAATATTAAATTAGACTCCTTGTATTGACAAAGTAATACACTTTGGGGCAACTACAAATCAGGATGTGTTATAAAAAGAACATTGATTTATATGTTAGAGTATTAAAGAAACTTGAACATGGGAAAGGTGGATCGAATGGAAAGCTGCCAAACCCTCGGCATCTAAAAATGCTGCTCTGGCCAATAATCCTAACGTAACAATGCAAGTCATCGCTATTAAATGAATAAACTGTTTTCTGCCACATTATATGGGGTTATCATTTCACTGTAAGATTTCTGTGACTAAAAGGATTTATATAAAGAGTAATGGAAACCTGGGACTGATTACAAGGCAGTAATCTAATTGAAGGGTTCAGATGACATCATAAACTGCAAGAATGAAGCTTGAGCAGTTTATAACAGTCATCTAAACCTGAAGGTTAAATTACTGACTTAACTCACTCCACAGTCTTTCTGTACAATATGCACAATGAGCACAATAGTTTTATTTAGGCCTGATCTTCATGTGACCAATAGCTGACATGAAGAATCAGTGAATGCAACATCCTAAATCAGTACAACAGGATTTACACTGCAGGAGGAACAAGTCACAATTACCTGCTCAGAAATTCAATGGGTAATATAGATAATTTAAAAACAACTCTTACCTATCCACATAGTGAATTTGGAACATCAGCAAAAGTCGTCCTGGAGGTGCCGAATAAAATGTGAGCTTTTCCTGGTGGTAGGAATGAAGAACTTAACGGTTTCAGTCAGTATTACCCACTGACGTTTTGTCGAAATACATTATTGCAATCTTTGACTTAAGGACCATTTGTAAGAATGTTGAATACATTGCATCAAACGTAATGAATACAGGTTCATGGCGACAACATTTGAATGAACACTTTATTTCATCCATGCAGCTATGGTTAAGGTGGAAATTCTATTCATGAACCAGTTGTTCTACTTTTCTCCGGACTTCCACACTCTCACATGGATCTTGGGAAAAGCCTGTCTCTTAATAAGGTTCCTTTATGAGGGGCATAGACAGAGTGGATCGTCAGAAGCTTTTTCCCAGGATGGAAGAGTCACTTACTAAGGGACATAGGTTTAAGCTGTGAGGGGCAAAGTTTGGAGGAGATGTGCGAGGGAGGTTTTTTACACAGAGGGTAATGGGTGCCTGGAACTCGCTACAGGAGGAGGTGGTGGAAGCTGGTACGATAGTGACGTTTATAGGGCATCTTGACAAATACATGAATAGGATGGTAATAGAGGGATATGGACCCCAGAAGTGTAGAAGGTTTTAGGTTAGATGGGCAGCATGGTCGGCGCAGGCGTGGAGGGTCGAAGGGCCTATTTGTGTGCTGTACTTTTTTTTGTTCTTTGTTCTTACTTATGTTGGCTGAAGAGCAAGAGAAAGTGCAAGGACAATACTGAAGCAAAATTTAATCAACACCCCACAGCAAAACAAGTTATGGAGAAAAATCCAAAGGGATATGAGAAGCAGATGTGTGGATCATTACTTCCAAAAACGAAAAAGACTATAAATAGTCCTTTGGCTGTATTATAACTATGACTTCAACTCAATTTACACTCACTCACCCTCTAACAGGTTGCAGAATCCTAGTTCCATCCCCAGTGGAGTCAGGAACAATGGCACAGGGAAGACATGGATTGGAGACAAGATAGAAATAATAGTTACAAACCTCTCATGAAACACTTTAGGGGTGCTTCATAAGACCTGTGTAAGATCGTGATGGCGATCAGGGCAGATTACCATCAACAAAGTGCATTCCGACCAAAACAAAATCCTTGAACATACCTTACACCCAAAAGGATTCACAAATACATTGGATATTGATGAGAATTGTTCAAATTTTATAGTCACGAATTACTCACAAGCGAACAATGACTGTAAATCGAACAAAACAAATGGCAGGAATTTTAAACATTCTTGTTTAAAAAGAATACAGATAATTTTTTAAAAATGTTTTAATGATTGGCAAATACGGACATACAGATAAATATGTTACTGAACCTGCTGAGTCAAATGTTCCTTCAGCTAAATAACGTAAGTAGGAAAAGGTCATTCAGCTCAGCTAGCTCTGAGCTTTCTTTCACTTCCTTTTAGATTTTCAGCTTTAGTTTTGAGATGATCACTTTGTGTACTTGCGCTTTATTCATTTGGGTTAATTTTCTTCCTGTATTACCTCTCCAGTTTTGTTTGTCCTGCTGCTGCTGTGTCTGAAAGTCTTCCCACCAACCATCGTCCTCGTATTATTGTTTAGTTACTTCAACTTATTACCAGCCTTCCATTCTTCACAGCATCCATTCTTTCATAGGATCAAAGACAGTCTTCGATAGAACAGTCAAGGTACCAGCTCAGAAATCTGAGGTACCACATACCTTTCCTTGGGTGTGGCAGTTCTACTGTTATGATAAGTGACCAGATATAGTGGCATTGAAACCGGGAGCCAGTTCACAGCAGTTATCTTATGGATACTGGTTTTCCTAGAATCAAACTTACTACCAGTATAAAAGCAGAGACCTTTAATGCAGATTCCTACTTCCATAGCTCAGTTGACCTTGCCTGCTTTATCATTTAATAATCACTTACCAAAGAGGTAAAATTAAAATTAAATTTTGTGAGGGATCTGCCTTGAATTAGCAAATGACTGAAGAGGCAGAATGGCCCGCTCATCCCCTTGGGGAAATTTTATTGAGGAGATGGTGGTTTCAGCTACCAGCTGGAGAGCCAGTGAATTATCCGCATTGCCTCCTTTGAGGAAGCCCCGCCTCATTACAAGCCAATCAGGCAATGGACAGGCCACCAGCTATGGGATCAGGACCCCAGGTGGTGGAAAATCCTAACCACTGAGAGCTGCTGGCCAATCAGAGTCTGGTGGTGTTTTAGATTAGCAGTACCATTGGGAAGCTGGTGGCTATGCCAGGAAATGCATCCAATGCAGAGTTCCTCAGAATTATGGATCCACCCACATCTGGGATAAGTGATGGTTGAAGGGGTTTCACATGGTGGGGGTTCCAGCGGCAGCTGGAGCAAGGTGGGTGGCAAACTGTTTCTGATGTTGGGTAGCCCAGTTGGCCTTTGGGCAGGGATGTAAGGGAGATATGTCACTTTTCCCACTGCTGACTAAAGGGCATAGCAGCAAGAAGGCACTGGAAATGAAAGGACAGGCCTCGTACGGCTTATTTCTATTCCTGTGTTCAGAAATACTTATCAGGGACACTTCTGGACAAAACAATGCTATTAGTTTTACATAGAAAAGCAATTTGCAATTTAAAACAATATTTTGTTTCACCCAAGCAAGCAACATGCTCTGTTCCTGTACTGCTTTATATGAGGGGACAGTTTAGCTCAGTTGGCTGGACAGCTGGTTTGTGATGCAGAGTCAAGGCCACTCAGGGCGGGTTCAATTCTCTTACTGGCTGAGGCCTCATCTTCTCAACCTTGCTCCTCGCCTGGGGTTTGGTGATCCTCAGGTTAAATCACCACCAGTCAGCTCTCCCCCTCAAAGGGGAAAGCAGCCTATGGTCATTTGGGACTATGGCGACTTTAATGTACTTATATTATAAGTTCACATGAAAGAAAAGCTTGCATTTACACATTGCATTTCACAACCACAGGATGTCCCAAAGTAGGAAAGTTTTTGTACAGCAAGTTCCCACAAGCAGCGATGCAATAATAACCGGATAATCTGATTGAGAAATTGATTGAGAGATAAATTTTGGCCTGGACACCAGGGGGTTAACACCCCACTCTTTTTTAAATAGAGCTATAGGATCTTATACAACCACCTGAAGTGGCAGGCTCAGTTTAATGTCTCATACAAAAGGTGACAACTCATTCAGAATTCCCTCACTGTTGCACTGGAGTGTTAGCTTAGATTGTTGTGGTCAAGTCATGAGTTAGACTTGAACCCACCACCTTTTGACTCACGGGCAAGAGTGTGCTATCAATTGACACTTATACAAGACAATTACAAGACAATTATGGGCGACACAGTAGTGATGGGCGGCACGGTAGCACAGTGGTTAGCACTGTTGCTACACAGTGCCAGGGACCCAGGTTCGATTCCCAGCTTGGGTCACTGTCTGTGCGGAGTCTGAACGTTCCCCCCATGTCAGCGTGGGTTTCCTCCGGGCACACCGGTTTCCTCCCACAAGTCCCGAAAGACGAGTTTGTTAGGTGAATTGGACATTCTGAATTCTCCCTCAGTGTACCCGAACAGGTGCCGGAATGTTGTGACTAGGGGATTTTCACAGTAACTTCACTGGTGTTAATGTAAGCCTTCTTGTGACATGAATAAAGATTAGTATTATTACCACAGATATTGTTCTCTTACTTCCCAAATTGTATTGCAGATAAATAAGAACGACCCCGGCACTCATGCCTATCATCTTTCCAATCAGCGAAATAGTTTACCTTCAACCTTTGTTGTTTTGGATTCCGACTATTTTTTCTATCTATGCGCAGGACTTTTCAGATAGCATGGTTCCCAGAACTGCTACCCAAAGAGTCAGTGCGAATGCACCCCCACTAAAACTGGCCACCTTGCAGCCATTTAGTGCTCAGAACGTTAATTGGCTGGAGACAAAACTTCCACCCCTCACTTGGGAGGAAGTTCCACCTCCGTGAGCTGCTGGTCAATCTGAACGTGAAATTCTGTCCATAACTTTGTTACAATTCTCTTAAGTGGTGCCTTATGATATGCTTCTGGAAAATTCACATAAGCTACATGTGTTCCATTTTCATTAGCTATTCTTATTTATTTCAAAAAATATGTAAGGTTGGTCAAATTGTTCTGAATTCACCTCTGATGGTTGTACAATCTCAATTTGTGACTCCTATGTGAAAACAAAGAGAAATAATCAGCTGGATTCTCCGTTCCTGAGACTAAGTGTTGACGCCGGGGCAGGATCCATGATAGCAAAACTGGCGCCGCACCTGGACCGGGTATTCAGCGACTGTGAAGGGGTTAGCACCGACTCCAAGTGGAACACAATAGATTCCAATGAGAAATGGTGCGGGATTTGCCGAGTTTGCGTTTGACACTTGGGGGGCCGAAAAACTGCAGCCTCATATACACATTACACTCCCTGCACTTAATCGTCCCAGCCAACAAAATAGCATTGGTTGCGCTGGAGTACGCCCATCCCGCTGATGGGTTGGCTGGGGCCAAAGGGCATCAATGGGGGTGGCCTGGGGGGACACCCATACGACCTGTGGCCCTAAGTTCACAGTGGACAATCAGCGGCGTGCGCATCTATTTGGCTGCCTTGCAGTCCATGGTAATAGTGTTCCGTGCCCATCCACCATCCACTACCCCACAGCCCACCTCCTGGTCATTCGCCGTTACTGCCCCTGGCCCGAGCAGAGGTCCCCCAGCCAGCGGCACGACTGCCAGCAAACTATGGCGATGGTGGACACTTTCCGTTGGACACTTCCCCTCCCTCTCCCTCAGCAGCCACGATTTTTAAAAGCACAAGTGGACCTCGCCATTGGGAATTCCCCCCAGTAGAGGCGGAGCATCGCGGAAGCTCCAGAGAATACTGGGTCAGGCCCGCGAATGATATGCCAACATCGTTTACTGTGCGGAGTGGAACACATTGACGCCACTGTCGAGGCACCGGAGATTTGCGATTTGGCGTGAAACTGGCACCTGCCATGATTTCGCGTCAAATCCGATTCTCTGTCCAATCGCGTTCCCCGATTCCGGCGTTGGTCGACGGAGAATTCTGCCCAATGTATTTATTTACTATCTCAATTATCCCCTCACTTTTCCCAGCAACCAAATCTGTACCATGACTTCCGTCTTTCCAAACCTTAGCTCTTTTAATCTCTGTATTTTGCATCTTTCTTCTATTTGTCCAAACATTATTTTTGCAGTGGCATTACTTCTGGTGTCGGCAGGGTTAAGTGAATTTCTAAATTCACTTAACTCTGCAAGTTTATGTCCTGCCCACTATGGGTGGCCCCGGCTGGTAAATCAAGCTCTAATGTGGGTAAATATCTATTCAACAGAGCTGGTCGGGCTTATAACAATCCCGCTCGCAACTTCCATTCCAAATTACAGATCTACGGAGGAAATACCATGAGCAGACTGGAGGAGCTGAAATATTCACAAACGTTTTATAATTGGGTGAAAATACAGCAACATATAAAAAGGAAATGTTCAACACGACTTACATGTACGGTGGGAGCAGGTTTTGGTTTATTCAGACTTCAGTTATGCTGAGACAGAAGTTATGTTTGTTTGCAGCTTTGTGCAAAATAGGAAAAAAAGACATGCAGTTATATAATAACTTTATTGATTCCAGGATGTCCCAAATCGCTTTACTGCCAACGAAGCATTTCTGAAGTGTAGTTCCATTGGAATGTAGGAGATGCAGCAGCAATCTGTACACAGCAAGGTTCCACAAACTGCAATGAGATAATGACCAGATAATCTGTTCCAGCGATGATGGTTGAGGGGAAGGTATTGGCCGGGACACTGGAGATAACTCCCCTGCTTTTCATCCCCTGCCCTTCAGGTTTACTGTGCATGTATGTGCGGATTGGTGGGCTGCAGACCCAGATAGGCAAAAACAGAGACCTGGTTCAAAGAAAGGTAAGACTGTGTTCTAAATATACAAGGGGTTCAGGAAAGATCAGAAAGCAAAGGAAGAAGGTGGGTTAACAGCACTGATCAAGGAGGCTACCACAGTGCTGGAGAGAGAGGATGTCCTAGAGAGGTCAAGGACAGAATCTATTTGATTAGGGATAAGAAACAATAGAGGTACCATTACACTATTGGGTGTATTGTGTATGCTATCAACGAGCGGGAAAGAGGGCCGAATTCAATCAGAAAATTTTGAAGTGTCATTTTGGGTGGGTTTGGTAGGGTGTTTCCCACCAGCTTTTTCACTGTGATCCACGCCGTTATTTACCCACACTCATGGCGTGATTTACCGGCCGTGCCCGTCCACAGAGGGCAGGACCCAAACTTGCAGTTAAATGAGTTGAGAAATTCAATGAACTCTGCCGATGCCTGAAGGAGTCGGCTCCCGGGATCTACTGGCCTTGCCGCGGAGACCACAGCCAGACGCTGTTCAGAGCTGTTCCCCACAAACCGGGACCAGACAGATTTGCAATTAGGGGGGTCTCACAGGCGATCGGAGGCCCCCATGTATCTGTGCTGGGTGGCACCCTGACACTGCCAGCCTGGCACCCTGGCAGTGCAACCCAGGTGCCAGTCGCTGGTGGCCTGGCAGTGACACCTGGGCACCCTGGCAATGCCAGAATGGTACTTGAGTGGCATTGTCAGGGTGCCAGGCTGCTAGTGCCAAGGTGCCCAGTTGGCATTTTGCCCACACCAAGGATCGGCCCTGGGGGTGCCCTGCCCATTTGAGGTGGGGTGTGGGGTTTTCGAGGGAACTCCAACAGGTAAGTTGGGGCACGGAGGTGGGGGGGGGGGGTCTGAGGGTCGGGAGATCGGGCTGCTATTTAAAAATGGCACCCCGATCTCTTCCTGCATTGAGGAACTCCACACGTTGGAGTTCCTCAGTGCAGGAAATGACATAAATGCAGCCTTGGGGGGGCATTTCCCACAGGGGCCTGAAAACACAACACAGTGCCATTAGATAGCGGGGTTCCACTAATCCTGCCCAGAACGGACTCTATTAAATCTATTAATTTTTGGTTAGATCACGCTCTTAGTCATTTTTGGGCCTTGGGGAGTTTCACCCTGGTCCAGCCCACACTTGGAAATATCTTTCAGCAATGGGGAGCTGAACTCACCAGCGAGACTGGCTCCTCAGACATCGGGCCGTCATTTTGAAAGGGTGCCCCAATCTCAAGTGAGCTTAAGGGTCCCCCACTCACGGCAATGTCACCCGCTGCACACATGGGCATTACCCCCCTTCCAGGTGAGGACACTCCGCTATGGGATTGCTGAGGGCCACCCCTTTTCAGGCCTGCCCCCCCAAACCTTTCAGTGCTTCCCAATCAGGACCCCAACCTTCACCTCCCCAACCTTTATGAGTCCCCTTCATACCCGCCCTTCACCAGCATTCCCCCCACCCCCACCTCCACCATAATATATGTCCCCTTGACCCACCTTTCATGGGCATGGCACCCTCAGGCCCTGACCCTTGGCAGTGCCGCTCTGGCACCTGGAAACCCTGGAACTGCCCCTGCAATTCTGGCAGTGCCACATGGATACCCTGGTAGTGCCAGGGTGGCAGTGCCAAGGTGCCAGGCTGGCAGCGTCAAGGTGCCCCAGGTGCCAGCAGGAGTCACCCTGCCTTGTCCCCGACCACCCAGATGTCTCCAATGGCCTGGGAAACCCCAGGTGCCATTACACCTGGTCCACATTTGTGTGGACCAGTACTAAATGACCCACTGGTCGACGCTTCGCTGGGAAGGCCGTTACGTCCCAGGTGCTGGGCGAATCCAGTGCAGACATATTTAAATGAACCACATGGCTCCTTTAAATATGCTGATCTGGAACTCGGTTCACTTATGTTCGGTTGAATCACGCGAGACGTCTCATCGTCGTGAATCTCGCAAGAGGCCTCTCGAGAGGTTCAACGAATCGTGTCACCAATTCGGGCATGACGAGGCTGATAAATCACGCCCTTACAGGATTAAATTTGCAAGGGATTTACAGAGAGGTTGAATTAAGAGAGTTGTCATGATGGGGTCTTTAATTATTCTAATATAGTCTGGGATAGTAATAGTGTAAGGGATAGGCCTGTGTTCAGCAGAACTTTCTAAATCAGTATGCTTCTGGCCTAGTAGGAAGGAGGCACTGCTGTATAAAGTTCCATGGAATGTGATGCATCGAATATCACGAGGGAAACATTTAGGGGACAGTAATCAGAGTATCATAAGGTTTAGGTTGATTATGGAAAAGGATAATGCGCAATGCAGGGTAAAGATAATTATTTGGGGGAGGGTCGAGCTCAGTGGGGTGAGACACATCCACACCAGGTAAATTAGAGTCAAAGATTGGAAGACAAAACTGTAACAAAAGAATGGGCTACCTTCAAAGAGGAGATAGTTTATGTACAGCGGAGATATGTTGCCACAAGGAGGAAAGGTAAGACAAGCAAATCAGAGGTCCCTGGATAACGAAAGCAATGGAGAGCATGTTAAAGTGAAAAAGGGTTCAAAATCACAGATATCAGGTGGGTAATACAAGTGAGAACTAGACAGACTATAGAAAGTTCAGAGAAGTGAAAAATTTAAATTGAGAAGCAATGGAGGTGTATGAGAAGACACTGGTGGGCAACATAATTGTAAAATGGCGATAAAAGGAGGATTGGGTCTAATTAGCACCCAAAAAGGGCATTTATGCATGGAGGCAGGGGTTATGGCTCAGGTACTTAATGAGTATTTTGCACCTGTTTTGTATCAAGGAAGAAGATGCTACTCAAGTCATAGTGAAAGGCGAGGTAGTTAAGATACTGGATGGGCTAAAAATTGGTAAAGAGCAGGTATTAAATAGGCTGACTGTACTTGACGTTGGTAAGTCACCAGGACCGGATGATAGGTATTTACGGACACTGAAGGAATCAGGGATGATAACTGTGGCGGTATCATAGTCTTCCTTACATACAGGAAAGGTGCCAGCAAATGTTACAGCTTTGTTGAAAAAAGGTATAAAGATAAGTCCAGCAAATACAGCCAATTCATTTAACCTTGGTGGTGTAAAGCTTTTAGAAAAGATAATTTGAAACAAAATTAAAAGTCGCTTGGATAAGTGCAGATTAATTAGGGAAAGCCAGCACAGATTTGTCCACAAAAAGTGATGCTAAGCTAACTTACTTGAGTTCTTTGATGAGGTAACAGCAAGGGTTGATAAGGATATAGTGGTTGATGTGGTGTATGTAGACTTTCAAAAGGCATTTGACCAAGTGCCAGACAATAGACTTGTTAGTACAATTAGAGCTCATGGAATAAAAGGGACAATAGCAGCATGGATACAAAATTGCCTGAGTTACAGTGGTTGTTGTAATAATAGTGGTAAGTGATAGCTTTCAGACTGGAGAAGCGTATTTGGCGGGGTTCAGTTTTAGGGTTCCTGTTATTCTTGCTACATGTTAACGATCAAGACTTGGGTGTGCAGCTAGGGCATATTTTCAAAAGTTGCAAACGACACACAATTTTGGCATTTGGCATGACAGGCTGGTGGAATAGCAGATAAATGGTAGATGGAATTTAATGCAGCGAAGTATAAAGTTTGATAGAAAGAATGAGAAGAAGCAATATAAAATAAAGGGGGATCAGGAGCAGAGAAACCTCGGGGTATGTATGCACAATTCATTGAAGGTCGGTGGGCAGGTTGAGAAAGTGGTTAATAAAGCATACACGATGCTGGGCTTTATAAATGGAGGCAGAGAATACAAAAGCAAGGAAGTTAGCATAAATATGTCTGAAAACACTGGTTCAGCCTCAACTGGAGTATTTTGTCCAGTCTGGGCACCACGCTTTAGAAAGGATATTAAAGGTTTGAGGGATGAAGAACAGCAGTAATGTGGATAGACTGGAGAAGCAGGGGCTGTACTCCTGACAGAAGAGAAGATTAGAAGGAGCTTTGATGAAGGTGTTCAAAATGATGAGGGGCCTGGACAGAGTAGATAAGGAGGAACGATTGGCAGAAAGATTGAGAACCAGCGACACTGATTTAAGGCGATTTGAAAAGAAGAAACATGAGGATTTTTTTTTTTAACACAGCAAGAGTTAGGATCAAAGCCTTCAAATAAAAACTGGATAATTATCTGGAGAGAAAAAAAGTCTATGGGGTAAAACGGGAAAGTGGAACTAGGTGAATTACCCTGGCAGTGAGGTAGCATGGACAAGCCGGGCTGAATAACCTCCTTCGGTGATGTGACCATTCTATGATTCTATGAAAATAGTACCATGGGATCGTCTATGTCCACCAGAGGGGGTAGATGGGGCATCAGCTTAACAAACCAGAGAGTACCCTGGTAAGGATATTTTAGCTGGATTAGTTAAGTTTCCTTTGACGTTTTGGTTTAGTGCCCCCACCAGGGGCTTTCATCCCTCTGACCTGTTTATTTATTGATTGTTTGTTCAATTCAAAAGGAGTACATATGTACAGAATGGCATTTGATGAGTGGATCTCATTCTACAGTAGATAGGCTTGAATCACATCCAAGTAGTTGAGGATGTATGAGTAACAACTTTTTTGGACCACATGCGACAACCAATTTGTTTACTTTCAGCAAAAATGTTCACAGAGTGTGTGTCCTTTTTCAGTGGATATGACAGTGCACCTTATAGGCCCCATCAAGGGTTAAGATCTGTTTGTCCACAAACAGCTGACAGCTTCCTAATGCAGTTACATTAAAGTGCTCCTCTGAATGTGATGCAGTTTTAACTAGGTCCTGAGGGCATTGTTAGTTATCAGTGCCTACCGCTGTTGAGAGTAAGTGTCTGGTAAAAGCAATTTTAGCGTTGGTCCTAATCATCGACAATGCACATGGAGAGTGGGATTTAACGAACAAGTACTCCCTCTGCTACAACCCCACTGATGATTTTATCTTGTTTTTTTACGCCATTTAGGACAGTCTAAAAGATTTGGTGATGCCCCCCCAAAAAAGAGACAAAACTTCACAAGGTCACATCTGCCATACATCAACACCAGAATGGAAAGTGGAGTGCATTAGCTTTTAAGTGCTTTAAGTTGTACTGAGTGTGTGAGCGTGGAACAATAACTCAGAAAAAAAATTAACAATGATTTTCAGTGTTCCACAGCAGTGACTCATTTAAATGGCCACATTTGTTGGAAACAAATCCTACTGGATTAGCAATCAACCAAACAGAAACACAAGGTGAGTGTATTTAGAGCATCAGAAAGATTGAGCTCGATTATACATCAGTACAAAGCATGAAAACAAACCAAAGTAAATAAATTGTACATATTTTTATGCTCCTTACTCTCACGAAAGACAAGCCACATGAACTCATGGAGACAATAGCAGCTAAAAACCCAATACGTTGATTATATTCCCCCATTTCTGGATCACCACAAACTCAATAGCTTTTTCTCTAAGTTAAGGCAATGCTTTAACTTGATTGGACATTTTATCAGTTTACCAGCAGGAATTACAGAACCACATTGTACTCAGTTCCCTGCAAGTTCTGTCCATTTTTTTGTTTTTAGGTTTCCTTGGCATGGAGTCCAGGAAGCTTACGGCCGCGATTTAATGGCCGCGTTGTGCTTAAGCGAGAACGCGACGAGGCCGTTAAATTGAGGGAGAGGCCGAAAACAAGGACCGCTCCGGGCGTTGATCGGTTTACGATCCAAGCAGCTCTCTCCCATTGGCGAAAACAGGAACATGCCGTGGCGTGGCAAGAATCCAGGAAGTGGTATGCAGATGCCGATTAGCACTCCTTTTTAAAAACACGAAGCTGGGGGAAGGGCTGCTGTGGGGATCTGAGGAGGTGAGTAGCCATCTTTGCTCCCGGGCGACGAGCCCTGGGACACTGAAGTTGCCACCCTGGTGCTCGGGGGGGGGGGGGCGGGGGGGGGGGGTGTTGGCAGGCGAGCCCCCAGGGGGCTAGTCTCGGTAAGGGTCTACCGCCATCGGTGGTGGGGGGGTGTTTGGACCCGGGTGGGGTGCCCACCCATGTGTGTCTCAGAGCCCGCAGGTCTGCCATACCAACCCATGGATTGTGTGTTCCCGTTCCAGGGGCAACCCCAGTCTCTTCCTGTCTCCCCCACCGACCACTTCTAACACCCACTGACCGTGGAGGCCACTGGCCGCGCGGCTGAAGGCTATTGCTAATAGGGAATTGGCAATTGTAGTTTAGTGAACACTTCGCAGCTCCCAAGTGGATTCCCATGGGTAGGCGTGCCATGTAGTATGTGGGAGATATTGCCCAGCATCTCAATCAGACCGTGATACCTGGACACTGTGCCTGAACACTGCAGGAAGCAACACTATGGACGCTGCAGCCAACAGCTGGGCCCCTGCACCAGGGACATTTCGGCAATCAGAGGGTGGATGTCTGCACCGGGCAGTGGACTAGCACCTGGTCCAGGTAACTCCTCAAAATGCGGTTCCGATGCCTCGACCACTCTGGTGGTGCATTGCAGTACACAACCCGTAGAGGGCGCCGGACCAGGAGGTGCTGGAGGATGCGCAGGGCCAGCCTGAGGTTGGAGGACAGCCGGCCAAGGTGAGGGTCCGGTAAGCCTGGTGGGCCTGGGAGGCCCTCATCCTCGCTCGCTTCACATAGGACATGGCCTCGCCCATCTGCACACCCCTTCCACTCCCCCCTCCTTCCTTCCCCCCTTCCCACCCCCTCCCTCATCCCTCGGCCATCCTCCCCACCCCTCTCCCTCCCTTCCCCACTCCTCCCACTTCCCTGTCATCCCCACCTTGTTGTACCCTCCCAGGTTCTGTGTAACATTACTCCAGAGTGACGGATGTGTCGTCACTGTCATCGGGTCACTTTCAAAGGCAGGGGTGTAATGATAACCCACTGAGAACTGAGCGTTTGTGCTCCTCAATCTATGCCATAGTCTGACTCCTGCCTGTCTGCTGAGTGTGCGCTCACACCCATCACCTGCACGTGGTGTGCCTGGTGGGGGGAAAGAGACATCCAGGATCTCCATGCCCGTGGAGGTGGATCAGGAGATTGGTGCTCGGCCCACATTGCAGAAGAAATAGCCAGAGGTGTCATATTTCTCAAATGCAACTTTTTAATGCTACAACTATGTGTCTCCAACTGCCCCAATCCACTGATGGTGCCTCCCCACCCTCTGAACCCCTCCCCCCTCTCACCCGTGTGACCCGCTGGTGGTCATTGATCTTCTTACAGCACTGGGTGCCGGTCATCCTGGTGACGGTCCCAGAGCTGATGACTGCTGCCACTTCCTCCCAGGCAGCACTGACTGTCCTGTGGCTGACCCTCATAGCCCCTCGTGGGAACAGGGCATCCCATCTGGTCTCAACCGCGTCCAACAATCTGGCCAGGTTGGCATTCGTGGTCTTAAAGGTCCAAATCGTGGGACTGGTCTCCTCGGCTGCGTGCTGTGTGGGGTTGACGATGCAGGAACAGTTTCAGGAGCAGTTTATGTGCTGCTCTCCCTTGTTGGCGGGGAGTTGGCGAGTACGGTCCCGGCGAATCAGCCGGCGGGTCAGTCATTGACAGCGTGAAACCTGCGGGGCCTCGGTAAGTGGGCCAATTAACATTTTATAGTGGCGACAGCCTCGCCAGGCCGAGGGTCGGGAAGTACTCGCTCCCTACCACATTTAGAAACTTTTCCACTAAATCGCTCCCAAAGAATCCCTCCCTCCAAACCCCCATGCTGTCTCAAAATGTTAACCTGCCACAACGCGAGAGTTCATAAAGCTTTAGAGTAGGAAATCATCTGGGGAAAATAAACACGAGACATTACATGGCAGATGCACAATGGAACAGGAGCCCAGAAACATTCAATTTTACCATTGCACAACCATCAACATTTTGAAAGATGAGATGGGTAAGTTCAATTTGTCAGGTATCTTTTGTGCACATTGTAGGTCAGCGTGGAATGCCAATTTTGTATTACCTGTCAACTCTTGACAATCATGCACAAATAGATATATTAACTCTTTCAGTTTGACAGCCAAGTAAATTATAATAAGCATTTAGCTGACAGAAAGGGCTGGACTTTCAATCGTGCGCCGGGCGGATACGCATTGAAAATCACAGGGACGAGGAACTTTAGCTCCGAGGATAGATTGGAGAGGTTGGGACTGTTCTCCTTGGAGAGGAGAAGGCTGAGAGGAGATTTGATAGAGATGTTCAAAATCAAGAGGAGGCTGGACAGGGCAGGCAGGGAGAAACTGCTCCCTCTCATAAAAGGATCAAGAACGGGAGGGCACAGATTTAAGGTGATTTGCGAAAGAAGCAAATGTGATGTGAGAAAGCATGACGAGCGGTTCGGGTCTGGAATGCACTGCCTGGAAGTGGTGGTGGAAGATTCAATCGAGGATTTCAAGAGGGCAGCAGATGATTACTAGAATAAAAACAATGAACAAAATTCACCATTCGGGAGACTAAATGTTGACGCTGGGACGGAATTGCGTGTGGTTTGTGTCCTGTTGGGGGCGCTATTTCTGGGGCAAATCAGGACATTCTAATGGGCCAGCACTCTGCCTGCATGAATCCAGAGCAATTCTCATTCCCGCTGGTGTCGGATTCACCTGGGCCGGAATTGGTGCTGGAGAGCTTGACAAGCTAGAGCTGCTTATAAGCAGTCCACTCCCCACACCCTCTCATTCCAGCCAACACGTTGGCTCCAGGAAAAACAGGGCCACGCTGCGCGGATGCGGAACTCAATGTGGTAGAGGAGAGGCAGGGCACCCTCTTCCCCAGGGTGGACAGGAGGCTACCGCTTAGTTGTCTCTGCCTGGGCAGAGGTGGTCAAGGCACTCAGCGCGGAGAGCCTCACCAGGCGGACTGGCATGGAGTGCCGCAAGAAGATAAATGACACAGGGCAGCTCGGGTGAGTCACCACCTCTGTGGCCCTGGCATCACTCCTGTCCCTCACTCCTCACATCACCCCCCCACTCCCATAGAGGCCAATCAAAACCCACCTGCCCGCATCTCCCTCACACACACCCCTGCACCAAACCCCAACACCTGTATTGTCCTCGTTGGCCAAGTGCTTTGCACACACATGCCACCAGCTACAGGCCTCCCATGTAACTCGCCTCCATGTGTCTCATCATGACCTTTATGTGTCCCGAGGAAAAGATGGCCCACAACAAAAGGGAGCAGGAGAAGACTGGAGGGGGCATCCCAGACCTCAGGTTCTCACCGCCGCCAAGCAGGGGGCAATGGCATTATCCAGGGAGGTGCAGCAGAGGACTGTCGCTGAGGCGGAGGTCGGCATGCGGCAAGCAAGTGAGCTCCTAATGCAAATGGCGTCCCTGTAGCAAGTGAGTCACCCCTCTCCCCTAGACCATTCCTTCCCAAGAGCTCACCATGTGTCTTGTCTTCTGTCTTGCAGGATCACCATCAGACAATGCTGGCCCTCCTGGGGTACCTCACCCCCAGCTACGACCCCAGCACACTCCGGAGGATCAGTCCGGGAACGACACCGAATTCCCGGCACTGCATCACCTGCAACCTCCACCATCTCAGAGACTATTACCTCGGTGGGGCATTTTAGTGAGGAGGCTCCTGGGTCGCCATCTGGTGCACACTTCACACATGCTGCAGCACATCAGGTGGAGGTAGGGACTCCTGAGAGAGCGGGCAGTTGGAGGGCTGCCCGATCCCAGAAAACAGCTGTAGTCCAGACAGGCGTCGCACTTCTGGAGGCAATAATCCCGTCACTGGTGGCGATGCAGACGCAAAGCCAGGATGTACAGGAGGGGGTGTCAGCAGGTTTCCAGCACCCGCAGGTGTAGTTGGAGGAGACCAACCACCTTCAGGTGCAGGAGATGGTGTCGCCAATGCGCGGTACCCATGCCAACACTGAACGGGTGGCATCCGTAGTGGAAGCCTTGTATCAAAAAGCCACAGCCATTGATCAAGACATCCAAGGTTTGGGGCACACAGTGCGATCGATGGCTGAGGCTCAGGACAGGGGATCTCAGTCACAGGCAGCCATGTACCGGGCCCACATGGACATTGCTCAGGTGCACCAGAGCTTGGCCCAATCTCAAAGGATCAGGGTGATGGGTGTTGAGAGCATTGGCCGGATGCTGACTGATCTGAGCCAGGCATAGAGAGACAGGCCCGATGCAGTGAGGGACATGACTCGCTCGCTGAGGGACGTGGCCCAGTCACTGTGTTCCACGGTTGAGGGCTTTGAGACCCTGTTTGAGACGAGTGCAGGCTTCAAGGACTGGCAGCGCCAGGCGATGGTGGAGCCTCTGAAGCTCATCCCGGCATCACCTCCGTTCCATGGAGTAGTCCTGGGGCCCATCGAGCACCCTGAGGGAGGAAAGAGTGATGGGATCTGTGCCGGTGCCTCCCCACGGCAGTTGTTGAATACCTCAGCACTTCTGAATTTCCCCCAGCTGACACTGGTGCATCTGATGGGCAGCGGGCAGAACAGGGTGGCACATCCAGGTCCAGGCCCTCCAGAGGATGGCCGCCAAAGGCATCTCAGGTCAGAGGAAGCAATACGCAGCAGGCCGCCTCCATGTCTGATGTGCTGTTTGGGTTCATACCTAAAAGGAACAGTAGGCCACGTAAAATAAGAAAGTTAGGCACCAGTTAAGGTGGCACATTGGTTAAAAGTAGGGGCCAGGGCAGAGCAATATTGTTACGATTAAACACCTTTTCACCAACATTCCAACCTACCTCGATCCTCTGTTTGAAGGGTGTGAGGGATGGGCCGGGTGTAGAGGGTGTGCCGGGTGGGGATGTGGAAGGTTGGTGGTGTGGCTGTTGGAAGACGGCACGGGGCAGGGCCCCAGGACAATTGAACATTCCACATGGGGCCACCCTCAGAGGCAACAGGGAATTGTGCCAGAGGTGTGAGGACGCCTTGTAGGATAGCTTACCCAGTGAGTGGCCTATCACTGCTCACCATCTCCAAACCTGGGGAAGGGGACACCACTGGGAAGGGGGTGGGCGGGGCAGTAGTGAAAGTATGGAGAGGTGGGACAGGGTGGCAGAGCTACTGGTGGCCAGGCTTCCTCATCGGCAAATCTGGAGGTGATGAGGTTGTCCCATGTGCAGCGGTCCTGTAGCACATGTTGGGCGGCCTGCCATGCCAGCCCGGGCTCCATGCCCGGTTGTTCCTGGCCATCCTCCTCATCAGATGAGGCCTGGCATTCTTCTTCCTCCTCCACCATGTCCCCCCTATGCTGTGCATTGTGCAGGATGCAGCAGGTCAGCACGATGTTAGAGACCCTCCTGGGGCTATATTGCACTGCTCCACCGGAGCACTCCAGGTATCGGAGGATGCCGATGCACTGCTCAATGATGCTCCTGGTTGCTGCATGGGTGTCGTTGTAGAGGTTCGCCACGTCAGTCTGGGGCCTCTGAACAGGCGGCATTAACCAAGACGTCAGCGAGTAACCCTTGTCACCCAAGAGCCAGCCCCTCACCAGAGGGAGTGCCTCGGAGCTGCCGGGAACCGAAGAGTGCGCCAGGATGTATGCATTGTGCACGTCGCCTGGGCGTAGGTGTGCAGCTAGTGGTCACATACCAACTGCACATTCAGGGAGTGGAAGCCCTTCCCATTGATGAAGGGCATGGTGTTCGTAGGGGGACATGTATCCAGGCAGGTGATCTCAGACGTTTGTGCTTTGGTCCACAATGACCTGAGCCCTCACAGCCCACATGGAAGACACAGTCGACATGAATTTTTATGTGTCCGGGTCATTCCAGGGGTCAGCAGCTTATCTGCGTGGCGTTCTGCCATGCCATCAGGCCGGTCATGTTTGCCCTATTCCAGAAAGCAGGGGACTACATCCATTTTTGGGAATTACAGACACAGAGGGCTTGAGGGTTTGCCACCATCAATGGAATTCCTCAGGTCTCGGCGGGGGGGGGGGGGGGGGGGGGGTGTCAGCAACATTTCACAGATGACTCTGTAATTCACCTTCCATTAGAGAGCAAAATTATCAGTCAACATACAGATCGGAATATTCTCATTGCCATACAGATGAAAGGAAACTTAGAGCTACAGCGCCAACATTTTTCTCCAATGCAGAAGCTGGCACCATATGAAACGCAAGCACACCGGGTTTCTGAACGGCAGCAGTTCAGGAAGGCAGCTCACAACCACCATCTCAAGGTCAATTAGGGGTGGCCAATAAATGTTGGCCTAGCCAGCGACACCCACATCCTATGAAAGAATAATTTTTTTTTTTTAAGTGCTGCCTCGCGACAAGGGGCCAGGATTGATCCAGTTGTTAGGTCCTCAACCCCACATTGAAAATCCAGCCTATAATAGGTGTGTTTTAATCTAATTGTATGTCACATTCCTACGAGAATCATTTCACTGGAATCAGTCATTCTCGGAGGTAGATTTGGTGTCGTTTTTGCCAAAACTGTGGTTACATTGCACATTTCCACGGTTCTGTGAATAAACGTACTTGAGACAATGAGCCATAAATAATAAACTACACTTTGTGCAAAGTCATGAGAAGAAGCTTGCATTGACAAAAAAATGACCTTTACCAATAAATGTTAAACTGGAATTCATTAACGGCAATTTTGACTTCCAAAAATATCCTGCAAGGAATGAAACACCAGGGGCTGGATTTTACGACTGCCAGGCGTGTTTTCAGTGGGTATGGGTTGGGGGGAGGGCACATGTATAATATGACAGCTGGCCAGCCCACCCCTAGCTGCCCACCACTGACCCATTTCCCCAGATCTTGGGGAGATGGTGAGGTAGTGATAATATCACTGGGCTGGTATCTAAAAGGCCAGGCCAGTGTTCTAGGGCCACAGGTTCAAATCCCACCATGGCATATGGGGGAAGTTAAATTTAATTATTAAAATCAGGAATATAAAGCTTGTCTCAGCTATGATGACCCTGAAACTATCACTGATTGTTGTGAAAATCCATCCGATTTGCTAATGCTCTTGAGGAGGAAACCTGCCGACCAATATCAAACAAGATTATCCCACAGCTCCGGGAGGCAGTCTTAATTGGTGAGAGTGGGACTTAGATGCCCCTCAGTTGGGGGGGTGCGGGGGTCTCACTCTTAAGAGGCAGCTCCAGTAGTCCTGGAAGCGCCAGAAGAGGCGTTGTTGAACGGCAAGTATGTCCCAAGTGAAAACTCAACATAGGGCCGCAGATTATGGCCTCCCCGCTCAAGAAGCAAAATCTGTTGGCAGGCGACTCACTCAGGGCCGCCCACCAAACCCCTTCACCCACCCACCCCTGCCCCCCCCCCACTCTCCCCCAAGGTGCTGTAAGCGAGTTACATAGCCTGGCATAGAATCATAGAATTTACAGTGCAGAAGGAGGCCATTCGGCCCATCGAGTCTGCACCGGCTCTTGGAAAGAGCACCCTACCCAAGGTCCACACCTCCACCCTATGCCCATAACCTAGTAACACCACCCAACACGAAGGGCAATTTTGGACACTATGGGCAATTTAGCATAGCCAATCGACCTAACCCGCACATCTTTGGACTGTGGGAGGAAACAGGAGCACCCGGAGGAAATCCATGCACACACGGGGAGAATGTGCAGACTCCGCACAGACAGTGACCCAAGCCGGGAATCGAACCTGGGACCCTGGAGCTGTGAAGCAATTGTGCTATCCACAATGCTATCGTGCTGCATTGGGCCTTACATCCCGCACTGAGATTGGCTGGCAGCTCCATCAGCCCTGGGAGTGCCAAGATCACATTAACGGGCGCTGCCAGGACTGCAACCAATCCCAAAGCCAATGGATCTCGGAGAAGGTCCAGGGTATTGGCGGGGAAGCCTTGGGCAGCTTGGGGGAGGTGAGGGATGGGGTGTAAGTGTTAGAGAGCAGGCCCAGAACAAGAAAAGGAGGTATTATTTTAGAGAGGTCCACAATTCTTCCTTCCCACCTCTTAAACTGCAGGAAAGGATGTCCCGAAGCATGGTACATTGGCGAGACCATGCAGACGCTGCGACAACGAATGAACGGACATCGCGCAACAATCACCAGGCAGGAATGTTCCCTTCCAGTCGGGGAACACTTCAGCAGTCAAGGGCATTCAGCCTCTGATCTCCGGGTAAGCATTCTCCAAGGCGGCCTTCAGGACCCGCGACAACGCAGAATCGCCGAGCAGAAACTTATAGCCAAGTTCCGCACACATGAGTGCGGCCTCAACCGGGACCTGGGATTCATGTCACATTACATTCATCCCCCACCATCTGGCCTGCAAAATCCTACCAACTGTCCTGGCTTGAGACAATTCACACCTCTTTAACCTGGGGTTACCCCATCTCTGGATCTGTAAAGATTTAATCACCTGCTAATGCTCGCATTCCTAGCATTGTTTGGCATCTTTGAATTTGTCTATATATGTGTTTCTGGAACAGACCTCTTCATTCACCTGAGGAAGGAGCAGCGCTCCGAAAGCTAGTGACATCGAAACAAACCTGTTGGACTTTAACCTGGTGTTGTAAGACTTCGTACTGTGCTCACCCCAGTCCAACGCCGGCATCTCCACATCATGACCTTTTAAACAGTTTTGGTCAATAAAAAACGGTCTACCCTCTCCTACTCGTTTGTCCATGCCAGCCGTGTTATGGCACTGGCAACATAATATTTGGATCAATTGGTTTGTGAACAAGCTCAGTTGCTCATTAATTAATATTTTTTAGACAATATGGCAACTTATGGCAATAAGTTGCTGATGTCAGCACCAACCCACCTTTATAAAAATATTGGGCTGGATTCTCCGGTTCCCTAGCCGTGCGTTTTTCGGCGACACACTGTTCAATGGTGGTGGGACTCTATATGACCGTCGCTTGTCAATGGTCAACAGTACCCCTCCTGCCACCCCGATGCACCCCCCGGCCTTGGGAAAATGCAGCCCCAGGGGCTACAAACTCGCCTCGGGCAGTGGCACAAAATGGGTGTATCACATCAGCTGCCTGTTAGACACAGCGCTTGACATTCAGTCCCAGCGCTGTCAATAGAATTAAATCTCAGCCGCGGGCTGCTGATTCACACCACCCATTTTGTGCCACCACCCAAGATAATTCCTGCCCTTAGATTTTAAAATTCACCTTTTCTTTATCGTAAGTCTAACTTTAAAGAGAATTGGAAGGAGCCTCCAGGTGTTTATCTGCAAAATTTATTGAAGATCCACAAAGTCACTTAAGCTATTTAATTAAGTCATTTTTGGTGCTTTGCAAAAATTATATTTCCAGTGAGTCTTGCCCTAATGTCTGCCGTTTCCTCTGATAAAGGAAATCAATTTAAAACTCAGCATGAGTTCTTTTATTTAGTTTTAAATCCACAAAACTCTATCTTGTGTTTCGGGGTCATTGTGGTGATTAGATTATTTTTCCTGCTCACACTCAAGATTGCTGTGGTGCTTGAAAATGGCACAGCATAAATTAGGAGGGCTGGACGCGGACACCACACATTCCTGACTTCAGTGCTGACCTGAAATAAAATGTTATTACTGTAATAGTACACTCTCCTTCCAGTGGATAAAGCTTTTACTCATTCCATCTTGTGTCCACTTGGTAGATAGTTTACTGTTGCAATAAAAATGCATTTTCAAAGCAGCTGCCAGCTCAGCATTGAAGTCATGGAAAGTGCAAGCGGAAAGTACAGCAAAGATAAGTTTAAATTCACTCGTCCAAGGAAGTTAACATTACGTGCTTTTCTCCCAAAGAGTTTTTATGATGTTTCTTCTTTAAAATTAGAGTGTTTTTGCTCCTGGGTGCCTCTAAGGCTCACCCATCCAGTTTACCAATGCTATTGAGAATGCAAAGAGGACGCAAATTCCAGACTCTAATGGACACTTTTCATATTGCTTTTTACAAACCTGGCTAATGAGATACAAGTTGAAGATTAATAAAAGGGCTTAGATTTCTCTTCTCTCAATTAACCGATCAAGGCAGATAATTTTCTTCACAGCATGAATGGTAAACAAATGTCACTTAACAGTAAGATTTCCACTGGACTCTCTTCTGACAGCTACTGCAGAGCCATAGCTTGATTCATTTTTGCCCTGGCTTCCTCCATCCATTTTCTTCTCTCGCCGCTCAGGCGTAATCTGGTCTATAAAGCTGGCCACTCAGATTTGAGGTGGGCACAAAACCTATCGAGTTGCCTCTTGATTGCCTCAAACGTGGGTATGGCAATAAAATGACTCAAGTGTAGAGACTAAACTGGTCGCAATCTTCAACTTTTAACCATCAAATTGAAATTAGTCTGCTGAATGATATGGAGATGCCGGCGTTGGACTGGGGTAAGCACAGTAAGAAGTCTTACAACACCAGGTTAAAGTCCAACAGGTTTGTTTCAAACACTAGTTTTCAGAGCACTGCTCCTTCCTCAGGTGACTGAGTTATCGCAACTGCAGCACAGATTCTTTTAAAAAAAAAATCTTTTTGTTGGTATTTTCAAGAATTATTATCAATTATGTACATTGCTGGTCGTGTTCATTCACTGTACAATACAGAAAGGTTTGTCTTTTCCTTCCCTTGAATTTTCCTATATACAGTCTGCCGCCATCTTTGATCACACCCGGAAAATGGCCGGAATTCTCGCCATTGCAATATACTGTTCCCGCCGGCGGCGCATTACCCGCCCGCTGATTTCCTGGGAACAGAGTCCCGTGGCATGCGCGATTAGCCAGGTGTTTCCCAGCGCTGGGAGCACCAGAAACACCACGCTATCGAACAGCCATTCGGGTCGATCGGGGGCCTCGGCGAGGAACGCGTGGCAGAAGCCACACTTAGTCCTGTTTTCTGCACTGAGGAGCTCCGCTCGCCAGAACCTCTCAGTATAGGGAGAGATCGGGATGCCATTTTTAAATTTGACCCCCCGACATGACCCCCTGACGCGACCCCTAGCCCCCAAAGCCCCTCCTATAAGGGGGTTCTTGGCCCCACTGCAACCCTCCACACTGACCAGGTTGGCAGTGCCAACCAGATCAGGTAGGCCCATTTTTAGGCAGAGGTTTAGTATGACCACCACCGCCCCCCCCCCCCCCCCGATCCAGAACAATTTATCCCTTTAAATTGAAGGAGAAAGGTTAAAGCATGACTGTCTTGTAAATTCCTACCTCCAGTTCTCTGACCTACCTCCAATTTTCCACCTGACAAAATTTAAGTTCCAAACGAAATGCTGCTGTCGATATCATCACCCAACCGAGTGTTGCAAATCCATGTTGATTCCTGATGCAGAAACACCTTCCATTTAAAACTTGTACCCTCAAATTTAAGTCCCTTTATTACTTTTCCAGTGCCAATCTCTGTATAACCCTACAGACCACAAGAACTCTGCTTTCTTCTGAATTTGGGATCCAATGTATCCACCAATCTCTTTACCCAACCATCGGTGGATGTGCTTTCTACCATCTAAATCCTAAGTGCCAGGACGCTGGCTGGGGTTCTCTGTTCCGGAGCCTAAGTGCTACCCCCCCGCCCCCCCCCCCCCCCCCAGCAAAGAATTGGGACTGGGTCTCCACTGGCATTAAATTACCCAGGTGTGAGTCTCACTCCTGAACCATGCAAATTTATGCATGGCAGAGAGCTCGCCGGATTCCATCAGGATCCTGGTATCGGGCTGCCATTTTGAGCGGTCGACCTGATCGCAAAGTCCGGGATTCCTCCCACTCGGACAACACAAATCCTAAGCTCCACCATCCCCTGGTGCACTGCTCCCTGGCGCAATGACACCTACACCCTGGCAGTAAAACCCATGCCTGGCACAGTGGATCTCAAGGGGGATCAAGGGGTTCAGACCATAGGCCATGTGCCCCTCTGCCGCTGCCAGGCTGCAGCGGGAGGGGGGTCCACCAAGGGTCCTGGGGGTTGGGTGGGCTCGGGCTGTGGGTGAGGGGTTGACCCCTGGACCCCCCACTCCCAGGATGGGGGCCCATGTCTGGCTAAGTGTTTTCTGCTGTGAGGTGTGGTATGGAGCTGCCAATCATAGCAAGAGTGTTTACAAAAATTGTGGTTAGCATCAAGGCAGGGTACTTGTAATGCATTCAAATGTGAAGAGAACGGTGAATAAACATTCCACCAAGCAGCTGTGTCTGAACCATGAAACTGTCAATCACGGGCTAGTGAGGTATTGCTCTGTGAAACTGATTGGATGCTTAGCATTTCAAAGGCTGTCGGGGGATTTGAAGTTTTAGTGCTGTGGGCTTTCGAGGAAGCCTTTGACACTTGTAACAGTTTGTGTTTTAAAGGCCTTTGTCTGAGGAAGCATCTACTAGGAAAGGGAAAGTGTTCCTGCTTTGATTCTTCACTGAACTGTCTGGACTTCTCTTCAGCTGTCAGGCTGGGTGAGGAGGCCACATCAAAATTAAAAAACTCAGAGCAGGAGGATGCTGTTGAGCAGAGGACTGCCTGAGATCACCATGCCAAGGTTGATCTTCAGGCTGCCCAGGCCTGGAAGTGGCAGACCAGACACAGGACCTCCATCCCAGAGGGGAGGGGATGGGTCTCCTGGGGTCATCCACTCACTCATAGCTCTCACCTCCCCAACCCCCAGGACCTCTGCAACCTGGCAGCAGCGACAGAGGTGCACATTATCAGTGCCCTCACCCCCTTAGCCCAACCCCCCATCTAAACTGCTCTGTCTCTCTCCCCCCTTACAAGGTCCCTCTTATAAAACATAGCTTTTGATCATCCCTCCCAATACCTCCTTCAATGGCTCGGTGATAAGTCTTTTGTCTTATTATGCTCCTATGAAGCGTCTTGGGATGTTTTCTGAGACTAAAGGCGTGACATGAATGCAAATTTTATTTTGTTCGAAGAAAACAAAACAAAAATTGTCTTAAAGTAGCAACATTATAAGGAAACAAATGTATCTTTGAAGCCAATGTCAGTGGACGAGTCTGAAGTGACAAGAGAACGAAGCATGTTGGGCAAGATTTACCCGTGGAGGCGACCCGCTGTCGGGATTTTCTGGTCCCGCCATTGTCAATGGGATTTCCTGTTGACTGCACCCCTCATCTCCGGGAAACCCCTGCGCCATCGGCGGGACCAGAATAACTCGCCCGTGTGAACAGCCGGTAAATTCCACCCGTTGAATCTGACCCATATTGAACCTCCTGTTATTACCTCACCACATCAGGACACTCTGGATAGAGTAAAGCAATGTTGCATGCTCAGCAAGAGACCTTGGCAATACTTAATGCTGTGTAAAATACTCAGAAAATACGCAGATCAGGAAGATAACCACACATCTTATAGAAGTTGCCAAAATAAGACCAACCGACTTAGCCACGTTACAAGACAGATGCTGCAATTAGTTCAGAACAACAGCAGCATTTCACAGCACATCACATCTTTTTTTTAAATCAGCATTTACACACATCTGCACAGCTACACACATCATGATGCAAGCAGTTAGTTAGCAAAGAATTGCTGTTTGAAGAACATGTGGCTATCATCAATCACACCTCTAATTTGGGAGTGGGACTGCTGGGCAAGCTTGCCACATTACAGTTGCTGGCGAGAGTGAAAACAAGCAGGAAGCACAAGTCACCTGTTTGACTCACACGGTTAGCACCTTGGCTGACATTGCAGCTAATGTTAGCCTTGAAGGAACTGATGGCAGGAGGTGACCTTAACTACAACTGCCAGTGGGGTTTCAATGGCGCTGCTGCAAGTAACATGGAAGCCAGGCCCACTTAATCATAGGAGAGGCTGCACGTCACTCTCCCAGTGGCGGGAAAACCTCCATGATTAAGTCAAATGCCAAAAGGGGCCCATGGTGGAAATTTGCCTGCTTGTGGCGGGATGCTGCTGGAAGCCACCACTACCCTCACCTCTCTCATAATTCCCCTCTCCCCGACCTCCATTCCACCCTCACTCACCTAAGTTCAGGGATCCAACAACGACCTTGGAGCAATCGTGGCAGCAGGCACCATTCCCAGTGATGCTGCCAGCCATGGGGAACGGCCCAGTTTTGATTGGCTGACAACTCTCAGCAGATGGAATTTCCATTCCCGGAGACCTAAATCTCTAAGACAATAAGACAGAGGAGCAGAATTAGGCCACTCGGCCCATCGAGTCTGCTTCGCATTCAATCATGGCTGATATTTTTCTCATATCCATTCTCCTGCCTTCTCCCGTAACCCCTGATCCCCTTATTAATCAAGAATCTATCTGTCTCTGTCTTAAAGACATTCAGTGATTTGGCCTCCACAGCCTTCTGCGGCAAAGAGTTCCACAGACTCACCACCCTCTGGCTGAAGAAATTTCTCCTCATCGTCCCTTTTGTCTGAGATGGTGTCCTCTGTTTCTAGTTTTTCCAACAAGTGGAAACATCCTCTCCACGTCTACTCTATCTAGGCCTCACCGTATCCTGTAAGTTTCAAAAAGATCCTCCCTCATCTTTCTAAACTCCAACGGGTACAGATCCCAGAATCCTCAACCGTTCTTCATACAACAAGCTCTTCATTCCAGGGATTATTCTTGTGAACCTCATCTGGACCTTTTCGAAGGCCAGCACATCTTTCCTTAGATATGGAGGCCAAAACTGCTCACATTACTCCAAATAGGGTCTGACCAGAGCATTATACAGCCTCAGAAGCCTTAGAAAATACTCTATGCCTCCATTCCTCCTTCCAAAGTGCATAACCTCACACTTTTCCACTGTATTTCATCTGCCACTTCATTAGCCACTCTCCTAGCCTGTCTAAATCCTTCTGCAAGCCCCCCTGCTTCCTCAATACTTTGTACAATCTGCAAACGTAACAACAGTGTCTTCAGTTCTTTCTTCCAGATCATATATATAGATATAATGTGAAAAGTTGTGGTCCCAGCACAGACCCCTGAGGCACACCTCTAGTCATCGGCTGCCATCCTGAAAAAGACCCCTTTATCCCCACTCTCTGCCTTCTGCCAGTCAGCCAATCCTCGATCCATGCCAGGATCTTAAGAAATTGTGGAGGCATTGGTGGTGATCTTTCAGGAATGACTGGAGGCAGGAAGGGTCCCAGAGGACTGGAAAGTGGCTACTGTAGCTCTTCCGTTTAAGAAGGGAGGGAGGCAGAAGACAGGAAATTATAGGCCAGTTAGCCTGATTTTGGTCATCGGCTGCCATCCTGAAAAAGACCCCTTTATCCCCAGTTTCTGCCCTCTGCCAGTCAACCAATCCTCTATCCATGCCAGGATCTTACCGTTAACACCATAGATTCTTAACTTATTTAACAGTCTCCTGTGCAGCACCTTGTCAAAGGCCTTCTGTAAATCTAAATAAATCACATCCACTGGTTCTGCTTTGTCTAACTTCCTTGTTACTTCCTCAAAGAATTCTAACAGATTGATCAGACATGACCTCCCCTTGATGAAGCCATGCTGACTCAGTCCTATTTTATCATGCACTTCCAAGTACTCCACGATCTCATCTTTAATAATGGACTCGAAAGTCTTACCAATGACCGAGGTCAGGCTAACTGGCCTATAATTTCCTGTCTTCTTCCTCCATCCCTTCTTCAACAGAAGGACAGAGGTGGTGTAACTCTGTTAATTAAGGATGACATCCGGGCAATAGTAAGGGATGACATCGGTGCAATGGAGGATAAGGTTGAATCCATTTGGGTGGAAATCAGGAATAGTAAGGCGAAAACGTCACTGATAGGAGTAGTCTATAGGCCACCAAATAGTAACATTATGGTAGGGCAGGCAATAAACAAAGAAATAACTGATGCATGTAGAAATGGTACAGCAGTTATCACGGGGGATTTTAATCTACATGTCGATTGGTTTAACCAGGTCGGTCAAGGCAGCCTTGAGGAGGAGTTTATAGAATGTATCCGCGACAGTTTCCTAGAACAGTATGTAATGGAACCTACAAGGGAACAAGTGGTCCTAGATCTGGTCCTAGATCTGTAATGAGACAGGATTGATTAATGATCTCATAGTTAGGGATGCTCTCGGAAGGAGCGATCACAGTATGGTGGAATTTAAAATACAGATGGAGGGTGAGAAGGTAAAATAAAACACTAGTGTTTTGTGCTTAAACAAAGGACATTACAATGGGATGAGAGAAGAACTAGCTAAGGTAGACTGGGAGCAAAGACTCTATGGTGAAACAGTTGAGGAACAGTGGAGAACCTTCCAAGCGATTTTTCACAGTGCTCAGCAAAGGTTTATACCAACAAAAAGGAAGGACGATAGAAGGAGGGAAAATCGACCGTGGATATTTAAGGAAATAAGGGAGAGTATCAAATTGAAGGAAAAAGCATACAAAGTAGCAAAGATTAGTGGGAGACTAGAGGACTGAGAAATCTTTAGGGGGCAACAGAAAGCTACTAAAAAAGCTATAAAGAAGAGTAAGATATATTATGAGAGTAGACTTGCCCAGAATATAAAAACAGATAGTAAAAGTTTCTACAAATATATAAAACAAAAAAGAGTGGCTAAGGTAAATATTGGTCCTTTAGAGGATGAGAAGGGAGATTTAATAATGGGGGATGAGGAAATGGCTGAGGAACTGAACAGGTTTTTTGGGTCGGTCTTCACAGTGGAAGACACAAATAACATGCCAGTGACTGATGGAAATGAGCTATGACAGGTGAGGACCTTGAGAGAATTGTTATCACCAAGGAGGTAGTGATGGGCAAGCTAATGGGGCTAAAGGTAGACAAGTCTCCTGGCCCTGATGGAATGCATCCCCGAGTGCTAAAAGAGATGGCTAGGGAAATTGCAAATGCACTAGTGATAATTTACCAAAATTCACTGGACTCTGGGGTGGTCCCGTCAGATTGGAAATTAGCAAACGTGACACCACCGTTTAAAAAAGGAGGTAGGCTGAAAGCGGGTAATTATAGGCCAGTGAGCTTAACTTCGGTAGTAGGGAAGATGCTGGAATCTATCATCAAGGAAGAAATAGCGAGGCATCTGGATGGAAATTATCCAATTGGGCAGAATCAGCCTGGGTTCATGAAGGGCAGGTTGTGCCTAACTAATGGAGTGGAATTTTTTGAGGACATTACCAGTGCGGTAGATAACGGGGAGCCAATGGATGTGGTATATCTGGATTTCCAGAAAGCCTTTGACAAGGTGCCACACAAAAGTTTGCTGCATAAGATAAAGATGCATGGCATTAAGGGGAAAGTAATAGCATGGATAGAGGATTGGTTAATTAATAGAAAGCAAAGAGTGGGGATTAATGGGTGTTTCTCTGGTTGGCAATCAGTAGCTAGTGGTGTCCCTCAGGGATCAGTGTTGGGCCCACACGTGTTCACAATTTACATGGATGATTTGGAGTTGGGGACCAAGGGCAATGTAATAATCCACAGGAGGCTGGGGTTCCATCTGTTTGACATCTCCACAGAGGCGTATCGAGCCGTCTGGCTTCAAAATTGGTACCACCAGCACTGTACATTCCGAGAACTGTACTGGTCTGATAATGGCGTCGCGCCGTAACCTTTCTATTTCGACATCTACTTTCTTCCTTAATGCAAAAGGTACCGGCATGGCCTTTCAGAAGGGCTTCTGGGTCCACGTGCAAAGTTGCTTTGGCGCCTATAATTTCCCCCAAACCTTCTTGGAAGACCTCCGGGTATTTTTGGAGTACTCCACTCAACTGCCCGCTTCCACTCTGGAAAATTTTCATCCAATCTAAGTTTAGGTCTTTCAGCCAGTTCCGTCCTATTAAGTTCGGTCCGGATGGCCCTCTACTATCGTCAATGGTAATTTGAGCAATTGTTTATCATATTCCACGGGTACATGAGTCGTGCCTAGAACTTCCAGGGGTTCCCCCATGTAGGTTTTAAGTTTTGGCGACGTTTTTGTTAGGGTTAGTGGCTGGAGTCCATCTTTGATTTTTAAAAATGCTGCCACTCCCATTACTGATACGGCTGCACCCGTGTCTATTTACATTCTTGTCAGCCGACCGTTCACCCGTGGGGTAATTTTAATAGATTCTGCTTTCTTCATCGCAATATTATATAACTGTTCCCCTTCGGAGGAGGATGGGGCATCTAGGTTGTGTACTTCCCTGCGTCCCCACCTGCTATTCCTCTTTTGCCATCTCCTTCTAGGGTTTCTGTCGCTGTTACCCCACTCTGCCTGGTGCCAGAAACGGTCCTTCTCTGTTGGGGGAGCCTCAGCTGGTAGTTCCCTCTGTCTCCAGTTAGTCCTAGCAGACTGGGGGGCAGTTCTGGGGTTTTCCTTTGGCCCTCTGTTCCTCAGGCTTTTCCTGAGGGCGGCTACCTGGTAGCTGGACCCATTGTGGTAGTCCCTCTCCCGGGTATCTACCTCCATTGGCGTGCCCTGTAGTTCCTGCGCCCCACTTGCTGCCTTTTCTAGGGACAGTGCGAGCTGTAACGCCTGCCTGCAGTCTAGCTGCGTTTCCGCCAACAGGCGCTTCTGTATTTGGAGGTCATTTATGCCACACACTAACCGGTCCTGAAGGATTTCATTTAGCATCGGGCCGAACTCACATTTTTCCGCCAGCCTTCTCAGGCGGGTCAAGAAATTCGTGGCTGACTCTCTGTCTTCCCGCTTCGTTGTGTAGAATCTGTACCGACGCAAAATAAGGGGTGGTTTTGGGTCATAGTGCTCTTCCACCAATTTCGTTAATTCTTGGAAAGGTATCGTGTCCGGCGTATCGGGAAAAGTTGGACTACGTATAAAGGCGAAGGCTGAGGGTCCGTACGCCGACAGCAGTATAACCCGTTTCCTTCCGTCCTCCGTTATCTCATTGGCCTGGAAAAAGTAACACATTCTTTCCACATACTCGGACCAGTCCTCAATAGTCGGGTCGAATGCATCCAACTTCCCAAAAAGAGGCATTTTTGAAAGAGCAGGGCTTACCCTCCGAGTGCGGCAGCTGGTCTCCGCAAGGTTCTTTGTTAACCTCGTCGCCACTGTAATAATCCACAGGAGGCTGGGGTTCCGTCACCACACCAGTATTTATTTGCAATAACTTCTATACAAGAGCAGCTCCAAACAGTGCTGCTAGCATTCCAGTCAACTTAAGACTGCCTCACAAAGCCTACACAGGTGCTTATATGGGCCCCCTCAATGAGCTATCTTTGAGGGAGCTCATACTCCAATTGGCCAAACAATAATGCCAATTGGAGGTCATTACAGGCAATGTGTCCAAGTTTGCAGACGACACTAAGATGAGTGGTAAAGCATAAAGTGCAGAGGATACTGGAAGTCTGCAGAGGGATTTGGATAGGCTAAGTGAATGGGCTAGGGTCTGGCAGATGGAATACAATGTTGATAAATGTGAGGTTATCCATTTTGGTAGGAATAACAGCAAAAGGGATTATTATTTAAATGATAAAATATTAAAACATGCTGCTGTGCAGAGAGACCTTGGTGTGCTAGTGCATGAGTCGCAAAATGTTGGTTTACAGGTGCAACAGGTGATTAAGAAGGCAAATGGAATTTTGTCCTTCATTGCTAGAGGGATGGAGTTTAAGACTAGGGAGGTTATGCTGCAATTGTATAAGGTGTTAGTGAGGCCACACCTGGAGTATTGTGTTCAGTTTTGGTCTCCTTACTTGAGAAAGGACGTACTGGCACTGGAGGGTGTGCAGAGGAGATTCACTAGGTTAATCCCAGAGCTGAATGGGTTGAATTACGAGGAGAGGTTGAGCAGACTGCGACTGTACTCGTTGGAATTTAGAAGGATGAGTGGGGATCTTATAGAAACATATAAAATTATGAAGGGAATAGATAGGGTAGATGCGGGCAGGTTGTTTCCACCGGCGGGTGAAAGCAGAACTAGGGGGCATAGCCTCAAAATAAGGGGAAGTAGATTTAGGACTGAGTTTAGGAGGAACTTCTTCACCCAAAGGGTTGTGAATCTATGGAATTCCTTGCCCAGTGAAGCAGTAGAGGCTCCTTCATAAATGTTTTTAAGATAAAGATAGATTGTTTTTTGAAGAATAAAGGGATTAAGGGTTATGGTGTTCGGGCCAGAAAGTGGAGCTGAGTTCACAAAAGATCAGCCATGATCTCATTGAATGGTGGAGCAGGCTCGAGGGGCCAGATGGCCTACTCCTGCTCCTAGTTCTTATGTTCTTATGATTCCAGCTTCTCCCCCTCAAACTGCAGCGTAATTTCTATCATATTATGGTCACTGCTCCCTAAGGGTTCCTTCACTATAAGTTCCCGAATCAAGTCTGCCTCATTACACATCACCAAATCCAGAATTGCTTCTTCCTCAGTAGGCTCTGTCACAAGCTGCTCCAAAAAAACATCTCTTAGACATTCCACAAATTCCTTTTCTTGGGATCCACTACCAACCAGGGGCGTGATTCTCCGACCCCCCCCCCCCCACCGGGTCGGAGAATCGCCGGGGGCTGGTGTGAATCTCGCCCCCGCCGTGTCCCGAATTCTCCGCTACCAGAAAATCGGTGGGGGCGGGAATCGCGGCGTGCCGGTCGGCGGGCTCCCCCCGGTGATTCTCCGGCCTGCAATGGGCCGAAGTCCCGCCGCTGTCAACCCTCGCCAGCCGGCGTGGATTGAAGCACTTACCTTACAGGCGGGAGCAGACGGCACGGGCGGGCTCCGGGGTCCTGGGGGGGCGCAGGGCTATCTGGCCCTGGGGGGGGTGCCCCCACGGTGGTCTGGCCCGCGATCGGGGCCCACTGATTCGCGGGCGGGCCTGTGCCGTGGGGGCACTCTTTTTCTTCCGCCTTCGCCATGGTCTTCACTATGGCGGAGGTGGAACAAAGAACAAAGAAATGTACAGCACAGGAACAGGCCCTTCGGCCCACCAAGCCCGTGCCGACCATCCGACTAAACTACAATCTTCTACACTTCCTGGGTCCGTATCCCTCGATTCCCATCCTATTCATGTATTTGTCAAGATGCTCCTTAAATGTCACTATCGTCCCTGCTTCCACCACCTCCTCCGGTAGCGAGTTCCAGGCACCCACTACCCTCTGTGTAAAAAACTTGCCTAGTTCATCTACTCTAACCTTGCCCCTCTCACCATAAACCTATGGCCCCTAGTAATTAACCCCTCTACCCTGGGGAAAAGCCTCTGACTATCCACTCTGTCTACGCCCCTCATAATTTTGTATACCTCTATCAGGTCGCCCCTCAACCTCCGTCGTTCCAGTGAGAACAAACCGCGTTTATTCAACCGCTTCTCATAGCTAATGCCCTTCATACCAGGCAACATTCTGGTAAATCCCTTCTGCACCCTCTCTAAAGCCTCCACATCCTTCTGGTAGTGTGGCGACCAGAATTGAACACTATACTCCAAGTGTGGCCTAACTAAGGTTCTATACAGCTGCAACATGACTTGCCAATTCTTATACTCAATGCCCCGGCCAATGAAGGCAAGCATGCCATATGCCTTCTTGACTACCTTCTCCACCTGTGTTGCCCCTTTCAGTGACCTGTGGACCTGTACTCCTAGATCTCTCTGACTTTCAATACTCTTGAGGGTTCTACCATTCACTATATATTCCCTACCTGCATTAGACCTTCCAAAATGCATTACCTCTCATTTGTCCGGATTAAACTCCATCTGCCATCTCTCCGCCCAAGTCTCCAAACAATCTAAATCCTGCTGTATCCTCTGACAGTCCTCATCGCTATCCGCAATTCCACTAACCTTTGTGTCATCTGCAAACTTACTAATCAGACCAGTTACATTTTCCTCCAAATCATTTATATATACTACAAACAGCAAAGGTCCCAGCACTGATCCCTACGGAACGCCACTGGTCACAGCCCTCCAATTCGAAACGCATCCTTCCATTGCTACTCTCTGCCTTCTATGACCTAGCCAGTTCTGTATCCACCTTGCCAGCACACCCCTGATCCCGTGTGACTTCACCTTTTGTCCTAGTCTACCACGAGGGACCTTGTCAAAGGCCTTACTAAAGTCCATATAGGCAACATCCACTGCCCTACCTGCATCAATCATCTTTGTGACCTCCTCGAAAAACTCTATCAAGTTAGTGAGACACAACCTCCCCTTCACAAAACCATGGAGGGGGAGAGACCCCCTCCACTGACGCTCCCGCGCATGCGTCGCCCGGTGAAGTTCTTGCGGCGCCGGCTGGCGTTTATGCCAAAGGCCTTTCCAGCCAGCCGGCGGGGCGGAAATCACTCCGGTGCGGGCCTAGCCCCTCAAGCTGAGGGACGGCCCGACGCCTGAGTGGTTTACGCTACCCCATTATGCCGGAACTCCCCGCCCTGGCGGGTAAGGGAGAATCCCGGCCCTGATTTCTCCAGTCCACGTGCATATTTAAGTTCCACATGATTATTTACATGCTTTCTCTATCTCCTGATTTATTTTCTGCCCCACATCCTGACTCCTGCTCGGGGGCCTGTACATAACTCCCATCAGGGTCTTTTTACCTTTGCAATTCCACAACTCTACCCAGAGAGAGTCTATGCCTTCTGATCCTATATCGCTCCTTACTTTTGATTTCATTTATTTCTTTACTAACAACGCATCCCCGCTCCCTTTGCCCATCTGCCTGTCCTTTCGATAGGACACATATCCTTGTATATTTAGCCCTGATCTCCTTGCAGCCACGTCCGTGTGATGCTCACAACATCGTACCGGCTAATTACAATGTGCACAACAAGTTCATTTACCTTGTTGCGTATACTGCGCGCATTAAGGTACAACACCCTCGATCCTGCATTGACCACCTCCCTTCTCACACTTGTCGCCTTTTTTGCTCTGTCTGAGGGTGATGTTGTTCTCTTATTTTTGTTCCTCTTCAGTTATTACACCCCCCCCCCATACTAGTTTAAATCCTCCCGAGTGACTCGAGCAAACCTCCCAGACAGGATATTGGTTCCCCCTCGAGTTTAGATGCAACCTGTCCTTCTTGTACAGGTTCCATCTGCCCCAGAAGAGATCCCAATGGTCCAGAAATCTGAAACCCTTCCTCCCACACCACCGGTTTAGCCACGTGTCATCTCAGGGAAGGCACAGCTCGGGCGAGTCAAGTGCCTGGCAGGCAATTAATTTGGTTGGTCCTCCTCAGGTGCAATGCAGGTTTCCCCAGCAGTTTTCTGACCAGTGGGCCAGAACCATGTCCGTTACATGAAATCCTGCCCTATTAGTCATTTCCAAGAGGACGTGCTAAAATCTCCAGATACAGATGATGATATCATAGCTGGAGCCTGCTGGTTTCCTTTGAGTCTACATTTTAAAACCAATTGCCACTATCAGTTTAAACTTCACTATGGACCACTATGGGATGCTATTGCAAAGACTCTTGTCTCCTTCAGCTCCCATGGAAGTTAATATTGAAAAAGCTTCTTTATATATTTTTTTGTGGGAGCTTCCTGTTCTGGTGTAGTTTGGTAAATTAACACTGCAGACTTATATTGGTAAATACTCAATATAATCTGATTTCTGATGATTTAACACACAAGATTAAAATATTATAAGTGCTACATAAACATCATTTAGTCCTCTGCAAAAAAACCTCCAAGAAAATAAATTATGAAAATCTTTTTAATAAAAATGCCAATAGAATGAAAACCTATATTAAACAAAAACTGTAAATGATAAATAATGAATGATTAAAAAGTCTTTTTTGATTTAATAGCTGCATTGTACTTAGGCATTTCCTCAGAATTGCTCCTATGGGCAAGGATGGAAAGTAGCGCAGTTATATCATGAGGAGATGGGAATCCTGTGTAGCCACCTGGGTTGGCCACTTCCCGACTGAAAATGGAGGTCCGCAAAGACGACAGGGAAAATCAGCCAACACTAGCAGGTGTAAAGTTCCTGTGTATTAAAACTTGCAGAAACCCAGACAGCACTGAAACTCACAGCCATCTGCATAGTAATGAGCGATCCCCGGGAACAATTTAAACATTTAAGGTGAATAAGACCAAGCCAGACTCCTCGGCGCCAGCAGGAGCCAAGACAAAGGAAGGCCAACGGACACTCAGGGACTACCCAGCGACCAGGGAACGGCTCCAGTATTGGAGAAATCGATCCAACTGATCGGAACGTAGTCCAATCACTTGGAACCAGGTATTGGGTCCGCCGTCCCCAAGTTCAATTCGTCTTTCTTAGCAGGGTCATTCAGCAGCGAACCAACCCTTGACAGTGAACTGCCTAAGCTGCCGCATCAACCAAGTAAGTCTCCAGTCAACGCACGTTACGAGATAGGCGCTCCTAGCTACCAGTCCATACCAGCTTTTGAATCCTGCAGGCTCAGAATCGAATGAAAGGCCATTTGTTCCCCTGACCTCGTGGGCCAGTTCCAAGCTAAGTATAGGCCTTTTAGTGATAAAGATAGTAAGTAGAGTTTTTATGCATGAGTAGTGATTGCCTGTGTATAATAAATGTGTTTTGGTTTGAATCTTACTAATTGGTGTGTCGAGTTATTGATCAGTACTTGAACTTGAACCTCGTGGTGGTATCATAAAGATACCTGGCGACTCTAGAGCAAAGGTTATAAAAACAGAGCAAATTAAGTAAAGATACAATGGGCAACATTTAAGAACCAACCAAAAGTTAGCAACACCTGCTATGGTTAATTCGAGTATATTATAATGGTAGGGGGGGGAATCTCCAGGGCCGCTAGCTAGCGGCAGGAATAATAATAATAATAAGCCTGATGATTCAAGCGGGAGGCAAGAAACGGGATTCACGCTGGATCTCAAACCTGTTGCAAGTCTGCACGTTGCACCACGCGGACCCTCCACCTCCTGAGTTAAGGCTTTACTTAACCTTTGCCGGATGTTGTAGCCTGTCGACATTCCACTTTGGAGGAGAAACCAACTCCCTCCAATTATTCTGCACTTTTTACAAGCAAAGTGCCCATTAATCAGGCAGAAAGGGCCAAAACCGAAGCCTCCAAGCAGGAGCCACATTTTGTGCGACCAATCAGCTCATGGACGCCACCCATGTCCTCTAGCTGTGATCTAACAAGTGTTTTATACAACTCCATCATAACCTTCTTGCTCTTAAAGTCTATGCCTCAATTAATAAGGGCAAGTATCCCACATGCCTTCTTAACCACCTTATCTTCGTATCCTGCTACCTTCAGTGGACTAAATTGAAAGAAGTAGAATAAATCGCTGATTCACTCGGAAGGAGTGTTTGGGATCTTGGACAGTGAGGAGGGAGGAAGTAAAGGGGCATGTGTTCCACCTCCTGTAACTGCATGGGAAGGTGCTGTGTGAAAGGGAGATGGTGTTGATGGTGATAGAGGAGTGGACCAGGGTGTCATGGAGGAAATGGTCCCATGCTGGCAGAGGAGGGGAGTGAAAGGTGTGTATGGTGGTGGCATTATGCTTGAAGTGGCGGAAATGGCGGAGGACGATCCGTTGAACGTGGAGGGCGATGGTATAGAAAATGAGAACAATGGGAACCTTATTGGGGTGGCACGGTAGCACAGTGGTTAATACTGTTGCTTCACAGCGCCAGGGTGCCAGGTTCGATTCCCAGCTTGGGTCAATGTCTGTGTAGAGTCTGCATGTTCTCTCTGTGTCCATATGACCATCAGGTATAGGAGCAGAATTAGGCCACTCGGCCCATTGTGTCTGCTCCGCCATTCAATCATGTCTGTGTAGATTTCCTCCGGGTCCTCCGGTTTCCTCCCACAAGTCCCAAAAGACGTGCTGTTAGGTAATTTGGACATTCTGAATTCTCCCTCAGTGTACCCGAATAAGCGCCGGAGTGTGGCGACTAGGGGTCTCTCACAGTAACTTCATTGCAGTGTTAATGGAAGCCTACTTGTGACAATAAAGATTATTATTATTGTGGGTCTGGGAGGAAAGGAGTAGACACCGAGTCAAACAGGTAGAATCAAAGGAAACAGGTTTAGTGTAACAGGGCAGGAGTACAAAGCAGTTACTCTACTACAGGAGCCCACTCACAGTTCATGGCCCTCTGGTTGTATAGAGGATGTAGAAGAGGTGCCCTGTCCCCTCAGTGGGGGGATGTGTATTCCCTGTAGTTTGGGAATATCAATCCCACGGTCGTATAAGAGTCCCATGATCTGCTTACGGTTTCATTAGTGTCCCATTGACCTACTTAACCCCAGGTATTGACAGAGGGAAGGAGTGAGGGAAGAAGTGCAGGAAATGCATCAGACCTGGTTGAAGGCCCTGTCAACCATAGTGGGAAGGGACCCAGGGTTGAGGAAAAAGAAAGACATGTCGGAAGTGCCATCGTGGAAGGCAGCATCACCAGAACAGATGCAAGAGAGACAGAGAAATTGGCAGAGTGGAATGGAGTTCTTGCAGCAAACAGGGTGTTAGGAAATGAACATCAAGGTAGCTGTGGGGGATAATGGACTTATCATATTAATATACAGCCTTTACCTGGAAATAGAAACAGGGGAGTCATGATTGGAAAGGGATGTATCAGAGATGGACCATGTGAAGGTGGGAGAAGGGTGGAAATTGGAAGAACAATTGATTTTTTTCCAGGTTCCCAGCGAGAGCAGGAAGAGACACCAATACAGTCATTGAAAAGAGTTAATGGTGACGGCTTTAGTAGGACTGGAACAGGGAATGTTCCACATACTCCACAAAATAACGGGATTAAGTGTAACTGCAATGGGCGTGCTTCCACTGAATGAAAAAGTTATCTTAACAGAAATCTGATCGTGCTGGGGATTATCTGACAGCGAAAATAAATTTAACTTGTGCTCAAACTAATAAAGGCAGTGGGAAAGGTTTTAGAGAAGGGCAAAAATGTTGATTGCAGGTTTTAGATAACTGAACCATGGGGAGAGGTTCAGGAAGCTAAACATGTTTTTCCCTGGCCAAAGATATTTCGTATGGAAATGATCCAAACCTTTGAAATAATGAAAGGATTTGATATGGCGAATGCAGAGAACTTTTTTGCAGAAAGTCTGTGATAGAACACCAGAGGACATTATTACAGCCTCCAGGAGCTTTGAACTAATCTTAGATTAAGAAATAACTTCCTTGGACTCAGATTTCACAGCTTGTACTGTAGGCTTACAGCACGGTAACCCAACTGAAACATTCCAAATGGAAGTGACTTATCTTAGCAGTGAGTAGAGGTTTAGGAAAGAGAAAGATAATGAAAGTCTAGATTGAATCCATAAGCAGGAACTTGATTACTGAGTGAACTGGGAGGCCAATTCTCAATCCAATATTTGGCATGCTTTTAAAACGCTTACCAAATAAATCACACACAGCACACTCTCCAATCCCTTCCCTCACCACCTATCTTCTTGTTTCCCCCTTCTAATCACTTTTCTATGTGTCCGTCCCTGGGGGAATAACCCCCCCCAAGTCACTTACAACCTCTCAACCAGAAATGTTGGCCCGAATCTTCCGCGGAGTGGCAATCGGAGTCAGATTGCCATGCCACTCTGAACTTCTGAGCTCCAGGGCCTCTTAACTGAGAGTCTTCCAAAGTACTCCAAAACCTTGTTCGGCAATTGTCCTGTAATGAGAACTATCTGAAAGTGCAATATAAATCACAAACTTCAAATGGTTCCGACAGTCTTACAGCAATAGTTATCTAGAAAAAGTGTGAAGAATTACAAGTACTTCTAACTTCTGTGTAAGTGTAGTCGTGACTCACCCCCCCGCTCCCCCCCCCCCCATGGGACTCACCCCATACCCCTGTGGTGTTGGGTGTATCATGACAACCCTTACCCCCCGACTACTTCCCAGCTTCCCACTAACAGCCCCTCCCACAAACCCACTGACCCCCCCTTATAGGAACCCTTGACTTCCCTCCCAATACTCAACTACCCCCCCCCCCCCCCTATTTACCACTGGTCCCTCCGACGGTCCTCCGACACCCCCGATTGCATTCCTCACCAATCGACTACACCCTGACCCATCATGGGCCACCCCGGCACAATCCCCCTCCCCAACCCACTCTGATTCCATAAAAATACATTTTGACAAAAATCCGAGCATTGCTTTCCCCTTAATTTTAGGTGCAATTGGATCAAACCTAATTTCTGCTGTCTAATGGTGATTTTAAAATGTTTTTCCTCATATATTACATCTGACTAATCCCAGTCAAGGGTAATATTGTTACTATGCCTTTCTGAATATCCTAGTGAGGCACTGGTGTTGCCAGACAACCATTGTCGCAAATGTTCTCAGATGATTGCAACTGTGTCTGTTCTCAACAAATTATCCTGTATGGACTTGCAAATACCTGCTTCCAAAATCTAATTCCCAAAAGTTGCTAGCTCTTGGCCCAGATCATCTGTGGTTCTTAAGGTAGATCATTTATAAACATGTGGCTAATCAAGTCTCTCATGATGGACTCTTTGATCAATACTTATTTCACACATTCAGGTTGTTTACATAGGTTCCATAGAATCACAGGATCCTTGCAGAGCAGAAGGCATTTGGCCCTTCAAATCTGCACAGACCCTCTGACCGAGCACCCTAACTGGGCCCACTCCCCCGCCCTATCCCCGTAACCCTACATAACCTTAAGGGCAATTTTTAGCATGGCCAATCCACCTAACCTGCACATCTTTGGACTGTGGAAACCGGAGCACCCGGAGGAACCCCACGCAGGCACAGGGAGAACATGCAAATTCCACATAGACAATGAACCAAGCCGGGAATCGAACCCCTGTCCCTGGCGCAATTTGGGATCTCACAATTCCAAGCTGATGGATTATGAGACCAGTCCCTGAATGACAGTTGCAGCATTTAGCATCTATCCTGAATCCCATCATTGCAATTGAAAAGTTGCAAGAAACCATTCCTAGAATTCTGGATGCATTCTGCCGGACTGAAATCTACTTTCTGGGTCAGTGCTGGGCCCCTCTTTAGAGAGCTCGATCCAACAGTTCACCACAAGGTAATATTTGTAGACTAATTATACAGCGAATAAAAGGCAGCTGGGAAAACGTTCTGGGACATGATACAATTAAGGGAACTTGGGTGAGGTTATAAAGTGCAAGAGTGGTTCGACAGTCAAAGGGAGCTTGAGATTGTGCTGCAATCTATAACACTTGTGCTTTTTTTTTTACAATCTGTACAATCTTTAATTTAATACTATTCAATTTTCCAGGGAAAGGGGTTTATTTTCAGTACAAGGTACTTATACATATGCATTATTAAAAGAAAAGAATTACTTTCTCCTTGGTAGCAAGGCTCTTAATTTTACTTTGCCTTTATCAATTTCCAGGATGTGGCTGTCACTGGCAAGACAGGTATTTACTGCCCATCCTACCTTGTCCTTGAGATGCTAATATTGGGCCAAGTCAAGAGGTGTGTGACTTGAAGCAGAACCTAGAGCTGATAGTTTCCCCATGCAGCTTGATGCCCTTGCCCTCTTAGGCCACAGGTTTGGGAGGCGCTACCAAAGAAGCCATGGCATCTTGCTGCAATGTGTCCTGTACATTAGGGCAGCACAGTAGCATTGTGGTTAGCACAATTGCTTCACAGCTCCAGGGTCCCGGGTTCGATTCCCGGCTTGGGTCACTGTCTGTGCGGAGTCTGCACGTTCTCCCTGTGTGTGCGTGGGTTTCCTCCGGGTGCTCCGGCTTCCTCCCACAGTCCAAAGGTGTGCAGGTTTGGTGGATTGGCCATGCTAAATTGCCCTTAGTGTCCAAAATTGCCCTTAGAGTTGGGTGAGGTTACTGGGTTATGGGGATAGGGTGGAGGCTTGGGTAGGGGGCTCTTTCCAATAGCCGGTGCAGACTCGATGGGCCGAATGGCCTCCATCTGCACTGTAAATTCTATCTATCTATGTACTTAGTACAGAGTGCAGCCATAGTACACCAATGGGGACTTGGGATTCCAATCAAGCGGATGGCTTTGTCCTGGACAGTGTTGAGCTTTTGAGTGTTGTTGCAGCTGCACTCATCCAGCAGGCGGGAGGTATTTCATAACACTGCTGACCTGTACCTGGGAGGTGATAGGGGTGAGTCATCCGCCGCAGAATATCCTTTCAGATGCCAATGTATTTATCTGTCTGTTCCAGTTAAATTTTAATTCAATGGGGACCCCCAGGATGTTGATGGCATGGGACTTAGCAATGGTAATACCATTGAATGTCAAGAGGAGGCAGTTAGATTCCCTCCTGTTGGAAATGTTAATTGTCTGGCATCACAAATATTACTTGCCATTTATCAGCCCAAGCCTGATTGCCTCCCAGCACTTGCAGCATGTTGGTGTTGCATTGTCCATGGAGCTGAAAACTGTGCAATCATCACTTCTGACCTTATGATGGAGGTAAGGGGCGAGATTCTCTGACCCCCCCGCCGGGTCGGTTAATCGCCGGGGGCTGGCGTGAATCCCGCCCCCGCTGGTTGCCGAAGTCTCCGGCACCAGAGATTCGGCGGGGGCAGGAATCGCGCCGCGCCGGTTGGCGGGCCCCCCCCGCTCGATTCTCCAGCCCGGATGGGCCGAAGTCCCGCCGCTAAAATGCCTGTCCCGCCGGCGTAAATTAAACCACCTACCTTACCGGCGGGACAAGGCGGCGCGGGCGGGCTCCGGGTTCCTGGGCGGGGCACGGAGCGATCTGGCCCCGGGGGGTGCCCCCACGGTGGCCTGGCCCGCGATTGGGGCCCACCGATCCGCGGGCGGGCCTGTGCCGTGGGGGCACTATTTTCCTTCCGCCTTCGCCACGGTCTCCACCATGGCGGAGGCGGAAGAGACTCCCTCCACTGCGCATGTGCGGGAATGCTGTCAGCAGCCGCTGACGCTCCCGCGCATGCGCCGCCCGGAGATGTCATTTCCACGCCAGCTGGCGGGCCACCAAAGGCCTTTTCCGCCAGCTGGCGGGGCGGAAATTCGTCCGGCCCCGACCTAGCCCCTCAATGTTGGGGCTCGGCCCCCAAAGATGCGGAGCATTCCGCACCTTTGGGGCGGCGCGATGTCCGTCTGATTTGCGCCGTTTTGGGCGCCAGTCGGCGGACATCGTGCCGTTTCCGGAGAATTTCGCCCAAGGTCATGAATGAAGCAAGTGCAGGGGTGTAATCTTCAGAGAGTTGTGCAACATTGTTTTGGATCTGAGATTGTTGGTTTCCAACAACTAAAACTACATTCCTTTGTGCCAGCCACTGGACAGTTTCCCTCCGATGCCCACTGTCCATTTTTAATGGGGCTCCTTGGTGTATGTCTCTCCCAGGGTGAACTAGCACGTTGGGCTAGCAATTACGGCCTGAAGCCAAATAGATGAAAAGTGACATGCAGCAATGCACATTGCTCCAGAAGGTGCTCCATTCACTTATATACAATCAGCATCAAAGCAGAATCGTTCACAACATATTTCCTTGAGACTATTATTTAAAAACCTATTAAGAAGCTCCTCCATTGAATATTACAGAACATTTTCTGGGAGTAGCTTTTTAATCTGACAGACTAATACAAGCATTCACTTTTTGATTTGCTGAAAGGAAAACTTCAACATCCATTCAATGAGTTGAGTTTCCATCGTTGCTTTGATGCACTTACATTTCAGTGAAATGGCCTCTCTTTGTACTAGCCAGCCTGCCTAGCAAGTATTATAAATTGCAACAGAAACAAATAAAGTTCCATGGTCCAACATGACAGCAGCAGTAACATCAAAGTATAGTTTCACACAACTTTATTTGAGGTTCAAAACTATTAATCTATTATTATTATGCACTAGGGGCAATTTTATTCTTAAAAACAAATCGATTTTAATTCGGGGACAGCATAGTTTTCATCCTCGCGCCATCACAGGCAAAAGACAATCATGTGTTTTGACTCTATTACTGTTGTGCATTTATAAAGTTATCAAGAGTTGTTCAACATTTTCTTTTCATTAATGAAAACAGTAATGTTGCTTTAAAAAAAAAAATATTTGCCTTTTGTTTTCAAACCCATAAGGGGTGTAAGTTAAAAATGCCAAGACTTAGCCACATGGCAAACACCTCCATTCATCAGGTGACCTGAAGAGCCTCATCACAATGTGAGTCCCCGTGAAGCTTTGGCTCGAAGGAGGCATGCAGGTAGTCACAATACAATTGACAGTAGACCTAAGAGCAGTTCTCTGTACATTTGTGGCCACCCTTTGTGAACAACGCGAGCCTGTTTGCTAAAGAACCTCCGGTCCTCTCATCTCATGAGAACTCCTGTCAAGTTTGGATACAATTTTGCAGCAACCTGGTTACTCAATTCGAGGAAACCGACTGCATTTTAAAAAAAAGAGCAAGAAACATAATGGACTTCAAATGTCATTGACAAATGCCTATTCCCAGGATGTGCATTAGCAAAACATTTGGGAACCCACAGCATACAAACTGAGGTTGTATGTAACATTTCAGTTCATTCAGGCTGAGTGCTCTATGAAGTATGCATTGTGCACTACCTCAGGTCATGAAAATGTACTGTCTCCAACAAATTAAAATAACAGCGGCAGGAAACAGATTGGCTTAGTAATTATTTCAGGTGGTTCGCCTGCTTAACAGATGAAAACAGGTTCCAAAACATCTGATATCGCGTGCGGCAAGAGTGCAAACAATCCATTGTATCATCCACCGCATCGGTAAAACGATAAAAAGTGGGGTTCAGGACCCAAGCCTGAAAAAGGTGTTCACCCTATATATTTGTAGTTATGGAGCCTGATGCCTGTTTGATGCAGACTTTAAAAATGTGTTCTGCCCTGATGCACAGCTGGTGCCAGGTCAGCACATCAGGAAAATGTGGTCTGCATGAGGCCTACCAGTGGATCTCAAAGGGACCGGGTAGATCAGGAGTGATTCTCCCAGCTGGACTGTGGGACCAAACACCTTTGCCAGCTATGGCTCATGATTGGTTCCCCTGGGGCCTAAAATTCAGTGCTGAATCACTGACGAGCTACCTAGAAATGTTCAATGTCGACACGCTTACCCATTCAAGCCCAGGGATTGTTACCTTACACTAGAAATGCAACCTGCACTCAGTTACAGCTTGTGACCAATCTGATAACTAAATATGACAGGAGCCAATTCATTATTAATTTAATGTGTACCAGTAAAACAGAGCTAAATCTGACGGGGTTACATCATTGCCATGATACAGCCATATATGGTACGATATTGAAATTTACTGCTGTTATATTGGTCCCATTTCCACACCCAAGGGACAATTTTAACTTGCACAGGGAATTGAGGTTGTAAGGGCAAAAGCGAATAGTGAATTCAATTCCCAGGCCTCATTTGCACAGCCTACTCCTGCCTCACATGCTGGGAATGATGTCACTGGTGGGAGGTGGGAGTCCAGATTTGTGCGCTTGATGCATTCAAGGGGATGTTAATTATCGCGTGAAGGAGAAAGGAACACAAAAATGTGTTGATGAGCTTGAAAGGACGATGAGCGGAACATAGAGCACCAGCATGGACGTGTTTGTCTGAATGGACTGTTTGTGTGCTATAAAAAGCTTTGATGCTTTGTAAGTGTATTAGTGACACTCAAATGGTAAACAAACAATTTGGAGCAATGCAAAACATCTGAAAATAAAGCTTTGGGTTGGTTATATTTCAGAACAAAATCTCTTCACTGGCTGGTATTTTGGAGAGTCAGAATGGTCCATCAAAGGGTGGCACGGTGGCACAGTGGTCCACAGCACCAGGGACCCGGGTTCGATTTCCGGCTTGGGTCACTGTCGGTGCGGAGTCTGCACGTTCTTCCCATGTCTGCATGGGTTTCCTCCCACATGTCCTGAAAGACATGCTTGTTAGGTCAATTGGACATTCTGAATTCTCCCTCTGTGTACCCGAACAGGCGCCGGAATGTGGCGACTAGGGGATTTTCACACTAACTTCATTGCAGTGTTAATGTAAGTCTACATGTGACAGTAATAAAGATTATTATTATATCAACTTGCTAGTAGTCAGCTCATTCTCCTTGAATGCTGCTGCTGTGAGTTGCTTTTCACAGAAATAATTATAATTTTTCTTTCTTTTTATTTCCTTTCTTGAATTGCCCGCACCCCTGTACTCTTTATTCACAGTGTCCCAAATAGGTGTGAAATGCTATTAACCGCACAGTGAGACTCAAATATAAATCCAGGTTAATGGCATCTTGAAGGGATTTTCTTCAGACCTACAGAGATGATTGTGCTGCTGAAGAGCTCGAAGCTCCCCGTGCAGATCAGAGTCAATTCAGATTAAATCGAAATAAAAAATTTCCAGGACCCACTTGCGACTTAAAAGTGCAATTGCTCAGACCAAACCCACACAAGTGAGTACGTCAGAATGACGATGCCTTGTTCCTTCCACAGTATCAGATCTCCCCAGTCTCATTGATCTTTTGGTGTGCTTGATGTGGAGTTTCGCAGAAATATAAAGAGACTTGCGACTTGCATGCTAATTTGCTGAGCCGATATGAATCCAGCTCATGATTGTGTGGGGTGGTGAGGGGGAGGAGGAGACATTCCTGCATCTTCCCCAGGCTGTTCTTACCCCCCAGGTTTCATTACCACTTCCCATAGAAAGGGTAGCAAGTCGAGAGGGTGCCATACTGCTATCAGATGGCTGCAATTCCACATTTCTAATCGATTTAATTGATGACATCATGTAAGCAGCAATGCACTAAAAAACCACCTTGCCCCCATGCCCGCCCTCCTCACCACCAACACACATGCCACCTATAGCAAGTATGAAACATGAAGGATTCTATTCAATTAATGGCGGGACAGTCTCACACCCCCATAATAGAACAAGACAAATGACTGCCACCTTTGAATGAGCAGCAATTCTTTCCTGGGAAAACCACGGAGCCAAAACAAATTACGTCAATCGGCTGAGTCTTCGAAATGTGGCAGGACTGGGTGGCACGGTGGCTCAGTGGTTAGCACTGCTGCCGATGGCACTGACGACCCAAGTTCGATCCCGGCCCCAGGTCACTGTCTGTGTGGAGTTTGCACATTCTCTCCGTGTCTGAGTGGTTAGGTGGATTGGCCACGCTAAATTGCCCATTAATTGGAAAAAAAAGAATTGGGTTCTCTAAATTAATAAAAGAAGAAACGTGGCAGGACCGACCCACCCATGCATTCAGCCTAGCCGTGTCATGAGTCGAATGTCCCAATGAGTTCGAAAGAATCACACTTTAGATTCAAAATGAGAAATGAGATGAAATGAAATGAAAATCGCTTATTGTCACAAGTAGGCTTCAAATGAAGTTACTGTGAAAAGCCCCTAGTCGCCACACTCCGGCGCCTGTTTGGGGAGGCTGATACGGGAATTGAACCATGCTGCTGGCCTGCCTTGGTCTGCTTTCAAAGCCAGCGATTTAGCCCTGTGCTAAACATGCTGCAGCAAGTACACTTCTTGCTGCTCTCCACGTGGCTGGTGGACTGATCAACTGATACATCATTGTCACTCGGTACATGGCCGTTTCACAACAGAAAATGCAGCACATCAGGATATGCATTGGCATAATAATTAGTTCCTATGTCATTGCAAATAATATAACCATGTAACAGTGAACAAATACCACTTCTTAGGCGAATCACAGCCTTGGTCCTTATATTTCTTTGAGGCAATCCTGTGCAGGGGCAAAGATACTTTGGACACAATGCATGGATGGAATCCAGCAACAAGTAGATAGAAAATCTTATGCTTTTTTCTGCTCTTCTTGGGGTCAGTGCCACCCTCTGCATTGCACCCCCTCCTCCCCCTGAGTCATATTCCTGTTCCCAGATGAGAAAGTGCCCCAGGTCTTTTCTCTCACGCTCACTATGAGCAACATAATACAGGGAAAAGTAAGCTACGTTCCTCTGAAGAGTTGAGGCAAGGAGAGAATGAGATGACATGTCCAGGAGCAGTAGCAGGGAGGCTTGTCTGATTTTTACAGCCTGGCCTCATTAACAGCCCATGTGCCACCTTCCCAACTGATAGGGTGGGAAAGACAGTGAGAGGCAGTAATCCAGCTGTTCCAATTGGACTGTAGAAGGCAGTCGATTGGGGCTCAAAGATGGTCACCTGGCACGAAGTAAGAGTTCTGAAGCAAAACCGCAGCTGGTGTTGATGGGGATTGTGAAGCCCAAACTTCCCCTGGGGCCCAGAGGAGCACTCCAGGCCAATTGAAACACCTGTAAAAGAAGTGAATACTTACCTTGCTGGGCCTTCTTCTGGCCCTGGTTGATGCAGCTGTCCCTGGCTGGGTTAAACAGGTAGGGTAGCCTTAACTGTTCTCTTGCTCAGGCCCCAGGTTACAGTCACTGTTTGGATCCAATGCACCACTGACCTTTGCAAGCCCCATGCCAGAAACACACCATCAACTTGCAGATCAAGTTCATTTAGAGGTGCAGTGCAGTTTCTGTGCTGGCTGATCGACAGTGAAAATGATCTTCTCCATATACTTCATGTATCTTCTCCAACTACAAGACAAGAGTAGGAAAGAGAACATACCAGCTTTGGACGATCATATGAGATCAGGATTGTACAAGGTTTTGGAGAAGATTGGCTGCCTAGCAAAGTTCGATAGTTTTCTCTGCTCCTTTCGTGACAACATACACTGTCCTGACCAGTTTAACGGCACCGCAACCGACAGTTTCAGAATGAAGAATAGAGTGAAACAGGGTGCATCCGAGCCCCACTTCATTTGCTATTTTCTTCTTCATGCTCCTGACATTTGCCTTCCATGTAGATGTTGAAGACGTTTATCTGCACACTAGATCAGGCTGCAAGCTTTACAAGTAAAGTCGCCATAGTCCCAGATGACTATCCCCCTTTGAGGGGGAGAGCTGACTGGCGGTGATTTAACCCGAGGATCACCACACCGCAGGCGAGGGGCAAGGTTGAGAAGGCTCAGCCAGTACAGGAATTGAACCTGTGCTGTTGGCCTTGCTCTACATCACAAACCACCTTTCCAGCCAACTGAGTTAAACTGTACTGTCCAGACTGAAAACAAAGACTAAAAGTCTTGATCAGAGAACTCCTCTGCACTGATGATGCTATCCCAGTGTTGCTAACTTGCTGTTGTCTCTTAAGTTGGCTCTGTTTAATTACGTTTGCTCAACAGTCGCCAGGTATCTTTCGACACCACCACAAGGTTCAAAACCGAATACTGATCAAAGACTCGATACACCAGTTAGTAAGTTCAAAAGCAATGCTCATTTATTTACACATAGTCAAATATACTCATGCATAAAACTCTACAGACTAAACTATCACTACTGCTAAAAGCCTATACTTAGCTTTGGGTGCCCACTCAGTCAGAGGAACAATGGCTGTTGCTCGGTTCTGAGGCTGCTGGGTTGAGCTGTTTACAGGGTAGCAACTAGGAGCGTCTATCTCGTAGCGTGCGTTGGCTTGGAACTTACTTGGTCTGTTGTAGCTTTGGCGGGTCTCTACTCGCTGAGAGCCAAGGCCAAGCGAGAGATCCTCTCTTGGGGAGTCCTTTTTATACCCCAAAATGGCTTCGCGCGCTTTTGGTCGGGCCGTTTCCCAATTGTCCTTATCGATTTTCCTCCAATAGAGGGGTGGGTTCCCTGGTTGCTGGGCATGTCCTAGGTGGCCGTTGGTCTGCTTTGTTTTAGTCTCCTCTGGTGCCGGGATGTCTGTCTTAGCATTGTTTACCTAAATGTTGTCTTTTGTTTCCGGGGATGGCTCATTAGTATGCCGATGGTTCTGCAGTACTGGTCCTGTCTGAGAGCTACAGCTCTAATCAACAGACAGACCTTGCACCTGCTTGCTTTTTCGGTATTGTTCAGTTTTCCCTGCATTCTTTGCAAGTGTCCATTTTGTAATCGGGACGTGGCCATCCCAGATGGCTACACTAGTTGCCCACAAGGAAACTCAGCTACAAAAACTCGTGGATTATCTCTTCAATAGCGGCATGGAATCCAAGAGCAAGGAGGTCGTGCAGAACTTATACAAGACACTCGTTAAATCTCAGCTGCAATATTGTGTACAGTTCTGGGCACCCCATTATAGGAAGGATGTCAAGGCATTGGAGAGAGTGCAGAAGATGTTTACAAGAATGTTTCCAGGCATGAGAAACTTCAGTTAAGAGGATAGCTTGGAGAGGTTGGGACTGTTCTCCTTGGAGACAAGAGATTTGATCGAGATGTTCAAAATCATGAGGGGACTGGACACAGTAAATGGGGAGAAACTGTATCCTCTCATAAAAGAATCAAGAACGAGAGGGCATAGATTTAAAGAGATTTGCAAAATAAGTAAATTATGAAGTGAGAAAATACTCAAGACAGCGAGTGGTTGGGGTCTGGAATGCACTGGCTGGAAGTGTGGTGGAGGCTGGTTCAATTGAGGAATTCAAAGGGGCATTAGATAATTATTCAAATAGAAACAATGTGCAAGGGTATGGGGTCAAGGCAGGCGAATTTGTACTAAGTCATGATACTTATTTGGCGAGCTAGTGCAGATACAATGGGCCAAATGGCCTCCTTCTGTGCTGTAACAGTTCTGTGATTCTGTGAAGCCTGTAACTTGTTCACCTTTAATTTAAGCATCGAGAAAACTGTTGGGACAGAGTTTCACAACTCCGCCCTCAAACAGACTAAACAACACTCCGCTGGCTGCAGTGAGCAAATTCTGCTCTCTTGTGTCCACAATGATGAACAATCTGTCTCTTGATGTAAGGAAAGGAGCTATGGCATTTGGCCGAACTCGCAGCATGTTCATGGAAAAACAAGCTGACTCATGTAGGACTAAGATGCTGGTTTATGAGGCCTGTGATCTGAGCACCATTCATACAGCTGGTAAGTATGTGCACCTTACAGATATCAAGAAAGGACACTCCACAATTTTCATCTTTACTGTCTGCGGCTCATTCTTGGCATCACATGGAAGAACAAAACCATGAATGTGGCTATTCCTCTTCAAGGATGTTTGCAAGCATGACACTTAGGCCCTAAACATTGATTTTTTTCACAGGGAGACACTAGCCAACAGAAGTTGGAAATGGTGATATTATGTGTGATCAGTGACAGAAACTTGACAACAAGCGGCAATGCCAAAAGCAGCACCCTACACCAACACCTAATAAGCACTTGCATTGTATTTGTTTATTGTCACGCGTACCGAGGTACAGTGAAAGGTATTTTTCTGCCAGCAGTTCAAACAGATCATTTAGTACATGAAAATAAAAGAAAAAAAGAAAAATCATAATAGGGCAACACAAGGTACACAATGTAAATACATAGATCCCGGCATCGGGTGAAGCATACAGGAGTGTAGTATTAATCAGATCAGTCCATAAGAGGGTCGTTTAGGAGTCTGGTAACAGTGGGGAAGAAGCTGTTTTTGAATCTGTTCAGGCTGTTCTCAGACATTTGTATCTCCTGCAAGATGGAAGAAGTTGGAAGAGTGAGTAAGCCAGGTGGGAGGGATCTTTGATTATGCTGCCCGCTTTCCCCAGGCAGCGGGAGGTGTAGATGGAGTCAATGGATGTGAGGCAGGTTTGTGTGATGGACTGGGCTGTGTTCACGACTCTCTGAAGTTTCTTGCGGTCTTGGGCGAGCAGTTGCCACAACAGGCTGTGATGTAGTCAGATAGGATGCTTTCTATGGTGCATCTGTAAAAATTGGTAAGAGTCAGTGTGGACAGGCCGAATTTCCTTAGTTTCCTGAGCAAGTATAGGCGCTGTTGTGCTTTCTTGGTGGTAGCGTCGACGTGGGTGGACCAGGACAGATTTTTGGTGATGTGCACCCCTAGCTTTGAAGTTGTTAACCATCTCCACCTCGGCCCCGTTGATGCAGACAGGGGTGTCTACAGTACTTTGCTTCCTGAAGTCAATGACCAGCTCTTTAGTTTTGCTGGCACTGAGGGATAGATTGTTGTCGTTACACCATTCCACTAGGTTCTCTATCTCCCTCCTGTATTCTGACTCATCATTGTTCGAGATCCGACCCACTATGGTCGTGTCATCAGCAAACTTGGAGATGGAGTTGGAACCAAATTTTGCCATGTAGTCGTGTGTGGACAGGGAGTATAGTAGGGGGGTTAAGTACGCGGCCTTGCGAAGCCCCAGTATTGAGGGCGATTGTGGAGGAGGTATTGTTGTTTATCCTGACTGACTGTGGTCTGTGGGTCAGAAAGTTGAGGATTCAGTTGCAGAGTGAGGAGCCAAGTCCTAGGTTTTGCAGCTTTGATATGAGCTTGGCTGTGATTATGGTGTTGAAGGTGGAGCTGTAGTCAATAAATAGGAGTCGGATGTAGGAGTCTTTGTTGTCGAGATACTCCATGGATGAGTGTAGGGTCACTTCATTTGTGGCAGAAGCTGCCTCTCGTGGATTAGTCTCCTCGGACAGCAGCAAACGGTGAATCTATCCTATCGCCAATGGACCTGCTGCATGTCCATCATTTTCTGTGATGAATCTATACCTACTTTGCTGAGCTTGGAGATCAGAGATTCCGGTTCCTAACAAACCCTAGGGTCTCTCGCGCATGTGATAGCTGGGAACTGGCCGCGCGTGCCTAGTGCAGATATTTTACGTTCTCCAGGCTGAGGACCAGCCCTGCAGGCCTGCGCCAAAGAGAGAAAGAAGAATGGAGTGAAAACCAAGGTCAGACGACCTGGTATGGAGAGTCATTGTTAAGTGAGTGTCCCAGGAAGCTGCCGGAGGAGGTGGTGGAAGCAGCGACGATAGTGACATTTAAGGGGCATCTTGACAAATACATGAATAGGATGGGAATAGAGGGATACGGACCCAGGAAGTGTAGAAGATTTTAGTTTAGACGGGCAGCATGGTCGACGCAGGCTTGGAGGGCCCAAGGGCCTGTTCCTGTGCTGTACTTTTCTTTGTTCTTTGTTCTTTGAAGCAGAACACGGGACAGGAACAGGGAGAGTTCCCAAACCAGGGACGGAAAAGGAAGAGGTCCAGAAAGGAAGTCCCAGGTAAGAGACAATGAGAGGAAACTGAAATAAGTCCCATTCAGTTAAAAGAAAGGAGCAGAGAAATAGGCTCTGAATTAAATAAAGCGACTTTAAGCAAAGTAGGCTTGAAAGAAGACATTAAGATTTTAGAAGGTAGCCTAAGGTTGGTGAACCCATGCTGAAAACCATTGGGACAAAGGTACCCCTCTGGAATAGTGGTGTTCTGCCTGGTATGACCGAGGATCTGAAATTTTGTTTGGAAGGGGAAGCTTGGGTGTGAGTGGTGATCCAGTGAAAAGGAATCTCAGAAGATGAGATCGAAGCCCTGCAAGGTGAACCGCTGTTGAAGCCGGCCAAATGGAAGCGACGTTTGGAGAAAATTCCAAGGCAACCCTCGTGAGAAAGACAAAGTTTCAGTGAGACTGATTGTCTGGGTGAGTTGTTGAGAAATCCATGGAATCTGTACTGTTTGCCTCTGTCATTTATTGTGTAATATGGTGTGTTCCGCCACAATTTTCCTCTTAATTCACATACACCTCATACTTACCCTGCATGTTAGAGTATAAGTTATAAGCTTGGGGCGGCACGGTGGCACAGTGGTTCGCACTGCTGCCTCACAGCTCCAGGATCCTGGGTTCAATTCCGGCCTTGGGCGACGGTCTGTGTGGAGTTTGCATTTTCTCCCCGTGTCTGGGTGGGTTTCCTCCGGGTGCTCCGGTTTCCTCCCACAGTCAAAGATGTGCAGGATAGGTGGATTGGCCATGCTAAATTGCCCCTTAGTGTACAAACGTTTAGGTGGGGTTACAGGGATCGGGTGGAGGTGTGCGTTTAAGTCGGGTCTTTCCAAGGGTTGGTGCAGACTTGATGGGCTGAATGGCCTCCTTCTGCACTGTAAATTCAATATGTTAATTTATCTTTCTGACCTACTTTGGTAAAGTTTATTCTTGTTTGTTCAAAACCCGTGGAATCTTGTGGCTTTATTCACTTCGTAAAAGTCTTGAAGTTTTATCTACTTTAAACAAAACATTATTGCTTCCTAACCAGTTACTCTCCATGATTATCTACCCTGTCAAGCTGTCAAGTGATTTTACACAGTTTGAAATGGGTGTCCTGTTAATGTATATTGCAATCGGTCCAATGTGGTTTGGAAAGGAGGGGATAAATCACCATCACAATTTTGGTTACCACCCCCACCCACCTCACTGCATGGGTTTCTTCCGCATCAAAATCAACCTCCTCACCGCTCCACCCTCACAGTGCCTCTGGCTTGATGAACATGTGTGACTGACAGCTGATTTATTGAGACAGATCCATGATCTGCGCTTCTCAGCCTGGCACAGCACACTGGATCTCCTTATATTACATTACAACAGTCCAGGGTTTACCCCATGTGGGAGAGAGTGTGAGGAAGAGAAGGGGTGCAGGGACAAGCAGTGATGGACGGTTGGAGTCAGACACTGCCTAAAATCAGCACCGTCACGTGTTTGCACCACAGCAGTTAACTGAGAGCAGACTTAAAGCACCAGACCCCTAATGCCCACTGGCAGACAGATTGCAGCCTGCCTACTGAGCTGTGGCAATTGAGCTCTATCTAGGAAAACAGGCTTTTAGCGTGCATTAAATTGCCTCTTCTTTCTCAGCCAACAGGACCATCCTGAATTTAATAATCTGTCCACAAACAGGTCATCAACCAGGACTGCTTAATGGCCAATTTGTGGTTTTCCACACCTCTCTACTTACAGGATTTCAAAAGCCTATCCCATGATCATTTATACCCTGCAGGAGGCAATAGCATCTGTCAAAAGCCAGGCAAGCATTTTCTCAAAAGCCGCATGAATCGAAGTAGCCCTTGTTTCTGCTCATAACCTAGGAAACAGTATCCTGCCTGCTGCAAAGAATTCACTTTGCAGTATGAATAAAATCTGTCCTTGACTTAAAGAAAAGCCTCTTTCAAAATGTTTTTAAAAAAGGCACGTATGCCTCAGGTGATGTACAAAGTGTGGGTGAAAGCCCCAATAAGCTTATTTCAGCAGCCATTTTATATTATTTATCGTTTTTGTTTTGCGAAAGGAAATAGATGAGGGATTAGGTTTTCAACAACTGAAGGTATTATCATTGTTGATGAGGAATCCAGATACTGTGGCTTAGTTTAAATTGTTTGCCCCAGGATACAGCCCGCCTCAATAAGCTAAAACCTGATCCACCACATGTTTTCTGGTTCAGTGTTAATGTGGCTCCAACTCTTTCCCTACCCCATTATTCCCTGCGAGAAACATCACGAATGAGTACTACTGAATATTTATAAACCACAGAACTGTTTTCCCTGCAGTATTGTTTTATCTTAATTTTCTTACTTACAGATGAACTTCATTAGTAAGAACTCCACTGGGACCAGCTAAAATGGTTCTCATTATTGAGGTTGTACAATAATCCGTTAAAACATTCTGGGACTGATGGATTTGCGCTTACATTAACACTGTGCGATCTGAAGGATATTTGTAGGTTTTTCTTATTTTGCTTCCATTTTTCTACACAATATTGTCAGGCTCGTACACATGAGAAACATATTTTGTTCTGCCACATTCTGGCATCGGCTCGACAGCAGCTTGAGAGAATCTTTTTTTTAAACTACAAATCTGAAGGAATTTTTCTATTCAAAGATCTTCAATCCAAACTCTAAACAGGAAACGCTTGCTCCTTTCAAATACTGAACTGACTGAATTTGAATTTTGCTCCGTGCTTTGTCCCTGGTTGCCCTTGTTTCCAGTTAGCATTATCTGGTGAGAGGGATGGGCCCTGATTAACAGTTGATTTCCTCAGAGATGTTAGTTAATGGGATGAAGTGTCACATATCCTTAAGACTTAGGACCCTGCCTGTAAGTGTGGCTATGAAGTGCCCAGACCATAAGCTTTCAAACCCTCTACCTGATTTCTGAAGCAAGTCCCTGAGGTTTGTGGAAACACTGTTCTCTATAGTGAAGGTATTAAACAATTTTGAAAAGGATCACACTTGGAAGATGAAAGAGTGCTTTTCCCCTTTCCCATGGCAGACATGTTTTTCAGCAGAGCCAAACAGTTGCCATTATCAAGAGGTTGGCTGTTCGCAAGTATGGGCTATCGAGACACTGGCATTTTGCATTCCTCTACTGGTAATAGATGTTCTTGACTGGTCATTTGTGACTGATATCCAGCAGTTTTTAGCACACTAAAGTGTTAGAATCCACACAAGACCCACGGGGATGACCCGACTGATCTCCCCATGGGGCTGGTAGAGTACGAGTTCTCCCGCTGAGGGGTGGTGTGTCCAATTCACCGAACAAGCACGTCTTTCGGGACTTGTGGGAGGAAACTGGAGCAAACCCACACAGACATGGGGAGAACGTGCAGGCTCGTCACGAAACATAAAATAAAATAAACCTTGAACAGGTATAAGATCAAAAACTGTTATAGGAATAGTATGTACTATTATGGGCAGCACGGTAGTACAGTGGTTAGCACTGTTGTTTCACAGCGCCAAGGTCCCAGGTTTGTTTCCTGCTTGGGTCACTGTCTGTGCTGAGTCTGCACGTTCTCCCTGTGTCTGTGTGGATTTCCTCCAGATGCTCCACTTTCCTACCACAAGTCCCGAAAGACATGCTGTTAGGTGAATTGGACATTCTAAATTCTCCCTCAGTGTACCCGAACAGGCGCCGGAATATGGTGACTAGGGGATTTTCACAGTAACTTCACTGCAGTGTTAATGTAAGCCTACTTGTGACACTAATAAAGATTATTATTATTACTTTGTCAAAACTTAACTTGCAGGTTTGTGGCAATGGTAGCAGTTAATACTGACATTATTTCTATGGCATAAATATTCCTGACCCATAGACATTTCCAATATTTCACATTTGACTCAGAATATCTTAAACATGATTGAATGATATGAAAAAGTTTATCTACCAAACACGTTGTACCATATAAAAGTTCCAGTACATTGAATTAACAAATGTACAGAATAAACACAGCATCTTGTGATTGGTACACATTTACGTATTTTACAGATCTTTGTCTTTTTCACATTTTTAGAGCATTTCTTGTAAGTGGATCTTGCTCATGAAAAAATCTGGGATCTGAAATTTTTTCGGTAATTCGCCCCCCACCACTATGATGTCCATCCCTATGGAATATTTGGGCATAGCATACATAATACAGTGTGTCTGCCACCGGGGGCCATGAGAAAAATGCACAAGAAAGAGCCAAGTAGTGGCATTGTTTCCTTTGAACAGCAATGAATAGAGACAGCTCAGGACAAAAGGCTAGCTAGAAAGATTGGGCAGTCCCAATAAAATCTGACAATTAGTCCTTGCCTGCACTGTGGAAAGCCCCGCAGCTGTGCACCAGCAATCCAGAGACCAGGATAATGATCTGCGGACCCGGGTTCAAATCCAACCACGGCAGGTGATGGAATTTAAACTCAATACAATACCTGGAATTAAAAGTCTAATAATGACCATGAAACCCTTGTCGATTGTTGGAAAAACCCAACTGGTTCACTAATGTACTTTAGGGAAGGAAATCTGCCATCCTTCCCTGGTCTAGTCTACATCATTGCAGTGTTAATGTAAGCCTACTTGTGACAATAATAAAAGATTATAAAAGATTATAGACCCACAGCAATGTGATTGACTCTTAACTGCCTTCTCAAGGTCATGATGTGGAGATGCCGGCGTTGGACTGGGGTGAGCACAGTAAGAAGTCTTACAACACCAGGTTAAAGTCCAACAGGTTTGTTTCGAACACTAGCTTTCGGAGCACTGCTCCTTCACCTGAGGTTTGAAACAAACCTGTTGGACTGTAACCTGGTGTTGTAAGACTTCTTACTGTTCTCAAGGGCAATTAGGGATGGGCAATAAATGCTGGCACAGCCTGTGACGCCCATGTTCCACGAGCGAATTTAAAAACTGGAGCTCCACAGCCATAAATATGACTCTAAGCCCGCAACAGATATCTCCAATAATGAAGGAAAACCAATGGTGGCATGAGATAAGTCATTTAAACTATAATGTTGAGGGATTTCTGCATCATAATAATCTTGGAGGTGCACAATTACTATAAAACTGTATCACAAGGAATGACAGGCATAGCTGTAATTCATAAAGGTTCCCATAGCAACACCTTTTATTTGGAGTAAATGAGTGGTGTCAAAGGAGAAGTTGTTTCATCCAAGAAGCACAATGTAACAAGTACAGCCAGGCCGAGAAGGTTGGTGGTGGATGGGGGCTGGTTGAGCCTTGGCTCATCAAGAAACAGAAGGCCCCGAGGTGTAGAGGAACTGGATATCCATGATGACATCAGGCAGGAAACTGGAAACTGTGAAAGCAGCAGAGGGCATCAAAAGAGTTGTGGAAAGAGGTGAGATGGGGCTGGGCTGGGGAGGAAAAAAAAAAGCTGAGGTAGGAAGAAATAGGTTTTGCGTGGCAAGAACAGTCTGAAATTACGGGCGAGATTCTCTGGCCTTATGGCTTTATGGATTCTTATCAGCGAGGTTCTCTGGGCATCGTGGTAGCACAGTGGTTAGCACGGTTGCTTCACAGCGCCAGGGTCCCAGCTTCGATTCCCGGCTTGGGTCACTGACTGTGCAGAGTCTGCACGTTCTCCCCATGTCTGCGTGGGTTTCCTCCAGGTGCTCCGGTTTCCTCCCACAGTCCAAAGATCTGCAGGTTAGGTGGATTGGCCATAATAAATTGCCCTTAGTGTCCAAAAAGGCTAGTTGGGGTTACAGGGATAGGGTAGAGGTGGGGGCTTAAGCGGGGTGCTCTTTAGTGGGCAGCATGGTGGCACAGTGGTTAGCACTGCTGCCTCCGGCGCTGAGGTCCCAGGTTCGATCCCGGCTCTGGGTCACTGTCCATGTGGAGTTTGCACATTCTCCCCGTGTTTGCGTGGGTTTCGCCCCCAAAGCCAAAACGATGTGCTGGGTAGGTGGATGGGCCTCGCTAAATTGCCCCATAATTGGCAAAAATGAATTGGGTACTCTAAATTTATAAAAAATAAATTAATTTTAAAAAATGGGGTGCTCTTTCCAAGAGCCGGTGCTGACCTGATGGGCCAATGGCCTCCTTCTGCACTGTAAATTCTATGTTCTCCCTGCGGCATGGTTCTCGGCAGCGGGAGATGGACCCGCTGTTGGCTGGTGGCAGGATCTTCTGGTCCTGCCGCTGTCAATGGGATTTCCCATTGAATCCACCCCAGCTGCCAGGAAACCGGTGACGGGGATGCACCTTCGGCGCGACTGGAAGATCCCACCGGCATGAACAGCCGGGCGATCTCGCCCTATATATCTACCAGAACAGTCTTGTTGGTGGATTTCGGGCAGGGGACAGAAGCAAGCTGTGTAGCGTTGGGATCCATGAGGTTGAAGGCCATTAAAGGGAGATCTCCAGGGAAGATGAGGTCAGTGACAGTCTGGAAAGCGATAGTTTGATGGTGGGGTCAAGGTCCACGGGAAAGTCATAGAAAGTGTCAGAGAATCAGCATTCAGCTTTCTGCCCGTCAAAGAGCAAATGTACTAACTTTGCTTGTATACAGGTTCAATGACAATGTCAGAGTTGGACCCCAGAGAAAGGAGTGCAGCAGGTTGAGTGAGAAGTTTGATTGAGGTGAAAAGGTTAACTTGAGTTCACAGAATAAACATTGTTTTGCTTTAAAAAATACTTTTCCATTTCTGCTGTACCACACCTGTAGAGTGAGCCGTGTGCTCCCCATACCACAATCTATTAAAAGTTCTGGGTCAGGTGAACTCCATGACACACTTTGGGGTTCTCTAAACCCTGGCCCATAACAGGTATCAACCATGCTAATATATTGGCCTTTCACCCCCTGCAGACAATGGATATTGGAATAAAACTTGCAAAGGTGGCCTTCCACCTAGTTGCTGCAGCCCTGAGGGATGCACTGCGGCTGTCCGAGTTGGAGTTGCTCGAGGAGGAGGAGGAACAGGAGGCAGTCACGGAAGATGGAGAGCCGGCCGCCCAACAGGCCGAGGAGGAGGAGGTGCAAAGGAGACGCTGCATGAGGCTTGCGTGTAGCGGCAGCACCTAACATGAGAGAACCTGCCGGACCGGACATGCCGTTGAAGACTCCGGCTGAGCAGGAGGGCAGTGTGACATATCTGCCAGATCATGGCACACCTGACACCGTGGGGGAATGGGGAAGGACACCCACTCCCAATGGCTGTCAAGGTGACGGTCGGCCTGAACTTTTATGCAATGGGGTGCTTCCAGACGCCGAGTGGGAACCTGTCAGAGATCTCATGGAGCTAGGTGCACAGGTGCATCCGTGCCATCATGGAGGCCCTATATGCCCAGTCGGCGCAATATATCCATTTCAATGTAGGCCAAGCCCACCAGGATGCCCGGGCAGCAGGGGTTCGCCTCCATCAGTGAGATGTCTAGAGGATGATCAAATGGATACATGTTGCCCTACGAGCACCTGCAGATGACAGGCCGATCTTCACAAACCAAAATGGGTTCCACATGATGAATGTGCAGTTGTTACGTGCCCATCACATGCACATCATGCACGTCTGCGCCCGACACCCAGGCAGTGTGCTCACCTTGTTCATCTGGCACACTCAACGGTACCTGGCCTCTTCGAGGCGGACCCCCGGCTGGGGAGTTGGCTCCTGGGTGACAGGGGTTATCCGCTGGGGTTGAGCCTGATGATAACTAACCGGAGGCCACAGATCGACGTGGAGACCCGCTACAATGATGCCCATGCAGTGACCAGGGGAGTGATGGAGTGGTGTTTCGGCATCCTGAATATGCGGTTCAGGTGCCTGGACCTCCCTGGAGGGGCCCTCCAAAGAACAAGGAACAAAGAACAATGCAGCACAGGAACAGGCCCTTCGGCCCTCCAAGCCTGCGCCAATCACGTGTCCTATCTAGACCAACCACTTGTACCCTTCTATTACCCCGTCTGTTCATGTGTCTATCCAGATAAGTCTTAAAGATCGCTGACGTATCTGCCTCAACCACCTCACTTGGCAGTGCATTCCAGGCCACCACCACCCTCTGTGTAAAAAACTTCTCCCGCACATCTCCACTGAACCTTTCCCCCCTCACCTTGAACCTGTGCCCCCTTGTAATTGTAATTTCCGCCCTGGGAAAAAGCCTCCAACTGTTCACCCTATCTATACCCCTAATAATCTTATAAACGTCTATTAGGTCGCCCCTCAGCCTCCATCTCTCGAGGGAGAACAATCCCAGTTTATTCAATCCCTCCAGGATGATGCTGGGAGGGTCGCCTGCATCGTGGTGGCCTCGCAGCAGAGGGGTGACATGCTGGAGGAGGAAGATGAACAGCAGGCCTCCTCCGACGAGGAGACTGCGAGGGACGGTGAGGATGGGCAGGACATGGGGCCCGGGCAGGTACTGGAGGCGCCACAATGTATGCGCCAGGGCCAACGTGCATGGGACGCTCTGATCACCTCCAGGTTCACCGACTGGAGAGGACTGGCCAGGGGCACAGACACCGCATCCTAACCCCACACACGGCACCCCCCGCCCGCAATCCTGACCAATCCCCACTTGCAACTCCCTCTGTGATACATACCTGTCGCACGACAGGGTGTGGGCCCTGGGTTGGCAGTAACAGCAGGTCTGGTCCATGGGATGGAGGATGATGACAACCTGCTCTGCTTTGAGCTGTGATGCTGCAACGCCTGACTGCCCACAGTAACACTTTCCACCTTCCACCTGGGTGATCAGGTGGGCAAACTGCCTGACTGGCAGCCTCCTTTCCGGGCCAGGGGGCAGACTCGCTGCGTCTCCTCCACAGCATCTAGCTGGGTCTCAGGCTCGGCGTCCTCGCTGCCATCTTGTTGGCTGGGATGGTGTGTATGGGGAGTGAAGTGTGTATGTGCGGCTGCAGCTTGTTAGCCTCCCGACTGTCAATTGCGAACTCTGTGACTCTGGCACCATTTCTCATTGAAATCGATTGTGTTCCACATGGCGCCAGTGCTAGGCCCTCAACAATCATTGAATCAGTTTTGCTGTCGTAGAACTCCACAAATCCTGTATTGGCGTCAACAGTTAGGGCTGGATTCTTCGATTTTGAGGCTATGTCCGCAGGATCCGTCTGGTCCTACGGCCAAAACCTGGTGCCACCCCCGCACCTATCCTCCGCCCGGTGGGGGCTAGCAGCCGTGCCGCGTAAAGCCCCTGGCTTTACCTGTGGATACGGCCGCAGTATGGCCGGGTCCATAGCCGCGCATGCGCATGGTAGCGGCCTGCGGCAGCCCCGGCCTACCAAAAACTACCCTCCGTAACCCCCCTCACCACCCCAGGACCACCTCCCATCAGTCCCCCCAGCCCCTGCCGAAGACCCCCTGCCAGCGGAACGGCTCCCCTCCCCAACTGTGGCGGCACTGGTCACAATCCACAGCCGCCAAGCGAGGTTCCCAAGAATTGTGAGGCCACGTGTCCCATGCCGTCGGGGACTCAGCCCATCGGGGTTGGAGCATCAGGGGCAGGCCTCAGGTGATGTCCTGAGGCCATCCCAAAGCCGTGCGGCATTCCAGCGTAAACATGGATTCTCCGGCCGGTCGCCGAACCCAATTTCAGTGTCGGCGATCAGAGAATCCAGCCCTTAATCTCGGGAATGGAGAATTCCGCCGCGGTTAGTTGTTATAACAGATCAGGCTAAAATGGAACTGTGGACTGGGACAACTCTAAAATAGAGTGAATTAGTCGTGCGTAAACACAAACACACGAGCATGTCCATACATTTATATACACACATATTTCGACAGTCATTACCACCAAAAATACAATTAACAATGTTCACACAGAAATATCTGATTGAATACATATGAAAGCAGAGCTTGACTAGATACCCATGATCTAATCGGCACATTACACAACCTTGACTGCAGAGATGCCTAAAATCTTTAACAGTTTCCCATCAATCATTCCAAATCAATCATGGAAATGAACCACTTTGAACTTTGGAACAAATCACCCTTTCAATCTCTCGAATGAAAGCTTCCATTTGAACTTATAATGGGAAATAGCTCAAACAAGTCTATACGTTTGCAGCAGTGATATGGAGGCTAGGATGTGAATGGTCAGCTTTTGCTTCTGATAATCTGCTGCTTCAAGCTCAAATTAGCTGACATTTTCAGTTGCAAAGAAAACAGGTGACGTTGACTGACGGCCTAAACCAGGAACAGAAACGACTTCAGATTAATTCCGAGCGAGAGAGAGGGAGGTGACAGAAATCAGTATTGAACATCGACAAGAGAGCGAGAAAATTAATTCCACTGATATTCAAGGGTGGAGGCTATGGCAGGAAAATGTGAGACTCGGATCAAGAACATTGATTTTCAGGTTTTAACTATCTCATCAGGAGTTAGTTTACAAGAAAGAATTGTCGCTGGCTTGAATGCTGACGGATGCAAAAGAAAAATACTGAAGTAAGCGAGCAGCAAATGTTGCAGTGGAACTGTAGCCAGATGCATCTTTAATTGCTAAAGTGAGCATGCGGTTGTATAAAGTGAACAGACACCACACCCCCCTCTCTCCCTCCATTCCCACCCCATCGCCAATGACGCCATCTTGATCGGCTTGGCTGCTCAGTTGACGGACAGCCCTCCAGAATCTACCCTGGAGCATGCAGTTGGAATCAAAGCGGAAACCCAAACCGAGCGATCTCAGTTCTTCTTTTGTTACCGGGTAGTCAAATTCAAAGCCTCATTCAAATCAATTCAGGGAGAAGTGACTCGTCAAATAAAAGGCAGCATGTGGACAGTGCAGTGCTGCCCTATGAAAGTGCAATGTGACATGTTGGAAGGACATGGACTGGTCCTCATGATCCCCATCTGTGATCCCCAACTCCTCATAATCTTGGCCATGCCAGTGTGTGATCAACGGAAAATAATATGGACAGTTTTCCCTGGATATGCTACAATCTCTCCTTAGTGTTTCTGTCGACTCTTTATGCCTGAATTTAGGCCATTCATGGGCTCCAGTGTCCTCACTTCCTTCCTTTGCCAAATTGCACTTTAATTAATTAATTAATTGTCTCGTACTTTTCTTGACTGCGATTGAGCAGATCGATGGATGCAGAAATACTGTGGCAACTGTAATATCAAAGATTAGTCAGCTGGGAGTTTAAAGGTGCAGCTGAAAATAACTGGGAAGTGGAGAGGCCACATGACATGGTGAGGTTGAGAAGTATCCATGATTATGGCACACGTTTTTGTGTGAAGAGAGAGATTTAAGAAATATAGGAAAGAAAACTGAAGATTTGCATTAATGTGACTCCTTTCACAATGTAGGTCAGTTCAAAGGGACAGGAAGGGAGGGGGCTGAGAGAGTAATTGATACAATGTGAATGCAAAGTTAGAAGGAAGAAAGGAGGGAGAATATCTTGGTGAGAATCATGACATCTTCCAGTCAAACAGCGGAGAGACTGAAGTCATCATATTCAGACCCAGCCACAAACTCCATACCCTCATCCGATCATTTGTGGCTATGCCTTCAGCTGCTAGGCCCGACACCCTGGAATTCCCTAAGACCTCACACTGTTGCTTCCCTCTTCTTCACAAAACACAATCTTTTGACGCAGCTTTTGACCACCATTCCTACTATTTTCCTTTTTCCCATTTATGTCTGGTTATCCCTCTGTGATGGTTTTCCACAATGAAATCATTGTAGAAATGTAACTTGTTGTGTCATTTTGAATTAAATTGAGCATTGATCACTTGTTGTGACAAAGCATCTCAAATTTCATAAGTCTGTGTGGTAACAGTTTCTTTTAATATCCCCGATATCTATCTAATTCTAAAATCATGGCCTCTTGTGTTTAATTTACTTACTAATGGAACTAATTGGTTTATTTTAGCTACTCCTTATATCATTTTAAATTCCCCTTAATTTTTTTCAATTGGAGAGAGTACATCGCCAATCGCTCAAGCCTGTTCTAGTCATTTCATCATCGCTCGTATCACCCTGGGAAACCTTTACTGCACTTTCTCCAGGCCCCTATCTCCCTCAACCTGATGAACTGAAAACTCGAGATGACATTCCAGATATGGCCTCACTATTGATTTTACAAACAATCATAGTATTTTGGTGTACAATGGGTGGGATTCTCCGACCCCCCGGCGGGTCGGAGAATCGCCGGGGGGCGGCGTAAATCCCGCCTGGCCGCCCCGCGATATTCTCATGCCCCCCCAAAATCCCGTCGACATTAATCACGCCGCTCGCCTCAGAGAATGTCAAGGGCCGGCGCCACGCAACCGGCCCCGGGGCCGCTGCAATTCTCTTGGCCAGATGGGCAGGGGCTGTTTAGCACAGGGCTAAATCGCTGGCTTTGAAAGCAGACCAAGGCAGGCCAGCAACACGGTTCAATTCCCGTAACAGCCTCCCCGAACAGGCGCCGGAAAGTGGTGACTAGGGGCTTTTCACAGTAACTTCATTGAAGTCTACTTGTGACAATAAGCGATTTTCATTTTCATTTCATTTCATTTCATCGCTGAGGGCATCCACCAGGAAGGGGGATATGGGGGATAGGGGGATAGGGGGGAAGGGGGGATATGGAGTAAGAGGGATATGGGGAAAGGGGTGATTGGTGAAGGGGATATGGGGAATTTAGGGGAAGGGGAGATATGGTGGAAGGGGATATGGGGAAGGGGGATCGGGGGATATGGGGGAAGGGGGATATGGGGAAAAGGGGGATTGGTGAAGGGGATATGGGGAATATGGGGAAAGGGTGATTGGTGAAGGGGATATGGGGAATATAGGGGATATGGTGGAAGGGGATATGGGGGATATGGAGGAGGGGGGATATGGTGGAAGGGGATATGGGGGATATGGAGGAAGGGGGATCTGGGGATATGGGGGAAGGGGGATATGGGGAAGGGGGATATGGGGAAGGGGATATGGGGGAAGGGGGATATGGCGGAAGGGGAGATATGGAGGAAGGGATATGGGGGAAGGGGGGATATGGGGATGGGGAATGGGGGAAGGAGGATCTGGGAGAAGGGGAATATGGGGAAGGGGGATATGGGGGAAGGGGGATATGGGGGATATGGGGGAAGGGATATGGGGGAAGGGATATGGGGGAAGGGGGGATATGGGGGATGGGGGAATGGGGGAAGGGGGATATGGGGAAGGGGGGATATGGGGGATGGGGGAATGGTGGAAGGGGGAAAGGGGAGCAGGCAGTGGGGGGTCTCACTTGGCGCTGGGCGGCGGGCACCCATTTTTCCAGGTGACGGGTGACGCCGTTGTGAATGGTGTCACGCCGCTACTACCCCATTCCCGGCCAGAGAATTCGCGATGTTTCGGGGGGCCAGACGCCGGAGTGATTCGTGCCGTTTTTGGTGCCGGGTTCGGGCCATCGCGCCGATTCACGGAGAATCCCGCCCAATATATTTTGTTCCTCTCTTTGATACAAATTTGAGGAATTTTAGCACTGGAAAATAAAACTGTAATAACCAGCACGAGACACAGGGTGTAGGGGTGGTTGTTTTCCCCATGCTCCTTGAAGAGTACGAGCTCCTCTTGTATGAAAGTTTGGCCAGTGTGGAATTAACTGATAGGAGAGAGTGACCCAGCCGGGAATCGAACCTGGGACCCTGGTGCTGTGAAGCCATAGTGCAAACCACTGTGCTACCATGCTGTCCACAACTGTATTTGTCATAAAAACTAATGCCCTTTAGGGAAGGAAATCCGCCGTCCTTACCTGGTCTGGCCTACGTACGACTCCAGACCCACAACAGTGTGGTTGACTCGCTGAAATGGCCTTGCAAGCCACTCAGTTGTATTAAACCACTACAAAGTCTAACAGGAATGAACTCAATCCTCGGCAGCACTGTGGCTGTTCCTACACCACATGGACAGCAGCGGTTCGAGTAGGCGGCTCACCACCACATTCTAAAGGACAATTGGAGATGGGCAATAAAAGCCGGCCTGGCCAGTGAAGCTCACATCCCGTGAATGATTACATTAAAAAAGGAAAAAGTGATTCAGGTATTAAGCAATCAACCTTGAAATGCGACTCAGTTGCAAGCGACCCAACATGTGGGTTGGAATGGAACAATACGTTTTGCCTGAGCAATGAAGTCTTTCAGTCAATGAACCTGATGAACCCTTCCTGTAAGGAGGTAATTTTTGTTTTCAAAAAAATCTTAAAGTAATGAAAATCTTGAACAGATCAGAGGATAATGGTGTGAACGTTGAAGCTGTCACAAGGTCAGCATGATTGCGGCTGCAAACATACCTGAACAGACAAGTTCAGGTATTTTGATAAAATATTTCTATTTTCCATGATATTGGGTTTTATTCTGCTTATGAATCATTCTGCAGTGACTATCAGTTTGTGCAGTAATTCTATCCTCTCTTAATATGATGTATCCATTAAGAGCCTTTACTACAGCACATCAACCCATTCAACTGTATAATGCATGCATCACTGATAATGTGCCAATTTGTATTTGAAGATAAGCAGTTTTTTTGCATCTCCAATTATCTAACAAAACCTTCTCAGCTCAGCATTGCAAGTGTTTGTTTGCTTTTTGTTTTAACTTTAGCAACGAGATAACCATTTATCTGGATGCTTTTTAAGAACAGGTTATATTTAATTAAAACATTGAAGACATAAAGCATTAGCTGGCTGATTGTTGGTGCAGGTTATCAGTGCTTGTTGTCCACCTCAGTAGTTCTGGCATTATTCAACTTGTTTCCTGGGACTCTCTACGTTCACCATCAGCTTAAGTAAATCAGGAGACACAAAGTAAATAGCACTAATGTTGTATCCAAGGCTCTAATTATTGGAAGGCTTCTTTATAAGAGGTTCAAGTCTCATCAACCCTCTGCCTTGCTATCATGAAATGAAAATCGCTGATTGTCACAAGTAGGCTTCAAATGAAGTTTCTGTGAAAAAACCCTAGTCGCCACATTCCGGCACCTGTTCGGGGAGGCTGGTACGGGAATTGAACCCGTGCTGCTGGCTTGCCTTGGTCTGCTTTAAAAGCCAGCTATTTAGCCCTGTGCGAAACCAACTATTTAGCCCTGTGCTAAACCAGCCCCATGTCATCAGCAATAGATCTTACAGCATAAAATAATGTACTGACCTGGTCTTCTTGATCTTTTTTGTACAATCCTAAAGCAGTTCTGTACCTTCTGAACCATTTTCTCCAGTTATCCTAGTTCTGGGCCTGTTGCGAGACACTTAAGGTCTGTTTCCTACCCAGCCCCAATATTTTGGCTGCTGGGGACATTGAACCTCCCCGGGGGAATTCTGGAATAATTAATGTTAGATCTCAGGCAGGACGAGCAGTTGGCGCCTCCTTCAGGAGCCGCTTTTAGGCCGGGTGACCTCCAACCCTTCCGCTCTGCCATCAGCCTCTCCTTTAAGACCCTGATCTCTATTATCATGCCCCTGCCCCCAAGGCCTCCCCTACTCTCCCCACCCCTTATACTCACCTTGGGCACGCACCGTCGCGTTGCGTCCGGCACAGATGCAGGTGCGCTGAGTGAATAGCGGGAGAGGACAAAATCGAGAACCATTTTGCAATTCATCCGGTCATCTAGAATTACTTAACTCCCCAGCACAGAGAACTACCTAACTCCTCAGCACGGAATAAAACCCAAAGTCACATGGGCATTGCTTAGTACTCCTTTTCAAAAACAAGAATCTGGTGCAATGCCTGCTGAGGGGAAGTGAGGAGGTGGGTAGCCATTATCATCAGTTTCTGACATGCAGCTCAAAGCGCATTAGAGCTGTGGGCCCAGTGCTCGGGGTCGCGGCGGGGGAGGAGGGGTGAGGGGAGTAATCCCTTAAGGGGTTTGGTCGTGGGGCTAAGGCGCTCCAGGTCGGGGGTCGCTCCTAGGCCGGGGGGGGGGTGTTGAGGGGCTTTGCATTTGTGAGGCCATCAAACCATCTTTAAATATAGGGGAGATCCATAACAGGGGCAACCATGCTGCAGCCTGTCTGTCCTGCCAAACACTTCCAGCACAGAGCCCTGCTGTGGCTGCAATGCTGAAAGTCAGTTTCACTCCTTTTGACTGTGAGCAGCCTCTGGCTTCACAGCTAACGGCAATTTCCAATGAGCAATTTGCCTTGTTAGTTGTGAGTGCACTTCATGCTCCTCAACTCTCAAGTGCCTCCTCAAAGTCCTCATGAGGATGATTAGCACACTGAATGTCCAACAAGCCTGAACAGTGTGCCTGAACTCGAGGAGCATCAGCACCCTAGAAGCAGCTGCCAACAGTCAAATATTAAAAAGCAGGGTTTGACCAGAGAGGGTCCTCTCATGGCCAGAGAGGAAGTGTGTGGATGAGCAGAGGGCAGGTGAGCACGGTCTTCCTAATGTTCCCAGCAGGGGTCCAGGGGCTCCTGGTCCACTGGATGGCACTCTGAGAGAAGGTGGGACAGTCATGGTCAGGGTGGGGGAGGCTTGGGGGATTTGAGTATCCCAGGATGGAAGCTCTAACTGATTGATCTGGGAGTGCCCTCATTTAACAGGAAGGGGTTCCACTCCCTGAATGTTCAGATTGTGTGCGACCGGAAACTCAGAATCATGCACGAGTGTGCCCATTACCCTGGGAGCTGGCATGACAGCTACATCCTGGGGCGCTCTCTCTCCTTCTATGAATCCTTCTAGAGAAACCAATGCTTGCTGGTGTTGATCCCGCAGAAGCTGCCCTCGCTGTGCTCGTGGCAGCCGAGGTGGGCAGATGCCATAGAAGCCATCAACGCAAACAGAGGCCGGAGGTGGCACCCCATGTGCAGGAGGCTGCCGCACAGCCTGAATCCGGCCGACCATCAGGCTGAGGATGGACCCAGAAGGGGAGGCCAGCAACGGCCCAAGGTGTACAGGTAAACTTGGTCATTCCATGAGCTGGTGGACAGCATACGCCACCGAAGACTCCGCCTCAGCAGAGGGATAGTGCAGCACCTGTGCCACGGCCTAGTGGCCATGGAATCCCTGGAGGAGGACTCCAGATCCCGGTGATCATTAAGGTCACCGCAGCTCTCAGCTTCTATGCCACCGGGTCATTCCAGGGCTTGAGCAGGGACCTGTGTGGCATCTCGCAGGCATCTGCCCACAGGTGCATCTGGGAGGTGACAAATGCTCTGTATGCCCGGGCATCAGACTATATCACTTTTGGGCTGGACCAGGCCCACCAAGATGCCCGGACTGAAGGAATTGCTGCCATCACCGGGATGCCGAGGTTCAGGGGGCCGATGGTGGTATGTCACCCTGCAAACACCGGGGCATCTGGATGTGCCCTATATTACCAGGAAGGGGTTCCACTTCCTGAATGTTCAGATTGTGAGTGACCACAACCTCAGAATCATGCATGTGTGTGTCCACTGCCCTGGGAGTGTGCATGACAGCTACCTCCTGGGGCACTCGGAGATCCTCAGTGTCTTCAAAGACCACCCCAGGATGACGGATTTGCTTGCGGGGGATAAGGGATTTGCTGAGCAAATGGCTGATGACATTGGTGCGGAGGCCTGAGAACGAGGCAGCGATAGGATACAATGAAGCCCACCTTGCCACCCGCACTGTCATTGAGAGGTGCATCGGGCTGCTCAAAATACAGTTCAGATGCCTGGACTGCTTTGGTGGTGCCCTGCAGTACACCCCCCTTTTTGCGGTGGTCTCTGTGCCCTTCACAAGCTGGCACAGCTGCAGGTCAACATGCTGGAGCAGGAGGAGGAGGAGGCAGAGGTAATTGCAGCCTCATCTGAGGAAGGGGAGAAGGCAGACCAGGAGGGGCTTGAGGATGAGCCTGAGGAGGAGCTGGAAGATGGAAGACAGGCTGCGGTGAAGGTCCGACATTCGACGGGGACCAGGGAGGCGCTCACTGTCTACAGATTTTTCTAGGATGAGGTTAAGGCTGTGTCACTCAGCTCAACACCCCCACCCACCAATTTCCTCCCCCCCCCCGCCATTTCCATCTCCCTGCCCCTCCCATTTCCCTGCCCTGCATCACACCACATCCTTCGCAACCAACCTGTTCTCCTCTACTAGGGTGTGTCTAACATCACTTCAAGCTGAGGGGCCTGTGTCGGCACTGTCAGCAGGTCACTGTACAAGGCAGGACAGAGTGATTGACCATTCACTCTAAGGAAAGCTCTGGGGCTCCTCAGGATCTGACCAAGTCTGACTCCAGTCTTTCTGCTGACAGTGCCCGCACACCACCCTCTGAACAGGGTCTGCATCGGGGGCCTTTGATCTTGGACCACTGAGGCGGGGGGAGTGGAGGGCAACAGGGGTTGGGGGTGCGGGCAGGCCCATAGTGAGGATTAACATGACAGAGGCTTCACATATATCAGGTGTGACATGTTTTAATAGTGAACATTTTACTGTGCCAGATTTCCATTCCCCCTAGCTACAGACAGTGACCCCCGACTAGTGCCCACTCAGTACTCCTCACGCTTCTTGATCTTCGTGGTCTACTGCTACGTTTAGGTGTGTCCCCAGAATGCACATCAGAGACGGAGGCAGCCTGCTGCTTTCCGTGCCCTGTGGCCTTTGATTCCCCTGGTGGACGTCCTCTGGACCTGAAGCCAGAGGGGCCCGACCGCCTTACCGGTGTCACAGGCATTGCTATGCCATGCTGATCTGCCCGCTGCCCTTGAGACTGGTGTCAGGAGGGGGAGACTCTGAAGAACAGGAGACCACCGTAGTATCCTAGGTGGCAGGCCGCAGGTTGGCCTCTTGTTCTTCCTCCTCCCTGATGGTGCCGATAGGGCCTCGGGGGACACCATGGGACGGAAGGGTGGCGGACTGAGCTCCAGAGGCCAATGCGTGATCTGCCGCTGCCAGTTCTGGAGAATCCCCACTGTCTGCACCATGCTGTCGACGCTCTCAGTGATGCCCCTCAGTGACTGGGCCATGCTCTAGAGTGCCTCAGCAATGTCCACCTGTGTCTGGGACCTGTCCCTCAACGACTGGGACATGTGTCAAGGCCCTCAGCCATAGACATCACAGACTGAATCATGCCATGGATACCCCCACTCAAGACGTGGATGGATGCCATGCTCCAGGTTTTCCACTGCGGTCGCCACCCTTGCAGCGTTGGCCTCAGTGCCATGCATTCTCCGCACCACTGGATCCTCACCTCTCTGGCGCAGACCAGCCTCGCAATCGGTAACTACTCTTTCCGCGGGCAACCATGCGATTTCCACAACACATTCCTCATCGGGGATCTCTGGGATTACTCCCCCCTGCCCCCGCGCCCCCCCCCCCCCCCCCCCCCCCCCCAGTCTAGATATATTCCCACTCATTATGGGCTATCTTCTCCTGCGGGGACAAAGAGATGCCATTCTGTGCCACATGCTTGATGAGTCATAGGTTCTTTAGCAGGTAGCATGTGTGGGCACTGCACCCGAGCACAAAAAGGTTGTGCCCATGGGTGCCGGGAATGCCACAGAACATGCTTGAAGTCTGATGTCGGGAGGGTGTGAGGTTTCAGCCAGTGAATTGGGGGGGATGAACAAAGAACAAAGAACAAAGAAATGTACAGCACAGGAACAGGCCCTTCGGCCCTCCAAGCCCGTGCCGACCATGCTGCCCGACTAAACTACAATCTTCTACACTTCCTGGGTCCGTATCCTTCTATTCCCATCCTATTCATATATATGTCAAGATGCCCCTTAAATGTCCCTATCGTCCCTGCTTCCACTACCTCCTCCGGTAGCGAGTTCCAGGCACCCACTACCCTCTGCGTAAAAAACTTGCCTCATACATCTACTCTAAACCTTGCCCCTCTCACCTTAAACCTATGCCCCCTAGTAATTGACCCCTCTACCCTGGGGAAAAGCCTCTGACTATCCACTCTGTCTATGCCCCTCATAATTTTGTATACCTCTATCAGGTCTCCCCTCAACCTCCTTCGTTCCAGTGAGAACAAACCGAGTTTATTCAACCGCTCCTCATAGCTAATGCCCTCCATACCAGGCAACATTCTGGTAAATCTCTTCTGCACTCTCTCTAAAGCCTCCACATCCTTCTGGTAGTGTGGCGACCAGAATTGAACACTATACTCCAAGTGTGGCCTAACTAAGGTTCTATACAGCTGCAACATGACTTGCCAATTCTTATACTCAATGCCCCGGCCAATGAAGGCAAGCATGCCGTATGCCTTTTTGACTACCTTCTCCACCTGTGTTGCCCCTTTCAATGACCTGTGGACCTGTACTCCTAGATCTCTTTGACTTTCAATACTCTTGAGGGTTCTACCATTCACTGTATATTCCCTACCTGCATTAGACCTTCCAAAATGCATTACCTCACATTTGTCCGGATTAAACTCCATCTGCCATCTCTCCGCCCAAGTCTCCAGACAATCTAAATCCTGCTGTATCCTCCGACAGTCCTCATCGCTATCCGCAATTCCACCAACCTTTGTGTCGTCTGCAAACTTACTAATCAGACCAGTTACATTTTCCTCCAAATCATTTATATATACTACAAAGAGCAAAGGTCCCAGCACTGATCCCTGTGGAACACCACTGGTCACAGCCCTCCAATTAGAAAAGCATCCCTCCATTGCTACTCTCTGCCTTCTATGGCCTAGCCAGTTCTGTATCCACCTTGCCAGCTCACCCCTGATCCCGTGTGACTTCACCTTTTGTACTAGTCTACCATGAGGGACCTTGTCAAACGCCTTACTGAAGTCCATATAGACAACATCTACTGCCCTACCTGCATCAATCATCTTAGTGACCTCCTCGAAAAACTCTATCAAGTTAGTGAGACACGACCTCCCCTTCACAAAACCGTGCTGCCTCTCACTAATACTGGGGTGGGTTGGGCAATTTGAGAAGTGGCAGGCGGAACTGATGCCAAGAGAGTTGGTAACTTATCCTTGCAGCTCATTGGAGGTCATTTGTCTTCTTCCTACATTGGACGGTGGTCCTCCTGGTCATGCTACCCGCACTGACAGCGGCTGCACCTGCCTCTCAGGTGGCATTGCTGACACTGCTGCTGGTCCTCAGATCCCCTTGGGGAAACAGGGTGTCCGCCTCTCATCTACAGCATCGAGAAGCCTTGTGAGATCGGTATCGCCATAGTGCGGAGCAGGGGCGTCATTCTCCGACCCCCCCAGCGGGCGGAGAATGGCCGTTGGCTGCCGTGAATCCCACCCCCGCCGGTTGCCGAAGTCTCCGGCACCGGATATTCGGCGGGGGCGGGAATCGGGCCGCGCCGGTTGGCGGGCCCCCCCGCTGGATTCTCCGGCCCGGATGGGCCGAAGTCCCGCCGATAAATTGCTTGTCCCGCCGGCGTGGGTTAAACCACCTTTTGAACGGCGGGACAAGGCAGCGTGGGCGGGCTCCGGGGTCCTGGGGGGGGCACGATGCGATCTGACCCCGGGGGGTGCCCCCACGTTGGCCTGGCCCACGATCGTGGCCCACCGATCCGCGGGCGGGCCTGTGCCGTGGAGGCACTCTTTCCATTCCGCCTCCGCCACGGTCTCCACCATGGCGGAGGCGGAAGAGACTTCCTCCACTGCGCATGCGCGGGAAACTGTCAGCGGCCGCTGACGCTCCCGCGCATGCGCCGCCCCGAGATGTCATTTCCGCGCCAGCTGGCGGGGCAACAAAGGCCGTTTCCGCCAGCTGGCGGGGCGGAAATTCCTCCGGCGTCGGCCTAGCCCCTCAATGTTGGGGCTCGGCCCCCAAAGATGCGGAGCATTCCGCACCTTTGGGGCGGCGCGATGCCCGTCTGATTGGCACCGTTTTGGGCGCCAGTCAGCGGACATCGTGCCGTTTCCGGAGAATTTCGCCCCAGGTCTCCGCACTGCCATGCTTGTGTGTTGACTGGGAGTGAGTGGTGAGGAAGCGTTTAAAAGAAGCTCCCCCTTGTTAGCAGTGAACAGCTGAGGCATGAGTCAGACGAATCAGGCAACGAATCAGGCAACGAAGGAGCCAGGAATAATAATGATAATCTTTATTAGTGTCACAAGTAGGCTTACATTAACACTGCAATGAAGTTACTGTGAAAATCCCCCAGTCGCCACACTCAGGCGCCTGTTTGGATACACTGAGGGACAATTCAGAATGCGAGGGGCTCAGTATCATTAAAAGGGCCATGAACTTCAACACTGACTGTCGCAAAACTGCCCGCCAAAGACTCCCAAAACTAGACTTTAAATTTGGCCGTTAAATCACGCCCCCTGTCCTGAAGCTCCACCACTTAGGCTCAGGCAGGTTGATGTCGTTCTTCTTTTGCCCACTGCAGCACTGTCGCTGCAGGCATTGTGGTGCTGATGGCCTATCTGATTGGCCGGCAGCTCGCTAAGATGGAACTTCCCCGGGTGAGGGGCGGAAGTCCTGCTTGCAGCCAATCAACAATCATTGGCGGGTAAATTGGCTGCAGGCAGTCAGAGTCAGCAGCAGTGCGTTCCCCACTGACTTTTCAGGCAAAGGGAGGTGAGACCTCACCATTCAGGCCTATGTTTCATTGTTTGGTCTGGGCCTAGGTGGGAGCTTTGGGTTTGTCCATTCTCCCAAAGAAGGCTGCTCGAGCCTGTAGTTTCTCAAAACCATGACTCTTTATTTTCAGCAAGTGTTTACACATTTAAACCTCTACACTAGGTTGGTGCTCCCCCTCCTTCCCGATCACTCTTCCATCTCAATCGTGTGATCTGTCATCGTTATGACAGCAGCATCATGTCTGCTTCTGATGTTAACCCTTTACTCTGCAGCCAGCGTCACAGAGCGTACAGATCGAGAGAATCTCATCATTACATGAGATGGCAAGCGAAGCCAAATTAATGGACTGAAGTCAGCTTTTTGAAATTCTCAAGGTCAATATTGAAAGACACAAACAGCTCTTGACAGAAAAGAAAAGAGAGCTAAATCCAGAAAATTCAAGCAACTAAAGAAGTTTTCAGAAACCTATTGCACTCCCAAGATGAAAAGTTAAAACTAGAGAATAAAGTCCCTGACCTAGAAAAACTGAAGACTGAACCGGGTATAATGTGGCGAGCTGAAAAAGAGAAAATGGAAGGGAAACTGCAAGCTGTACAGTTAACAGAGGAGGCATCCAAGAGGGCAATCGTGAACCTCAGGTCAAAACATCAACAATACATGCTTCAAATAGAAGTACGAAAAAAACAGAGAAGAATGACTGATAGCATTGAGTTTAGACAGCAAATTAGTGAACTGCAGATGCAGTATAACACTATATCACAGTCAGAGAATGTTTTACTGGTGACCAATAGCAAACTGCAAGAATAGCTGGAGAGTGTAGAAGAGGAAATACAAAATGAAAGGAGCCAAGCACAGCGGGCACAGTGGGAAACTGAAAGACAGGCCACAGTAAAGGCGGGCACATCAAGTGGTTGAAAGAGAAAAAATATGCTGCAGAATTGTAATGCGGAGCTTGAAAAGTATGACCAGGCCACAGGCCAAGGGCAGACTGCTACTTTAGCTCAGAAGAAAGAGCCTAACATTTTAACATGTAAGAGATGTTGTTTTGTTCCTGACAATGGTACTCTGAAGTTGTACTTTGAACAGGTCATCACCTTAGTCTTAGGGATGATTTGTTAGTCTACAATGACTGAATTCCCATGGCCTCCAAGCCAGACATTCTCCAACATTTGCATCAGGGCACCTACGTACCATGTGGTGCAGAGATAGGGCCCAACATTCCATCTGGTGACTGAGTACTTTCAGAGTTATTGAAGATGTTATGGGCCAGGGTTTAGAGAACCCCAAAGTGTATCATGGAGATCACCTGACCCACAACTTTTGATAGATTGTGGTATGGGGAGCACACGGCCCATTCTACAGGTGCGGTACAGCAGAAATGTAAAAGTATTTTTTAAAGCAAAACAATGTTTATTCCAGGAACTCAAGTTAACTTTTTTAAAACATACAGTGAACATCTTAGCAACCATCAATTCAAATACAACCCCCAAAGGCTACAACACTAAGTAATCCTTAATAACCTCCCAAACAACATCCAGCAGACAAACAAATAAAGAACAAAGAACAAAGAAAAGTACAGCACAGGAACAGGCACTTTGGCCCTCCAAGCCCGTGCCGACCATGCTGCCCGACTAAACTACAATCTTATACACTTCCTGGGTCCGGATCCCTCTATTCCCATCCTATTCATGTATTTGTCAAGATGCCCCTTAAATGTCACTATCATCCCTGCTTTCACCACCTTCTCCGGCAGCGAGTTCCAGGCACCCACGACTCTCTGTGTAAAAAACTTGCCTCGTACATCTACTCTAAACCTTGCCCCTCACACCTTAAACCTATGCCCCCTAGTAATTGACCCCTCTACCCTGGGGAAAAGCCTCTGACTATCCACTCTGCTCTGTCTATGCCCGTCATAATTTTGTAGACCTCTATCAGGTCGCCCCTCAACCTCCGTTGTTCCAGTGAGAACAAACCGAGTTTATTCAACCGCTCCTCATAGCTAATGCCCTCCATACCAGGCAACATTCTGGTAAATCTCTTCTGCACCCTCTCTAAAGCCTCCACATTCTTCTGGTAGTGTGGCGACCAGAATTGAACACTATACTCCAAGTGTGGCCTAACTAAGGTTCTATACAGCTGCAACATGACTTGCCAATTCTTATACTCAATGCCCCAGCCAATGAAGGCAAGCATACCGTATGCCTTCTTGACTACCTTCTCCACCTGTGTTGCCCCTTTCAGTGACCTGTGGACCTGTACACCTAGATCTCTCTGACTTTCAATACTCTTGAGGGTTCTCCCATTCACTGTATATTCCCTACCTGCATTAGACCTTCCAAAATGCATTACCTCACATTTGTCCGGATTAAACTCCATCTGCCATCTCTCCGCCCAAGTCTCCAAACAATATAAATCCTGCTGTATCCTCTGACAGTCCTCATCGCTATCTGCAATTCCACCAACCTTTGTGTCGTCTGCAAACTTACTAATCAGACCAGTTACATTTTCCTCCAAATCATTTATATATAGTACAAACAGCAAAGGTCCCAGCACTGATCCCTGCGGAACACCACTAGTCACAGCCCTCCAATTAGAAAAGCATCCTTCCATTGCTACTCTCTGCCTTCTATGACCTAGCCAGTTCTGTATCCACCTTGCCAGCTCACCCCTGATCCCGTGTGATTTCACCTTTTGTACTAGTCTACCATGAGGGACCTTGTCAAAGGCCTTACTGAAGTCCATATAGACAGCATTCACTGCCCTACCTGCATCAATCATCTTTGTGACCTCTTCGAAAAACTCTATCAAGTTATTGAGACATGACCTCCCCTTCACAAAACCATGCTACCTCTCACTAATACATCCGTTTGCTTCCAAATGGGAGTAGATCCTGTCTCGAAGAATTCTCTCCAGTAATTTCCCTACCACTGATGTAAGGCTCACCGGCCTGTAGTTCCCTGGATTATCCTTGCTACCCTTCTTAAACAGAGGAACAACATTGGCTATTCTCCAGTCCTCCAGGACATCACCTGAAGACAGTGAGGATCCAAAGATTTCTGTCAAGGCCTCAGCAATTTCCTCTCTAGCCTCCTTCAGTATTCTGGGGTAGATCCCATCAGGCCCTGGGGACTTATCTACCTTAATATTTTTTAAGACGCCCAACACCTCGTCTTTTTGGATCTCAATGTGACCCAGGCTATCTACACACCCTTCTCCAGACTCAACATCCACCAATTCCTTCTCTTTGGTGAATACTGATGGAAAGTATTCATTTAGTACCTTGTCCATTTCCTCTGGCTCCACACATAGATTCCCTTGCCTATCCTTCAGTGGGCCAACCCTTTCCCTGGCTATCCTCTTGCTTTTTATGTACGTGTAAAAAGCCTTGGGATTTTCCTTAACCCGATTGGCCAATGAATTTTCGTGACCCCTTCTAGCCCTCCTGACTCCTTGCTTAAGTTCCTTCCTACTTTCCTTATATTCCACACAGGCTTCGTCTGTTCCCAGCCTTTTAGCCCTGACAAATGCCTCCTTTTTCTTTTTGACGAGACCTACAATATCTCTCGTTGTCCAAGGTTCCCAAAAATTGCCGTATTTATCCTTCTTCCTCACAGGAACATGCCGGTCCTGAATTCCTTTCAACTGACACTTGAAAGCCTCCCACATGTCAGATGTTGATTTACCCTCAAACATCCACCCCCAATCTAGGTTCTTCAGTTCCCGCCTAATATTGTTATAATTAGCCTTCCCCCAATTTCGCACATTCACTATCATCATATTAGGACCACTCTTATCCATGTCCATCAGCACTTTAAGACTTACTGAATTGTGGTCACTGTTCCCGAAATGCTCCCCTACTGAAACTTCTACCACCTGTCCGGGCTCATTCCCCAATACCAAGTCCAGTACAACCCCTTCCCTAGTTGGACTGTCTACCTATTGTTTTAAGAAGCCCTCCTGGATGCTCCTTACAAACTCTGCCCCGTCTAAGCCCCTGGCACTAAGTGAGTCCCAGTCAATATTGGGGAAGTTGAAGTCTCCCATCACAACAACCCTGTTGTTTTTACTCTTTTCCAAAATCTGTCTACCTATCTGCTCCTCTATCTCCCGCTGGCTGTTGGGAGGCCTGTAGTAAACCCCCAACATTGTGACTGCACCCTTCTTATTCCTGATCTCTACCCATGTAGCCTCACTGCCCTCTGAGATGTCTTCCCGTAGTACAGCTGTGATATTCTCCCTAACCAGTAGCGCAACTCCGCCACCCCTTTTACATCCCCCTCTATCCCGCCTGAAACATCTAAATCCTGGAACATTTCGCTGCCAATCTTGCCCTTCCCTCAACCAGGTCTCTGTAATGGCAATAACATCATAGTTCCAAGTACTAATCCAAGCTCTAAGTTCATCTGCCTTACCCGTAATACTTCTTGCATTAAAACATATGCATTTCAGGCCACCAGACCCGCTGTGTTCAGCAACTGCTCCCTATCTGCCCTGCCTCTGAGCCATACTGGCCCTATTTCCTAGTTCTCCCTCAATGCTCTCACCTTCTGACCTATTGCTCCCGTGCCCACCCCCCTGCCATACTAGATTAAACCCTCCCGTGTGACACTAGCAAACCTCGCGGCCAGGATATTTATGCATCTCCAGTTTAGAAGCAACCCGTCCTTCTTATATAGGTCACACCTGCCCCAGAAGAGCTCCCAATGGTCCAGATAATGGAAACCCTCCCTTCCTACAGCAGCTGTTCAGCCACGTGTTTAGCTGCTCTATCTTCCTATTTCTAGCCTCACTGGCACGAGGCACAGGGTGTAATCCCGAGATTAGAACCCTAGAGGTCCTGTCTTTTAACTTTCTGCCTAGCTCCCTGAACTCCTGCTGCAGGATCTCATGCCCCTTCTTGCCTATGTCATTAGTACCATTATGTACAATGACCTCTGCCTGTTTGCCCTCCCTCTTCAGGATGCCTGCTACCCGTTCGGAGACATCCTGGACCCTGGCACCAGGGAGGCAACATACCATCCTGGAGTCTCTTTCACTTCCACAGAAGCGCCTATCTGTGCCCCTGCCTATAGAGTCCCCTATGACTATTGCTCTTCTGCGCTTTGACCCTCGCTTCTGAACATCAGATCCAGCCATGGTGCCACTGCTCTGGCTGCTGCTGTTTTCCCCTGATAGGCTACCCCCCCGACATTATCCAAATGGGTATACCTGTTCGAGAGGGGGGCAACCACAGGGGATTCCTGCACTGACTGCCTGCCTTTTCTGGTGGTCACCTTTTAACAAAAGCATATCAGGTTTACATTCACTACTGAGAACATTTATAATTCTGAATTCACCAAATGATCAAGAGATAGTCTTTTCATGGCAGAGAGAACAGCAGTACACCTGCTCTGTCTAGCTTCAGCTCCAACACTGAAAAATGAAACGAAAAAGACACAGACACACCCAAGCTTTTCTCAAAGTGAAACTAAAAAGCAGAGCCAGAGCTCCGCTCCACCCACACTCTGACATCACTGCAGTAACATGAGCAGCCAAACATTTCTTAAAGTGACATTCTCATGACAAAGACATGACTTCCATTTGTAATATTTGTGCCATCCAAAGACAAGGAGACATTGATGCGTCTCTCTTCCCATCCTGACCATGTAAGTGCCTTGGGGTGGACCTTTTTGTCCTCAAGGATCAAACTTTTCTTATTGCTGTGAATTATTACTCTCACTGGATCAAGGTCAAATGTCTGCACAGACGCATCTCAGTGGCAGTGCTGAAGGAAATTTTTGCCTGATTTGGTTGCATTTGATAACAGTTCCCAGTTTGTCAATGAGTGCTTCAAATGCTTCATGGATACACAATGCTTTGTCTACATCTCACTTAGATACTCACAGGCACATGGTGAGTCCAAAGAGGGCTCCATACTGTCAACTCCTTGTTGAAGTAAAATATATGATGTTGACCTGACCTTCCAAAGTTTACAGATCTATGGATCACAGCTAAGCTCTGTAGTCTTGCCACTTCCAACCATTAATGGTAATGGACAATTGAAATGATCTTCAGCCAGAAGTACCAAGTGTATGATCCATCTCTACCTCTTCCGGAGATTCCCAGCATCACAGATGTCAGTTTTCAGCCAATTCAATTCGTCCCACATGATATCAAGAAATGGCTGAAGGCCATTTATTGGATACTGCAAAGGCTCTGGGTCCTGACAATATCCCGGCAATAGTACTAAAACTTGTGCTCCAGAACTTGCCGCACCCCTAGCCAAGCTGCTCCAGTACAGCTACAACACTGGAATCTACCCGGCAATACGGAAAATTGCCCAGGTGTGTCCTGTACACAATGAACAGGACAAATCCAACCTGACCAATTACTGTCCCATCAGTCTACTGTCTATCATCAGCAAAGTGTGATTGAAGGTGTTAACAACAGTGCTAATCAAGCAACACTTACTCAGCAGTAACCTTCTCACAGACGCTCATATTGAGTTCCGTCAGGGGCACTACAGCCATGTTTAAATATGGACAAATGAGTTGAACTCCAGAGTTGAGGTGAGAGTAACTGCCCTTGACGTCAAGGCAGCATTTGGCCAAGTGTGGCATCAAGCAGCCCTAGCTAAGCTGGAGCCGATGGGATTCGTGGGTGGGGGGGATCCCTCTACTATTTGGGGGGTGGGAGGGCAGAGACCCCTCCACTGGTTGGAATCATACCTGACACAAAAGAAAATGGTTGTGGTGGTGGAGGTCAATCATCTCAGCCCCAGGGCATCACTGCAGGAGTTCCTCAGCGTAGTGCTCAAGGCCCAACCATTTTCAGCTGCTTCATCAATGATCTTCCTTCCATTATAAGGCCAGAAGTGGGGATGTTTGCGGATGACTGCACAATGTTCAGCATCATTCACACCTCCTCAGAAATTGAAGCAGTCCATGTGAAATGCATCAAGACATGGATTATTATTTAAACGGTAAGATGTTAAAACATGCTGCTGTGCAGAGGGACCTGGGTGTGCTGGTGCATGAGTCACAAAAAGTTGGTGTGCAGGTGCAACAGGTGATTAAGAAGGCTAATCGAGTTTTGTCTTTCATTGCTAGAGGGATGGAGTTCAAGACTAGTGAGGTTATGCTGCAATTGTATAGGGTGTTGGTGAGGCCGCATCTGGAGTATTGTGTTCAGTTTTGGTCTCCTTACCTGAGAAAGGACATATTGGCACTGGAGGGAGTGCAGAGGAGATTTACTAGGTTGATCCCAGAGTTGAGGGGATTAGATTATGACGAGAGGTTGAGTAGACTGGGACTGTACTCATTGGAGTTTAGAAGGATGCGGGGGGGTCTTATTGAGACATATAAAATTATGAATGGAATAGATAGGCAGGTTGTTTCCACTGGTCGGGGAAAGCAGAACTAGGGGGCATAGCCTCAAAATAAGGGGAGGTAGATTTAGGACGGAGTGTAGGAGGAACTTCTTCACCCAAAGGGTTGTGAATCTCTGGAATTCCTTGCCCAGTGAAGCAGTTGAGGCTCCTTCTTTAAACGTTTTTAAGAAAAAGATAGATGCCTTTCTAAAGAATAAAGGGATTCGGGGATATGGTGTACGGGCCGGAGAGTGGAGCTGAGTCCACAAAGCTCAGCCATGATCTCATTAAATGGCGGAGCAGGCTCGAGGGGCCAGATGGCCTACTCCTGTTCCTAGTTCTTATGTTCTTATGTTCAATATCCAGACTTGGACTGACAAGTGGCAAGTAACATTTGGGTCATACAAGTGCCAGGCAATGACTATCTCCAGCAAGATAGGATTTAATCATTGCCCCTTGACATTCAATGGCTTTACCATTGCTGAATCCCAAAGCCTGTTCACCATCTACAAGGCACAATCAAAAGTGTAATGGAATACTCTCCACTTGCCTGGATGAGTGCTGCTCCAACAACACTCAAGAAACTCAACACCATCCTGGACAAAGCAGCCGCTTGATTGCTCCCCCTTCCACAAACATTCAATTACTCCACCACCAACAAACAGTGGTAGCCGTGTGTACCATCTACAAGGTGCACTGCAGTAACTCACTAAGGTTCCTGAGACAGCACCTTCCAAACCCACGGCCACTACCATCTAAAAGGACAAGAGCAGCTGGTACCTGGGAACGCCACCACCTGGAGGTTCCCCTCCAGGCCACTCACCATCATGACTTGGAAATATATTGTCGTTCCTTCACTGTCACTGGGGCAAAATCTTGGAACTCCCTCCCTAACAGCTCAGTGGGTGTACCTACTGCAGCGGTTCAAGAAGGCAGCTCATCGCCACCTTCTAAACGGCAATATCCGACCACGGTCCACACTACATGGATGTGAAGTTGGAGAAGGCCCACCCCCACTTCCCCCCATGTAGGCTGGACACAGCCTTCCTCGCCAAGAAGGCATTCTATGAGAGAATGTCGCAAGCCATCAACGATATGTAATCTGCAACCAGAATGGGGAAATCTCACTTTCCACATTCTGGGAGGCATTGATGGTGGATAAGAGGGAAAATAATTGCATATAGGGCACTTAGGGACAGTAAAAAGAGGACGGTTAGGCAGCAACTGTTTGACTCCATACTGGAGATCAACCAGCGATACTCCACGGCCCTGACCGTGGAGCTGCTGGCAGCGAGAAAACAATTAGATATGGAATTTGACTTGCTCTCCACTGGAAAAGCAGTGAACTGACTCCTCCCTACACGAGGTACCTTTTATGAACATGGAGACAAGGCCAGCCGCCTGCTAGCTTACCAGCTGAGAAAGCAGGCTGCCACAAGGGAAATAGCACAGGTGGGGAACAGCAACGGCAAACCAGTAACAGTCAAGATCAATGAGGCCTTAATGACTTTCTGTCAGGAGCTGAGCCCCTCAGAGGTGAACTCGAAGATGAACCAGTTCCTCAACAGGCTGGACATACCAGGGGGCAGCATGGTAGCATTGTGGATAGCACAATTGCTTCACAGCTCCAGGGTCCCAGGTTCGATTCCGGCTTGGGTCACTGTCTGTGCGGAGTCTGCACATCCTCCCCGTGTGTGCGTGGGTTTCCTCCGGGTGCTCCGGTTTCCTCCCACAGTCCAAAGATGTGCAGGTTAGGTGGATTGGCCATGATAAATTGCCCTTAGTGTCCAAAATTGCCCTTGGTGTTGGGTGGGGTTACTGGGTTATGGGGATAGGGTGGCGGTGTGGATCTTGGGTAGGGTGCTCTTTCCAAGAGCCGGTCCAGACTCGATGGGCTGAATGGCCTCCTTCTGCACTGTAAATTCTATGAAAGTCTATGAAATACCAGCTGTGGGGGAAGAAAAGAGGCAGGGACAGGAAGCACTTCGAGACCTAGGGAAATCATAAAGAGTATCAACTCCATGTAGTCAGGGAAGGCACCGGGTCTGGACGGATTCTCGGTGGACATCTGTAAAACATTCTCGTCAGCTCTGGCCCCGCGCCTGCGGGAGCTGTTCAATGATTCGCTGTTGAGAGGGACCCTGTCATCTACGTTGACACAGGCCTAGTATATCGGATCCCAAGAAAGGACAATAATCTGACGGAATACTGGTCATACCGACCCATCTCACTCCTAAACACGGACACCCAAATTCTAGCAAAGGCCCTGATGAGGCGACTGGAGAGTTGCGTGGCAGAGGTAGTCACGGAGGACCAGACGGGTTTTGTCAAGGGAAGTCAGCTAACAGCGAACATCAGGCGCCTGCTGAACATGACAATGACCCCATCCACTGGACACAGAGAAGGCCTTCAACAGGGTTGAATGGAGGTACCTCACAGAGGTACTGGAACGGTTTGGGTTCGGGCCAGTGTTCACCGCGTGGGTGAAATTATTGTACAGCGCTGCCATGGTAAGTGTTTGGGCAAACACCATCGGCTCTGAATACGTCCGGCTGCACAGGAGATCGAGACAGGGCTGCCCACTATTCCCGCTACTATATTTCCTGACAATCGAGCCGCTGGCTCTGGCTATTGTTTTTAGATCAGTGAAGGTGTGGAGTGGCATCCAGAAGGGAGACTGAGAGCATGGAGTCTCACTCCATGCGGATGACCTACTCCTCTACATCTCAAACCCCCGAGCCAGCAAAGGAGGAATAATGGAACTCAGAAAGGAATTTGGCGCCTTCTCAGCTTACAAACCTAACCCGAGCAAGAGCAAAATCTTTCCCATGAACCCAGCAGGGAGGGGCAGAGTGGGGATGTTGCCATTTAAACTGGCCCAGACCAAACTCCAATACCTGGGGATCCAAATAGCCTATGACTGGAGACGGATCCATAGATGGGACCTGTCGAGTCTGGTGGAGGAGGTAAAGAGGGACCTACAGAAGTGGAACCCACTCCCGCTCTCCCTAGCGAGGGGAGTGCAGACCATCAAAATGTACATGGCTGCCCAAGATCCTCTTCCTGTTCACATCACACCCGATCTACATCCCCAAGGCCTTCTTCACCAAAATCGACAAAGTAATCAAGGTGTTTATGTGTGTGTGTGTGAGGGGGGGAGGGGGGAGGGGAGTGGGGGGAGCCCAAGGATCCGGAAAAAGTTACTACAAAGAAAGAGAAACCTGGGAGGCTTGGCCCTCCCAAACCTCCAATTCCACCACTGGGCTGCCTCCCCAGAAAGGGTGTGGGAATGGAGATGGAATGGGTTAAGAGGGAGGAGAGTTCATACACAGGGATATCCCTCAGAGCGTTGGCCACGAACGCACTCCCGCCAGGTTGGTAGGGGGCGGGGAGGGTCTCTCATGCTGCTGAACGCGTGTTCAGCTGTGCATGTTTAAGAGGGGACACAACCAGAGTGGCAAGGCTGAGCATGGCAGGTTGGGCATCAAATCAGCATTCGATACTGACTAACTTCACAATCCTCCAACTTTGCAAACTTCTGACACTCACACTAATGTTCTCAGTATTCAGTACAGCATTCAGCACAGGTCATGCCAGAATAGTAATAATAATGATCTTTATGAGTGTCAGAAGTAGGCTTATATTAACACCGCAATGAAGTTACTGTGAAAATTCCCCAGTCACCACACTACGGCGCCTGTTCGGGTACACTGAGGGAGAATTCAGAATGTCCAATTCACCTAACAAGCACATCTTTCGGGGCTAGTGGGAGCAAACCGGAGCACCAGGAGGAAACCACGCAGACACGGGAAGACTGTGCAGCCTCCGCAGAGACAGTGACCCAAGCCGGGAATTGAACCTGGGACCTTGGTGTTGCGAAGCCACAGTGCTAATCACTGTGCTACCATGTGTGGTAGTATGCATTAGGGGTCACGTGGGACTGTGAAGCCGTGATGTCATTGGCTGACAGATCCCGGGTCCTGGTTGGCTGTTGACCTCTAGCTCCGCCCTGAAGGCGGAGTATAAGAACCAGGAGTTCTCCCCCGCAGGCCAGTCTGTTACTGAACTGCGGGGAACAAGTCACGCTTAATAAAGCCTCATCGACTTCATCTCTATTCGTCTCTCGTGAGTCTTTGTGCGCTACACCATGCCACCCAGTAGTTGGGAAAGGCACCCATGCTATTTTTTCATTAATCAACACCCTTAGTGCCGTTTGTTTTGGTATGAAGGCGCTGTCAGACAGGGCTTAATTCTTACTTAATGCTACAGTGGGCCAGAGCTTTATTAAGCAGCTGATGTTCATGTGATCCAAGAGTGTGGTTTCTGTAACACATAACAGCTACAGTTTGACAATGAATCTTCCTTAATATTTTACTTTCCTTCCTCATCCCCAGAACTCTACTTTCAAGAAAAGAGGATATAAACAGCTAGGATTTATTCAGCAAAAAGCACAACGCTGCGAAGTGTTTCACTGCTTATGTCTATGGAGCGACTGCTAAAAGCTTTTATCAGCTAAAGTGTTCTGTTACTATAAATTGTTTCTGTCTGTGCATAATGACTGCAGAATATTAATGCGACTGCAGTTCAAAAGGATAAATAAGGGACAAAAAGTTTTATTATAATATTCACACAAAGCGAGAAAATGAACTTCATGGTATTTTCTGACTTATAAGCAAAGCTGGTAGACATGAGGGACTTTGATTCTTAAACCTGAAAAACACACCTTCAGAGGATGTCCCAGACAATTCCCAACTGACTGAGTCCAAAACTGCACTGGAATTCAGTTAATATTAAAAGTTTGTAATTTCCAGAGTTCCTGCCGATGCATCAGCCCTCTGCAGATGCCATTGAAGAAGATCACAGAGTGACTGAGTGGTGAACAGTTGGCTCCTTATTTCACTGTTGCAATTCCATTAATGGGCAAGTCAACCAATTGCGAAATGTAATTGTTAAAGCCCAAACTCTCAACTCAGAATGCAACAGATAAATTTAGGTTAACATTACCCAGATTGCAGACCTGTGTGCTGGTCATGAAAGAGTTGCTATCAAATGGCTGGCGCACATGAACAAACATAATTAAAAAGCTGGGCAGACAAGTCCATTAGTGATCCTTATGACTGATGCAGTCGCCAGATTCCTCTCGCTGACATCTCTGTTCCAGACTCGGTCTCTGAAAAGTGGTGTTGTTGTCAGCCTGTCTCTCTCTTTCCGTCGCACACATCGCTTTTCCTCTCCCCCAAAGTCAGCTCCATTTTGATAAATGTGAAACTACAGATCCCTGGATCCACACATGTCCTTTGCAGTTAGGGACACCCATGGACGAACCCTTTGTCTGCCAGTCCATTGGAAAATCTAAATTTTTGGTCAGAAACAAAAACATCCATCTCAGCAAAAAACCAAATGGAAAATACAAATCATCCCAAAACATGGAGAGGTCTATGACCAACCTTGCTGGAAGAAGTGATGCCAACAGCTGGTTAATACATTGCTCCATATAGTCAGCGTCGGGCACTACACAATCTGCCATGTAGGTACATATTCAAAACACCTTCCACTTTCACATGCATGAGCATGTCAGCATGTTAACTAGCTAGAGTGTGCCATGCACAATTTGAATGCAGACCGAGAGTATGTCCATAGCATTGACCCTACTACATAACAACGTAATCCCATTCACAGCGCATTATTGGCACTATAATATTATTAATGTCTACACACACACTTGAATAACATCAGCATCATATTTAACCCCATATTTTTGACATAAAAGATGCTCTTCCAGTTAATATTGCCAGTCCCAACAATTCAGGAACAAACCAGCAAATCATACTGCCATTTCCTCTGTCATCAGATGCTCAGCAATAAGGGTGGAACAGTATTTTCCCCTTCAAGCTCTTTCTACACCAGCTTCTACTCACTTTCCTCCTGCCCAGTTCTTACATATTTCTCTGCTATGCATTATGGATTTTCTATTTTGCCATGAACTCAAAGAAGGCACTTAAAATTGGGCTCTTATCGACTTTGTCCTTTGGATTCTTTGAACTAATCCCAGTCACACTTCCCTTCCATCCCCAACTACAAAAAACTGACTTTACCATTTAATCAGCTGTGGCTCAATTCTTTTCGTCATTGCCATTTTTCTTGCTATACTCTCTCAGGAACAGCACTTCTATAAAATGCACCCACAACCAATTTCCATCAGTAAGACAGAGTGGGGACAAGATGAAAGTGCCCACAGGGATACACATCACTATTCATTTTGCTGGAAGTGACTGACAACACGTGGAAAGGAAACACTACAGTACTTTAGATATACCTTCCAACAGGATTCCTTGAAGTTTGTCACTTCTGCACGTGGAAAAAAGCACTTGTTCACTTTTTAATGAGTGCCCTGGGTCCCTTGTGACAACAGCAACTAGCAGATACTCGAGGACAGTTGTGTGCACACAGATAATTCAATCCTCTACCTAAATAGCATGACAGTATGAAAGAGGTGGTTGAAACTGCTTACCTGAAAGTTGCCAAATTATTCGGACCATTCTGCTTCATGTGATCATATTTAAGCAAGCCTGTCTCCCAACACAAACTCACCTGCCAAACTAAGCCCACACTCCAAAGAAAGCATTGGCTTTAAATATAAGAGAATGCGAAAAGGATTGATAAAGAGGGAGAGAAACAGAGGGGGAAAAAAATAACCAATAATGTTCCTCAAATTGTTGAGCGATTCCAGTCTAATCTTGAGCCGTACAAGGCAAGAATGTCCCAGGGTTGACCCCTGGATTGCTGAATTACCTGAACTCATCTGGGTTGGCTGTACTGGGACTGAAACTCAGCTCACTGTCCCTCAGAGGAACCAGCCGAGGTTCCCTGTCCTGATCATACTATTGCGACCCCTCACTTGATCCTCCACTGTGACTTACCCCATGACCATATAGCCTGTTAAATTAAAAACCAAAAGGTGAAGTGCTCAGTCACAAAAGGAATAAGTGCTTACAGTTCAGTGCTTGCTGCTGTGACTCCTCTAAGTGCATACTGATGTATGTATAAAAAGTGTTGTATGATCAGTTACATGCTTAACAGGAAAGCTTCATATTTCAAGTCCAAATTCAGGCGAATCCCAAAAGGCCCCACAAACAGTACACCCAGTTGCTTTCAGTACGGAAGCTGCTACTTAATTGTTGTAAACACTTTACTTTACTTACGAGCTTTTGTCAAATTCCTGTCATTACTCGAAGTGCAGCTTGCTCGGTTCTGACTGATGTTAAGCTGTATTCATAAATTTTCTGCCAATTCCACTTGGTACCTGAATGACTGAACTCATTCTGTACTTCTGTACATTTGATCTTGTTTTGCATTTTTTCCCCTCTTGAACAAGAGACAGATGAATGAAATATAGCGTGGGCTGCTAGGAGGAATAAGCAGTACCATCCTGGATGAAGCTATAATGCTATAGAATGCCCTGTCTATCCAAATGGTGAATTGACGATTGGACAGAAAAGTGAAGTTGAGAGTGGAAGGCCTGCCATAATCTACTGAATGGCAGAGAAGGCCTGAAGCCTTCTCGGGGCTGGTTTAGCACAGGGCTAAAGAGCTGGCTTTTAAAGCAGGCCAAGGCAGGCCAGCAGCACGGTTCAATTCCCGTACCAGCCTCCCCAAACAGGCGCCGGAATGTGGCGACTAGGGGCTTTTCACAGTAACTTCATTTGAAGCCGACTTGTGACAATAAGCGATTTTCATGTCATTTCATTTAATTTCCATTTGAAGCCTATTCCTACATCGATTTCTTATGAATTAATTGGACAATTAACACTGTTGCTCTTTTTAGCCTTAGTCTATTTGCTCTGATTACGTCACCTTTGCTCATGAGTCGCCAGGTATCTTTCTGATACCGCCACGTGGTTCAAGTTCAGGTTATGATTAATAATACAGCACACCGCTTAGTAAGGATTAAAACAACGGTCATTTATTATATACAACAAGCAATATTAATACACTAATACTACTATCTATATAATAAACCTATCACTACTGGCCAATACTTAACTTAGGAAGAGCCCACCAGGTCAGGGAAACAAATGGCTTGTCCAATCAGATCTGGCCCGCGGGATTCAAAAGGCTGCTACAGGTCGGTGGCTAGGTGTCTCTACCGGATAGCGATCGCTGGATTCAAACTTACAGTTGCCGGTTGCTGGTCTTGCGAAGGTCTCGAGCAGGCGAAGAGGAGAGAGAGAGCGATCTGAACTTGGCCCCTCACTTTTATAGGGCCCAGGGGCTTCCCGCCTCCCGGGGCGGCCCTTGACCCTGAGTCCCAAGTGATTGGATTTGTCCCCAATCTCTGGGGTCGATGTGTCCAATGGTGAGGCAATTCCTCGATCGGGGGGTGGTCGCTCACCTGTCTTTGTTTCGGCCACTGCAGGCGCCGACATGTCTGGCCCGTTATTCAATTGCTAATATGTCGCAATTGTTCCCGGGGATAGCCGATTTAACTGTGGATGTCTGAATAGATGGGCTGCAAACAGTCCTGAATGAAACTGCGGATACCTGGGTTGATGGGCTGTTGATAGCCCTGAGTATCGATCTGGGCCAACTTCCCCAGAGCCGAATATGCAATACTGTCTGCAGCTGCCTGCTTGTGTCTTGTTAGCTGCTTTTCCCAGCAGCCTTTTGGGTTAGCCATTTCCAACTGGGTTTTGGCCAGATTAATCGGGACGCAGCCATTTCACGTGGCTACAACACACACAAGAACATGCACAAGAATTAGAAGCAGGAATAGGCCACCGTGCCCTTCAAGCCTGCCCCGCCATTCATTATGATCATGGCTGATCTATGCTGGTCTCCATTCCTTTTCTGTGCCATTTCCCCATCCTCTGTGAGAAGAAATTTCTGCGCTTCCCAGTTTTAAATGTCTGGCCCTTTATCTTGTAGCTATGTCCCCTTGTTTGAGACTCTCCCACGGGAGAAAACATCTCACCATCTACCCTGTCAAGGAAGGAAAGAGAAAAACTCGGGTCTGTCCAACTTCAAGACTATACTTAAATTTGTTGAATACTTCAGATCATTTACACTTAACTCCAAACTCGTTCTTTTGCCTAACCTTTTTAGAAAAGTGTTCAACAACACTCTACGGTCAAGGGTTACAAAACTGTGTTGGAGAATCAATGTCGGGTGCTGAGAATTGGTGGCAGAGGGTTTGTCACTGTCTTAGTGAGATCCGCTGAGTTTCCTGATCTCAGCATTATTAAACTGAAAAAGACCAAGTAACTTCCCAGAGGAAAAGAAATATATTAAAAAAACTCACAGCGAGTTAATTTTCCCAAGTTGCTCTCACATACCCCGGGGTGGCTTGGGTGGAAACATGGGGCGGGATTCTCCGCAATCGGCACGATGTCCGCCGACCGGCGCCAAAAACGGCGCGAGTTCAGTCCGGCATCACGCCGCCCTAAAGGTGCGGAATCCTCCGCATCTTGAGGGGCCGAGCCCTAACCTTGAGGGGCTAGGCTGGCGCCGGACTGATTTCCGCCCCGCCAGCTGGCGGGAAAGGCCTTTGGTACCCCGCCAGCTGGCACGAAACTGACTTTGCCGTGCGGCGCATGCGCGAGAGCGTCAGCGGCCGCTCACGGCATCCCCGCGCATGCGCAGTGGAGGGGGTCTCTTCCGCCTCCGCCATAGTGGAGACCATGGCGAAGGCGGAAGGAAACGAGTGCCCCCACGGCACAGGCCCGCCCGCGGATCGGTGGGCCCCGATCGCGGGCCAGGCCACCGTGGGGGCACCCCATCGGGGCCAGATCGCCCCACGCCCCCCCCAGGACACCGGAGCCCGCCCGCGCCACCTTGTCCCGCCGGTAAGAGAGGTGGTTTGATTCTCGCCGGCGGGACAGGCATTCCAGCAGCGGGACTTCGGCCCATCGCGGGCCGGAGAATCGCCGGGGGGGGGCCCCGCCAACCGGCGCAGCGCGATTCCCAATCCCGCTGAATATCTGGTGCCGGTGAATTCGGCAACCGGCGGGGTCGGGATTCACGCCAGCCGCCGGCGATTCTCCGACCCCATGGTAACAGACGAAAGTCCACTTTTAGCCAATGGTTACACTTACCTTGTAGTGACCATTAAGGAACAGGAGAAATATAGGGCGGGATTTACCGGCTGTTCATGCTGGTGATAAATTCCGGTCCCACACCGGCGTTCGGGTTTCCCGGCATGGGAATTTCATTGACAACAGCGGGACTGGTAGATCCTGCTGGTGGGCCGTCTCCCCTGCCAAAAAACATGTGGTGGTGTGGTCAGTAAATCCCGCCCATAAAGTGAGTCACTGCCAGATGATATCCAATTAACATGGAGGCTTACATGTCACTGGGGGTAGAAGTGGGAGGTATCAGGCTATCATTTCGGGAATACATCATGGTTACAAAACAGGAGTATTGTTCCCAGTGCTAAATGGGGAGGAAGAGCATGTTAATGCACCAGAGGTTTTTGAGTTGGGTAGGCTGCTTTAAAATCAGGGGCGGGAATCTGTGATCCTGAGGCTAAGTGTTGACGCCGTCGGAAACGCGTCGTGTGTCTCGACGGCGTCAATGAGGGCCTCAGGATCAGCAGTTCTGGCCCCTATAGGGAGCCAGCAGGGCACTGGAGCGGTTCACCCCGCTGCAACTGCTGATCCTGTCGTGAACTGGGCGCCGCGGGATCCACGCATGTGCAGTGGCTCCCTTCAATGCGCTGGCACCGACACAACATGGCGCAGGGCTACAGTGACCGGCGCGGAAGAAAGGAGGCCCTCAGCCATAGAGACCGGCCCGCTGATCGGTGGGCTCCGATCGCGGGCCAGGCCACATCGGAGGCCCCCCCGGGGTCGGACCCCCTCTCCCCCCTGCACAGGCCGCCCTCCCTGACTCTTCCACGCCGAGTTCCCACCGGCTGAGAGCAAGTGTGGCCGGCACCGGCGGGACTCGGGTTTTTTACGAGGGCCGCTCGGCCCATCCCGGGCCGAGAATCGATACGCGGCCCCCGATCGGCGCCACGCCAACCACGCCGGCGCTTATGGTGCCGATTCTCCGCTCTGCGGGGAATCGAGTGCCAGTGTTGAGGCGGCGCAGCGCGATTCGCGCCGGTCGCGGGGATTCTCCAGCCCGGAGAATCCCGGAGAACCCGCCCCAACATCTCTATTATTAATTTGATGCAGAAATAATAAATAGGAAGAGACACAAAGATAGTGCAAAAGATTAACTACATCACTCAATTCCTTTTGGACAAAGTCATTCTAAATCCAGCCTTGAGCTATTGTACATGTATCTGTGGAATGTGTGTTGTGTTTGGCTGTTTCGATGTGGACTCAGTAAGTGACGCATGTTAAAATTACTACTTTCCAAATAACACAACTTTTGCTGGTTAGTTGCTATCAAGGGCATCATTGCAATTAATAAACTCCAAATCCGTTTCTGAATTTGATTGATCTGAATTGGAATGTCTGCAGTTCAGATTTCTTTTCCAAATTCACCCAGTTTGGATCAATTCATGCAGCACCTCTATTTCAGGTACAGGCAAGACTAACTCACAACTGCACGCTGAATAACTGGGGTTACATTCTCTTTTTATTACAGAGATTTCCGATAGTTCAGGGATTACATCCTATTATTTCACATACCCCAGCTATGAAATTAGAAACTTGACTTTGTTATATAAATTTCCTCAAAATTTTAGCGTGGCTCAGTTTGCCAGGACTTTGATCCAAGAATCAGGAAGTTGTAGGTTCAAGCCTCACTCCAAGGTTTGAGAACATGGGCCGGATTGTCCTGTCCCCCAGCTGCGTGTTTCTCAGCGGCATGCCGTTCAGTGGCAGCGGGATTCTCTACTCACCCTGCTTGTCAATGGGATTTCCCATTGAAGCCACTCCACATTGCCGGAGAATTCCAGCCAGTAATTCACACTGACATTTGAGTGCAGTATGAAGAGGATGCTGTGTTGTCAGAGCTGCTGTCCTTTTGGTGAGACATTGAACCAAAGCCTGTTCAGAGGGACATAAAGAGGGCACAGTAGCACAGTGGGTAGCACTGTTGATTCACAGCGCCAGGGACCCAGGTTCAATTCCCGGCTTGGGTCACTGTCTGTGCGGAGTCTGCATGTTCTCATCAGAGGGTTAGATAGGGTGGACAGTGAGAGCCTTCTCCCGCGGATGGAAATGGCTAGCACGAGGGAACATAGCCTTAAACTGAGGGGTAATAGATATAGGACAGAGGTCAGGGGTAGGTTCTTTACGCAAAGAGTAGTGAGGCCGTGGAATGCCCTACCTGCTACAGTAGTGAACCCGCCAACATTGAGGGCATTTAAAAGTTTATTGGATAAACATATGGATGATAATGGTATAGTGTAGGTTAGATGGCTTTTGTTTCGGTGCAACATCGTGGGCCGAAGGGCCTGTACTGCGCTGTATTGTTCTCTGTTCTATGTTCTCGCCATGTCTGCGTGGGTTTCCTCCGGGTGCTCCGGTTTCCTCCCACAAATCCAGAAAGACGTGCTTGTTTGGTGAATTGGACATTCTGAATTCTCCCTCTGTGTGCCCGAACAGGCGCCAGAGTGTGGCCACGAGGGTCTGTTCACAGTAACTTCATTGCAGTGTTAATGTAAGCCTTCTTGTGACACTAATAAAGATTATTATTAAATATTTGTTGGCATAACTTAGATTGGTTGTCCTTTGAGTAGACAACGCTATACGAATAGATTTCTTCCCCTAAAGACCTGCAACTATTCTTGCTGGTCCCCATTGTTTCACTATTTTTCTTCATTTAGAGGGCAGCACGATAGCACAAGTGATTAGCACTGTGGCTTCACAGCGCCAGGGTCCCAGGTTCGATTGCCTGCTGGGTCACTGTCTGTGCGGAGTCTGCACGTTCTCCCTGTGTCTGCGTGGGTTTCCTCCGGGTGCTCCGGTTTCCTCCCACAGTCCAAAGACGTGCAGGTTAGGTGGATTGGCCATGATAAATTGCCCAAAGTGTCCAATAAAGGTGAGGAGGGGTTATTGGGTTACGGGGATGGGGTGGAAGTGAGGGCTTAAGTTGGTCGGTGCAGACTCGATGGGCCGAATGGCCTCCTTATGCACTGTATGTTCTATGTTCTAATGGGATGGAATTTAATGCCCTGCCCTTGGCAAGTTTGGCGGTTGGAATTTAGTCATTTGATCAGCTTGGAATTTGCCGAATGGGGACCCAGCTGCCTTTCGTCTCTGCCCAATTAAGTCTGGAGTGGTAATGCTCATGGACAGCCTTCCAATCCAGATGCTAATTGAGCCTCTCAAATGGAAAATTAATGCCCACTTAATAACACCATCCCACTGTTACTGGCATTCAACCAGCAGTGGGTAGGGGAGTTGCCACGCAGGAATCCTGAAAAGAAAACCCTTCTTGGGTTTGCTTGTAGGACCCCAGAGGGGGTCCCTCATTCAAAGGCACAAAGTGCCTGACCGGACCTGGTATCATTAAATTGTGTGTGGGGGAGTGGGGGGGGGGGGGGGGGATTGCTGAAAGTCATCCTCCCCTTGTCTTTACGTGTGGATCTCTCCTTCCCTTCCCTGTAACCTCCACCCAGCTATCTCCATCCCACCCTCACTACCCTTGCTCTTAGGTTTCCCTTTGGTCTTGGGGCTCTGGTGGGTAGAAACATAGAAAATGGGAGCAGGAGGAGGCCATTCGGCCCTTCGAGCCTGCTCCACCATTCGTTACGATTCTTGACTGATCATCCAATTCAATAGCCTAAACCCGCTTTCCTCCCATATCTTTTGATCTCCTCGCCCAAAGTGCTATATCTAACTGATTCTTGAAAACATACAATGCTTCGGCCTCAACTACCTCCTGTGGTAACGAATTCTACAGGCTCACAATTTTCTGGGTGAATAAATTTCTCCTCATCTATATCCAAAATGGTCTACCCCCGTTCTCAAATTGTGACCCTTGGCTCTGGACACACCCACCATCGGGAGCATCCTTCTTACATCTACCCTGTCAAGTCCTGTTAGAATATTATAGGTTTCTGTGAGATTCCCTCCTCATTCTTCTGAACTCCAGTGAATACAATCCTAACCAACTCAATATCTCCTCATTCCTCAGGTCAACCATCCCAGGAATCAGCTTGTTAAACCTTTGCTGCACTCCCCCTATAGTAAGAACATCCTTTCTCAGAGGAGACCAAAACTACACACAATGTTCCCGATGTAGCCTCACCAAGGCCCTGCATAATTGCAGCATGACATCTCTGCTCCTGTACTCGAATCCTCTCACAATATAGGCCCGTATACTATTTAGCCTTCCTTACCGCCTGCTGCACCTGCATGCTTACCTTCAATGACTGGTGTACAAGGACACCCAGGTCCCATTGCACCTTCCCCACTCTTAATTTATGGCCTTTCAGATAATAGTCTGCCTTCTCGATTTTGCTACCAAAGTGGATAACCTTGCATTTATGCAAATTATACTGCATCTGCCATTCATTTGCCCACTTACTCAACTTGTCCAAATCACACTGAAGGATCTCTGCATCCTCCTCACAGCTCATCCTTCACCCAGCTTGGTGACATCTGCAAATTTGGAGATAGTACATTTTGTTCCCTCATCTGAATCATTAATATATGTTGTGAATAACTGGGGTCCTAGCACCGATCCTGCGGTACCCCACTGGTCACTGCCTTCCAATTTGAAAAAGACCCGTTAATTCCTACTCTTTATTTCCTGTCTGCCAGTTTTCTATCCATCTCAGTACGCTATCCCAATCCCATGCGCTTTAATTTTACACACTAATCCCTTTTGTGGGACTTTGTCAAAAGCCTTCTGGAAATCCAAATAAACCACATCCACTTGCTCCCCATCTTCAACTCTACAAGTTATATCCTCGAAGAATTCCTGTAGATTTGTCAAGCAATTCCAGTAGATTGCTGGCAGCTGCCACTGCTTCTGCAATGGACAGTTGCTCGCCTTTGATTGGCCGACTGCTCTCCATGAGTGGGGTGGGATTTCTGAGGCTGGATTCTCTGCCCCACCGCGCCACATTTCTGGTTCACCCCGCCGGCGGGATGCTCCATTATGCCGGCTGGTCAATGGGGTTTCCCATTGTGGGGCGGCCCCACGTCATCGGGAAACCCCCGGGCTGCCGGCAAAATGGAGCATCCCGACGGCAGAGAATCCAGCCTCTGATGCTAGAATCCTTAATACTGGGGAAGGCCTGATAGATACTTAATATGGCAGGCCTTTCCCAATAGGGAAGCTGAGTCTTTCACTCTCTCTCCAGCTTGCAGATGAGTTATCCACCCCCTGGATTAAATTCCGTAGGGACACGATGGCACAAAGGAAGGCTATTCATCCCACTGAGTGCATGCTGGCTCTCTGTAGAGCAATGCCATCAGACTCATTATCCCACTCTATCCTTGTGTTTATTTTGCTCACATGCCTTTTAAATTAGCTTTTGAAATCATTTATTGTCTCTGTTTCTTCCATCCACCAGGTGGTGAGTTATAGATCATTATCACTCACTGCATAAAATAATTCTCCCCCTGCCCCTCAACATTCCACCTGGGGGTGGGGAGGGGGGGGGGATTTTCCACTCCTGGTTTCATTAGGCCGGATCAGCAAAGGAAAACCCCACGAGAGGCCCAATTCGCGTTTCATATCAACATAGAGGCATGACGTCATTGTCCCCGACTCCCGCCAGTGACGTAACTGGAATCCGAATGTTCAATGTCAGGAGTCCCATGACAATAAATTTGCAGCTAATTATTTGGCCTCTACACATGATAATTCCAGCCCCCCGCCACCTATTACATAATCCACTCATACCAGCGTGAGGGCGCGCTGATGTGAATTAGGACAGGACTTCCATGACGTGCGCATGGTGGGAACCTGCCAGAAGAGCTCAGGTGAGTGCATCACTCAAGGGGGAGATAGTCATTCCCGGAAAAAACCTGGGCCCTGCCCTGGCACAGCCCCTGGCACTGCCCAGGCAGCATCCTGGGGCAGTGCCAAGGGGGCTCGGCGTGAGTGGGATGTGGTGTTTTGGGGGTGGGTTTCTATTTTTACTTTATTGTATCGGGGGCGGCCTTTAAAAAAACTAAGCTGCAGGTACAGTGGCCTCAGAGGGACTTGCCTGCTTGGAGTTTTCTTTCTATTCAACTAACGATACGGCGGAGAAATCTGCCGTGTGTCCCGTGGGTTCAATACCACTTTTCCCGGCCACTGTGACACTGCACGAAAATGGAAAAATTCTGTTCTACACCTCTTGCCCAAGGCTTAAATCTTTGAACACCTTTCCTTTGTCTATCTAAATTGCATTTGTCATAATCTTCTCTGCCTCTAGGTAATCCCACCTCCAACACTTTAGCTCCAAGGAGAAAAATCCCAGCCTCTCCAACCTATTCCTGTCGCTAAAATCCCTAATTTCAGGAATCATTTGGTAAATCTCCTCTACACCCTCTCAGGGATCCTCACATCCTTCATAAAGTGAGGTATGCAGAACTGGCGGTAATACGCTAATTGTGGCTTAACCAAAGCTTCATACAGGTTGATCATAACTTCCCTGCCTTTGTATTCAATATCTCGATTTATGAAGCCCAAGATCCCACATCTTTTACTCACTATTCTCTCAAAATGTCCTGCCACCTTCATAAACCTATTGACATGGACCCCCAGGTCCCTCTGTCCATGTATACATTTTAGAACTGAGCCAGATAGTCTATATTGCCTCTATCTTTCCTGCAACACCTCACACCTCTGTGGTTGACCCCCTCTCGAACAGGTATACCGCTTTGGATACTGTTGGGGGGAATAGACTATCAGGGGAAAACAGCAGCAGCCAGAGCAGTGGTACCATGGCTGGCTCTGATGTTCAGCAGGGAGGGTCAAAGTGCAGAAGAGCAATAGTCATAGGGGACTCTTTAGTCAGGGGCACAGGTAGGCGCTTCTGTAGACATGAAAGAAACTCCAGGATGGTATGTTGCCTCCCTGGTGCCAGGGTCCAGGATGTCTCCGAACGGGTAGAGGGCATCCTGAAGGGGGAGGGCAAACAGGCAGAGGTCATGGTACATATTAGTACTAACGACATAGGCAGGAAGGGGGATGAGGTCCTGCGGCAGGAGCTCAGGGAGCTAGGCAGAAAGTTAAAAGACAGGACCTCAAGGATTGTAATCTCGGGATTACTCCCTGTGCCACGTGCCAGTGAGGCTAGATATAGAAGATAGAGCAGCTAAACATGTGGCTAAACATCTGGTGTAGGAGGGAGGGTTTCAGTTATCTGGACCACTGGGAGCTCTTCAGGGGCAGGTGTGACCTGTATAAGAAGGACGGGTTGCATCTAAACTGGAGAGGCATAAATATCCTGGCCACGAGGTTTGCTAGTGTCACATGGGAGGGTTTAAACTGGCATGGCAGGGGGGTGGGTACCGGAGCAATAGGTCAGAAGGTGAAAAGATTGAGGGAGAACTAGGAAACAGGGCCAGTATGGCTATGAGGAAGAGCAGATCGGGAGATGTTGCTGAAAACAGCGGGACTAGTGGCCTGAAGTGCATATGTTTTAATGCAAGAAGTATAACAGGTAAGGCAGATGAACTTAGAGCTTGGATTAGTACTTGGAACGATGATGTTGTTGCCATTACAGAGACCTGGTTGAAGGAAGGACAGGATTGGCATCTAAACGTTTCAGGATTTAGATGTTTCAGGCACGATAGAGGGGGATGTAAAAGGGGTGGAGGCGTTGCGTGACTGGTTAGGGAGAGTATCACAGTTGTACTGTGGGAGGACACCTCAGAGGTAGACAGATTTTGGAAAGGAGTAAAAGCAACAGGGTTGTTGTGATGGGAGACTTTAACTTCGCCAATATTGACTGGGCCTCACTTAGTACTAGGGGCTTGGACGGGTCAGAGTTTGTAAGGAGCATCCAGGAGGGCTTCCTAAAACAATATGTAGATAGTCCAACTAGGGAAGGGGCTGTACTGGACCTGGTATTGGAGAATGAGCCCAACCAGGTGGTAGAAGTTTCAGTAGGGGAGCATTTCGGGAACAGTGACCACAATTCAGTAAGTTTTAAAGTGCTGGTGGACAAGGATAAGAGTGGTCCTAGGGTGAATATGCTAAATTGGGGGATGGCTAATTTTAACAATATTAGGTGGGAACTGAAGAACCTAGATTGGGGGCGGATGTTTGAGGGTAAATCAATATCTGAAAAGTGGGAGACTTTCAAATGTCAGTTGAAAGGAATTCAGGACCGGCATGTTCCTGTGAGGACAAAGATAAATATGGCAAATTTCGGGAATCTTGGATAACGAGAGATATTGTAGGCCTCGTCAAAAAGAAAAAGGAGGCATTTGTCAGGGTGAAAAGGCTGGGAACAGATGAAGCCTGTGTGGAATATAATGAAAGTAGGAAGGAATTTAAGCAAGGAGTCAGGAGGGCTAAAAGGTGTCTGGAAAAGTCATTGGCAAATAGGATGAAGGAAAATCCCAAGACAAGAGGGTAGCCAGGGAAAGGGTTGGCCCACTGAAGGACTGGGGAGGGAATCTGTGTGTGGAGCCAGAGGAGATGGGCGAGGTACTAAATGAATACTTTGCATCAGTATTCACCAAAGAGAAGGAATTGATGGATGTTGAGTCTGGAGAAGGGTGCTTAGATAGCCTGGGTCACATTGAGATCCAAAAAGACAAGGTGTTGGGCGCCTTGAAAAATATTAAGGTGGATAAGTCCCCAGGGCCTGATGGGATCTACCCCAGAATACTGAAGGAGGCAAGAGAGGAAATTGCTGAGGCCTTGACAGAAATCTTGGGATCCTCGCTGTCTTCAGGTGATGTCCCGGAGGATTGGAGAATAGCCAATGCTGTTCCTTTGCTTAAGAAGGGTAGCAAGGATAATCCAGGGAACTACAGGCCGGTGAGCCTTACGTCAGTGGTAGGGAAATTACTGGAGAGAATTCTTCGAGACAGGATCTCGACCAGAATATATTGGAAGCAAGTGGACGTATTAGCGAGAGGCAGCTCAGTTTTGTGAAGGGGAGGTCGTGTCTCACTAACTTGATAGAGTATTTCGAGGAGGTCACAAATATGATTAATGCAGGAATGTCAGTGGATGTTGGCTATATGGACTTCAGTAAGGCCTTTGGCAAGGTCCCTCATGGCAGACTGGTACAAAAGGTGAAGTCACACGGGATCACAGGTGAGCTGGCAAGAAGGATACAGAACTGGCTAAGTCATAGAAGGCAGAGAGTAGTATTAGGAGGGTGCTTTTTTGATTGGAGGGCTGTGACTAGTGATGTTCTGCAGGGTTCAGTGCTGGGACCTTTGCTGTTTGTAGTATATATAAATGATTTGGAGGAAAATGTAACTGGTCTGATTAGTAAGTTTGCAGATGACACAAAGGTTGGTGAAATTGCAGATAGCGATGAGGACTGTCAGAGTATACAGCAGGATTTAGATCGTTTGGAGACTTGGGTGGAGGGATGGCAGATGGAGTTTAATCCGGACAAATGTGAGATAATGCATTTTGGAAGATCTAATACAGGTGGGGAATACACAGTGAATGGTAGAACCCTCAAGAGTATTGACAGTCAGAGAGATCTAGGTGTACAGGTCAATGAAAGGGGCAACACAGGTGGAGAAGGTAGTTAAGCAGGCATACGGGATGCTTGTCTTCAGTGGCCGGGGCATTCAGTATAAAAATTAGCAAGTCATGTTGCAGCTGTATAGAACTTTAGTTCAGTCACACTTGGAGTATAATGTTCAATTCTGGTCGCCACACTACCAGAAGGATGTGGAAGCTTTAGAGAGGGTGTTGTAGAAGAGATTTACCAGGAAGATGCCTGGTATGGAGGGCATTAGCTATGAGGAAAGGTTGAATAAACTTGGTTTGTTCTCACTGGAATGAAGTAGGTCGAGGGGCGACCTGATAAAGGTCTGCAAAATTATGAGGGGCAGAGACAGAGTGGATAGTCAGTGATTTTTTCCCCAGGGTAGAGGGGTCAATTACTAGGGGGCATAGGTTAAAGGTGCGAGGGGCAAGGTTGAGAGGAGATGTACGAGGCAAGTTTTTTTACACAGAGGGTAGTGGGTGCCTGGATTCCGCTGCCGGAGAAGATGGTGGAAGCAGGGACGATAGTGACGTTTAAGAGGCACTTTGGCAAATACATGAATAGGATGGGAATAGAGGGATACGCACCCCGGAAGTACAGAAGATTTTAGTTTCGATGGGCAGCATAGTCGGCACAGGCTTGCAGGGCCGAAGGGCCTGTTCCTGTGCTGTACATTTCTTTGTTCTTTGTTCTCTGTATTAAATTCTAACTACCACTTGTTTGTGCATTCTGCTAAATTACCCTTGTCCGGTTGCAATGAATTGGTACCATTCTTACTCATTGCCCCGCCTCCAAGTTTGGAATCATCGGCAGATTCGCAAATTTTATTCTGTTCACCAACATCCAAGTCAATCGTTAACGCAGTGATCCTTACACTGAACCTCTGGGAACTTCGGTGTTTAGCACAGTTGCTTCACAGCTCCGGGGTCCCATGTTCGATTCCCGCTTGGGTCTCTGTCAGTGCGGCATCGGCACATTCTCACTGTATCTGCCTGGGTTTCCTCCGGGTGCTCCGGTTTCCCCCCACAAATCCCGAAAGATATGCTGTTAGGCAATTCGGACATTCTGAATTCTCCCTCTGTGTACCCGAACTGACGCCGGTATGTGGCGACGAGGGGCTTTACACAGTAACTTCATTGCAGTGTTAATGTAAGCCGACTTGTGACACTAATAATTATTATTATTCCAGTCGGGCTGACTGTGGCAGTTTGATAGTCAGTTGGAGATGCATGGTTCTGTAGGATAGATCATAGATCATAGAATTTACAGTGCAGAAGGAAGCCATTCGGCCCATCGAGTCTGCACTGGCCCTTGGAAAGAACACCCCACTTAAGCCTACATTTCCACCCTATCCCCGTAACCCAGTAACCCAACTAACCTAAGGGCAATTTAGCATGGCCAATCCACCTAACCCTGCACATCTTTGGACTGTGGGAGGAAACCGGAGCACCCGGAGGAAACCCACACACACACGGGAAGAATGTGCAGACTCCGCACAGACAGTGACCCAAGCCGGGAATCGAACCTGGGACCCTGACGCTGTGAAGCAACTGTGCTAACCACGATGCTACAGCTGAAGAAGCTATTCTATTTCCGTTTGATTGTAACTTCTCCTGAGCCTTGCTACCAGCAACAGGGAGTGAGAGAGATGAAGAGACTCAGTCAGGGGTGACTGATTTCGCTTCTTGCTGACACCAACACCCAGATCAGGTCATCAGCTAGCTTTAAACCCATTTCCCTGTGAATTCCTGGAAGGGACATCCATGCTCCTTCACCTCTGACCATTTTACGCATTCTGAGATACAAATCAACAGGAGATGCATTTTCGGGATGATTACTGAAGCAATCTTTTATCTCCACAATGACAGGAGATTAAAGTCCAGTCTTTTGCATCTTTCCTATCTCCCTTTCAATTGTCTCTGTTTGACACATTTCAGGTGCGATAGTCCATGTCCTCTCAGGACAAGTCGATCAAGTATCAAAGGAATTTTGTGACTTAATACAATTTTGGAGGAAAGGAAGAATGAGAGCATGCAAAAGTTACTGAAGGTGTAGACAAACAGGGAAATGAAAGGATTGAAATGCAGAATTCTTTGAAAGTGAAAATAGAGACCTCGGCCCATCTTGAGAGACAATGGACGGTGCGTATGTCACTTCTTTATTGAACAACGTATGTTGTGGCTATAGAGGGTGATTCGTGAGTGACAGTCCATTCCACAGCCGACACTGATGAATCGTGTTTTCCTGAGGTCGACTGGTGACCTTTCCTGACATTGGCCTTTCCTCTCCTATAGCTGGTTCTAGAATTCTGCTTTTTCCATGCCCTTCCTGACTACTTTTGTACTCCAACACTCTGGTTGGAAGTGAGGACTTTCCATGCATCGGCGGCATGGTGGCACAGTGGCTAGCACTGCTGCCTCACGGCGCCGGGGACCCGGGTTCGATCCTGGCCCCGATTCACTGTCCTTGTGGAGTTTGTACATTCTCCCCGTGTCTGTGTGAGTCTCACCACCACAACCCAAAAAGATGTGCAGGGTAGGTGGATTGGCTATGCTAAATTGCCCCCTAATTGGAAAAAAAAGAATTGGGTACTCTAAATATTTTTAAAAAGGACTTCCGATGCATCAGCTCAGAACTCATTCAACTTGACGTCTCACTTGCAGACTTCCTTGTATCACAGACATAGGCAACATGTTGATCCCGGACCATCAGCAAGTTCACCACAAAGCATGCCTTGGGTATGCAGCCCTGATCCATTCAGCTTACATGACCTTAAAGCATACAAAAGACTAACAACATTTCTGGCCTTTATAAAGAGGGACAAAGAATGCAAGATGAAAGAAATAACAATTAATTTGGAAAACAAAAACCATTCAGTTGGGAAGTTAGTGAAGGGGGGGGGGTCAATATTTTAATAATAATAATCTTTATTGTCACAAGTAGGCTTACATTAACACTGCAATGAAGTTACTGTGAAAAGCCCCTAGTCACCACATTCCAGAGCCTGTGCGGTTACACAGAGAGAGAATTCAGAATGTCCAATTCACCTAACATTCCATAGAATCCCTACAGTGCGGAAGGAGGCCATTCAGCCCATCAAGTCTGCACTGACCCTCTCAAAGAACACCCTACCTAGGCCCACTCCCCCTACCTTATCCCTGTAACCCCATCTAAACTTTGGTCACTAAGGGGCAAATTAGCATGGCCAATCCACCTAACCTGCACATCTTTAGACTGTTGGAGAAAACCGGAGCACCCGGAGGAAACCCACCCAGACACGGGGAGAATCTGCAAACTCCACACTGACAGTGACCCAAGGCCAGAATCGAATCAGGGTCCCTAGCACTGTAAGGCAGCCAAGCTAAACACTGTGCCACCATGCCGCCACTTGGGAGAGGGATTCAGAGACATTTCATGAACGGAGCATTGTTGGGGCATGGAATAATTTGACCCAGAGGTGGAGTATTTCTACTTATAAGGGAAAATGGATAAACATTTGAAGGCCGGGAAGATATAGGGATATGAAGAGAGAATGCGTCCATGTAATTCGTTTTGGACTGCTTTAGTAAAGAGCTAACATGGATATGATGGACCAAATGATCTCCTTCCATAATGTGGACCTCTATAACATGATACATCCTTGACAAGTACATCCTTGTACTTGTAGAATTTCCATTGTTTGGAAATAAAATAGTAAGTGGAGTAAGAATCAAAGAGTTTATTTCATTAAAGAAAAATTGAGAGTCATATATTTAGGATTTTACTAAAGAGTATAATGTAATGATTTGATTTGTATGACTGGCCTCAACTTTCAAATCTGTTTCTGTTGGCTTTTGTACTAACGTGCAAAAGTTGGAGGTTAACCCTGAAAAGTGTGAGGTTGTCCATTTTGGAAGGACAAATATGAATGCGGAATACAGGGTTAACGGTAGAGTTCTTGGCAATGTGGAGGAGCAGAGAGATCTTGGGGTCTATGTTCATACATCTTTGAAAGTTGCCACTCAAGTGGATAGAGCTGTGAAGGAGGCCTATGGTGTGCTCGCGTTCATTAACAGAGGGATTGAATTTAAGAGCCGTGAGGTGATGATGCAGCTGTACAAAACTTTGGTAAGGCCACATTTGGAGTACTGTGTACAGTTCTGGTCGCCTCATTTTAGGAAGGATGTGGAAGCTCTGGAAAAGGTGCAAAGAAGATTTACCAGGATGTTGCCTGGAATGGAGAGTAGGTCTTACGAGGAAAGGTTGAGGGTGCTAGGCCTTTTCTCATTAGAGCGGAGAAGGATGAGGGGCGACTTGATAGAGGTTTATAAGATGATCAGGGGAATAGATAGAGTAGACAGTCAGAGACTTTTTCCCCGGGTGGAACACACCATTACAAGGGGACATAAATTTAAGGTGAATGGTGGAAGATATAGGAGGGATATCAGAGGTAGGTTCTTTACCCAGAGAGTAGTGGGGGCATGGAATGCACTGCCTGTGGAAGTAGTTGAGTCGGAAACATTAGGGACCTTCAAGCAGCTATTGGATAGGTACATGGATTACGGTAAAATGATATAGTGTAGATTTATTTGTTCTTAAGGGCAGCACGGTAGCATTGTGCATAGCACAATTGCTTCACAGCTCCATGGTCCCAGGTTCGATTCCGGATTGGGTCATTGTCTGTGCGGAGTCTGCACGTCCTTCCCGTGTCTGCGTGGGTTTCCTCCGGGTGCTCCGGTTTCCTCCCACAGTCCAAAGATGTGCGGGTTAGGTGAATTGGCCAATGATAAATTGCCCTTAATGTCCAAATTGCCCTTGGTGTTGGGTGGAGGTGTTGAGTTTGGGTAGGGTGCTCTTTCCAAGAGCCGGTGCAGACTCAAAGGGCCAAATGGCCTCCTTCTGCACTGTAAATTCAATGATAATCTATGATTAATCTAGGACAAAGGTTCGGCACAACATCGTGGGCCGAAGGGCCTGTTCTGTGCTGTATTTTCTATGTTCTATGTTCTATGCTTTGTTATCGAACAGTAAACTGGCAAGAGAGCCAACACTGTCCACACTGCTCAACATCCATAGGGAAATATGAAGAGTGAGATTAACAAACATTAAGAATACAATCAATTGTAAACCACAGACTGGTGGAAGTCAGTCAGGTCCACTTCAGAGCATAATGTTCAGCTGTGTGAATGCCTGCTCCTCCAAGTCATATATTTAAAATGATTAAAACAAAAAAGAGTGGCTAGGGTAAATATTGGTCCTTTAGCGGATGGGAAGGGAGATTTAATAATGGGAGATGAGGAAATGGCTGAGGAACTGAACAGGTTTTTTGGGTCAGTCTTCACAGTGGAAGACACAAATAACATGCCAGTGACTGATAGAAATGAGGCTATGACAGGTGAGGACCTTGAGATGATTTTTATCACTAAGGAAGTAGTGATGGGCAAGTTAATGGGGCTAAAGGTAGACAAGTCTCCTGGCCCTGATGGAATGCATCCCAGAGTGCTAAAAGAGATGGCTAGGGAAATTGCAAATGCACTAGTGATAATTGACCAAAATTCACTGGACTCTGGGGTGGTCCCGGCGGATTGGAAATTAGCAAACGTGACACCACTGGTTAAAAAAGGAGGTAGGCAGAAAGCGGGTAATTATAGGCCAGTGAGCTTAACTTCGGTAGTCGGGAAGATGCTGGAATCTAGCATCAAGGAAGAAATAGCGAGGCATCTGGATGGAAATTGTCCCATTGGGCAGATGCAGCATGGATTCATAAAGGGCAGGTTGTGCCTAACTAATTTAGTGGAATTTTTTGAGGACATTACCAGAGCGGTAGATAACAGGGAGCCAATGGATGTGGTATATCTGGATTTCCAGAAAGCCTTTGACAAGGTGCCAAACAAAAGGTTGCTACATAAGATAAAGATGCATGGCATTAAGGGGAAAGTAGTAGCATGGATAGAGGATTGGTTAATTAATAGAAAGCAAAAAGTGGGGATTAATGGGTGTTTCTCTGGTTGGCAATCAGTAGCCAGTGGTGTCCCTCAGGGATCAGTGTTGGGCCCACAATTGTTCACAATTTACATCGATGATTTGGAGTTGGGGGCCAAGGGCAATGTGTCCAAGTTTGCAGACGACACTAAGATAAGTGGTAAAGCAAAAAGCACAGAGGATACCGGAAGTCTGCAGAGGGATTTGGATAGGTTAAGTGAATGGGCTAGGGTCTGGCAGATGGAATACAATGTTGAAAAATGTGAGGTTATCCATTTTGGTAGGAACAACAGCAAAAGGGATTATTATTTAAATGATAAAATATTAAAACATGCTGCTGTGCAGAGAGACCTGGGTGTGCTGGTGCATGAGTCGCAAAAAGTTGGTTTACAGGTGCAACAGGTGATTAAGAAGGCAAATGGAATTTTGTCCTTCATTGCTAGAGGGATGGAGTTTAAGACTTAGGGAGGTTATGCTGCAATTGTATAAGGTGTTAGTGAAGCCACACCTGGAGTATTGTGTTCAGTTTTGGTCTCCTTACCTGATAAAGGACGTACTGGCGCTGGAGGGTGTGCAGAGGAGATTCACTAGATTAATCCCAGAGCTGAAGGGGTTGGATTATGAGGAGATGTTGAGTAGACTGGGACTGTACTCGTTGGAATTTAGAAGGATGAGGGGGGATCTTATAGAAACATGTAAAATTATGAAGGGAATAGATAGGATAGATGCGGGCAGGTTGTTTCCACTGGCAGGTGAAAGCAGAACTAGGGGGCATAGCCTCAAAATAAGGGGAAGTAGATTTAGGACTGAGTTTAGGAGGAACTTCTTCACCCAAAGGGTTGTGAATGTATGGGATTCCTTGCCCAGTGAAGCAGTTGAGGCTCCTTCGTTAAATGTTTTTAAGATAAAGATAGATAGTTTTTTGAAGAATAAAGGGATTAAGGGTTATGGTGTTTGGGCCGGAAAGTGTAGCTTGATTTGTTATGTTGTAGGTGTAACATAAGCGGCTTCCTTTTGGTGCACTTGACAAAGGAAGGTTCAGACGTGGAGATAACTTCAACATGTTTATTAAACTATTTACACTTCTATTACTCGGGTTCGACACCACTGCTAATCCTACTATAGCTACCCAGACTGACTAACCAGCTGCTGCAATCCACGTGGTGGGTGTAATATTGAATCAACCCTGTGTCTGTTCTCACTGACTGTCTCCACTGGAAAGAGGCAGATCATGTGTGTGGTGTCCTTTATATATGGGTTGGTGTAATGCCCCCCTGTGGTCGTGTCACCTCCGTGTGCATCGTGAATGTCTATTGGTCGTGTCTATCTAACTGATCTATTGGTTGAGTGTGTGTGTGTGATGTCACTGGTGCTCCCTCTAGTGTCTAGCTAGCCTACATGCATTTACATTGATGCACAACATCACAGAGCTGAGTCCACAAAAGATCAGCCATGATCTCATTGAATGGCGGAGCAGGCTCGAGGGGCTAGATGGCCTACTCCTGCTCCTAGTTCTTATGATTACAGTCTCTAGAGACTTTTACTTTCAGTTGGCGAAAATTAACTTTTTTGATGGGATCAGAAGACTGATAAACTAAAACAAAATGCTCTTTTCAAGAATAGTGGTAGAGTTCTTGTGTATTTACATGGTTTTTCTATTCTAATAGAGGTAGATATGGCTAAACAGTTGTCCACTATCATCCTCAAGATAATTTTTAACCTCAAGTGCCTTCAGGATTTAAAAACAGAAAATGTCTTCCTGTGATTATAAGCTATATTCCTGTTTTGAGATTATTATGGTTGCAGGTCATAAATGGTTTTCGGAGTTAGAAAAGATTTCAGTTTTCTGAATAACATGATATTTATGGTTAGTTTCCTAATGAATGGAATGAACATTGTACCAGGAGTCCAGGTAACTCTTCTAATTTTCATGTTTTCCAAACCTACGATACTTCCAGGGTAAATTATTTTGGTTTGCAAGACAGAAATATTGTAGGTTGCAATGAGACATCTAATAATGTCTGAAATAAAGTGTCAAGAGTCAAAATATTCTAGATGCAGGCACATCCCTAGACACCTTCACCAACCCCCCACTAAGAAAATGAGTTGCGTACCTCAGCATTCAAGTTTTCATCAAAAAGAATTCTAACACCCATGGTTTCCATAAACTGGACTTCAGTTAGCTTTTTCCTCTGCAATGAAAAAACAGTTGAATGTTGAATACAACTCCATCTTATGCTATAACATCTCACTGGACTTTATCCCTTCAAAGGCTGCACAAATATTTAAGGTTGGTTCAGAGATCATTTTCTCAGTACAGTCAGCTCCTACCAGTTTTCCCAAGCTGATAAAAATGGATCCCAGGCAACAAAGCAACATAGAGGCATCCTTGAGACGTCAGTCTATTAAAAAAAACGTGCTGGCCAAATTACTTTTCTTGTTTACGATAAATCACATGTGCCAGAACATTATTGTGTCACTCAAGAGCAGATGGTAGGGCGGCACGGTGGCACAGTAGTTTGCATTGCTGCCTCACAGTGCCAGGGACCTCATTGAATTCCACCCTTGGATCACTGTCTGTGTGGAGTTTGTGTGTTCGCCCCATGTCTGGGTTTCCTTTGGGTGCTCTGGCTACCTCCCACAGTCCAAAGGTGTGTGGGCTAGATGGATTGGCCATGGTAAATTCACCCTTGATGTCCAGTGATGTGCAGGTTAGGTTATGGGGTTATGGGGGTAGAGCGGGATGGATGGGGAGAGTGGACATGGGTAGAGCGTTCTTTCAAAGGGTCAGTGCAGACTCGATGGGCCGAATGGCCTCCTTCTGCACTGTAGTGCTTCTATGATTATGATAAGAAAGGGATCCAGCAGTTGGAACATTCCACCACCCCAGTTACAAAGACTCTGATACTCACCCTGGATTGAGACGGAGGTGGGGGGGGGGGGGGGGGAAGGTGGGGGAGCATGGTAACACAGTGGTTAGCACTGTGGCTTCACTGCGAATTCCCCGCTGGATCACTGTCTGTGTGGAGTCTGCACGTTCTTCCCGTCTCTGCATGGATTTCCTCCGGGTGCTCCGGTTTCCTCCCACAGTCCAAAGATGTGCAGTGTTGATGTAAGCCTACTTGTGACAATAAATATTATTATTATTTTCTTAGTTCCTCAGCATCCTTGTGAGGATGGGAGTTTTAATCCCTCCGTTGCCATCATGGGGAATTCTGCTTCAGACACCAGGGGCTGGATTCTCCGAAAATGGGGCTATGTCCCCACGCCGACGTAAAAACGCAGGCGTTGCACTCCCGAGTTTCCTAGAAAAAAAACAACCCGATTCACTTACCTTCAGGGGGCTAGCAGGGCCCTGGGGTGCTTCACGCAGCTTTGGATGCGGATGCGGGCCCTCGCACTTCCAGTTCCGAATCCGTGCATGCACATGGCGACAGCCTCCAGCGGCCACGCCAAGCGCCATGGCGGACTCAGACCGCGGACCAACACCAACAAACTAGGCCTCCCGATCGGCCACGCGCCCGTGGATCCTTCCATCCTGATCGCTGCCCCGGCTGCCCTTAAGCCCCCCCCACGGTGCCCGATCCCCCTGCCCCCCACCAGAGCGGCCGTGCACTGAGTCTGCAGCCGCCAGGCGAGATTCCCAACGGGCCATATGTGGTTAGAACCACACTGTCGGGAACTCGGCCTGCTGGGAGCGGAGTATCGCTGGGCGGGCTGACATAATATCCACTCATGTATATAATGAGATGCTGACAGGCAGTGATTGACATATAGGATGACCAGTAAGCATACAACACAGCACAGCCAATCACCAGATAGGACACCACCACTATAAAGTCGGAGGGCACTAGGTTCCCCGCTCTCTCAGGACCCAGCCACTGAGACAGTCAGAGTCCACGAGCTAGCAAGCACAAACATCATGCGGTAGCTAGTAAGTCTGGTCAGGCTACTACAAGGTCACTAGTCAGATCAGTATAGTGTCGATCCACAGCTGAATATGTACAGCAGTTCATCTAGTTGAATAAAACAGTGTTGGATCGTCTCCTGTGTTAGACGTCTGTCTCTAACTTCCCTGCATCGAGTGCAGTCCACATCGAACCAACCTGCCTAACACATCACGGGCCTCGGGCAATGGTCCCCCAGCCGCGTGTCATAATTTGCGGACTTGCGGTTATTCGGGGCCCGGAGAATCGCCGGAGTGGCACGGGGCCCGATTCTGTAGTAAACTTGAATTCTCCGCCCCCACACCAAACGTGATTTCGGAGCAGGGCTGCGGAGAATCCAGCCCCATGTCTGCAGTGTGTTAACAGCAAATCTTTATTAGCAATTTTACACATGAAGGCTCCGCCTTCTCAACCTTGCCCCTCAACTGAGCTGTGGTTGTATCAGGTTACATCACCACAAGTCAGCTCTCCCCCTCATAGGGCAAAGCAGCCTCTGGTCATCTGGGACTGTGATGCCTTTACCTTTATTAACAACTCATAACTATCTGCATATTCGCAGTAGAAAATAAATCTACGACTTCATTACATGCTAGACCTTAACCCAATTGTGTCAGTTATCAGACTGAACCTCACTCTGGGTCAGGTGTCTTCTTATGTCACTGTGTGGGCAGTTCCACAATAACCCTTTATGTACCAGACCCTTCTACTATAATCACAGGGAGGGGGAGAGTCAGAGATCTTGGAGATAAGCAGCCAGAGATCACTGAAATGGGAGAGAGTTTGAGATCAAGTGATCATGGGGAGCAGGAAAGTCAGAGGTCTTAGGGAGGGGAAGAGGCAGAAATCATGGCAGTGGGAAAGAGACAGAGGTCATGGGAATGGGGAGAGTCAGAAACGGCCAGTCAGTAATTATGGTGGACATGGAGGTGGAGATTGTGGGACGGGGAAGTGAGAGATTGCTGAGGAGAGGAAAAGCTGTGAAGGGTCAGAGGTTGTGATGTGGAGTGTCAGAAGTCACAAGAGGGGTGGGGCGGATATCATGAGGTAGAGCTTCTTTGGCCTGTAACCTAATGGATCCAGCCCTTCTGGAGGTAAAAGGAAGCTACGGCACTATATGCTTGGAATTAGTTGTTCAATTGATGGATTGCGCTCCAGTCTTATTTCTCTTTCTCCTTTTCCTATCTGCTTCAACATTATTCTTTTTATAAATAAATTTAGAGTACCCAATTTTTAATTTTTCACATTAAGGGACAATTTAGCATGGCCAATCCACCTAGCCTGCACATCTTTTGTGTTGTGGGGGCGAAACCCATACAAACACAGGGAGAATGTTGAAACTCCACACGGACAGAGCCGGGATCGAACCTCGGCGTTGTGAGGCAGCAATGCTAACCACTCTGCCACCGTGCTGCCCCTCTTTAACATTATTCTATTTCAGATAGCTAACCCATTTTTTGAAATGATATCATGGTCACTCCTAAATGGCCACTTGTGATAACATTTCTGGGCAGCTTCCATTCAGTTCCATTGGTTCTATCCATGCAATTTGCCCGAAACTGACAAAGCCAGAGCGGAAGATCGCTGAACGTGAAGTACAAATTTTGTTCAGTTAAAATTAAGTTTCAATGATCTCTTGTACTTGTGTGAAAGCTTTGCACAGATTACAAAACAGGCCATACCTCAAGGTGCAATTGTTCACCACTGGGGATCAATTTTACTCTTAAATGCCTGGAGTTAAAAATGAGCAGCTGATCTTATTTCCCGCTCTGATCCCAGGCCGGGAATTAACTGGTCACAGCATATTCCCAGCAGAAATCCACTTTAAATTCCACCACTAGCTGTATGAAAAAATTGAATGATCAATGTACGGACCCTGTCCCACTGGGACAAATAATTACCCAAATCAATAAGAACATAAGAACATAAGAACTAGGAGCAGGAGTAGGCCATCTGGCCCCTCAAGCCTGCTCCACCATTCAATATAAATAAATGAGGTATATTCTACATCAAAAGTGAGAAAAATTCAACTCTAGCAAATGATAGAAGGTACCAAACTGTGCTAAACATTCACCTGCCCTACCCAGAGCAGATAGCTTGGGATTGGTGCCCCTCCTTTCTGGATTGAAGTTTTAATACATGAACTTGGATATTGCAACTTCTAAACATTCATGGGCTGGATTATCCGGTCCTCCAGCCACATGTTTTTTGGCGGTGCAGCATTCGCTAGCAGCAGGATTCTATATTCCCACCACTTGTCAATGGAATTTCCCAATGAAATCACCCCACACTGCCCGGAAACCCACTGATGGGGGTGTGCTGCCAGTGAATCCCGAGAATTTCGGTTATTTTGTTTTAAATGTCCTTGCACATAGAAGCTTGAGGACCAACTGCCCCTACCGCCCTTCCTTTCAAGTCTTGGGAAATGCTTCTGAGGCTAAGTAACACGTTAAGCTGTCTACATACAGCAAATAATTTACCAACCCTTCCACGTTGTTCTTGCAACAAGGGCAAAGCCTAACTTCATGTGGAATTTCCTGAGCTTTCTTTGTTGAAGTTGTAGAATCTGCCAAAGAATGCGCACGACGATGACCTGCAGTGGTCGTGCTGTAAAACATGCCGCCACCGTGTGCGGAGCAAATATTTCCCCCCCCCCCCCCCCAGCTGCTCCTGGCCACCCCCCACCAGTCCCCCCAGCCGTCACGAAAGCCCCCCCCCCACCGGCCACCAGCATGGCTACCGGCCAACTGTGGTGGCGCTGGACACATTCCGCTTCCTCCACGCCGGGTTCACGACCGCTGAGACCACAAGTTCCCCATGCGGTCGGGAACTCGGCCCATCGTGAGAGGAACAGCAGGGGTGGGGCACCCGATGACGCGCCAACACCATTCCAATGCCATGCACCGCGCGATGCGATGACGCCATTTCGGAGGGGGCGGTGAACAGAAAACCGGTGTCAAACCGGCGCGCCCCCTATTTGGGCGTCGGAAGGGATTCTCCGCCCGAACGGCAATTACGATATCGGTGTAGGGTAATGGAGAATCCAGCTCTGGGTTTATTTTGGTGTACAATAACCTCCATTCCCCCCTTCCCTGCACCCAGGTCGGGGTTTATATACTGGTAACGTTTCACCTGGTTAAGGGGGAAACCCCACCTCCCGTTACCAGGAAAGTTTATATTTTGTGGAGGTCATGGGGAATCTGCTAGTCCATATACTGTGACACAGGGGTTATAACAGAGGTAAAGCCAAGTGTCCTACATACAGTCAGATACCTTTCCAGGGAACACCAACATCTGGAATTTCCCCTCCAAGTCACTCATCATCCTAACTTGGAAATATATCGCCGTTCCTTCACTGTCGCCTGGTCAAAATCCTGGAATTCCTTCCCTAACCACATTGTGTGTGTACCTACACCACAGAGACTACAGCAGTTTGAGAAGGCTGCTCACAAGGGCAATTAGGGATGGCCAATAAATGCTGGCCGAGCCAGCGAAGCGCACGTCCCATAAATGAATTAAGAAATGGCCTCGGCCCATTATAATTGTGGATATTTTTGCCTCTCTGCAATATTATTATGCTCCCAATGTACCTTCGGTTGTTGAGACATGTCTGCATTTTTCTGTACTCTTGGTTTATCAATGATCTTTCCCAGGGCAGCATCCAAAAGGCAATTCCTGATATGGTGCAGCCAAGGCAATCTTAACCAATTGCTTTCTGAGTTGGTCAATTAAAAATTGTTCACATGGGTAATCTTTCGTCAGCCGTTTTTGGATGTTTCGGTGGCGACAATACCAGGGAGTGAGACTAGTTCCAGCTCTCACACACGGACAGCTGGCACACAGCTTGGGAGACAATCCTTCATGAAGAAAAACGTTCTGCTCTCTTTCCAAAAATTGCTGCACATCCCAAATCTCCGCTTCACAGACTAATAAAGAGATTGCCACTGCTTCATGGCTAAAATGCTATTCTGAAAAGAATTTGTACTTGGTAAAATAAAACTGAGGCAAATGAGTGATTCACTCAGCATGTTGCATGTCAGTGTTGGATACCCTATTTATATTTGTATAATGCATTATATATTGTTTGAATCATATATTACAAGTGTGCCTTCTGTTGCCTTGCTCATGATAATCCACAAGATGGCTTTCTTCGTGTTATTCGTGTTACTGGTTATTTTTGACTCAATTTTAAGTTTCACTTGTCTCTCTGACCTCTTTTGCTGCTGCCTCAGCCTTCTTTTGTTTCATTCCCTGTCCATGATCCTTTATTACCCCCCCCTCCCACTCTCATTTCATTTTGCCCTCTGTCTTCTGTTACTGGACAGTGAGAATATCTGGGAAAACAATCATAAATGGATGGTCTCATTGTGGAGCAAAAAGGAATCAGGGGCGAAATTCTCTGGAAACGGCGCGATGTCCGCCGACCGGCGCCCAAAACGGCGCAAATCAGTCGGGCATCGCGCCGCCCCAAAGGTGCGGAATCCTCCGCATCTTTGGGGGCCGAGCCCCAACCTTAAGGGGCTAGGCCCGCGGCGGCCGAATTTCCGCCCCGCCAACTGGCGGAAAAGGCCTTTGGTGCCCCGCCAGCTGGCGCGGAAATGACATCTCCGGGCGGCGCATGCGTGGGAGCGTGGGATGCGTGATGGCATTCCCGTGCATGCGCAGTGGAGGGGGGTCTCTTCCGCCTCTGCCATGGTGGAGACCGTGGCAAAGGCGGAAGGGAAGGAGTGCCCCCACGGCACAGGCCCGCCCGCGGATCAGTGGGCCCCGATCGCGGGCCAGGTCACCGTGGGGGCACCCCCCCCCCCAGGACCCCGGAGCTCGCCCGCGCCATCTTGTCCCGCCGGTAAGGTAGGTGGTTTAATCTACGCCGGCGGTACAGGCATTTTAGCGGCGGGAGAATCGCGGGGGGGGGCCGCCAACCGGCGCGACGCGAATCCCGCCCCCGCCGAATCTCCGGTGGTGGAGAATTCGGCAGCCGGCGGGGGCGGGATTCACGCCAGCCCCCGGCGATTCTCCGACCCGGCGGGGGGTCGGAGAATCTCGCCCCAGGTTTGTAAAGCTGGTGACAGCGCAACCTAGCTTTGGGAGGGCTGAAATGCTAGCATAATTGTGAGATTACATAAATTCCTCGACCAATCAGAGTGGATGGGTGGGATGGTACTCTGGATCTTTCAAAAAAAGGATTTCGAATTTCAAGAGCCGGCTGTATAGGTTACAACACAACATAGAATATTGACACTAACCACAGGAATGGACAGGAGGCCTGGGAGACCTTGCAGAAAAATTGGGTTTGGCGAGAGGTAAAGCAGGAAGGGCTATATTAACGAGCACTAGCCTTTCTTGTTCAGCTGGTCCACTGGGGGGTGGTATTGTTTCAGGTTGCTGCAGATGTTAGTAACAACGTGTTATAAAAAAGCGGAGTCTCCTGAGGCACTGGTATTCTTGCTTGTCGAGAGGGTGGACCCTTTGTCTGTAGACTCTGTGTTGGGAGTTGGACCTCCTTCCAACTGGATCTTGGTATCCAAACCCTCTCCCTGTACCCCGCGGGGCATGTGGATGAGGAGAAGGCCGATGGTGCTGCTTTTGATGTTGCAGCTCCGATTGCCCCTCTGCAGAAGTGCAAGGTAGAGATGCCCTTGCTCCCTTGCTGTGGTGAAGAAAGGCAGCAGGGAAAGGCAGCTGAAGGTGAGAGAAAAGCAAAACGAGTGAAGTGACCAACAAGAAGTTGGCAATAACCTGCCAACCACTGAAAACAGTCTCTGAGAAGAAGTCCTGTGAACAATAGCTTTTCAGCCTGGCCATGGCTGGATCTCTTCAGTTTAGCTGATCAAAGCCTTCCCAGCTTGTCAGTTTCACTGAAGGTCCAATTGCCACTGCGCCCGGTGATCCTGACGGGTTGCTGACAGCTCAGGAAACTCCTGTCTAGCTGTTAAAGCCAAAATCCTTGGTTAAAGCAGTGCTTATATTAGAATATTTACATGACTGACTGTACACCAGCAAAGGGAACCACTCTCCCCTTCAAACCTGTCGGAATGCAATCCAGAAGCAGGTGGGATGATGTTGGGATCCCGGCCCGATATCACTTTTTGGGGTTGTAACTCCCCGCATGAACCCAAACAGCCCTCCACTTTGCTTGTCAAGATTCCCTCCAATATGTCTACACGAGAGAGATCACACAACCTGACCTTCCTTTAAATACAGGGAGTGCACATACACATAAACCGCAGTTTCCAAGAAATTGTGTTACGTATCTGCACTGGATGTGAATTTGATTGACAAATAAAACAATGGGGGAGAGCAGAGGGTCAAGAGTTCAGGATAAAAAAATTATGCTTGCCATTTGATTATAGTTGAGGCCACAGAACACAGAACATAGAAAAATACAGCATAGAACAGGCCCTTCGGCCCACGATGTTGTGCCGAACCTTTGTCCTAGATTAATCATAGATTATCATAGAATTTACAGTGCAGAAGGAGGCCATTCGGCCCATTGAGTCTGCACCGGCTCTTGGAAAGAGCACCCCATCCAAGGTCAACACCTCCACCCAACACTAAGGGCAATTTTGGACACTAAGGGCAATTTAGAATGGCCAATCCACCTAACCTGCACATCTTTGGACTGTGGGAGGAAACCGGAGCACCCGGAGGAAACCCACGCACACACGGGGAGGATGTGCAGACTCCGCACAGACAGTGACCCAAGCCGGAATCGAAATTGGGACCTGGAGCTGTGAAGCAATTGTGCTATCCACAATGCTACCGTGCTGCCCTTAAGAACAAATTAATCTACACTACATCATTCTACCGTAATCCATGTACCTATCCAATAGCTGCTTGAAGGTCCCTAATGTTTCCGACTCAACTACTTCCACAGGCAGTGCATTCCATGCCCCCACTACTCTCTGGGTAAAGAACCTACCTCTGACATCCCCCCTATATCTTCCACCATTCACCTTAAATTTATGTCCCCTTGTAATGGTTTGTTCCACCCGGGGAAAAAGTCTCTGACTGTCTACTCTATCTATTCCCCTGATCATCTTATAAACCTCTATCAAGTCACCCCTCATCCTTCTCCTTTCTAATGAGAAAAGGCCTAGCACTCTCAACCTTTCCTCGTAAGACCTACTCTCCATTCCAGGCAACATCCTGGTAAATCTCCTTTGCACCTTTTCCAAAGCTTCCACATCCTTTCTAAAATGAGGCGACCAGAACTGTACACAGTACTCCAAATGTGGCCTTACCAAAGTTTTGTGCAGCTGCATCATCACCTCACGGCTCTTAAATTCAATCCCTCTGTTAATGAACACTAGCACACCATAGGCCTTCTTCACAGCTCTATCCACTTGAGTGGCAACTTTCAAAGATGTATGAACATAGACACCAAGATCTCTCTGCTCCTCCACATTGCCAAGAACTCTACCGTTAACCCTGTATTCCGCATTCATATTTGTCCTTCCAAAATGGACAACCTCACACTTTTCAGGGTTAAACTCCATCTGCCACTTCTCAGCCCAGCTCTGCATCCTATCTATGTCTCTTTGCAGCCGATAACAGCCCTCCTCACTATCCACAACTCCACCAATCTTCGTATCATCTGCAAATTTACTGACACACCCTTCAACTCCCTCATCCAAGTCATTAATGAAAATCACAAACAGCAGAGGACCCAGAACTGATCCCTGCGGTACACCACTGGTAACTGGGCTCCAGGCTGAATATTTGCCATCCACCACCACTCTCTGACTTCTATCGGTTAGCCAGTTCATTACCCAACTGGCCAAATTTCCCACTATCCCATGCCTCCTTACTTTCTGCATAAGCCTACAATGGGGAAACTTATCAAATGACTTACTAAAATCCATGTACACTACATCCACTGCTTTACCTTCATCCACATGCTTGGTCACCTCCTCAAAGAATTCAATAAGACTTGTAAGGCAAGACCTACCCCTCACAAATCCGTGCTGACTATCCCTAATCAAGCAGTATCTTTCCAGATGCTCAGAAATCCTATCCTTCAGTACCCTTTCCATGACTTTGCCTACCACCGAAGTAAGACTAACTGGCCTGTAATTCCCAGGGTTATCCCTAGTCCCTTTTTTGAACAGGGGCACGACATTCGCCACTCTCCAATCCCCTGGTACCACCCCCGTTGACAGTGAGGACGAAAAGATCATTGCCAACGGCTCTGCAATTTCATCTCTTGCTTCCCATAGAATCCTTGGATATATCCCGTCAGGCCCGGGGGCCTTGTCTATCCTCAAGTTTTTCAAAATGCCCAACACATCTTCCTTCCTGACAAGTATTTCCTCGAGCTTACCAGTCTGTTTCACACTGTCCTCTCCAACAATATGGCCCCTCTCATTTGTAAATACAGAAGAAAAGTACTCGTTCAAGACCTCTCCTATCTCTTCAGACTCAATACACAATCTCCCGCTACTGTCCTTGATCGGACCTACCCTCGCTCTAGTCATTCTCATATTTCTCACATATGTGTAAAAGGCCATGGGGTTTTCCTTGATCCTACCCGCCAAAGATTGTTCATGCCCTCTCTTAGCTCTCCTAATCCCTTTCTTCAGTTCCCTCCTGGCTATCTTGTACCCCTCCAGCGCCCTGTCTGAACCTTGTTTCCTCAGCCTTACATAAGTCTCCTTTTTCCTCTTAACAAGACATTCAACCTCTCTTGTCAACCATGGTTCCCTCACTCGACCATCTCTTCCCTGTCTGACAGGGACATACATATCAAGGACACGTAGTACCTGTTCCTTGAACAAGTTCCACATTTCACTTGTGTCCTTCCCTGCCAGCCTATGTTCCCAACTTATGCACTTCAATTCTTGTCTGACAACATCGTATTTACCCTTCCCCGAATTGTAAACCTTGCCCTGTTGAACGCACCTATCCCTCTCCATTACTAAAATGAAGGTCACAGAATTGTGGTCACTATCTCTAAAATGCTCCCCCACTAACAAATCTATCACTTGCCCTGGTTCATTACCAAGTACCAAATCCAATATTGCCTCCCCTCTGGTCGGACAATCTACATACTGTGTTAGTAAAGCTTCCTGGACATACTGCACAAACATCACCCCTTCCAAACTATTTGATCTAAAGAGTTTCCACTCAATGTTTGGGAAGTTGAAGTCACCCATGACTACTACCCTGTGACTTCTGCACCTTTCCAAAATCTGTTTCCCAATCTGTTCCTCCACATCTCTGCTACTATTGGGGGGCCTATAGAAAACTCCCAACAAGGTGACTGCTCCTTTCCTATTTCTGACTTCAACCCATACTACCTCAGTAGGCAGATACTCCTCGAACTGCCTTTCTGCAGCTGCTATACTATCTCTAATTAACAATGCCACCCCCCACCTCTTTTACCACCCTCCCTAATCTTATTGAAACATCTATAACCAGGGACCTCCAACAACCATTTCTGCCCCTCTTCTATCCAAGTTTCCGTGATGGCTACCACATTGTAGTCCCAAGTACCGATCCATGCCTTAAGTTCACCCACATTATTCCTGATGCTTCTTGCGTTGAAGTATACACACTTCAACCCATCTCCGTGCCTGCAAGTACTCTCCTTTGTCAGTGTTCCCTTCCCCACTGCCTCACTACACGCTTTGGCGCCCTGAATATCGGCTACCTTAGTTGCTGGACTACAAATCCGGTTCCCATTCCCCTGCCAAATTAGTTTAAACCCTCTAGAAAACCTCCCTCCCAGGATATTGGTGCCCCTCTGGTTCAGATGCAACCCGTCCTGCTTGTACAGGTCCCACCTTCCCCAGAATGCGCTCCAATTATCCAAATACCTGAAGCCCTCCCTCCTACACCATTCCTGCAGCCACGTGTTCAGCTGAACTCTCTCCCTATTCCTAGCCTCGCTATCACGTGGCACTGGCAACAAACCAGAGATGACAACTCTGTCTGTCCTGGCTTATAACTTCCAGCCTAACTCCCTAAACTCGTTTATTACCTCCACACCCCTTTTCCTACCTACGTCGTTGGTACCAATGTGGACCCCGACTTTTGGCTGCTCCCCCTCCCCCTTAAGGATCCTGAAGACACGATCCGAGACATCCCTGGCCCTGGCACCCGGGAAGCAACATACCTTCCGGGAGTCACGCTCGCGACCACAGAATCTCCTCATCAAACATTTCAGCAAACGATGCTTTAATGCAGAAAAACTCCTTATTATTGCATATGTTGGGCGTAGCATTTAATCCCAGTACATCTCAGCACAGGAACTGAATCAACCTTTTTGACAAGCAGCTGGGTGAGCGGGAAGAACGGAATCACGAAGCATGGAGGTTTTGTTCAACGTTCTTTTGAAAGTTATATTTTAATTTTCTGCTTTCTTTTCTCTTGCTTCTTTCATATAACCATTGCGTCTTCAGTGAATAAGTTTAAAAAAAAAAGAATACTTCAATAATTTGCAGCACAGCAGTAACGAACACAAAGGTCAAGTCAAACAAACCCACTTGACCTCCTACATTTGCCTTTAAAGGCTGCTCAGTTTTCTAATACGAGAAACAAATTGTTCCCTGTACAGCTATGCAAACTTTCCAAATCTAGGAAGGTCACAAGCCCTTTCAAGGCCATTTAGCAAGGTCAGCTGGTAATGAGTTGCAACTACTTTACTTGCGATTTGCAGCTCAGAGGGATTAATTGTCCCTGCACTGTCTCATGTGCGATCTGAGGCTGAATTGTCAAAATGATCCATGGCTTTCATCCCTAGGCCCAAACTCTCATTATTAAGGTGCTGCCTAATCGATACAAGCATTTTTACATTTTTGCCCCAATAGTTTTATCAACCCTTATTATCTAATGACCAATATTTGACTATTAAAACCTTTCAGGGCACACAGCACCATTGACAATTTAAACACACAATATCATGCATTTTTAATAGGACTTGGTTACTGCTTAAATTACTTAATATGCAAAGAAACCTTTTTAAAAATCTATGCCGTATCTACAAGAATTTACGGGACCTCGAACTACAAAGGAAAAAATTCTCTCAAGCGTAAGAAATGTTATTACATACTTTTCATGTGGCATTTTGCACATTAAATATAGATTGTAAAAATGATTTGAATAAAATTGATATTCTTTTAGAGAAGCAACTGCGTGCTTAAACAAAATGAGTTATCAGATCAGTCATTGTGGGTTTACCGTCTTTTTTAAACACAGGATTATTTCACGTTAAAAACAATCACAGCGCAGCTTTTGCAATTACATCAAAACCAGTGGAAAATACGTCTTGTCTTTGAATAAACTCTCCTTGGAAATATCTTACAGAAGAAATGCTGCTCATCCTGATGCAAATAAGTCTGTCTGGTATATAAATGAATCTTTCCATATAGATACAAATCACTTTCTGACCAGGTCTGTCCTTCAGTACTCAGAATAAGCTATTATTTGGACCATCAGTTTCAAAATTCTGATAGGTTTGTACAAAACCTGGGACAAATGACTGAAGTGAGGATATTGCCAATGTATAGGATGATGGTAATTTAAACAAGGATGTGATGGCAATATTTGCTTGCCACCCAGGTTGTAATGTCGTAAAGTAGGTGAGGAGCATTTTACATCGGGCCAATTGTAAATTAATCAGGAGTTTAGTCCAAATCAGTCCATTCAATGAGAGGCCGAAGCACTTTATTGTGAATAATTCAACATCGATGGAAGTGGTGGCAAAAACATCTAAAGATCAAATAAAAACTAAATTCAAAAGTGCTCATATGTTGAGCAAGCAAAATCATGAATCAAACAATTTCTGACAAGCCAAACTGAACTTACAGGAAAATGTGGATTGTATTATCTCAAAGTGAACAAACTTTCCGAAAATCCCAAAAGACAGCATTCGGGGAAATAAAATAATGCTCATAAACAAAAAACGGGTAATAAAGAGCAGAATTCTAAAATATTACCCAGGTGCTCAAGGCAAAAAAAACTACATTTGTTTCTTTGAAGTCTGCCTGTTAACACTGCTCAGGCAAAAGACAAGGCTGAAGCATTTTCAACCATCTTCAGCCAGAGGTGTTTGTGAGGATGATTTATCTTGGCCTTCTCCCAAGTTCCCCTGTACTATAGGTTCTAGTCTACAGCTAATTTGATTTACTCCGCATCATAGAATCTCTTAAGTGCAGAAGCAGGCTATTCGTCCCATTGAGTCTTCACTGACCCCCTGAAAGAGAACCCTACCCAGGCCCATTCCCCTGCCATATCCCTGTCACCCAATAACCTCACCTAACCTGTCATGATATTCAGATAAACATCATGGTGCAAACATACATACACACTGATGGACAGATCAACGGACCAATCAATACACACACAACATCACAGCCAATCACAGGCAAGAGCATACACACTATAAAACGGGAACACAACACTTCCCGCTCATTCCAGCAGGAGACAGCTCAGGGCACAGAGCTCACAGCAAGCGGCTCAGACATTCACCATGTGCTGAGTGTTTCTCCAAGACAGTGTTAGGGCTAGGTCCACAGGTTAGAGGGTAATGAACGAACCACAGTAACCAGTTTACAGATGTTATTATTGTTAGTAATAAAACTGAGTTGTACCATCCGCAACCGTGTTGGTTTGTCTATGTAGCAGAGCACCCAACACGACATAGTACCAGGATTGGAACCCAGTAACTGTGAGACCTACCTACGCAGCTTAAGGAATCCGCCATCCTGCGCCATGGACACCACCAGCCCGCCGCAGCCGCTCCAAATCGCTGGAAACCTCGGTGTCAACTGGAAGTTGTTTGAACAGCGCTTCCAGATCTTCCTAGAAGCCACAGAAAGGGAGAATGCTTTGGACACCAGGAAAATCGCCCCCCTCCTCTCCACGGCAAGGCAACACGCCATCCACATCTACAACTCCCTGGTGTTCGTGGAAGGTGAGGACAAGGCGAAGTACAAGACGGTCCTTCTCAAACTCGAGCAACATTTCAGCGTCGCGGTAAATGAGAGTTTCAAGAGGTACCTCTTCCAGCACCGCCTGCAGGGTAAGGATGAGCCTTTTCGATCTCTCCTGACACACCTCCGTATCCTCGCGCAGTCCTGCGGTTACAAGGCCACCTCCGATTCCATGATTCTGGACCAGATTGTTTTTGGGGTCACCTCGGGCACCCTACGCCAGCAGCTCCTCAAAATTAAAAGCCTCACCTAGCCACTGCCATCTAAACCTGCGCCCTCCATGAAAACGCGACCAGCCGCTACTCCCAATTCCAGGCGGCCGAATCGGCATGGCAGGGGTCCTACGAGGCCGAGCCGGTCCAGGCGATCGAGTTCCTCCCGACCCGGACGAGGGCGGCCATTTTGCGCGCTTTCCGCGGCCTCCCGTGCTTGTACATGCCAAAAGAGACGTCGACGCAGAGAGACGTGACGCGCAGGCGCGCTCTATGCAGGACCAAACTGCGCATGCGCGATGGCGCAACGAACGCCATGACGTCACGACGTGCGGCAACTGTGGATCCGCACATTTAAAGCGGCAATGTCTAGCAAAGAACCGACAATGCCTCCGCTGTGGCAAGATGGGCCACTACGCTGCCTGCTGTCGAGTAGCTCAAACTGCCAACGCTCCCCAATTCCGACAGCCTCGCAGGGACGTGCGGACCATTCAGCCTCCGTACTCCGAGTCATACCTGGACGATATACAAACGGGTGATACAGACGACCGGGAAGCCTTCCGTGTTGCGGTCATTGACAGGAACCGGATGTCTCCAAGCAGGACCCACCAGCCGATGCCAGTGAACAGCGTCAATCCGGGTGATGAATGGTGTGCCACCCTAACGGTCAACCAATCACCAATAACATTCCGTTTGGACACTGGTGCCTCTGCCAACCTAATAGCATGGTCAGCCTTCTACGCCTTGAAGGTCAGACCACCAATTCGGCCATTCCATTGTAAGATGGTCGACAACGGAAACGTTATCCCGCCATGGGATCCTGCCAGCTCCAGGTGACGCACAATACATACACGGCCACACTGTCCTTCGAGATAGTTGGATCATCGAAGGACTCCCTGCTAGGCGCACAGGCATGCAAGATTCTCCACCTCGTTCAGCGGGTACACGCTCTGTCTCCAGAAGGCACATCAGACTTCCCGGATGCGGAATTTAGGGCACAGTTCCACTCGCTCCTCGCCCACAACCAGGAGGCATTCGAGGGCATGGGCACACTGCCCTATACCTACAGAATACGGCTCAAACCGGATACCTCCCCGGTCATTCATGCACCTCGCAGGGTCCCAGCACCACTCAGAGACACCCTCAAGCAGCAGCTGCAGGATATCCAGGACCAAGGGGTGCTATCCCGGGTCACGGAGCCCACGCCATGGGTCAGCTCCATGGTGTGTGTTAAGAAGCCCTCTGGTGAACTCCGGATCTGCATCGACCCTAAAGACCTGAACAACAACATCATGAGGGAACACTGCCCCTTACCCAAACGGGAAGAGATCACGAGCGAAATGGCCCGGGCTAAAATCTTCACAAAGCTTGATGCCTCAAAGGGTTTATGGCAGATCCAACTGGATAAATCCAGCGGGAAGTTGTGCACCTTCAACACTCCTTTCGGCAGGTACTGCTACAACAGAATGCCGTTTGGCATCATCTCGGCATCCGAGGTATTTCACAGAATCATGGAACAGATGATGGAGGGCATTGAAGGTGTGCGCGTCTATGTTGACGACGTCATCATCTGGTCCACCACACCACAGGAGCACATCAGTTGTCTCCAGCGTTTCTTTGTGCGGATACGGGAACACGGCCTGCGCCTCAACCGAGCCAAGTGTTCTTTCGGCCAAACTGAGCTAAAGTTTCTGGGAGACGACATATCCCGGTGTTATAACCTGCCTACTTACCATTGGCTGGGGACTAATGACAATCCCACAATCCTGTGGGAGTATGAGCTTCCCCAATGAGGGGGGCGGAGAAACCATTAGTAAACTCCTAGTATAAATAAAGCTGGCCAGTTTAGGAACCAGCAGGAAAATGTGTGCAGCAAGTGAAGTTGCTGCTGCTGGTATATATATATATATATGTTATTGTAAATAAATGTTATTACTTTGTATCCTTAAAACTCGTGCTGGATTCTTCGTGGCCCTCACAAAACTGGCGACGAAGGTTAAAGTGAATAGCTGTCTACACTGCTGAAGCCACCTCCCTGGATTTTTGTTGGATACAGGTTGGAAGTTGTTTTCTATTATACCATTCCTCTGTATGGACGTTTGGATGTTTTTGATGCTGCGCTGGAAAGCTGGAACCAGTACACACAACGGATGCGTTACTATTTCCGGGCAAACAATATCACCGAAAACGAGCGTCAGGTGGTCATATTGCTCACCGCCTGCGGCCCGCATACCTTTGGGGTGATTAGGAGCCTTACGTACCCAGCTGCGCCGGACACCAAAACGTATGATGAACTTGTGAATATAGTGGGGCAACATTTTAACCCAACCCCGTCCACGATAGTCCAGCGTTACCGGTTTAATACCGCTGAGAGGACCCCTGGGGAATCCCTTGCCGATTTTCTATCCAGGCTACGTAGGATTGCGGAGTACTGTGACTATGGTGAGACCTTGTCAGAAATGTTACGCGACCATTTGGTTTGGGGTATTAACAATGCGGCCACCCAGAGAAAGTTGTTAGCTGAGCCAACATTGACTTTTCAACAGGCCATTCAAATAGTATTGTCCCGAGAGAGTGCAGAACGAGGAGTGCAGGAGCTACAGGGAATGGAAGTGCATGCCTTGGGGCGCAACCCCTTCCGTCCAAAAATGTCCCCCCGCACTCCTGCGGTACCTTGGGTGAGGCAACGTCCGGACTGACGCCAGTGGCCGTCGGACATTCCTCCCCGAAGGGAGCCTTCTCCAGAACCAATGGATGAGGAGCCATGTCCGTGTCAGACTTGTAGGCGCCGACCCCGTCGCGGATGGCGGTCCTGGGTGCGCCAGAGGCACCGTCGTTCTGACCAAAACTGGGACCAGCCCAGGGGCCATAACTGGGACCAGCCCAGGGGCCGTACCTTCCATGTGGATGAACCTGCGGCGACTACTCCTGAGGACGTGGAGACGGAGGACGACTGCCTGCAGTTGCATTGTGTGGCAGCTCCCCGTGTGGCCCCCATTAAGGTGACAGTACGGGTCAATGGCCACCCGCTTGAGATGGACTTGGACACTGGCGCAGCTGTCTCCGTGATTGCCCAGAGGACATTCGACCGCATCAAGCAGGGTATACAGACCCTTACATTAACCGACTCACAGGCCAGGTTGGCCACCTACACGGGGGAACCACTGGACATTGCAGGAACTATAATGACCCCTGTTGTTTATGGACGCCAGGAGGGGCGTTTCCCACTTATCGTGGTGCGCGGCCATGGGCCCAGCCTGTTGGGTCGGGACTGGTTGCGCCATTTGCGGTTGCAATGGCAGCAGATCCTCCAAACAGTTTCTGAAGGGTTGACTGAGGTGCTGGGACGATACCCAGATGTATTCCAGCCTGGTTTGGGGAAAATAAAAGGGGCCGTAGTCCGTATCCAAGTCGAACCAGGAGCCACGCCGCGCTATTTCCGGGCACGCCCGGTGCCTTACGCCTTGCTCGTGAAGGTAGAAGGGGAGCTCACTCATTTGGAGAGTTTGGGTATTATCAGGCCCGTCCGTTTTGCTGACTGGGCAGCACCAATTGTACCTGTAATGAAGCCAGATGCCACAGTTCGCTTGTGTGGCGACTATAAACTTTAAGTGAATACGGCTTCCCGACTCGACCGATATCCAATGCCTTGCATAGAGGATCTCTACACGAAGCTTGCAGGTGGACTCTCGTTCACAAAATTAGATATGAGTCACGCCTACCTGCAGTTGGAGCTGGACCCTGCCTCCCGACCATATGTAACGATTAATACATACCGGGGCCTGTATGAATATACACGGCTGCCCTTTGGAGTATCCTCTGCCTGCGCAATTTTTCAACGTGTTATGGAGGGCATTTTGAGAGGTTTACCACGTGTTGCTGTCTACTTAGATGACGTTTTGATTACAGGGACGTCGGAGCAGGAACATTTGGAAAATCTGGAGGCTGTCCTTAGACGCCATTCGGAGGCTGGAGTCCGTTTACGTCGCACAAAGTGCGTATTTCAGGCAAAGGAAGTAGTCTACCTAGGTTATCGGGTCGACCACGAAGGTTTGCACCCCGTCGCAGAGAAGGTGCATGCAATTCAACAGGCCCCTGCCCCGACTGACACTTCGCATCTTCGTTCTTTTCTCGGTCTTGTAAACTATTACGGGAAGTTCCTCCCCAATCTGGCAACTACGCTGGCCCCTTGCACCTTCTGCTAAAGTAAAATCACACCTGGGTTTGGGGTCAGCCGCAAGAAACCGCTTTCCGGCGGGTAAAGCAACAATTGTCGTCGTCTGGGTTACTAACCCACTATGATCCTGGAAAGCCTTTGCTCGTCACATGTGATGCATTCCCGTATGGTATTGGGGCCGTCCTGTCCCACAAGATGGAGAACGGGGCCGAGCGACCGATAGCTTTCGCTTCCCGCACATTGACTGCAGCGGAGAAAAATTACGCGCAGATCGAAAAGGAGGGCCTGGCAGTGGTTTTTGCGGTGAAACGCTTCCACCAGTACGTGTATGGCCGCCATTTCACTATCGTGACTGATCATAAGCCTCTGCTGGGACTTTTCAGAGTGGATAAGCCAATACCGCCCATTGCTTCCGCACGGATCCAGCGCTGGGCTTTGTTGCTTGCTGCATACGAGTATTCTCTGGAGCACAAACCAGGTACGCAGATAGCAAATGCCGACGCACTGAGCCGATTGCCTTTATCGATCGGCCCCATGTCGACCCCCACGACCGGTGAGGTGGTTGCAACCCTAAATTTTATGGACACCTTGCCTGTCACGGCATCACAGATCCGTGAGTGGACCCAGACGGAGCCAATCCTGTCAAAGGTTCGGCACATAGTCCTGTATGGTGGGCAGCATAGACAGTTCCCAGGCAAGTTGCGGGCATTTTCCTACAAGCTGTCAGAATTCAGCGTGGAAGACGGCATCCTCTTGTGGGGGACGCGTGTGATTGTCCCGGAAAAAGGCCAGGAACTGATACTAACAGACTTGCACAATGGGCATCCAGGTGTGACCAAAATGAAAATGTTGGCCCGGAGTTATGTCTGGTGGCCAGGCCTCGACACCGACATTGAGAAGGTGGCCCAAAACTGCTCCATTTGCCAGGAGCATCAGAAGCTTCCGCCGGCCGTGCCCCTACAGCACTGGGAATGGCCAGGGCGGCCTTGGCACGCTTGCATGCAGATTTCGCAGGCTCTTTTCAAGGATCCATGTTCCTTCTATTAATTGACGCCCAGTCTAAATGGCTAGAGATGCATAAGATGCAGGGGACAACGTCCTGCGCAACAATTGAAAAGATGCGTCTGTCGTTTAGTACGCATGGCCTCCCCGAGCACGCCGCACACAAGAAGGGCAGGGACAGGGATTGTCTCGGCATCGGCCGATTCGGCAGTTTGCGCCCGGTGACCCAGTGTTCGTTCGGAATTTTGCTGGTCGTGCCCAGTGGGTTCCTGGTGTAATCTTTCGCCAAACGGGCCCTATATCTTACCAGGTGCAAGCCCAGGGTCGTCTTCAGCGCAAACATGTAGACCAAGTTCGGTCCAGAAGACTATCCCCTCAAAAGATTCCCCACCCCCGGAGCTCATTTCTACAGCCGCAGGGACCAGAGACAAGGGAAGGTAGTCCTCACAATCTTCCACTGGTGCCTCACTCGAAGCCTGCGCTGGTCGTTACAGAACCGAATGGAGATAGAGACGCTGACATGACGGAGGCAGCAGACTCTGACTCCGAGATGGAGACACAGGATGCATCAGAGGGGGAATCCTCGGGCCCAAGGGCCGTGGATGTACAACCGCTGCGCCGTTCATCACGGAAGCGCCGGTCTCCGTCTCGTTACACGCCGCCTGATCCAGCGCCGCGTGCAAATGGTGTCTGGCCTGCGGCAAAACGAGTCCGACGCCCTCCTTCGCCAGGGTCTTTGCTGGATTCCTTGGACTTTGGGGGGGGAGGGATGTTATAACCTGCCTACTTACCATTGGCTGGGGACTAATGACAATCCCACAATCCTGTGGGAGTATGAGCTTCCCCAATGAGGGGGGCGGAGAAACCATTCGTAAACTCCTAGCATAAATAAAGCTGGCCAGTTTAGGAACCAGCAGGAAAATGTGTGCAGCAAGTGAAGTTGCTGCTGCTGGTATATATATATATATATGTTATTGTAAATAAATGTTATTACTTTGTATCCTTAAAACTCGTGCTGGATTCTTCGTGGCCCTCACAAAACCCGGTCAGGAGTGCGTCCGGATGCAGACAAGGTGAGCGCCATTACAGCCATGCCGCAGCCGGCAGACAAGAAAGCAGTGCTACACTTTCTAGGCATGGTCAACTTCCTGGTGAAGTTCATTCCCAACCTTGCCTCCCACACAACGGCTCTTCGCCACCTAGTAAAGAAGTCCACAGAGTTCCAGTGGCTGCCCGCACACCAGAAGGAATGGGAGGAGCTCAAAATTAAGCTCACCACAGCCCCGGTATTGCCGTGCTTTGACACCGCTCGTGATACGAAGATCTTGACGGATGCCAGCCAGTCCGGCATTGGGGCGGTACTCCTGCAATGGGACGACACTGCATCATGGGCCCCGGTCGCCTATGCCTCGCGGGCCATAACCCCCACAGAACAGGGCTATGAGCAGATCGAGGAGGAGTGCCTGGGTTAGTTAACCGGCATAGACATGTTCCGTGACTACGTGTATGGTCTCCCCCAGCTCACCATGGAAACCGACCATCGCCCCCTGGTCAGCATCATACATAAGGACCTGAACGAGATGACCCCTCGCCTCCAGCGCATCCTACTCAAGCTCCGGAGGTACGACTTCCAACTGGTCTACACCCCGGGAAAGGACGTCATCATTGCGGATGCCCTATCCAGAGCAGTGAGCACACCGCCCGACTCGGAGGGGTTCGTCTGTCAGGTCGAAGCACAGGTGGCCTTCACATTGGCAAATCTGCCAGCGGACGACTCCAGTCTGGCCTGTATTCGCCAGGAGACTGTGGCTGACCCCCTTCTACAACGTGTGATGCGCCACATGGCGGGCGGGTGGCTCAAAGGACAGTGCCCACAATTCTACAATGTCCGGGACGACTTGGCCGTCATTAACGGTGTCCTCCTAAAGCTGGACCGGATTGTGATTCCACACAGCATGCACGAGCTGGTCCTCGACCAACTACATGAAGGCCATCTGGGGGTCGAGAAGTGCAGACGGAGGGCTCAAGAAGCTGTATACTGGCCGGGCATCAGCGATGACATTGCCTACATGGTGCTCAACTGCCCCACCTGCCAAAGGTTTCAGCCGGCGCAACCCCCTGAGATGCTTCAGCCCCATGAGTTGGTGACGTTCCCCTGGGCGAAGGTGGGTGTGGACCTTTTTCATGCGCTTGGCAGGGACTACGTCATCATCATAGATTACTTTTCGAATTATCCAGAGGTCATACGCCTGCACGATTTGACATTGTCTGCTGTCATAAGGGCCTGCAAAGACACCTTCGCTCGCCGTGGCATTCTGCTTACTGACATGTTGGACAATGGCCCTGTTTTGCCAGTCAGGAATTGTCGTCCTTTGCTGCTTCGTATGGCTTCACACACGTGACGTCCAGCCCTCTGCATCCCCAGTCAAATGGCAAGGCGGAAAAGGGCGTTCACATCGTCAAGCGGCTCCTCTGCAAGGCTGCTGATATCCAGATCGGATTTCTGCTTAGCCCTGCTGGCCTATCGCTCGGCCCCACTAGCCACTGGCATCTCACCAGCCCAGCTGTTGATGGGTCACGCCCTCAGGACCACTGTGCCATCCATTCTGGTCCCTACACCCAACTATGCTCCAGTACTGCAAAGGATGCGACAGCAGCTTGCTCAGCAGAAGGTGGCACATGACACTCGGGCAACTGATCTTCCTGCCCTGGCGCCTGGAGACAACGTCCGCATCCACCTACCACAGGGTGGCTGGTCAGCAACTGCCGAAGTTCTCCGACGCGTGGCTCCCCGCTCATTCCTGGTTCGTATGCCTGATGGCTCCATTCACAGGCGCAATCGCCGGGCTCTTCGCCTGCTTCCGCACTCGCTACGTGATCATACACTGGTGCCACGCCCTCCTGTTGTTCCTGATGTCGACTTCGTGGAGTTTCCTGCCACCATGCCCATTCCTCTGTCGCCTGTGGCCAGGCCCATTCCTCAGCCGGTGGATCCTGACCCACCCTTGAGGCGGCCAACCCAAATTCGTCGCCCACCTACTAGGCTGGACCTATGAGCCTGTTTGAACATTGAACTCACTGACGTATTATGCCACAATGTTAATATGTTTCTCTTTTTGTCATTACAGGAGTTCATTTTGATGCTTAATGTTTACACGTGTTTTGTTTATGGTACAACCTCGTTGCTATGTTGCACCTGACACCTTCCTATGTATATAGTTTAGCCTCATGTACATGTTGTAGATATTGCACACACCCATTCAGCTGCACTCAGTACACATCTATATTTATTACCACAGAGGCACATATTCTTGTAAAAAAGGAGGGATGTCATGATATTGAGATAAACATCATGGTGCAAACATACATACACACTGATGGACAGATCAAAGGACCAATCGATACACACACAACATCACAGCCAATCACAGGCAAGAGCATACACACTATAAAACAGGGAACACGACACTTCCCGCTCATTCCAGCAGGAGACAGCTCAGGGCACAGAACTCACAGCAAGCGACTCAGACATTCACCATGTGCTTGAGTGCTTCTCCAAGACAGTGTTAGGGCTAGGTCCACAGGTTAGAGGGTAATGAACGAACCACAGTAACCAGTTTACAGATGTTATTATTGTTAGTAATAAAACTGAGTTGTACCATCCGCAACCGTGTTGGTTCGTCTATGTAGCAGAGCACCCAACATGACATAACCTTCGGACACTAAGGGGAAATTTATCATGGCCAATCCACCTAACCTGCACATCTTTGGACTGCGGGAGGAAACCGGAGCACCCGGAGGAAACCAACGCAGACACTGGGACAATGTACAAACTCGACCCAGACAGTGACCCAAGGCCGGAATCGAACTCGGGTGCCTGGTTATGTGAGACAGCGTGCTAACCACTGTGCCACCGTGCCGCATGCTTTTAAGAAATGGCTGATGACACTGGATACTGCAAAGGCTCTAGACTCTGACAACATACCTGCAGTAGTATGAGGACTTGTTCTCCAGAACTAGGGTCTGGTTTAGCACAGTGGGCTAAACAGCTGGCTTGTAATACAGAACAAGGCCAGCAGCGCGGGTTCAATTCCCGTATCGGCCTCCCCGAACAGGCGTCGGAATGTGGCGACTAGGAGCTTATCACAGTAACTTCATTGAAGCCTACTTGTGACAATAAGCTATTATATTATTATTATTATCCATGCCCCTAGCCAAGCTGTTCCAGTACAGCTATAACACGAGCATCTACCCAACAAAGTGACAAATTGCCTATTACGTCCAGTCCACAAAGAGCAGGACAAATCCAATTTGGTCAATGCCCCATCAGTTTACACTTGGTCATCAGTAAAGTGATGGAAGGGGTCGTCGCAGTGCTTACTCAGCACTAACCTGCTCACTGACATTCACTTTGTGATCCGCCAGTGCCATTCAGCTCCAGACCTTCGAAATTCTTCACTGTTTGGAGTCATTCTAAGCATAAGGGAAGATGGTTGTGGTGTTGGAGATCAATCATCTCAGTCCTGCAACATCACTATGCGAGTTCCTCAGGGTAATGCTCAACCATCTTCAGCTGTTTCAGCAATTACCTTATCACCACTACAAGGTCAAAGTGGGAATGTTTGCTGATGATTGAACAATATTCAGTACCATTTGGAACTCCTCAGATACTGAAGCAGCCTGTGTCCCTATTTAGCAGAACCTGGAGAACATTCAAGCTTGGGCTGATAGGTGGCAAGTAGCATTCATGCCACACAATTGTCAGCAATGACCATATTCCAAATCCGGGACATTCTCCATCTAAAAGCACAAAGGGTAGCAGACACAGGGGCACACCATCATCTACAGGCTCACCTCCGAGCCATACACCATCCTGATTTGGAACTTTACTGCTATTCCTTCACTGTCATTGGGTCCAAATCCTGGAATTCCCTTCCTAACAGCACTGTGGGTGTACCTGCACCATATGGACTGCGGTGTTTGAAGAAGGTGCTCTCCACCATCTTCCCAAGGATAATTAGAAATGGGCAATAAGTGTTTGACATTGCCAGTGACATCCGCATGCCATGAAAGGAAAAGAAAACTGTGAGAACTTTATAGCATGTTCAGTCACAAATGGTGCTCCTTTGTGTAGCTCTAATTAACACACTCAATAAAGAATAACTTACCTTGTGTTAGTTACAACCAAGGCATATTTACTCCCTGTAAATTGCTCTACTCTGACATACTTTCAATATGTCTGTTGAGAATAATGCACTGATAAGTAATCGCAAGATAATTTATTGCACTTGGGCACCAACAAGAGGCACTTTACCGGTAATTATAGTATACACTAGGGGCAGCACGGCGGCACAGTGGTTAGCACTGCTGCCTCACGGCACCGAGGTCCCAGGTTCGATCCTGGCTCTGGGTCACTGTCCGTGTGGAGTTTGCACATTCTCCCTATGTTTCCGTGCGTTTTGCCCCCACAACCCAAAGATGTGCAGGGTAGGTGGATTGGCCACGCTAAATTCCCCCTTAATTGAAAAAAAATGAATTGGGTACACTAAATTTAAAAAAAAGAAAGTATACACTTAAGTGATTAGCACTGTTGCTTCACAGTGCCAGGGACCCAGGTTCGACTCCAACCTCAGGTGCCTGTCTGTGTGGAGTTTGCACGTTCTCCCCGTGTCTGCGTGGGTTTCCTCCAGGTGCTCCAGTTTCCTCCCACAGTGTGCAGGAGAGGTGGATTGGCCATGCTAAATTGTCCCTTAGTGACCAAAGGTTAATTGGGGTTTTAGGGTTACGGGGATAGGGCGGGGATTGGGTCTAGGTGAGGTGCTCTTTCAGAAAGCTGGTGCAGATCCGATGGGCCGAATGGCCTCCTTCAGCACTGAAGGGATTCTATGATTGTATTTCATGTTCTGTCAAATTCTTAAGATGTGAAGAGGGCTGCTGTCAGCATAATAAATCTTGGTTGTGTGTGAATTACCATGCTGGTGGAATACGCCGTTTTAAAAATTAGAATCTGGAGTACCATTAAATTTATTGATTACACCCAAATAGTTGATTCAGTTGGCATTTTATTCCACAGGCATTAAACATTTACCGCAGTCTCAAACCTACATTAGAATGCATGAAGTTATATTAATATCGCCTGGATCATTATTTGCCTGTACCAGTAAGTTAACAGATGAATTAAACTTAGCCTGAAAATAGCTCTACCTATTGCAAAAATACATTGTGGAATATATATCTTCATATTCTGGATTTTGGATTGGCACCACTCAGATAGAGTGAACGCTTGTTCTATTTTAGCAATACACAATATCAAGAGACAAGGCCACCTTGTAACGTGACCATATAACAGGACTCTTGCCTGTATTAAGACCAACTGCTCGACTTCATTTCCAATGAATGGTCTTCTTTCCCAGCAATAGCCATCAGCGGAATTTTTTAATACAGGTTTCTAAAACATAAAGGTAATGGGGCGGGATCAACCGGCCGTATTGCGCCCGAAAAGCAGCGCGGCACAACGTGACCAGTAGATGCCGGGAGATCTCACTTCCGCGGTCCACCCAGCTCGCCACGCCTCGCGAGATCACGTTAGATCTCACAAAATATCGCAATGTGAATCCCGGCCATTGTGTGCGGGATCACTTTCTGTCAAATCTGCATATCAGAGTGAGACAGCTGGTTTCACTCTAATAGGCATTCCCGAGATCTAACCAAGGTGTGGGATCCAACTCCCTCACATTGGATGAGCGCCATTCAGTGCTGGTCTCCACAAACGGGAACCAGACGGAATAGCACTCATGGGGGTCTCCCAGGGAATTGGGGGCCCGAGGTGCATGCCTTCTGGGCAGGGTGGTACCCTGGCACTGCTGGTGCCACCTGTGCACCCTGGCACTACCAGCCAGACACACTGACAAGGTGCCCAGGTGGCACTGCCAGCTGGCAGGGGCAATGGCAAGATGCCAGGCTGGGATATATTGTGCAGCAGTGATTGGGCCTGGGTATATCCTGCGCGGGTGTAGGGAGGACCCGCGGAACCCCTTATAGTGGGTTGGGACTTGAGGGGGGGGGGCTTCAGGGGCCATGTTGGGGGCTTGAATGTTTTGGACACCATTTAAAAATCGGGTCCCAATCTCTCACTGCACTGAGGAGTTCCAGCAAACGGAGCTCCTCATTAAAGAAAACGAGGCTAAGTGCAGCTTCATCAGGGAGTTCCTCGCTGAGGTCCCCAATCTAACCGGATGGGCATTAGATCGCGTAGTGCTCCCGACAGCGTGGGTCTCCATTGCTATTTTTTGGGGGGAACTTGTATGGCGGCTGCAGACTCAGTCCAGTGCCGCCACAGTCGGGGGAGGGGATCCGCGGGCAGGGGGGATTTTGCCAGGGGCTGGGGGCACTGGTGGGGGGTGGTCCGGGGGTGGCGGGCCTGGCCAGAGATGGGACACTATTTGGCAGGCAGGGTCCGCTGCAGGCCGCTGCCATGCTCATGCGTGGCCACGGAACCGGCAATTCTCCGGCTGAATCGGCAGCTGGAGCCGGGTGCTCTATGCTGCCTGCCTGCTAGCCCCCAACCAAACGGAGGATCGGTGGCCGTTTTGCGTCAATGTTTCGGTCGTAAAACGCCACCGTTCCCACGCTGGCGTCAGGACATAGTCACCAAATCGGAGAATCCAGCCCAATGGCTTCAGTCTTCCCAATATTTAAATGGAAGAAATCTCTGCTCATCCAGCCCTGGATGTCAATAAGCAGTCTGATAATTTAGCAATAGGGGAAGAATCAAGAGAGGTGCTGGTGAGCTGAGTGTTGTCAACATACATGTGAAAATCAATACTGCGCTTTCAGATAATGTCACTAAGGTGCCCCGTGTAGATGTAAAAATGGAGGCCACCAAGGAAAATAAATAAATATGGAAGATACTAAGACCGGCATTGTCAAACTCGGGGGCGCGACACGCGGGTGGGTCGCGGGCGGGTCGCGGAGCCGTCCTTCGTGGCGTTCCTGATCGCGCAAATCCGCACGCAACAGCCGCAGCAGCTGGCTTTTAATAATGCTGGCTGCGAGTGGCCTTCAAATTGGTCAGGAACAGATTTTAAAAATTCGGCCGCACTGCGCATGCGGATCATCGGGCACACATGCGCAGTGCGGCCGCATTTTTTTTTTGATGGTCGCAGCTTTTTTTTTTCAAGTTCGGGGGGCCAAAGGGACCATTGGGGCTAAAGGGACCCAAAACCATTTCCTCCATTTTTGTCAGCAACAAACAAGGTAAGAGAAAATGGTGGGTCGTGCAGGTCGGCCGGCATGGATCGTGAAGGTTGGCTGGCGTGGGTCCCGAAGGTTGGCCGGTTGGTAAAAATGGGTCCCCGGAAAAAAAGTTTGAAAAATACTGTACTAAGCTAATCTGCCTCCATGATAGGCTTCCTTATGCACCAAATTCAGTTTATCTTCCACATTTTTTATTCACAGCTGTGTTTTTCATAGTCTCCATGGCGAGTAACTCATCTCCTGACTCCCCAAAGCCTGTCTGCCATCTGCAAAGCACAAGACAGGAGTGCAATGGAATACTCTCCACTTGCCTGGATGAGTGAAGTTCCAACTACCCTTAAGAAGCTCAACACCATCCTGGACAAAGCAGCCTGCCCGATTGGCACCCCATTCACACCACCTTAAACATTCATCCCCTCCACCATCGATGCATAGTGGTAGCAGAGTTTACCATCTACAAGATGCATTGCAGCAACTCCCCAAGGCTCCTTCAACAGCACCTTCCAAACCTGCGACCATAACACCTGGAAGGAGAAGGGCAGCAGGTATATGGGAGCACCACCACCTGCAGGTTCCCCTCCAGGTCACTCACCATCCTGACTTGGAAATATATCGCCGTTCCTTCACTGTCGCTGGCTCATATTCCTGGAACGCCCTCCCTAACACCACATGGACTGTAGCGGTTCAAGAAGGCAGCTCACCACCAACTCAAGGGCAAATAGGGACGGGCATCAAACCCTGGCCGAGCCAGCAATGCCCACAGCTTGTGAAAACATTTTTAAAAGTTTGAAATGGGGAATTAACAATAGTTTACACTAAGGACATGGGTGAAATATGCCTCAGATAAGGAAATGTAGAGAGGATCAAATTACTAAAATAATTTTAAAATACTGGGGAATCATAGATACTCAGTTTTTCCTTTGGCTGGATAATGGGTCCATCCCATCCCATCCCAAAGGGGCTGTTTAGCACAGGGCTAAATCGCTGGCTTTTAAAGCAGACCAAGGCAGGCCTGCAGCACGGTTCGATTCCCGTAACAGCTTCCCCGAACAGGCGCCGGAATGTGGCGACTAGGGGCTTTTCACAGTAACTTCACTTGAAGCCTACTTGTGACAATAAGCGATTTTCATTTCATTTCCATGTGAAGGATGCATCATTGAGGAATGAACACATTTCCCCGTTTCCCATGTAAAAACATCCAAAATAAAATACCGGATATGTACCAATGCAATAGTTATTCATTTTCAACAGGCATGAATTACCTCAAATATTTCTACGTTAAAAATCCAAAGGAAATCCAGCCCCAATTGAGTCACAGCAAACTGTTCTAACAATGAAGCTGGTTCTGAAAGGACATTTGTCACGATATTATTTTAGCAATGATTTTCACTCTGGGTCAAGGGCTAGTTCAGTTCGTTGCTACATATTTTTTTATCTTGTTACTCTCTTCAACCCCCGTTTACATTTTTTAACACAACTTTATCTACCCTCAATTCCGCTTTTACAAACTGCGAATTAGTTAACTGCCTCTTTCTTTTATCTGCAGTGGTTTGAACAGAGTGCCGTTTCCCCTGTGACAGCTGACAGCAACAATATTCCCAGCTCAAGCTGGCGTGAGCTGAATAAAGCACACTCCAAAGGTGTCTGAACTAACAGCCCAGCACCAGCAGCAGCCAAACTTATTGAGCATCTGGCTAATGGTTTCTAAGGTCAGGCAGTGCTGAGCATCCCACTCTAGCTGTACAATGTGTATAGTTTGAATCGTCAAAATGATTTTCTACACTCCCAATGTTTTTTCAGTGACTCATACTGAGGTACACCTCCGGCAAGGTGAGTCACACAAGACCTGTTCTTTATGTCCAATTCTGAACAGCAAATGGGATTGCTTAATTGTGAATGCATTGATCTGGACTCCATAATCCATAAACAGCGATCAAGAGTGTTGCCCTGACATATTTTGCAGCCTCTACGTTGAATGCCAAACACAATTATAAACCTTCCCCCAACAACATTGCCATTGCTGAATCCCCTACCATCAAAATCCTGGGGGTTCACCATTGTCCAAAAACTTAACTGAACCTGCCATATAAATACTGTGACTACAACAGCAGGACAGAGCGAGTAACTCACCTCCTGACACATAGAATTTACAATGCAGAAGGAGGCCATTTGACCCATCGCATCTGCACCGGCCCTTGGCAAGAGCACCCTACTTAATTAAGCTTAAGCCCACACCTCCACCCTATCCCCGTAACCCAGTAAGCAAACCAAACCTTTTGCGCACTAAGGAGCAATTTAGAATGGCCAATCTGCCTAACCTGCACAACTTTGGACTGTGGGAGGAAACCGGAGCACCCGGAGGAAACCCACGCAGACACTGGGAGAAAGTGCAACCTCCACACAGACAGTCACCCAAGGCCGGAATTGAACCCAGGTCCCTGGACCTATAAGGCAGCAGTGCTAACCACTGTGCCACCCTGCCGCCCCAGATACAAAAGAGTTGTTGGCTGGACACCTCAGCATAGGCATTTAGGCACACTTGAATATGCACTTGCCAGATCTATCCAGTCCCCGGGATCGAATCCCCCCGCGAGGAGACTTCAGCCAGGCGCTGTTTAGCACTGGTCTCTATAAGCAGGGACCAGGTGGAACGGCATTTGGGAGAGTCTCCCAGGCGATGAGACCCCGGATGGTCAGCTTCTGGGCAGACCGGTGCTCTGGCAATGCTGATGCCACCCTGGCACATTGGTACTACCAGCATGACACCCTGGCAGTGCCACCCAGGCAGTGCCACCTGGGTGCCAGCCTGGCACTACCCCCAACAGGTAAGATCCCCAAAGTTTTTCCATCATTTACACGGGACAAGTCAGGGTAGTGATGGAATACTCTCTGCTTACCTGAATGTGTGCAGCTTCAACAACCCTCGGAAGGTCTCACACTATCCAAAATAAGAAGCCAGCTTAATGCACTAGTTAATGGTGACTGACAGTTAACTGCCAAACATTGTTTGAAAGCTTGACTTTGATTGGCCAAGGCAATGTCACGAGGAATTAACCAGCAAATGGCTGTCATTTATTTGTTTTAGTTGAAACAGGCACAATGTGTGTATATGTTCTTCCTGTCTGCAAAAAACAGAGCCCCGTGTATTAATATGTGTAGCTTCCAGTACTGGGGTTCGTAGCATGCCATAAATGAAACATGGTGAGAGTGTACAAAATGCCCAGATTGAGATAGTCCTCACAATAAATGTAAGACCACAAGATGGAGGTCAACACCAGGGCATCGGCCACAGTTATGGGTGAACAAACGTTTAAATATCTGCAAGGGGGTGTTCAGTCTTTGGACTTGAGTGAGACAACAGCCAAGTTGGTGACATATACGGGGAAACACTAAAGATTTTGGGAACAACCATGACTCCAGTGTCATATCAGCAACAAAGAATAGTACAGCACAGGAACAGGCCTTTTGGCCCTCCAAGATGCTCAGTTACCTCTGATCATTGTTGTGGGACATCGACCAAGCCTAATCGTGTGGAACTGGTTGCACTAAATCAAGTTGAACTAGTTGGAAATTTTTTAAATCTCAGACAGTGGGATGGATTCTCCGCACCCTGGGCGAATTCGCATTTGGTGCAGGGGCGGAGAATCAACCTTCGTGCTGAAATTGGGCCTGGCGCCTGTCCGGCGATTCTCCGGGACCCGCGAATCGGCAATTTTGCGGAGTAACCCGCGCGGCTGGGAGCCCATTGCCAGAGGCTCGCCCAGCAATCCTGCACTTTTGACCGGCCAAGTTCCCGTCGGCGTGGTTCTCATCACCTATTGCTGTTCGGGAACCTCGCGTGGTGGCTGCGGGCTCAGTCCGCGGATGACCTGATGGGGGGGCGGGGGGGATCAGACACTGGGGGCGGGGGGGGCCTTATGGGTGGCCGGGGGACAGATCAGGCCAGTCGGATCTTCGGGCGCGCTGCCGATCGGGGTGGCCTACATCTTGCAGCTGCCTCCGCGGTCCGAGTCTGCCATGGCGCTCGGCGCTGCTGCTGGAGGCCGCCGCTGTGTGCATGCGCAGACCCGAAACCGGAAGTGCGGGGGCCAGTATCCACAGCTAAAGCTGCGTGAATCACTCCGGGTCCCTGCTAGCCCCCTGCAGGGCATTGAATCGGCTCAAACTTTCTTCAGGAATCTTCGGAGTGAACGCCAGCGTTTTTACGCCGCCGTGGGAACATAGCCCCATTTTGGGAGAATCCAGCCCAGTGTCTTTCAGGAAGCCTCAAACAGATACAAGGATGTGTTCCAGAACAAGTTGGGTCAAACAAAGAGAGTAAAGGCCAAGATTTATGTCAACCCAGACTCAACACCAAGGTTTTTCAGAGTGAGACCGGTCCCTTAGACCTTGCATCAAAAAGTGGAAGCTGAACTTAAATGTCTGGAAGAACTGGAAATTATCAACCCCGTGCAATTTTCAGAATGTGAAGCTCCCATTGTCACTGCATTAAAGCCAGGCCACTCTGTTATGATATACAAGGACTATAAACTTGCAATCAAACAGGCAGCCAAAGTAGATAAATATCCAATTCCGGAAATTGTAGACCTTTTATGCAAAGTCGGCAGGGGACTTCGATTATGCCAAACGCGACCTCAACTATGCTTTGTTGCAGCTGGAACTGGATGAAAATTCCCGAACGTTTGTGATGATTTACGTGCATAAAGAACTGTTTCAATACACCAGAGTACTTTTTGGCATTTCCTCAGCCTGTGCGATATTCCAGCCCACAATGGAGAATCTCCTCCAGGGCACCCTGAAGGTTGTGGTCGACCTAGGTGATGTCCCAGTAACAGGAACATCACATGATGAGCACATGGCAAGCATCGAAGAAGGTTTGAGAAGATTCAGAGATGTGGAAATGTGACTCAAACTTGAGAAGTGCTCTTTCCAGGTTAGTGAGGTCACTTGCCTCGGGTTCAAAGTGGACTCAAAAGGCCTGTAGGCACTTGAAGAAAAGTAAGAGACATAAGAGATGTTCCAGCACCTAAGAATGTGGCAGAATTAAAGTCCCTCTTAGAGATGGTAAGCTGCATGGTTGTTTTATTCCCAACCTAGAAATGACATTGGCGCCACTAGACATACTCTTGAGGAAACACCAGCATTGGCATTGGAAGGGACCGCAGGAGCAAGCCTTCCAACATGTTAAGCAGGTCTTACAATCATTGAGCCTATTGGTTCATCCTTCTGACCGGCGATGCGTCGATGCATGATATAGGAACAGTTTAATCTCGTACGGTGAAGGACAGCTCAGAGAGGGAAATTTCTTTCGCCCTTAGAACTCTTTCTGATGCTGAGCGTTAATACACGCAAATTGAGAAGGAAGGCTTTGCCATAATCTATGGCATCAAGAAATTTCACCAGTATGTTTATGGATGACATTTCACACGAATAACGGACCACAATCCTCGGCTGGGGCTGCTGTGTGAAGATAAGTCGATACCACCAATGGCCTCTGCCAGAGTATAATGATGGGCCTTATTGCCCCTTTAAGGGAGTAAAGGGGCAGTTCATATTCTGGGAGGTTATGGGAAATCATATGGTCCTGATCCCGGGACCTCCAGGTTACAACAGCAGCCCTTGCCAGCAACAGCAGGCATTGCCCCCTACACCAACCTCCACCCTTGGGAATGGCCTTGACGCACATTGATGAGGGAACATGTGGACTTCGCTGGTCCCTTCATGGGCAAGATGATCCTCATTCTGGTCGATGCCCATTCAAAATGGTTGGAGTTTCAAGAGATGGGAACGACGGCCGCGATGGCCACAGCAGAGGCCTTGTGGCAGGTGTTTTCTACGCTTGGCCTCCCTGAAGTAATAGTGTCTGACAATGGCACTCCTTTCTTTGATGAAGAGTTTCAGCATTTTATCAGAACGAATGGCATTCACCACATCAGAACAGCCCCCTATCACCCTGCCGTAAACAGGTTAGCGGAGAGAGCTGTGCAAACGTTCAGAGCAGCCATGAAGAAACAGTCCAGCCTCCTAATACACCTTAGATTGGCCAATTTTCTTTTATATGCCTCCCCATGCTGCTACGAGTGTCACACCAGCGGAATTACTATGGCCCGTTGTCTCAGGACTCAGTCAGATTTGGATTCCCCAGATTTGGATGGGAGGGTGGCGACATGGCAGGGTTCCCAGGCGAAACAAGACACTTCGCAAAATGTGAAGAGATTATTTCAAGTGGGCAGCCTGGTCCTTGTCAGAAACTTTGCCTCAGACCCACTATGGTTACCAGGCCACATGTGTCCAGTCTCACATGTGGCGGATTTGAATGGCAGGACAGTCCGTGTAATAATTCCAGGAGGCGCAGGATAAAAGGCAAAGCAGGTTTATTCTCCAACACAAATCAGGCCAAATTGGGAAATAGCAGGCTCAGCCTAGTGTGCAGTCAGCATCCCATCAGTTATTCCGCCGGGGCGGCTCCTGTTATGGTGTGAGTCATCAAACAGGAATCGAGCCAACCTCCATTGGGGTTGTAACAGTTGCACTGGCATCCCATGTGTTCAATGACCTTGTGTCCATAGAAACCATTGCCTCTTTCTTCATTCCATTCTTGATGTCTGTACTTCCCACTCTGCCAGAACATTGGACGGTGATACGGTGCCATATGGATGTGCTTGATGTTGTGCAACTTCAAGAATGGTTGGCACTTTCCTCTGGTAAAGGCAGTACCATTATCGATGCGAGGACCTCTGGTATGCCCTGTGTACAAAAACTTGGTTGGAGTTTTTCTACTGTTGCATGAGAAGTTGTGGAGGCCATGCGATGCACTTCCAGCCATTTAGAATGGGCGTCTACCATTATGAGGAACATTGATCTTAAGAATGGACCAGCGAAGTCGACATGTATCTGTACCCATGGTCTTCCTGTCCGTTCCCATGGGTAAAAGGAAGCCGAAGATGGGAGCCTCTGGTTCTCCTGGCACAAGGAGCATTGCTTCACCAAGTCCTCAATGCCTGCATCAAGCCCAGGCCACCAAACATAGCTCCTTGTGAGCATCTTTTTCTTGGATACCCCGAGGTGACCATTGTGTAACTCCATCAGAATTGGGCGCCGACCTATGTAGGGGACGACTACCCGGGATCCCCACAAGAGAATATCATTTTCAAGGCTTAGTTCTTGTCTTTTCATGAGGAAGGGATTCATGTCGTTTGTGGAGTGTCATTGGATCCCGCCACTGAGGATCAAAAGGCATAACTTGGACAATGTGGGGTCCTTCTGGGTCCAAGCTCTGATCTGTAACACAGACACTGGCAAGATATCTGAAAGGTTTAAAGTCATGATGACTTCTTCCAGCGCTGGCAAAAGGGTTAAGCTCGTTGGCAGGGGGGAGACGACTCAGAGCGTCCATATTGGCAATGTGCGTTCCAGGGCGGTGCTCGAGGGAGTATTCATAGGCCGCCAGTATCAAGGCCCAACATTGGATCCGAGCTGAGGTGATGGGGAGAAATTGCTTTATCTTCTTTGAAAAGGCCCAGTAAATGTTTGTGGTCTGTTATGATTACAAAATGTCGGCCGTAGAAGGGATCACGTTTTGGCAAATCTGCATTTAGAGCGAGACATCTGGTGGTGGGGGTTGTGGGGGAATAGTGCTTTCAGGCTGGCGGGGGGGGGTCAAGTGTCGCTTCAGCGGCCTCGGATATCGGGACGCCATTTCAAAAATGTTCCAGCGAGCGGACCTCCTCAATGTGCAAAATGGGGCAATATGCTGCCTCGGCCTCGCGTTCCCCGCTGAGGTCCCTTATACCACACAAGTCGCAATGTATAGCCATATGTTTCTTGGCGTTGCAAGCACCAGGAAACACGTGGCTAAACACGCTCGCGATGGGACTTTGTTCCTAATTATTTGAATCGCACCCTATGTTATACAAACTCGACTTTGCCAACTTCTACAATCTGTCAAGAAATTCCATAACGGGTTACCCGGAGTCCTCCCAGCTGTGCTAAAATGGGAGCGTTGGAGAATTATGGCTGGTTTTGGGTCGTAATGGTTTCTCACCAGGTCCACTGGCTCATTGAAAGTTTTAGTGTTAGGGTCCGCTGGATAGGTTAAGCTTTTGATAATGCTAAATGTCGGGGCCCCATATGCTGTTACAAGGATTACCTTTTGTCTCTCATCCCCTTCAATGCCGTTGGCGCAAAAGAAATAGTGCAATGTGCTCGGCATACTTCCCCAGTATCTACGCGTGCATCATATGGCTCAAGTCTTTCAAAGAAAGGCATTTCTATCTTTTTCTTCTCTTACTGGAGTTGCTTTCTGAAGGTTAAAAAAAGGCTGCTCAGAATTCCGTGCTGCGGCATACAGAACAAATGTCCCAGCCCGGGACTATTGGGAACTGCTGGCCCGGGTCTGGGGAGGTTGATGATGAAGACCCAGCTGGTGAACCCCCATTTGGGTGGGCCTTTGCCCATTCAGCACGGGAACTCATATTCTACGAATTAATGATTCCCTGTGGTCTTCATGAGGATTATAACAGGAAGGAAACACATTGATCGTGTGAGGAGCGGGGGGACCACAACCGCAATCTCCAAAAAATCGAAGCTAACAGGCAGCACAGTGCTCCTGTGGTGGAGCCAGGACAAAGGGATTCCAGGTGTCTTGAAAAGAACCCATCCACGATCCAAGAACAAGCTCCAGAAGGGGCGGCACAGTGGTTAGCACTGCTGCTTCGCATTGCCAGAGACCCGCGTTTGATTCCCGCTTGGGTCACTGTCTGTGTGGAGTTTGCACTTTCTCCCCGTGTCTGCATGGGTTTCCTCCGGGACTCCAGTTTCTTCCCACAGTCCAAAGATGTGCAGGTTAGGTGGATTGGCCATGCTAAATTGCTCCATAGTGGCCAAAGATGTGCAGGTTAGATGGGGTTATGACATTACAGGGATAGGGCGGGGGAGTGGGCCTAGGTAGGGTGCTCTTTCAGGGTGTTGGTACAGACTCCATGGGTCAAATGGACCCTTCTGCACTGTAGGAATTCTATGTTTCTAAGCAAGTAACCCCAGGAGGTTGGTTGACTCACAGGGACATTCTGCTAAGGATGATGACATGGGGGGAGCCAGCTGGGGGATTAAGGTGGTCCATGAGACACAGATATAATAATAATATTTATTGTCACAATTGGCTTACATTAACACTGCAATGAAGTTACTGTGGAAATCCCCTAGTCGCCACATTCCGGCGCCTGTTTGGGTACACAGAGGGGGAAATCAGAATGTCCAAATTGCCTAACAGCACGTCTTTCGGGTCTTGTGGGAGGGAAACCGGAGCACGTGGAGGAAGCCCACGCAGACACGGGGAGAATGTGCAGACTCTGCACGGACAGTGTCCCAAGCGGGAATCGAACCCAGGACCCTGGCGCTGTTAAGCAACAGTGCTAACCAATGTGCTACCGTGCTGCCTATAGGATATCTCCCGATAGGTTAACGCAGTGATGAACTGTTTTGGACTTTCTTCCCTTTTGTTTCCTTAGCCTTATATTGCTTATTGTTATTGTATATAGCTTATTTGTACATATGTTATTGAGGGACTTAAGGGGGAGGGACTTGCCCTCCTGGACTGACTTGGGACCTATCATGCAGGAGTGTGTGAATCCCGCCCAATGAATAAAAAGAGTGGAGCCCGGGGAGCGGTGCTCTGGTCAGAGTGAACCTGGGAGATAGTGTTTGCACCTGTATGGAGACTCCGTGCCTGTATATAAGTTACCTTTATTAGTTGTCAATAAACACTTTGTTCCTTCTTACTATCATCCACCTGGTACAGCCTCGAGGCACCACAACAGCAAATATTTAAAATCCTACTCTAAGGGTAGTTAAAGCTCTAGATAGTTTCCACTTCCTATCAGTTGTCCATTGTTTATCTGAAAGATGCAGGTTTGCAAACTGAACATCTTAATTTCTTTGCCGTGCATTTATGTTCAATGATTTGTTTTGGAGTTGAAAGAATTTCAGATTTGTGCGTTAGTTGAACTGATAATATTCAGCTCATGGCCAGCAGGATGGAGTGTTCTCTTGCCAAGCACTAACAAATAATAAATTTAATAGATAACAAATGATAAAGAATAATGACAAAGGACATATTGATATTTACAGCAGTCAGCATTTAACTGCCAATAAGGGACTAAGTGTTTTAATTCAACCCTTGCCGGATTATATTCAAATCAAAATCAGAGGAGCTTCTCAATGCAGAAAAAGCCATTCCAGTTTCAGGAAAAGTCCAGAGAACAATAAGACATTATGATAAGCTTTCAGTTCAGACACTCCAGTCTTTATAGCAAATAATATTAAAATAACATTATAATACATCTTTGAGATTAGTAACAGGTTTGTGAGGTCGGCTCGAAACAAAGTGAGAAATCTTCCCTCTTAGTCTAGAGAAAAGTAAATGATTTAACTGGCAATTTTCCATTTTCCCTTTTGATGACAGCCACCCCCCCAACATGCAACGCTATTATCATCTTTTAACCAACATGCTTTTAAGCCTTATTAATGTCGGCTATGAGATTTATGGAAATTTCTAACAGTTGTTCATGAATTAAAAAGGACACTTGATGGATATAGATCAGTCAACTGATTGCAGCAAAGAATCCCTAGACACACGACTCAGTTTTGGTGTGGCAGGGAGGCGATATTAGAATATTTTAAAATCCAAACAGCATTACCGAATACTTTCATATAATTTAAACCCAGCCTTGTCTGTTATTTTAGTTATTTAGCCTTGTCTTGGCACAGGCAGATTGTAAAGCTCCATTAGTGTTTTAGCCTGTTATGTATGCAGCACAGAAACAATCTAATGGATTTTGTGAATAAGAGCTCTTTTGATTTTTAGGTTTATTGATTCTTAATATGTCATAACAAACATGCAAGAGTGGGATTATTTGAAATGATTTCCCTTCTATCTGTAACCATTAGCACGTGATTATTATATTGATATCCTTACAAACAACACAGCAACCATTTATAGAGATGCAGAAGGTACACAGCATTGTCCCCCGTTGAATATGATGGATCTCGAGTGGATCTGATCAAGTGGAGCCTGAACGGTAACGAGGTTTTAGGAGCTGAGTGGTGGAATGTAAACATAGAGGAATACATTGCTAAGTCAATTTTGAAAGGGGAAATTAGCTGTTAATATCTGGAAACTGTTTTCAAGTCCAAAATAGACTGACAGGATGACAGTCTCATTTAGTCTTGTTATCTACAAGGGCCCCTACAAGAACAACACGGTGGCACAGTGGTTAACACTGCTGCCTCACAGTGCCAGTGGCCCAGGATTCAATTCTTGCCTAGGGTGACTGTGTGGAGTTTGCACGTTCTCCCTGTGTCTGCGTGAGTTTCCTCCGGGTGCTCCGGTTTCCTCCCACGGTCCAAAGATGTGCAGGTTAGGTGGATTGGCCATGATAAATTGCCCCTTAGTGTCCAAAAGGTTAGGTAGGGATACTGGGTTACAGGGATAGGGGAAGGGTGTGGGCATATGTAGGGTATGCTTTCCAAGGACCGGTGCAGACTCGATGGGGAAAATGGCCTCCTTCTGCACTGTCGGGAGTCTAGAACTGTAAGTGCACAGTACTTGAGATCGGACAGTCCCAGTCCTCAGTGGTTGAGCATCAACTGCACAAAATCCTCCTAATTTGACACAAAATTGGCATTGGGACACAGAAACCCCAAAGCAGTTATTGGAGTTTCTAGGCTCACCTTGAATGGGACGCTTGGCAGGCAGGCAAACTTAATTCGGCACTTTTCCAATGTTGGGATGAACTTTTACAATTAATTTCTCAGAATTTTAAAGACGGGACAAGCTCCCATGCCATGAAGTCCTTTTGCACATCTCATGCCTGTTTATTAAAAGACCAGCTCACCCTTACTTGCCAGGCACGTAATGCTCATTAGAGCGCCGCTGACCCCTCAGATCGGTGGGACCTCCAGCATCCAAACATTCCTGGTCCAACTCAATTTAAAAGTTATTGATCTCTGCAAGGATCATAACCGGATCAGAATTTCTGGAAATATACACACCTAATTACACACTCTAGTAGGTCTATCTTGCTGATAGGACCAGATGCATGACTCCTTGAAGACATTAATGTTGGTTCATTGATAGAACACTGATGTGGCTACATCAGATTATTAATTGTTGTATCTGTTTGGCAACACAGATCTCCCAATTTCAGTACTGGTCACCAGGTGTTGGCAAGGAGGATGCTGAAGATTGTCAGCATTGACCCCTGTTCTGTTTTGGGCATTGCCAATATTCTATCTGAGTTTTCTCTTTCTTGGGCTGCGATTTAACGGCTTTGTCGCACCTGACATGGTGTCGGTACGAGACCGTTGAATCTTGCGAGAGGCCTCTGGCAAGATTTGCGGCAGTCGAAACGCCTCGCCAGATTTTTTTTTCAAATTTAAAGTGCCCAATTCTTTTTTTTTAATTAAGGGGCAATTTAGCGCGGCCAATCCACCTAGCCGGCACATCTTTGGGTTGTGGGGGGTGAGACCCACGCAGACACGGGGAGAATGTGCAAACTCCACGCGGACAGTGACCCAGGGCCAAGATCAAACCCGGGTCCTCAGCGCCGTGAAGCAACAGTGCTAACCACTGCGCCACCGTGCCGCCCCGCGCCTCGTCAGATTTAACAAGTTCTCGCGAGCCTCATGGTCTGATCAGCTTATTTAAATGAGCCATTAGGTGTTTGTGGGATTCTCCCAGCACCCGGGATCTAGCAGCCATGCCTGGGGACCTCACTAGGGTGCCATTTAGTACTGGTTTCCACAAATGTGGACAAGTTGTAATGGCACCTGGGGAAGTCCCCCAGGACATTAGTGATCCCCAGGTGGGTTGGGGACGGGGCAAATAGGCACCTTGGCACGCCATCTGGCACCCGGGCACCTTGGCAGTGTCGGCCTTGTCATGATATTCAGATAAACATCATGGTGCAAACACACACACTGATGGACAGATCAACGGACCAATCAACACACACGCAACATTTCACAGCCAATCACAAGCAAGAGCACACGCACTATAAAGGGGGGGGGGGGGGGGGGAATTCGGGCAGCCAGACAAAATGGTGCCCCGATCTGCGAGGAGCCTTTCAAGCTCGCCAGCAGGAAATTACTCTGCGCGGCCTCGACAGAGAGAAACGCACCGATGCCAAAAAGAAGCAGCAAAGTGTCGTTGAATAGCGGGTGTTTCTTGGCATTGCAGCCACTGAGAAACACCCTGCTAAACTAGCCCAAAACAGGACAAGTCCTTCTTTTCTGGTTAAATCGCGTCCTTGCTTTTTTGCAGTGACTGCTTGCTAAGTAATTCCAGAGGGTAATGAAAGTTAATCACAGATTGGAACACCTTGTAGGGCAGATTGGTTAAGAGCAGCAGGCTCCTTTGTTTACAAGCAATATTGAGCCAGTTAAACTCTTATGGTCAGATAGGCTGACTTCCAATGCACGGCATTCAATAAAGGGATTTGAACGCTCAGTTGTTAGGTTGCTAGTCCATGGACTACTAATCTAGGTGGCCTGGACAAAAAAATGAATGCAGAGCCATTTCAATTCAGAATGCTATTCTGCGGCTTGAGGCAACTTGTGTTGTGGACATACAATCAAAGGAGATGTACGCGTTATATCCAAACTGAGAGTGTTCAGCATCAGCAATAGTTCACAAAATTAGCAAAAATGTTTCCCTCCATAGCATTGCCGTCCTTCATCTCGATGTCTGTCAGCTGAACAATAGCAGGGAAATGAACAGTGATCAAGGGAATTTGTCCTCAGTCACAATTCAACAGCAATTTCTGGCTGACCATAGGTCAGAGTTATGTCACTAACCCAAGTTCCCACAGAAGACCACGGTGAGTAGCACAGGGCTTAATGAGAGGAAGAAAATGCATATCAAATACTCTGTTCTGTTACCAGAAGCTCAAACACAAGCAGTAAAGAAACCTTTGAAGAATCAATTGATTCGGCGATCTGTGAATTCTTTTTTTATTTCCGTTCAGGAGACGTGGGGGTCACCGGCTGGACCAGCATTTATTGCCCATTCATAACTGCCCTTGAGTAGTTAACATTGTAAAATAGAGATTTATAACTTAGCAATGCAGCCCTCTATGTTTACATCATCTGTACAAAATTCTCAAAAAAATACACTTCAAACCTACTGAAATGCTTTGTTGTATCTTATGGGAGGTGGAAGAAACCAGTCATTCTGCTTAAACAACAATGATCTTATCTTAATTTCTAAAGGTCAGCTCCATTTTCTTTGCTTTTCCAAATTAACTGAATGTATTCAGCTGCTGCTCATGAGGGATGAGCTAATGTATTCTGCACTGAATTATGCAGCTGATGTACAAATACAGTACTCACAAACTTTCCAATATTGTACATACAGTAACTGTGGATACATCATGCTCTCTTATTTACATTCCATTTGCAACCATTAAAAGATTCCATTTGCAACCATTAAAAATACATGATTGTATCAGCAATTCAGTAATTATTGCAGAGATATCTTTCATAGGATGTAATTGCAAGATCTATGCAGTTTGTCAGTATCACAGCTAGACACTGTAACTAGATATATTAAATGTAATTTTTAAGTGATTTAAGTGGATATTAATTTTTAAAGGGTTATAAAACCAAAGGCTTCTCCAGAAACTTTGTGATAAGGGCTGCATATAAAAAATAATTGCAACAGACACAAACATTCGCATCCACAAACACACACACACACACTAAGACTTATTTGACAAGCTCATTGCTCCTCTTAGTCCTAAAATGTCTCATGACGACAATGTCTATGATCATCTGTATTATGTGTAAACTGATAAGAGCTTTAATGTGACACCTACACATGGAGATTGCAGGAAAATCAAAATAATAGGAAGAAAAAGCCGAGTTCAAATTTTAGTTACTGGTAGTCCGATTTTGGGATGTTAAAATAAAACCTACAGCTTTGGCTGGCATTGTTATTATAGACTTCCAGTGATTGTCAGTCCATTATGAAATCACATCATATATTGGCTGTGAAAGCCAAAGGAGATTCAAGAGAGGAATCATTATCATCGCATCTACCAATTTCACACAATTGGTTAACAAAAGACCAGTTTGCTGAATTCTCAACTCAGAGTTTCCGGTTTGTCATAAAAGATTTACACATCTGTCTACTGAATTCCAGACAACATGCATGTCAAATTTAGCTTAAGCCATTAGTTTTCAAGTTGAATTCTTCCATTTGACTTGGTTTATGTCTCAAAATGTTGCAACATTTGACCACTTCTGCTGGTAACCTGTATACGTGTGGTTTCCGCCCCCCCCCCCCCCACCACCACCACCACCACCCCCACCCCCACTCTCCCCTTCTCTAACCACTATTAAGATACATACACGTTTATCAAGGCAAGGAACCTGGCACAATTTCACAGAATTGACAACATTCAACAGCTACACCAAAAATGCCCTTTCCAATTCCCTAACATTTTTGTTTGTTAATGCCCTGACAACAAATTCTCTAATGGACAGTGAGAACCACTTTGCACTGTGAAATCGACCAGTGACACAAATTTCATTCAGGTTCTGTTGCACCAATCCAAACAAAGCCTCGGTGGATGTTGGAGGATTGGAGGAATTTGGATTTTTCCTGCTGGATTTCCTCAATGCTGGGATGCATCAAGAGTTTGTGGAAGCTTCATATAATGTTTTCCTTTTCAAAGAAAGCTTGCATTAGGTAACGTATGAACAGAGCACCCCTTGAAAGTCCAAAGGGGAAAATGCTCATCAGGGAATGTCTCTGAAAAGAATAAGCCAGCCAAAGCCTTCCGTCACTTCTACTTTGTAGACGTCTGCAAAACAAACCTGGATTAAGTCTCTCGCATCAAGCCAAGCGTTCCCAGGACATGGTATTCTCACCAGATTGGGATAGTAATAGAATAATCAAGCAGTGAGATCAAATATTCTCTAAGCATACTCCACAGCGGTACAAAGTCTGGATAAATTGGATGAAGTTGAATCCTGTTAATTAGAACACCCCGATGAAAACACAATTACTTATATTACGTAAAGCCGATCAGTACAATTTTAAGTACATTTAGAACCAGTTGATATAAGATAAATCTGCCCCATAAGGAATGTTATTAACTATAGCTTTGTTAGCCAGAAGTTTGAAAATATTTTTAACTATCTGTGCTTATGCTTGATAAAGGGTAAATGTCACTGCTGAAGTTAAAAAAGTGAACTATCATCACAGCTTTATAGGGCTAATGAAGTTTCAATTATCTTTGTCATACTTGTCTTTTGTGAAGAGTTCCTATGTACTGGAAGGCATGGCAACGAATCCTCTCTGCAATTGAGTACCCCTATTACCAGTAGTCAACAATGTTCTTTGTTAGGAAAGAGTTAATGTTCCCTAATACTTAAGCTGAAATTGGGGTTTTAATAATAATAATAATCTTTATTCGTGGCACAAGTAGACTTACATTAACACTGCAATGAAGTTACTGTGAAAATCCCCTAGTCGCCACATTCCGGCGCCTGTTTCGGTACACGGAGGGAGAATTCAATATGTCATATCCACCTAACAAGCACGTCTTTCGGGACTTGTGGGAGGAATCCAGAGCACCTGGAGGAAACCCATGCAGACACGGGGAGAACGTGCAGACTCCAACTGCACCAAATATAAAGGGGATACAGGTGGCTCTGCGGTGTTGTTGGTGAAGTGATCTTGAAGTTGAAGAAGTCAAGAGATCTCTGCTTCCTCGTTCTCATTATAGAATTACCATCAGAGCTTAACACCCTTGGTGCTGAAACTACAATAGCTTTCTGGCAACCACTCATAACCTGTGTGTTGGGGAAAGTGGCAATGTTGCACAATACAATGCCATGTACAAGAATGTATAAATCAAGACTCGAAATTATAAAAATGTGACTGAAAGTCGAATTTGTATAATGGTAAGAGTGCAGTCAGGGACAACTATGAGTAAAGATATCTTGCAAAAATTAATCTGTAAAAGAGGAAGTGTTTGGACATTGTGTTAGAAGCCATGTATCACAACTTGTATTTTTTTGAGGCAGACTCTTGATGAAAGGGAAAACTGAAACAGGAAATTGAGTAAGGAAACTGAAACAGGAAAATTAGAAATGAAACTGATCTTTCCAGTTTCTAAGGAAACCAAACCTCTGGGCAGACTGAAAGTGGTTGAGGCTCTATAAAGAGAAGGGGAGTCACCCAAGTAGCAGTTAATGAGATTAGTGGTTCAGTAGAGGCAATCTGAATAAGACCGAGACCAGATCCAAAGCTTAAGTAAGTTGCCTCAAGTTTTCTGTTATTCAAAGGTAGAATTAATGGATCTACACCACCCATTCCAAGTTGAGTAGGTTCTGCAGACATGTGTCATTTTTGGTAATTTGTGTGCACCTGGAACTCCAAGTTGTCTGTGCTGTTAGTTGGGGATCAGATTACTTCCTAAAAAGAGGGGAGATGACATTCTTTGTAAGGAAGACAGAATGTTGAAGATCCTGACTGAACTTGAGCACCTATACACTCCAGACACAGCTGAGCAAATTTGTAAGATCCTCCTCAGTTGTTTCTGCCTGTGGATGTCATTTATGTGACATAAATGTCGGGGCAGCACGGTAGCATAGTGGTCAGCACAGTTGCTTCACAGCTCCAGGGTCCCAGATTCGATACTGACTTGGGTCACTGTCTGTGTGGAGTCTGCACGTTCTCCCCGTGTGTGCGTGGGTTTCCTCCGGGTGCTCCGGTTTCCTCCCACAGTCCAAAGTTGTGCGGGTTAGATGGATTGGCCATGCTCAATTGCCCTTAGTGTCCAAAAAAAAAGGTTAAGTGGGGTTACTGGGTTACAGGGATAGGGTGGAAGTGTGGGCTTGGGTAGGGTGCTCTTTCAAAGGGCCGGTGAAGACCCGATGGGCCGAATGGCCTCTTTCTGCACTGTAAATTCTATGATTCTATGTTTTGCAATTGACCACTTATTATGTGCCTGTTAATAATTAATGTTTAACTTGTGGTGATCCAGGGTTGTAGTGTATTGATGATTAGTTAAGATGGAGTGTCTGAGTTGTTTGACTCTTGTATAGTAAGGGTATTTCTGTTTTTAACCTGAGGAATCTTGTGGGTATATCCTTTTAGTAAATAATTGTGATTTCAAATGTCTTCTTTCAAAAAAAATTACTGGTCTCTACTGAGATCGTAACAAAATTAAGAATAAGCACAAATATATATACTCTTTCAGAAAGAATTCCTCAGGTATAGGTTGTGTACTGTTATTAATATTCTACAGTAAACTTTAGAAATTGTACAATTTTTAAAAAAACTTGATTTAAATGGCCGCATTTCCTGCAGTACTGGTGGAACCCCTCCCCCCCTCCCCCTCCCCTTGCGGTGTGTTGCGGAGGCAGCACGCCATTGGTCAGCAGCAGGATCTTCCGGCCTCACCAATGTCTTCGGCGTTTTGAGTGATTTGTCCGTCTCGCTGCTGGGGACAGCTATGGCAGGGGTCACCTTTGGATGGATCGGAAGATCACGCCTGCGGGAAGGACTGGAAAATCCCACCCATTGTGTTTAAGACAAAGGATTAGAATTACGCAAAATCTTTGTCATATTTCAATGGGCAAATAAGTGATGCCAGGAGTAAGAGAACAATTGCGAAACAGTAACCAGGATGCATTTATAGTCAATTTAAAAGTCAAATAACAAAAAGTCTTGCTGGAGTGGTTAACTACATTGTTCAATGAGACAAGGAAGGAGCTACACAATTAACTGAGCAAACAAATGAGGAAAAAGGTTATGACAGAACACCATTGAGGATACTCTACACACTGGATAAAGTAAGGTATGATAAATGGATAAATGTTGAAGTTCCATTTAAAAGGGAGGCAGACAAGATAAAGATAAAAGTGCTAAAGTAAGCCTCGAACAATATAAAAAGTCTAGTGGGAGAGATGACAAGAGAAATGAAAAGGAGGCATGTCAAAAGGTTGTATGAATTGCGTGAAAAGGAGAGAACGAGCTGTACAGACATTGAACAAGTAAAACAACAATATAGTTGGAAATTATTGAAAAAAAAGGGGGGTTATAAAAACCTGAAAAAGTATTTTGAGTTGCCAGACTCTGCAATCGCAGGTTTCTAATCGCTTCTATCTTATATTAAGAATGTGAATGTCAGGCGCTGAGTGTCTTTAACATTGACATTTTTTATCACAGAACACCTACAGGTGCAATGTAAAATGAGTTTGAATTAAACGCATGTCACACCTATCAAATCTAACAGCTAAACATATAAACAAAAGTAATTTTTCAAATTAACTGCAAAAATTATATAATCCAGCTCCTTGAAATAAAAAGGTTACATTCAATATGGCAAATGACTACTCGATTGCATTAACATTTAGCATAGAAAGTGATTATTTCCATGGATTTCTTGTCATGTACATGCTACACTAGCTTGGCTTACTACTTTTGAAAACTTATTTCCCATGATTTGAATAATTGAACATGCAAAGAACCCCAGGATTTAAATAACTGACAAAACGTTCTGGCAGTTATACACATACCTGAAGAAAAAAACAAAGCACTGTGCATGTTTGAATCATGTGGTTTGGCTCCTGTTGCAGGTCTAGAAACCTTGAGGTAACTAACAAGGCATCACAACATTTATATTGAATTATACTAGACAGGTTGATTTGAGGTGTAACTGGCATTTAAAATCAAAAGGCCAATGTTGATCTGGTAAGTCATTGGATGCTGCCCCACCCCCCCCCCCCCCCCCATTAGTTAGACTTAACCATTGAACATTTAGGTTATCAAAGTCTTAATATAACTTGCTGAAGTGCGAGCTACTCATAGCGCAGCGAGGGAATCTGGGCACATGGATTCTGAGTGAATAGGACAAGCAACTGCCTAGCTCCTGTGACATTGTTATAAATGTAAGAATTGCAAGAGTTAATGAAAAATCTAGATCAACCATTAGAGGGAGCTAGAGTTACAAGTATATAAGACATTGATGCTAAGGCAGCATGGTAGCATAGTGGTTAGTACTATGGCCTCATAGCTCCAGGGTCTTAGGTTCGATTCCCCCTTGGGTCACTGTCTGTGCGGAGTCTGCACATTCTCCCCGTGTCTGTGTGGGTTTCCTCTGGGTGCTCCGGTTTCCTCCCACATTCCAAAGATGTGCAGGTTAGGTGGACTGGGCATGCTAAATTGCCCTTAGGTTAGATGGGGTTACTGGGTTTCAGGGATAGGGTGGAGGTATGGGCTTAAGTAGGGTGCTCTTTCCAAGAACCGGTGCAGACTCGATAGGCCAAATGGCCTCCTTTTTCACTGTAAATTCTATGATGATATAATTCTAAGCCTTGTGGGGAGAAAAGTGAAGGAGATAGCTACAGTACAAACTGAAGGTGGATTTTGTTTATGGATTGGATTGGAGTTTGTGTGTTGTCAATTGTACTGAGATACAGTGAAAAGTATTTTTTGTGGGCTGCTCAACAGATCATTAAGTCCATGAAAAGAAAAGAAAAGCAAATACATAATAGGGCAACACAAGGTAGACAATGTAACTACATAAACACCGGCATCGGGTGAAGAAACAGTGGTGTAGTGTCAATGAGGTCAGTCCATAAGAGGGTCATTTAGGAGTCTGGTAACAGCGGGGAAGAAGCTGTTTTGGAGACATTCTTGAAGGAAAGATAGTGTGAGTGAGAGCAGATCATGATTAATATTATAGTGTAGAGATTAGTAGTAGATGAGTGTAGATTATATGTTAATTATCAATTGTTATTATACAAGAGTAAGTGTTGAATCCAATTAAGTTGTGTTAATAAATTCATAGCTTTGTTCAAGATAAAGCTATTTTGTTGTCTTTGTGAACACTACGCCAACCATCCTGAAATTAGCAACACAAAGAACACCACAGCTCCTTTATCAATTAGAAACAGTGCAGGACAGAGAGGGAAGTGCAATTAAGGTTGAACTGATCAGATAAAGTACAGGAAGAGAAATAAAGAGAGGGATAGGAAAATTGGATTAAGAGATGGAGAACAAAGAGACAAAAACGAAAAGTAAAACTTTTTCTCGGGGAGTGATGGGGTCAAGAGAGAGAGAGAGTAAACGGCGAGTACTTCGATGAAGGGAAGGGAAGTTAGACACAGACATAGAATTTACATTGCAGAAGGAGGCCATTCGGCCCATCGAGTCTGCACCGACCCTTGGAAAGATCACCCCACTTAAGCCCACACCTCCACCCAATACCCGTAACCCAGCAACCCCACCCAACCCCTTTGGACACTAAGGGCAATTTAGCATGGCCAATCCACCTAACCTGCAGGTCTTTGGACTGTGGGAGGAAACCGGAGTTCCCAGAGGAAACCCATGCAGACAAAGGAAGAACGTGCAGATTCCGCACAGACAGTGACCCAAGCCGGGAATTGAACCTGGAACCCTGGAGCTATGAAGCAACAGTGCTAACCACTGTGCTACCATGCGCCCATAGAGATAAAGCTGTTTCCAAAGGGCAAGCAGAGTATTGTCAGCAAAGTTTGGAGTTTTGAGTTGAACCCCGCACCTGCCCCTCGTTTAAGGTTACTGCACCATTTGTCCCTAAATAAACGTTAATTTGCATCCTTGGTATTGGCAGTGAAACCTGGGTATTGTGCCTACATTAAATGGACAACCACTAAGCCAAAACAAGACCAAAGCATTTTTTGTATCACGTATTTTTTTTCCAGCTTCATCTTTCTCAATATAGAATCTCAATATAGAATCAGAGAGCTGGACTTTAGTGGATTGGAAGTGGGTTGTGGTTGAGGGGGCCTTGTCAAGTCCAACAGGCAACCTGTCTGCCACCTACCCGCCTGCTCTGGTCCTCACTACCTTTCAACCAACACTGGGGGAGTCACAGACGGCCCACACACCAGTGGGCCAATTGAGGCCCTGACGTGAACAATTCATTTCCACTTCAAGGGCCTCACCCCATCACTGTCAGAATGCCCTCAGGTTACCCACATCCACTGGGTTGCCAAATCTCAACCTCCCACCCGCTTGCTTCCTTAGCTTGGCATCTTGTGAGGCTCTAAAACACTTACCCAAATCCAGATCCCAGGACGTATGCCTGTGTCACAAAATACTGGAGAGCTGCCAGCCTCTGACTGGCTCACATTCTCTGAGCGTTAACCTCCTGTTCCTGAGGGGCAGAAATCCCACTTGCAGTCTCCGTTAATTGGCTGCGAGGTATCCGATGTGCCCCTCAGCAGGGTCCCCCAGTGACGCCTTGCATAATTTAATCCGTAGGAACATGGAGTGGCTACAGCTCAGAAGCAGGCTATTTGGCCTTTTGAGTCCATGCCAGCCCTTTGGAGAGCAACTCAGCTGGTCCCAATCCCCAGCCTTTTTCCCAAGGCCCTGCAAATGTACCTTCTTCAGATGATTATCCAATTACCTCTTAAAAACCAAGATGACTCTTTCTACCATCTTCTGCAGCTCCACATAAAAATATTGCTCCTTTTTCTCTCTCATCCCCTAAAATTCCCTGGTTTCATTGGCCCAAATCTTCCAACCTTGTTTGCGGCTGGGATTTTTCCGGTGTCACTGAGAGTGAATGGAATTTTGGCTAGAATGCCAAATTTTCTTTTCTCGCTCGGAACAGGTCACACCATGGATGAGACCAGAGAATTCTGCCCATTGTCTCTTTCTCTCTCTTTCTTTCTTTCTCCCTCTCACACACACACACAACCTCAATGCTACCTCCAGATTCTCTCCAACTCTCGTTCTTTGTTCCTCACGCAGCCTCATCTCTTTCGCCATCTCTACTATTTTTCTGTTTTGACCCCAAAATGGCTCCTCGGCTCTCCCCTCGGTCTCTGCATACAAAAGCATTTTCCCTTCCATTTCCCCAAGCACTGCTCCTCAAGTTCTCACCTGTTGGCAATCCCACTAAAATAGGAACAAAGAACTAAGAACAATGCAGCACAGGAACAGGCCCTTTGGCCCTCCAAGCATGCGCCGACCATGGTACCTGCCTAAACTAAAACCGTACGCACTTATGGAGTCCGTATCCTTTCATTCCCACCCTATCCGTCTTTTTGTCTAGATGCCCCATAAATGCCGCCATCGTACCTGCTCCCACCACATCCCCAGGCAGCGCGTTCCATATATTTACCATTTTTATAACCTGCCTACTTACCATTGCCTGGGGACTAATGACAATCCCACAATCCTGTGGGAGTATGAGCTTCCCCAATGAGGAGGGGCGGAGAAACCGCTAGTAAACTCCTAGTATAAATAAAGCTGGCCAGTTCAGGAACCAGCAGGAAGGAGTATGTAGCAAGGGAAGTTACTGCTACTGTTATGCATATATGTTATAGTAAATAAATGTTATTACTTTGTATCCTTAAAACTCGTGCTGGATTCTTCGTGGCCCTTACAAAAACCATCATCTATGTAAAACCTTCCCTCGCACATCTGTTCTAAACTTTTCCCCACTCACTTTAAACCTATGCCCCCCTAGTACTTGACTCTCCGATCCGAGGAAAGAGCATCAGACTATCCACTCTGTCCATGCAACTCATAATCTTGTAGACCTTTATCAGGTTGCCTCTCAACCTCCGTCGTTCCAGTGAGAACAGACCAAGTTTATCTAACCTCTCCTCATAGCTAATGCCCTCCATACCAGGCAACATCCTAGTAAACCGCTTCTGTACCCTCTCCAAAGCAGCCACATCCTTCTGGTAGTGTGGCGACCAGAATGGTACACAATATTCCAAATGAGGCCTAACTAAGGTCCTGTACTGCTGCAACATGACTTGCCAATTTTTATATTCGATGCCCGACCGATGAAGGCCAGCATGCCGTATGCCTTCTTGACCACCTTATCTACATGCGTTGCCACTTTCAGCTGCACAAACAGCAACATTTCCTGATCTGAGAAGAACCTCTGCCCACAGTGCGCAGTGTCCATCACTACAGCAGGAATAGCAATAAATTAGGTCTTGGGCATGTTAGTTGGGGCATTAATTTTGTTCAAAATGCAAAAGTATCTCTGCATTTCTCACTGCTCACAACCAACACAGGCCATTGGCGAGCTTAGGTTCACTCATCACGGCCTCTCAGTTTCTTGGGTACAAATTTCGAGCCATTAATTTGAATATTTACACTAGAATTGAGCAATCAAACATTCTTAACATGATTCTCTCAGACAGACTGCTTATTAGAGTGGGGCTGAATTCCCCATACACCTGTGTAATTCAGTACCTTCCCTTCAGATGCGATGTTAACTGCTCTGTATTGGGTTGTTTCATCAGCATTAAACTTCCATCAATAAATTGATGAAGACAAGTGAAAGATTAAAAACAGCTCTCTTTTTTTCTGCATGTTTGTAATAGTATGGTAATTGAACGGCTCCACAAGACTTAGAACTTAGGCAGTGTCCTATTGGGCCCCCCTCCACCAACACCCCGACTCCCTCCCTCCCCACCACCCTCCTTTCCCCTCTCTCCCCACCACCCCCACCCCCCCTTCCTTTTCCTTCTGTTGGTACAGAGGTGAGTGTCATGATATTCATATAAACATATCATGGTGCAAACACACACACACTGATGGACAGATCAACGGAGCAATCAACACACACGCAACATCACAGCCAATCACCAGTGAGAGCACACGCACTATAAAACGGGGAACACCACAGTTCCCGCTCATTCCAGCAGGAGATAGCTCAGGGCACAGAGCTCACAGCGTGCCACTCAGACATACAGCATGTGCTGAGTGCCTCACCAAGATAGTGCAAGGGCTGGGTCCACAGATTAGCTGGTAAAGTACGAACCACAGCCAGAAGTATACAGTAGATGTTATCAAGAATAATAAAACAGCGTTGTACCATCTACAACCGTGTTGGATCGTTTGTATAGCGGAACACCCAACATGACATAGTACCAGGATTGGAACCCAGCAACTGTGAGACCTACCTGCACATCTTCAGAGATCCGCCATCCTGCGCCATGGACACCATCAGCCAGCCGCAGCTGCTCCAAATCACTGGAAACCTCGGCGTCAACTGGAAGCTGTTTAAACAGCGCTTCCAGCTCTTCCTAGAAGCCACAGACAGGGAGAATGCACCCAACACCAGGAAGATCGCCCTCCTCCTCTCCACGGCAGGGCAACACGCCATCCACATCTACAACTCCCTGGCATTCGCGGACGGCGAGGACAAGACGTAGTACAAGACGGTCCTTCTAAAACTTGAGAAACACTTCAGCGTCGTAAGTGAATGAGAGCTTCGAGAGGTACCTCTTCCAGCAGCGCCTGCAGGGTAAGGATGGGCCTTTTCAATCTTTCCTTACACACCTACGTATCCTCGCGCAGTCCTGCGGTTACGAGGCCACCTCCGATTCCATGATTCGGGACCAGATAGTTTTTGGGGTCTCCTCGGGCACCCTACGCCAGCAGCTCCTTAAAATAAAGAGCCTCACCCTAGCCACCGCCATCGAAACCTGCGTCCTCCACGAAAACGCCAGTACTCCCAATTCCAGGCGGCCGAATCGGCACGGCACGGATCCCATGAGGCCGAGCGGGTCGACTCTTTCAAGTTCCTCCCGACCCGCGGCCCGGACGAGGGCGGCCATTTCGCGCACTTTCCACGGCCACCCGCGCTTGTACGCGCCAAAAGAGACGTCGACGCAGAGGGACGTGACGCGCAGGCGCGCTCTACGCAGGACTGAACTGCGCATGCGCGGTGGCGCAACGAACGCCATGATGTCACGACGTGCGGCAACTGTGGATCCGCACATTTAAAGCGGCAATGTCCAGCAAAAAATCTACAATGCCTCCGCTGTGGCAAGATGGGCCACTACGCTGCCTGCTGTCGAGCAGCTCAACCTGCCAACGCTCCCCAAATCCGCCAGCCTCGCAGGGACGTGCGGGCCATTCAGCCTCCATACACCGAGTCATACCCTGACGACGTACAGACCGGTGATACCGATGAGCCTTCCGCGTTGCGGTAATTGACAGAAATTGGATGTCCCCAAGTAGGACCCACCAGCCGATGCCAGTGCACAGCGTCAATCCGGGTGATGAATAGTGTGCCACCCTAACGGTCAACCGATCACCAATCACATTCCGTTTAGACACTGGTGCCTCCGCCAATCTCATTGCATGGTCAGCCTTCTACGCCTTGAAGGTCAAACCACCGATTCGGCCATCCCGCTGTTAGTTGTTCGATTACAACAGTAATGTTATCCCCGCCATGGGATCCTGCCAGCTCGAGGTTATACACAATTCACACGCAGTCACACTGTCTTTTGAGATAGTTGGACCCTCGAAGGACTCCCTGCTAGGCGCACAGGCGTGCAAGATTCTCCACCTCGTTCAGCGGGTACACACTCTGTCTCCAGAAGGCACGTCCGATTTCCCGGATGCAGACTTTAGGGCACAGCTCCACTCGCTCCTCGCCCACAACCAGGAGGCTTTCGAGGGCATGGGCACACTGCCCTACACGAACAGAATACGGCTCAAACCGGACGCCACCCCGGTCATTCACGCACCTCGTAGAGACCCAGCACCACTCAAGGACCGCCTCAAGCAGCAGCTGCAGGATCTCCAGGATCAAGGAGTGCTTTCCCGGGTCACGGAGCCAACGCCATGGGTCAGCTCCATGGTGTGCGTTAAAAAGCCCTCTGGCGAACTCCGGATCTGCATCGACCAGAAAGACCTGAACAATAACATCATGAGGGAACACTACCCCATACCCATTCGGGAAGAGATCACGAGCGAAATGGCCCGGGCTAGAATTTTTACAAAGCTTGATGCCGCAAAGGGTTTTTGGCAGATTCAGCTGGATCAGTCCAGCAGGAAGCTGTGCACCTTCAACACTCCCTTTGGCAGGTACTGCTACAACAGGATGCCGTTTGGCATCATCTCGGCATCTGAGGTGTTTCATCGAATTATGGAACAGATGATGGAGGGCATCGAAGGGGTGCGCGTCTATGTTGACGACGTCATCATCTGGTCCACCACATCACAGGAACACATCAGTTGTCTCCAGCGCGTCTTTGCTCGGATACGAGAACACGGCCTGCGCCTCAACCGAGCCAAGTGTTCTTTTGGCCAAACTGAGTTAAAGTTTCTGGGGGACCACATATCCCGGTCAGGGGTGCGTCCGGATGCAGACAAAGTGACAGCTTTTACAGCCATGCCGCAGCCGGCAGACAAGAAGGCAGTGCTACGCTTTCTCGGGATGGTCTACTTCCTGGGAAAGTTCATTCCCAACCTTGCCTCCCACACAACGGCTCTTCGCCACCTAGTGAAGAAGACTACGGAGTTGCAGTGGCTGCCCGCACACCAGAAGGAATGGGAGGAGCTCAAGTTCAAGCTCACCACCGCCCCGGTATTGGCGTTCTTCGACACTACTCGAGATACAAAGATCTCGACTGATGCCAGCCAGTCCGGCATTGGGGCGGTACTCCTGCAACGGGACGACACTGCATCATGGGCCCCGGCCGCCTATGCCTCGCGGGCCATGACCCCCACAGAACAGAGTTATGCGCAGATTGAGAAGGAGTGCCTGGATTTGTTAACCGGCATAGATAAATTCCACAACTACGTGTATGGTCTCCCTCAGTTCACTGTGGAAACCGACCATCGGCCCCTGGTCGGCATCATACAAAAGGACCTTAATGAGATGACCCCTCGCCTCCAGCGCATTCTGCTCAAGCTCCGGAGGTACGACTTCCAACTGGTCTACACCCCGGGAAAGGTCCTCATCATCGCGAATGCCCTGTCCAGAGCAGTGAGCACACCGCCCGAATCGGGGGGGGTTCGTCTGTCAGGTCGAAGCGCAGGTGGCCTTCACATCAGCCAATCTGCCAGCTAATGATGCAAGTCTGGCCCGTATTCGCCAGGAGACTGCGACTGACCCCCATCTACAACATGTGATGCACCACATGACGGAAGAGTGACTCAAAGGACAGTGCCCACAATTCTACAATGTCCGGGACGACTTGGCCGTTGTCATTGACGGTGTCCTCCTAAAGTTGGACCGGATTGTGATTCCACACAGCATGGGCAGGCTGGTCCTCGAACAATTACACAAAGGCCATCTGGGGGTTGAGAAGTGCAGGCGGAGGGCCCGAGAAGCTGTATACTGGCCGGGCATCAGCGACGACATTGCCAACATGGTGCTCAACTGCCCCACCTGCCAAAGTTTTCAGCCGGCGCAACCCCCTGGGACTCTTCAGCCCCAGGAGTTGGTAACGTCCCCCTGGGCGAAGGTGGGTGTGGACCTTTTTCATGCGCTCGGCAGGGACTACGTCATCATAATTGACTATTTTCCAAATTATCCGGAGGTCATACGCCTGCACGACTTGACATCATCAGCTGCAATCAGAGCATGCAAGGAAACCTTCGCTCGCTATGGCATTCCGCTTACCGTCATGTTGGACAATGGGCCCTGCTTTGCGAGCCAAGAATGGTCTTCTTTTGCCGCTTCGCATGGCTTCACACACGTGACGTCTAGCCCTCTGCATCCCCAGTCAAATGGCAAGGCGGAAAAGGGCGTCCATATCGTGAAGCGGCTCCTCTGCGAGGCTGCTGAGGCCGGATCTGACTTCTGTTTAGCCCTGCTGGCCTATCGCACGGCCCCACTGTCCACTGGCCTCTCACCAGCCCAGCTGTTGATAGGTCACGCCCTCAGGACCACTATACCGTCCATTCATGTTCCTAAACCCAACCATGCTCCAGTACTGCAAAGGATGCGACAGCAGCGTGCTCAGCTGAAGGTGGCACATGACACTCGGGCAACCGATCTTCCTGCCCTGGCGCCTGGAGACAACGTCCGCATCCACCTACCAGAGGGTGGCTGGTCGGCAACTGCCGAAGTTCTCCGACGCGTGGCTCCCCGCTCGTTCCTGGTTCGCATGCCTGATGGCTCCATTCGCCGGCGTAATCAGCGGGCCCTTCGGCTGCTTCTGCGCTCGCTACGTGATCATGCACTGGTGTCACGCCCTCCTGTTGCCCCTGATGTCGACTTCGTGGAGCTTCCTGCCACTATGCCTATTCCTCTGTCGCCCGTGGCCAGGCCCATTCCTCAGCCGGTGGATCCTGACCCACCCTTGAGGCGGTCAACCCGAATTCGTCGCCCACCTACTAGGCTGGACTTACGAGCCTGTTTGTACATTGAACTCACTGAATTGTTTTGCAACAATGTTAATGTGTTTCTCTTTTTGTCCTTCCAGAAGTTCTCTTTCAATGTTTGATGATTGCACTTGTTTTGTTTATGGTACAACCTCGTTGCTATGTTGTACCTGACACCTTCCTATGTATATAGTTTAGCCTCATGTACATGTTGTAGATATTGCACACACATATTCAGCTGCACTCAGTACACACCAATATTTATTACCATGTAGGCTCATATTCTTGTGAAAAGGGGGGATGTCATGATATTCATATAAACATATCATGGTGCAAACACACACACACACACTGATGGACAGATGAACGGACCAATCAACACACACGCAACATCACAGCCAATCACCAGTGAGAGCACACGCACTATAAAACGGGGAACACCACAGTTCCCGCTCATTCCAGCAGGAGATAGCTCAGGGCACAGAGATCACAGCGTGCCACTCAGACATACACCATGTGCTGAATGCCTCACTAAGATAGTGAAAGGGCTGGGTCCACAGGTTAACTGGTAAAGTACGAACCACAGCCAGAAGTATACAGTAGATGTTATCAAGAATAATAAAACAGAGTTGTACCATCTACAACCGTGTTGGTTCGTTTGTATAGCGGAACACCCAACACGACAGTGAGGGTATCTGGTCTCTCCAGTGCAAAGTTTAGTGCTTGTACCATTTGTTTTTTTGTAGAAACGTGTTGTGAACTATTTTAATAATCAAAGTATCCAACCCCCCTCCCCTTCCATTGGTACTGGATGGAGGATATCCTGTTTCTCCAACACAAAATGAGTGTTTGTACCGTTTGGCTTTGTATATATTTTTTATTGTTTTAATAAAAAGATCTGGGGCATCATTCTCCGACCCCCCGCCGGGTCGGAGAATGGCCGTTGGCTGCCGTGAATCCCGCCCCCGCCCCCGCCGAAGTCTCCGGTACCGGAGATTGGGCGGGGGCGGGAATCCGGCCGCGCCGGTTGGCGGGACCCCCCGCTCAATTCTCTGGCCCGGATGGGCCAAAGTCCCGCCCAGAAATTGCCTGTCCCGCCGGCGTAAATCAAACCTGGTATTGACCGGCGGGACCAGGCGGCATGGGCGGGCTCCGGGGTCCTGGGGGGGGCGCGGGGCGATCTGACCCCGGGGGTGCCCCCACGGTGGCCTGGCCCGCGATCGGGGCCCACCGATCCGCGGGCGGGCCTATGCCGTGGGGGCACTCTTTCCCTTCCGCCTCCGCCACGGCCTCCACCATGGCGGAGGCGGAAGAGACTCTCCCCACTGCGCATGCGCGTGAAACTGTCGGCACCCACTGACGCTCCCGCGCATGCGCCGGGAAACTGTCAGCGGCTGCTGATGCTCCCGCGCATGCGCCGCATTTCCGCGCCAGCTGGCGGGACAACAAACGCCATTTCCGCCAGCTGGCGGGACGGAAATCCCTCCGGCGTCGGCCTAGCCCCAGCATTCCGCACCTTTGGGCCGGCGCGATCCCGTCTGATTGGCGCCGTTTTTGGCGCCAGTCAGCGGACATCGCGCCGTTGGGGGAGAATTTCGCCCATTATTCTCTCCCTCTCCCCCCCCACCAGGTGGGAGAATCGCCGGGGAGCCACGCGAATCGTGCCACGCCGCCCCGACCCCTGCACGTGATTCTCCCACCCCCCTGAAACCAGCGCCGCGCAAATCGTGCCGGGCCACTCGGAGAATCACCGTAAATCGCGCGACGCCCCTGCTAGCCCCACGGAGGGCGGAGAATAGGGGTCTGGGAACGGGCGCCGATGCCGGAGTAAAACACTCCGGTTTTTACTCCGACGTCGGCACTTAGACTCCCGTTGGGAGAATCCCGTCCATGGAGAGGACTATTAATTGACAATCAAGGTTCAAACAGATATGTAAGGGAACAGATGTTTCTTCCTGATGAAACTGGGAAACCTATGCTGCCAGGGTGTGCAGTTTGATGGGATTTAAATACATCCACAAACATTTTGCATTTCAACCCTATATTTACAAAATGACTTATAAAGATTTGGCTGTAATAATGAGCGAATTGAAACCAATCCAAAGAAAACGTGTTCTTCCCCAGTATTTTGTCAGCCAAGATTCCATCTGGATTGGGGTTGGGATTCTCCGTTGCGAGGCTGCCCTGCGACCAATGAGAATGGAGAATTTGGCCACACTATTCACTGCAGTGGGAATTTCTACTCCCACTGCTTGTCAATGGCATTTCCCATCACCCACATCACCAGGAAACGTATGGCGGGGCGTGCTGCTGGCGGGATTGAAGAATCCCGCTGCCAGTGAACGGCTGGGGGATTAGGCCAACAGGCTCATTTAAATATGCATTCCCGGGATTCACCTGGTGCCTGGGACCTAACGACCGCACCTAGGACACTTCACCAGGGCGTTGTTATGTACTGGTTTCCACAAATGTGGACCAGCCATGATAGCACCTGGGGAGGGGACTCCCAGGCCATTAGAGGCCCCTGGGTGGTTGGGAATGCAGCAGATGGCACCCTGGCACTCCCTCTGTCCCCTTGGCACCTCCAGCCTGGCACCCTGACAGTGCCACCCTGGCACCCTAGCTGTGCCACCCTGACACTGGCAGGGTGGCACTACCAGGGTGGTTGGTGCAATTCCGAGGAGCCAGTGTCAGGGTGCCCAGGTACCAAATTGGTAATACCAGGGATCGGGTTCGGGTTGGACCTTACCAGGTCAAGGGGGGTTGAGGAAGTGTTGCTGGGGGCCTTCCTGAAGTTGGGTGGAGGAGGGAGAAGTCGAAAATGGGGAGAGGGGTGTTGAAAGGTGGGGGTGGTGGGATAGATTGGGGAAGCAAGAGTACAGTTAACTCAAACAGTTCGATCACTGGATTCAAGGAGGGCTCGGAAAAGCTAATATCTGTTGTCTCTCTCAAAATCGGCAGTGAACACGAGAGCAATTCATGCTCACTCGGTTTGGGAGAGCATCGTTCCACTCAAACCTCAATAAAGTTACATAATATACAATATAAACTCAGCAGGTCTGGCAGCATCTGTGGAGAGAAACAGAGTTATTGAGTCTAAATTACTCTTCTGTAACGTTAACCTGTTTCTCTCTCCACAGACGCTGCCAGCCCTGCTGGGTTTATCCAGCATTTTCCGTTTTTATTTCAGATTTCCAACATCTGCAGCATTTTGCTTTTATCTCAGTGAACCTATCTTGTTTAATTCACATCCGCAAAGCACCTTGAAACAAGAGCAGGCTAGCAATTTTCCATAACGGGGCGTCAAGCAATTCTAAAGATAAGTAGGCATTTCCTTTAAGCCAAAGAAGAGGCAGGTACACTACGGGGAGACAGCAAAGCAGTGGGTTCATTGTCAGTTTTCTAGGAAAGTGTCAATAGAGACCCAATGAGCAGAATTGCCTCCTGCTGTGCTCGGAAGTCCTACAACTTGCGAGGAATCCATCCATCATCCAGGACAGTAGTTTATCGGTTTTCATAAAGGGTTTTCTGACTTCTAAATCGATCAATTAATGGGAATTTCCCTTTAAGTCAGAAACTATACATTATTTAGGGCTCGGTGTAATGAATATGTAATTACCAGGAACCTACCATTTTTTATGCATAGTCTACAATGCTATTATTCTGGGATTTCACATGGGGAACTGATATAGGATTATGGATAGTGGAAGTAATAAGATTGTAATTTATTTGATTTCAGACAACATCATAAACCAAGAGATCAAAGCTTATGTGATTGCAAATGTCATTTGAACTCCAAGATTAAATTGCAGCCTTATGCTCATCACCATCTGTAATGTTTTAATATAATACACGTGATACAGTCTCCAGAAAATGGTAACAATACTAATGACAGTTAAACACAGGGCTGAACTTAAATTGAATGAAGACAGAGACTATTGCAGTGTCATCACCACAGAATAATCCTATTGCATGATTCTCAGGCAATTTAGGGGAACGACTTTAAATTTATATAACAATATTTGAGGAAAATTAAGACTGTTGATAGAAAAATATCCGACTAAATTGTTTGCTTGCGATAGATTTTTGGGGATGTTGAAATTGGTAGTTCTAGTAAGTAATTTGCTGCAGTTGCCAACTGTTCCTGTGGTTAATTACACGCTACATTCTGTAATTTCAGGTGGTCAGTTAAGTCATTATTGTAGACAAGGTTGTTTATGAAGTACATTAAAGATTCATCAGATTCTAATTCTGATTAAAGGCAGCCTACATACCATTAACTATACCTGAGGCTGTGTGTATTCAATCTCGCAAAAGAGCAAAGGTGGCGTAATTCTAACTGGCAAAATAAAGGGACACCAACATGAGAAGCCGGTCAGAAACAAATGGGTTGAGTCATTTCTCGTCGCCGCGATGACAAAAATGATGTCAAAATATATCATCGCAGCACTCGTAAGTGATTCCATGAAGGTAGAAATAACACATTGCTCTTTTCCATTTTTAAACTGGAAAGACTTAAAAATGCTCTTTTCTGTTATCCACTTAAAAAGTCTTTCATAGTGGACCTTACATTCTAAATCAACCCAGTAACACTGGTGACATTAGGTACTTGTATTTACTTACATTCTGAATCAACTCAGTAACATTACTGTCGTGTTGGGTGTTCAGGTCTACACGGCTGGAGATGGTGTAACTCTATTTTATTAACAACTCAACTGTAATAACATACTGTAAGCTTGGGTACGTGCATTACCAGCTTATCTGTGGACCCGGTCCTATCACTATCTAGGTGAGGCACTCAGCACATGGTGAATGTCTGAGAGGCAGGCTGTGAGCTCTGTGCTCTGAGCTGGCTGCTACTAGAATGAGCGGGAACTCTGGTGTCCCCTGTCTTTATAGTGCGTGTTCTCTCACTGGTGATTGGCTGCAATGTTGTGTATGCTGGTTGGTCCTACTGTATGTCCATCAGTGTGCCAGTGTGTGTGTAATTGCACCATGATATGTTGATGTATATCATGACATCCCCCCTTTTCGCAAAGAATATGTGCCTATATGAGAATAAATAAAGTGTAGTGAGTGTGTCTGATCATGTGTGTGCATTATTTACATCAATATTTACATGTGGCTATGCTATATACACGGGAAGGTGCCAGGTGCAGAGGAAAACTATGTTACACCAAGAACGAAACAAATGCTATTAACAAACGATGAAAAACTCTTAAACAGTACGGCAGAACAAGTCAGTGAGTCCAATAGTGCAAGGTTTATAAATCAAGTCTTTGGGGTGGGCGACGAATTCGGGTTGACCGCCTCAAGGGTGGTTCAGGATCCACCGGCTGAGGAATGGGCCAGGCCACGGTCGAGTGAGGAGGAGGCAGGGTATCCGGAAGCTCAACAAAGTCCATGTCAGGGAAACAGGAGAGCGTGGCACCGGTGCAGAATTTTGTAGCGAACAGGGAACCAGACGAAGGGCACGCCAATTGCGGCGGTGAATGGAGCCATCAGGCAAATGAACCAGAAACGAGCGGGGAGCTCGTTTATGTCTATGAACCTCAGCAGTTGCCGACCAGCCACCCCCCGGAAGATGCATGCGGACATGATCTCCAGGCACCAGGGCAGGAAGATCAGTCGCCCGAGCATCATGAGCCGCCTTGTGTTGCTCACGCTCTTGTTGCATCCGCCGAAGTACCGGAGCATGGTCGAGGTCTGGGACGTGTATGGACGGCACAGTGGTCCTGAGGGTGCGACCCATAAGCAGTTGGGCTGGCAATAGGCCCGTGGACAGTGGGGCCGAGCGGTAGGCCATCAAGGAGAGGCAGAAGTCAGATCCTGCATCAGCAGCCTTGCAGAGGAGCATTTTTACAATGTGGATCTCCTTCTCTGCTTTGCCATTTGACTGAGGATGCAGGGGACTGGACGTCACGTGTGCAAAGTTATATGCACTAGCGAAGGAAGACCATTCCTGACTTGCGAAGCAGGGGCCATTGTCTGACATCACGGTGAGTGGAATGCCGTGGCGAGCAAAGGTCTCCTTACAGGACCGTATAACAGCCGATGATGTGGTGGGGCAATTGAGCACAGTGTTGGCAATGTCCTCATTTATTCCCGGCCAGTATACAGCCTCTCGGGCCCTCCGTCAGCTCTTCTCAACGCCGAGATGGCCTTCGTGCAGCTGTTCTAAGACAAGCCGGTGCATGCTGTGTGGGATCACAATGTGGTCCAGCTTCAGGAGGACACCATCCACGACTGCCAAGTCCTCCCGAATGTTGTAAAACTGTGGGCATTGTCCCTTGAGCCACCCGTCCGTCATGTGGCGCATCACACATTGCAGAAGGGGGTCAGCCGCAGTCTCACGGCGAATGTGGGCAAGGCGTTCGTCAGTGGCCGGCAGATTGGCAGAAGTGAAGGCTACATATGCGTCGACTTGGCCAACGAACCCCTTTGGGTCGGACGGAGTGTCGACTGCCCTGGACAGAGCGTCTGCTATGATCAGGTCCTTACCCGGGGTGTATACAAGTTGGAAGTCGTACCTCCGGAGTTTAAGCAGAATGTGCTGGAGGCGAGGCGTCATGTCATTAAGGTCCTTTTGGATGATGCCAACCAGCGGGCGATGGTCGGTCTCCACAGTGAACTGGGGAGGCCATACACATAGTCGTGGAACTTGTCAACGCCAGTCAACAGGCCTAGGCACTCCTTCTCAATTTGCGCATAGCGCTGCTCTGTGGGGGTCATGGCACTTGACGCATAGGCGACAAGGGCCCATGATGAGGCGTCATCTCGTTGCAGGAGGACCGCCCCAATGCCGGATTGACTGACGTCAGTCGAGATCTTCGTCTCCCTTGCAGGATCGAAGAACGCCAGTACCAGGGCGGTGGTAAGCTTGACCTTGAGCTCCTCCCATTGACGCTGGTGGGTGGGAAGCCACTGGAATTCAGTTGTCTTCCTGACAAGGTGCCGGATAGCTCTGATGGGGGAAGCGAGGTTAGGGATGAATTTTCCCAGGAAGTTGACCATTCCTAGAAAGCGCAGCACCGCCTTCTTGTCTGTCGGCTTCTGCATGGCCGTGATGGCTGCCACCTTGTCGGCATCCGGCCGCACACCCAACCGGGAGATGTGGTCCCCCAAGAACTTGAGCTCGGTTTGGCCAAAAGAACATTTGGCTCTGTTAAGGCGCAGGCCCTGGTCCCGTATCCGTTGAAAGACGCGTTGGAGGCGACTGATATGCTCCTGCGGTGTGGTAGACCAAATAATGATATCGTCCACATAGACGCGCACGCCTTCGATGCCCGCCATCATCTGTTCCATGATGCGATGGAAAACCTCAGAGGCCGATATGATTCCAAATGGCATCTTATTGTAGCAGTATCTGCCAAATGGAGTGTTGAAGGTACACAGCTTCCTGCTGACTGATCCAATTGAATCTGCCAGAAGCCCTTTGAGGCATCAAGCTTGGTGAATATTTTTGCCCGAGCCATCTCGCACGTGATCTCCTCACGTTTGGGTATAGGGTAATGTTCCCTCATTATATTGCGATTTAAGTCTTTCGGGTCAATACAGATCCGGAGCTCGCCGGAAGGCTTCTTGACGCACACCATGGAGCTGACCCATGCAGTTGGTTCCGTCACCTGGGAAAGAACTCCTTGGTCCTGAAGGTCCTGCAACTGCTGCTTGAGGCGGTCCTTGAGGGGTGCTGGGACTCTGCGAGGTGCATGAACTACCGGGGTGGCATCCTGTTTGAGCAGGATTCTGTATGTGTAGGGCAGTGTACCCATGCCCTCGAAAGCATCCTGGTTGTGAGAGAGGATTGAGTTTAGTTGTGCCCTGAATTCCGCATCTTGGAAGTCAGACGTGCCTTCTGGGGAGAGAGAGTGTACGTGCTGAATGGGGTGGAGGAGTTTGCACGCCTGTGCGTCTAGCAGAGAGTCCTTTGAAGAGCCCACAATCTCGAAGGGTAGGATGGTTTTACGCGAGTTGTGCGTCACTCCGAGTTGGCACGACCCCGTGGCGGGGATGACGTTGCCATTATAATCGACCAGTTGACAGATGGATGGAAGAATTGCTGGCTTGACTCTCAGGGTTTGAAATGCTGACCATGCGAGGAGATTTGCGGAAGCACCAGGGTCCAGGCGGAATGTGATCTGGGATCGGTTGACCGTCAGGGTGGCACACCACTCGTCGTCCGGATCAATGCTGTGCACCGACAGCGGCTGGTGCGTTCGACTCGGGGACAGCTTGTTCTTGTTGATGACAGCAATGCGGAAAGGCTCCCTGTCCTCAGTGTCACTGGTCTGTATGATGTCAGGATCGGAAGCGGTGAACGTGGGTAGAATTGCCCGAACATTTCTGCGAGGCTGGTTAAACTGCTGCAAGTTGGCAGGCTGAGGTGCTCGACCGCAGGCAGCATAGTGGCCAAGCCTGCCACAGCGTAGGCATTGTCGCGCTTTGGCCGGACATTGCCACTTTAAATGGGCGGAGCCACAGTTGCCGCACGTCATGATGTCAGTGCATTCGTTGCGCCACCGCGCATGCACGGTGCGGTCTTGCGTAGTGCGCGCCTGCGCATTGCATTCCTCCGCGTCAACGTCCCCTCTTTTGGCACATACAAGCGCGGGAGGCCTCGGAAAGCGCGCAAAACGGCCGCCCTCCTCCGGGCGGACCTGGACCTGCTCCGCCTCGTGGGGCCCCTGCCGCGCCGTTTCAGCCGCCTGGATGTGTGAGTACCGGCTGGTGGCCGTCGCTAGGGTGAGTTGCTTGATTTTAAGGAGTGCTGGCGCAGGGTGTCCGACATGACCCCGAAAACTATCTGGTCGCGTATCATGGAGTCAGAGGTGGGCCCATAGCCGAGGGACTGTGCGAGGATGCGGAGGTGCATTAAATAAGACTGGAAAGGCTCGTCCTTACCCTGCAGGCGCTGCTGGAACAGGTACCTTTCGAAGCTTTCGTTGACTTCAACGCCGAAGTGTTCATCAAATTTTAGGAGCACCGTCTTGTATTTGGTTTTGTCCTCGCCGTCCGCGAATGTAAGGGAGTTAAAGATGTGGATGGCGTGTTGCCCTGCCGTGGAGAGAAGAAGGGCAATCTTCCTGGTGTCCGATGCATTCTCCCTGTCTGTGGCCTCTAGGAAGAGCTGGAAGCGCTGTTTAAAAAGCTTCCAATCCACCCCTAGATTGCCAGCGATGCGTAGCGGCGGCGGAGGGTTGATGTTCTCCATGCTGCAGGATGGCGGATTGCTGATAAGTTGCAGGTAGGTCTCACAGGGGCTAGTATGCGTCCACTCCTGGAACCATGTGATGTTGGGTGTTCAGGTCTACAAACATGTCAACACGGCTGGAAATGGTGTAACTCTATTTTATTAACAACTCAACTGTAATAACATACTGTAAGCTTGGGTACGTGCATTACCAGCTTATCTGTGGACCCTGTCCTATCACTATCTAGGTGAGGTACCCAGCACATGGTGAATGTCTGAGAGGCAGGCTGTGAGCTCTGTGCTCTGAGCTGGCTGCTGCTAGAATGAGCGGGAACTCTGGTGTCCCCTGTCTTTATAGTGCGTGTGCTCTCACTGGTGATTGGCTGCGATGTTGTGTATGCTGGTTGGTCCTACAGTGTGTCAGTGTGTGTGTGATTGCACCATGATATACTGATGTATATCATGACAATTACCATGTAAGGGACAGTACAGTGGCTCATCATCATTACGATGCACAATACAGGAGTCCAAACTGTAGTCAGTGACTTCTCAAATGTCTGAGTGACTAGAAATGCTGTGTGGTGCTTAATTGTGCAGCATGGCAAACTGCACCTCCCCACAACTCCTGCAGTAAAAAGGGATCACTGTAGATCACAGTAACAGCTCATCATTCACTGGCAACGCTTCAATTTGTATTCATTCTTTCCTGGGATGTTAGTATCGCTGACAAAGCTCGCATTTGTTGCCTGTTCCTAATTGCCCTTGAATTGAGTGGCTTGCTCGGCCATTTCAGAGGGCGGTTAAGAATCGAGCACATCGCTGCGGTTCTGGAGTCACATTTAGGCCAGGCCAGATAAGGATGGCAGATTTCCTTCTCTAAAGAATACTGGTGAACCAGATGGGTTTTTTCTTTTACAATTTAGGACTGAGATATGAGCACTCCACGCCCCACACACACTCATCCCAGCCAACAGGGTGGCACTGGTTGCGCTGGAGCACGCCCATCCTGTTGGTGGCTCAGCTGGGGCCAGAGGATACCTAGGGGGACACACCCATACAACCCCTGACACTAGGTTCAGAGTGGGCAGTCAGCAGCATGCGCAGCTGCATGGCTGCCTTGCAAGCTGCGTCAATGGTGGTTCTATGCCCGTCCACCATGACCCCATGACCCACCTCCTGGCCAGCCCCAGCTACTCCCATCAGCCCTGGCAGAAGCCCCCCCACCCGGCCAGCAACACAACTGTCAGCACACTATAGTGATGTTGGACATTTTTCAGACTCCCTCTCTCTCACTCAGCAACCATGACACCTGTTTCACGATTTTTGAAACCACAAGTGAAACCCGCCATCGGTAATTCCTCCCAGCAGAGGCAGGGCATGGCGGAAGCCCCGGTGAATACCGGGTCAGGCCTGGTAATGATATAATGATATGCGGACGGTGTTTACTGTACGTGCTGATGTTGCTAACTTTGTCTTAGTTTAATTGCTCTGTTTTATCACCTTTGCTCTTGAGTCGCCAGGTATCTTTATGATACCGCCACGTGGTTCAAGTTCAAGTACTGATCAATAATCCAATACACCGATTAGTAAGATTTAAATCAGAGCACATTTATTATACACAGTAATCGCTACTCATGCACAAATTCTACGTCTAAGCTACTTCTATAACTAACAGGCATATACTTAACTTGGAACTGGCCCACCAGGTCAGGGAAACAAATGGCCTTTCGTTCAGGTTCTGGGCCTGCGGGTTTCGAAGTTGGTACAGGTTGGTAGCTAGGAGCGCCTATCTCGTAGCGAGCATTGAAGTAAGACTTACAGGTTCGATCGGCTGCTGAAGAGTGACGAGAGCTGGAAGCGAGCCGAAGAAGAAGAGCGCGACTTGAACTTGGGGCTCAATTCTTATAGTCCCCAGGGGCTTCCCGCCTTTCGAGGCAGACCCTGTACCTGGTCCCAAGTGATTGGACTTTGTCCCAATCACTTGGTTCGATTTTCTCCAATGCTGGAGCGGTTCCCTGATCAATGGGCGGTCTTGAGGTGGTCGTTCACCACCTTTTGTGTAGGCTCCTGCTGGCGCCGAGGAGTCTGGCTTTGCTTTGTGTGTCTAAAAGTTGCTTATTGTTCCCGGGGATTGCTCATTAGTATGCAGATGGCTGTTGTTTTGTTATGCTGATGGTTGCTGGCATCGATCTTGTCTGGCCTTTCCAGAGGTAAATACACAGCCAACCTGCAGCTGCTCATTTTTGTCCTGTTGGCTGACTTTCCCATCAGCCTTTGCCGTTCGCCATTTTGAATCGGGAGTTGGCCATTTTAAGTGGCTACACACCCTCCTTGTGATCCTAATGTGAAGCGTGAAGGATCACATAACTATGTTGCTTTCCATTCCCTGACCTGAGGGGGCACTTCCTTCATGGCCTCTGCACTGACCATAGCTATGCAAAAATTTTTTAACTGACAATTCTAAGGGCGCTATGTCAAACAGGGACATGCATTACAAAACAATAAACTGGGAAACTCTAACTATTCTTAATACACTACACTCACTTAAACATTTCATGATCCTAACTTCCTCAGCCATACAACAAAATCATAGCATTTTATACACAGTTTTACTGGCTTGGCAGTCAAGCTCAGGATCGTACAATTTGCTCAAGAACAGTTCTTTACATTTCCTTATTTACAGTAAACGCAAGTGTATGCTCTTTATTATAGATCGCGGGGGTCGGGGGTCTGGTCGTATCCGAAAATAGGGGGTCTGATCCTATATACCGGGGTTCGAGCGCGGTAGGCTCTCCTTCTCCATTTTCTTAGACGCATAGTCTGCACTATGCAGCAGAGTATCGCTAATACCAGTAAGGTTTCTATTACATAGGACAGGGAGTACCAGGTTATAAACCTGGCACACCAAGTTGATATGGTGTCGCTGGTGACTGGGCTCTGGGTAAACAAAGAACAAAGAACAAAGAAATGTACAGCACAGGAACAGGCCCTTCGGCCCTCCAAGCCCGTGCCGACCATGCTGCCCGACTAAACTACAATCTTCTACACTTCCTGGCCCTGGGTCCGTATCCTTCTATTCCCATCCTATTCATATATTTGTCAAGATGCCCCTTAAATGTCCCTATCGTCCCTGCTTCCACTACCTCCTCCGCTAGCGAGTTCCAGGCACCCACTACCCTCTGCGTAAAAAACTTGCCTCGTACATCTACTCTAAACCTTGCCCCTCTCACCTTAAACCTATGCCCCCTAGTAATTGACCCCTCTACCCTGGGGAAAAGCCTCTGACTATCCACTCTGTCTATGCCCCTCATAATTTTGTATACCTCTATCAGGTCTCCCCTCAACCTCCTTCGTTCCAGTGAGAACAAACCGAGTTTATTCAACCGCTCCTCATAGCTAATGCCCTCCATACCAGGCAACATTCTGGTAAATCTCTTCTGCACCCTCTCTAAAGCCTCCACATCCTTCTGGTAGTGTGGTACTGCGGGGAAGTGAAACATTAACGGCTGGGGGGCTTGAAGTCATGGGGTTCGCGTTCACGCGCAACCAAATGTCCATAAAGATGATGCTGATCCATGTGAAGGAAGTCCTCATGGCTCTTCTCTTTCCTTTTCTTTCTTCTCTTCTCCGGTCCTGGAGCTTCTGGAGTTCTGTGGAATCAAGCATAGTGTCTGTAACTATCTTTGTTTAATATCTCGTACGATAGTGTGTCTGTCCTGTAGTGCCAATTACTCCCTTTATAATTGGTCACTATGTGTGACTCCCTCATTTTTTTTCAAAAATCGAATTCGAGGACAAGACACACTTCCAAATAATGAACCAGTGCGAGCCGTCTCGCAGACTGTGCAATTTACCATCCAAATGTTTCAGGATGTAAATAGCATGTGGTTGGCAACCTAAATGTTACCTAAAACAAAACAAAACTTTTTGAATGAAAAGTGCCAAAATGAGGTGCATATGGGCCGCAACGGGTAAGAGTTGGATGGAGTCCTCGGGTAGGACGGCTACCAATGCCGTGTCTCTCCTACCCGAGCGTAGTTGATCAGAGGGGGGTTCCCAGGCAGGGTGGGTCCCAAGCCGTTTCTCCACTGCCTGAGCAACCGACAAGAACGGGCAAGAAATGTAGTCATCGTGGTGGGGCTGCCGTAGTGGTTCTACCTTCGAACCAGAAGGGCAGTTACAAACGGGCGTCTGGTTCCTTAACCAGTCTCTGCAGACAAGCTAGTTCCGCTGAACTAGTGTCTGGCAAAAGTGAGTCTCTGTGGGCAAGTCCTCAGAGGTTTCGGCCGAATAGGCGTGGGGCAGTGAGAAAATTTTTTTTTCCTGTCGGACATACAACATTTAACAAACTTACAAACAACATAAAACATTCTGCAGGTTCCATCAGAAAGGACACCACTTCTACCAAGCGGTTCCTTTTAAAACATCATCTGGACACCTCAGTTCTTGGTTGAGAACAGTGTTGCAAAGGGGTTCTCGGTTTGGGAGTCAGACCCAAGGTCGTGCTCTTCTCCCGGGTGCCAAACTCTTGAGTGCATCAGGGCTGAAAGGGCTGCATGGTGTGAGGTGGGGTCACTCTCGTCGTTGCGGACGAGTCGGAACAAGTTATCTCGGTGCCAATAGTTGGTGTCTCGTTGTGTGGGGACAAAATCGGGGTCGTCAGTGTGGTTTGGTGGTCGGTGGTGGGATTTGTTTAGGAAAGTGATCATGAAGGGATCACTCGGATCGTAGTCGGATTCGCTGGGTGTGGGTTCTGTTGCATGGGGATAGTAGGGAGGCGTGCTGTTGCTGTTGTCCGAGCCACAGTCGCTGTCTCTGCTGCTGCAGTCTGTGGGCGTTCCGGGGCGGAGTGTATATTTTGGGGGTGGAGTCGAGGTCGAGTCCGTGGCTGGGCTGGACGTGTTGGGGGATGGTAGGGTTACGTCGGCTGTGGGCGGGGCGTGGTGTGCTGCGTCGAGCATGACGTGGTGTGTGTGGTTAGACTGTGTTCCGTATGCCTTCAGCTGGTTTATATGGAACCACGCAGTCTTACCGTTGGCGTACTTTATTTTATATACGGAAGGGCTTACTTTGTCTGCAATGGAGCACGGACCCGAGTATTTTGGGGACAGGAATGTGCTGGGGTTATATACAGAGAGCATAACTTGCTGTCCGATACTATACTCAGTCGCATGCACTGTCTTGTCGAAACAAGCCTTGCTCTGTTTCTTTCTGGTGCCCAATTTTACTGCGGCTGCTAGCTGAGCCGTTTTAACATTTTCAACTAATTGCTCCTCTGCTTTCTGGTGTGTGAGGGCCATCACTTCGGGGCTGGTCAAGTCTAAACCTAATAAATATTCTGTGCCTTTCATGGGGTGTCCGGTCATGAGAGTGTGTGGGGTGTAACCTGTGGAAGTAGAAATTGTATTACGCAAAAACATCAGCTCAAAAGGGAGGACTGAGTCCCAAATGGTGGTGTTCTGCTGGACCATTTTTCTGAGGGTGGATTTTAGGGTCCGATTCATGCGCTCCACGATACCACTCGACTGTGGGTGGTATGCTATGTGGAATTTTTGGGTGATGCCAAATATCGTGAGGACGTTCTGCATGACACGTCCCGTAAAATGTGAGCCTTGGTTGGATTCAATGCTGCGGGGGAGTCCCCAGCTTGTAAATCTTGGCTGTGGATTTTGCCGCGTTTGTGCGGGCTGGGAATGCTTCCACCCATTTCGTAAATGTGTCAATTACCACAAGTACATATTTATAGCCATTCCTGCAAGGGGGCAATGGTCCTATAAAATCAATCTGGAGGTTAGTCCAGGGGCCATTAACGGGTCGGGTGTGGCTGAGTTGAGCCTTTTTGGCATATCTGTCCGGATTATTCTGGGCGCAGATAAGACAATTCTCGATGTAATGGTTTACATCTTCCTTTAAATTCGGCCACCGACAAAGCTGCTTGAGATGAGTTGTAGTGGGATCGATTCCCTGATGTCCATGACCGTCATGGAACAAGCAAATCAGTTGATTCCTGTCCTGTTCAGGAACCACAAAAAGGGTGTCTTTTAACACCACACAGTCATGTGTGGTCAGTGCATTTTTGAACCTCTCATAGGGTGCTGGATATTTTCCTTTTACAATCTCCCTGAGATTGCTGTCCTGCTTCTGGGCCTCCACTAGATCCTCGATCTTTGTCTGTGAGACCTGAACTGCACTCACTGGTGCGCTTTCGGGGGGTGTCCAAAGGTATCCATGTCTGGAACCTGCCTTAGCCAGTGCGTCGGCTTTTACATTTCCAGGGGGGGAGGAACGATGGTGACTGCGAACTTTGATTATCCCAAAAGTCCTGTTCTGGGCTCTTTCTAAAATGTGACGGAGCAATGGGGCTGAGGGGAGGGGTTTTCCGTCTGCGGAAACAAATCCTCTTGCTTTCCACAGGGGCAGAAATTCCGTGAGGCTGCTGCAGACATAGAGGCTGTCCGAGTATATGTCTGCTGGTCTGGGGAAGGAATCTGGGTGTTCCACGTTATACGCGATGGCTGCGAGCTCTGCTGCCTGTGGGCCTAAGTGGCCTGGAAGTTTCAACGATATTTCCTCGAGGGCGCGTCCCTGTGCGTCCTCGACATAGATACCGCAACCTGTTATGCGCTTCCCATCCAAGACTGTGGAAAATCCATCCACATAGATCTTTATGGGCTCACACGTGTCCGTGTGCTGGGGGCTCTGGGTTGAACTACCTATCTGTCTGGGGGGTGTTTTAGTGATAAAGGGGCCTCTGTGTTGTGGTGTGGAGAGATAATCTCACATTCATGGGGGGTTCCGGGGTACTGTAAGTTGTCAGCTAAAAAGGTGTGCGTCTTTGTCCTTTTGACAGTGATGTCCCGTCCCTGCAAGAGAAGGGTCCACCTCGCTGCTCTAATCTGACTAACTGTACAGTCCTTGAGTCATCCGTCCAGTAAACGCTGGGTGGGGGTGTGTTCGGTGAGAATTGTGATGGGGTTCAGTCTGGTAATATATGAAAAATACTGGACTGCCCAAAATACTGCGAGCAGGTGCCTCTCACAGGCTGAAAATCCCTGCTCCACAGCATCTAAAATTCTGGAGGCGTAAGCTACGGGTCTTAACTGGTCGTGCCGCTCCTGGAGGAGAACGGCTGAAAGGGTGCGGTCTGTGGTCGCTACCTCTATGGCATAAGGGGGAAGCAGGTCTGGAACTTGTAGTGCGGGGGCTGCTATGAACGCCTGTTTTAAAGAGTCCACAGCATCCGTATGCTGCGGAAGCCATTCCCAGGGGGCTCCTTTCTTTAGGAGGTCTGAGAGGGGCGCTGCCTTGCTGGCGAAACCGTCAATGTGGTTTCGGCAGTAGCCAACCAGTCCTAAAAACAACCGGAGGGCTGAAACGTTCTGGGGAAGGGGCAATTTAGCAATCGAGTCAATCCTTTTATGCTCGATCTCGCGTTTACCATGTGTGATAATTGTTCCCAAATATCTCACTTTTTCTTCCAAAATCTGGGTTTTTTGGGGTTGACTTTACAACCGATTGAGTGTAAGAGTTCCAGGAGTTCAGACAGAAGCTCAATGTGCTCTTCCTTGGTGTCTGTCTGCAGTAGTAGGTCGTCTACATACTGTACCAGACATTCGGGGCAAGAGAATTTGGCTAAACCATTTGCCAGCTGTCGGTGGAAAATGGAGGGGGAGTTGTGGAATCCTTGTGGCAGGCATGTCCACGTGTACTGCTGTGCTTTAAAGGTGAAGGCAAATTTGTACTGGCACGCCTTTGCCAATGGAATGGACCAGAATCCATTACTGACGTCCAAAACCGTAAAATATCGGGAATTGAGTCCCTGCTTGAGCATGGTCTCGGGACTTGTGGCTACTGTGGGGGCTGCTGCGGGGGTGATTTTGTTGAGTTCCCGGTAATCGATGGTCAGTCGCCATGATCCATCGGGCTTTCTCACTGGCCAAATCGGGGTATTATTAGTGGAGGCTACTGATCTAAGTACACCCTGCTCTCATAAGCTTTCTCCCTCTGCCTCTTGGGGAAATCCATACTGTTTTTGGGTTCTAGGGTCAGGTCCTGTTACTTATACGGAGCCAGTCATCCGTCCACAGTCGTGCTTGTGGGTCGCGAATGCTGCCCTGTTCTTTTGCAGAACTGCCCTAATCTGCTTGTCCGTACTAAGCGTGGTCAGGTTGAACCAAAATTTGCCTACTGCGCTAATTTTGTTAGCGTACTCTCATATGTTGAGCGTTGCGGGGGCTCTTGCGGATTTTGCCATCTTCCAGACACACTGGTTGTCTGGATCAAATGATAGATTATGGGAATTCATGAAATCGATTCCCAGAATGTGTTCTGCTGTGTGGGGCAGGTCAACTAAAACCACAGGGTGCTTGGTGGTGATGTTACCGATTTAAATGGGTACAGGAGCTGTGATGTGTCCCTGCTGTGAGTGGCCTGTAAAGCCGCTGAGGGTGATAGTGGCTGTAGTGGGCCACGTGTTCGTTTGGAACATGGTGGAGGAATTTATTGTGGTGCGGGACCCGCCTGTGTCCCAGAGAAATTCGATGGGCTGTCCCCGAATTTTCGCTGCAACTACCGGTCGTCCGGACCTATCCCAAAGGGTATCGCAGGCCCAACTGGGGGAGCCCGTACACCGTCAGTCCGTTCCGGTCAAGTCCGTCTGATCTGAACGGGCGCTAACGCTATGAATGGGCTCTGTCTTTTTCTTACTCAGAGTGCCCGTCTGCTGGGCTCTCTGTGGCTTTTTAGGGGCATTGCACTCTCTTGCGAAGTGTCCCAACTGTCCGCAGTTGTAACACTCCTGTGACTTGGGTGGGGGCTGTTCTTTCCCTCATTCACCCATGCGGGGTTGTGGTGTGTTTTTACTGCCTGCATATCTGCGCCGGCCTGCTTTTCCTCGGGATTCTTAACTGCGGGTTTACTTTGAACAGATTGCTCCCAAGTGCGGGACAATCTTTTCACTACCCACTTCTTGTTATGGGCCTCCTCTGAGGGATCATAACTCGCGCAGGCTTTCTGTCCTGTTTCTGTGGCGTGGGAGATAAGGGTGCGGTCCATTTGGCCATGTTGTCTGGGGTCAAATGGGCACGGTCTAAGTCTCCAACGACTGCTGCGAAGTGAATCCACAGGCGTCCAGCAAACGCTGTGGGGTGCTCGGATTTCTTTTGCCTACATTTGTTGAGGCCATCTACGGGGTCACCCCGGTTATACCCGATCACATCCAGGATCGCGGTATGCATTTCTGCAAGGGTGCCTCCTCCTACATTCTGTGGGTCGTGAAGGGCTGCTGCTACTGAAGGGTCTAAACTTAAAACCGTGAGCTTTACATGCTCTCGCTCATCCAGGCCGTACATGGTCGCCTGATGCTTGAGTGTGGCAAAGAAATGGTGGGGGTCTGAGGTGGGGAGGAACGGTGTGATCTTATCGCACGGGTCCCGTAATTGGATCACTGTTAAGGGGGTGGAGTATAGAAATTCTGCATCATCCGATGTAGCTGTGCGGTGGGTGGTTACTGGGTTCATTGGAGCGTGAACTGTCTGCTGTGTGGGGGTTTGGGGCGATGTCCTCTTTTGTGGCTTTCCCTGTGCACATGTTCCCTGAACATATCTCTGCGCTGTTTCATTCAATTCTTCCCAATCAGGGCCGTCTTCCTGATCTAATTTTTCTCCAAAGGTTTCCTGGAAACCTTTTTGAACTGAAAGCAGCGATTGCAGCTCTGCAATCTGCTTCCGGCACTTTGCGTGATCTAATGTGCTTTGTCTTTGTTCTGTGGTGGCAGCATGGAGTGCTCTTAATGCTGCCTTGAGGTCACTACACTCTCTCTGCAATGCCTCTACCTGCTTTTCCGTTTCTTCACTAACCAGGACTGCACGTTGCGTGTCCTGACAGGCCTTTTCGTATTGAGACTGGAAGCTGCTTAAGTGCGGCAGACAAGACTGGTGTGCCCTTTTGGCATCCTCCACCTCTACATCTTTTGCTGCCAACCTCCTTCTCAATTCCAAATTCTCCTTTTCTACCTCGCTTACATCGACCTTACTCATTCGATGTATGCCCTCAACTTCTTTCTGGAGCATCCTAACGACCTCCTCTGTGCCTCGCAATTGTGCCAAGCAGGACACGATTGCCATCGGCTTGCGAGCTTTCCCTAAGCTCTTTTTGTGGATCTCGCTCAGGGTCTCCCACCAAGTATGTCCTATACTCCCGGGACCTGATTCCTCATTGTCACAGAATTCATTCCAAAGGGGCCATCCTTTCCCTTTGAGATATTTCCTGTTCGCTTCTCCCAAATGGGACATTGTCCCACTCAACTGCTGCTGGTCGCTGCGACCGCAAATTGCTCGGGGTTCATTAGGCGCTGCATTGCCATCTTTCCTATCCAAATGCTTCTCTTCAAATTTTGGGACAGGGGTATTAAGGCGGTGCTGACGGGTACGGGTTTCGCTACTTTCCGAAATACAAACTTCCGACTGTTTTGTCACAACAAAAAATCTATCAGTTTTACCTTATCGCCCTGTTAGTTACGCATGCATACACACACTTCCGAATTATGAGTATTGATAAGAACTGCTTGAACACTTGTGGTTTTCTGTTTCCAATTGGATCTCTAATTCAAATTCTGGGTTCTCCCGGAGTGGTTTTCCACTTCTAGATCGGGTCCCGTCAGGATGTCACCAAACAATGTTGCTAACTTTGCCTTTGTTTAATTGCTCTGTTTTATCACCTTTGCTCTTGAGTCGCCAGGTATCTTTATGATACTGCCACGTGGTTCAAGTCCGAGTAATGATCAATAATCCAACACACCGATTAATAAGATTTAACTCAAAGCACATTTATTATACACAGTAATCGCTACTCATGCACAAATTCTACGTCTAAGCTACTTCTACAACTAACAGGCCTATACTTAATTTGGAACTGGCCCACCAGGTCAGGGAAACAAATGGCCTTTCGTTCGGGTTCTGAGCCTGCGAGATTCGAAGTTGGTACAGGTTGGTAGCTCGGAGCGACTATCTCGTAGCAAGCGTTGAAGTAAGACTTACAGGTTCGATCGGCTGCTGAAGAGTGACGAGAGCTGGAAGAGAGCTGGAAGCGAGCCAAAGAAGAAGAGCGCGACTTGAACTTGGGGCTCAATTCTTTTAGTCCCCAGGGGCTTCCCGCCTTTCGGGATGGACCCTGTACCTGGTCCCAAGTGATTGGACTTTGTCCCAATCACTTGGTTCGATTTTCTCCAATGCTGGAGCGGTTCCCTGATCGATGGGCGGTCTTGAGGTGGTCGTTCACCACCTTTTGTGTAGGCTTCTGCTGGCGCCGAAGAGTCTGGTTTTGCTTTGTGTGTCTAAATGTTGCTTATTGTTCCCGGGGATTGCTGATTAGTATGCAGATGGCTGTTGTTTTGTTATGCTGATTGTTGCTGGTATCGATCTTGTCTGGCCTTTCCAGAGGTAAATACACAGCCAACCTGCAGCTGCTCATTTTTGTCCTGTTGGCTGATTTTCCCATCAGCCTTTGCCATTCACCATTTTGGATCAGGAGTTGGCCATTTTAAGTGGCTACACACCCTCCTTGTGATCCTAACGTGAAGCGTGAAGGATCACATAACGATGTTGCTTTCCATTCCCTGACCTGGCGGGAGCACTTCCTTCATGGCCTCTGCACTGACCATAGCTATGCAAAAAATTTTAACTGACAATTCTAAGGGCGCTATGTCAAACAGGGACATGCATTACAAAACAATAAACTGGGAACCTCTAACTATTCTTAATACACTACACTCACTTAAACATTTCATTATCCTAACTTCCTCAACCATACAACAAAATTTTAAGCGGCTACACTGAGTAGAATGCATTGCCGCTGCTGCCAAAGCACTGGAGCATGGCATTCTGGCGAGCACCTGGTGCCGGCCACGATTTTGGCCTCATCGCCAATTCTCTGCCCAATCAACTTTCCCGATTTTGCCACCGGCCTACGGAGAATCCCGCCCTGTATGTTTTCAAGCAGGCGTTCGATATAGCTCTTGGGGCGCAAGGGATCAAAGGATATGGGAGGAAAGCAGGAACTGGTTACTGAGTTGAATAATCAGCCATGATCATAATAAATGGTGGAACAGGCTCGAAGGCCGAATGGCCTCCTCCTGCTCCTATTTTCCATGTTTCTATCTCAGATGGTTTTGGGGTTCAATGGAATTGCAGTCATAGGGGGGGCAAGGCCAAAGATGGATTTGAAAAGAAGACTGAGAATTTTTAAATCAACATGTTTTTTTTAATATAAATTTAGAGTACCCAATTGAATTTTTCCAATTAAGGGGCAATTTGGTTTGGCCAATCCACCTACCCTGCACATCTTTGGGTTGTGGGGGCGAAACCCACGCAAACACAGGGAGAATGTGCAAACTCCAAACGGAAAGTGACCCAGAGCCGGGTTTCGAACCCGGGGCCTCAGCGCCGTGAGGCAGCAGTGCTAACCACTGCGCCACCGTGCTGCCCTATCAATATGTTGTTTGACCTGGAGCCAATATAAGCCAGCGAACACAGGAGTGATTTGTGAACTGGACAATCTATGACACAGGCAGCAGAGTTATAGTTGACCTCAAGTCTGTGGAGGGTAGAATGTGGGAATCCAGAGGAATTCATTGGAATAGTCGAGTCTAGAGGTAACAACGGTTTGGATAAGGTTTTAACAGCAGAAGAGCTGAAACAAAGGGCAGCACGGTGGCGCAGTGGTTAGGATTGTTGCCTACGGCGCTGAGGACCCGGGTTCAAATCCCGGCCTGGGTCACTGTCCGTGTGGAGTTTGCACATTCTCCCTGTCTCTGCGTGTGTTTCGCCCTCACAACCCAACTGATGTGCAGGATAGGTGGATTGGCCATGCTAAATTGCCCCTTAATTGGAAAAAAAATAATAATTGGGTACTCTAAATTTATTTTAAAAAACGAAGAGCTGAGAACAGGGGCGAAGTTGAGCAATGTGGTGGAAATAGGCAGTCTTTGAGATGACACACCTATGGGTCAAAGTTTATCTCAGGGTCAAATGTGACACCCAGATTGCAGACAGACTGGCTTTATCTCAGACTGTTGCCAGGGAGAAGGATGGAGTTGACGATTTGGGAACCAAATTTGGAGTAGGATCGAATGATAATGTGGGGTGGGGTGGGGTTGGGGGGGGGGGGGGGGCGGAATTCTCCAGGGCCATGAGTTAGACGTGGGAACTCTGATTGAAACCCAGTGCAAGTATCCTGGCCTGTCCCGCTGGCCCTGACAAGGTTCCTGCCCAGACAACATGGAAACATGCAATTTGGTAATCATCGCTAATTTGAATATTATTTACATGCAGGGTGCCCAATTCACTTGCCTCCAACCGGGTGTCCTGCTGGCGTGAACTGGTGCACGTTCTGACCAATGGTGAGCTGGCGGTTTGTGCTCTGAAAGGTGGCAAAACGGTGAGTACCCACCCTACAATTTTCCTCCAAGGTTCATGAGAGATGGGGTTGGGGGACTTCTGTTGGACTGGAGGACCTCAGATCGAGGGTCTTTCCTGAGATGACGTTCATTTGGTTGCTCTCTCCCTCTGTACTCTTTAAACCCATTAAACAGTCTCTCAGCATGTCAAAATTAAAGTTTTTCTATCTGCAGCCTTAAGCCCTTTAAACATGTCTGTCAGCATGCCAAGTTCAAAGATCTGTAAGATTAAGGTAAAAGTATTCCCTTTAATTTGGTGGAAACCTTTGAAGTAGTTTTTTCACAGTCAATTTCATGGCCCTTTAAGGTATTGAAGCCTCTTTGCAAGCTTAGAAGCCTAAAAGCTTTAAACTATGTTGTTTACATTCAATTTCATGGACCATTGCGTTTTGCAAGCTTTCTGATAGACAGGTCTAGGGAATTTTAAAGGATAAATTACTGTTGTTTCTTTATGTAGTTACACAGGGGTGCATTAACTCTGAGGACCAGTTGTTTTTCTAATGACAGTTTTAAAAAAAGAGGCTGTCTCTTTGTTCCCAAGGGCTTCCAAGTGCTCAGAAGCAGGAAGGAGGGTTAGTGGGGGAGGGGGGGGCACTGAATGGGGGAACTAAGGGGGGATCTCCTGCAAGTGTGTAGGTTGTGTGGACGGGGCCTTGCCAGCGATCTGGGGGGCAACGCTGCAGCAGCATTCTGACATTGGGCGACCTTTCTCTGAGGTGAGGGGCCTGTCAGAGAGATTAGGCCCCTCCCCTCTCAGGTCCAACAAAAACCCCGATCGACTTTAAAAAATTTACTATGTGCCATAGAATGACACGAAAACCCCGACCTTGGAAAAGAAATTCTAAATGCCATTGCATGGCATGTCAGCTTTACTCCTAGCACCAGTGGGAATCACTCCAGTTTTCCCGCAGGCAGGAGCACTTAGTCTTCATTCGGAAGAATCACGCCCAATGGCTCCAGTCTTCCCAATATTCAATTGGAGGAACTTTCTGCTAATTCAGCACGAGATGTTGGATAAGCCAACTGCTAATTTAGCAACAGCAGAGGAGTTGAGAGAGTTGGTGGTAAGGTAGAGCTGGGTGTCATCTGCCTATGCGTGAGAACTAACAATGTGTCTTCAGGTGATGCCACCAAAGGGCAGCATATATAAGAATCGGGGCGGAGTGAGGACTGATCCTTGGGAGACTCCGAGGTTATGGAGTAGAAACAGGAAGAAAAGCCATTGCAAGTGGCACTCTAGTTATGATTGGAAAGGTAAGACTGAAAACATGTGAGAGCAGTCCTACCCAGCTGGATGACAGTAGAGGGACGTTGGAGCAACATGGTGTGATCAACCCTGTTAAAGGCTGCTGGCAAATTGGGAAGGATGAGGAGGAAAGTCCTTTGATACAGTCACATAGGATGTCGTTTGCGACTTTGATAAGAACTATTTCAGTACCGTGGCATGGGCGGTGTATGTTTGAAGAACTTTGGAGAAGAAAGAGAGTTTTCAAAAGGAATGGGAGTCTACAAATACAGAGGGGTCATGGATTACACTCCTCTTGATTTAAAGCACTGTGCTTCTAGAGTAGGCTCTAAGTCTGCAAGTAACAGTGCTAATAAATAATTATAAACAAGTAAGATAAGAGCCCAGGTTTATGTGCTGGTAGGTCCCACATGGATCATCAACAAGGGCTTCCATGGTGCCATTTCTGGTGAAATTGAAGTTCCGGACTCCAGTGCTAGTTGACATCCCAGGAATTTCTAATTCCGTGGCGGCCCTCAATAGCGCTGAATGTCTCTTGGAACCAGATGACCTGGGCCATTATACCCACATGTGCTGTCTAGTCAGTTAAGGTAGGTAGATGACCACTTAAGACCAAACAACAGAAGCTGCCCTCTATGGCTGGGCTCCACAATGCTAGTTGATTGCTGAGGTCATTTTTCAATTTGAAGGTTTAAAAGGTGAGACAGAACAGCAAGCTGGAGGCACTTACTCTCTCGTGTCTGAACTGAAGGCTTCATCACTTGCTCAGCCTTGGTTGTTTTCGCTGGAGCAGAGAAGACTGAGAGGCAACCTGCTCGAGGTGTACAAGATGATGAGGGGCATGGACAGGGTGGATAGGGAACAGCTGTTCCCTTTAGTTGAAGGGTCGGTTACGAGGGGACACAGGTTCAAGGTGAGGAGCGGGAGGTTTTGAAGAAAAGCTTTTTTAGCCAGAGGGTGGTGACGGTCTGGAACACAGTGCCTGGGAGGGTGGTAGACGTGTGTTGCCTCACATCCTATAAAAAGTACTTGGATGAGCACTTGACATGACTTAACATTCGAGGCTGTGGGCCAAGTGCCGGCAATTTTAATTTACTACAAACAGCACTCATTTCTCCTCTCACCACTCATTCATAAGTAGAAAAGTGTTCTTTAGTTTTGTTGAAATTCTTGCTCGATCCGAGTTGGGAAGCGGGGAGATGCTGCAGTGCAGCCTAAGGTGGAGCCCTGAGCGACAGAGCCCCCAGCTTCAAGACTTCCATATTAATCAGCGCGAGCATGACATCCCGAAGCTCCGTTCAGTTTCAGAGGAGTAATGAGATTGGATGCTGACATCAACCTCCCCTTCACAAAAGCTACCTCACATTGTATCTTAATTTTGCTCTCTTTTAACACAAGGATCCTTCTGCCTCTCTGCTTTTCAGGTGTCAATGTGATTTTTTTTTTAAGATGAGAAAAGAAACAATCATTTCCTGCTTTCTTAATTGGAACTCTAATTCACCTCAGGATCTGTCCAAGGAAACACAAGAATATAATAACTAGGAGCAGGAGGAGGCAATTCATAGAACATAGAACATACAGTGGAGAAGGAGGCCATTCGGCACATCGAGTCTGCATCAACCCGCTTAGCCCTCACTTCCACCGTATCCCCGTAACCCAATAACCCCTCCGAACCTTTTTGGACACTAAGGGCAATTTAACAAGGCCAATCCACCTAACCTGCACGTCTTTGGACCGTGGGAGGAAACCAGAGCACGCGGAAGAAACCCACACAGACACGGGGAGAACGTGCAGACTCTGCACAGACAGTGACCCAGTGGGGAATCGAACCTGGGACCCTGGCGCTGTGAAGCCACAGTGCTATCCACTTGTGCTACCGTGCTGCCCACTCAATTCAGCCCCTTGAGGCCGCTCTGCCATTCAACACGATCATGGCTGATCTCCTCTCGGCCTCAACTCTATTTCCCTGCCTGTTCAACCCATTACTAATTAAATATCTCCTCCATACATTTACTCAATGTCCCAGCACCCAATGCATTCTGGGGTAGTGAATGCCACAGATTCACGATCCTTTGAGAGAAGTCATTGCTTCTGTTTTAAATCTGCTATCCCTTATCCTAAAACTAGGACCTCTTGTTCTTGATTGCCCCACAAGAGGAGGCATCCGCTCTACTTCTACTTTGTCAGCCCCTTTTATCATCTTGTATAGCTCAATTAGATCTCCTCGCATTCTTCTAAACCCGAGAGAGTACAGGCCTAAACTGCTCAATCTCGCTCCATAAGACAAATCAGTCCGGTGAACCTCCTCTGAACGCCTCCAATGTAACTACATCCCACCTCAAATAAGGGGACCAAAAGTGGACACAGTACTCCAGGTGTGGTCTCACCAATGCCTTGCACAGTTTCAGCAACACTTCCCTACTTTCATACTCTATTCCTTTAGCTATAAAAGCCAAAATTCCATTTGCCTTCCTTATTACCTGCTGTACCTACATGCTAGATTTCTGAGATTCATGCACTACGACACCCAGATCCCTCTGCACTAATGCATTCTGAAGTTACTCTCCATTTAGATAATAAGTTGCCTTTACATTTTAGTGACCAAACTGGATAACCTCACACTTTTGTCTTTAAATTTAGAGTGCCCAATTCATTTTTTGCAATGAAGGGGCAATTTCGCGTGGCCAATCCACCTAACCTGCACATCTTTTGGGTTAAGTGGGCGAAACCCATGCAAACACAGGGAGAATGTACAAACTCCACACGGACAGTAACCCAGAGACAGGATCGAACATGGGACCTCAGCGCCGTGAGTCAATAGTGCTAACCACTGCGCCACCGTGCTGCCCTGATAACCTCACATTTATCCACGTTAAACTCCATCTGGTAAATTTTGTCTCACTCACGTAACCTATTTATATCCATTTGTAAATTTCTTATTTCCTCATTGCAACTTACTATCCCACCTTATCATCCCACCTATAAAAGTAGTAATTCACAGCAACAATTAAAACTGTGGCATTAAAGTGACATACAAGGTTAGATGCAGTCACACTAAACATTACTAAAATACATGGCAACATTCTTTCTGTCTTTATAGAACTGTATATCCTCGGTATGAATGTGAGCAATGCCACAGGACGCTGCCAGTTATAATAAAAATGGTAAAAGTTCAGCACTTTTCCACATGTGAGAGCTGCCAGTTGCAGTTTTGGTAGCTCATTCACTAAGGGTTTAGGGTGTGCTGAAAGGGGCTATCAAGCGCTCACTGTGTGAATTGCGTCTTCTTCAGGCCGATGAAGGTTTATTATTTACAGGTTAAAAGGAATATTTTGGGGGGGGGCTAGTGTAAACAGAATCTGCATGTACTAATGTAGCTTTAAACATTTGTCGGTGTACTGTCAAGACTGCAAATATTCCGGGCAGCACGGTGGCGCAGTGGTTGGCATTGCTGCCCACAGCGCCGAGGTCCCAGATTCGATCCCGGTTCTGGGTCACTGTCCGTGTGGAGTTTGCACATTCTCCCCGTGTTTACGTGGGTTTCGTCCCCACAACCCAAAGGTGTGCAGGGTAGGTGGATTGGCCACGCTAAATTGCCCCTTAATTGGAAAAAATGAATTGGGTACACTAAATTTTTATTAAACAGAGACTGCAAATATTCAATTGTGGTGATGTCTTATGAAATAATACTGTTTCCCAGCAGGTTACTCACGGTTAAGTTAGTGAAAAAAGATACACTGCTCGAGTTAGAGAGGTCATAGAGACAGAAAGATCACAGAACTGATGGCTGGGGGATGAGAAGAAGGAAATGTCTCTACATAAAGTACATTTTAAACCATGTTTCACGAGACAAGATACATTCTTGTGGGATTTGGAAACTCGGGTTCAGGCAATGATTTTAAAACACTGGCCGCAATATTCTGGCCTTGCTGTGGGGGATGCGACGAGCTGCTCAAACGGCCATTGACTTTGGCGGGGCTGGAAAATTCGAGCCGCCGTTTTAAATTTATTTAATTGTGATCAATATTATTATAGTCAAGAACTAAAATCATGATGCTCCATCTTAACTGAGTACAATTTAAAAACGCTCCACATCCACTGCCAAAAAGAAAATTGCTCCCCTAGAAATCCATCATTCCTTGGTGAAAAATTCAAGTTTGTTTTAACACTAATAGCCCTCTTACCGCAAGAAAGTTACGCGTAGAAGTAATTACATTTGTTTATTCATTTCATCCTGCAGTGCACAAAGACAGGAAGCTATCAGTTCGTGAGCTGTGGGGACAGCTAAATTGGTCTCTGGGGTAAAACTTGCATTAGTGTCAGGCTGCCTCCAGCCTATCAAAGCCAGGTGCACATTGCAGCGAGCAGGCAGCACAACCACTGGGAAGGCCATGCATTCAATACTGAGCCAGGCCTCACGCAGTGTGGCGAGCAGACGAAGATCACGGCAACACTGACAGCCCGAGTCTTCAGAGCCAGTCCTCACAATGATTAATGAGGGCATTTGAAAGACAATTAGCAGGAGCAGATTCAGCTGCAACTTCCTTATCAATCAGACACGTGCTATTCATAGGCACAGAGCACCCCATTGCAGAAGAACTGTATCACATTCGCACAGACAAGGCAGCCTTTTCATGTAATACAAAAGGGAAGACTGTTTGCCATGAATTTATTCCTAATAACAAAGTATGCACGCTTTAGCTTGGCATATGAGCCTTCGCCACTGCCATATGTGGCAGACAGAAATCCTGATCCTATGTGGCATGCTCTGTTGACCAAGCTGTACAAATTCCCTGCTGTTGCTGCGTGCAATAGAGTTGACTCTATACGTCAGTGTTGGCCAGGGTGGGAGAGTGTGCTGTTGCTATTGATATCAGCAACACATTCTGGTTTTGTACCTTGACACAGAAAGTCATTAGAAATTTCACTTAACAATGACAGGCCCATGCACTACTTACCAAAGCCTGGAAAGGGGGGGGGGAAGTGAGGGTAAAGTAGTTGATACAATATGGTTTCCTTTGTGGGGAGGAAGGTACAGACAGGGTGACAAAGTGTACTTGGACACTACCCTTACCCCTCAAGGATGTGGGTTTGAAGCCATCCCCTACAACAGCTCATGATCTGTTTTCTAATGACTTGAGGACTCAAAGTAAACAGAATTCCAGGCAATTTGCAACCAACATCCAGTGGAAATGAATGTACAGGATAACCTCATTCAGCATTCATTTGTCAGTCTCCTTCGGAGAGGTCAGAGAGATGGGAGATGTGAGAAGTATTCCACTGATATCATGATCCATGGAGCACCCCTCCAAAATCAACAGGCCGCCTGTTTCATTCTACAAAGGAGCAATGTTCAATACCACCACTGCACACCAAATGGAGAAAGGTTTCAATCCACACCCAGTGTCAGACACACACACACACTACAGGAGTGATTATATGAGAGAATAGTTACATAGAACAATACAGCACAGGAACAGGCCTTCCAAGTCTGTGGCGGCCATGGTACCTGCCTAAACTAAAACCACCTGCTCCTTCCATTCCCACCCTATTCATATATTTGTCTAGATGTCCCTTAAATGCCGCCATCGTACCTGCTCCCACCACCTCCCCAGGCAGCGCGTTCCATATATTTACCACCCGCTGTGTAAAAAACTTGCCTCGCACATCTGTTCTAAACTTTTGCCTGCGCACTTTAAACCTATGTCCCCTAGTACTTGACTCTCCGACCCTAGGAAAGAGCATAGAATAGTTAGCATGAGTAATTAATTCAAGGTGATACCTCAGCCAATAGCAGTTAGTCCGCTCACAGAAATGTGCAGTAGAAACAACAACAAACAAATGGATGTGGACAAACCAAAGAGAAAAACCTTCTTCCCACCTTCATCATCCATTTTGGAAGTCAAGACGAATTCCATAAAACACACTAGTAGCTAAGCTAATGCAAAGACAACATAGGAATCAATGTGGTTCAAGTGCAATCAAAATTATTTACTGGGGAGATTCGAAGGGCCTCCTCCCGCTCCGAATTCATCTGTTTGTCAGTATATTTGTTGTCAAGAGCAGCACTTCCCACTACCAATGACTTTGGGAATCACAGAATCTTCACAGTGCAGAAGGAGGCCATTCGGCTCATCGAGTCTTCACCACCCTCTGATAGAGCACTCTACCTAGGCCCACACCCCCTCCCTATCTGCACAACCCTGTAACCCCACCTGACCTTGAGATACAAAGGGGCAATTTTTAGCATGGCCAATCCACCTAACCTGCACATGTTTGGACTGTAGGAGGAAACTGGGGCAGCTGGAGGAAACCCACGCACACACGGGGAGAATGTGTAAGCTCCTCAGAGACACAAGTCTCAAAGTGCCAAGGACCCGGGTTCGATTCCAGCCTTGGGTGACTGCTTGTGTGGAGTTTGAACATTCTCCCCGTGTCTGGGTAGGTTTCCTCCGGGTGTTCCCGTTTCCTCGCACTTCTGTGCAAACTGGATGGGCCGAACAGCCTCCTTGTGCACTGCAGGGATTCTATGATTTTAGGAACATCAATAATCACGACATCACTGTAGCGAGCCGGCCCACTCCAATGGTCACTGATAATTTGAGATTTTGGCTGAGATATATTGTAAGGTCTGGATCGGAAGTGGGAAAGTGCCCAATTTTACACCACGGGCCGCCCTGCCGCTTTGCTGCCATGATCCAAAAACCACCACTTTCAATGAGGGAAGTTCAGGGTCCGATTGGCTGCCCACCATTTCCCAACGGGCAGCCAACTCAGGCCAGTCAGTGATAATTGCAGGGCCTATTCAGGCTTCATTTCCAGAGTCAACTGGAATTTTCCAGGCTCATAGTTCTGGCCAATGTGGTGAGCTCCGAGCGGGGGGAGGGGAGTGCAAAGGATCACATGAGGGAGCTCCCCCGCCCCACTCCCCATCCCATAATGACTGCTGAAGCACAGCTGTGGTCGATGGCTGTCCCTTGGAGGGGTTGTCCTTCCACGATGACTACTGGGCAGCTCCAACTCTTTTAAATGAAAGAAAAACTGCCCCTTTCTTCAGAGGGCACTGCTATGTTGAGGCATTGTCTCTCACTCCATTGTAAATCTGTAGCTAATGGGGCTGCCTATGTGTCAGCGTTGGCAGGCCTTTCATTCCTCAGGAGCCCACCTGCCATCTCGAATTGGACAACAAGCCCGCTCCCTGCCATTAAAAATCTGGTATGATGGGAACATGCCTTGTGGGGTTGGGAGCTGGAGCTGAACTGGTGGCCGGGTTCCCAAACGAATCCCGCCCCCGCCGGCTGACGAAATCTCCGGCGTCGGAGAATTGGCGGAGGCCGGAATCGTGGCCCGCCGGTCGGTGGCCTCTGGCAGCGCCCCCCCCCCCCCCCCCCCCCCCGGCGATTTTCCGGCCCGCGATGTGGCGGCCGGCGGAGTCCCTTCGGCCCCGGCTAGCGCTGCGCCAAAGGCCTTCCACGCCGGCCGGCAAGGTGCGAACCACTCCTGCACCGGCCTAGCCCCTGAAGGTGCGGAGGATTCCGCACCTTTGGGGCGGCCTGACGCCGGAGTGGTTCACGCCACTCCGTACCGCCGGGACCCCCCCCCCCCCCCCGCCCAACCGGGTACGGGAGAAACCCGCCCAACTGGCCTGCATGGGGGTCAGTATTTTCAACGCTTCGAACATCAAGTTCTATAGGCCTGCAATTAATTAACTAGGCTTCTAACCCTTGAAAATATCCTCCTCTGTCACCACAGCAATGCTGGATCCCAGGAATGCACAAGCAATCCCAGGTCAGAAACCCTCATTTTATGGGGTGTCGGAGTTCATAAAGCACTCCTGCTGTGTAAAGGATTAACTACCCTCTCGTATAAAGAGGGTTATGGCCATGGAAGAAGTATCAATGGTACCGCCTGTCAGATAATTAATCAGCTTGAAATCATTCGACTTTGCAAAACTCTCCAAAAGTAGGGACGGGGATTGGGCCTAGGTAGGGTGGTCAATCAAAGGGTCGGTGAAGACACGACGGGCTGAATCACCTCCTTCTGCACTCTAGGAATTCTATGAAGATACAAACAAACAACACCACCCTGATACCATTACCATCAATCTACAGGTTGAGATACATATGTGGAAATGAGCTGAACCAAGTATATTGCACATTACACTTCGAATCAAACTGAAAAGGGCTGGTTTAGCATACTGGGCAAAATCGCTGGCTTTTAAAGCAGGCCAGCAGCACGGTTCGATTCCCGTACCAGCCTCCCCGAACAGGCGCCGGAATGTGGCGACTCGGGGCTTTTCACAGTAACTTCATTTGAAACCTACTTGTGACAATAAGCGATTTTCATTTCATTTCAAAATATATCCTTTTCGTGAGGTGGGGGTTTGTGTGCATGTACACAAACAGAATTTCCATCCGAACTTTTCTCTTTACAGGTTCCAGGGAACGTTACACCCTTAGATATCTGCACATATAGAGAGACATTCGAACCTCGAAAAGATACATTTTCAAATGCTAGCAAAGCCAAAAGGGAAAATTCTGCTGTAGTTCTGTGATTAATTTATGGGCGGATTTTTGTTGACTGAGTAGAGAATAATGGGGAGAGCTTTTCTTTTGAGGGGTTTAAGACCTTCCACAGAAAATAAAAATGATCCTTCCAGAAATAAATCTATAAATTTCTATAAACAAAATATCAAAATATTGGGGGGAAAAAAAAATCTAAAAGGAGCACATCATTATCGATGTTGCAAAAGCAAAACAATATTTGGAGTACACAGCCTTTTAAGAGCTCCATCACACATAGGGAGCTGCCCTTCCACAAACACATGCAACACAAGAAAATTGATTTTACATGCATTCCAGGACCTTGAGGCCATGACACAAAACGTGTGCAAACACTGAAACACGCAAAACAGCAGCTGGCCAGTGATGTGTTGGGTGTTCTGGATCACAAACAGGTCACCAACACTGGAAGTGGTGCAACTCTATTTTATTATAAGGTTAACTATATTAACATTCTTGAACTGTGGGTAAATGCAATACCAGCTTTAACTGTTGACCCTTACCTAGTCCTAACCAGGTGATGCACTCAGCACATGGTGAATGTCTGTGTTGCAGGCTGTAAGCTCTGTGCTCCGAGCTGGCTGCTACTAGAATGAGCGGGAACTCTCCTGTCCCCTGTCTTTATGGTGGGTGTGCTCTCACTGGTGATTGGCTGCGGTGTTGTGTATGCTGATTGGTCCCACTGTATGTCCATCAGTGTGTGTGTGTGTCTGCACCATAATATACTGGTGTATATTATGACATCCCCCCTTTTATATAAAGAACATGTGCCTGCGTGACAATAAATATTGTGTAGTGAATGTACCTGACTATGTGTGTGCATGTTATTTACATGACTATGTACATGAGGCTAATCTATTTACACGGGAAGGTGCCTGGTGCAGAGAAATAGGGTGTCACACCAACAACGAAATGAACATTATATACAAACTACTGGAACGATGAAACAGGATAACAGAACAGATCAAAGAGTCCAACATTGTAATACTCATAAGTCAAGTCTCTGAGGTGGGCGACGAATTCTGGTTGACCACCTCAAGGGTGGGTGAGGAGCCACCGGCTGAGGAACGGGCTGGGCCACGGCAGAGTGAGGAGGATGCAGAGTATTCGGAATCTCCACATAGTCCAGGTTGGGGACAACAGGAGAGCGTGGCACCGGTGGAGGATCACGTAGCGAGCATGGAACGAGATGAAGGGCACGCCGATTGCGGCGGCGAATGGAACCATCTGGCAGACGAACCAGGGACGAGCGGGGAGACACCTGCCGAAGAGCCACAGCAGTTGGAAACCACCACCCTCCAGAAGATGGATGCGGACGTTGTCATCCGGCGCCAGAGCAGGGAGATCAGTCGCCCGAGCGTCATGAGCTGCCTTGTGTTGTGCACGAGACTGTTGCATCCGCTGAAGGACCGGAACGTGGTCGAGGTCTGGGACGTGAATGGACGGCTCCGTGGTCCTGGGGGTGCGACCCATGAGCAGCTGGGCTGGCGACAGGCCCGTGGAGAGTGGGGCCGAATGATAGGCCAGCAAGGCGAGGTAGAAGTCGGATCCCGCATCGGCAGCTTTGCAGAGGAGCCGTTTGACGATGTGGACGCCCTTTTCCGCTTTGCCATTGGATTGGGGGTGCAGGGGACTGGATGTCACATGCACAAAGTTGTACCTGCTGGCAAAGTTGGACCATTCCTGGCTCGCGAAGCAGGGGCCATTGTCCGACATCACAGTGAGTGGGATGCCGTGACGAGCAAAGGTCTCCTTGCAGGCATGGATGACCGCCGATGATGTGATGTCGTGCAGGCGTATGACCTCCGGGTAGTTCGAAAAATAGTCTACAATCATAACATAGTCCCTGCCGAGTGCATGAGACAGGTCAACGCCTACCTTAGACCAAGGGGACGTGACCAACTCATGATGCTGTCGGGTCTCACGTGGTTGGGCCGGCTGGAACCGCTGACAGGTGGGGCAGTTGAGCACTGTGTTGGCGATGTCCTCATTGATGCCGGGCCAGTACACAGCCTCTCGGGCCCTCTGTCGGCACTTCTCCACGCCAAGATGGCCCTCGTGTAGCTGTTCCAAAACGAACTGGCGCATGCTGTGCGGGATCACGATGCGGTCCAGCTTCAGGAGGACACCATCGACTACTGCCAGATCGTCTCTGATATTGTAGAACTGTGGGCATTGGCCCTTGAGCCACCCGTCCGTCATGTGGCGCATGACACGCTGTAGTAGGGGTTCAGCCGCAGTCTCGCGGCGATTGTGGATAAGGCGTTCATCCGTGGCCAGCTGATTGGAGGCCGTGAAGGCCACATGGGCATCAACCTGGCAGACGAACCCCTCTGGGTCACACAGGTTGACTGCCCTGGACAGAGTGTCGGCTATGATCAGGTCCTTGCCCGGGGTGTATAGGAGCTGGAAATCGTACCGCCGGAGTTTAAGCAGAATGCGCTGGAGGCAAGGGGTTATGTCATTCAGGTCGTTTTGTATAATGTTGACCAGCGGGCGATGGTTGGTCTCGACAGTGAATTGGGGGAGGCCGTACACGTAATCATGAAATTTGTCGACCCCAGTCAACAGGCCCAGGCACTCCTTTTCGATCTGCGCGTAGTGCTGTCCCGTGGGAGTCATGGCACGTGACGCATATGCAATGGGGCCCATGATGAGGCCTCATCGCGTTGCAGGAGCACCGCCCCAATGCCGGATTGGCTGGCATCCGTTGAAATTTTTGTTTCCTTTGTGGGTCAAAAAATGCCAATACCGGGGCCGTGATGAGCTTGGTCTTAAGCTCCTCCCATTCGCGCTCGTGGGCGGGAAGCCATTGGAAGTCTGTCGTCTTCCTGACCAAGTTCCGGAGAGCTGTGGTATGGGAGGCGAGGTTGGGGATGAACTTCCCCAGGAAGTTGACCATGCCCAAAAATCGGAGGACCGCCTTCTTTTCCGCTGGCTTCTGCATGGCCGTGATGGCTGCCACCTTGTCCGCATCCGGCCACACACCCAACCGGGAGATGTGGTCCCCTAGGAACTTGAGTTCCGTCTGGCCGAAGGAACATTTGGCTCTGTTGAGGCAAAGGCCTTGATCCCGTATTCGTTTGAAAACGCGCTGGAGGCGACTGATATGCTCCTGCGGAGTGGTGGACCAAATGATGATGTCGTCAACACCCTCAATGCCCTCCATCATTTGCTCCATGATCCGGTGGAATACTTCTGATGCCGATATAATCCCAAACGGCATCCTGTTGTAGCAATATCTGCCAAATGGGGTATTAAAGTTACACAGCTTTCTGCTGGACCTGTCTAGTTGAATTTGCCAGAATCCTTTCGAGGCGTCAAGTTTGGTGAAGATGTTGGCCCGAGCCATCTCGCACGTGATCTCCCCCGCTTGGGCATAGGGTAATGCTCCCTCATTATGTGGCGATTCAGATCCTTTGGGTCAATGCAGATCCGGAGCTCGCCGGAAGGCTTCTTTACGCACACCATGGAACTGACTCAGTCGGTTGGTTCCGTCACTCTGGAGAGCACTCCTTGGTCCTGGAAGTCCTGCAGCTGCTGCTTGAGGCGGTCCTTGAGGGGTGCTGGGACTCTGCGAGGTGCATGAACCACAGGCGTGGCGTCTTGTTTGAGCAGGATTTTGTAAGTGTATGGAAGCGTGCCCATGCCTTCAAAAACGCCACGGTGCTGGTCGATGATGGCATTGAGTTGCGCCCTGAAGTCCGCATCCTGGAAGGCTCTGGAGAGAGAGAGTGTACTCGTTGAACGAGGTTTAGGAGTTTGCACGCCTGTGCGCCTAGCAGAGAGTCCTTCGAGGAGCCCATGATCTCGAAGGGAAGGATGGCTTTTCGCAATTTGTGCGTCACTTCGAGTTGGCATGAACCGGTAACAGGAATGACGTTGCCATTGTAGTCCACTAGTTGGCAGGTCGACGGAAGAATGGTTTAACCCCAAGGGTCTGAAAGTCTGACCACGCTAGGAGATTAGCGGAAGCACCAGTGTCCAGGTGAAATCGTATCTGGGATCGGTTGACTGTCAGGGTGGCACACAACTCGTCGTCTGGATCAATGCTGTGCACCGACAGCGGCTGGTGGTTTTGATTCGGGGACAGCCTGTTCTTTGTTATAACAGCGACTCAAAAAGGCTCCCTCAGGTCCTCGGTGTCACTGATCTGCGGGAAGTCGGAATCGGACACGGTGAACGTGGGTTGAATTGCCCGAACGTTCCTGCGAGGCTGGCTGAAACAATGCGAATTGGCAGGCTGAGCTGCTCGACAGCAGGCAGCATAGTGGCCAAGTCTGCCACATCGTAGGCATTGTCGCGGTTTTGCAGGACATTGCCGCTTTAAATGGGCGGAGCCACAGTTGCCACACATCGTGATGTCAGTACGCTCATTGCGCCACCGCGCATGCATGGTGCGGTCCTGCGTGGTGCGTGCCTGTGCATCACGTTCCTCCACGTCACCGTCCCCTCGTTTGGCACGTACAAGCGCGGGAGGCTGCGAAAAGCGCGCGAAATGGCCGCCCTCATCCAGGCTGCAGCCTTGGAGGTGTTCAATTGTTTGGACCCGTTCCGCCTCGTGGGGACCTTGCCACGCCGTTTCAGCCACCTGTATGTGGGAGTACCGGCTGGTGGCATTTTCATGCAGGACACAGGTCTCGATGGCAGTTGCTAGGGTGAGTTGCTTAATTTTGAGGATCTGCTGACGCAGGGGGTCCGACAGAACACCAAATACGATCGCGTATCATGGAGTCGGAGGTGGGCCCATAGCCGCAGGACTGCGCAAGGATGCGGAGGTGTGTTAAAAAGGATTGGAAAGGCTCGTCCTTACCCTGCAAGCGCTGCTGGAACAGGTATCTTTCGAAGCTTCCATTGACCTCTATGCTGAAGTGGGTATCGAATTTGAGGAGAACCGTCTTGTACTTTGTCTTGTCCTCGTCATCTGCGAATGTGAGGGAGTTGAAGATGTGGATGTTGTGTTGCCCGGCCGTGGAGAGGAGCAGAGGAATACATCTTCCTGGTGTCCGAGGCATTCTTCCTGTCCGTGGCTTTGAGGAAGAGCTGAAAGCGCTGTTTAAAAATCTTCCAATTGACCCCGAGATTGCCGGTGATGCGGAGCGGCGGCGGCGGGTTGATGTTCTCCATACTTCAGGATGCCGGAATGCTGATTAGTTGCAGGTGGATCTCAGAAGTGCTAGTATGCAACCACTCCTTGTACCATGATGTATTGGGTGTCTGGATCACAAACAGGTCACCAACACTGGAAGTGGTGCAACTCTATTTTATTATAAGGTTAACTATATTAACATACTTGAACTGTGGGTAAATGCAATACCAGCTTTAACTGTTGACCCTTGCCTAGTCCTAACCAGGTGATGCACTCAGTGCATGGTGAATATCTGTGTTTCAGGCTGTGAGTTCTGTGCTCCGAGCTGGCTGCTACTAGAATGAGCGGGAACTCTCCTGTCCCCTGTCTTTATAGTGCGTGTGCTCTCACTGGTGATTGGCTGCGGTGTTGTGTATGCTGATTGGTCCCACTGCATGTCCATCAGTGTGTGTGTGTGTGTCTGCACCATAATATACTGGTGTATATTATGACAGCCAGGGAATTGTGCAACGAAGGATTTGGGTCCAAAACGTTCTCACCCCAAACTTTTCAGATCTGCACGATGATCTGAAAATCTACCTTTCGGCTTTTAGCGCATATTATATCACACACTCCAACTTCATCTTGCCAAACACAAATATGGAACGCACACTGTCATTAATATAAAAGCAAATGTTTTGTAGATTCCCTTCACTGTGCAAAATGGTGGGCCAAAATGGTTGAGTTAAACTGGACGCTTGCTCCACAAGCGGGCTAATAATACTTTGCGAATATTTTTGCTGACTAAATTCACATTGCAAAAAAAAAAATACTGCAGTAAGGAAACAATAAACAACTAAAATGATTATTTTAGTTCTCTTCCAATAATGAGCTGATGCAGCAATGTGAGAAAATATAACTTTAATCTGGAAAGCGCCTTGGGGACATTTTCTACATTAAAAACATATACAAGCCCTGTCGTTGTTCATTTGTATTCATTTTATTTAAATCTAGTAAAACAAGTCATTTGAAGCTGAAAGAGACTCATCTTAAATTTAGCTTTAAAGTTTCTTTGAACATTTTAGATGAAAATATTAAAAATTACATTGAAAAATTCACATCCCTCTACCTCAAACTTTCTGCAGCACTCAAAATGCAGCAGAAACTTCACACAGGGTTGTTCCAAGGACTAAGAATGCCACACACAGCAAATGCTTGTGTGTTAATACTGTTTGGTGAGAATTGTGATAGAGGAACACGAACATTTTGATTTGATTTTAATATTTTCATCCAAATTTTTATGAAATCTATAAACGGTTAGAATGCAAAATGCAAATGTCATTGGCAAAACGTTGCCATTATCATGTCATTACAGTCACATTTTCTCAAATCTGGCTGTCTGTCAACCAATCGCTGTTTTAAGCTGCCATGCATTATTTGTTGTTATCATTCGGCGAGTTAGGTGAGTGTCGGGGGCCAGTTTCGCTCGGTTGGCCAGGCAACTAATTTGTGATGCAGAATGAGGTTCAATTCCCGTGCCGGCTGAGGTTATTCATGAAGGCCCGACATCTCAACGTTGCCCCTCACCTGTGGTCAGGTGATAGAAACATAGAAAATAGGAGCAGGAGGAAGCCATTCAACCCTTGAACCTGCTCTGCCATTCATTTTGATCATGGCTGATCACCCAACTCAATAACCTAATCCCACTTCCCCCCCATATCCTTTGATCCACTTTCGCCCTCCGTGCTATATCTAACTGCTTCTTGAAAACATACGCTCTGTGATGCACTATCAATTACGACGAGACGAGAGTAGATATACTCCGCCTACTGGGCGGAGCCAGCAGGCAGGGATCTACCCCCATACCTGTAGTACAGGAGCCTTACCGTATTACCTCTCAAATACGTATTATACAAAAAGTGGTGGCTACCACACTCTGCTTCACCAGCCGCTCACCCACGCCCACGGGTTTCCCAATGGCATGGGGGTGGCCACAATGGGAAACCCCATTGGCCGGCTGCGGGAATGGAGAATGTCACTGCCGGCAGGGGGCACGCCGTGCTGTAAAACGGGGTTGGCAGAGTGGAGAATCCAGCCCACAATGTTTTGGCCTCAACTACTTGCTGCGGTAACGAATTCCACAGGCCACCCACTCTCTGGGTGAAGACATTTCTCCTCAGCTCTGGTCCCTGTATCCTCAGACTGTGACCACTGGTTCTGGACATGCCCATCATCGGGAACGTCCTTCGTGCATCTACCCTGTCTAATCCTGTTAGAATTGTATAGGTTTCTGTGAGACCCCCCCTCATTCTTCTGAACTCCAGCGAATACAATCCTAACCGATTCAACCTCTCCTCAGACGTCATCCTGCCATCCCAGAAATCAGTCTGGCAACCTTCTATACTTCCTTTAGAGCAAGAACTTCCTTCCTCAGATAATGAGACCAAAACTCCATACAATATTCACCAAGGCCTTGCATAATTGCAGCAAGACAACCAACCCTGCTCCTGTACTCGAATCCTCTCACAATGAAGGCCAACAGACCATTTGCCTTCTTTACCGCCTGCTGCAGCTGCATGCTTATCTTCAGTGACTGATGTACGAGGACACCCAGGTCTTGTTGCATGTTCCTCTCTCCTAATTTATGGCCATTTAGATAATAGTGGCATAATGGACAGCATGGCGGCACAGTGGTTAGCACTGTTGCCTCACAGCACCAGGGTCCCAGGTTCGATTCCAGACTTGGGTCACTGTCTGTGCGGAGTCTGCACCTTCTCCCCGTGACTGAGTTCAGCACCGCCACAGGCCGGGGAGGGGGGGGGCATTCCGCGAGCAGGGGTGGGCTTTGGTGAGGGCTGAGGGCATTGGTGGGCGGTGTCCAAGGTTGGCGAGGTGGGTGAGCATAGTTGCCTCACAGCGCCAGGGTCCCAGGTTCGATTCCAGACTTGGGTCACTGTCTGTGCGGAGTCTGCACCTTCTCCCCGTGACTGAGTTCAGCACCGCCACAGGCCGGGGAGGGGGGGGCATTCCGCGAGCAGGGGTGGGCTTTGGTGAGGGCTGGGGGCATTGGTGGGCGGTGTCCAAGGTTGGCGAGGTGGGTGAGCACAGTTGCTTCACAGCTCCAGGGTCCCACGTGCGATTCCCGGCTTGGGTTAATGTCTGTGCGGAGTCTGCACCTTCTCCCCGTGTCTGCGTGGGTTTCCTCTGGGTGCTCCGGTTTCCTCCCACGAGTCCCGAAAGACATGCTGTTAGGTAATTTGGACATTCTGAATTCTCCATCTGTGTACCCGAACCGGTGCCGGAATGTGGCGATGAGGGGCTTTTCGCAGTAACTTCGTTGCAGTGTTAATGTAAGCCAACTTGCAACGATAAAGATTATTAAAATCAATTAGCATGCCTTCTTGTTTTTGCTACCAAAGTGGATAACCTCACATTTCTCCAGATTACACTACATCTGCCATTCATTTGCCCACTCACTCAACTTGTCCAAATCACACTGAAGGATCTCTGCATCCTCCTCACAGCTCATCCTTCACCCAGCTTGGTGACATCTGCAAATTTGGAGATATGACATTTTGTTCCCTCATCTAAATTATTAATATATATTGTGAATAGCTGGGGTCCCAGTACCGATCCCTGAGGTACCCCACTGGTCATTGCCTGCCAATTTGAAAAAGACCCGTTAATTCCTACTCTTTACTTCCTGTCTGCCAGTTTTCTATCCATCTCAGTACGCTATCCCAATCCCATGCGCTTTAATGTTACACACTAATCCCTTTTGTGGGACTTTGTCAAAAGCCTTCTGAAAGTCCAAATATACTACATCCACTCGCTCCCCCTCATCAACTCTACGAGTTACATCCTCGAAGAATTCTAGTAGATTCGTCAAGCATAATTTCCCCTTCATAAATCCAGGCTGACTCTGTCCGATCCTCCCACTATTTTCCAAATGCTCTGCTATAAAGTCTTTGATAATGGATTCTAGAATTTTCCCCACTACCGATGTTAGGCTTACTGGTCTATAATTCACTGTTTTCTCTCTACCTCGCTTTTTAAATATTGGAGTTACATTTGCTACCCTCCAATCTGTGGGAACTGTTCCAGAGTCGCTAGAATCCTGGAAGATGACCACCAATGCATCCACTATTTCTAGAGCCACTTCCTTAAGTGCTCTGCGAAGTAGATTATCAGTCCCTGAGGATTTATTGGGTGGGATTCTCCCTTTTGGGGATTCAGTCCCCACGCCCACCAGAAAACGGACGAGAATCACTCCGGACTTTTTCCTCGGAGGTCTGGGGTGATTCACCGTTTTTCAGGGGGCTAGCAGGGCCCCAGCGTGCGTCCCGCAGCTCTGGCTGCCGGAGCGGCTCTGCTGTCCAGACCGCGCTGCCGCGCATGCACACGGTGGCCGCAAGCGGGCCCGCGCATGCGCGTGGAGGCCCACTTTGGCGCGGGCGCCGCCGATATGGTGGACCCACACAGCGGGCCTGCACGGAGGAAGGTAGGTTCCCCCCCCCAGATTGCGATGGCCCGCCGATCGGTGGCCCCCGATCGAAGGCTGGCCACCGCGGAGACCCCCCCCTGGAGTCAGATTTCCCCACCAGGACCGCCACCGCGGCTGCGGATCTGAGTTCCCACCAGACGGTACCAGATGGAAATCACGGCGGTGGCAGTTCGGCCGGTCAACAGTGGAGAAGCGGCCCCCGACCAGCACCGCGTCGACTGCACACACGCGACTGGCGGGTCCGTGGAGAATCGTTGCGCCGGATTTCCGGCGTGAACGGCTAATCTCTGCCCCCATGCCAGGCACGATTCCGACATGGAGGGTCGGAGAATCCCGCCAATGAGCTGTCAATCCCATCAATTTCCCCAACTACATTACTCTACTAATATTGATCTCCTTCAGTTCTCCCCTCTCACTAAATCCTGCTTTCCCCAACATTTCTGGTATGTGATTTGTGTCCTCATTTGTGAAGTCAGAACCAAAGCATGTGTTTAGTTGCTCAGCCATTTATTTGTCCCCTATTATAAATTCCCCCGTTTCTGACTGTAAGGGACCCACATTTGTCTTCACCAATCTTTTTCTCTTCATGTACCTATAAAAACTTTATAGTCAGTTTTGATGTTCCCTGCAAGCTTACTATCGTACTCTATTTTGCTCTTCTTAATCAATGCCTTGGTCCTTCTTAGCTGAATTCTAATCTGCTCTCAATCCTCAGACCTATTCGGCGGGATTCTCCAGTCACCGACGCTGAAATCGCATTTGGCAATTGGCCGGAGAATCCCGCGGAGTTTGCGCCAAAATCGGGGGCGCTACTTTTGCGAAGCTCCACCCCTTGAAAACAGTATATTCGTTGAGTACGCCGCACGCTGTACAGGCGGCCTTAGAACGTCACCTGAGGCCCTCCCCCGATGCTCCGCCCCCAAAGGGCCGAGTTCCCGACGGCATGGATCGCTCATGCTATTTTTTTTCATGAACCCGCAGTTCAGCGCCGCGGGGGGGGGGGGGGGGGGGGGGGGGGCGTTCAGCGAGCAGAGGGGTGGCTTTGGCGAGGGCTGGGGGCATTGGTGGGCGGTGTCCAAGGTTGGCGAGGTGGGTGAGCACAGTTGCTTCACAGCTCCAGGGTCCCACGTTCGATTCCCGGCTTGGGTCACTGTCTGTGTGGAGTCTGCACGTTCTCCCCGTGTCTGCATGGGTTTCCTCCGGGTGCTCCGGTTTCCTCCCACAGTCCAAAGATGTGCAGTCAGGTGGATTGGCCATGCTAAATTGCCCTTAGTGTCCAAAAAAGTGAATTAGTTCACCCCTTTATTAAGAATGCTGCATGTGTTTAGGCACAAAGCCTTTGAGCTTGTCTTTTTAACAATGCTTTGTTTTGCTCCCAATAGTTTTTACTGTGTCCCTGTTTGAATCTGGCCCTTGGTTTCTCTTCCTATCACTTGTCTTATTCCCCTTTCTGTCTTTCTTTGTTGTTCTTTTTTCCTCCTCCTCTGATGTCTTGACTAGGTTCCCACCACCCTGCCATTTTAGTTTAAACCCTCCCCAACTACCGTAGCAGATATTCCCCCTGGGACATCAGTCCCGGTCCTGCCCAGATGTAACACCATCCAGTTTGTACAGGTCCCCCTCCCCCAGAGCTGGTCCAATGCCCCAGGAATCTGAAACCCTCCCCCTCACGCCATCTCTTAAGCCATGTATTTGTCCGATACATCCTGATATTTCTACTGACTAGTACTTGGCACTGGTAATAATCCTGAGATCATTAGGTTTGAGGTCCGACTTCTCAACTTTCTTCATAACTCCCCATATTCTGCTTTTAGGCCTCAGCCCTTTTCCTTACCTATGTTGTTGGTACTGATACGTACCATAAAGAGTGGCTGCTCCCCCTCCCCTTCCAGAATGTCCTGCAACCACTCCGAGGTATCTTTGACCCTCGCACCAGGGAGGCAATATACCATCCTGGAGTTTCGTTTGCAACCACAGAAATGTCTATCTATTCCCCTTACAATTAAATACCCTATAACTATTGCATTCCCACACTTTTTATTCCTCCCCTCTGCAGCAGAAACAGCCATGCTGCAACAAATTTGGCTGTTGCTGCTTTCCCCTGAGAGGACGTTCCCCTCAACAGTATCCAAAGCGATATATCTGTTTTGAATGGGAATGGCCACAGGAGATTCCTTCACTGCATGGTGGTCACCCATTCCCTTGTTGCCTGCGGAGTCTGAGCCTGCGGTGTCACCACCTCTGTGTACTTGCTATCAACGACACTCTCCGCCTCGTGAATGCTCCACAGTATCCCCAGCCACTGCTCCCAGGCCAAAACCAGGGCTTCCAGGAAGTGTAGCTGGAGACACCTCTGGTCAGGGGCACTGGAAATGTTGCCAGCTTCCCACATCGAGCAAGAGGAGCAAACTAAGGCTTTGAGCTCTTCTGCCCTGACTTACCCTTTTAAATTGAACCTTTAGAAAGTGATTGATTTTAGATGAAATTCAATTCACTATGGCCCTTCCTTCCTTCTCCTTGTTACTACCAATTATAGCCCTTGCAGATTATAAACCATAACAGTATTTTCAACTATAAGTGATAAAAGTTGTAAAGACTTAACCAACCTTACCCATTATTTGCCCGTACTTACCAATCAGCTCCTTCCCTTATAGCCTCAGCTGCAGCAAGGCAAACACGCTCTCTGAAGATTTAAAAGTTACAAAGCAAGGAGGAAAAGCAAATAGCATCTCTTCCTGCTCTGCACCGAATTCCCACTCTGCTTCAAATTCCCATGTTTAAAACTCACTCTGTCTGTACCTCACTCCGGATGTGGCCTCTCCCTCTGCTCGTGTGCAAAGCTCACTGTGAGTGCGCTTTAAAGCCCTTTCTTAAATAGAGTTGAGATGGCCCTCAGCTTAAATCACCACCAGTCAGCTCTCCCCATCAAAGGGGAAAGCAGCCTATGGTCATCTGGGACCATGGCGACTTTACTTACTTTTACATTAGGTGAGTAAAATATCCTATTGGCTTGGTGCTACATTGGCATGGTGGTGTGCTAGCTAGTTATTGACTTTGTGTGCCTGTCTTTTCTTGCACACCAAGTGGTCTGAGTGACCCTTTACCCAACCCAACCCAAGCCACCTGACCCAAACTCCCAACCCCAAAACTGGCAAGATCCAAAATCTGGCATGGACCCAGTCCCCCTGTTGCTAGTTTACAGACACTCTACTTATATCATGACATACATAGAGATCAGCATACTACAAGAGAAAAGTGTCTTATAGAATTCTTTACGGGTAGCACGGTGGCGCAGTGGGTTAGCCCTGCTGCCTCACAGCACCGGGGTCTCAGGTTCGATCCCGGCTCTGGGTCACTGTCCGTGTGGAGTTTGCACATTGAAAATGAAAATCGCTTATTGTCACAAGTAGGCTTCAAATGACGTTACTGTGAAAAGCCCCTAGTCGCCACATTCCGGCGCCTGTTCGGGGAGGCTGGTATGGGAATTGAACCGTGCTGCTGGCCTGCCTTGGTCTGCTTTCAACGTCAGCTATTTAGCCCAGTGTGCTAAACCAGCCCTCCCCATGTTTGCTCCCCATGTTCTCCCCATGTTTGCGTGGGTTTCACCCCCACAGCCCAAAGATGTGCAGGCGAGGTGGATTGGCCACGCTAAATTGCCCCTTAATTGGAAAAAAATAATTGAGTACTCTAAATTTATTTTAAAAAATAATCCTTTACCAAGACCAATCGCATTAGAATGCTTGCAATTGTAACTGTTGTATTTGTTCACCTTTAATTGTCTCTGACTAAGAATGTTGTGGTTCCAAGTTCAAGTCCAATAGTTTAAGCACAGAAATCTAGGCTGACACTATAGTGGAGCACCGAGGGAGTGCTGCACTGGCAGAGGTGCCACATTTAATTTGAAATCTGAAACCCAGGCCCTGTCCCCCCTCTCAGGTGGATGTAAAATATATCATGGCACTATTTCAAGGGAGAGCAGTGGAATTGTCCTTGTGTTCTCACCATTGTGTGTCCTACAGCCAATGTCACTGAAACAGGCTGAAGAGATGGTGTGAGGGGGAGAGTTTCAGATACCTGAGGAGTCAGGGAAGGTGGGACCTGTACAAACTGGACGGGGATACATCTGGGCAGGACCGGGACTGATGTCCTACAGGCAATGTCACTGAAAACTCCCTCATTGCTGATTGTCTGTGTTATCTTTGTGGGTCATTGTAGCTGTGTGCAATGTTTCTTTAAGGCCTGAGTCACATGACACGCCAAACCTTGTACAGTAAAGACCGATTCAATAAACCTCTGTTAATCTTTCGCCAAACCCACATGCTTCAGCAATCCTATTTCTTTTGTACTATTAGTCTGAAGGTACAACAGTTTACAAAAAGAAAACTGACAATGAGCGCGGGATTAGAAGAAATAATTTTTTCCCCCCAAATAATCATTGGAGTGGAGCAGCTTCCGCAGATTAATAAATCAACTGATGAACAGAAGATCAGAAATCGCTGGAATTGGAACCAGTAAGGCTTTGGGGCAAAATTTCATAAGAAGGGCACATACCGATTTTAATCCAGCAGTCTGAGGAGTCAGGCTGCGGGGCCCTGCCACGTGCAGTACGGTAAGACACTGAGGTACTGCGGGCCATCCGATCAAAATCGAGGTCCGTGCCCTGGCGCTAAGCTCCGGTGTTCTCGCTGGTGCCGATAACGAAGTGTGCGCCCTGCGCCGGCGGGGGCATGCCAAACTGGCATTTGCATTTATTTAAATGTGATTAGAGTATTTGACCCAGGATGCTCTGGGCCACTGTGATGCTCCGTCCCACTGCAGGGGAAGCAGGGGAATAGCAGAGCTCACCTCCAAAAAAAGACACATGCACAAAGGCATCTGGCACCCTCCCTGCCCTACTGCCCCTCTCAGGACAGAGGCCTCACGAGTGACACTCTTAGCTTGTGCACCCCTGAGTACCACCAGTTGTCTCCAAGCCCAGAGGGCAGACCCATTAGCATGTCATTAATTGCTCGAGAAATAGTACTCCCAACGGAAACGCAATTCAGTCCCGGTGTCAACGCTTACCTCTGAAACAGAGAATTTCATCCAGTACCGCAGAAAGTTACATCACAGTCAATGTTTAGTTAAGTGGATAAACTGCAGAGCTACCACTCCATGTGCTCCGAGGATGTTTTCCAGCTCTCTTTCGCTGCCTTGGCTGGAAAGGATTAAACTGAATTGGAGTGCTGCAAATAGCTTCGTTGATTCAAAGTCAGATATACAGACCACAATGGTAAAATACAGCAGTGTTTTTGAAGACACACTGCTATCCATGAAAGATGTGCAAATGTCGCTGAAGATTAAGGAAAATAGCCAGCCAAAATGTCTCCAGGCGAGAGCCGGATCCTATGCAATACATTGAAGGTTGAAGCTGAGCTACTGAGCCTTGTGGAAACAGGAGTTTTAGAACTCATCACCGCTATTGACTGGGCAACCCCTATTGTTCCTGTCATGAAGCAGGATGGTAAAATTCTTATCTGTGAAGATTTCAGGACAACACTCAATCTGGTACTATGGGTAGATCAATACTCGCAACAATTAATTGAAGATTTGTTCGTAAGTCTAGCAGGAGGACAGAGGTTCAGCAAGATTGACCTATCATCGGCCTACCTGCAAATGAATGTGGCAGCTGAATCTCAACACCTGCTCACCATCATCACTCACGAAGATCTATTCCGCTACAACAGATTGCCTTATGGAATAACATCGGCACCAGCTTTACTTCAACGCTCAATGGACCAGATCCTTAGTGGTTTACAGGGGATACACTGTTATCTGGATGATATATTGATCACTGGCACAAATGAGTTAGAACATTTACAGCACTTAGAAGCTACACTGAACAAATTCAAATGCATGGGCTTTGTGTCAGGAAAGATAAATGTGGGTCGGATTCGTCGTTTGAGAGATGATGTTGTCCTGCGGGAGATGAATCGCCTCAGATTTGCGCTTGTGCTGGGAGTACAAATCCAGTGGCGATTCACTATAATTTGCTCGGTGGGGATTGGGAGGGGTTCCCTCACGAATCCTGTTATCAGGCCACCATTTTGAGTGGGCAGCCTGAAAGCGAGGTCCGGCAGCTGAACCCCCCCCCCCAAGAGATTTTCTGGGTCACCTCCTGATCCAACCACCCCCACCAAAGACCGCCATTAAAGGTACCCCTCCAGAGACCCCACCATAAGACATACCCCCACCAGAGGCCCCCCAGAAGAGATCCCCATGAAAGATGCTCCACCAGAGAGGTCCTATGAGATAGACTGCATAAGAGAGAGCACTACCAGAAACCCCGCAATTACAGTGACCCCTGCCTGGAAGTCCCTCATTACAGAGACCCCTGCATTGAAACCTCCTATTACAGAGACTCCTGCCTGGAAGCCCCTCATTATAGAGACCCCTGCCTAGAAGCCCCCCCATTACAGAGACTCCTGCCTGAAAGCCCCTCATTACAGAGACCCCTGCCTGGAAGCCCCTCATTACAGAGACCCCCGCCTGGAAGCCCCTCATTACAGAGACCCCTGCATTGAAACCTCCTGTTACAGAGACTCCTGCCTGGAAGCCTCTCATTACAGAGACCCCTGTCTGGAAGGTCCTCATTACAGAGACCCCTGCATTGAAACCTCCTATTACAGAGACTCCTGCCTGGAGGCTCCTCATTACAGAGACTCCTGCCTGAAAGCCCCTCATTACAGAAACCCCTGCCTGGAAGCCCCTCATTACAGAGACCCCCGCCTGGAAGCCCCTCATTACAGAGACCCCTGCATTGAAACCTCCTATTACAGAGACTCCTGCCTGGAAGGTCCTCATTACAGAGACCCCTGCATTGAAACCTCCTATTACAGAGACTCGTGCCCGGAAGCCTCTCATTACAGAAACCCCTGCCTGGAAGCTAGAGAGCAGTCCAGACAGAGACAGTGAAAAATATCACTGTTTTGAAACTCACCTGTGCAATACACCTGCTGGCTCAGGCAGAGCAAGCAACACCTGTAAATTACTAGAAATAGAAAACAACATCAGCTGAGTTTAAACCCCCTCCAGATCTTTGTTCAGCAAGCCTTTCATTCATATCAATATGAAATTAATTTCATTAGGCTCTGTTGACAGCTTGGGCACACAGCCAGGTGTCTGGATTGTTTAATCTCATTTCCCTTAATGGTTAGTGGATTTCAAGTAGTCGCCTGTGAAACTAACCCCAATGTTTATAAACATCTAGCTATGATTGACAGCGCTTGTGCCACATCGAAGGCTCTTTTTCTCTGCAGTTGGGGTCTGTCTTATGAGGCATCTGGTGGGGGGTCTCTTTTAAGGGGGGTCTCTGGTGAGGGGGCCTCTTATGGGGGAGTCTCTGGTTAGGATCTCCCTTATGGGGATCTGGTTGGTGTGGGGTGGGCAGGACTTGCATTGTGGGGGGGAAGGTTGGCCTCCAATGGACCTTTGAGGACAATTCCCTTAAAGAGTTACCCCTCTTGGCCTACCCTGAGGTCCACTGCACCAGGGCCAAGCTGGGAATTACCTGCACCAATTCTCGCCCAACTTGAATCCCGGAGGACCGGAGATTCACATGGGGGATTGGAGAATCTGGTGCCCAGCTTGCTAATAGGATGCGAATGGGTCAAATTGACCCAGTAGCATCCTCCCGCTGGCATGGGGCATGAAACGCGATCCCGCCGCCAACGTGGGACCAGAGCTTCAGCCAACGCTGGATTCGCAGCCCCATCGCGAACTCTCCTCCCGGTGGAGGGCAGCGGAGAATCAAGCCTGTGATTTCTTCCAGAAATCTATACAATATCTTGGACATGTCATTGACAGTAAGGGTCTGCATAAGGCACCCAGAGAAATGGAAGCCATTATGGAGGCTCCAAGACTTAAGAACGTCACTCAACTTAGTTCATTCCTAGGGTTCATCAACTACTATACAAAATTTGGCCAGAATCTGGCAACCCTATTCAAACCATTACATAGCTTGTTGTGCCCAAACAGGCACGGCAATGGACACCAGAATGAAAAACAGCGTATTAATCTTCAAAACAAGCACTGAAAAAGTTGGAAGTGTTGGTACATTTCAACCCGATGTTACCATTACAGCTTGCCTGTGATGCTTCACCGTATAGTGTTGGAATGATGGTGTCACACACACTACCTTCAGGGGGAGAAAGACCAATAGTATTTGCATTTCGTACATTAACAAGTGCAGAATCTAACATCGCTCAGTTGGAGAAGGAAGCAGTAAGTATTATGTTTGGTGTACAGAAATTGCACCAATATCTGTATGGTCATCACATCACATTGCTGATCGACAATAGGCCTTTAACAGCTATTTTTGGGCTGCACAAAAGGTATTCCTTTGTTGGCTGCAAGTAGACTCCAGCGATGGTCTTTAATATTCTAGGCGCATTCTTATGAGATCAAATACCATCAGCCTGAAAATCGTGCTGATGCAGATGCATCATCATGTCTGCCTTTACCAGCTGGCCAAATCCAACCTAGTCATGATAAAAAATGTTTTACTGTTCACAGATTGAGAATATTTCAGTGACTGCAGCTCAAGTCCAAAGACGCGGCAGGAATATTCCTGTGATGGGGAAGGTACTAGAATGGTATTAAAGGGGCAGATAGCGGGAAAACATCCTGAATTAAAACCATACATTTCCAGGACACTCGAATTAACAGCACAAGGTGGATTTCTGTAGTGGGGGACGTGAGTAATTATTCCATCAAATTTATGACAAAATGCTTTGGAACAGTTACACGAAGGGCAACCAGGCATAGAGCGAATGAAGGAACTAGCACAAAGTTACTTATGATGGCCAGAAATTGAAGCTCAAATAGAACAAAAAGCAGGACTATGCCAGACATGTGCGCGGGTAAGGAATGCACCGCCGTTGTCCTCATTGCCTACATGGGAGTGGCCTAAAATGCCATCTGAACATTGACTTTGCTGGTCCAGTCGAGGGGCATGCATTCATGGTCGTTGCAGACACACATTCAAAGTGTCCTGACATGGTTGTAATGAAGTCAACCCTGCAAAAGAAAACAAAGAAATTCGACAAGATCTTTGCGAGATTCAGACAACCAGAGCAGATCGAGAGTGACAATGGGCCACAGTTTACAGTTCAAGAGTTGGAAGGCTACTTAAAGATGTGTGGAATCCAACATATTAAGTCAGCACCTTACCACCTATCCACATATGGTTCAGCCAAAAGGTTTGTCCAGTCCTTGAAACACGCACTGAAGACTTCAAAAGACCAAGGTTCACTTCAGCACCCTGTGAACATGTTTCTAGCAGCATACTGAAAAGTGACACATGCAACTACACAAAGATCTCCAGCTTTGCTATTGATGAAAAGGAAGCTGAGCTCTACCTTTGATTTACACTTTCCAGAGGAGACATCTGACATAGTAGAGGAAAACCAACAGTCACAGATCTTGAGACTGACTGCCACATTATGTACAAAAGCATTTCATTTGATGTAAAGCACTTTGGAATGTCCCACGGTCACGAAAGACATTCGGTGGGATTGTCCGTCCCGCGGCATGTCTTGAGGTGGCAGAGGCGGCCAGCCATTGGCTGCCAGCCGGGTCTCCCAGTTCCGCCGCTGCCAATGGGGTTTCCTGTTACTGGCAACCTCTGCCACCGGGTAACCTGCAGCGGTGGCTCATTGCCAGCGAGGCTGGACGATACTGCTGGCAGGAATGGCCAGAAAATCCCATCTCTGATCTGCAATTAGTTCTTCCTTTTCTATAAGAATTCCCTACCATGTGACCCAAACTAAAAATAAAAACTCTCCTGTTGCATAAATTCTTGTGCATTGTGACAACTATAACTGAACTTAACTACTATGTATTGATAAGTATTCACATTAGTTAATGCCCGTTGTAGGTACCAGATTTTACAAGTGATATTTTTCAGTGGTTGTGCATCAGAAAGGTAAGGGTTCCTTTTTTTAAAGTTGGCTTGATTTTTAAGACAATCATACAAAATTGTGAACTTTAACTTACTACATGATAAGTTTCACTGTGCCACTGACCCAGGAAAATTGCCTTGATCTCCAGTGCATCACAAAGGTTGTCCAGTGGACATTTCATCCATCAACACACTTAATTAATCTTGAATCCTTTATACTGGAAGTATGATGCACTGTTAGAAATTGGAGAAAAAGAAGAATGTTGCAACATCACTATAAAAATAGGCCACAGGACAAAGATATTGCCATGTTTTACTGTCCAGAGGTTCTTTTCTTTAAAATCAAAAAGGATTCAAAACAATCATTCGTAAACTGGCGTTACAGTATTGTGTTTTGTGAATCCGTTCTATTAATTTTAAAACGGGGGCAGCACGGTAGCATTGTGGATAGCACAATTGCTTCACAGCTCCAGGGTCCCAGGTTCGATTCCGGCTTGGGTCACTGTCTGTGCGGAGTCTGCACATCCTCCCCGTGTGTGCGTGGGTTTCCTCCAGGTGCTCCGGTTTCCTCCCACAGTCCAAAGATGTGCAGGTTAGGTGGATTGGCCATGATAAATTGCCCTTAAGTGTCCAAAATTGCCCTTAGTGTTGGGTGGGGTTACTGGGTTATGGGGATAGGGTGCAGGTGTTGACCTTGGGTAGGGTGCTCTTTCCAAGAGCCGGTGCAGACTCGATGGGCCGAATGGCCTCCTTCTGCACTGTAAACTCTATGTAAATTCTATTTAAAAACATGATTACTACAGTGTGTCTTGTCCAAATCTCTCCCAACAATTTTCCTCCCAATTCCCAAAGACTGTATTCAATCTCAGTAATGTATTTTAATTCTCGGGTTTTGCATGATGTCCTTTTGAAGACATTCCTATTTTTTTCTATGTTGCCAATGTTCCCACCCAGTGGGGCCACCAAACAATCTGGTTCCACACATGGAAATTATAAATCCATTTACAGGAGTGAAAATCCCTGATCTGCAGCACAAGCCGCCGGGTTTGCAGAGAAAGCACCTCCTTCTCAATGCTTCCACGCGACAAAAGATCTTCTCTCAACCTGTCGATGTTCTGTGGAAATGTAACAATTTTCAGTGTATTCAATGCCGCTGAAAATAGCTTTGGAAACAGGTGCAATTGAACCTTTTTTCTGAACTGATGGGAGTCATCAAAACTGAATGGGCATGTTCGAACAGCAAAGTTCTGCGTATTTTTGGGTGTGATTGACGGGGGGTTTCTCGCCGGCTGGATTGGTGAGGTCACTGCCCGTACGTAATAACACTTAGTGCCGAAAATAAGCCCCCATGCGGGTCTCGCCATTATTGGCTGTTGTGCTGTCTGCTTTGCCAGAGCCGCGTCTCAGCACTCACTCCAGTCGGCATGGTGCCACGCAGACCTGCTCCTCACTTTGGGGATGCCAACCTGGATCGGCTTCTCAGTGCTGTCAATGAGAGATGGGTCATCTTGTTCCCCTGAGGGGTCGGAGGGTCAGCAGCAGGGCCACCAATAACACCTGGGAGGCAGTGGGCTGCGGCTGTCAGTGTGGGCAGCATGACCAGGAGGACCAGCATCCAATGTCAGAAGGAGACACACGACCTCCACCAAGCTGCAAGGGTAAGTTACCACCATCAGTTCTGCCTGCCACCCCTCAAATTCCCAACTCCCCCTCCCCACAAATCACTGGCAGGCACCTCCCACCCTCCCACATCCAATCATCGTGCTTGTTCCTCAGGACCCCCTAGCACCCACAAGCACAGCCCCTTCATGTCCAGTTGCCCACACATGCCACCTTTTATAGGCCTCCCGATCCATCAAGCGCGTGGCTCAGCAGAAGATAGCCCATAATAAGCGGGACAGAGCCTTGATGGTGGGGGAGGGGGGAGAGCCATCAGAGATCCAAGTCCTCACCCCGATGAGGATGGGCCCTGGAGATCATAGATTGTAGGGCTGACCGAGGCGAGAGTAGTCACCGACAGCAAGGTCGGCCTCTGCTAGAGAGGTGAGGATCCACAGCCCCTTCACCTATCTTACATGAGAAATTAACCTTTCCCTTTCACTGACCACATGTCCATTGTCTTCCAACTGATGAGGCCGGACCATCCAGAGATGTACCCCTGTGACCACCCAAGAGAACACCTCGGAGGAGAGCTCCAAGGAGACCACTATTGAGCCACCACCACCATCACCCCCATGTTCCACCAATGCAGAGACACACACCTCGGGGTGCAACATTAGTGGACAGGCTTCTCGGGCACAATCTGGTGAGCACCACACAGTTGCTGATGTACATCAGGTGGAGGCAGGAACATCCAAGGGAGGCACCAGTTGCCGGTCTGCTGGCTCCCAGGACTCAGCTGGATCCCAGGCAGATCCCAAGACCCTGGACAAGAATGCCAGAGCTGATGTAGATGTTTAGGGCACAGCCCTGGCATTCAGGAGATGATGACAGCAAGATTCCCGCGAGTGCATAGCCAATTGGAGTCAAAGGCTATGGGCGCAGGTGATGATGCTGACAATGCCAACACTGCTAGGGTGGCTACTGCAGTGAAAACCGAGGAGCGTGAGGTCAGCGTCTTGAATGGTGGTGTCCAAGGCATGGCTCAGTCTGTGACGATCATGGCTGAGGACCTCAACATCATGTCCTTGTCGCTGAGGGACATGACCCATGACCATGTGGGCATTGCCGGGCACTGCAAGCGTGTCTCGATCACTAAAGAGGGCATTGACACCATGGTGCAGACAATGGGCTGGCACCAAGACTAGCAGGGCCAGATTAAGCAGAGTCCTCTGGAGTTCACTCCAGCTGTCCCTCCATCCTATGGAGTCCCCCAGAGTCCTATGGGCACCGTCAGGGGGGAGGGTGTGCTGGAGGCCAACCCAGAGCCTGCCACCAAGAAGATGATGATGGACTCCAGTTGTTCCAAATGCTGCCCCCCCCTCCTGACACTGGCCCACCTCAAGGGCAATGGGCAGAACAGGGTGGCACGGCAAAGCCTGTGACACTGGTTAGTCGGCCGGGGCTCTCCAGCTCCGCACTCTCCAGAGGACGTCCACCAAGGGCACCAAAGGCCACTGGGCATAAAAAGCAGCAGGCTGCCTCCACCTCACCTCTGATGTGCATCCTGGGGACACACTTAGACGTAACAGTAGATCACGTAGGATCAAGAATAGTGAGGAGCACTGAGTGGGCTTTGGGGGATGGGGACACAATCTGTAGCAAGGGAGAAGAAAAATGTCAAATTTTCACAATTAAAACATGTCACACCTGGGGCGAGATTCTCCGACCCCCCGCCGGGTTGGAGAATCGCCGGGGGCTGGCATGAATCCCGCCCCCGGCGGTTGCCGAATTCTCCGGCACCGGAGATTCGGCGGGGGCGGGAATCGCGCCGCGCCGGTTGGCGGGGCCCCCCCCCCCCCCCCCCCCCCCGCGATTCTCCGGCCCGGATGGGCCGAAGTCCCGCTGCTAGAATGCCTGTCCCGCCGGCGTGGATTAAACCACCTACCTTACCGGCGGGACAAGGCACGCGGGCGGGCTCCGGGGTCCTGGGGGGGGCGCGGGCCGATCTGGCCCCGGGGGGTGCCCCCACGGTGGCCTGGCCCGTGATCGGGGCCCATCGATCCGCGGGCGGGCCTGTGCCGTGGGGCACTCTTTTCCTTCCGCCTTCACCACTGTCTCCACCATGGCGGAGGCGGAAGAGACTCCCTCCACGGCGCATGCGCGGGGATGCCGTGAGCGGTCGCTAACGCTCCCGCGCATGCGCCGCCCGGCAATGTCATTTCCGCGCCAGCTGGCGGGGCGGAAATCAGTCCGGCGCGGGCCTAGTCCCTCAAGGTTGGGGCTCGGCCCCCCAAGATGCGGAGGATTCCGCACCTTTGGGGCAGCGCGATGCCCGACTGATTTGCGCCGCTGAATTTTGGCGCTGGTCGGCGGACATCGCGCCAATACCGGAGAATTCCGCCCCTGATGCATGCAAAGCCTCTTTCATGTTAATCTTCACAAGGCACCTGCAAGCAGCCTCACCTCATGTTGACATTTGATACCCCCCAAGCACAATGGCCCAACATCCAAAGCCCCCGATGCCGAGCCTGTTCAGAGCATGGGTTTGAGCGCGCTGTCAGCAGAAAGATGGAGTCAGACTTTGGCATAAACTGAGGAGCACCAGAGCTAATCTCACAACAAGTGATCACTCTCCGGCCTTGTATATTGACCTGCTGACAGTGCTAACACAGGCAGTGGGAGGGTGGAACAGGATAGTCGGGGGGTGAGGTGGTGTGGGGGGGTGTGGGGGGGGGCAGATATGGGGGGAATTGCATGTTAAGGAGGGGAATTGGGAGGAAGGAGGGGAATGGGGGGAGGGGGAGCTGACGGACAAAGCCTCATCCTATGAAAATCGGCTCAGGATGAGGGCTTCCTTGGTCCTCTGGACATATCGGACTCTCACCGACGCCTGTGGTCCATCCTCCGTCTTCTCCTATAGGTCCTCCTGGGGTTCTTCCTCCATTCCCTCCTGGTCCATCTCCTCCTCCTCAGACGAGGCTACATAGCCATCATCCTCCTCTTCCAGCACATCACCCCGCTGCCGAGCCAGGTTGTGGAGGGAAAAGCAGACCATCATAAAGCAGGAGGTGCTCTGGGGGTGTACTGTGGTGCACCACCAGAGTTGTCCAGGTATTGGAACCACATTTTGAGCAGTCTGATGCACCGCTCTATGACAGCACGGGTGGTCTCATTATATTGAGTCTCCATCTCAGTCTCTGGCCTCTGCACTGGCGTTAGCAAGAAGGCCTTTTGCGTGTCCCCCTTATCGCCCAAGAATCAACCTGTCATCTGTAGCCATCTAAGATGGCCACCTGCAAAGGACCATGGGAATTATGGCCAACCCAGGACTCAGACAGATACAGAGCCTATGTGTATCTGAAACACAGGTATCCAGGCCTGATCGAAACCCCCACTCGTTTGCATTTTAATAGCCCATTTTCCCAGGCCAATAGAATGCCAATCAAGCAACCGGTACAGCCACAGACTGATCGGCGCCACTCAGCCCAACTGCCAAGGTCAATGACCGCTAAAGACCCGCCCAGCCACCAAGGTACCCGCCCCTTTATTGGCCGAAATCGAAGACAGTGATCAGAGCCCTGTCGAACTATTGGGTCCAAGGTTAAGGACCGCCCCAAAGAGCGGGAAATCCCAGAGGGATAAAAGAGGACACAGCCATGTGTTCTGTCTCTTTTGGATCCGGCCTGTGCCAACCCAATCGTAGCAGGAACAGCCAGACAAGTTCAATACCAACGATCGCTACCTGACGGATGAGCCCAGCGGAGACAGAGCCACTTTCTTCGAACCAGCCAAGTGAAATCCAGATAAAGGCCATATCCATTTGCACAGTGCCGGTCACCCTGAAGTTAAGTCCAGGTTATTGTAGCTGATAGGTGTAGTTTCACTCGTAGTAGATATTGTGTTTGCATGTCGACATAACTCTTGTGTATATAAATAAACCATCTTTTGAACTAACTAACTGATTGTGTGGTCATTTGATCGATATAAGGGAAGGCTTGTGGTTCACCAACATTATTAATAGAGTGACACATCCGTGAGTGGTTCTCGAAAATGCCAGGGATCTCCAAGTGTCCCAGGATGTAGCTGTGATGCATGCTCCCTGGGAATTGCACACACGTGATGATCCGGAGGCGGTGGTCACACAAGAGGTGAACATTCAAGGAGTGAAACCCATTCCTGTTCCTGAAGGGAACTCCCTTGTGCGTGCAAGCCAAAATGCGTGCCATCAATTGCCCCTGGACCTGAGGCATCCCAGTGATGGTGGAGAATCTTGTAGCCTGGGCCTCTTGGTGGGCTTGGCCCAGCTCCAATTTGATATAGTTTGATGTATACAGGACCTCACAATGCACTTGTGGGCTGTAGCTTGTGAAATGTCGCACAAGTTCCCGCATGAGTCCTGGAATGAACAGGTGACACAGAAGTTCATTGCTGCGGTGACCTTCACAGCCACCGGGAGTGGGTGTCCTCCTCACCCATTAGGTGCCAAGTCTGTGAAGGCATGGCACAGATGCCACACTGTATCTTCGTTGAAACAGAGTCTCCTGCAGCACATACTTGTCTCTCATGTCTTCGAAAGACGAATGATGCTTGTACATCTTGAGCTGTCATTGGCACACCCCTCTTGCTTCTTCCTTGGCCTGATGGGTGGCCTGGTCTTGAGAGTGTGTGACAGACCCCTGCACATGGGGTGCTGACTCCAGCCTGCATCGACGCTGCTGCCCTCTCCGATGTCTGGCCTCTGGGCCGTCACTAGCACCACGACATCATCCTCTGGGGGATCCATCCATTTTGGTATCTGTAAGGAATTGGAGAAGGAGCAAGACCGACAATCAGTTAGGACCCCGGGAAACTCAAATTCCCCAAGCCTTCCCCACCCTTACGTGTCCCGCCTTCTCTTAGGATGCCGTCCAACGAGTTGGTTGTGCTGGAGAACCTCGTTCTACATACTCACTTCCAGCCACATCAGGAGCCCCTTGACCCCAGACCTTTGTTGGGATCATTAGGGAGACCGTGCTCATGTGTCCTCCCCTGATCCACACATCCCCTATGGTTGTGAGGAGATGCCCAGTGCTGAAGCCCAGCTCTTGAGTGTTTGATTGTTGGCTGCTGCCTCTATGGTGCTGAAGCTTCTGGAGTTCAAGCAAAGTGTTCAGGATTCAAAGTTTGATTGAAATCCAATGCAATAATCATCGTCTGTGACATGACACGCCTAACCACAAGAATCTTCTTGAGAATATTTTGCTTTTTAAACGGTCACAATAACAAACTTTTGAAAATGAAATACGTAACATTGCACATATCACACTAATCATTAAACAACAAGGAAATGTCACCATTCCATATAGGTACCAATACAAAACTATACCAGCTAATTTTCACAAAAACAAACAAACACACTAGATATCACCCCTTGCAGGTTCTTCAGCAGAAATGGAGGATACGCCTGAGAATGTGTTATCATATCCAGAACTTTGTCGTAGAAATGATCTGTCCATCAACTCTGAAGCTAGAGGCTGCTCACAGTCAAAGGGAGTTAAAGTGACTTTCAGCATACAAGCCAGAACAGGGTTGTGCCCTGGAAGTGTTTGGTAGGACAGATAGGCAGCAGCTGTAGTTACCCCTGCTATGAGTATCCACAATATTTAAAGATGGCTTGAAGGCCTCACAGACAAAGATCTCCTTAACGACCCCCTCCCACCTCCCCCTCCCCCGCCCCCCTGCACCAGTGATGTAACTGGCCTCCTGCCAAGCAATGACAGGAACCCCATTTCAATACATTTTAATCTGATTAGCGGGCCTCCCGGTGTAATGCCCCGTCACATAAGAAAATCCTCCCCTCCAGCCACGTGGTATCATCTCACCGGGATTTGCAACAGGTTTTAAAAATGAGGAACTGGCAGGCAGAACCCGCTGTGGGCGCACAGGTAAGTACAGCCCCAACGGGGGAAGAGGGTCATGCCCAGGCAGACTCCTTGCATTTACCTGGCACCGCCCCGATCAGTAGTGCCAAAGGCAATGCTTGCGATGGAGGCTCTGGGGATTCTGTGTCCATGGAGAGGATTGTGTGGTGGATTGGGGGGGGGGGGGGGGGTGGGGGGGGGGGGGGCGGATGGGGGGGGGGGGGGGATTTGCCTCATTCTATTTTTATCTTTCTAAGATTGGAGCACCCTGCGAGAGTGAGGTTGCTGGTGGGGCGAGCTCCACCAGCACGACACCATCAGACCTGACGCTTTGATTTTTTTTTGCTTAAGCTGTCAAAAAATATGGTGGGAAAAGCTGGCATTGGAGCCGGAGGCCTACACCTGGCTTTTACCACGAGAGTTGACATCTAGTCAAAAGATGAGAAAATACTGCCCCAAATCACACCAAGCCAACATGAACAGAATAGGTTAGCATTATGCTTTATTTTAATGCCCAAGAATACCAATGCTAATAATTCTGGGAAAAGATAGATAACAGTGCTGCCTACACACATTCTACTCAATAATATATATGTACATACGAATTATGAGCAGGAGTAGGCTACATGACCCCTCAATCCTGCTCTGCCATTTGATAAAATCATGCCACATCTGATCATGACTTCAATTCCACGTTCCTGCCTACCCCAATACTCTTTGACTCACTTGTTAGTCAAATATCTAGCCTCCTTATTTTAAAAATTATTCAACGACCCAGCCTCCACCGTTCTCGAGGGAAGCGAGTTCCACGCACTCACAACCCTTTTGAGAGAAAAATTCTCTAGTTTCTCCCACAATAAATTAGTCAAACATAATTTTCCTTTTCATAAAATGGTTGTAAGCTGACTTTAATTACAAACATTCAACTCCTTGATCTCATGACCGGGTCTTCATGATGCTGAGTCAATGAAGTTGGATATGTTTGGACAAGCTCAATTATAATTTTGGAAACCTGAAGAAGAATTGGGGAAGTCTTGTGGCACAGTGGGTGTGGTATTATCATAAATGTAAGAACTGCAACAGTTAATGAAATGTCTGGAACAGCCACTAGAGGGAACTAGAGTTACAAGTATATAAGACATTGATGCTAAACCATGTGGGGAGAGAAGTAAAGGAGTTAGCTGGAGTACAGACTGAAGGAAAGATAGTGTGAGTAAGAGTAGAACATAGTTTATTATGGTGTAGAGATTAGTTGTAGGTGAGTGTAGATTATATATTAATTATCAATTGTGCATTATTTGGGAGTACGTGTCGAATCCAAATTAGTAGTGTTAATAAATTTATAGTTTTGTTCAAGTTAAAGCAATTTTGTGGTCTTGGTGAACCTGAATTTAGCACCACAGTGGGTAACCACCCTGCCTCTGAACCAGAATCTCTGGGTTTGAGTCCCACCCCAGGACTCGATGGCCAAGAAAGTTGCATTTATAATGCAGTCAAACAGGTTGAGTATCAAACGGCAATTTCCTTCCAACACACAGCAGTGGTGGTGGTGAGAATGGCAGAGACCCCTGGTCAGCTATGTTTGATGCAGAGTGGGGCCTCTCAAGCTATAAATCTTTTGCAACAGACTAGCGACCTGTTCCAGGAAAATACCTCACTAGGGAAACAGTTGACAATCTGTCTTGCGCATCACTAGGTACGGGAAGAGAAATAACAAAGAAGGATTGATCTGACCCCACATTTATTGCTACTTTGAAGTCCAGGAAGCTTGCATCTGCCAATGAATGATGAAATGATGCAAACCACCAAGCAAATCCATCTCTTGGTCCTGGACTCAATACAAGGCAAAGTAAGGGCAGCACGGTGGCGCAGTGGATAGCATTGCTGCCTCACGGCGCCGAAGTCCCAGGTTTGATCCCGGCTCTGGGTCACTGTCCGTGTGGAGTTTGCACATTCTCCCCGTGTTTGCGTGGGTTTCGCCCCCACAACCCAAAGATGTGCAGGATAGGCCACGCTAAATTGCCCCCTTAATTGGAAAAAACGAATTGGGTACTCTAAATAAATTTTAAAAATTTAATTAAAAAAAAAATACAAGGCAAAGTTATAAGGACCAGTAGAATAGATGAGGATTGGAAAATCTAGTTTGACATAATTTATGAAGTTTCATCATAACTACTTGACTCCAACTAGCTTGCTGTAACAGTCCCAATGGTGATGTGACATGCACATCCTTCCTATGCCAGTTGGAAAGTGAACAAACTCCTATACATTATGAGATGAAGCTTGGGTATCAGTCAAGCGGCCACATCCCATCTCCATTATTTTTATAATTAATAAATAATTGTTCAAGAAAATGAGTCAAAGCACAATTTTTAAAAACATTGGCAATATTCTTCTCCATGGCTTGGAGCCATGTTGGCCATGTTCTTGAGATTAAACTTTAATTCCTGAAGACTATAGCCACACCCAGCAGGCTGGCAAACTTCCTCTTGTGTCAGAGTCTATCCTCTATGATTTGTAATCATAGAGTCATAGAATTTACAGTGCAGAAGGAGGCCATTCGGCCCATTGAGTCTGCATTGGCCCTTGAAAAGAGCACCCTACTTAAGCGCATGCCTCTACCCAACCCCCGTAACCCCATCTAACCTTTAGGACACAAAGGGGCAATTTATAATGGCCAATCCACCGAGCCTGCACATCGTTGGACTTGTGGGAGGAAACCGGAGCACCCGGAGGAAACCCACGCAGACACGGGGAGAACGTGCAGACTCCACACAGGCATTCGCCCGAGGCCGGAATTGAACCCAGGACCATGGAGCTTTGAGGCAGCAGTGCTAACCACTATCCCTCCGTGCCATCCAAAAGTTTTAACACAATTGCACAAAACAGAGGAAAGGTCACCAATTTGAACCACCGGAGGGAGATTCCTGAGAGCAGCGGAGGTATTATCTGGCTTGCGTGTGGCCTGAATTCTCGAAAAGTGATGTTAGATCAGAGTCCTGGCATCATGCCACCGTCTTCTGTGTTTTACCTGGTTGCGAATGAAGGGAAGCCCCTTGGATCTGTTACATAAGTAATTAAGGCACTTGATAGCCAGTTAGAAACCGTTTGAACCCTCAGTTCTGAGTTTCCTCGCCAGGAGTGTATATCCTGGCCAGTCAGCAATTTGCCAGGGTCACTGAGGCAAGTGGACAGTGGGGTGAATTTCTTCAGTGGAACTGACCAGCTGGAATCAGTTCAGCTGAAGCGGTCCAACCACAGTCAGGCCAGAGGCTGCTCCTCGAAGAGAGTGCTTGACACTGATTGCCATCTTTCGGAAAAGCTGTTCACCTGTCTAACACTTCATTCACCATCAACTGCACTTCCGTGCTGTCAGCCTTCACCGCAGCAGGGAGCAGCTCTGATGAGGGTAAGCAACGCCACCACCAACAGCACCCAAAGGAGAAATGTCAGGAGCAGCCTCTCCTCAGCCACATCCCCCTCCATGAGGCAGAGTGTTGGGACACCGAGATGCAGCAGGAAGAAGGCAACACCCCCGAAACAGAGTCTACAGGCAGCCTTTCCTTTAATGTGAAACCCTTCCTCCGACAGAGCGGCTGTGCCATTCCGCCCGCTCTCCCTGACTGGTCGGGAAAGCTGAAGGGCAGATGCTGGCGTTGTGGCGCAGAGAAAGAACACTGGCAAGGCTCACTATTTCACCATTCTTCCAGTCTGAAAATCTCTCCCTCTCCATGGGAGCTGACTTGACCTGCTGGGCATTTCCAGCAATTTCCATTCTCTGTTCCTAGCTCACTTAAGGCAGACCTCAATGTTTTTCTCAGGAATATACCTGAACTGATGTATCTACCCATTATCTTTCTTTACGAGAGGAAAACTCTGCAGAGGGGACGAGAAGTGAAGCTTCAGACAGTTTCTCCTGCCCGGGGAACTATTGCTGTCTGGATATGTTCCTTGCACCTTGAATTTAGATGCAGGGTTAACTACCACTTATTCAACTAGTGGTATTGCAGGATGCATTCGATAAGAAATCAGTTGCCTGTTAGAATGTCAGTACAACCTCTCCTAACCTTTCTCTGCTTCCAGTAACTCCAGAAGAAAAAAATTAAGATACCTTCATCATGGCCAAATGTCCCCAGCCGCACATTATTACACCACCTAACTAAATTATCAGGTATGTTTCTGGGAGATTTGTTGCAGTATTGAGAAAATGTTTATTTTTTAAATGTCCATGTTCGAAAGCATATTAATGAGCATTGGATAAAAGTTGCCACGATTTGTTTTGTGAAATAAATAGCTGGGCGCCGTACAGCAATGGAGGAATTGTGAAACTGAGACAGAAAGAACTTTCAGAATCTGATAGCACTTTGTAAAAACAGCCTGTCTCTAATTACTACTAATTGCTGCATTTATTTAAAAAGCAGTTGTTGGATTTTTTGCACTCATGATCGGCGAAAAGAAGAGAAGAAATTTCAAAGGCATGCCACAATGGATTAGCCGTGGTTTAATGAGCAAACAGCTGCTTTAAATACAGACAACAATTAGTACAGGGTGTACTAGTATGTTCCCAATTATATCTTATTTAGCAATGGAAAATAATTCGCATTTAGAGCTCTCACTGTGTCTTACGTTGCAATGAAAGTACAATTTAAGCATCTAATGCTCCATAATGATTTTGGTTAAATTTCAAAATCATTTTGAGCATAGAATCTAGGAGAGAAGTTATTTCACTCAGGAAGGAGCTTTGAGAGCCTCATTTAGGCTCCATTCCAGAAACAGCCAACACAAGAACCACAGCAACCTTACTTTCAGAGGCCACCATGACAATCGTTACTACAGCAAGAAATTTCCTTCTACAGAGCAGTGCAATTTCTTTCCATTCAGTTTGGCAGTTTCAGTGTCTAACTGACATTCCTGTTTACAAACCTAATGAAGTCTTTTCCTTCATCAGATGGAAGCAGTTAACCCCCCTTCCCTCAACTGATGTCCACTCTTACTAGTGTGTTATCAGGAAATCTATGTGTAAAATATTAATTTCTCCTGAAAGTGAATATCATTTTGATCAGTATATTCTTGTAATACTTTGGTTTCACGGAATCATAGAATCTACGGCATGGAGACAGGCCATTCCGCCCAAACTGGTCCATGCCAACCAAAAAGCCCATCTAAGCAAACCCCGTTTGCCTGCATTTGGTCCATATCCCTCAAAACCTTTCCTATCCGTGTTGTCAATGTCCCTGCCTCACCAATTTCCTCCAGCAGCTCATGCCACATACATACCACCGTCTGTGTATAAAACGTTGCTCCTCAGATTCCCATTAATTCTGTCCCTTCTTAACTTAAACCTATGCCCTCTAGTTCTCAAACCCCCAACCCTGGGAAAAGACTGAGTGCATTCACCTTATCCATGCCTGTCATGTTCTTATACACCTCTGTAAGATCACCCTTCAGTCTCCTACGCTCCAAAGAAAAAGTGTCCTAGCTTGTCCAACCTCTCTCTATAACTCAGTCCCTTGAGTCCTGAGAACATCTTTTATAAATCTCTTCTGCACTCTCTCCAGTTTAATAGCATCTTTCCTATAGCGAGGCGACCAAAACTGAACACAAGCTGCAGCCTCACCAATGTCCTGTACAACTGCACCATAACTTGCCAACTTCTATACTCAATGCCCTGACTGATGATAGTAAGAAGTTTTACAACACCAGGTTTGTTTCGATGTCACTAGCTTTCGGAGCGCTGCTCCTTCCTCATGTGAATGACGAGGTCTGTTCCAGAAACACATATATAGACAGATTTGAAGATGCCAGACAATGCTTGGGATGCGAGCATTAGCAGGTGATTAAATCTTTACAGATCCAGAGATGGGGTAACCCCGGGTTAAAGAGGTGTGAATTGTGTCAAGCCATGACAGTTGGTAGGATTTCGCAGGCCAGATGGTGGGGGATGAATTGTAATGCGACATGAATCCCTGGTCCCGGTTGAGGCCGCACTCATGTGTGCGGAACTTGGCTATAAGTTTCTGCTTGGCGATTCTGCGTTGTCGCGCGTCCTGAAGGCCGCCTTGGAGAACGCTTACCCGGAGATCAGAGGCTGAATGCCCTTGACTGCTGAAGTGTTCCCCGACTGGAAGGGAACATTCCTGCCTGGTGATTGTCGCACGATGTCCATTCATTCGTTGTCGCAGCGTCTGCATGGTCTCGCCAATGTACCATGCTTCGGGACATCCTTTCCTGCTGCGTATGAGGTAGACAACGTTGGCCGAGTCGCACGAGTATGTACCGTGTACCTGGTCGGTGGTGTTCTCACGTGTAATGGTGGTACCCATGTCGACGATCTGGCACATCTTGCAGTGATTGCCATGGCAGGGTTGTGTGGTGTCGTGGTCACTGTTCTGAAGGCTCAGTAGTTTGCTGCAAACAATGGTTTGTTTGAGGTTGCGCGGTTGTTTGAAGGCAAGTAGTGGGGGTGTGGGGATGACCTCGGCAAGATGTTCATCTTCATCGATGACGTGTTGAAGGCTGTGAAAAAGATGTCGTAGTTTCTCCGCTCCGGGAAAGTACTGGACGACGAAGAGTATTCTGTCGGTTGTGTCCCATGTTTGTCTTCTGAGGAGGTCAGTGCGTTTTTTTGCTGTGGCGCGTTGGAACTGTCGATCGATGAGTCGAGCGCCATATCCCGTTCGTACGAGGGCAGCTTTCAACGTCTGTAGATGTCTGTTACGCTCCTCCTCGTCTGAGCAGATCCTGTGTATATGGAGAGCTTGTCCATAGGGGATGGCTTCTTTAATGTGTTTAGGGTGGAAGCTGGAGAAGTGGAGCATCGTGAGGTTATCCGCGGGTTTGCGGTAAAGCAAAGTGCTGAGGTCAAGTTCTTCATCCAGACACACGGAACAGCCATGGGGACCAAATTCGTACCCCAATACGCCAACATCTTCATGCACAAGTTTGAACAAGACCTACTCACCGCACAGGACCTTCAACCGACGTTATACACCAGATACATTGATGACATTTTTTTCCTTTGGACCCACGGTGAAGAATCACTGAAACGACTACACGATGACATCAATAAGTTCTATCCAACCATCAGAGTCACCATGGACTACTCTCCAAAATCAGCAGCATTCTTGGACACACTCGTCTCCTTCAAGGACGGTCACCTCAGCACTTCGCTTTACCTCTTCATACCTCTTCATTCACCTGAGGAAGGAGCAGCGCTCTGAAAGTTAGTGACATCGAAACAAACCTGTTGGACTTTAACCTGGTGTTGTAAGACTTCGTACTGTGCTCACCCTAGTCCAACGCCGGCATCTCCACATCACATTAAAGAAGCCATCCCCTATGGACAAGCTCTCCGTATACACAGGATCTGCTCAGACGAGGAGGAGTGTAACAGACATCTACAGACGTTGAAAGAAGCCCTCGTACGAACGGGATATAGCGCTCGACTCATCGATCGACAGTTCCAATGCGCCACAGCAAAAAAACGCACCGACCTTCTCAGGAGACAAACATGGGACACAACCGATAGAATACCCTTCGTCGTCCAGTACTTTCCCGGAGCGGAGAAACTACGACATCTTCTTCACAGCCTTCAACACGTCATCGATGAAGATGAACATCTTGCCAAGGTCATCCCCACACCCCCACTACTTGCCTTCAAACAACCGCACAACCTCAAACAAACCATTGTTTGCAGCAAACTACTCAGCCTTCAGAACAGTGACCACGACACCACACAACCCTGCCGTGGCAATCTCTGCCAGACGTGCCAGATCATCGACATGGGTACCACCATTACACGTGAGAACACCACCCACCAGGTACGCGGTACATACTCGTGCGACTTGGCCAACGTTGTCTACCTCATACACTGCAGGAAAGGATGTCCCGAAGCGTGGTACATTGGCGAGACCATGCAGACGCTGCGACAACGAATGAACGGACATCATGCGACAATCACCAGGCAGGAATGTTCCCTTCCAGTCGGGGAACACTTCAGCAGTCAAGGGCATTCAGCCTCTGATCTCCGGGTAAGCGTTCTCCAAGGCGGCCTTCAGGACGCGCGACAACGCAGAATCGCCGAGCAGAAGCTTATAGCCAAGTTCCACACACATGAGTGCGGCCTCAACCGGGACCTGGGATTCATGTCGCATTACATTCATCCCCCACCATCTGGCCTGCGAAATCCTACCAACTGTCCTGGCTTGACACAATTCACACCTCTTTAACCTGGGGTTACCCCATCTCTGGATCTGTAAAGATTTAATCACCTGCTATTGCTCGCATCCCAAGCATTGTCTGGCATCTTTGAATTTGTCTATATATGTGTTTCTGGAACATACCTCTTCATTCACCTGAGGAAGGAGCAGCGCTCCGAAAGCTAGTGACATCGAAACAAACCTGTTGGACTTTAACCTGGTGTTGTAAGACTTCTTACTGTGCTCACTCCAGTCCAACGCCGGCATCTCCACATCCTGACTGATGAAGGTGAGAATGCTCATAGCCTTCTTCACTACCCTATCTACCTGTGACTCCACCTTCAGAGAACTGTGCACCTGAACTCCAAGGTCTCTCTGCCCCACGATACTCCCTAAGGTCCTACCATTTACCGTGAAAGTCCTACCTTGATTTGACTTTCCAAAATGCGACACCTCACACTTATCTGTATTGAACTCCATTTGCCATTTCTTGGCCCACTTCCCCAGCTGATCAAGGTCTTGCTGCAATTTTTGATAACCTTCCTCACTGTCTACAATACCACCTATTTTAGCGCCAGGTTAAGCGAAGATGAAATAGTTTGCATTGTTCCACGATAAATTGTAAAATATCTTTTCCATCTTGGCGCATTACATCGCCTCTAGAATACGCTGAGTTGTAATTTTTGTTTGAACTACATCTTTATAAATGATGTACAACTTGTAATGTATAAAACATGTTTGTATAACTGGTTCACCAAACTGAGTTATAAATCAAAGAAGCCAGTTGTAAATTTAAAAATCCTAATTAAGTCAGCATTTTACATTTCAAACGCATATTCTGTCTTCTGGCAAGGTGAATAGAAATAAATAATTGAAATTAGAATTCTGTCATCATTGGTTTAACCTGCAAATTTGGGAAACTGCACGGCATATTATGTTGGAATATTTGCTTTGTACTTTTGGATGTTTTTCAACTCATTTCAGATAAAAGTCTTGCTCTCTCTCATGCAAACATAGTTGGCATGGTCTTATTTCAATTCTCATTACAGATTCCACATCGCTGAAGTACCCTCAGATTTTACGCTTACATGAGAATGTCACAAAGATAAGCTACAAGGATATGGTAATGGCAGGCAGCATGGCAGAAACTGAGATAAGGGAGCAATGGAAGTATCCAACCCCAGCGCTTGCCTGGCCTTTAAGGCCGGAATTTCCCAGCACCACTGCGGAACTGGCGATCCACTGAAACCTCCATTCACATCGGCGGCCGGCGTGAGTGGCTGGAAAATCCGGGCCTAAAAAAATTCCTGATACGTTGAAAAGCTGCAAAATAGAAAATATAATGCTCCACACCTTAGCACCATTGTCTCTGACATTGATTCGCACACTTGACACTTGTTTAAAAAAAAGTGAATCAAAATTGTACTCAAACTGCATTTTTAATAAGGCAACCAAAATTCCAATTAATCGTCAAATATACTTTAATCTCCTGAGCTAGTTTTATTACACAAATCCTGAACACATCGATTCTCTTCAGGAGGACAGAAACACAAGGATTTGCTATCCTCCAGCATCTGGCCCTATAATATAATATTTTTTATAATCATCTTTATAATCTTTATTGTCACAAGTAGGCTTACATTAACACTGCAATGAATTTACCGTGAAAAGCCCCTAGTCACCACATTCCGGCGCCTGTTCGGGTACACTGAGGGAGAATTCAGAATGTCCAATTCCACTAACAGCACGTCTTTCGGGACCTGTGGGAGGAAACCGGAGCACCTGAAGGAAACCCACGCAGATACGGGGAGAACATGCAGACTCCGCACAGACAGTGACCCAAGCCGAGAATCGAACTGGGACCCTGGCGCTGTGAAGCAAGAGTGCTAACCCCTGTGCTACCGTGCTGCCCATACTGGTCATTACTTACATTTGACCCTCAATGTTTTATGTAAGGGCTGGCCACGAATAGGAACTTGGCAATGGGGTACTGAGGCCAATTGCAGCCCCTCAACTCTGTCGACTCAGATCAGTCGACTCTGATCCTGGTCTGCATATCTCACCTATTTGGTGGATAAACCTACTGAACCATCACCGCGGTGGCTGTTTCCTGGCTCCTGTTGAAATATTCAATAGCATTGCTTTCCTGAAAGTGTGTTTTTGAAAAACTGTCATGTTGACTATTTCCCAACATACTGAACATAAAAATAAGCCCATGGCTATGTTTAATTAGAACATTTTGTAACCTTAATAATCATTGATACCTATTTGATGGGATAGTTTCCAAAGATACCTGCACCATTTATAAAACGTATGGAATCTCAAAAGCTAACATTTTTTTAGCAGCTGTCATGTTTAGAGTGATTTATATTAATAAAATTATTTTTAAAACAGGTGTCAGTTTCAGCTTACATTTGGTTCTGAGTTGCTGGCAAAGAAGAAAACAGTTGTTTTTTAAATTACTTAAATTATTAAGATAACTTAAAACAAGGGCTCTACAAAATGATTTTAAATCAGTACAGCAGCTTCCTTTTGGTTACAAACATAAATTGTTTCACTTTAGCTGGAAGTTAAAACATAAGTTCGAGCTGGAAGTTGAATTCTTAGATATGAGCTGCTTCAATTTTGTCTATTGATCTATTATAGATTGCTATCTAAGCTGGAACTAAGTTAGAGTTCCCGGAATTCTTTCTTTCACATACATTTCCTCCAGCAAGATGGAGTACCAGCAACCTGAACCAAAACATTAGTTCCCATTCATTAATCCCCCCTGCTGCAGCATCTGCACCACAATATTACATCATTAAGTGCTTTCTTACTGCCTCCCTGAGGATATGGGAAAATGGTGTTAAATGAAGCAAGTGTCTCGATTTGCAGCTGGCACAAAGAAAGCTATCATTCCATAATGAGCAATTGCATAGAGGGGATATGGCTGGGAATGGCTAAAGACTTCCAACTCTAGCTGAACATAATGTTCTTTTCTCGAGAAGCTCTTGTCTTTGATATCAATTTGGCAGCTTGCTCTTGATGGATGCTCCACTCTTGCTCCCTGGAGAAACTTGCCCATGCCATTCAGGGACCCTTTCATGGTTTCCAATAAAATTAAGGTACCTCTCAGCTTTGCTTGTCCAGAAAGTAGTTCTGAAGAGCTTTGACGCGTTGACATGACAACGACCGGCATACTGGACGTAGACCAGTATTGTCTAAGTATAGTACATTCACCTGAGTTTTACTGCGTCAGGGCATGTGTGCAATTCACCTGACACACTGTAAAATAGATTGTGATGACGTCAGGAGTGGGTCCTGACATAATTATGCCGAATCACAATATTTTGGGAGGTGGACTGGTCTGAAAGTCGGCAGCCCACCTGACATTAATTAAGGGGGCAATTAAGGAGGGGGTAATTAAAGGGGCAATGCACTATAATTTTAAGCAGCGAGCAGGTTTTATGGTTGGCGCACAGGCACGTGGGGACCTTGCAGTGCGCACTTTTTCCATCCAGGACAAGATATAAAGTTTCAGAAGTAGCAAAGGGTGAGGAAGCAGTACATTTCAATAATGAACAAGTAACAGGAGTGGGCTATTTCGCCCCTCGAGCCCGCTCCTCCATTTAGGAAGATCATGGCTGCTCTGGTAGTAACCTCAAATCTGTATCCAGCCTATCCTTGATACCAAGAATCTTTCCACCTCTGCCTTATAATATTCAAAGACTCAGCTACCACTTGCTTTTCAGGAAGAGAGTTCCAAGATTCGCGACCCTTTGAGTGGAACAACTTTGTCTCATCTCTGTTTTAACAGGGCTTATTTTTAAATAGAGGCCGCTAATTCTAGATTCTCCCACAAGAGGAAACATTCTCTCCACCTCCACCTTGTTAAGACCCCTAAGGATCCTATATGTTGCAATCAAGTCGCCTCTTATTCTTCGAAGCTCAAGCGGACACGAGCCATTCATTATATGACAACCCACCTTTCCAGCTATACCTTCTGCTATACCTTCTGTGAACTGCTTCCAACCCATTTACATCTTTCCTTAAATAAGTACAGAGTACTCCAAATGTGGTCTCGCAAGTGCCCTGTAAACTAAAACTTGACTTCCCTACTTTTATATTCGATTTCCCTTTCAAGAAATGATAACATTTTATTATCTTTCCTAACTATTTGCTGTGCCTGCTTGCTAGCATTTTGTAATTCATGCACTAGGAAACCTAATCCTGCTGCACCTTAGATCTCTGTAATCGCTCACCATTTAGATAATATGCTTCTTTTTTATTCTTCCTGCCAAAATGGACAATTTCACACTTCACACCATATATTCCATTTGACAAATCTTTGTGGACGCACTTAACCTCTCTATATATTTTGTACCCTCCTTATGTCCTCTTCATAACTTACTTTCCAACCTATCTTTGTGTCATCAGCAGATTTGGCAACCATCCCTTCAATTCTTTCATCCAAAACATTTATATAAATTATAAATGACTGATTTCTGTGGCACACAACTCATTGCATTTTTCCAAACTGAAAAAGATTCATTTATGCCTACTCTCTGCTTCCCATTAGGCAGCCAATCTTCTTTCAATGCCAATGTTGCCCCCTATAATGTGAGCTTTTATTTTCCGCAATAAACTTTGATGTGGCATTTTAACAAATGCCTTCTGGAAATTTATTTTAAAATAAATTTAGAGTGCCCAATCCATTTTTTCCAATTAAGGGGCAATTTAGCGTGGCCAATCCACCTAACCTGCCCATCTTTGGGTTGTGGAGGTGAAACCCATGCAAACATGGGGAGAATGAGCAAACTCCACATGGACAGTGACCCAGAGCCGGGATCAAACCTGGGACCTCGGCGCCGTGAGGCAGCAGTGCTAACCAATGCACCACCATGCTGCCCCTCCTTCTGGAAATTTAAGTATAGTACATTCACCGGTTTGTCTTTATCCACAGCACACTTTACTTCCGCAAAGAGGTCCAGTAAGTTGCTTTAACTTCTTTTCCCTTTCACAAAACTATGATGACTCTGCCTGATTACCTTGAGCTTATCCAAGTGCCCTGTTATAACTTCTTCAATAATAGCCTCAAACATTTTCCATAGTTAGGCTAACTGGCCTATTGCTTCCCGTTTTCTGTCTCCCTCATTTTTTGAATAATGGAATTACATTTGCTACCTTCCAATTAAATGGGATATTCCCTGAATCTATAGAATTTTGGAAAATTGAAACCAATGCATCAACTATCTCACTAGTCACTTCATTTAAGACCCTACGATGAAGTTGAACAGGAACTGTGCATTTATTAGCCCACAGTTGTAATAATCTACCAATATCACTTCTCTGGTGAATGTAATTTTCCTGAGTTCCTCTTTCCCTTCCATTTCTTGGTTTTGTTGCTTCTGGGATGTTACTTGTATGCTTCATAGTGAAGCCTGATGCAAAATACCTATTCCATTTATCTGCCTTCTTTTTTTCCATGATCAATTCTCCAGTTATTTACTTTATAACCAATGCTCGCTTTGTTAACTCTTTAATTTGTAAATTATTTATGTACACTCTTCCTATCTATTTTTATATTTCTCTAACAATCTTTCGCTCATGCTCTAATTTTTTCCCCCTCCTCATTAATCTTTTCATCATTCTTTGCTGTTCCTAATATTCTAATCACTTTTCTCACCTGCCACCTGTTTTTCCACAATTATATGCTTTTTCTTTAAGTTTGATGCTATCTTTAGCCTTTCTAGTTAACCATGGATGATGGGTCCACCCCTTGTACTTTTTCTTATTCATTGGAATGTATCTATTCTGTGCATTCTGAAATATTCCCCTAAATGTTTGCTACTCCATCTCTATTGACCTATCCCTAAACCTAATTTGCCAATCCACTTTAACCGGTTCAGCTTTCAGGTCCTCATAATTGCCATTATTTAAGTTTAAAAATAGTCTCAGACCCACTCCTCTCTCCCTCAAACTGAATGTAAAATTCAAAAGTATTGTGATCGCTGTTACCTAGGGGCATCTTCACTATTAGATCATTCGGAGTTAATGGTCCGTAACTTCCGGCTAGCGGTGGGAAGCCACGGCCTGCCAATTTTAATAGGGGAATTTGCCCACTTACCTGCGCTTGGATGATGCGTCTGTAGAAGGGACTTAGTTGGCGGATTAGTTGTCTTAATACCCTGTATTCATTTTAACCAGCTGCTTGACTATATTTCATGGAAATAGGCACTTGGCAAAGCATGATGGATATTTAGCCTTATTTTTAGTCAAGAAGTTCTGTATGAAACAGTCAGAAGGCCATACAATGTAAACAAGTGTACATTGTTTTGCTGACAACAGACAATTATTATTTTTCTTAGGCGAGGAACTCAAGGCCTGTTATTAAACTCTAACTCCGGCCTGCTCGCTTTTCTGTCTTTTTGCAAATCTAAAGAATGCCTTTTGTCCTAGATATTGCTTACTGTATCATATAAATTGCTTGCCTTACTTTTGTAAAGCGGGGACATTTGGAATGACTGTGGTCTCTCTAATCCCCCAACGAACTTCGTGTTAAATAAAGGACCTTTGGCGAAAACTCGAAGTGCTGACTAATAATTTCTTCAACAGCGTCTAACCTTCCTTTCTCTGCAGCAGCCTCGGGCCTCCAGCGCCCTGGTCTGCACAGGCTCCAGCACGGTGCCGGAGGAGTGCAGTCCCGCCCCCTTATGACACAGCCAGTTTAGGAACATCCATTGAGGGCAGGCATTTAAATAGTAAATTTTAAAAAAAATGTTTTTCATTGGTTTTTTTTATACATGGTATATTTACAGATAAACACAGAGAAACCAAAAAGAGATAACAAAAACACTACATAATTACAAAAAAACAAGATGTGGGAAAATAAAAACTGTGGAAGTATATATACATAGAAGCAACGGAGAGACAGTTATGTTCTATATGTCATTGTCATGGGGGGGTGCTTTCTCCACCCCCCCTCCTTTTCTGAATAGTGCCCCTGGTGTTACTTGCTTCTCCCGGGCGGTCTTTGCTGTTGTTGTGTGTTTGCCTCCGACTAGGCCGTCTAGATAGAAGACAACAGGCAACTATTTTAACAAGTGTTTTAAAGGTATGTAAAAGTTTTTTTTTAAACAGTTTCTCTGTGCTTTTGAACGGGTATTACTGTTGTTGATTATTTTTAAGTAATTTTTTTTAAAAAATTATGTTTAAAGGAGAATATTAATCATAGAATATCATAGAATTTACAGTGCAGAAGGAGGCCATTCAGCCCATCGAGTCTGCACCGGCTCTTTGAAAGAGCACCCTACCCAAACCCGCACCTCCACCCTATCCCCATACCCAGTAACCCCACCCAACACTGAGGGCAATTTTGGACACTAAGGGCAATTTATCGTGGCCAATCCACCTAACCTGCACATCTTTGGACTGTGGGAGGAAACCGGAGCACCCGGAGGAAACCCACGCACACACGGGGAGAATGTGCAGACTCCGCACAGACAGTGATCCAAGCCGGGAATCGAACCTGGGACCCTGGAGCTGTGAAGCAATTGTGCTAACCACCATGCTACCGTGCTGTAATAAGTGAACATAGGTTTCATTATTTGTTTAAAATCTGTGAAACTATTTAAATCTGCACTATATCATTATATAACTTTACATGTCACATGCTTAAAACTGTTTGTATGTTTTAATTTAGAATATGGTCATACAATTTTAAAAGCACCCCAGCGCTTTTTGCTGTCACTGTCTTTATAACATCTTGCCACTTGTCAGCCCAAGTCTAGATATTGTCCAGGTCTTGCTGCTTTTGGACATAAGCTGTTTCAATATCTGAGAAGATACAAATGGTGCTGAACATTATGCAGTCATCAGCGAACAGCTCCATTTGTGACCTTATGATGAAAGGAAGGTAATTGATGAAGATTGTTAGGCCCAGGACACTACCCTGAGGAACTCCTGCTGTGATGTCCCAGGACTGAGATGACTGACATCGGACAACAACAACCCTCTTCTTTTGTACCAGATATGACTCCAACCAGTGGAGGGTTTGCCCCTGATTCCCATTGACTCCAGTTTTGCTCAGGTTCCTTGCTGTCACATTCATCAAATGCTGCCTTGATGCCAAAGGCAGTCACTCTCACCTCACCTCTGGAGTTCAGCTCTTTGTTCATGTTTGAACCATGGCTGAAGATGGTTGCAAATAGTTCAGCCTCATCTTTTGCACTGTATCAGGCGTCACTCTTCTTGTGTATTGTGCCCTGCATAATCAGGCTCTGAGAGATCAAATGAAAGCGGAAAACTGGGACGGACAGCCACAGATGCATGACGGTGATTTGAACAGAGAATCCAAGCATGAATGTGAACATGCACAAGACCAGGTTGAGCAACCAGCAGGGGAGCAGCTTGTGGGAGCCAGGGAGACAAGTGAAGCACCCATTCAAAGCAGCTTCCAGTAGGCTGGCAAACCCTCAGGCAATGTCATTATAAAGCTCAAGTTACATCATTGCTAAGACCATAGGAATCTTGGGCCTTCACTTCTTCTGAAAAATAACAATGATCATGCTCAGTTATTTTTGGGATTGAGTTGTAGACCTCGAATCTTCATGCACTCATTGCACAACAGCATATAATGTGAAACATCAATGTAATAAAATGATGTAGAACAACAAAACACAAGTTATACAACTAAATAAATCACCCTTCATTGCCCTTCTGTGTTTAATGTGATTACTTAAACTGATGCTGTCAGCATCATGTATGCCCTGATAGGAGCCCCCAGACACAGATAGCTGCCACTCATCCACCAATTTGAGGGTTGCTTAGACCTCCCTGCTCCCTCCAATGTTCACATCGATGGACGAGAAGCTGGTTCTGGGAGATTTAACTGAATTGTTTGATTGTGTTGCTGGAGCCAGCTCGGCAGGTGTGTTACCAACCTCTCTGTAGATTCAGAGGCGAGGCTGATCGCTGTGCTCATGCCAGCAATGGACTCCTCCATCATATGGACAATGGCACCATACCCTCTGAAGCTCCACCAGATTTCCAGCAATTGTTGCCTGATGGACAACTCCAGATGCAGGTCCTGGGGCTCAGCATCTTCCTGGTTTACAATGCTTCTCCGATTCTCAGAGTCCTGGGAACTCTCTGTGTCCGACAGCTGCCCAGCCAATATTGAGGGGCTGCACCCATGCTGTGCTACCATCTGTACAGATGTGCTCAATCCCATAGAGGTGCCCATGTCTGAGGTGGTGCAAGATGCGGGGTGAGAGACCTTCCTCCTCAGAGGTCAACAGTGGACTGTCTGGATCTTTGCTTGGTCTGGATAATGAGCCATCTGATGGATGAGTATACATGAGCAGTAAAGAAGCACGGTAATTAGCTGTTGCAACATTCTACACTTGGACACAGTGCACTTCACAAACACAACGATGCAGGATCTCAAAAGACCACTCACCATAACCTTGCATTCCCTGCCCCTGAGCCCTTCTTATCTCAGGGGCCCCTCACCCTGTCACAAGTGCAGCTCTTTCACTCTCACTCTCCTCAGACCAGTAAATCTTGCCCGCTGCTCACATGCCAACCCTAGCATGCCCTTCTTCACTGGCATCAGTACTGCTAGATTTGGAACTCTACCATCAATACGGCTGCATTCCAGCGCCTTGTGCTTCCTCTTCGCCTGTGAAGACAAGGGCACATTAATGTGTCCCTATTCTATGCAGCTGAGGTGTACATGCTTCTCTCCAATATTACTGATCCATGTGCCCAACACATTGCAGGGCTTACTGTGCCTGTCATCCTATCTACACCTAAACAACTGGGCACAGCCACTCATGTACCACCTTCCAACCCCACCAAATGCATGCCCACCCATTTATTCAAAATGCAAAGTGCCTTCCTTACTCAACCTTGCAGAGTGGAGAAGGTCACTGACCCTCTTCTGACACTGCATCCAGGGTCCGCCACATGACCCCACGGCTGCTCAGTACCGTCGTCACCTCTGTCCCCACTTTCTTGGTTGGATAGGGAGACTTCCTTCTGCCATCGCCTGGCATCAGTGTCTCCCATCAACCACTGGCTGACTGCAGATGAGATCACAAGCATCCACATATGACATGAGAGGCCATGCGTTTTCGGACATTTGTATTACCAGTAGCTTGGCTTTGTCCTCAAACTTCCCAACAGGTTGCCTGTGCTGCAGGATAGCAGAGACTGGCTGTCACTGAAGATGATCTTTCTAATGCACTCCATTTTCACGATTATTGCTTTACTCTACAGTGTCACTGCACACTACTGGCTGCCCTTTTAACAAGCACTCCGTGATGCACCATCAATTGCACGAAGACTAAAGTTGGGTACAACTGTGGCTTTATTACAGTCAGATGCATGGCCTCCTGCTGCAGCTGGCGAAATGGCAGGGCACTGGAGGTCATGCATATTTATACAGTTCTCCGTGGGCAGAGCCAGCCGGCAGGAGCTACCGACGAACCTGGAGTGCAGGTCCTACCTTACATCTCCTAATACAGTGGATCACCACATTCACCCCCTGTTAAAAATGAGTCCGGCGGGGGTGACGTGAAACTATATACAATTAGTGCAATTATGTACAGTGGTAGGAAAAAGAAAAGTCCATGTTGATGGTCCGGAGTTCGTCAAAGGGTCAGCTGGTCCGGTGCTTTGGTGCTTCGTTGGGAGCGGCGTAACGGTGGCGGCAAAGTCGGTGCTGGCGGTAGTGGAGGTGGCACCAATGGCGGTGGTGGCGGTGCTGATGCTGGCCAGTCATCGGGGAACTCCGGGAGTGTGCCAAAGTCCTCTTTGTCCTCTTGTGCGGAAAAGGAGGGGTGGTGGTCTGGTGAGGTCAATATTGGCGGCGCAGTGGGGAGGGGGGCACATGGGTGGGGGTGAGTGTTGGGGTGGAACCTGACGGTGCCAGGTCCCTGAGTGAGACAGTATCTTTGCGGCCGTCGGGGAACTCAACGTAGACATATTGAGGGTTGGCGTGGAGCAGGTGAACCCTGTCCACCAAGGGGTCTGCCTTGTGGAATCAGACGTGCCTACGGAGAAGGACCGGTCCTGGAGCTGTGAGCCAAGTCGGAAGCGACACCCCGGATGTGGACTTCCTGGGGAAGGTAAAGTCACGTTCATGGGGTATGTTATTAGTGGCGGTGCACAATAGTGACCGGATGAAAAATGAAATGAAATGAAAATCGCTTATTGTCACAAGTAGGCTTCAAATGAAGTTACTGCGAAAAGCCCCTAGTCGCCACATTCCGGCGCCTGTTCGGGGAGGCTGTTACGGGAATTGAACCGTGCTGCTGGCCTGCCTTGCTCTGCTTTCAAAGCCAGCGATTTAGCCCTGTGCTAAGATGGAGTGTAGAGCGTCAGGGAGGACCTCCTGCCAGCGAGAGGCTGGGGGTTCCTGGACCGTAGGGCCAGCTGGACGGCCCTCCAAACCATCCCATTTTCCAGTTCTACTTGCCCGTTTCCCCGGGGATTGTAGCTAATCGTCCTGCTGGAGATTATACCCCTGCTGAGCAGGAACTGACGCAGCTCATCGCTCATGAATGAGGATCCCCTGTCACTGTGGATGTAGACGGGGAAACCGAACAGAGCAAAGATAGTGCTGTGTGCCTTGATGATGGTGGCAGACGTCATATCGGGGCATGGGATGGCGAAGGGGAATCTAAGTACTCGTCGACCACGCTGAGAATGTACATGTTACGGTCGGTGGAGGGGAGGGGCCCTTTGAAATCCACGCTGAGGCGTTCAAAGGGGCGGGAAGCCTTCACCAGGCGCGCACGGTCTGGCCGGTAGAAATGCGGCTTGCACTCCGCACAGACCTGGCAGTCCCTGGTGACTGTCCTTACTTCCTCAACGGAGTAGGGCAGATTGCGAGCTTTGACCAGATGGTACAATCGAGTGACCCCCGGGTGACAAAGGCTGTCGTGTAGGGCCTGGAGTTGGTCCACTTGTGCGCTAGCACATGTACCTCGGGAGAGGGTGTCTGGGGGCTCGTTGAGTTTACCGGGGCGATACAAAATCTCGTAATTATAGGTGGAGAGCTTGATTCTCCACCGCAAGATTTTATAATTTTTGATCTTGCCCCACTGTAATAAATTGATGCACGATCAATTGCACAAAGACGCGTGGCCTCCTGCTTCAGCTGGCAAAATGGCAGGGCACTGGAGGTCATGCATATTTATACAGTTCTCCGTGGGCAGAGCCAGCCGGCAGGAACTACCGGCGAACCTGTAGTGCAGGTCCTATCTTACATCTCCTAATACAATGGTTCACCACACTCCGCAACCCACTTCTCCCCACAGAAATGTTAATGGAAGAACAGGCCCTGCTCCTGCCCTCCCTCTAGCTCTGGCCATCTCAGCGAATGCCATTCCCATTGGCCAGCTGTTAATTGGCCAGTCAGTGGGTGTTATTGTCAACAGCTGGTGTTGGGCAGGAGGGTAGATTACATTAGCTTCCAGTCTGGCCAATCTGACCTTCACAGCGAGTGGAACATTCAGGCCACAGAGTGTTTCTTTCCCCAAGAATGTCAGAATTGCCTCTTAACCCAGTAAAATCTTGGTGGAGTTCCCCGTGAGATCTACATTACCTCCCAAACTCTCCTTTGACTAAATTGCCCCGATCATGCGGAAAATGACCCATAGCTCCAAAAGGCATAGCCAGAAATAAAGACCGAATAGCTGGTGAAGACCAGAGTTATACTGAAAGTGCAGAGGGACATTTGATTTTCATAACTTAAGCTGCAGGCATTCCAACAGTCCATTGTTTTTATTGCAGGAGAGAAAGAATAAACTGCACAAACGTGTAGTTTGCTGCAGTAATGTATTTAGAATCTACTGAAGGGAGATGTGAGTATAGGAGGCTGGAGATCTATTATTCTCAGAGTTTTCCAGAAAATTTTCATTGCCATTTTATTTTGTGCACATTTATGACATTTTAGAGCCCCCCTCCCTCCCCACCGCGCCTCTTAATTCCATGCACCAGCATGCTCGCCAGTATGGTGGCTCCCTGCTGGGAGCAGTTCTCCTTACTCTACTCCTGTTTTGTTCTCCCCCCACCCTCAGTTTTCGCTTTGGTGTACTTCTGCCTTCTCCACCCGCACCCCCCCACCTCCCCCCCCAGACCCCCAGACCGTGCAAGTGTTCAATCCAGAAAATGAAGAAAACTGTTAATAGTCCTTATATATCTGCAATTGCTGCCTTCCCAGCCAGTTTTTCTGGATGGACTCGTATATGTCCTCCAGCGTGTTAAAACAATCTTGGCGGGTACAGTATTCCGAACTGCCCCTTGTTTTTGAAGAAAGCTGCCTTGACCCCATTGAACTCAAGCCGGCGCTTGCCAAGGTTGGCCCCAATGTCCTGATAGATGCAGATTGTATGCCCCTCCGATCTACAGGACCGCGTCCTTCTCACCCAGTTCAGAACATGCTCCTTATCTTGGAATTTATGGAGTTTTGCTATGATCGCCCATGGTGGTTCTCCTACTTTGGGCCTTTGCTGGTGCAGCCTGTGGGTCTGGTTTATCTCTGGGGGCTTCGTGAATCCTTCCCCCCACCGAGCAGTCTTCTGAGCATCTGTGCGATGTACTCTATCGAGTTTCTGCCCTCTGTGCCCTCAGGTAACACAGCAATCCTTAGGTTCTGGCGGCGGGACCTGTTCTGCTCTTTCACTTGAGCACTCTCTGGGTTGATCCCAACCTAACAACTTCTGCTTCAAGTGAGGCAGTTCGATTGCTCTGGTCGGTGGCCACTTTCCAGCACCTTTCCAGTGAGCTTTGCACACTAGCAGTGGGAGAAGTCACATCCGGAGGGCGACGCAGACTGAGGGAGCTTTAAACTTCAGAATTTAAAACAGAGTGGAATTGAATTAGTGAGTTTTTCTCTTTCCTTCTTAATCAGTTAAGTTGTTGAGTTAAAAGGTTAATTAGGAGCTGTCCCACCTAGATGGCTGAGGATCCAGTTGTTGTGGTCCACGTTGAGGGATTATCAGGCATTAAGAACTAAATTCAACAACAGGTCCTCAAGGGTAATCACTGGATTACTACCCGAGCCACATGCAAATTGACATCGGGATGAGAAAATTAGGGAAGTAAACACGTGGCTAAAGGAGTGGTGTGGGAAGGAGGGGTTTCATTTGTTAGAACATAGAACATACAGTGCAGAAGGAGGCCATTCGGCCCATCGAGTCTGCACCAACCCACTTAAGCCCTCACTTGCACCCTATCCCCCAAACCCCAATAACCCCTCCTAATATTTTTTGGACACTAAGGACAATTTTTCGCATAGCCAATCCACCTAACCTGCACGTCTTTGGACTGTGGGAGGAAACCGGAGCACCCGGAGGAAACCCACACAGACACGGGGAGAATGTGTCGACTCCGCACAGACAGTGACCCAGCAGGGAATCGAACCTGGGACCCTGGCGCTGTGAAGCCACAGTGCTAACCACTATGCTACTGTGCTGCCCATTTCATGGGGCATTTGCATCAGTGTTGAAACAGGAGAGATCTGTACCATTGGGACGGTGGGCTGAACCAATGTGGGCCCAATGTTCTAGCGAAAAGTATAAATAGGGTGGTGACAAGGACTTTAAACTAGCAAGTAGGGAGGAAGGGAAGGGTACAAGTCCAGGAAGTATAATGGTTAATGGGAAGCAGAGCAGCAGGTTAGCACATGGGGAGGTGGGTTCAACTACATGGAAAATTATGAAAAAGGTTAATGGGAAGAAGAGCTCAGGAGATGCTACAATGGGATGAGGGAGGAGTTGTCTAAGGTAGACTGGGAGCAAAGACTTTATGGTGAGACAATTGAGGAGCAGTGGAGGTCTTTCAAAGCGATTTTTCACAGTGCTCAGCAAAAGTATATGCCAGTGAAAAGGAAAGACTGTGAGAAAAAGAATAATAGATATATAAGGAAATAAAGGAAGGTATCCAATTGAAAGAAAATGCAGACAAAGTGGTAAAGATTAGTGGGAAACTAGAGGATTGGGAAATCTTTAAAAGTCAACAGAAAGCCACGGAAAAAGCTATATAGATGAGTGAGATAGATTATAAGACTAAACTAGCTCAGAATATAAAAACAGATAGCAAAAGTTTCGACAAATATATAAAACGAAAAAGAGTGGCTAAGGTAAACATGGGTCCTTTAGAGGGTGAGAAGGGGGATTTAATAATGGGAAATGAGGAAATGACCGAGGCATTGAACTGGTATTTTGTGTCAGTTATTGTAGATGAGGACTTAGAAATGATTGTTATCAGTAGGGAGGTAGTGTTGGGCAAGCTAATTGGACTACAGATAGACAGGTCTCCTGGCACTGATGGAATGCATCCCAGAGTACTAAAAGAGATGGCGGGGAAAAAACAAATGCACTCGTGATAATTTACCAAAGTTCGCTGAACTCTGGGGTGGTTCTGGCAGATTGGAAAACAGCCAATGTGACACCACTGTTTAAAAAAGGATATAGACAAAAGGCAGGTAACTATAGGCCGGCCAGCATAACCTCTGTAGTAAGGGAAAATGCTTGGATCTATCATCAAGGAAGAAATAGCGAGACATCTGGATAGAAATTGTCCCATTGAGCAGATGTAGCATGGGTTCAAGAAGGGCATGTCATAGAACATAGAACATTACAGCGCCCTTCAGCCCTTGATGTTGTGCCGACCTGTGAAACTACTCTAAAGCCCATCTACACTATTCCCTTATCGTCCATAATTCTATCCAATGACCATTTGAATGCCCTTAGTGTTGGCGAGTCCACTACTGTTGCAGGCAGGGCATTCCATGCCCTTACTACTCTCTGAGTAAAGAACCTACATCTGACATCGGTCCTTTATCTATCTCCTCTCAATTTAAAGCTATGTCCCCTTGTGCTAGACATCACCATCCGAGGAAAAAGGCTCTCACTGTGCACCCTATCTAATCCTCTGATCATCTTGTATGCCTCAATTAAGTCACCTCTTAACCTTCTTCTCTCTAACGAAAACAGCCTCAAGTTCCCTTGCTCGACCACTTCCTCCCTGCCTGACAGGTACATACTTATCAAGGACACGCAGTAGCTGTTCCTTGAACAAGCTCCACATTTCCATTGTGCCCACCCCCTGCAGTTTTCATCTCCATCCGATGCATCCTAAGTCTTGCCTCATCGCATCATAATTGCCTTTCCCCCAGATATAACTCTTGCCCTGCGGTATATGCCTATCCCTTTCCATCACTAAAGTAAGCGTAATCGAATTGTGGTCACTATCACCAAAGTGCTCACCTACCTCCAAATCTAACACCTGTCCTGGTTCATTACCCAGTACCAAATCTAATATGGCTTCACCTCTCGTTGGCCTATCTATACACTGTGTCAGGAAGCCCTCCTGCACACATTGGACAAAAACTGACCCATCTAAAGTACTCGAACTATAGCGTTTCCAGTCAATATTTGGAAAGTTAAAGTCCCCCATAACAACTACCCTGCTACTTTCGCTCCTATCCAGAATCATTTTTGCAATCCTTTCCTCTACATCTCTGGAACTTTTCGGAGGCCTATTGAAAACTCCTAACAGGGTGACCTCTCCTTTCTTGTTTCTACCCTCAGCCCATATACCTCAGCAGACGAGTCCTCATCAAACGTCCTTTCTGCCACCGTAATACTGTCCTTGACTAACAATGCCACCCCTCCCCCTCTTTTACCACCTTCCCTGAGCTTACTGAAATATCTAAACCCCGGCACGTTCATGTTTGACTAATTTACTGGCATTATTTGAGGAAATTACGAACGTGGTGGACAACAGGGAACCAGTGGATATGGTGTATCTGGGTTTCCAGAAGGCATTCAACAAGCTCTCGCATAAAAGGCTGTTGCATAATATAAAGATGCATGGCGTAACGGGTAATATATTAGCATGGATAGAGGATTGATTAACTAACAGAAAGCAAAGAGTGGGGATAAATGGTGTTTTTCTGGGTGGCAGTCAGTGGCTAGTGGTGTGCCTCAGGCTTCAGTGTTGGGAGCGCAATTGTTTACAATTTACATAGATGATTTCATAGAATTTACAGAGCAGAAGGAGGCCATTCAGCCCATCGAGTCTGCACCGGCTCTTGGAAAGAGCACCCTACCCAAGGTCAACACCTCCACCCTATCCCCATAACCCAGTAACCCCACCCAACACTAAGGGCAATTTTGGACACTAAGGGCAATTTAGCATGGCCAATCCACCTAACCCGCACACCTTTGGACTGTGGGAGGAAACCGGAGCACCCGGAGGAAACCCACGCACACACGGGGAGAACGTGCAGACTCCGCACAGACAGTGACCCAAGCCGGAATCGAACCTGGGACCCTGGAGCTGTGAAGCAATTGTGCTATCCACAAGGCTACCGTGCTGCCCCTATTGGAGTTGGGGACCAATTGTAATGCATCAAAATTCACAGATGACACTAACATGAGTGGTAGAGCCAAGTGTGCAGAGGACACAAAGTCTGCAGAGGGATATAGATAGTTTAAGTAAGTGGGCAAGGGTCTGGCAGATGGAGTACAATGTTAGTAAATGTGAGGTCATCCATTTTGGTAGGAGTAACAGCAAAATGGACTATTATTTAAATGGTAAAAAATTGCAGCATGATGCTGTGCAGAGGGACCTGGGCCTCCTTGTGCATGAATTGCAAAAAGTTGGTTTGCAGGCGCAGTAGCTAATTATGAAGGCAAATGGAATGTTGTCCTTCATTGCTAGAAGGATGGAGTTAAAAAACAGGGTGGTTATGTTGCAGCTGTACAGGGTGCTGGTGAGGCCACACCCAGAGTACTCTATACAGTTTTGGTCTCCTTACTTGAGAAATGGCGTACTGGCACTGGAGGGGGTTCAGAGGAGATTCCCGAGTTGAGGGGGAGACTCAGTAGATGGGACTATACTCATTGGAATTTAGAAGAATAAGGGGTCATCTTATAGAAACATAAAAAATTCTGAAGGGAATAAATAAGATAGAAGCAGGGAGGTTGTTTCCACTGGGGGGTGAATCTAGAACTAGAGGGCATAGCCTCAAAATAATGCAAGCAGATTTAGGACTTAGTTGAGGAGGAACTTCTTCACCCAAAGGGTTGCGAATCTGTGGAACTCCCTGCCCAGTGAAGCAGTTGAGGCTACCTCGTTGAATGTTTTTAAGGCAGAGATAGATAGATTTTTGAACAGTAAAGGATTTAAGTGCTATGGTGAGCTGGTGGGTAGGACGAACTAAGTCTACAAAATGATCAGCCATGATCTTATTGAATGGCGGAGCAGGCTTGACGGGCCAAATGGCCAACTCCTGCTCCTAGTTCTTATATTCTTTGAAGGTTTCAACCTCATGGCCCACATGAGGTCCTCTTTAAGGGAGACCCTGTGTTTTTGGAGCTCTCATGAAAGAAGTTCCATCCACTGTTCCATCGGTGAGTGTGCCTGGTGTTCGTGTTGGCAATCCCACTCTGTCCAGCAGGCTCTACTTCACTATGCTCCATGTGTCTGAGGTCTGAATCCTCCTATCCTGACTTTCCCTCTTACCATCTTCCCAGCTCCGTGGCTGGTTTGAAGGCATTTCCTCGGGTGATTGTTAGCTTAGGTTGAAGGTGGGGACATTTTTTGTTGTTTTAATGTCCAATTTACGGGTTAAATAAAGTTCCCAAGGGAGAGCCACCTTTCCTGCAACAGTTCAGCACATTGCCACCACCGGAAGCCCCCATTATGAGCATTTCTAAAACACTGGTTCAGCCTTAACTAGATTATTCACTCCAATTCTTGAGACTACTCTTAAGGAAGAAATGAAAGAGGGTACAGAAAAGAATTATGTGCATGTTTCCAGGAATGAGGGTGGCACGGTGGTGCAATGATTAGTACTGCAGTGGTTAAGGCTGTTGTCCCTGGAGAAAATAAATTTAGGAGGTGTTGCAAGGAGTCAAAGGCATTCAAGATTATAAGAGACTCGATCGAACAAACTTGTCGCGACCCGTTAAACCTCGCAAGAGGCCTCTCATGAGATTTGCGATGCTCGGGATGCCTCGTGAGATCTTACGAGATCTCATGAGACGTCGCGATCTGGATCTCGGCCTTGTTGGGCAGGATCGCGATTTACAGATTTAAATGTGCAGTTAGGTTTGCTTCAGTATATCGGCACCAGATTCTCCCAATGCCTGTGATCGAATACCCATACCTGGGAGACCTCGCCAAGGCGCCATGTAGCACTGGTCCACACAATCGGGGCCTTCTTCCAGGTGTTCGGAACCCCGATTGGTCAGGCTCTGGTTAGGGTAGAACCCTTTAACTCCTGCAGCCACCCAAGCACCTTGGCACTACTATCTTGGCGGCCTGACAGTGCCACCTGGGCACCCTAGAAGCCCAGGTGTCAGTGCCAGGCTGGCATGGGCACTGCCAGGGCACCAAGCTGTACCAGGTTGGCACTGCCAGCGATTTGTCCCGGGGTGCCCAACCTTATGAAGTGGGGTGAGGGGAGGCTCGAGTATCCCTAACAGGTAGGTTGTGGCATTAGGGTGGGTTCGGAGTTTGCAGTGGGGGAGTCCGGAGATTGGGGCAGCATGTAAAAATGGTGCCCTGGTCTCTTCCTGTACTTTATCTGTGCTCGCCAGTGCCATGCGTGAAGGTTTAAGTGTGGCCTCGGAGGGGCATCCTCTTCAAGGCCAAAAATACAGAGTCCCATTTGATAGTTGTTCTCGGTGCCCAACACCCCACAAAGTGCCCAAAATGGGGCTCTGTTTTTTTCCCATTAAATCGCACCCAAGATGTCTGGACAGAACAGATCAGGAGAAACTGTTGCCATTGACAGTGTCCAAAACCAGAGGACACAAAGTTAATGGCACAAAAAAACAAAGTGAACATGTGGAAAAATACAGCAAGTGGTTAGGATCTGGATTGCACTACTTGAGAGGATGATGGAGACAGATTCAGTTGTGGCTTTGAAAAGAGAATTGGATAACTACCTCAAGAGAAAAAAAGTTCTGGGCTCTGGTGAAATGAAGGTGGGAAGTGGGACGAGCTGAGTTGCTCTCGCAGGTGGCCAGCATGAACACCAGAGGCTGAATGGCCTCCCTCGGTACTGCAACCAGGATATGCTTCTGTGAATATTGAACCAACAGCAAAGAAAAAGCAACTTAAAAAAACATAGTTACAGGCAAGTTAAAATCAGTAACTAACCAAGCGTGGCGATACTACAAGAGGTAGGAGGGACCATTCTCATTTTATACAACTCAGAAACAGAGGTTTAGGAATTCAATTCAAATGATCGTATAGAAACATATAAAATTATGAAGGGAATAGATAGGATAGATGCGGGCAGGTTGTTTCCACTGGCGGGCGAAAGCAGAATTAGGGGGCATAGCCTCAAAACAAGGGGAAGCAGATTTAGGACTGAGCTTAGGAGGAACTTCTTCACCCAAAGGGTTGCGAATCTATGGAATTCCCTGCCCAGCGAAGCAGTTGAGGCTCCTTCATTAAATGTTTTCAAGATAAAGATAGATAGTTTGTTGAAGAATAAAGGAACAATGGGTTATGGTGTTCGGGCGGGAAAGTGGAGCTGAGTCCACAAAAGATCAGCCATGATCTCATTGAATGGCGGAGCAGGCTCGAAGGGCCAGATGGCCTACTCCTGCTCCTAGTTATTATGTTCTTATGTTTCATTTCTCAGTGATGCCCATTTTCAAATAACGGATGATATCACATGACAGCGGGGCACAGAATCAACCACAAGGACAACTTATCACATTACCCATAATATATTAGTGTGCCAACGATCAGCTTTCATTTCAAGCAAGTACTCTCTGAACCAGCAACAGCGGTCTAACAATAGCAATTATAGTCACTGTAGGGTGATTGTACACAACATAATCGCCACATACTGACTGATAAAAAGCCAAGGAGCATCTGTCTGCAGATGTTATTTTCTTGTACAGTATCCTAGTGGTGGCTGTTATCATTTAATTGTATTAGTTTCACCACTGCTCTCAGACCCAGAGAAATTCATTATATAGTGTCATGTGGTAAAGATACTGAAATGATAGAAATCTTGATCGAATTTCAGCATCACTGTATATTTGCTCAGTGCAGGCACAGGATATGATGACACTGATAAACAGACTGCTGCTAGAAATATGAAACAACATTATAGGGGTGAACTTGGCCAACCACAGTGGCAGAAGATTGGCTGATAACGAATCAGCAGCCATTTTAAAACGCGGCCAGTGTAGTCAACAGGGATGCTTTTGAGCTTGGAATAGCGGTCCATGGGATTGCCGACCCGGGCAGAAAATCAGGAGAGAATAAGGAAACACTATTCTCCCCGGAGAATTTTCCATGCCTCGTGTTGGTGACGTCACAAGGTTCATGCCCACAAAGGGCGGGGACCTCAGGTTTATGAATACATTTTAATGTCATTAGTCAGCCTCCCCACCACATGATTCCCTCACTGAATATTCAAACCTCACGAGGTTACAACAGGTTTTGAAAAACGAGATTCAGTCTAGAGGATCCCTCTGGGGGTGCAAAGGTAAGTAGACCTCGGGGTGGGAGGCACATGCCCAGAGACAGTGCGTCTGACACTGCCAAATCGACACAGTGCCAACATGGCAGTGTCAAAGGGCAGTGTTAGGCATCAGTAACGGGGCAGTGGGGGGGGGTCCCCATTATGTGTGTGGGGGGGTAGAGCAACGAGACCATTGAGGGGAAACATGCAGGCTCGGGAGGGGAGTGGGCAGTGAGGGGTGATCTTGCAGGCATGGGGGGCAGTGGACAGTGAATGGGGGGAGGGGCAATGCCGGCAATATCTCCGTGGCATTGGAGTGGAGATGATCTTCGATTCTGATCAGGGTGCCCTTTAAAGATGGCACCCCGATCTCTGTGGCACAGGCTTCACTGGCTCCATCAGGCCCTGCCAGTGTGACAGCGTAAACCACACCCACACATTTTTGTTATTCAGAGGCTCAAGATCTGGAGCGACACTGGAATGTGCAGCTGGAGAGGTACACACCAGTTTTCAGTCAGAGCTTTGAGAAGACATGATAAGATTCTGCCCAATGAATCTATTGCCTCTAGACTTACTTCAATGGAAGAGAAAAATCGGGCGCGGTGTAAGGTAAAACAGGCTGATGATTCAATACGGGTTTTTCAATAATTTTTCTGTGCTTTCCCAAACTCTTCTCCCACAGTTATTTCAGCAAGGGCTGCTTGGTCTTAATGTCTTGTTTCTCTGCCATATGTTGTATGTAGTAATTGGGAGAAAGTACGGAAATCTACCAACCCCCACCCACCCTTTACTGCTTTTTATACAGTTAGGCTTTGGACAGAAGAGTAAATAACTCAATCTCCTAGCCTAAGAATAACATTTTATAAATATCTGGATTTTATGGTTGCATACAGAAGGGCGTGTTTGGATATGAGGGGATGATTTCTAACTCATTGATTGGCTTCCTCTGACCCTTGACTTTTCTTATATTTAAAAGTCATTATTTTTCACCTTGGTTCCTATCTGAGAGCCTCGGATATGTCATGTTTTATTCAATAAACGTATGATGTAGTGAGTACTGGGGCGAGGAAGGAATAGAAAGAGAAAGCTGCCAGTGGTGTGTCATTTATATGATCCTGCTGGAAAGCGTCCAAGTGTGATTGTCAATTGGGCCTGACAGTGATTACAACTCTGTTCCCCCCCCCCCCCCCCCCCCCCCACCTCCCCCCAACCCCGCCAAACAGTCTAACAGCCTCCCAGGATTTACTGTCATGGTGCATACATGAAGATTGACTACTTGCTATGCGAGAACTCCAAGCAGCTATTGAATCGTACCCCTGCAAAAAATACCAGTTTCAGGAGAGGAGTGGAGGGGGGGTGGGGGGAATCATTGTCACCGATTAAAGGCAATATTCCAGCACAGACATAATTCTAAATTGCCAGCCATCTGTCTGTTGCCCAGAATATCATTGGGTCAATAAGTGGAACATTTAACTATGAGGTGTACCTCCACACGTTTGAATTTCATCATTCTTCCCCAAAACATGTGCTGCCTGGCCTGCTGAAGGTTTCCAGCATTTTCTACTTCCATTCCTTAATAGTCTGCCTGGCTTATCTATTTGCTTTCTGAAGCTGCTGACCCGTCAGAGAAACGCATACATTATGGCAAGATAGCTCTTCCAGCTCCATCCATGCCCACAGCATTGACCTCGAAAACCATGACATCGTGCACTAGTGACAATTGGTTGGAGAAGGATGAAATGGACTTGACCGTGAGGAGATAAGAAAGCGAGGACGGCTAACTGACTAAGAACGCTTAGAATTTTAGAGCTTGCTTGAGTGATCCAGGCCAAGTTCTATTGGAAAATAATAGATGGCGGGATTCTCCGTTGCCCGACGCTGAAATTGTACCCAGCGATCAGGCGGAAAATCCCCATTTGCGACCGAATCGGGGACGGCACCGCTTTTCGGCTGCTCCGCCTCCTCCAAATCGGCGTCATCTAGGAGTGACCGCATGACGTTGCGACGGCGTCAGCGCGTTGCTTTTGAGGCCCTCACCCGATGCTCCACCCTCGATGGGCCGAGTTCACAACCGCGCGGGTCACATGTGGTCTGAGTTTTCGTAAACCCGCCGTGGCGGCTGCGGACTGTGTCCAGCGGCGCCACAGTTGGGAGGGAGCCGTGCTGCTGGCAGGGGTGGCTTCAGAGAGAGCTGGGGGGATTGGTGGGGCTTGGTCTGGGGGTGGCGAGGGAGGTGGTGGTCCAGGAGGACACTATTTGACGGGCCGGGTCCGTGCGCCGCCGGCGCCATGTTTTATTGCACGACCGCTGCAGGTCATCACCGTGCGCATGCACAGCCAGCAACCCGGCAATTCTTCGGCCGTTTATGTCGGGAACGCCGGGAGTTTTACCCGGTGCCGCTGCTAGCCCCCCAACAGGCAGAGCATCAGTGCGGGGGCGACACCGACTTTTTAATTGTAAAATTAGACTCTTCCTCCGGACATAGCCTCAAAATCGGAGAATCCAGAGTTTTTAAAAAAGTTTGTCGGTGCAATTCGAACAACGTTTCATGGCCCCTTTGTCTTGTAAATAAATAGTCAATGGCAGATACCAGAGCAAGAAGAAGATTCATGACAGTAAAGGAGAAAGTCTCAGCCAGGGGCAAAAAGGAAAATCAATAATTCCATTCCTAAGATGTTGAACCTATTCTCCATGGCTTTGGAATGGTAACTTCTCAATTTACAGAAGAACAAGGCAGAACTGACCCTGTAAGTGCAACCTTTTTGTTCCTGCTGTTAAGGGATTAGGTCAATATTGAAGTCACTGTTATCTCCTCTGGAGATGTGGGTTCACTGCCGCACAGGCTGAATGACATTTGCAACCAACTAATGGCTGCTTCTTTTATGCCGGTCTATGCGGCTGACATTTTACAATGTGTGAGCACAAGGACACAGTCGCTTCTGAAACATTCTTGCTTCAAAAACTCACTTTGAAAGCTCAAAGGAAAAAAAATGGCAAAGTTTCGACGGTCTGGCTGATTACGAATGACATTATTTAAAGAAAGGGCATTTCAGATAAAAAGCTGAAGAAAAATATGCGAAATGCTTTCAGAATTTGTCTTTCATTGACTACCATGGTAAAATAGTCACCTTCCAAACGGCTCCTTCTAAAGATCAAGTTCCACAAAATAATGTTTTGATTGACATTTAGTCGTGACTTGAATGCCCTTTTCTTCATTGCTCGCCAGGCCAAATTCCAGCCTACACACACGCACACACACGCCAGCTCACCTTGGCCATCGATAGCTTCTATTGACAGGGTAACTAATTTGAAAAATGGTAAACTTAAAGAGCAAACTCAAGGGGGGGGTTTACCTCCGCCCGTCAGTGAAATGTCCATTTTACTAAAGTGCAAATGTCAGGGAAAAGAAGCTGGGATCTGTTTGGCAGTTCTCCACCCCTTTTCTGCTCCTCCTAAATTTCTGCAGCTCCTGTTCGGATGGACGAAACTGGACTTGCATCTGTAGTGAAAAGAAGCCGATCACTGAAATGCTAAAGAGGAGGGAGAGCTTTCCAAGGCCCCCTCCCCCCATCGCCAGCAACCAGCTGAAAGGTACGTTTTTGATGTCATGATTTCAACTCTTCCTTTCCGCAGGATGTCCCATGGTGCTATCTGGCCCCAAGACACGAACAGCTGTGCTCAATTTTTCTCTTTATCCTGTCAGTGGGATAATACTTGCAGGATTGCTGCCAGGACATGGATAAGGCTCAGGATAGGAAAATATCGATGATGCTTCTTGCCCTGAATAAGATCTGCACCACTTTTGGACGCACTGCACCCATTCAACACTAGGCTGGTCAGATGCAGGGGGGCTGGTGGCCGGGGTGGGGGGGGAGATTGGGCAATGGGTTGCAGGGTAGGTAGCTGCGGATAGTCTTCATAATCCAAAATTCCCCTTGCCGCAAACTCTGATTCAATCCACTTTTGTTACGCAATCCTGAAACTGAAAAGGTGCTCCTTGTCAAATTCAGCATGGTTAGAATGGTGCTCTGATATTAACTGGCACTTTTAAACTTGATGAACTGGAGTTTTTAATAAGCAAGAGCCAGAGGCTTGCAAACAAGTCCAGCTTGTTGTCTAGTTAGAGAATAAGCCTTTTACTTGGATTTCCACTCAGCTCTATTCTGTTTTTTAGGCATTATTAATGGCAACATGAAAAGCAGAGATGTTGCTTAGTGAGTAACACTGAAGGTGTTAATAGAAGCCCAGAGGCCAAATGCAAAAACAAAAATTCATCTATTTGCCAAAAACCCTTCCAAACACTGATTAAATACACAGCTGAAAACCCAGCCCACTGAAAGCAGAACGACAGATGTGTCCAACTGGAATTTGCTTTTTTAAAAAATATGCTGCATCACGCCTTTAATTCCAGTGTTTTCCAGAAGAAAAGACAAAAGAAAATTGTGAACAGGTCAGTAATTCTGTCAGCACGGTGGAAATTACCCTATTTCAACTAATGATAACTCATTTCCACCGGGAGGAAGGTATTGCCTGGCAATCAATGGCATGCACATGCACTAAATTCCTGCCGATTTCTTTCCCACTGTTGCAGCCATTTTCAATGTTGTCTGCGCAGCTTTTCCTGTGCACCGTTCCGTCTCCCTAGTCCTGCCAGTTCAAAGGGAACCTCTTCCTTCCATTCCTCATCCAGTGCTCCAAGCCCTCAGGAACCCCCCCACCCCCACCCGCCCCCCATTCCATTCAATACGAGATCCTTTACCAGCACGGTTTTTGCGACGTCAACTGTCAACGTGGCTGAATGCCTGAATCCATCCACCCTGGTGGTGACAAGTGTCAGAAGCCCCCTGCCCCAAGTATTCTTCTATCCCCAGATACATCTATTAGTGCTCCCAAACTCCTGAGCTACCCATTGCGCGCCCAAACCCATGGAGTCTGCTGTAAACTCTGATGGGCATTAACATTTAAAAAATATATCATTGGCCATTCATCTTTCTGGTTTTGTATGCTAGCCATGTATTTCTGAAGGCAAGTATCCTGGAGATTAAAAGCTATCTGCCCAATACCACCCAATCCCTCACTGTGAACATGAAAACCAAGGTGGCATAACCCGCAATGACCTTGAGGGGTGGGTACAATTAACTTCCCCGTTTACCTTGCAGAATACGAGCTCCCCCGTCAAGGGAATGGGGGACCTCTAAACAATGTCGAGTTGTAGGGTATTGATGCACGATCAATAACTCCCGAAGCGATATTGTAGGGCAATTGAAGGCTTTATTGAACTAGATGTTTCCCCCAGCAGCGCAGGTACAGAATGTAGCAGCTAGAGAAACCTAGACTCTTATACTCCGCCTTACTGGGCGGAACCAGCAGGCAGGCTCCACCAATGATCTTACAGTATCAGGTACCTCCAACACTAATGATCTTACAGCATCAGGTACCTCCAACCTAGGTACCGTAATACCTCTAATACCGACTACCACATTCACCCCCTGTTTTAAAAAAAAAAGAGTCCGGCGGGGGCGGTGGTCTCTCGTTATACAGTGGTGGAGGTTATGGCAGTACCCGTCGGTGGTACAGTGTTTTGCCTTTTTACATGTCACACAAATTATTTACAGGTATTTATTTACAGTCGACCGGGGGCCCTGATCGTCCTCTGTGATAGTCGCAGTCTCGGCGGTAATGCAGGCGCCGGCTCGGGCATCAGTGACTCCGGGAGCGTGGTTTCTTCAGATTCATCACCCCTGGGTGGGACCGGTGGAAGGACCTATCCGCCTAGGAAGGGGGCAGCCATGGGGTGCGCCGGTGGGAGGGTGGGTGGGGTTGGTGAGGGGGGTGTGAGTGGGGATCCAGCGGGCACCAGGTCCCGGAGGGAGACCGTAACCTGCCGGACGTCGGGGTACGCCCTAGGCGTACTGAGGGTTAGCATGAAGGAGGTGTACCCTCTCGACCAACGGGTCCGACTTGTGCGTCCGCACGTGTATGCGGAGCAGAATGGGTCCAGGAGCTGCCAGCCAGGTTGGGAGCGAGGTCCCGGAGGAGGACTTCCTAGGGAAGACAAGGAGACGTTCATGGGGTGTTTCGTTGGTCATGGTACACAGTAGTGATCGAATGGAGTGGAGTGCATCCGGGAGGACCTCCTGCCAGCGGGAGACTGGGAGATTCCTGGACCATAGGGCAAGTAGGACGGTCTTCCAGACCGTTCCGTTCTCCCTCTCCACCTGCCTGTTTCCCCAGGGGTTGTAACTGGTCATCCAGCTTGAGGCAATGCCCTTGCTGAGCAGTAATTGACGCAGTTCGTCGCTCATGAAGGAGGACCCCCTATCGCTGTGGACGTAGGCGGGGAAACCGAACAGGGTAAAGATGCTGTGGAGGGCTTTAATGACGGTGGCAGCGGTCATGTCGGGACAGGGGATGGCGAACGGGAACCGGGAGTACTCGTCAATCATGTTCAGGAAGTACGTGTTGCGGTCGGTGGAGGGGAGAGGCCCTTTGAAGTCCATGCTGAGGCGTTCAAAGGGGCTGGAAGCTTTCATCAGGTGCGCTTTCTCTGGCCAGTAGAAGTGCGGCTTGCACTCCATGCAGATTTGGCAGTTCTTGGTGACCGTCCTGACCTCCTTGATGGAGTAGGGCAGGTTGCGGGTTTTAATAAAATGGAAGAAACGAGTGACCCCTGGGTGGCAGAAGTCATCGTGAAGGGTCCAGAGTCGGTCCACTTGTGCGTTGGCACATGTGCTGCGAGATAGGGCATCAGGAGACTCATTTAGCTTCCCGGGACGATACAAGATCTCGTAGTTGTAGGTGGAGAGCTCAATCCTCCACCGTAAGATCTTATCGTTCTTTATCTTGCCCCGCTGTGCATTATCGAACATGAAAGCTACCGACGGTTGGTCAGTGAGGAGAGTGAATCTCCTGCCGGCCAGGTAATGCCTCCAATGCCGCACAGCGTCTACTATGGCTTGGGCCTCCTTTTCAACGGAGGAATGGTGGATTTCGGAGGCATGGAGGGTGCGTGAGAAGAAGGCCATGGGCCTGCCCGCTTGGTTGAAGGTGGCCGCCAGAGCTACGTCGGATGTGTCGCTCTCGACTTGGAAGGGAAGGGACTCATCGATTGCGTGCATCGTGGCCTCATCGATGCCTGCCTTTATGCGACTGAAGGCCTGGCGGGCCTCTGCCGACAGGGGGAAAACCGTGGATTGGAATAGTGGGCGGGCCTTGTCCGCATAATTGGGGACCCACTGGGCGTAAAATGAAAATAACCCCAGGCAACGTTCCAGGGCCTTGGAGCAGTGTGGTAGGGGAAACCCCATGAGGGGACGCATGCGTTCGGGGTCGGGGCCAATGACTCCATCGTGCACTATGTAGCCGAGGATGGCTAGGCAATCGGTGCTGAATATGCATTTCTCCTTGTTATAGGTCAGGTTAAGGAAACTGGCGGTATGGAGAAATTTGCGGAGGTTGGTGTCGTGGTCCTGCTGGTCGTGGCCGCAGATGGTGATGTTGTCGAGGTACGGAAACGTGGCCCGCAAACCGTACTGGTCAACCATTCGGTCCACCTTCCTTTGGAAGACCGAGACCCCATTTGTGACACCGAAGGGAAATCTTAGGAAATGGTAGAGCCACCCATCTGCTTTGAATACAGTGTACTTGCGGGCATCCGGGCGAATGGGGAGCTGGTGGTAGGCGGATTTGAGGTCCACCGTGGAAAAGACCTTGTACTGTGCAATCTGATTGACCAAGTCAGATATGTGGGGGAGAGGGTACGCGTCGAGCTGCATATACCTGTTGATGGTCTGACTATAATCGATGACCATCCTGTGCTTCTCCCCGGTCTTTACAACCAGTACTTGAGCTCTCCAGGGGCTGTTGCTAGCCTCGATAATACCTTCCTTCAGTAACCGCTGGACTTCCGACCTGATGAAGGTCCGATCCTGGGCACTGTACCGTCTGCTCCTGGTGGCGACGGGGTTGCAATCGGGCGTGAAGTTTGCAAACAGGGAAGGCGGGTCGACCTTGAGGGTCGCGAGACTGCAGACAGTGAGAGGGGTTATAGGGCCGCCGAATTTAAAGGTTAAGCTCTGGAGGTTACATTGGAAGTCCAATCCCAGGAGTTTGGCAGCGCAGAGGTGAGGGAGGACATAGAGTCAGAAATTGTTAAACTCTCTTCCCTGGACTATGAGGTTAGCTATGCAGTTCCCCATGATCTCTACAGAGTGAGACCCAGAGGCCAGGGAGGTTTTCTGGTTAACTGGGTGTATAGGGAAGGAGCAGCGCCTTACCGTGTTGGGGTGTATAAAGCTCTCTGTGCTCCCGGAGTCGATCAGGCAGGATGTCTTGTGTCCATTGATGAGTACAGTCGTTGTAGCGGTCGAAAGAGTTTGGGGCCGAGACTGGTCCAGAGTCACCGAGGCGAGTCGTGGCAGAAGCTGATGGATTTCCTCGGGTGGTGTGCGGTCATCCAAATCGGGGTCTTGAGACTCCAGCCAAGATGGTGGCACCCACGAGTCGCATATGGCCGGGGCTGGGCAAGATAGCGGCGCACACGAATCGCGCGTGGTCTCTGGGGAACAAGATGGCGGCACCCGGAGTCCGCATGTGGCTCACGGGATCGAAGATGGCGGCGCCCACGAGCCGCACGTGGCCTGCGATGAGGGTAATGGCAGCGGCCCCGGTTCGCCCCCGGAGACAGCGGCGACTGCCCGGGCCTGGCAAACCGTCACGAAATGCCCCTTTTTTCCACAGCCCTTGCAAGTTGTGGAGCGGGCTGGGCAGTGTTGCTGGGGGTGCTTGGCTTGCCCGCAAAAATGACATTGGGGTCCTTCGGGGTTGCATGGCAGCCGCACGACACAAGCTTGTGAGGAGTTGGGGGATGCGTCGGACTCGGTTGCGGGTGGGGTCCATGCTGCCCATGGGGCTGCCGCGCGGTCGGGGATGTACGCTTGGGCATTGCGGGAGGGTACGTCTAAGGAGCTTGCGCGGGCCCGTGCCTCCTTGAGGCCTAGCGTCTCCTTTTCCAGCAGCCGTTGGCAGATCTGGGAGGACAGCATACCTGCAATGATGGCGTCCCGGATTAAAGGTTCGGCGTGGTCGTTGGCTGAAACTTGCGGACAGTCACAGTTCCTACCTAAAACCAGCAGTGCGCGGTAGAATTTGTCTAGCAATTCCCCTGGAATTTGTCGTCTGGTAACTAGATGTCGGGCGTAAACCTGATTTACTGGGCGAATGTAGTGTCCTTTCAACAGGGTCATCGCGGCCTCGAAACCGTCCGCGTCCTCAATGAGTGTGGTGATTTCTGGGCTCACTTTGAGTGGAGAACTTGCAGTTTCTGGTCCTCCGTGGGTGTAGTTGTGGCCGTCCTGATGTATCCGTTGAAACACGCCAGCCAGTGTTTAAAGGTCGCCGCTGAGTTTGCCGCGTGGGGGCTAAGTTGCAGACACTCCGGCTTGATGCGGAGCTCCATTCTTCAAATCTAGTTCAATAAATTGATGCACGATCAATAACTCCCGAAGCGATATTGTAGGACAATTGAAGGCTTTATTGAACTAGATGTTTCCCCCAGCAGCGCAGGTACAGAATGCAGCAGCTAGAGAAACCCAGACTCTTATACTCTGCCTTACTGGGCGGAACCAGCAGGCAGGCTCCACCAATGATCTTAGAGTATCAGGTACCTCCAACACTAATGATCTTACAGCATCAGGTACCTCCAACCTAGGTACCATAATACCCCTAATACAGACTACCACAGGTATATAAAACTGGGTAGTTAGACAACGGCAAGCCAGACCCAGTTGGGATCTATTGTGTGATGTATATAATAGTTATTGTAATTAAACCAAGTTTCTTTGAACTACTTGGTGTGGACTCCTTCATCGACTTATAAAACAGCGGCAACCCAAATATAATTGTTATTAGAAGCTAGCAGAACACCAGTAAAAAACACTACAGGTAAGTGTGTTCACCATTTTGCCAAAAGCTGAGAGCATCTGTCTTCGGGTGTTTTTGCTGTACATTATGGTTGTTATCATTTAATTACATGAGCTTCATTGCTTTTGGTCCTTGGGAAATTCATTATGTGCTGTACAGTATAAATCTTATTTGGATTTATATATCAGTGTCAATTTATAGTGTGAAGTGCTGTAGACATCTCAGAAGGTTCTGGAACAGTCTGATAACTTCAGCAGTAAACTAATGGATTCAAATTCAGAGAATCCTCTTGTCCAGCGTTCACTGCACCTTGAACTCAACTTTTTAATATTGGTCAGTTTTCTTGGTTCTTGGTCCACCCAAGGACAAATTGGAAAAATCCAGCTCAGGAACTCATGCCATCTACAAAAAGTAAGTGTTCTGACAGTAGGATGCAATTTAACATGGGTAGTTCACAGCAAAATCTGGTGGCACTCCTGCCAACCAGAAGCCCCAATGGAATAAAGTTCCTCATTGGCAGTGGGAATCCTGCCACCAGGGCTCCCAGTTCTTTCAGGGTAATTCAATTGCTGGACTTCCTATCGTGGGAGGGATATCCTGCCCGGGAGAGCTGCCAACAAACCAGAGGCTAGCAGCTCTGCAGCGCCAACCAAGAATGGTGGTCACAGCAGGTACTGCACTGGGGCCAACCCAGAGGGCCACTGAAGGATCCTCTGGAAACAATTATGTGGGGTGGGAAGAGGTTCCCCTGGAGGGGCTGCTGACTGGGGATGGAGAGGGGGGAGTGTGTTGGCAGAAATGGCAATGGCAGGGGATGTTATCCTTCCACTTCCTGATGCTGAGTCCCTCAGTCAGGGACTTTGAACAAGAAGGTCTTTGGTACCATAGGATTGGCAGTCTCCCCGCCCACTGCTAGTTTAATGCCAACGATGCTGAGACGTGGCACTAAAGTGGCCCTTCTTGCTGAGGGGTGGGTTGGGGTTAGGGGGAGGCCGCCCCACAAGTTCCCAACCCAGACTTGATCAGTCCAGACTTAAATTACCCAATTTCACGCCTTCCCCCACCAGCCTGCAAATTCACCTCGGAGTGGGGGAATAGGAAGGTGTTGAACATTAAATTCCACCCAGAGAATTATTTGAATGGCTAGAAAGATTCCAATTAAGGGGGTGGGGGTGGCAGAAGAATGGTCGTTAAAGAAAATGGGAGGAAAGTTAACTCAAAATCACAACCAAATATGTTGATTATTATGATGATAGCACGCCTTTTTTGTCCAGTCTGCATGTCTCACTTTCCTGGCCCTGTAATGTTATAACCCACAAGTACCTTATGGGGTGGGAACAATTAATGTCCCCGTGAACCTTGCAGAATATGAGCCCCTCCCATAAAGGGGGTGGGGGGACCTATAAACAATGTATAGTGGAGGGTATATAAAGCCAGACAGTTAGGCACCAGCAAGGCAGACCCAGCTGGAGTCTACTGTGAGATGTATGTAAGTTACTGTAAATAAATTAAGTATCTTTGAACAACTCAGTGTGGGCTCCTTCGTGGCCTTATAAAATCCGGGCAACCTCAAAGAGCTAACATTCAAACACAAGTCTCAGGAGTTTAGAAAGTTTCTTATTGGTGCTTCTGAATCTTCAAGAATCAAGAATTTGCATATTTAGGCACCCAAACTTTTCTTGAAAAGAGAATCACTCGGAGGGTGAGAGACTCGGAGAGAATGTGCAAATTCCACACAGACAGTGACCCGTGGACGGAATTGAACCCAGGTCCCTGCCGCTATGAGGCAGCAGTGCTAACCACTGGCCGCCTGACGTTTCTCAGTCAGGTGTTATTTAACTATTGCCAATGTCCATACTTTAATTCTCCACGATTACTATCCTCGGTGTCCCACCCCAACTGATTGACTAACAGTGGGGCAGGGGCACTGGCACAGACGGGGACAGGTGCTACCAGTTTTCAGCTCCCCAAGTTGTTCTGCTGCTGCGCATTAGAATCTTATTATTTTGTTTCTGTCCAGATCTGGACAAAATCTGTCAATAAGATCAGAAAAGTTTGAATGTTTCAAGTCCAGGGCTGACTGTCAGAGTTAGCAGACCAATTTCAAAATCCTTTTATTCAAATTAAGTATATTCTTTTGTAAAATTGCTTTCACGGTGTTCGCGATATATATTAACCGGGCTGATAAACAAAACTTTTAAGCACTATTAAGTCAAATGGTCTCCATGCGTTAAAATTAAAAAGGGAGATTAATTCCATATGAACAGTGTTAAATAAAGAATTATTCTCCTGTAATTGAAACAGTCACTAAATGAAAAAACAGCGTTGATTCAGTAAAGTATGAGATTGGAAAATGCTGAAAGTACTAGGACACAGTTTCTAATCTTGAGCTGCCACATCAGGACAATCTGGAAGATTCAGAAGTACGACCATAATTACTGTATCAAGATACCTCATTTCTGTTTTGTCTGAGTGTTCAAACGGAATAACATTAAGATTTATTTGATAAGGTTGAATATTTAACCCCTGTGTGATTGAAGATCAAAAGATTTGGTTGGGAGAGACATCCATCGGCATTAATATCATATCCAGAACATTGGACTGTGGACTGGGTTTCCTGAACGTTTTGGCTGCTGGGATCTCATCACTTGCCATCCCCACCGACTCTGACTGCCCCGCTGCCAATTTATTCTCCAATCTGATTGGCCGGCAGTTCTCCAGTCCCTGCAGCAACAGCGCTGCACTGGACAAAAGAGGAATGACACCAACCTACCTGAGTTCAAGTGTCGGAGCCGGAGGACAAGGTAATTGTAAGGGATTCCAGGGCAGAAGGGGCCTTGGGGGACACCAGGGTGGGCGATCAGGATCTCACAGGAGAGGCCGAGGGTGGGGAGGGTGGTCCAGAGGTCACCGGGACGTCTCATGGAGGTCCCCACCTCCGTACCTCCCTTTCCCAGCCCAGATTTAAATTTGATTCATTCCAGCCTTCCCCCATAGAGTTTCAATGTTCCCGCCAGGCAAATATTTGAGGTTGGGCAAAAAACGGTCCTTAATTGGCCACTTAAGGGCCTCAGTTGGGGCAAGATCAGGCTTCCCATCCAAGGTCTTGCCCTCTACAGCTTAAAATCGTTGTGCGGTCAGGACGGGTGAGAACTGGAGGGAATCCCATCCCTTCAATTTCATGCTTACCCACCCCCTTCCCGGGCTAAAACCCCCACTGGTAGGAGAGCGGAATCAAGGCGAATCTTTGAACGGGTGAAAATGGCAGCCAGGCCGATTCTGGAATTCGCAACCCCATTTGGCCCTTCGATCATTCATTATGATCATGGCTGATCATCCAACACAATAACCTAACCCCACCTTCCCCCCACCATTGGGAACATCCTTCCTGCATCTATCCTGTCTAGTCCTGTTAGAATTGTATAGGTTTCTATGAGACGCCTCCTCATTCTTCTGAACTCCAGCGAATACAATCCTAACCGATTCAATTTCTCCTCATACGTCAGTCCCGCCATCCCAGGAATCAGTCTGGTAAACCTTCGCTGCCCTCCCTCTAGAGCAAGAGCATCCTTCCTCAGATATGAAAGCCAAGCTGCACACAATATTCCAGGTGTGGTCTCACCAAGGCCCTGTATAATTGCAGGAAGGCGTGCCTGCTCCTGTACTCGAATCCTCTCACAATGAAGGCCAACAAACCATTTGTCTTCTTTACCGCCTGCTGCACCTGGAAGCTTACCTTCAGTGACTGGGGTATGAGGACACCCAGGTCACGTTGCACATTCCCCTCTCCTAATTTATTCAGATAGTAGCCTGCCGTCTCATTTTTGCTACCAAAGTGGATAACGTCGCATTTATCCAAATTATACTGCATCTGCATGTCCTAGTTATCTCTAACTTCCATGCACCAGGCCAGATTTTTAAAGAGTCGTGGGTCAAAGCACCTCAGAACCATAGTCTGCATGAACAGACCTTTTAAAAGGTAAAATTAAATGGTCCTCCTCACAGCCCCCTTGCCAAGGTACTGCCATGTTTATTCACCATACACGATATGAAACCATTAAACCTAGAGTGCCAATAGGATGTTTACATTTTTTTTTTTTAAAAACAGCCATTGATTGATAACTTTCCAAGTTCTTAAAAAAATCCTTTTTACTGCAGGTCAATAAAAGGGTCAGTCAGCCATTATTTTAAAGTATCAATAGCTGAAACTGCAAGCATGTGAAACCGCTTTATGGTTTCGCAATAGACAGAAGAGATCAGACAGCCAGATCTCTCAATCAAGCAATGTTTTCCCTGGGGCTCAGGTGGTTCAGCAATTTACTGGCTTTCTGGGCTCTCAACCCAGACTTATTATGCATTAATGGCTCAGAGCCCAGGGATGGAGGGAGGGGAAGCGGAGGGGGCGGAGTGTGGGGGAGTAAGGGCTGTGCGATTATTTGGCAGTGCATACCCTGGCATGGTGATGAATGAGTGTGAGGGATGAGGACTGAGGGCCTTTTCTTTTTTTATTATAACTAGGGCTAAACAGCGCACCTCAGCATTCGACAAACCTCCGAACACTTTGCTGGCTTGGCTAGCCCGACTGCAGCCCGACCCGCGTCACCACCCCTCACAATGAGAAATCCCTCTTTGCTGGCACCTTCTCCTGAGGCAGGAAGACTGAGCTGGGAATTGTTCCCTGACGCCTGATACCCACCTCGAGGATGAAAATTCAGCCCAATATTACATTAAATCAATAATTTAACAAGTCACAGTCTTTGAAAGAACTAAACCATAAAGCCAAACCTATACATTACTAATTGCTAATTTCTTTGGCAGTGGTTCATACTAATAAACACACGGACCAAAATGTCTTGGCGGAATCTTCTGGTTGCACCAATGGCGACCCTCCACTAACTCCCCCTCCTCCCACTCCCCGGCCCGCCCTCCCCGGCAGCAGGTTCCCTGGTGGCAGAGGTACCAAGCCATGGAAAAAGCCGTTGACATCAGAGGGAGTTGCAGAACATGCCGCAGGGCACAATTATCACCCATTTGTTTATGCGAGGAGAGAAATACAATGGGTGCAATTCAACTAAATGGGAACAAAGTCCCATATGGAGTGCGCTTAGCCGCGTGTTTCCTGGCGCTCAAAACGCTGAGAAACAAATGGCTATACAACGCCACTCGCATTAAAAATGCTGTACTGATCTCCGAAACTCCCACGAGCCCGAGGCCACCCCCCTGCCCCAATGTACTATGGGAGGATCCCCAGGCCCCCCCGTAACCTCCCAACGACCGTGCAGGACACCACTGGCCCTGTCGCCAGGGCACAGAAAATGCCAGCTTGGCACCTTGGCAGTGCCAACCTGGCACCTTGGCAGTGCCCCTGTTAGCTGGCAGTGCCACCTGGGCACCTTGGCAGTGCCAGGCTGGCACCCAGGTGACACTGCCAAAGTGCCCTGGGAAGGAGGTGGCATAGTGCTATTGTGGACTAGCAATCCAAACACCCAGGACAATGATCTGGGGACCCGAGTTCGAACCCACCACAGTAGGTGATGCAATTTAAAACTCAATAAAATGTCTGGAATTAAAAGTCTAATAATGACCATGAAACCATTGGCGATTGTCGTAAAAATCCATCTGGTTCACTAATGACCTTTTAGGGAAGGAAATCTGCCATCCTTACCTGGTCTGGCCTATGTGTGGTTCCAGATCCACAGCAATGTGCTTGACTCTGAAATGGCCTAGCAAGCCACTCAGTTGTATTCAACCGCTACACAAAAGAGAAATGAAACCGGACGACTACCCGGCATCGAACCAGGCACCAGAAACGGCAAACCCAGCCCTGCCGATCCTGCAAAGTCCTCTTTACTAACATCTGGGGGCTTGTGCCAAAGTTGGGAGAGCTGTCTCACAGACTAGTTAAGCAGCAGCCTGACATAGTCACACTTACAGAATCATTCTTACTGACAATGTCCCAGACACTACTATCATCATTCCTGGATATGTCCTGTCTCATCGGCTGAACAGACCCAGCAGAGGTGGCGGCATAGTGGTATACAATCGGGAGGGAGTTGCCATGGGAGCCCTCAACATCGACTCTGGACCAGATGAAGTCTCATGGCTTCAGGTTACACATGGGCAAGAAAACCTCCTGCTGATTACCACATACCAGCCACCAGCAGCTGATAATCAGTACTCCTCCATGTTGAACACCACTTGGAGGTAGCACTGAGAGTGGCAAGGGCACAGAATATGCTCTGGGTGGGGACTTGAAGGTCCATCACCAACAGTCGCTTTGTAGGACTATCACAGACCAAGCTTAAGGACATAGCTACTAGACTGGGACTGCAGCAGGTGGTGAGGGAACCAACAAGAGGGAAAAACATACTTGACCTCATCCTCACCAATCTGCCTGCTGCAGATGCAGCTGTCCATGATAGTATCGGTAGCAGTGACCACTGCACAGTCCTTTTGGAGCCAAAGTCCTGTCTTCACATTAAGGATACCTTCCATTGTGTTGTGTGACACTACCACTGTGTTAAATGGGATAGACTTTGAACAAATCTCGCAACTCAAGACTGGGCATCCATGAAGCGCTGTGGGTCATCAGTAGCAGCAGAATTGTATTCAACCACAATCTGTAACCTCATGGCCCGGCAGACCCCCCACTCTACCATTATCATCAAGCCAGGGGATCAACACTGGTTCAATGAAGAGTGCAGGAGTGCATGCCAGGAGCAACATCAGGCATACCAAAAAATTGGGTGTCAACCTGATGACGCTGCAACACAGGACTACTTGTGTGCCAAACAGCAAGTAATAGACAGAGCCAAGCGATTGCAAAATAAATGCATCTGGTCTAAGCTCTGCAGTCCTGCCACGTCCAGCCGTGAATGGTGGTGGACTATTAAACAACTCACTGGAGCAGGTGGCTCCACCAATATCTTCATCTTCCATAATGGAGGAGCCCAGCACATATGTGCAAAAGACAAGACTGAGGCATTCGCAACAATCTTCAGCCAGAGGTGCCGAGTGGATGATCCATCTCAGTCTCCTCCGGAGGTCCCTAGCATTACAGATGTCAGTCTCCAGCCTTTCCGATTCACTCCACATGATATCAAGAAATGGCTGAAGGCCTTGGATACTACAAAGGCTATGGGCCCTGATAATATCCCGACAATAGTACTGAAGACCTGTGCTCCAAAACTGGCCTCACCCCTAGCCAAGATGTTCCAGTACAGCTACAACACTGGCATCTACTCGGCAATGTGAAAAATTGCCCAGGTATGTCCTGTACACACGAAACAGGCCAAATCCAACCCAGCCAATTACCGCTCAGTCACTCTACTCTCCATCATCAGCAAAGTGATGGAAGGAGTCATCAACATTGCTATATGCGGCACTTACTCAGCAACAACCTGCTCGCGGACGCTCAGTTTGGGTTCCGCCAGGTTCACTCAGCTCCTGACCTCATTACCAACATTTGCAACTCCTCAGATAATGAAGCAGTCCAAGTCACTCCCCATCCAGACTTGGAAATATATCGCCGCTCCTTCAGTGTTGCTGGGGCAACATGCTGGAACTCTCTCCCTAACAGCACAATGAGTATACCTACACCTCAAGGACTGCAGCGGTTCAAGAAGGCAGCTCACCACCACCTTCTGAAGGGCAACAAGGGATGGGCAATAAATACTGGTCTAACCAGCGTCGCCCACATCCTGTAAATGAATTTTACAAAACCCTGCCCAAAGGGCATGCACCTGGGGGCCTCTGACCCGAATGGGAGACCCTCACAAGTGCTATTCGGGTGCATCGTGGCCATTGGATTGCGTCCAATAAAACATACAACCAAATGTTGTTACATGCTTGAATTCTCAAATCTTGTGTTTATTTTAAGAAAGCATTCTGTTTGGATCAGGAGTCTTCTTGAAGGGATTGAATGAGAAAGGAACATTGCTATTTCATACTTGCATTAGAATAATAGATTTGTTTCATCAGCCTTGTATCTTTTGTAATTAAGTGGGATTTCTAAGTTTGTTTTTTTGCTTATTCCAGCATCAGCTTCATCTCCCATTCCAATCCTTAGAGCGACGAGTTGCTGACCAGGCTGGATGGGTCAGGTTTATTAATCCTTTCCCAGTTGGTTAGATGGGGGTGGGGTGCGCATATGAAAATGAGCTATTCTCGGCCCTTCTCAGGCATGTTGTGCACTTCTTGTTTGTTAATTCAGGCAACACAATTGACTTCAGAAACGATATGCTTCAAAATGACTTTAAAAAGGATGCAAACCAGTTACACATTTGTGAAGGAGGAGATTAAATTAATGATGAAAGCTAAATCAATATTTATTGATGCAGTTCATCGAAGAGATTTTCCTGCCTCCTTTGCTGAACTAGACATGGTGATGATTATAGTGAAAGAAAATTAAAAAGAGAAGCCTGGTGATAACATATTAGTGTACCAATATTCCTCCTTCCCAATTCTCCAAGCAATACTTTCAGTTTTATATTGGGAAAATGCTGAATGAAGGGAGGGTATTTTCTCAAAGGAGGTGAGGGAAAAATCACAGAGCAATTCCCTCAAAATAGTTATCTTTCCTTTTCTTTCCATTTGGCTGATGAGCAGGATTAAGAGAGATGGGTCGGAGATGGTTCTGCCCGACTTGATGTTGATTAATAATTTATTGTGTGGGAAGAGGGTTAAGAGAGGGAGATAAAAATACACAAAAGTTCTATTGTTCTAGGTATTTATTTGAAGAATTGTTCCTGCAAAACAAATCTATTTCATGATCAGATGACAGCATTAGAAAGCAGCCCTTATTGCTTCACAGTTAGGTGACAAGAAGGAAAGGAATGATTTGTTGCTTAAATGGGAACATACCTATGTCAACGTGTAAAAAGGCGAAGAACCTAACTGAATAAAGATAATTGAAACATGCGATTTGTTCTTGAACAATCGCGACAAGTTTATTTGTGATAAAATTAAGCTTTCAGAGTTCATTATGCAATTTACGAATAATAGTTGGGACGTTCCGCTCCCATTCACGTCGGGCGGATTCAGCGTCAAGAGCGGAAAATATCGTGAGGTGTTATACGTTACCATCAAAGCTTGCCGTGATTGTCCCCTCCCCTGTCAGTGGCGGGCCACAAGCTATCATTCCAGGTCAGCAACATCATCAGAATACATTGGTGTCTCAGTATCGGATCCATACGCTTGAATTTTAAAACCCCTGTCAAAAAATCTATCGACAGCACAGTAGAACAGCGCGAATCACGAGAGACTTCAGAAGTGTGCCTGGTGAGCGCACATCCAACGGGAGCTCGGAGGTGAACAGAGTGACTCTGTGTATTCAAGGGATTGATTCAGGGTGTACCGGGGTCTGACTCAGGGTGTACCGGGGTCTGACTCAGGGTGTACCAGGGTCTGACTCGGGTGTACCGGGGTCTGACTCAGGGTGTACCGGGGTCTGACTCAGGGTGTACCAGGGTCTGACTCAGGGTGTACCGGGGTCTGACTCAGGGTGTACCGGGGTCTGACTCAGGGTGTACCGGGGTCTGACTCAGGGTGTACCGGGGTCTGACTCAGGGTGTACCGGGGTCTGACTCAGGGTGTACCGGGGTCTGACTCAGGGTGTACCGGGGTCTGACTCAGGGTGTACCGGGATCTGACTCGGGTGTACCGGGGTCTGACTCAGGGTGTACCAGGGTCTGACTCAGGGTGTACCGGGGTCTGACTCAGGGTGTACCGGCGTCTGACTCAGGGTGTACCGGGGTCTGACTCAGGGCATACCGGGCTCTGACTCAGGGTGTATCGGGGTCTGACTCAGGGTGTACCAGGGTCTGACTCAGGGTGTACCGGGGTCTGACTCAGGGTGTACCGGCGTCTGACTCAGGGTGTACCGGGGTCTGACTCAGGGCATACCGGGCTCTGACTCAGGTGTACTGGGGTCTGACACAGAGTGTACCGGGGTCTGACTTGGCTGTACCAGGGTCTGATGTTAGACGTTTTAGTTGCTGTGATATGAAGAGTCTAAAGTTCTGTTCCTTTTTCATCAACACACATTTATTTCATTCCAAGAGCCTTTGCACAAAACTCTCACTATACATCACCTGACAGAGGCCACCTGAAGCCCCTTTACATATCAGTGTCAATTAATGGATACTTAACATAAATGAGACAACTAATTGCAATGTCGCTTAACCCATTACTTAACAGTCTCCCCTTCCTTGGAGAAAAAAAATAATTAGGTGAAAACAAAATTTCAAAAAACCCCAAAACACACATATGATTTCCCCCCCCTTTTTTTTTGTTTGGACGAGAAAGAAAAAGAAACCAGTCACAGAAACAAGTGCCCTTCATTAACAATATCCCAAAGTTTCTGTGAACACGCCCCTCTTTTCGTAAAACAGTCTGACAGTTGATAGCTCCTGTCGACCATTTAATTTTTGTTATTTCCCCTCTGTCCAACGTCTGCTTCAAACTTGCGATGTCTATCCATAACCTCTTTTCATTGACACTTTTTGTAGAGTGCACATTTTCCCACAGGGATTTATTGTCAATGTGACAGTCAATAGGTATATTACCCAAATCCCCTAATCCCAAAATTTCTGTCAATATCATACTTATGTAAAAGGCCATATCCACTGCCTCCACAAGGCTTAACGTCTCAGCAGCCAAAGTGCTTTTTACCACTCTCCTTATTTTCTTTGTTTCCCACACAAGCAGTCAACATTTACCATTGTTCCCCAAAAGGGAAATTATAAAACCTCCTGCACTTGAAACCCCATCACATAAATTTGCGTAGGATGCATCACTATAAACTATCAGTTTCAAGTGCTTAAGGTCACCTAAAACCGGGAACTTCAAAACACACTCCTGCATTTTTAGTTCGGCCAACGCTTTATTTGCTCTTGTTATGTCTTCCACTTTGGGATCATTCATTTTTGTACTCAACTCTAAGACATCAAAACTCACGTCCGGTCTCGTCTGTCTACCTAACCAGTTCAGTTGCCCAATTAAACTTCGCAGTTGCTCTTTTTCTATCTTTGAAACCATTGCGTATTTTTGTGAAACTCTGCCACGACTAATTGCTATTGGGCTGATGCTTTCCAAATAAGATTGCTGACGTAAAGTTGCCCCGAACTTAGTCTGTCCAATTTCCAGTCCAATATATTTAAATGCACCGGAAGCCTGACTTCCAACCCTGAATTCTTTCCTCAAACCAGAGATTGCAATAGCTTCAAAATCTTTAGTCCCACCCCACAAAAAATCATCGACATGCATCATAAAAATGCCAGAAAGATTTCCTTTATAGTGCCAGTAAAACATTGCAGAATCTGCTTTCAACTGGCAACAGCCTAACTTTAACAAAACTGACCTTACCGAAAAATACCAGACTCTAGATGCATCATTTAATCCATATACACATTTGTTCAACTTCTGTGTTAGCTGCTTCTTTAGGAGGACAGAGAAAAATGTCTCTCTGGAGCTGATGCCCCTGCAAAAGGGCAGCTTTTATATCTATAGATTTGCATTCCCATGCCTTTGTGGCTAATAGAGCCAAGAAGATCTTTAAAATAACCTTTCCTGCTGTAGGTGAATCTACCCTTAAATCCTGATCTTCTAAGTTTTCTTCAAATCCCCTTGCCACAAGCCTGGCCTTTGCCTTATAAGTTCCATCAGGAAGAACCTTTTCCGTGCAAATCCATCTGTGTGATAGAGCTCTTTATCCCCTATCCGGTACTTTCATGTATACCCCACATTCATTCCAACTATGCAATTCTTGCTGTTTAGCTTCTTTGATAACTTTTTCATTTAATTTATTTGAAGCCACCAAAATCTCACGTGCATGTGGGCTTCTACTCCTATTAGTATTCGTAGTCTTACTCATATTCCGAGATCTTGATAAACTACGTCCCCTCTCCCGCCTGGTATCTCGTTCTGTACTGCTACTGCTTGATCTTTCCCTTCTGCTGTGGGATGTCCTGTCAATAGTTCTCAACCTTTTCCTGCAGACCTATTCACTATCCGATGTACTATCTGAACTGGCACTGCATTTCTGTGCACTCCATTTTTGAACTTCGTTTTCCCAATCCATTGTCTTGACTCCTTCCCCTGAATGCTGTACATTCAACCAATGCTTATACTTTCCAGTGGCCTTCCCTGCTCTTCTAATAACAGTTGCATCCTTCCATTGACTAGACCCTTCAGGCAAGTATGTCACTTTTGTACCAACTTTTGGCAGTTGCCCTTTCGGAAAAATGGCCTGTTCTAATTCATCAGAAGTGTTGTGTTCCTCCACAGAAACCCTGTCTATATCAGTTAATTGGTCCTCATAGTTCTGTAACACATGCATACCAGATGACTCTGGTCCCTTGTCATGTCTGTCTGCTCTGTCTAAATTTGAAAATTTGTCATCTGTACCCATTATCCTTGATGAATGTACCCTAACAGTTTGATTACCATGTTGCAAAATAATTGTTTTGCCATCCATGCCTATGACCTTCCCTGGGCCTTTCCATTCATTAGAATTGTCTCTCTTATAGTATACCATGCCTCCTTGCTGAAAAATGGCATCTGATGGCCGTGCGTTATGTCTTAAAGCTCTGCGAATTCTTTCAGAGACTTCTGCTTCCAAAAAAGCTTTTCTACTGCTACGTAGAATCCGGAATGTGGTGACTAGGGGCTTTTCACAGTAACTTCATTTGACGCCTACTTGTGACAATAAGCGATTTTCATTTCGGGGCTGTTTAGCACAGGGCTAAATCGCTGGCTTTGAAAGCAGACCAAGGCAGGCCAGCAGCACGGTTCAATTCCCGTAACAGCCTCCCCGAACAGGCGCCGGGAATGTGGCGACTAGGGACTTTTCACAGTAACTTCATTTGCAGCCTACTTGTGACAATAAGCGATTTTAGTTTTCATTTTGTAATGCATTTAAATGTTCAGCAAAACCAGAGCTAATTGTAGTCCCCTCCCAAGCTAGAGGCTGGTCATCCAAAATGGATGGAATTTTAGGATTTCTACCAAACACTAATTGATAAGGACTATAGCCCCCAACCATCTGCAATTAATTCTTTGCATGTACTGCCCATGCTAAAGCTGAATTTAGCCTGCAATTTGGTCGATCTGTCAAAATTTTCCAAAGCATGTCATCGATGACAGCATGATTTCTTTCACAGACCCCATTACTAAATGAGCTTTCTGCAGCCACATCCATAACTCTGATATTCATGTTTTCACACATATCCCTAAACTCATCATTAGCAAATTCTCCCCCATTGTCCGTAAGGAATTTTGCCGGTGGACCCATTCCTGTCCCTATCCATTTTTCAGCCATTTGATCCAGAATTAATCTCTTTTCTTTACTTCGTACAATCGTTGATTGACTAAATCCGGTTGCTAAATCTACGAAATGCAAAATAAATATATTATTTGCTTTATCCCAGATTTTAAGGTCCATGGCCACAATGTCATTAAAATCCCTGGCCAAAGGTAGGGTTACTATCGGTCGTGCTGGTGTCCTTCTGTACTTCCTACAAACTTCACAGCGGTCACTAACCTTTTCTATCAGTTTAGTATAGTCGTCATCCCTTACCCCTGCATCCTTTAATACATTTTTCAGCCTCCGAGGAGACGGATGTGCAAATTGCCAATGCAGTTTTCATACCACAAGCTTTTTATCAGCTAAAGTCCCATTTTCAACTGCCATTAACACATCCTTAACCACTCTACTTGAAATATTATTTGTCAGTAATGGAATACAATAGTGTCCCGACTGTGTAAATTGTAAGTCCACCGTCTTTCCAAAAACTGTTGCCTTATCCTGTTCCATATCCAGTTTCATGTGTGCTTTCTTCATCGACCTTCTGCTCAGAAGCAAAGGTATCTATCTCACTTGATACAACATCCGTGCTAATGAAATTATTCACTCCGGCAATATTGCAAGGGATCACCACTCTTTTCAGCGACTTCAGAGTATTATCATCCCCAAACCTCAAACTTGTGGAACTTTCAAATTCCTTAACCTTGTTACGATTTTCAGCATTCAAAGAGTCCAGGTAACATTTTAACCAGTCAATTCCACACACAGTAGATGTGCAGCCACTGTCCAATACAGCACAGTTGAAGGATTCTGCAACCAACACCCTCATTACCGGCGTAAAACTTCTTGTCAATAGGACAATGCCTTCTTTCTGGTCACTATCTTTTTCCTCTTCTGACTCTTCCGTGTCATGTATCGCTTCAAACACTCTATCATAACGAGTTGGACAGTTGAAAGCATAATGGTATTGAGAGTCACATCGAAAACATCGATTTATCATGCCCCATGCATTTCTGGGGTTCATCGTCCTATTGTAGGTTCGAACTGGGTTTCTGTCTTCATAATTTCCTTGTCTCGGTCTCCTTCTATAGTCTTGAGCATTGTTCGTAGCCATACGATTTTGCCATCCTGTTAGTAGTGTATCTTCCATATTCTGCCTTATTGCAGGCTGACCTATTTGGGTCATCAGAGCCATCAGAATCAAATGTTTCCCCAGATACTTTTGGAAAGCTTTTGTCATCTGTTCGAATAAGGTATCCTTATCAGTAAACTGAACTCCTGTCAAAACCAGGAGCCTATCCATGTTGCTCACTCTAGCACAGTCAAGTAATTTAAAGGCCAACACAGACCGTGGAAATTCCAGGTTGTTTTTCTGCAGCCTTTTATATCGTCTGCCAAATTCCATTATATAGTATTCCATGGAGATATCCTCCATTTTCCGGAACTTTTCAAAATCCGACCATGCTTCATACGCACTTAACAAGTCATCTTTCTTATAAATCTTATCCATATAATGTAATAAAGTCTCCAGACCTTCTTCTGAGTCTAACTCTTCCAATTCCAGCTCAGAAAGCACTTTGTTTTGGATTTTACTGCCATATGGTAGAGAAAGAGCCAATGCCATACCTTGTTTTCTCTTTCCCAAAGCAGTTACCTTAGTCCACATAACTACTGCACTTCTGCATTGGCCGTACGATTCCCTTTCAGAAAATAAGGGAGGATAGTCATATCCAGCCATCTTTATCCTCGGTTCAGCCATATATCCCTTTTTTTTTTTCTTTTCTCACTCACTCCTTGGTTTGATCTGGAAAAGTTGTATCTTTCATCCCTTCACATTTACACAGCAACCATCCTCTGTGACCAATTGTTAGATGTTTTAGTTGCTGTGATATGAAGAGTCTAAAGTTCTGTTCCTTTTTCATCAACACACATTTATTTCATTCCAAGAGCCTTTGCACAAAACTCTCACTATACATCACCTGACAGAGGCCACCTGAAGCCCCTTTACATATCAGTGTCAATTAATGGATACTTAACATAAATGAGACAACTAATTGCAATGTCTCTTCACCCATTACTAAACATCTGACACAGGATATACCGGGCTCTGACTCAGGTGTACCGAGGTCTGACACAGGGTGTACCAGGGGCTGACTTGACTGTACCGGGTCTGACTCAGGGTGTACCGAAGTCTGACTCAGTGTGTACCGGAGTCTGACTCAGGGTGTACCGGGATCTGACACAGTGTGTACCGAAGTCTGACTCAGGGTGTACCGAAGTCTGACTCAGGGTGTACCAGGGTCTGACTCAGGGTGTATCGGCATCTGGTTCGGGTGTACCACGGTCTGACTTGGGTGTACCGGGGTCTGACTCAGGGTGTACCGGGTTCAGACTCGGGGTGTACCGGGACCTGACTCAGGGTGTACCGGGGTCTGACTCAGGGTATACCGGGCTCTGACTCAGGTGTACCGGGGTCTGACACAGGGTGTACCAGGGGCTGACTTGGCTGTACCGGGGTCTGACACAGGGTGTACTGGGGTCTGCCTCAGGGTATAACGGGGTCTGACACAGGGTGTGTCAGGGTCTGACTCAGGGTGTACCAGAGTCTGACTCAGGGTGTACCAGGGTCTGACTCAGGGGGTACCGGGGTCTGACTCAGGGTGTATCGGGGTCTGACTCAGGGTGTACCAGGGTCTGACTCAGGGTGTACCAGGGTCTGACTCAGGGTGTACCGGGGTCTGACTCAGGGTGTATCGGGGTCTGACTCAGGGTGTACCAGGGTCTGACTCAGGGTGTACCAGAGTCTGACTCAGCGTGTACCGGGGTCTGACTCAGGGTGTATCGGGGTCTGACTCAGGGTGTACCAGAGTCTGACTCAGGGTGTACCGGGGTCTGACTCAGCGTGTACCAGGGTCTGACTCAGGGTGTATCGGGGTCTGACTCAGGGTGTACCGGGGTCTGACTCAGGGTGTACCAGGGTCTGACTCAGGGTGTATCGGGGTCTGACTCAGGGTGTACCGGGGTCTGACTCAGGGTGTACCGGGGTCTGACTCAGGGTGTATCGGCATCTGGCTCAGGTGTACCAGGGTCTGATTTGGGTGTACCGGGGTCTGACTCAGGGTGTACCGGGGTCTGACTCAGGGTGTACCAGGATCTGACTCAGGGTGTACTGGGGTCTGGCTCAGGGTGTACCGGGGTCTGACTCAGGGTGTACCGGGGTCTGACTCAGGGTGTACCAGGGTCTGACTCAGGGTGTACCGGGGTCTGACTCAGGGTGTACCGGGGTCTGACTCAGGGTGTACCAGGGTCTGACTCAGGGTGTAGCGGGGTCTGACTCAGGGTGTACTGGGGTCTGGCTCAGGGTGTACCGGGGTCTGACTCAGGGTGTACCGGGGTCTGACTCAGGGTGTACCGGGGTCTGACTCAGGGTGTACCAGGATCTGACTCAGGGTGTACTGGGGTCTGGCTCAGGGTGTACCAGGCTCTGACTCAGGTGTACCGGGGTCTGACACAGGGTGTACCAGGGGCTGACTTGGCTGTACCGGGGTCTGACACAGGGTGTACTGGGGTTTGCCTCAGGGTATAACGGGGTCTGACACAGGGTGTATCAGGGTCTGTCTCAGGGTGTACCGGGACCTGACACAGGGTGTACCGAGGTCTGACTCAGGGTGTACCAGGATCTGACTAAGGGTGTACCAGGGTCTGACTCAGGGTGTATCGGCATCTGGCTCAGGTGTACCAGGGTCTGATTTGGGTGTACTGGGTCTGACTCAGGGTGTACCGGTGTCTGACTCAGCATGTACCGGGGCCTGACTCAGGGTATACCGGGCCGGTCTGACTCGGGTGTACCGGGGTCTGACTCAGGGCGTACCAGGGTCTGACTTGGCTGCACCGGGGTCTGACTCGGGGTATACCGGGGTTTGACTCAGGGTGTACTGGGATCTGATTCAGGGTGTACCAGGGTCTGACTCAGGGTGTATCGACATCTGGCTCGGGTGTACCGGGGTCTGACACAGAGTGTACTGGGATCTGATTCAGGGTATACCGTGGTCTGGCTCGGGTGTACCGGGGTCTGACTCAGGGTGTACCGGATCTGACTTAGCTGTACCGGCGTCTGACTCAAGGTGTACCGGGGTCTGACTCAGGGTGTACTGGGATCGGATTCAGGGTGTACCAGGGTCTGACTCAGGGTGTATCGGCATCTGGCTCGGATGTACCAGGGTTTGACTTGGGTGTACCGGTGTCTGACTCAGGGTGTACCGGGTCCTGACTTATGGACAGAGACTAAAAGCAGACTGTTAGATTTGGCAAAAACATTGCAGTTAACATTACCTGCCAAAATGCAAAAAAATGAGGTAATTATGGCGGTGGCTAAGCATTTACAGTTGCCTGAGATACAGTTTGACTCATTGGAAGTGGCAAAAATTCAGCTACAAATTAAACAAATGGAACATGAGAAAGAATTAAAGCAGCTTGAATATGAAAGAGAGGAAAAAGAAAAAGAAAGAGAGAGAGATAGAGAGGACAAAGAAAAGGAGAGAGAAGAAAGGAGGAAAGAAAGAATAGTCCTAGCAGAACAAAAAGAAAAAGAAAGGGAGATTCAGATCAGGGAAAAAGATAAAGAGAGAGAGTTTAAACTTCAGAAAATGGCCATGAAACATGACAGTCAGGTAAAGTTGGCAGACATATAGGGAAACGTACAGTTGGATGATAGTGATGAGGATAGTGAGAAAGAGCGCCATAGTCAAAGGCGTGGTGGGGATCTATTTAAATATGCCCAAGAATTGCCAAGGTTTGACGAGAAGGAGGTAGAAACCTTTTTCATTTCATTTGAAAAGGTAGCTAAACAAATGAACTGGCCACAGGGCATGTGGGTATTACTGATTCAAACAAAGCTGGTAGGTAGGGCTAGTGAAGTGTTTGCATCACTACTGGAGGACGTATCTATGAGGAGGTGAAAAAATCCATCTTAGGTGCATATGAACTCGTGCCTGAAGCTTACAGACAAAGGTTTAGAAATTTAAGGAAAGAATTTGGTCAAACATACATGGAGTTTGAAAGGATCAAACAGAGTAATTTTGATAGGTGGATAAGGGCTTTGAAAATAGATCAAACGTATGAAGTTCTCAGAGAAATTATACTTTTGGAGGAGTTTAGAAATTCAATTCCTGATGTAGTGAGAACTCATGTGGAAGAGCAGAGGGTTAAAACTGTGAGATTAGCAGCAGAAATGGCAGATGATTATGAATTAGTTCATAAATCAAAGATTGGTTTCCGACATCAGTTACAGCCTGTGAGGGGTAGAAACTAGGGATCTGAGAAATACTCATATTAAAGGTAACGGTAAAGGTGATCTGATGGGAGATAATAAGGAGAGTGTATCTCAGATTTTTTTTTAAATCCAGGAGGGTGGAAAAGAAATGAAAAGTTTCAAATGTTTTCACTGTAATAAACTAGGCCTTGTAAAGTCACAGTGTTGGTGGTTGAAGAAAAGCACTGGGAAGGCTGATGTGGTAAAACAGGATAAGACAGTGGGGTCTGTTAGAGTGGTGAAGGAAAGCCCAAGGGAAGGGAAGGAGGTGCAAAAGATTGCACAGACTGTTCAAGGGGTGATTGATAAGAAGGTGCCAGATCTCTTTAAAGAATTAACTTGTGTGGGTAAAGTTTACTCATGTACATCAGGAGGAGCAGGTAAAGAAGTCACAATTTTAAGAGATACGGGAGCTAGTCAATTTTTAATGGTAAGAGATGAGGAGTTGTGTAGACTGGGAAGAATGTTGCCAGAAAAGGTGGTAATATGTGGAATTCAGGGTGAGAGGAGTAGCGTTCCATTATATAAGGTAAGGTTGGAAAGTGCAGTGAAGAGTGGTGAAGTGATAGTAGGTGTAATAGAGAAACTATCTTGTCCAGGAATACAGTTTATCTTGGGTAATGATATAGCTGGATTGCAAGTGGGAGTGATGCCGACTGTCGTTGATAAGCCAGTGGAAAATCAGACAACTGAAGGGTTGAAGGACGAATATCCAGGGATTTTTCCGGATTGTGTCGTAACAAGGTCACAAAGTCACAGGTTAAGACAAGAGGAGAAATCAAAGAGTGAAGATGAAGTTGAAGTACAATTATCAGAAACAATTTTTGATCAGATGGTTGAAAAAGAACAAGAACAGGTGGAGGATGAGGCGGATATTTTTAGTTCAGGAGAATTGGCAGAGTTACAACAGAAAGATATAAAAATAAAACAGATGTATCAGAAAGCATATACGGAAGAGGAATCTGGGTGTATACCAGAGTATTATTACCGTAAAAGTGATGTCTTGAAGAGAAAATGGAGACCTTCACATATGCAAGCGGATGAAAAGTGGGCAGAAGTTCATCAAGTATCAGCCCGTAACAGCCTCCCCGAACAGGCGCCGGAATGTGGCGACTAGGGGCTTTTCACAGTAACTTCATTGAAGACTACTTTTGACAATAAGCGATTTTCATTTCATTTCAAGTAGTATTGCCGGTAGGGTATAGAAAGGAGGTGTTGCGAGTGGCACATGAGGTACCAGTGGGAGGTCATTTGGGGATAAGGAAAACTCAAGCTAAAATCCAGAAACATTTTTATTGGCCTGGACTACAGAAAGATGTAGTGAAATTTTGTCAATCATGTCACACATGTCAAGAGATAAAACCAGCACCTTTAATGCCCATTCCAGCATTTGAGGAACCTTTTACAAGGGTCCTAATTGATTGCATAGGATGGCTTCCTAAAACAAAAATTGGGAATCAATATCTTTTGACTATAATGGATGTGTCTACTGGGTTTCCTGAGGCCATTCTAGTACGTAATATTACAGCTAAAAAGATTGTTGAGGAGTTACTTAAATTCTTTACTGGATATGGACTACCCACAGAAATACAGTCGGATCAAGGATCAAATTTTACCTCAAAGTTATTCAAAGAAGTTATGTAAAGTTTAGGAATAAAACAATTTAAATCAACTGCGTACCATCCAAAATCGCAGGGAGCGTTAGAAAGGTGGCATCAGACATTAAAGACAATGTTGAGGGCTTATTGTCAAGATTATCCAGAGGATTGGGATAAAGGAATTCTATTTGTACTGTTTGCAATTAGGGATGCACTTAATGAGTCAACCAAATTTAGTCCTTTTGAACTAATTTTTGGTCATGAGGTAAGAGGACCACTTAAATTGATTAAGGAAAAATTGTGGGTGAGAAATCAGAAATTACATTATTGGATTACGTGTCAAATTTTAGGGAACGATTAAATAGGTGAATTGGCTAGACAACATTTGAAAGTTGCACAAAATGTGATGAAACGGGTAGCGGACAAGAAATCCAAAGTTCGTAGCTTTGCCAGTGGAGACAAAGTTTAAGCGTTGTTACCAGTGGTAGATGAACCTTTAAAAGCTTGATTTTGTGGACCTTATCAGATTGAAAGGAAATTAAGTGAGATGAATTATGGTAAAAACACCAGGCAGAAGGAAGACTCACCGAGTGTGTCATGTGAATATGCTTAAAAGGTACTTTGAAAGGGAAGGAGAGAAAAAGGAGGAGGTTTTAATGATTCTAACTCAAAGTGACGAACCAAATCCAGATGACTGTGAATTTGACATGCCTCAAATTAAATTGGAAAATGAGGATGTTCTTAAAAATTGGGATAAATTGTTGAGTTACCTTCCAGAGGAAAAACGAACTGACCTGAAAGAGTTATTGATATCACATGGGCAAGTTTGTGGAGATAATTTGGGAAGTACTAAAATGGCTATACATGCTGTAGATGTGGGAAATGCTGTTCCAATCAAACAACATCCATACAGACTTAACCCTTTAAAATTGGCACAGGTTAACAAAGAGATTGAGAGTATGCTTAAAATTGAAGTGGGTTGCAGCCAATGGAGCTCACCCATAGTGATGGTACCTAAACCAGATGGTACCCAATGGTTGTGTGTGGACTATAGAAAGGTTAATACAGTTACAAGAACGGACTCTTATCCTATCCCACGTTTGAAGGACTGCATTGAGAAAGTGGGACAGTCCGCTTTTATTTCCAAATTGGATTTATTTAAAGGTTACTGGCAGGTATTTTATCCGAAAGGGCGAAGGAGATTTCAGCTTTTGTGACTCCAGATGGTATACACCAATTCAAACTTATGCCATTTGGCATGAAAAATGCCCCAGCCACATTTCAATGGTTAACGAACAAAGTTGCTTCAGGATTACCCAATTGTGCGGTATACATCGACGATCAGGTAATTTTCAGCCAGACATAGTCAGTCATAGAATTTACAGTGCAGAAGGAGGCCATTCAGCCCATCGAGTCTGCACCGGCTCTTGGAAAGAGCACCCTACCCAAGGCCAACACCTCCCATAACCCAGTAACCCCACCCAACACTAAGGGCAATTTTGGACACTAAGGGCAATTTATCATGGCCAATCCACCTAACCTGCACATCTTTGGACTGTGGGAGGAAACCGGAGTACCCGGAGGAAACCCACGCACACACGGGGAGGATGTGCAGACTCCGCACAGGCAGTGACCCAAGCCGGAATCGAACCTGGGACCCTGGAGCTGTGAAGCAATTGCGCTATTCACAATGCTACCGTGCTGCCCATGGACAGAGCATTTAAAACAGCTGATGGAGTTATTCGATTGACTTCAGGAGGCGGGTGATAAACCGAGCCAAAAGTGAATTTGGAAAAGCCCAAATCACTTTCCTTGAGGAGTTTTCGATACCCTCGAGACGAAGGGAAATAATGCGATTTCTTGGCATGAGTGGATTTGATCGAACATTTGTCCAAAAGTTTTGTAGCGTGATTGCTCCACTGATGGACTTGCTCAAGAAGCGTAACAAATTCCAGTGGACAGCGGAGTGTCAACAGGCATTTGATGGCCTGAAAGCTGTGCTACCCAATGCTCCTGTGTTGGAGAATTGCAAGGGACTCTGTGATCAGATTGAACTAAAGTATCTGACTTTAAAGAGAAATGCCGAGGCGTAGAGAAATGGACGGATTGTGCAGAGACCTTCTTGTTCAAAGAGACTGTCAATCATGGAGGATTTCAGTTGGAGGAAGAAGAACAAAAAAAAAATGGACTAATATTATACCTGTTTGCGTGTGTTGTTTTTTGCAACGATAAAGTATATTTACTGTGTGCATTTCTTAAAGGATGGTGAAAAGGTGAAAAATGAAACCATCTTGAAGTTGATGGTTTATTTATTTTTTTCTTGGGGGGGAGGTGTCATGGGAATGTCACTTTAAGAAATGTTTGTCTGCTCAAGTGGCTGCAGTGATGTCAGAGTGTGGGTGGAGCTGAGCTCTGAGCTTTTTAGTTTTGCTTTAAGAAAAAGCTTGGGTGTGTCTGTGTTTTTCAGTTTTGTTTTTAGCGTTGGAGCTGCAGCTAGCCAAAGAAGGTGTAATTTTGATCTCTCTGCAATCTAAAGACTACCTCTAGATCACTTGGTGAATTCAGTATTGAATGTAAACTCTGATGTGCTTTTGTTTAAAGGTTTGTTAAGTCCTTTGGGTGTAAAAGGACAGCTTGAAGGATTACTTCGTGTTGTATTCTTTGGGGGTTATCTTTGAATTAATGGTTGCTAAGATATTCACTGTTTGTTTGAAAAAGGTTAACTTGGGTTCATAGAATAAACATTGTTTTGTTTTAACAAATACTGGTCCATTTCTGCTGTACCACACCTGTAGAGTGGGCCGTGTACTCCCCATACCACAATCTATTAAAAGTTGTGGGTCAGGTGAACTCCATGATACACTTTAGGGTTCTCTAAACCCTGGCCCATAACAATAGAAACAGACTGAAGGTTTTTGTTCCAATGTTTGGTGGGGGGGGGGCAGACTTTGAGTCCCTGTCTTTTAATGTTTTTTTACAGAATGGTGAACATGGTGATTACCAGAAATGGGATCAGGTGCAGTCAGGGGTGAATCACAATGATCGCTTCTCACTAGTTTTGAGTTCAGTTTAAGTTTGGCCAAGGGTGCATGTTTAGCTATCAAACTTTATGGGCTGGATTCTCCAATTTTGAGGTGATGGCTGGAGGAAATGAAAAAGTCGGCTCTGCCTGGTCGGGAGCTAGCAGCTGCACCACGTAAAGCCCCAGCTTTGTCATGATATTCAAACACACACATCATGATGGACACACTAACAGGCAAATCAGAGTACACAACACCACAACCAATCACAGACAAGAACACCAACCACATAAAAAGCACGAGCACGACACCTGGTGGTCAGTAGGTCTGGGGAGAAGGGAACAAGAAAGAGCTGTTAAAACACCACAAGCAGGGAACCCCCCACGTGCAGAGTGCAAAGACCAAACTGTAAATAGTAAGTTTAAATAAAGAAGCGTTGTACCATATGCAACTGTGTTGGCTCATCTGTGTGTCAGAACACCCAACACCACATGGTACAGGAGTGGATCGATACCTGCCTACTAACCTGCCATTCTGGACATGGACCACACCGGCAAACCGCAGCCGATGCAAGTCACGGGGAACCTAGGTACCAACTGGAAGCTCTACAGGCAGCGATTTGACCTGTACATCCGTGCCACCGAAAAACAGAATGTCTCGGATGACTCGAAGATTGCAATGCTCCTCTTCTACGCAGGTCCGCACGCAACCGATGTCTTTAACTCACTGGTGTTCGAAGAAGGCGAAAACCAAGCCAAATATGACACGGTCATCCTCAAACTGGACCAGCACTTTCAAGTTGAAGTAAATGAAAGTTTTGAAAGATACATCTTTCAGCAACGCCTGCAAGGTAAGGAGGAGCTTTTTCAACCCTTTTTGACGCACCTCCGGATTCTAGCGCAGTCCTGCGGTTACGGCACCACTACAGAGTCCATGATCAGGGACCAGATTGTTTTTGGCGTTGCCTCTAGTGGCCTACGCCAGCAGCTTCTTAAAATGAAAAGCCTCACCTTAGCGTCTGCTGTGGAAGCCTGTGTCCTCCATGAAAATGCTACCTGCCGTTTTGCCCGATTTCAGGCGTCCGAGTTGGCACGGAGGGGGTCCCCAGCCGTCGAATCGGCAAGCCAGGCCACCCACGACGTCGAACGCATCCAGGCCGTCGATTACTTCCCGACCCACGGCCCGGACGACAGCGGCCGCTTCCCGCGCTTTTCGCGGTCTCCCGCGCAGGTGCGCGCCAAAAATAACGGCCACAACGAGGGACGCACTGCGCAGGCGCGCCCACCGCAAGATCGCACTGCGCATGCGCAGTGGCGCAACGAACGCCGTGACGTCATGACGTGCGGCAATTGTGGAGGTCTACACTTAAAAGGGCAATGTCCTGCAAAAAACCGACAGTGCCACAGATGTGGCACGATGGGCCACTACGCAGCCCACTGTCGTGCGGCTCAACCCATGGATCCGGCGCATCCTCGACAACCTCGCAGACGAGTCAGGACTGTCCAGCCCACGCATCAAGACTTCCAGTTAAGTGATGCAGATGACCAGGATGCCTTCCGAGTTTCCGTCATTGATGTCAACAAGGTCAATGCCATCAATCCAGCCGATGAGTGGTGTGCCACCCTGACGGTCAACCGATCGCGCGTCGCCTTCCGTCTGGACACCGGCGCATCCGCCAACCTGATTGCTTACTCTGCAGTCCAGGCCATGAAGGTCAAACCACCCATCACACCATCCCGGCTTAAGATGGTTGACTATAACGGGAACGTCATCCCGTCCATAGGATCTTGCCAGCTACAGGTGACTCACAAGAGGTACACGGCCACACTCCCCTTCGAAGTTGTCGGCTCATCAAAGGACTCGTTACTGGGCGCACAGGCGTGTAAGGTCCTTCACCTGGTACAGCGCATTATATCTCTCTCTCCAGATGAGATATCCGACTTCCCGGATGCTGAGTTCCACGCAAATCTCCATTCCCTCCTTGCTCACAACCAGGAGGTTTTTGAAGGCATGGGGACATTGCCACACACGTACAAGATTCGACTCAGACCGGACGCCATCCCTGTCGTTCACGCACCTCGCAGGGTTCCTGCGCCACTCAAAGACCGCCTCAAGGCACAACTGCAGATTCTTCAGGACCAAGGGGTCCTATCCAAGGTCACGGAGCCCACGCCATGGGTCAGCTCCATGGTCTGTGTAAAGAAGCCCTCTGGCGAGCTCCGTATATGTATAGATCCAAAAGATCTGAATAACAACATCATGCGGGAACACTATCCCATCCCGAAATGAGAAGACCTCACCAGCGAGATGGCGCGAGCCAAAATATTCACTAAATTGGATGCGTCCAAAGGATTCTGGCAGATCCAACTGGACCCGGCCAGCCGAAGACTATGCACATTCAACACCCCTTTTGGCAGATTCTGCTACAACCGGATGCCATTCGGCATCATTTCGGCATCTGAAGTATTCCACCGCATTATGGAGCAGATGATGGAAGGCATCGAAGGGGTACGTGTATATGTGGACGATATCATCATTTGGTCCACCACTCCGCAGGAACACATGCATCGTCTACGACGTGTCTTTACCCGCATACGACAAAATGGCCTGCGTCTCAACCGTGCGAAGTGTGCCTTCGGCCAGACGGAGCTGAAATTCCTCGGGGACCACATCTCAAGGTCAGGGGTCCGTCCCGATGCAGACAAGGTTAGCGCCATCACAGCCATGCCACGACCGGCTGACAAGAAGGCTGTCTTAAGATTCCTGGGCATGGTCAACTTCCTTGGGAAGTTCATTCCCAACCTGGCTTCTCATACAACAAATATGCGCCATCTCGTAAAAAAATCGACGGAATTCAACTGGCACCAATCGCATCAGCGGGAATGGGAGGAGCTCAAGCACAAACTGGTCACGGCACCAGTGCTGGCCTTCTTTGACACGACTCGCCCTACAAAGATCTCAACAGACGCCAGCCAATCTGGTATTGGAGCGGTACTCCTGCAAAAAGACAGCACGTCATCATGGGCCCCGGTTGCGTATGCCTCACGAGCCATGACCCCTACCGAACAGCGCTACGCGCAAATCGAAAAAGAATGCCTGGGCTTGTTAACTGGACTGGACAAGTTCCACGACTATGTGTATGGCCTGCCACGATTTACGGTCGAAACTGACCACCGCCCCCTGGTCAACATCATTAACAAAGACCTGAACGACATGACTCCTCGCCTCCAGCGCATCTTACTTAAACTCAGGCGGTACGATTTTGAACTGATCTACACTCCGGGGAAGGAACTCATCGTGGCGGACACTCTTTCCCGAGCAGTGAGCACACCACCAGATGCAGAGGGGTTCGTGCGTCAAATTGAGGCACACGTGACTCTGACAGCAGCAAATCTGCCAGCTGATGATCCTAGTCTGGCCCACATACGCGCAGAGACGGCGACTGACCCCCTTCTGCAGCGAGTGATGCGCCACATGACGGAAGGGTGGCTAAAAGGGCAGTGCCCCCAGTTTTATAATGTGCGAGATGATCTCACCAATATAGACGGGGTCCTTATGAAATCGCACAGGATCGTTATTCCGCACAGCGTGCGCCAGATGATTCTTCATCAACTACACGAAGGCCACTTGGGCGTCGAAAAATGCAGACGAAGGGCCCGGGAGGCGGTATATTGGCCGGGTATTAATGAAGACATAGCCAACATGGTGCTCAACTGCACAACCTGTCAGAGGTTTCAGCCGGCGCAACCTCCGGAAACACTTCTACCACACGAGATGGTGACGTCCCCCTGGGCGAAGGTGGGTGTTGACCTATTTCACGCGCTCGGCAGAGATTACATTGTTATTATAGACTACTTCTCAAACTACCCGGAAGTCATGCCTCTCCATGATCTGACGTCGTCCGCAGTCATTGGGGCCTGCAAGGAAACGTTTGCTCGCCATGGCATTCCAAGGACTGTCATGTCAGACAATGGACCTTGTTTTGCCAGCCGTGAATGGTCGTCCTTTGCCGCAGCATATGGTTTCACTCATGTGACATCCAGCCCTCTGCATCCACAATCGAACGGGAAGGCTGAAAAGGGTGTCCACATCGCCAAGCGGCTCCTGTGCAAGGCGGCTGCTGCCGGATCGGACTTTAACCTTGCCTTGCTGGCCTATCGATCGGCCCCGTTATCCACGGGCCTCTCGCCAGCGCAGCTACTAATGGGTCGCTCCCTCAGGACGACGGTACCTTCCGTCCTGGCACCGACAACAGACCATGAGGCGGTTCTTCGGAACATGCAACTGCAGCGTGATCGCCAGAAAGGTCGGTACGACACACGAGCGACGGACCTGCCCCCCCTGTCCTCCGGAGACAAAGTACGCGTCCATCAACCGTATGGTGGCTGGTCAGCACCGGCCGAAGTCCTCCGACAAGTGGCTCCCCGCTCGTTCCTGGTTCGCATGCCGGATGGTTCCGTGCGTCGCCGCAATCGGCGCGCCCTTCGCCGACTTCCACGCTCACAGCCACACAGCACGCACACGCCAGATCCTCAACAGGCTTCCGAGGATGACTTTGTGGAGCTGCCGCACATCACGCCCTTTCCATCGCCACCCATGGCCATGCCTGCACAGCAGCCGGTGGTTCTTGATCCACCCTTGAGGCGGTCAACCCGAATTCGTCGCAAGCCCATTAGACTGGACTTATAATACAGTTCATATGTTTAACAAGTTGCACAATTTTACATGATAACCTGTTGTTGTTTATCGTTCCAGATGTCGTCTGACTGGACAACTGTTCAAGTTTTTTTTTTCTTCTTCTCTCGTTCGCATTTATGTTATGTTATGGTACAACTTGATTCATGTGACGCACCCGACATCGCCCCATGTACATAGTTCCGTCATATGCACATGCTGCACACGGCACACACACACACACTCTTAGATGCACTCACGTCACGATCATATTTATTACCACGTAGGCACATATCTTTGTAAAAAGGGGGGATGTCATGATATTCAAACACACACATCATGATGGACACACTAACAGGCAAATCAGAGTACACAACACCACAACCAATCACAGACAAGAACACCAATCACATAAAAAGCACGAGCACGACACCTGGTGGTCAGTAGGTCTGGGGAGAAGGGAACAAGAAAGAGCTGTTAAAACACCACAAGCAGGGAACCCCCCACGTGCAGAGTGCAAAGACCAAACTGTAAATAGTAAGTTTAAATAAAGAAGCGTTGTACCATATGCAACTGTGTTGGCTCATCTGTGTGTCAGAACACCCAACACCACAAGCTTTACCTGCAGATACGGATGCACATGGCAACGGCCTGAGGCGGCCGCGCTGAACAACATGGAACCAGCCACGCACGGGCCCAGCCTGCCAAATAGTACCCCCCGTACCACCCCGCCGCCAGCAGAACGCCCCCCCCCCCCCCCCCGACTGTATCGCCGCTGGACACAGTCCGCAGCCATCATGCGAGGTCCCCGAAAGCTGAGAGCGCATGCGACCGACGTCGTCGGGAAGTCGGCCAATCGGGGGCAGAGAATCGGGGAGGGCCTGAGATACTCAGCGATTATGCTGTTTTTGAGGGGGTGGAGGATCCAAAAAACCGTGATGCCCCCGGTTTCGGCATTAAAAATGGATTCTCCGGCCAATTGCCGAACGCAATTTCGGCGTCGGCAATCGAAGAATCCCGCCCTATATACGTCACAGCAATGATTTGAGGCATCACAAGCTGGTGGGCGGGATTCTCCGCCAGCTGTGTGATTCCTGACAGCGTGGGGTTCGCTAGCGGCGGGATTCTATCTTCCTGCCGACTGTCAATGGGATTCCCATTGTAACTACCCCACTCCGCCGTGAATCCGGCTTGTTTCCCGCTGCCGGCGGGAAAATTGAATCGCAGCAACCGGAGAATTCTGGCCTGTATCAACCATTCACATTTCAATCACTCAATATTGGGAATGTAATTTCCGAATCTGAAATATCAGCTGTCTACTCAATTCTCTGTGCCTCATACCAACATCAAAACCATTTCCTCACTAGGTAGACCATAACCAGAAAAAAACTTTGATTTAACGAAGATTTAACAATACCTAATGCCACTTTTAAAAGTATACAGAAATAAACCATACATACATACACCACACAGAGTTTCTGGAGCCTTGCTTCACTCCAGTTACTGACTTTAATTATAGGCCTTATAATGACATTATTGTTCCCTAGCATTATGTCACAAGTAGATTAAGTACTCAGTGTGGGAGCTGATCAGAGTTTAAATGTTTGTCTATGTGTGATTTATATAATTACTTTTATCATATTATTAATGCTGAAGTTGTAACGATACCAGGAACGTTGAGGGGGTAGGGGATTAATGATTTACAAACACTTCGCCAGATTGTAGATCTAATAATGAGCTCAGCTCCAGTCCAAATCTAATTACAAACATTTATTGCAGTTAGCTAAGCACTGGCTACAGATGAGATATAATTCGTTAAAGTGATACTGCCCCTTTTGAAAAGTATTTGGTCCATCTACTTTCCTGGATGAACAAATCACATCAAAATGTGTCATATTGTTTGCGCTTGGTGGTAGTTTAGTGTCATGATATGCAGACATGCAGATAATGATATACAGACAGGCAACTAATGAACACAGAGAACAGGACATGACCAATGAGCAGGCAGGACACTCAGGGGTGGTATCTCACTATAAAAGGCACGAGGCACTCACACTCCGTCTCTTTCCACTGATGAACATCGACAGAGTGAGTCAGGGTGTATGTACAGTATCACACCTCCAGCACGTGGCTAAGAGCTAGTCTGGTTCAGTCAGACAGAGTAACCACACTTAGGTTAGCAGAGAGTCGAACTCATAGAGAACTGTGCTAACTATGCTACTGGTTCAATAAATCAGATTGAACTAACTTCAAGGTCTGGAGTATCTTTTGGTTAAAGCTGCATCCAGTTGCAGCCTGTGTTATCCCAGAGTACGTAACACAACATGCTACCAGGAGACTGCTTAATCTAGGTGGTTTACCTCAGTCCGTTCCGTGACGACCAGCGAATGTATCCCGGCACCATGGCGAATATTCAGGCTCCTCACCAGCTCAGGACCTCCGGCAATCTCAGTGCCAACTGGCGGATATTCAAGCAAAGGTTTCTGCTGTACATCAAAGCTTCAGACCTTGTGGGTGCGTCTGATGCAAGGAAGACCGCGCTTCTCCTCTCAACTTCTTGAGGAATTAAGGGCTATGGAGAGAGAGCGGGTAAATGGAGTTGAAATCAGCCATGATTGAATGGTGGAGTGGACTCAATGGGCCGAATGGCCTTACTTCCGCTCCTATGTCTTATGGTCTTATGGTCTAACAGTGGGTGATCAAGCCATCAAACTCTTCAACTCTTTTCACTTCACCGAAGGAACAGACAAAGTTTCAGACCATCCTGGACAAGTTTGACAGTCACTGTGAAGTGGACACCAATGAAATCTTTGAGTGCTACATATTCAAACAGCGTCTACAAGGTAAAGATGAACCTTTCAACTCCTTCTTAACTAACCTCTGCCTGCTAGCGCTGTCCTGCAACTTTGGTGATATGGCTGATTCCATGATCAGAGACCAAATCGTTTTTGGAGCTCACTCTGATCCTCTGAGAGTGCAGCTACTGAAAATCAAGCATATGACCCTGCCAGTCGCGATTGAAACATGCACAGTGCATGAGCACACCAAAAATCACTATGCCCAGTACAAATCGGCTGAAAATGTGAAACTTGCCTCCCACGAGGCAGAGAGTGTGCAGGCCATCTCCCGGATGCAGCGCCTCAGCATTGATGAAAGCAGCCATTTTGCGCGCTTTTCCCGGGGGCCCCACGCATGTGCGATGCAAACGGGATAACGAAGCGGCTGACACCCACACTGCGCAGGTGCAGACGTCTGCCGATGCGCGGAGACGTGCGGAGCCTCAGGATGCCGACGTTATGACGTGCTCAAACTGCGGCAACGCCCACTTAAAGAAAGACTGCCCTGCAAGAGGCAGGCGATGTTTAAACTGCGGGAAGCCTGGACACTATGCAGCCTTGTGCAGGTCTGCACCACCAGTCAGGGGCCAGCGCTCCCAATTCCGACGACGGCGCGTTCAGAGTGTGCAACAACGATTGCAGGATTCTGATCCTGGCAGCACAACGGATCGAGAGGAAGAATGCCTGGACTCCATCTACTGTGTGGGCATCATTACCAAATGTGAATATGCCACATCCAACTCATCACAAATTCAATCCATCCTCGCTGTGGATTCTGCGGACGAATGGCGTGCGGTGATGTAGGTCAACCACTGCTCCATCCAGTTTAAGCTGGACACAGGTGCTTCTGCCAACCTCCTCTCACAGGCAGATTTCAAATGCATCAAGAAGCCCCCCAAGGTCCTTCCAGCAGCCTGCAGGCTCCTGGACTACAACGGAAATGCCATCACGGCACTGGGGTCCTGCCATCTACTCGTCTCGAACCGGAGCACCCATGCATGGTTACGTTTTGAAATTGCAAGCCAGACAGGGCATCCCTACTTGGCGCGCATGCCTGCAAGCAGCTGAACCTAGTGCAGCGGGTTTACACAACAACATCCTCCAATGTGGATCTTCAGGCTGGCATTGATGACATCCTCGCTCAGTATCCGGATGTGTTCGACGGGAGGGCACGCTTCCATATCGCTACAAGATTCTGCTACAACCTGATGCCAAGCCAGTGGTCCACGCACCACGCCAGGTCCCGGCTCTGCTGAGGGAGCGCCTGAAGGCACAGCTCAAGGATCTTCAGCAACAGGGCATCATTTCCAAGGTAACCGAACCGACTGACTGGGTCAGCTCGATGGTATGTGTTAAAAAGCCTTCGGGAGAACTGCGCATCTGCATTGATCACAAGGATCTCAATAAGAATATAATGCATGAACACTACCCCATCCCGAAGCGGGAGGAACTCACCAGTGAGATGGCACTCTCACGTTTTTTCACCAAGTTAGATGCGTCACATGGATTTTGGCAAATCCAGCTGGATGAGTCCAGCAGAAGGCTCTGCACCTACAACACACCGTTTGGCAGATACTGCTATAATCGCATGCCATTTGGCATTGTCTCGGCATCGGAGATCTTCCATCGCATCATTGAGCAGATGATGGAGGGCATTGAAGGGGTTCATGTGTACGTTGTCGACATCATCATATGGTCCACGACCCCTGAAGAGAATGTTTCCCGTCTCCAGCAGGTATTCCGCTGCGTCCATGCCAATGGCCTGAAGCTGAACAGGTCCAATTGTTGCTTTGGCATGTCGACACTCAAGTTCCTAGGTGACCAGGTCTCTCAGCAGGCCGTGCGTCCGGACACAGACAAGGTCATGGCTATCAAAGCCATGAAGGTCCCTGAAGACAAGAAGGTGATGTTGCGCTTCCTGGGCATGGTCAATTTTCTGGGCAAGTTCATCCCAAACATGGCCTCACACACCACGGCCCTACGAAACCTGGTGAAAAGTCCACTGCCTTTGAGTGGAAAGCAGCACATCAGGCAGAGTGGTTGGAGCTGAAAGCCAAGCTCACCACTGCACCCGTCTTGGCATTTTTCGACCCAGACAGGAGACAAAGATCTCAACAGATGTGAGCCAGGATGGAATCGGTGCGGTACTGCTTCAACGCGATGACACTTCATCCAGGGCACCGGTAGCCTACGCATCGAAGGCCATGACGCCCACCGAAACAAGGTATGCGCAAATAGAGAGGGAATGCCTGGGCCTTTTCACTGGCATTCTCAAGTTTCACGACTATGTCTACGGCCTGCCGACACTCACTGTCGAGACGGATCATAGGCCTCTGGTCCACATTATCCACAAGGACCTGAACAACATGACGCCTCGGTTGCAACGCATCCCCCTCAAATTCAGAAGGTATGACTTTGATTTAGTGCACACACCTGGCAAGGAGCTCATCATCGCTGATGCATTGTCCCGCTCCATCACCTTGCCTAGTGAACCGCTGGAAATCATCCAGAAGATTGAATCACAGGTGCAGCTGTGTGCTAGCACCCTCCCGGCATCTGATGAGAAGGTGGTTTGTATCCGCGAGGAGACAGCCAAAGACCCCCTCTTGCAGCGTGTCATGCACCACCTCGCCAATGTCTGGCAGAAAGGGCAGTGCCCTCAATTTTACAATGTAAAGGACGACCCGACGATGATTGATGGTATCCTCCTCAAGCTGGACCGGATTGTCATTCCACTCAGTCTCCAGAGCTTGGTGCTCCGCCAAATCCATGAGGGTCACCTGGGCGTCGAGAAGTGCAGACGCAGAGCCAGGCAGGTTGTCTACTGGCCCGGTATTAGCCAGGACATCTTGAACATGGTCCTCAACTGTGCGACCTGTCAACGCTTCCAGCCAGCACAGAGCAAGGAGACGCTCCAGCAGCATGAAATCAAGACCTCCCCGTGGTCCAAGGTTGGCATTGACCTCGTTCGTGCGAATGGTCGTGACTACGTGTTGATTATTGACTATTTCTCCAACTACCCTGAAGTCGTGAAGCTCTCAGACCTCGCATCTCGGACCGTCATCAAGGCCTGTAAGGAGACGTTCTCCAGGCATGTTATCCCACTCACTGCCATGAGTGACAATGGCCCGTGCTTCAACAGCCAAGGGTGGTCTATGTTTGCCAAGTCATACCATTTCAAACATGTCACTTCCAGCCCACACTATCCACAGTCCAATGGGAAGGTTGAAAAAGGGGTGCACATTGTGAAACAGTTCATCTGCAAGGCCACGGATTCTGCTTCTGACATCTACCTCGCGCTGCTTGCGTACAGGGCGACCCCACTGTCCACTGGCATGTCGCAGGCTCAACTCCTGATGAACAGGGACCTGCGGACGACACTTCCAGCCATACACTTGCCCAACCTGGATCACCTCCCTGTGCTGCAGAAGGTGCAGCAGCTCCAAAACCAGCAAAAGCAGGGCTATGATGCTCATGCCACCGATTTGCCCGTGTTATCCCCGGCAGACACTGTCAGGATCAAGACACCAGATGGTGGCTGGTCTGCTCCAGCTGTCGTTGTTCGACAGGCTGCACCCCGCTCGTATGTTGTACGTATGGCTGATGGTTCTGTTGTGCAATGAAACAGACGGGCACTGCGCAAAGTTGCCTGCCCGCAACCGCTTTCTTCTCCGTTTCCGTCCGTTGTTTTGCCACCTCCTGGTACCTCGAACTATGAGGCCACCAGTCAGGTTTCCATCCCGCCTGTCAAGGTGCCGTCGTCCCCACCACCACCTCTCCGGCGGTCGACAAGGACCAGACGCAAGCCCCAGAGACTGGACTTATGAACATTTGCTTTGTTTGCTATGTTCTGTTTTCTCACATTAGACAGCTGTCTTCACATGTAAATACGTTCACATATGCCACCGTTTGTAAATATGTTAATATATGCCACCACATGTAAGCACGTTCCCATGTGCCAACAAAACATTTTTTTAAAAGGGGAGATGTCATGATATGCAGACATGCAGATAATGATATACAGACAGGCAGCTAATGAACACAGAGAACAGGACATGACCAATGAGCAGGCAGGACACTCAGGGGTGGTATCTCACTATAAAAGGCTTGAGGCACTCACACTCTGCCTCTTTCCAGTGATGAACATCTACAGAGTGAGTCAGGGTGTATTTACAGTATCACACCTCCAGCATGTGGCTCAGAGCTAGTCTGGTTCAGTCAGACAGAGTAACCACACTTAGGTTAGCAGAGAGTCAAACTCATAGAGAACTGAGCTAACTGTGCTACTGGTTCAATAAATCAGATTGCACTAACTTCAAGGTCTGGAGTATCTTTTGGTTAAAGCTGCATCCAGTTGCAGCATGTGTTATCCCAGAGTACGTAACACAACATTTAACAAAACTAACGGATCAGAACTTGCTGTGACAGGCCATCTCATGACACTTATCGTTCCTTTGCACATCTGAGTTTCAACATCTGTTGCGTAGCAAGTTGCTGAATGTGGGAGCTGAGAACGGCACAAGGAAGGGCACCTGGGTACTTGAGGCTTGAGTGAAGAGTGAAGTGTCTCCTTAACCGATCAGATGGAAGGATTGAGAAATGAACAGCAGAAGGACTGAGAAGGGCAGTGAGTTACAGAGAGTGCATTGAATACCAAATCGGATACTGGACGAGGAATAGTAAGGAAAAGAAAGATTAGATTAAAGGAGAAAAAAGGAACCAGGAAAAGCAAAACTGTTTTTGAATTTCAAGGTTGACATTGTCAAAGTATTTGACAACAGTTAATACCAAAAGGAATGTGACTGCACACTTTTAATAGTTACATTTCAGTGTCATAGATGCTGTTTGGTAGTCATCAATAGTTATTGAAAAGTTATTTGTTCTTGTTCTTGTAATGAAAAGACTTAACTTTCTGTGAAATGTTTTGTTCATGGTTACATTCAAATACCGCAGCTTCATACCCATTGTTACCTGTTGATAGCGAACAGCATTAGCCTCACCATTATTTCAGCAGCAAAATTAGGGCGGTCCGTGTTCCGAATAGAAGGGCGTCATTCTCCGACCCCCCGTCGGGTCGGAGAATCGCCGGGGGCTGCCGTGAATCCCGCCCCCGCCGGTTGCCGAAGTCTCCGGCACCGGAGATTCGGCGGGGGCGGGAATCGCGCCGCGCCGGTTGGCGGGCCCCCCCCACTCGATTCTCCGACCTGGATGGGCCGAAGTCCCGCCGATAAATTGCCTGTCCCGTCGGCGTAAATTAAAGCACCTATTCACCGGCGGGACAAGGCGGCGTGGGCGGGTTCCGGGTCCTGGGGGGGCCGCGGGGCGATCTGACCCCGGGGGGTGCCCCCACGGTGGCCTGGCCCGCGATCGGGGCCCACCGATCCACGGGCGGGCCTGTGCCGTGGGGGCACTCTTTCCCTTCCGCCTCCGCCACGGTCTCCACCATGGCGGAGGCAGAAGAGACTCCCTCCACAGCGCATGCGCGGGAAACTGTCAGCGGCCGCTGATGCTCCCGTGCATGCGCCGCCCCAACATGTCATTTCCGCGCCAGCTGGCGGGGCAACAAAGGCCGTTTCCGCCAGCTGGCGGGGCGGAAATTCCTCCGGTGTCGGCCTAGCCCCTCAATGTTGGGGCTCGGCCCCCAAAGATGCGGAGCATTCCGCACCTTTGGGGCGGCGCGATGCCCGTCTGATTGGCGCCGTTTTGGGCGCCAGCCGGCGGACATCGCGCTGTTTCGGGAGTATACCGCCCAGAGTTTCTTCCAAATAAAGAGTACATTTTTCCAAGCAATTCTTTATGAAGCTAACGCAAGTTTAACCTGAAACCTTCCCAGCCGCATTTAAACCTATTAACTGTTAATGCTTTCCCTTACTTTGATGATTATTGCTGTACTTCAATGCCAAAACAAGCTGTTCACAAAGCACATCACAAGTATATTGTTTCCCTTCAAAATAATTAATTTCTTTCAACTCTTTTATGTTTAAACAATTTTTGTACTTTATTGTCATAACTTGCTCAATGATACTGGACACGATTTAACTGCCCCGTTGTGCCCGGTGCAGATCTGGGTGTGCTGGTTAAATAGCGGGAAAGGCCAAAATGGAGATTCAGGCTGGGCACAAATCAGTTTGCCATCTAACCGGCCCGCTCCCGATGGCGAGATCCAGATCACACCCAAATATGGCAAGCATATTATTCATCCTCATTGGCGTTCATTTCTACCTGATTGGTGAGATTGAAGTTGGGAGTTAACTGGCTTCCCGGGGAGAAAATCACGTGGGCGTCGTCTAGTACTCCTTTTTAAAATGTGAAGCTGACACGTTGGCTGCTGAGGGGAGTTGGGGAGGTTTGTAACCATTTCCATTTGCCAACATGCAGCTCAAAGGAACTGGAGCTGCTGCCCCAGTGCTCGGGGGGAGGTGGAGGATCTCTCGGGGGGTCGGGCTTGGTTGGGTGCTGAAGCGTTTCGGGCCGGGGGTCGCCCCCTGGGCTGGGGGTATGATGAGGGGCTTTTCGTCTGTGATGCCTTCTAACCATCTTTAAATATTGTGGATAGGGTAGCACGGTAGCACAGTGGTTAGCACTCTTGCTTCACAGCTCCAGGGTCCCAGGTTCGGTACCCGGCCTGGATCACTGTCTGTGCGGAGTCTGCACCTTCTCCCCGTGTCTGTGTGGGTTTCCTCCGCGTGCTCCGGTTTCCTCCCACAAGTCCCGAAAGACGTGCTGTTAGGTAAATTGGACATTCTGAATTCCCCCTCTGTGTACCCGAACAGGCGCCGGAGTGTGGCGACAAACAGCTTTTCACAGTAACTTCATTGCAGTGTTAATGTAAGCCTACTTGTGACAATAAAGATTATTATTATTACCCATAACAGGGGCAACGACAGCTGGTGTCTGTCCTAACAAACATTTCCAGGACAGAGCCCTGGTCTTGGTTCTATGCTGAAGGTTACGTCAACCTGCTTTGACTGTGAAAAGCTTCAAGCTTTACAGCTGAAAGCTTTTGCTAATGATGAATTGGCCTTACCATGGCTCAGGCAATGATTATTGCATCGCATTTCAATCAAAGTTTGAAGCCTAAACAGTTTTCCTGAACTCTAGGAGCGTCAGCACCATAGAGGCAGCAGCCAACAGTCAAACACTCAAGAGCTGGGCTTCAGCACTGGGGATTTTTCAAAAATTCATTTACGGGATGTGGGCGTTGCTGGTTAGGCCAACATTTATTGCCCATCCCTAGATGCCCTTCAGAAAGTGGTGGTGAGTTGCCTTCTTGAACCTCTGCAGTCCTTGCGGTGTGCTGTTAGGGAAGGAGCTCCAGGATGTTGCCCCAGCAACAATGAAGGAGTGGCGATATATTTCCAAGTCAGGGTGGTGAGTGACTTGGAGGGGAACCTCCAGGTGGTGGGGTTCCCAGCTATCTGCTGCTCTTGTCCTTCTACATGCTAGTAGTTGTAGGTTTGAAAGGTGTTCTCTAAGGAATTTTGGTGAGTTACTGCAGTGTATCTTGTAGATCGTACACACGGCTGCCATTGTCTGTCGGTGGTGGAGAGATTGAATGTTTGTGGAAGGGGAGGAATCAAGCGGGCTGCTTTGTCCTGGATAGTGTCGAGCTTCTTGAGTATTGTTGGAGCTGCACTCATCCAGGCAAGTGGTGAGTATTCCATTATACTCCTGACTTGTGCCTTATAGATGGTGGACAGGCTTTGGGGTGGTCAGGAAGTGAGTTACTCACCGTAGGATTCCTAGCCTTTGACCTGCCCTGGTAGTCACAATATTAATATGGCTTGTCCAGTTCAGTTTCCGACCAATGGTAACCCCCAGGTTGTTGATTGTGGGGGATTCAGTGATGGTAATGCCATTGAATGTCAAGGGACGGTGGTTAGATCCACTCTTGTAGGAGATGATCATTGCCTGGGACTTGTGTGGTGCGAATGTAACTTGTCACTTGTCAGCCCAAGCCTGGATATTGTCCAGGTCTTGCTGCATTTGGACATGGACTGTATCATTATCTGAGGAATCGCGAATGGTGCTGAACATTGTGCAGTCATCTGCAAACATCCCCACTTCTGACCTCATGACCATCGGATAAGTGTGTGGATCAGGGAGGGGAACCTAAGCACGGTCTCCCTAATGTTCCCGGCAGGGGCCAGGAGTCTAGGGGCTCCTGCTGTGGCTGGGGGTGAGTGTGCAGAGCGAGGTTTGCCAGCACAACTGGCTTGATGAATGGCATTCTGAGAGAAGGCGGGATTGGAGGTCCCGGGGTGGAAAGCCTAACTGATTGTCAGTCTCTCTCCTCCTCCAATTCCTTACAGATATCAAAATGGATGGTTATGTCGGTGCCGTAGAGGCTGCCCTCATATTGCTGGTGTCAGCCCAGGTGGCCAGATGCCGGAGAAGGATGCAGCAGTGTTGATGCAGGCTGGAGGTGGCACCCTATGTGCGTGGGACGCTGCACAATCTGAACATCTGGCTGTCTATTAGGCCGAGGAGGGTCCCAGAGGGGGAGGCCCCAGCTGCCCAAGGTGCACAGGCTGACCCCTGCTGCCCAATCCCCCCTTTCCCACCAATCCTCTTCCCCTGCATTCCCGACCTTCCCACTCAATATCCCCTCCCCCAAATCCCTCCTTCTGCTCAATCCCTCTACTCTCCACCTATCCCTTCCTCCCCATTCTCCTCCTTCCAACCCATTTCCCTCTTTACTCCACCCTTTCTCCCTCCTCAATTACTCTGTTGCACTCTTCAAGGGTCTGTGTCAGGTCACTCCAGGGTGATGGGTATGTGTCGGCACTGTCAACGGGTCAAAATACAAGGCAGGAAAGTGATGATAACTCGCTGGGAGGAAAGCTCTGGTGCTCCTCAGTTTATGCCAAAGTCTGACTCCTGTCTTTCTGCTCACAGCGCGCTCAAACCCATCCATTGAATGGGGTCTGCATTGTGGGCATTTGATCTTGGACAACTGTGCCCGGAGGGCAACTGGGTGTGGGGGTGCAGGCAGGCCTGCTGTGAAGATTAACGTGTATGAGGTGTAACATGATTTAATAGTGCACATTGGGTATTTCCATTTCCCCAGTTACAGATAGTGACCTCCTCCTGTGCACATTCAGTGTATCTCTCGTGACTTGATCTTTCGTGGTATACTGCTACGTCTTGGTGTGTCCACAGGATGCACATCAGAGGTGGAAGCAGTCTGCTGCTTCACGCACCCTGTGGACTTTGATGCCGTTGGCGGATGTTCTGGAGGGCCTGGAGCTGGCAGTCCCCAGCTGACTTACCGGTGTCATTGGCATTGCGTGCCACCTTGTTCTGCCCGCTGCCCTTGACATCTGCCTGTGGGAGGAAACGGAGCACCTGGAGAAAATCCATGCAGACTCGGGAAGAAAGTGCAAACTCCACACAGTCACCTGAGGTCGGAATCGAACCAGGTCCCTGCTGCTGTGAGGCAGCAGTGCTAACCACTGTGCCACCATGTTGCCCATCTTACATTGACTCCCAGTCTGGCAATGCCTCAACTTTAAAATTCTTGGACGGGATTCTCCGTTTCTGAGACTAAGTGTTGATGCTAACACAGAATTCGTTGGCTTTCACGACAGCAAACCTGGAGCCAAACCTGGACCGAGTCAGCGACTGTGGAGGCGCTAGCACTGGTGCCACGTGGAACATAATCGATTCCAATGAAAAATGGTGCGGGATTCGCCAGTTCCGTGATTGAAACGAGAGGCTGACAAGCTCATACACATTACAATCCCCATACACACACTCATCACAGCCAACAAGATGGCATTGGTTGTGCTGGGGCATGGTCCATACAGATGCTGGGGCCAGAGGGCACCCAGACGGGGTGGCCTGGGGTGACACCTATATGACCCATGGCCCTAAGTTCACAATGGGCCCAGTCAGCGGCATGCGCAGCTGCTTGGCTGCCTTGTCGGCTGCGGCAATGGTGTTTTGTGCCTGTCCACCCCAACCCCACAGCCCATATCCTGGCCACCCCCGCTATTCCCCCCGGCCCTGGCAGAAGCATCCCGGCAAGCGACACAACCGTCAACAAACTATGGCGATGTTGGATATTTTCCGTACCCCCTCTCTCCCCCTCAGCAGCCACGACACCAGTTTCACAATTTTTAAAACCACAAGTGAACCGCGCCTTCAGAAACTCAGCCCATCGGAGGCGGAGCATCACGGAGGCCCGGCCCATCGGAGGCGGAGCATCACGGAGGCCCGGCCCATCGGAGGCGGAGCATCACGGAGGCCCGGCCCATCGGAGGCGGAGCATCACGGAGGCCCCGGCGAATACCGGGTCAGGCCGACTAATGATATGCAAACGGTGTTTACTGTAGGTATTCTTGTACATATTGATGCCACTGTCAAGGTGACGGAGAATTGTGATTTGGCAGCAAATCAGTCCCCACCGCCATTTTGGAGTCTGAACCGATTCTCTGCCCAATCACTTTTCGCGACTTCAGAGTCATCCAACGGAGAATCCCGCCCAATATCTTTATGTACAAAATCATCAACCTTTCTTATCTCGGTAACCTCCCCATGATCTCTGACCTGTTGCATATAGTTGAATATAAATAGAGATCAATCCTTCAGCTGTCTAGTTCCTAAGCTCTGGAATTCTCTCCTTAAACCTCTTCACCACTCCAGTACTCCCTCTTCCTTTAAGACACTCCTTCAGTCCTACACTGGGCACCTGTCTTGGCTCTTCCTGTGGCGCGGTGTCATGTTTTACTCTGTTAAAGGCACGAGAGAAATGCACATCGTTGTCGTTGGGGTGTATCAGGAAAAGTTCTGTTAAAACAGAAATGTTATCATTACAGACTGAGTTGTGGCTGACAAGTTGTATTTTAACTTGCAGTTTTATAGAAGTCAGTTTGCAAAACAATTAAATACAATAGACTGTTCAGCACAAGGTATTACTCTCTGATGCAGCAAGTACACTGCCACAATTACCAGACTTCTGGAGGTGTGCGTGGGTGGGTTCAGGAGTGGCCACCATTCTGGGCTGCAGAGACCCTGCAAGCAATGGACCCTCTGATTGGCCAACAGCTATTGGAGGAGGCAACCGCCCAATGGCAATCAATTAGTTGCCTGACCCCCCCCCCAATATGTGTCTCCAGTCCCGCAGGTGGCCAAAACAGGGTTGCTGACCACACTTTCTGATCTGTTGTTGAGACTCCCATCACGAGAACAGAATCACAGCCAATATACGGCCACAAATAATCAACCCCTGCACCCATTGGTTGATGTCAAAGGAAAAATAAGTCAGGCAGGGCATAAAATGGCTGATTCAACTCACAATCTCCCCTATTTGGCGACGGCCATCGAGTCCATTCTATCCCTTCAGAAAGATAAAGAGTCGAGATTCCAATCCAAAACTCATACCAGACCATGTTTCGCATCCTGTTAATCATTTACAATTCCTGATCCAACCTTTCCCTTACATACACATTCCCAATCCAGTCTGTTTTGCTGGAGCTCTAAATATAGTTAAGACGCTGCCAAATTTCTAATTACTTCTCTGTAAAATATGTGTGATTGTTAAGTGTTTTCTGTCCCTTTTGTTTAGGCTGAATTGCTAAATGACTGATTAAATGGGCTATGCTATAATGATTTTTGTAATTGGCTATTTTAATGTGCAATTTATAGAAAATCTGATCCAATCACAATCCTGATTCAAGTGCAATAATTCTTAGAACATTGCTTAGTGCTTTATTAGGATTCCATTGTATTAATATTGATCCAATTTATTTTCCATGGTGGCAAATTACATCAAAGAAGTTTGTTTATAAGAATAGTAACTAGGACAATAGACCACAGTGTAGTCAGATTTCATAAGGAGCGCCAGCTTTGTTAGATGGCTAACAATTATGAGGTTAACACAAGAACATAAGAAAATAAGTGTAGGAGCAGGAGCAAATCCTGCATCTTATCAAGGCTGCTCTGTCTTTCAATACGGTTATGGCTGATCTTGAGCTTCAACACCACGTTCCTAACCATTCCATATCTCCCTTAATATCCTGAGAGACCAGTTCTGTCTCTCTCAGCTGTTACGGACAGGATTGGGAAAGATCTAAAAACCCTGTTGCCTTCTAATTACTGTCTGTATTCATTGTTACTTTGAAGAGAAAATTTCGTGTTGCTTAGCCCCCAGAATGTGTCCGGTCAATTTTAATAATAGCAGCAAGCTTTTGTGGGTTTAAATAAAGAGGATTACTTATTCATGCATTTATCTTGAAAGCCTAGATGCTGCATTGCACATACATACACACACACAAAAAAACACGAGAAAGATACAGTTCAAGAGAATACCTTGTAAGCAGAAAATAGTTCATTGTTCACATGTTTGGTTCGTTGTCAGAAAATCAACAATTATGGACCTGATAAAGATGATGGGCTGGATTCTCTGTTTCAGGGACTATGTACCCACACCATCGTGAAAACTGTGGTCTTTTATGCCAGGATAACTGGTGTCAAAAGGCCACAGATTCACAGCCTTGCAGGGGGTTGCCAGGCAGCTGTCGTGGAGCTTGCAGCTCCAGCTGTCGATATGGCCCCCCACACATCCAGGTCAGAAGCTGCGCATGCGCACGGCGGCGGCCTCCAGCGCCCGCGCCGTGCTCCATGGTGGACTCAGCCCGCGGACGTGGACCCTCGAAATAGTGCCCCGCATCAGCCACTCGCCTGACCCGAACCGCATGCACACATAGACCCTAGTCCCGAATGAGGCCCCCCTGCCTTCCGATCGCCCCGATTTCGTGCGGGAAAACGGATTCTCTGCTCCGGCACTTAACGTGATTTTGGCATTGGGGTGAGGAGAATCCAGCCCGGTGTTTTCAGTCTGAAAGAGTAGATTCGATGGTTTCAATAACTGCAAAGTGATGATTGTTCAGCCGGTCAGAAAGTTAGTCACTTGTCGTTTTTTCTCACTAGGAGATCACATTTCTTCATAGCTGGGCTTTGAATAGGAATTAGGCAGGGAGACTTTTAAAATATAGAAATTTCCAGGTTTAAAAAGGCGAGAGACTACTGTTCCTGACCTGCAGCTGGTGTTGCATAGACCGCTTGAGTTTTCTCTGGTTCTTGGAATAATCAAGGATATGGTATCGGAAATTGATTTCAGTTACATGATTGCAAGTTCCAGTACCTTCCATTGTCCACATAAAGGGTTGGAGCCAGGGTGATTGATACACAATGGGGGAATGATTGATAACCTATCAGCAAAGCATCTACGATTTGCTCACTGGAAAACCTTATGTGATATTCCATTTTCACGGATCTGACACATCTGGCAGGCAATGTTTGTTAGATGTCTCCCATTAAGATGGTAAAGATGGTCCCTTTGCACCTGAGAAACCCACTTACATTTGACAACTTTTCAGGGGCGTTTGCAGATATAAGTTAATGGCTTGTGCAGAAATTGCAGATGTTACCTGACCCCTGGCACCCACCTTAGCCAGCTTTTAAGTGTCCATTTTTAAATGAAAGACAGTTCTCGAAAATTAAATACTAAAAGCACTTCACATTTAAAGTTATGAACAGGGCATGCCTTCACTGGGCACAACAGAGCCTTAAATCTATTCGATAATGACACATCCAGAACTCTCTTAGGTAGGGAATTCCAAGAATCAGTATCCTAAATGCTCAGCTCCTTATTCTGAAACCGTGGCCATTCTGAGTTCGTCCTGCTATTGCTCCAGTGAGAACAGAGAATTTAGCGCTCAGCCAAGCTCCATTCACTGCAGCGGAAATGGGGAATCCCGCCAGCATGAATGGACGGACGATCCCGTCCCATATGTTCCCCTTGTTCTAGATTCTATGAATGAATGTAGGAATTTCTGATATTTTGTATTTATAGGTGTTTGGTGCAGTAAGGGTTAAAAGCCTGGGTTAGTGTGTAAGACTGTTGCAGTCGTGTTTTTAAAGAATCCTGGTTTGAAAGGTTTTCGGAGCCAGAGGTCCAATTAAGACATCGTAAAAAACTTGGGCTAATGGAGTTTTGTTTGGATTAAGGGGGGTTCCCTGTGGAGTTAATTAGATTTCAGCTTGATAAAATTATGTAATTAATGGAAGGAGCTAAGGCATCAGTTATCGTACAGAAAAGTAGTTTTGGGTGAGTTTTTTTTAGAATTGACAGTGCAGAAGGAGGCCATTCGGCCCATCGAGTCTGCACCGGCTCTTGGAAAGAGCACCCTACCCAAGGTCAACACCTCCACCCTATCCCCATTACCCAGTAACCCCACCCAACATCCAGTAACCCCACCCAACACTAAGGGCAATTTTGGACACTAAGGGCAATTTATCATGGCCAATCCACCTAACCTGCACATCTTTGGACTGTGGGAGGAAACCGGAGCACCCGGAGGAAACCCACGCACACACGGGGAGGATGTGCAGACTCCGCACAGACAGTGACCCAAGCCGGAATCGAACCTGGGACCCTGGAGCTGTGAAGCAATTGTGCTATCCACAATGCTACCGTGCTGCCCGTTGGGATTTACCGGCTCTTCATGCCGGCGGGAAATTCTGGTCCCACACTGGCACACGGGGATTCCTGCCGTGTGGGGTGCTGCCAACATGATATCCTTCATCCTGTCATTTGAATACCTGCCGGACCGGGCATGCCCTTGAAGACTCCAGCTGAGCAGTGGGACAGGACAGCATATCTGCTGGATCGTGGCACACCTGGAACTGGGGGAGTATGGGGAAGGACACCTGCACCTGGTGGCCATCAAGGCCGCCCTGAACCTCTCCACACGAGGTCCTTCCAGGCATCGAGTGGGGACCTGTCTGGAATCTCACAGATCTCAGTGCACAGGTGCATCCGTGCAACAATGGAGCCCCTATATGCCTGGCAGAATACATCAAATTCAGTGTGGACCAAGCCCACCAGGATGCCCGGACAGTGGGGTTCATCGTCATCACCGGGATTCTCCAGGTCCAGAGTGTGGTGTTGGGTGCTCTGGTGCACAGATGAGCCAACACAGTTGTATGTGGTACAACTCTATTTTATTTTAACTCTTATAATACAGTTCGTTCTGGATACTCTGCACGTGCTGTCTCCCTGAGTGTGTTTGATAACAGATCTGTCCTGGTCCTCCTCTGCAGCTAATACTGACCACCGGGGGTCGTGTCTGTGCTTTTATATCTTTCTGTCATTGGTTGTGGTGTTGTGTGTTCTGATTTGTCTGTTGGTGTGTCTATCATGATGTGTGTGTTTGAATATCATGACATCCCCCCTTTTTACAAAGATATGTGCCTACGTGGTTATAAATATAATTGTGTCGTGAGTGCATCTAAGAGTGTGTGTTTGTGTTGTGTACAGCGTGTGTATATGACGTAACTATTTACATGGGGCGATGTCGGGTGCGTCACACTAACAAGGTTGTACCATAACAAAACTTGGATGCGAGAGAAAAAAAAAACTTGAACATTGGTCTGGTCAGACGATATCTGGAACAATAAACAACAACAGGTTATAATACAGAAGTGTTTGACTTTTTGAACGTATGAACAGCGTTATAAGTCCAGTCTAATGGGTGACCGCCTCAAGAATGGGCTGGTCCTCAAGCCGGTTCAGCTGTGGAGATTTGGGGTCACACTGGTTCACCTTGGACTGTTGGAGGTGATGCTGTTGCCGAAGTCTCTACTTTACCATTTGTTGTACTTCGTGCAGTGCTTGGTTTTTTCATTCGTGCAAATATAACATTCAACATCTTTGTTAGTGGTGCCTTGGCTGTGGTTTGGTTCTGGTGGCGATGGAAGGGGCATGATCCGTGGCATCTCCACGAAGTCATCCTTGGGAACCAGTGGAGGATCCGGCGTGTGCGTACGGTTCAGTTGCGAGCATGGAAGGCGGCGCAAAGCTCGCTGATTGCGCCTAAGCACCAATCCATCCGCCCTGCATGCCAGGAACAAGGTGGAGTCTTTTTCTTTTTATGTTTGTGGTGGACGGCATCTTGTAGCCGATGGGTCGTTGCCATCGAAGTAGCACCATCACTAATATCATGCAAGGCGATGACTGTGCCAGATGTGGAAGTTGGCCGAGACCGTGTACGCTGGTTCCGGCCACCTGCTGTGCCGGAAGGGCGACTCCGCAGAGAAACGTCGAAGCATGTCGCCTTGGAGAGAGAATTGTTGCTCGCATCAACGTCTGGCGATGGCGCGAATTGGTGTGTCCATCTTGGACCGCCGGTGCTGGTTGCCACTGCCGACCCAGTGGGACTGCCACGCGATCCATTCCCTGTCGCCGTGGCATCCGCCGTCACCCTGAGCGTGCCATCACCGAGGCCGCGACACCGCCCGTCCGGAGCAAGGTCTGGCGTGCGCAAATCAGAGTCGGCGCTTGGCTGCTCCCCATCTGGAGTCCGGTCTGCCTTCCGTCGATGCCCCCCGTCCGGAGTCCCAACAGGTTCACTGGAGGCAGCCGAGATTCCCTGAAGCTGCACTTCTGGAGTCGGAACATGCAGGAATGCACCAACCAGTGGAGAGGGTCGAGCCATCGAGGGTGGAAGCGGTGCGCCGCCACCGCAGTCGTCAGTGGTCCCACCGTGATTGTCGAGTGCCTCGGTACGCACTAGGCGAGGTCTGTCACCTTGCACCTTTTGCATGGGAAGTGGGATGCTGTCGTCACTCGTCTCACATCCCGTGGATAGATCCTCATTAGCAGCTTGCTGTTCACTAGGGTTGGGTAAATTGTCAGAGTTTTCATCTGGTGGTGCACACCATGTCGGTGGACTGTCATTGTCTTGCCGTTGTCCTTCATTTGGGCTTTTCTTCTTTGGAATTTTAAATCTTCCCCCAGACATTGCAGAACCTTGTTTATTACCCCCAAATTCTCCCATATGTATGGTCTCGAATATAGGATCCAATGTTTCTATCGACATTGTACTATTTTCCAAAGAACATTCCGTTTCACTTTTCTTCTCAGGTACCTCATATGTATCTTTGTCTAATGTACATGCCTTCATGGTCTCTGGGTCTGATTTTGCTGGGACTGGCATGGTCACAGTCTCTCTTTTACTGTTCTCAATTGCCCACATTATACTCCCCATACATAACTGCTTAATCACTGGGGTTAGTGTGGTACAATGGATAATCGGGTCGACCTTATCTGCATCTTCACCATTAGTGGAAAGCACACTTGGTTCACTTGAAACTGCTGTGGGTTTTAAATTCGTTATCTGGCTACTCGATGTCGGTGTCCTCAGGATTCTTGCTCCAATGTTCTGCTCAATAATCAGTGGAGTGTGTATAGGTTCAATGCAATTAATGTTCCCCTCAAGGTTTGAAGAGTCATTACTGACTAACTGCTGGTCTCCGAAGTTGGGATTTTGCGGCGTTGTGTTGAAGGGAGACATTTGTCCCTGCTGTAGATATGATTCAGGTTGTGTTATTTCCATTATCTGAGGATCAATGTCTTGTCCATTTTTTCGATCCGTACTAAAACACTGGCAATTCTCAGTCTGCTCCTTGCAAGTTAAACATTCAATTAATTTCGTTAGCAAATCCTCAGCATCCTTCTGTGGCCGTGCAGCATTATTAATCTCTGTTCGGCTATAATGATCCTGAAGGTCAGCGCATAAACCTTTTTTCTTCGGGCTTGGACGAGGCGATTCCTTTGGCTTGTCTTCAGTTGGGCTTGAACAGTCTTCAGCGCTGTGCCCTTCATTGTAGCATGAGAGACCGTCATGGTCATGCTGCTGTGTAGTGGAGCATGGTAGGCTGTTATAGCCTTCTTGCTGTTCACGTGAGCATGGCAGACTTGCATCGTCTGCCGCTGGTTGGTCAGGAGAGGTTGCTAGACCCTCATGGTCTTGTTCCTGCAAGGACTGCACATTGGAGTCTTGCGTTGCTTCTATCGTGGAGGCTGTCCACGAGCTCTCTGTGGAGGCTTGTGACACTGGAGTCACTTCTTGTTCGTGCAAGGACTGCGCTCTGGAGTCTTGCGTTGCTTCTATCGTGGAGGCTGTCCACGAGCTCTCTGTGGAGGCTTGTGACACTGGAGTCACTTCTTGTTCGTGCAAGGACTGCGCTCTGGAGTCTTGCGTTGCTTCTATCGTGGAGGCTGTCCACGAGCTCTCTGTGGAGGCTTGTGACACTGGAGTCACTTCTTGTCCGTGCAAGGACTGCGCTCTGGAGTCTTGCATTTCTGCAATCGTGGAGTCTGTCCACGAGCTTGCTGTGGAAGCTTGTGACACTGGAGTCACTTCTGGTTCATGCGAGGACTGCACCCTGGAGTCTTGCATGTCTTCTTTCATAGAGTCGGGAACGTTGAGCGGGACGTGGACCACGCTCTGTGTGGCAGCAGGGCACTCTCCGTGTGCTTGCACCGCTCCCTGTCTGTTAATGTCAGGCTGCAGCATCATCCGGTACTGATAAGTTGGAACGTCATATCTGCTGGATTGAAGATCCTCAAATCCGAAAAATGAATCCGCATCTGCGTCGGATTCAATGTGGGGGCCGCCAATGTGCAACACGAAAGGTTCGTCCGAGTCATAGTCGTATAGGACCACGGAGCTATCATTGGGCTCGCGAGGTCCGGAAACACTGTAAAGATCGTCATCGAAGTATTCGAGGTCGGAATCATCGGCTTGTGCGTAGGTAACTGCTTGTCGGAGGGTTCTTCGGAGGTCAAATTCATCTCCTGGGTCAATTTGCGGCAATGTGCTGTCATTCCAGGTGAGGGAAGGTTGTTTTACAGCTTTAACAGATTTTTGTTTTTTTGATTTGGGACGTTTCCCTTTTAAATTGGATTTGGGACATTTCCCCTTTAAATTGGTGCAGTCTGGGGCCTCTGACATCCTGACGCTCGGTATGTAGCACGTAGGAAGCGACTGCGCATGCTCAGATCGCTGTTCCTTTACCGATGGCCGTTTTCTTGACTGCGCATGCGCAGCATTTCGCGCATGCGCAAACGAAACTTCCGGTTCTGCGCACTGCTCGCGCAACTGTGCTAGCGTGATACCTTTAGCAAGATGGCCGCCAACCTCGACCCAGCCCTCTCTCAGGCCCGGGATTTCGGCCTCTGGGAATTCGGGCTCCGGGATCCCAGCCACGAGGTGAGTACTGCAGCTTTTCTTACCTTTACTTGCCGATTGGATTGCGTTTTCTTCACAGTACTTGGAGAATTTGTCCAGGACTGCCTGGTAATCGTACCTTTGCTGCCTCCTGAAGAACCTGAACCTTGTGAATATTTCTCTTGCCCTTGCACCGGCGATGGTGAGGAGAAATTCAATTTTTTCGCTATCATCCAGGTCTTGAAGTTCAGCTGCCACCAGGAACAATTCGAACCATTGCCGGAATCGCCGCCAGTTTTCGCGGAGATCGCCTTAGCACTGGAGCGGCTGCGGAACCGGGAGCTCTATCATTTTGCCTGGGCACTGCTGGTTGTCTGTGTACACTGAGGTATGCCGGCAGGTATCGATCCACTCCTGTACCATGTGGTGTTGGGTGCTCTGGTGCACAGATGAGCCAACACAGTTGTATGTGGTACAACTCTATTTTATTTTAACTCTTATAATACAGTTCGTTCTGGATACTCTGCACGTGCTGTCTCCCTGAGTGTGTTTGGTAACAGATCTGTCCTGGTCCTCCTCTGCAGCTAATACTGACCACCGGGGGTCGTGTCTGTGCTTTTATATCTTTCTGTCATTGGTTGTGGTGTTGTGTGTTCTGATTTGTCTGTTGGTGTGTCTATCATGATGTGTGTGTTTGAATATCATGACACAGAGGGTCAATGATGGGATGTATGTTGCCCTACGGGCACTGCCCCATGACAGGCCCGTCTTAACAAACGGAAAGGGATTCTACTCCATGAACGTGCAGCTGGTGTGTGACCATGAGCATCTGAAGGAGCAGGATGAACGGCAGGCCTCAACCGATGAGGAGGATGCATGGGAGGGTGAGGATTGGCAGGACATGGGGCCCAGGCACAGAGGGCCGCGTAATGTGTCCGGTGAACGCAGGACGCTCTAATCGCCTTCAGGTTCACGAATTAAGGGGCCTGGCTGGCCGTTCGGACCACAGGCCCCCCCCCCCCCCCCCCCCTCCCTCCCCGGGACCAACCCTCTCATAATCAGCCAACCATGCCAAACCCCCCCCCCCCACACACACACACAATCTCCTCCGTGATTCCTCCTTGCCTCACTACAGGGTGAGGGCCCTGGGTTGGCAGTAACAGAGGGTCTGGTCCATGGGATGGAGAATGATACCGACCCGCTCTGCGATAGGTTCTGATGCTCTGCATCGTTTGACACTGTCTGACCGCTGCCCACGGTAACACTTTCCACCATCCACATGGGTAATCCCTGTATGTCAGCTGGCCCTAACACTACACCGTGTCCATCAGATGGGCCCGGGGCAGGAGTGGGGAGTCCGAGGCTCTGTGGTGTTCCGGCACCACCGCTGCGGGAGTCACCGGCATAGGCCCTATCACCTCCTCCTCCCCTTGGGATGCCTTGGCCTTGCTTGTCCTCCCCAAATGCATGACCTCACACCTATCTGGATTGAATTCCATTTGCCACTGATCAGCCCCTCTGACCAGCCGACCTGTATCCTCCTGTGATTGATTTTTAGCACAGCACTTCTCCCTGATTTCTATACCCACGCCGTCTCTCTCATTTGTGAGCATAGACACAAAGTATTCATTTAGAACTCTATCTCTACCCTTTGGCTCCACACACAAATTACCACTGGGTCTTTAATTGGCCCTACTCTTTCCCTAGTTATCCTTTTACCCTTAATGTGCATGTAAAATAACTTAGGATTTTCCTTTATTTTACCTGCGTGCATCGTTTCATGTCCACTCTGTCCCTTCCTGCCACACTCTGGTTACCATTCCCCATATTGTTACTCTGCATTAATGCCTTGTCCTTTCGCTTTAACTTACCAAATTTTCCCTCCAGAGAGACTCCCTCTCATAGAAGTCATAGAAGTTACAGTGCAGAAGGAGGCCATTCGGCCCATCGAGTCTGCACCGGCTCTTGGAAAGAGCACCCTACCAAAGCCCACACCTCCACCCTATCCCCATAACCCAGTAACCCCACCCAACACTAAGGGCAATTTTTGGTCACTAAGGGCAATTTTAGCGTGGCCAATCCACCTAACCTGCACATCTTTGGACTGTGGGAGGAAACCGGAGCACCCGGAGGAAACCCACGCACACACGGGGAGAACGTGCAGACTCCACACAGACAGTGACCCAAGCCGGGAATCGAACCTGGGACCCTGGAGCTGTGAAGCAATTGTGCGAACCACTATGCTACCGTGCTGCCCTCTCACTATGTAGTTTAAAGCTTTCTCTACAGTCCTCATTACACAACTCACCCAGTGCAGTTCAGGTGAAGACAATCTCAGTGGCACAGTTCCTAATTTCCCTAGGACTGGTGGCAATACTCATGAAGTAAAATCTACTTATCACACACAAACCTTTGAGCCATGGCACGGTAACACAGTGGTTAGCACTGTTGCTTCACAGTGCCAGGGATCCTGTTTCGATTCCCGGCTTGGGTCACTGTCTGTGTGGAGTCTTCACATTATCCCCGTGTCTGCGTGGGTTTCCGCTGGGTGCTCCGGTTTCTTCCCACAAGTCCCAAAAGACGTGCTTGTTAGGTTAATTTGGACATTCTGAATTCTCCCTCAGTGTACCCGAACAGGTGCTGTAGTGAGGCGACTCAGGGATTTTCACAGTAACTTCATTACGGTGTTAATGTAAGTCTACTTGTGACACTAATAAAGATTATTAACACTCAGATCTTATTTACCCTGTGCCAATTTGTTTGTGGCTAAGGTAGGAAACTAGAGATTATTACCTTTATGGTTATGATTTTTAATTTTGCCCCTAGCTGCTGATACTCCCTCAGCAGAACCTCCTTCTCAGTCCCACCTATGCCATTGCAACCCATGTGGGCTACAGCAACTAGATCCTTCCCTCCCACTCCAAATTCCTCACTAGCCCTGAAGAGATATCCTTTATCCTGGCACCGGGCACACAACACAGTCTTCATGACTGTCAGCCACAGAGAACATTATCCACCCCCCCCCCCCTTCACTATGCTGCCCCTGCTTCAGTTACATTCCTTTTCATCCCCCACCTCCAGCTTGAACGGTTCCCTGCACCACAATAGGGTTGTCGATTTGCTTTCCACCCTGCAGTTCCTGCTCTCAACCACACAAACTGCAAGCACGTCAAACCTGTTGGACAATTACAGGAACTGTATCTTCTAGGTCCCCATATGTGCCTCACTTGCAATCACACCCTCCTGCCCCTGATCACAGACCAAATCCAAAGGGCCTAGACGAAGCTGGGTGACTGCCTTCTGGAATAAAGTCTCCAAATACCTTCCCCCTCATTGATACATCACAGTGTCTGCACTGCTCTGGCTGCAGCTCATCAGCCCTGACCAGAAATTCCTTAAACTTCTGAAGATGTGTTTTTTGTGGATCACTCAACGGCCCGCCAACACCCATATACTACAGCTGCAATACATCACCTTTATTGTGTTTTGTTTAACAAATTAGTTAATTAGTTCAAGTTTAGAAATACCACTCAATTTTTACCCGTAGTTACTTCCTCGGGAAATAAAGCAAGTTCGGCATGTCCACATTGATTGTTAACAATTTTTACAGCTGCACCATAGAAAGCATCCAGGCCGGGATTCTTAATCCTGCGGCCAAATTTTGACGCCGGTGTGAAAAATGGCGTGAGCGTGAGCCACTCCGGCGTCAATGGGCTTCACCTGGCAGCTATCCACCCCTTCCTAGAGGGCTAGTACGGCGCCTGTGTGGTCTCCGCAGCTCCGCCGCCCGAAAGCCGGTGCGCCACGGGCGGCATGAGTCTGCGCATGCGCACCATGGCTGGCGCGAGTTCGCGCATGTGTATTTATCGTATGTCCTCTGCTTTTCATGTATAGAATGATATGCCTGGACTGTCCGCAGAATAATACTTTTCACTGTACCTCAGTACACGTGACAATAAATCTAAATCTAATCTACATTAAGTAGTTTAGGTAGTTAATCTATAAATTTAATGCAATACTTATATTCCCGAGTGTAATTGTAAACTACTCTAGAGGGATAAAATCTTAAATCTCACCAACTGCTTACACAAATTAATACCTATGAACACGCACTTCCGGTTGCGGTGATGCCTTGCTAGCCGCACGTTTCGGCGGCTCCAGCTCCGACGGACCTTCGGGCTCTTTTAAGAGCCCCAACGGGAAATTTTTGGGCGACGCAACCCGGTGTGGGGTGAATGAGAAGGGAGTCCCCCCCCCAACGAAGGAAGAAAAAACCGGCGGCGGCGGCTGCAGCGCGAGGAATCGTCGACCAAAGGGTCAGAAAGAGAGAAGCACAAGATGGCGGCGGAGAAAGCGCAGGCGACATGGGGGCCCGAGCAGGATGAATTTTTGAGACGGTGCGTGGAGCTGCTGAAGAGGGAGGTGCTGACCCCGATGCTACAGGCAATTGAGGGGCTCAAGGAGACACAAAAGACCCAGGAAACAGAGCTCCGCGTGGTGGAGCAGAAGGTGACGGATAATGAGGACGAGATCCTGGGCCTGGCGGTTAAGACACAAACGCAAGAGGCACTTCATAAAAAGTGTACTGAAAGGGTCGAGGCCCCAGAAAACGGAGCGCAAAGGAAGAACCTTCGGATACTGGGTCTCCCTGAGGGTGTGGAAGGAGTGGACTGTGGAGCTTATGCAAGTATGATGCTGAGCTCACTGATGGGTGCTGAGGCCCCTACGGGCCCCTTGGAGGTGGAGTGGGCACATCGGATCCCGGCGAGAAGACCAAAAGCGGGAGAACCACCCAGGGCGATAATCGTGCGATTTCACCGCCTTAAGGATAGAGAAGAGGTCCTGAGATGGGCTAAAAAGGTGCGGAGTAGCAGATGGGAGAATGCAGTGGTACGGGTGTACCAGGATTGGAGTGCGGAGGTGGCGAGAAGGAGGGCGAGCTTTAACCGAGCCAAGGAGTTGTTGCATAAAAAGAAGGTGAAGTTCGGGATGCTGCAGCCGGCAAGACTATGGGTCACGTATCAGGAGAGACACCATTATTTCGAGACGGCGGAGGAAGCATGGACCTTTATCAAAGAGGAGAAATTGGATCGGAACTGAGGGACTGATGCTGCAGGAAATGTTATTGTTAATGTTATGGTTGAAGTTAATTGAGAAGTAAATTGGGAAGGGGGGAGACATTGGGAAATGTGGGCGCCGGTGAGGGGGGAAAGACGGGACATAGATGGAGAATGAGGAAGGGGAGGGGGAGGGGAAAGGGAGCTGGGCCACAAGAGGCGGGTCAGGTAAAGGGATGTTCCCGCGCCAGAAAGAATATGGCGGGAAGACAGGCGCAAGGCGGATGTGAGTTCCCCACACGGGAGGGTCGAGGAGTGAGCAGGAGTAGCCGGGGTCAGTTGAAGTCAGCTGACTTACGGAAGTAATATGGGGGGAGCAATCACGCTAGAAAGAGATCTAGCGGGGGGGGGGGGGGGGGGCAACTGGGTTGCTGCTGCGGAAATCCAAAAGGAAATGGCTAAAGAGTGGGTGGACGGGGATGGTATGCGACGCTGAGGGAGCGAGTGGGAGCGCGGAGGCGGGATATGGGACTGGCCTAGAGAAGGTAATGGCTAGTCAACACGGGAGGGGGGCAGGTAGCCCCCTAGTGAGGCTGATCACGTGGAACGTGAGAGGCCTGAACGGACCGATAAAAAGGGCCCGAGTGCTCGCGCATTTGAAAGGACTAAGGGCAGACGTGGTTATGCTCCAAGAGACGCACCTCAAGGTGGCGGACCAAGTTAGGTTAAGGAAAGGATGGGTGGGACAGGTATTCCATTCAGGGCTAGATGCAAAGAATAGAGGGGTGGCCATTTTGGTGGGGAAACGGGTAGCATTTGAAGCAAAGAACATCGTAGCAGATAGCGAAGGTAGATATGTAATGGTGCGTGGCAGGCTGGAGGGAATGGAGGTTGTGTTGGTTAATGTGTATGCCCCGAATTGGGACGATGCGGGATTTATGAGACAGATGCTGGGGCGTATACCGGACCTGGAGGTAGGAAACTTGATTTTTGGAGGGGACTTTAATACTGTGCTGGACCCGGGGCTAGATAGATCCAGCTGAAGGACCGGAAGAAGGCCGACAGCGGCCAAGGTGCTTAAGGGGTTTATGGACCAAATGGGGGGAGTGGATCCATGGCAATTTCTTAGACCTAGGGCCAGGGAGTTCTCCTTCTTCTCCCATGTCCATAAAGTGTACTCCCGGATAGATTTTTTTGTTTTGGGAAGGTCGTTGATCTCTAGGTTGGAAGAAGCTGAGTATTCAGCCATAGCGGTTTCGGACCATGCCCCACATTGGGTGGACCTGGAATTAGGAGAGGAAAGGGAGCAGAGAGCACTCTGGCGATTAGATGTGGGATTGATGGCAGATGAAGGAGTGTGTGCAAGAATGCGGGGGTGTATTGAGAGATACCTGGAGGTCAATGACGACGGCGAGGTCCCTGTGGGAGTGGTATGGGAAGAACTAAAAGCGGTGGTCAGAGGAGAGCTGATCTCCATTGGGGCCCACAAAAGGAAAACAGAGGCCAAGGAAAGGGAAAGATTACTGGGGGAGATTTTAAGGGTGGATAGGGAATTTGCAGAGACCCCGGAGGAGGGACTGTACAGGGAGAGGAGACGACTCCAGACGGAGTTTGACCTTCTGACCACCAGAAAGGCGGAGGTGCTGTGGAGGAAGGCACAGGAGAGGAGGTATGAATATGGGGAAAAGGCTAGTCGCCTGTTGGCTCATCAATTGCGAAAGAGGACAGCAGCGAGGGAGATAGGAGGAATTAGAGACGAAAAGGGAGACACGGTGCGAAGAGCAGGAAAGATAAATGAGGTGTTCAAGACCTTCTATGAGGGACTGTATAGGTCTCAACCCCCAGAGGGAGAGGAGGGGATGCGGCAGTTCCTGGATCAATTGAGGTTCCCGAAAGTGGAGGAGCAGGAGGTGGTAGGCCTGGGGGCACCGATTGGGGTGGACGAGGTTATTAAGGGACTGGGAAGCATGCAAGCAGGGAAGGCTCCGGGACCAGACGGGTTCCCGGTGGAATATTACAGAAAATATGTGGACTTGTTGGCCCCGTTGATGGTGAGGACGTTCAATGAGGCCAGGGAAGGAGGGACTTTACCCCCGACGATGTCGGAGGCGACGATATCGCTAATTTTGAAGAGGGATAAAGATCCGTTGCAGTGCGGGTCCTATAGACCTATTTCATTATTGAACGTGGACGCCAAATTGTTGCTAAAGGTACTGGCATTGAGGATAGAGGACTGTGTCCCGGGGGTGGTGCGCGAAGACCAGACAGGGTTCGTAAAAGGGACACAACTGAATGTTAACCTGCGACGACTATTAGGGGTGACAATGATGCCCCCAGTGGAGGGGGAGGCAGAGATAGTGGCGGCAATGGATGCAGAGAAGGCATTTGATAGGGTGGAGTGGGAGTATTTATGGGAAGTGTTAAGGAGGTTTGGGTTCGGGAACGGGTTTATTAGCTGGGTCAAACTTCTTTATGGGGCACCAACGGCAAGCGTAGTTAATGGTCGACAAAGATCGGAGTATTTCCGACTATATAGGGGAACAAGACAGGGATGCCCGCTGTCTCCATTGTTGTTCGCGTTGGCAATTGAACCTCTGGCCATGGCGTTGAGAGACTCCAGGAAATGGAGAGGGGTGATTAGAGGGGGAGAAGAACACCGAATCTCGTTATACGCAGATGACCTATTGTCATACGTGTCGGACCCAGTGGGGGGGATGATAGAGGTTATGCGAATGTTGAGGGAGTTTGGGGATTTCTCGGGGTATAGGCTAAACATGGGGAAGAGTGAATTATTTGTGATACATCCAGGGGACCAGAGTAGAGAGATAGAAGGCTTGCCTCTAAGGAAAGTGGAAAGAAACTTCCGATACCTGGGGATTCAGTTCGCTAGGAGCTGGGGAACCTTGCACAGACTTAATCTGACACGGCTGGTAGAACAAATGGAGGAGGACTTCAAGAGGTGGGACATGCAGCCTTTGTCGCTGGCGGGCAGGGTGCAGGCAATTAAGATGATGGTCCTCCCGAGGTTCTTATTTGTATTTCAATGTCTCCCTATACTAATCACCAAGACCTTTTTCAATAAAATAGACAGGAGCATCACGAGCTTCGTGTGGGCAGGGAAAGTTCCGAGAGTAAGGAGGGGGTTCCTTCAGCGTAGTAGGGACAGAGATGGATTGGCACTACCGAACCTGGGCAATTACAATTGGGCCGCCAATGTGGCAATGATACGTAAATGGATGATGGAGGGTGAGGGAGCGGCGTGGAAAAGACTGGAGAGAAAGTCCTGTAAAGGGCCGAGTTTAGAGGCGCTGGTGACGGCGCCGCTACCGTTCTCGCCAAAAAAGTTTACCACGAACCCGGTGGTGGCGGCAACATTGAATATCTGTGGACAGTGGAGGCGACAGAGAGGGGTGCGGGGACCCTGGTGGGGTCCCCAATTAGGAACAACCATAGGTTCGCCCCAGGAAGAATGGATGGAGGATTTCAGAGCTGGCACCAGTTGGGAATTCGGAGGGTGGGAGCTTTATTTATAGATGGGACTTTTGCGAGCTTGGGAGCATTGGAGGAAAAGTATAAGTTGCCCCGGGGAAACTTCCTGAGATATATGCAGGTGATGGCGTTTACCAGACAACAAGTGAAGGAATTTCCGCTGCTCCCGACACAGGGGATTCAGGACAGAGTGCTTTCAGGGGTGTGGGTCGGAGAGGGCAAGGTGTCAGAGATATACCGAGAGATGAGGGAAGAGGGGGAGGAGTTGGTGGGCGAACTAAAAGGAAAGTGGGAAGAAGAACTAGGGGAGGAGATAGAGGAGGGTATGTGGGCTGATGCCCTAAGCAGGTTAAATTCCTCTTCCTCATGCGCCAGGCTTAGCCTGATTCAATTTAAGGTGCTACATAGAGCACACATAATGGGAGCAAGATTGAGCAGGTTCTTTGGAGTGGAGGACAAATGTGGGAGGTGCGGCGGGAGCCCAGCAAACCACGCACATATGTTTTGGGCGTGCCCGGCACTGGAAGGGTATTGGAAGGGAGTGACGGGAGTGATTTCGAAGGTGGTGAAGGCCCGGGTCAAACCAGGCTGGGGGCTAGCTCTATTTGGAGTTGCGGATGAGCCGGGAGTGCAGGAGGCGAAAGAGGCCGACGTTGTGGCCTTTGCGTCCCTAGTAGCCCGGCGCAGGATCCTACTCATGTGGAAGGAGGCGAAACCCCCCGGACTGGAGGCCTGGGTAAACGATATGGTGGGGTTCATTAAACTGGAGCAGATAAAGTTTGCCCTGAGAGGATCGGCTCAAGGGTTCACCAGGCGGTGGCAGCCATTTCTCGACTACCTAGGGGAACGTTAGAGGGAAGACAGATGACCAGCAGCAGCAACCCATGGGGGAGGGGGGGGGGGTTTGTTTAGTTTATGTCAAAAGATTATGCGGTTTAGTTATTTGTGTATTGTTAAAAATTTCTTTACTGTTACGTTTGCTTTGTAAGAGGGGGAAAATTGTTGTTTGGAAAAATTTTTCAATAAAATATATATTTTTTGAAAATACCTATGAACACTCACCAGGTGTTGAAAACGTATAAAAATTAGTGAAGTCAGCGGGCTGCTACAGTCATTCATATTCAGGGAACTATTTTCAATTGATTGACAGATGACTGCCAGGCAGTTTCTGTTAAAGACTTTTTAACTATCTTGTTTTAAAGTTCTGAGTCCAACTGTTAACCTAAACTGTAACTTGAGAAAACCTTACCAGAGATAGCCCACCTGCAGTAAATTCCCCATCGCATTCAAGCTTCATCAGCTGCACTCTGTTCTCCCACTCTGGTGGATTCAGTTAAAATGTTGTCCTTTTGAGGTTGGCATTAAGTCCAGCCCAGACTGTTGAGAAGTGACTTTGGGCATTTCCTCATGGATTATCTCAACCACAGCTATAACTTTGGCAGACACCTTATTTACATGGCAGCGAATCAAGAGAAACCGTGAAGAGATTCCCAAGAATTATTTCTCTCTCCGTTGGTAACAACAGAGTGACTTAAGCCTTGGAGATCCAGAGTCACATCAGAGGTCTTGGATGCCCAGTGTACACCCATACATACCTTGATGTGAATTTTCAGTTATAGTCAGATTGTCAAAAAAGGTACTCTGGCAATAGGTGAACCATATGCTTGATTCGATTAGATTTAATTTTGATTTATTGTCACGTGTACCGAGATAGAGTGAAAAGTATTGTTTTGCGTACAGTCTAGGCAGATCGCTCCATAGATGAAAACATAGAAAATATGATAAATATGCAAGGATCCATAATGAAAATAGCCAGTCAGCGGGTTAAGTATATGGTGTATAGCGCTACAACTGTAGAGAATTTGTGTAGAAATATCAGTTCAGTCCATACGATCCATACGATCAGTTCAGACCCCAAGAGGACCGTTCAGGCGCCTGGCAGCAGCGGGAAGAAGCTGTTTTTGAATCTATTGGTGCGTGTTCTCAAATGTTATGTATCTTTTGCCCATTGGAAGAGATTGTAAGAAAGAATAACCCGGGTGGGAGGGGTCTTTGATTATACTGCCTGCTTTCCCAAGGCAGCGGGAGGTGTAGACAGTCAATGAGTGGGAGGCGGGTTCACATGATGGAGTGCGCTGTGTTCACGATGGGCGGTTGAACTGCTATTTTGAAGTTAGTGGTTAAGGCACAATGCTGATGTACAGTACGGTACATTTTCAATTGAGGCAAACTGTGGTAAACCACTGTGTTGCGTTGTGTTGTGTTGTACATGCCTGGGCTTGTCCCGGCTGGCTCCGCCTGTGGCTCCTCCCCTCGGGCTTATGTATAAAGGTGGAAAGTCTCCGCCTCCACCCCAGTTCGGGACCAGAGGCCAGGAGGCTTTCTGTTTAGTGTATTAAAGCCTCAGTTACATTCATCACTCGTTGTGTGCATATTGAAGGCATATCAATTTAATACACTAAACTTTATGATGAATTCATCACTCATGCCTGATCGCCTGGAGCTGGACCCACAGGCAGCTGACGCCACAGAAACTTTTGAGCACTGGCTAAGCTGCTTTGAAGCGTACCTCGCATCCTTCACCGAAGACTTCACAGACCTCCAGAAGAAGCAGATCCTCCATGCACGGGTGAGCCCAAGAGTCTTTCTTCTCATCAGGGATGCCCCCTCGTACGCGGAGGCAATAATGCTGCTGAATGGACAATACGTGAAGTCCGTTAACGAGGAGTATGCTAGGCACCTCCTTACCACGAGACGGCAAAGTCCGGGGGAATCACTTGCAGAATTCCTGCGTGCTTTGCGTGTACTCTGCCGGAACTGTGACTGCCGGCGGTATCGGCTACCCAGCACATGGAGCTGCTGATCAGGGATGCTTATGTCGCAGGCATGAAATCAAATTATATCCACCAGCGATTACTAGAAGGGGTACACTCGGCCTCCCAGAGACAGTGCAACTCTCCAACTCGCTCGAGGTGGCCTTCCAGAACATGGAGGCCTACACCTCCGACCGCGCAGCACCCCCGTGGGCCTCGTGGGCGCAGCCATCATCCGACCCGGGTGCAACGCAAGCCTGCGCCGCGCAGCGGCCCTCCAACGCCGGAGGCCCGAGGTGCTAATTTTGTGGTCAGGGCAGCCACCCCAGACAACGCTGCCCTGCATGGAACGCAACTTGTAATGGCTGTGAGAAGAAGGGCCACTTTGCAAAAGCCTGCAGGCCCGATCTCCCCTTAAATGAGTGGGAGGCGGGTTCACATGATGGAGTGGGCTGTGTTCACGATGGGCGGTTGAACTGCTATTTTGAAGTTAGTGGTTAAGGCACAATGCTGATGTACAGTACGGTACATTTTCAATTGAGGCAAACTGTGATAAACCACTGTGTTGCGTTGTGTTGTGATGTACATGCCTGGGCTTGTCCCGGCTGGCTCCGCCTGTGGCTCCTCCCCTCGGGCTCATGTAGCAGCGCTGCCTGTCGGGGCCGGCCCCAGCTGCCACGCCACCCGCCATGTGCGACCCGTGAGCGCTGCCATCTTTGCCACCATCTTCAATTCCGGCAGTCACGTGCGACCCATGGGGGTCACCATCTTTAACGCATACTCCAACCGCCACGCGTGACCCACGGAGGCCGCCATCTTGGACACCATCACCGCTGCCACCCACCACGCACGACCCATGGGGGCCGCCATCATGGATGCCATCGCCGATGCCTTCCACCACACGCAACTCATGGGGGCCGCCATCTTGGGACCACTCCGCTGCCTCCCGGGAGCCTGGCTCACCCGACCGTACGCTGGCCACCGCTACCTCCGACCGGCCTACCTACCGCCTTCCGAAGCTCACCTCAATCACGCTTGACCAGTCCCGGCCACACCACCTCGCGAAGTCTACAATGACCGTCCGGATCAATGGGCACAAGACGGCCTGTCTTTTTGACTCCAGGAGAACAGACAGCTTCATTCACCCAGATATGGTAAGGCGCTGCTCCCTCCCAATCTTACCCATGACCCAGAAAAGCTCCCGGGCTTCTGGATCCCATGCAGTAGAAATCTGGCGGTATTGTGTCGCGACCCTTATTGTACAAGGTGTAGAGTACGCTAACTTCAAACTCTACGTCCTTCCCCATCTCTGCGCTGCCCTATTACTGAGGCTCGACTTCCAGTGCCACCTACAGAGCATTACTTAAAAGTTCGGTGGACCCCTGCCCCCCCTCACCATCTGTAGCCTCGCGACCCTTAAGGTCGACCCACCCTCACTCTTCGCAAACCTCACCCCGGACTGTAAGCCCGTCACTACCAGGAGCAAACGATACAGTGCCCGGGGCAGGGCCTTTATCAGGTCAGAGGTCCAGCGACTCCTGCGAGAGGGGATCATTGAGGCTAGTACCAGCCCCTGGAGTGCCCAAGTGCTGGTCGCCAAGACTGAAAGAGAAGCACCAGATGGTCATCGATTACAGTCAGACCATCAACCGGTACACGCAGCTCGATGCATATCTGACATGGTCAACCAGATTGCGCGGTATCGAGTCTTCTCCACAGTTGACTTGAAGTCCGCATACCACCAGCTCCCTAACCGTCCAGACGACCGCCAATACACTGCCTTCGAGGCAGACGGCCGCCTCTACCACTTCCTCAGGGAACCCTTCGGCGTCACCAATGAGGTCTCGGTCTTGCAAAAAGAAATGGACCGAATGGTGACCAGTATGGGCTGCGGGCCACTTTCCCGTACTTAGACAATGTCACCTTCTGCAGCCATGACCAGCAGGACCACGACGAAAACCTCTGGCTCTTCCTCCACACTGCTAAACTCCTGAATCTCACCTACAATAAAGAAAAATGCGTTTTCTGCACAACCCGCCTAGCCATCCTTGGCTACGTCGTGGAACATGGAGTCCTAGGGCCCGACCCCGACCACATGCGCCCCCTCATGGAACTCCCCCTCCTCCACTGCCCCAAGGCCCTGAAGAGATGCCTGGGGTTCTTCTCGTACTATGCCCAGTGGATCCTCAATTATGTGGACAAGGCCCGTCCACTTGTCAAATCCACCGTTTTTCCCCTGACGGCTGAGGCCCTACTGGCCTTCAATCGCATCAAGGCAGATAATACCAGAGCCGCGATGCACGCGGTGGACGAGTCCATCCCATTCCAAGTGACGAGCGATGCGTCGGACTTTTCTCTGGCCGCTACCCTCAACCAGGCGGGCAGGCCCGTGGCTTTCTTCTCCCGTACCCTCCATGCCTCCGAAATTCAACACTCCTCTGTCGAAAAGGAAGCCCAAGCCATCGTAGAAGCTGTGCGACATTGGAGGCATTACGTGGCCGGCAGGCGATTCACTCTCCTCACTGACCAACGGTCGGTTGCCTTCATGTTCAATAACACACAGCGGGGCAAGATAAAGAATGACAAGATACTGAGGTGGGAGGATCAAGCTCTCCACCTACAACTACGATATATTGTATTGACCTGGGAAGCTCAATGAGCCCCCAGATGCCCTATCTCGCGGTACATGTGCCAGCGCACAAGTAGACCGACTCCGGGCCCTCCACAATGACCTCTATCACCCAGGGGTCACCCGTTTTTTTCACTTCATCAAAGCTCGCAACCTGCCTTGCTCCATCGAGGAGGTCAGGACCGTGACCAGGGACTGCCAGGTCTGCGCGGAGTGCACTTCTATCGGCCAGACAGAGCGCACCTGGTAAAGGCCTCTCGCCCCTTTGAGCGCCTCAGCATTGACTTCAAAGGGCCCCTCCCCTCCATTGACTGTAACATGTACTTCATCAACATTGGTTTTTTCTTCTTTTAAAAAAAATAAATTTAGAGTACCCAATCCATTTTTTCCAATTAAGGGGCAATTTAGCGTGGCCAAGCCACCTAACCTGCTCATCTTTTGGTTTGAAGGGGCGAGACCCACGCAAACCCGGGGAGAATGTGCAAACTCCACATGGACAGTGACCCAGAGCCGGGATCGAACCTGGGACCTCGGCGCCGTGAGGCAGCAGGGCTAACCCACTGCGCCACCGTGCTGCCCCTTTCCTCAACATTATTATTTTTTAAAATATATTTTATTGAAATTGTTTTCCCTGAGCAACATTTTTCCCGCTTACAAAACAAGCGAAACGATAACAGTAACAAAACAGACATTTTTAAACTTTTTAACAATAGTAATAATAGTAGTAATAATATACAAGTAACAAAACCTCGTACTCTATTGCCCTATACTCAACTGCCTCCCCCCCACCCTGGGTTGCTGGTGCTGGTTATCCGTCTTCCCTCTAACGTTCCCCTAGGTAGTCGAGAAATGGCTGCCACCGCCTGGTGAACCCTTGAGCCGATCCTCTCAGGGCAAACTTTATCTGCTCCAGTTTAATAAACCCCGCCATATCGTTTACCCAGGCCTCCAGTCTGGGGGGTTTAGCCTCCTTCCACATGAGTAGGATCCTGCGCCGGGCTACGAGGGACGCAAAGGCCACGACATCGGCCTCTTTCGCCTCCAGCACTCCCGGCTCTTCCGCAACTCCAAATAGAGCTAACCCCCAGCCTGGTTTGACCCGGGCCTTCACCACCTGCGAAATCACTCCCGTCACTCCCTTCCAATACCCTTCCAGTGCCGGGCACGCCCAAAACATATGTGCATGGTTTGCCGGGCTCCCGCCACATCTCCCACATTTGTCCTCCACTCCAAAGAACCTGCTCAATCTTGCCCCCGTTATGTGTGCTCTATGTAGCACCTTAAATTGAATCAGGTTAAGCCTGGCGCATGCGGAAGAGGAATTTACCCTGCTTAGGGCATCAGCCCACATACCCTCCTCTATCTCCTCCCCTAATTCTTCTTCCCACTTTCTTTTTAGTTCGCCCACCGACTCCTCCCCCTCTTCCCTCATCTCTCTATAAATCTCTGACACCTTGCTCTCTCCGACCCACACCCCTGAAAGCACCCTGTCCTGTATCCCCTGTGTCGGGAGCCGCGGAAATTCCCTCACCTGTTGTCTAGTAAACGCCCTCACCTGCATATATCTCAAGAAATTCCCCTGGGGTAACTTATACTTTTCCTCCAGTGCTCCCAAGCTCGCAAAAGTCCCATCTATGAATAAATCTCCCACCTTCCTAATTCCCAACTGGTACCAGCTCTGAAATCCTCCATCCATTCTTCCTGGGGCGAACCTATGGTTGTTCCTGATAGGGGACCCCACCAGGGCTCCCCGCACCCCTCTCTGTCGTCTCCACTGTCCCCATATGTTCAGTGCTGCCGCCACCACCGGGTTCGTGGTGTACTTTTTCGGTGAGAACGGTAGCGGCGCCGTCACCAGCGCCTCTAGACTCGTCCCTGTACAGGATCTTCTCTCCAGCCTTTTCCACGCCGCTCCCTCACCCTCCATCATCCATCTACGTATCATTGCCACATTGGCGGCCCAATAATAATCTCCCAAGTTCGGTAGTGCCAGTCCTCCTCTGTCCCTACTGCGCTACAGGAACCCCCTCCTTACTCTCAGAACTTTCCCTGCCCACACAAAGCTCGTAATGCTCCTATCTATTTTATTAAAAACGGTCCTGGTGATTAAAATAGGGAGACATTGAAATACAAATAAGAACCTCGGGAGGACCATCATCTTAATTGCCTGCACCCTGCCCGCCAGCGATAAAGGCTGCATGTCCCACCTCCTAAAGTCCTCCTCCATTTGTTCTACCAGCCGTGTCAGATTAAGTCTGTGCAAGGTTCCCCAGCTCCTAGCGATCTGAATCCCCAAGTATCGGAAGTTTCTTTCCACTTTCCTTAGCGGTAAGCCTTCTACTCTGGTCCCCTGGATGTATCACATATAATTCACTCTTCCCCATGTTTAACCTATACCCCGAAAATTCCCCGAACCTCCTCAAGATTCGCATAACCTCTATCATCCCCCCCGCTGGGTCCGACACGTATAGCAATAGGTCATCCGCGTATAACGAGACTCGGTGTTCTTCTCCCCCTCTAGTCACCACTCTCCATTTCCTGGAGTCTCTCAGCGCCATGGCCAGAGGTTCAATTGCCAGTGCAAACAACAATGGAGACAGCGGGCATCCCTGTCTTGTTCCCCTATATAATCGGAAATACTCCGATCTATGTCGACCTGTAACTACGCTTGCCGTTGGTGCCCCATAAAGTAGTCTAACCCAGCAAATAAATCCGTTCCCAAACCCAAACCTCCTTAACACTTCCCATAAATACTGCCACTCCACCCTATCAAATGCCTTCTCTGCGTCCATTGCCGCCACTATCTCTGCCTCCCCCTCCACTGAGGGCATCATTATCACCCCTAATAGCCGTCGCACGTTAACATTCAATTGTCTCCCTTTTACGAACCCTGTCTGGTCTTCGTGCACCACCCCTGGGACACAGTCCTCTATCCTCGATGCCAGCACCTTTGCTAGCAGTTTGGCGTCCACGTTCAATAGTGAAATAGGTCTATAGGACCCACACTGCATTGGATCTTTGTCCCTCTTCAAAATTAGCGATATCGTCGCCTCCGACATTGTCGGGGGTAGTGTCCCCCCTTCCCTGGCCTCATTGAACGTCCTCGCCAACAACGGGGCCAACAAGTCCACATATTTTCTGTAGAATTCCACCGGGAACCCGTCTGGCCCCGGGGCCTTCCCTGCTTGCATGCTTCCCAGTCCCTTAATAACCTCGTCCACCTCAATCGGCGCCCCCAGGCCTGCCACTGCCTGCTCCTCCACTTTCGGGAACCTCAACTGATCCAGGAACTGCCGCATCCCCTCCTCTCCCTCTGGGGGCTGAGACCTATACAGTTCTTCATAAAAGGTCTTAAACACCTCATTTATCTTTCCTGCCCTTCGCACGGTGCCTCCCCTTTCATCCCTAATTCCCCCTATCTCCCTCGCTGCTGCCCTCTTTCGCAGTCTTCCTCAACATTGTTGACGAGTACTCAAGATTTCCTTTCGCCATCCCGTGCCCTGACATGACCTCTGCCACCGTCAAGGCCCGGCACAGTCTTTTCACCCTGTTCGGGTTCCCCGTCTACACCCATAGTGATTGGGGATCCTCCTTCATGAGCGACGAGTTGCGTCAGTTCCTGCTCAGCAAGGGCATCGCCTCCAGCAGGACAACCAGCTATATTCCCCAGGGAAACGGACAGGTAGAGAGAGAGAACGCGACGGTCTGGAAGGCCGTCCTTCTGGCCCTACGGTCGAGAAGCCTCCCAGTCTCCGGCTGGCAGGAGGTCCTCTCCGATGCGCTCCACTCCCTCCGGTCGCTCCTGTGTACAGCCACCAACGAGACTCCTCACCAGCGTATGTTTGCTTTCCCCAGGACATCCATCTCAGGGGTCTCGCTCCTGTCCTGGTTGGCAGTCCCAGGGCCCGTCCTCCTCAGGAAGCATGTGAGGAGCCATAAATCTGACCCCCTCGTCGAGAAAGTCCTGCTCCTCCATGCCAATCCACAATATGCCTATGTGGCACACCAGGACGGGCGACAGGACACAGTCTCCCTTCGGGATTTGGCACCTGCAGGTTCCCCAGCGACCATCACCACCACCACCCCCGACCCTACACCGTCTTCGCCCACCTACCTCACGAACTAGCACCCGCAGGCCCACCGGCGACCATTACCACAACCACCTCCGCCCATACACCCCCTTCACCGACTCAACAATTGGGTGAAGAAGAGGACAACATGTTCCCGGATGCGTAGGTCTCGGCACCAGCGCCCACACCACAGCCGGGACTGAGGCGATCACGGCGGAAGGTCGAGGCCCCCGACAGACTTGACCTTTAAGACCACTTCACCCCCGCCGGACTCTTTATTAAACAGGGGGTGAATGTGGTAAACTACTGTGTTGCATTGTGTTGTGTTGTACATGCCTGGGCTTGTCCCGGCTGGCTCCGCCTGTGGCTCCTCCCCTCGGGCTCAAGTATAAAGGTGGCTAGTCTCTGCCTCCGCCCCAGTTTGGGTCCAGAGGCAGGAGGCTTGCTGTTTAGTGTATTAAAGCTCAGTTACATTCATCACTCGTCGTGTGCTTATTGAAGGCATATCACAAACATTGGCCAGTCTGTGGGTGGAGTGATCGGGATACCTACCTAGTGTTAGAAGCTGGATGCCTGAACCATTTAACCATTCTGCAGCAGAACCTTCAACTCCTCAACATTAAAGGTAGAAGTAAAGGCAAAAATATGGTGGGGTCCATCACACGGACCCGAGACACTAACTCTGTTTCTCTCTCCACAGATGCTGACAGACTTGCTGTATTTTTCCAGCATTTGCAGTTCTTATTATTGAAGATAGAAGTATTGCCCATATAACTCTGCTGTACTATTGTAGGTAATAAGTCCACTTCCCTGTCCACTCTGAGATTTCCTTCTTTATTTCTGTATTTTGAATTGCAGCCATTTAGGAGCTCCTCCCTCAATAGATTTTCTGCTGTCCAGCCAAGCAGGCCACAGGCCTTGACTATTCTAACTAGGGGCTGTCCACCATCTTGAACAATTCTGGTGCAGCCTTGCAGGGGTTGGTGAGCCTGAATCAAAGGTCAACTGAACACCATTTGTACTGACATTGGAAAATTGGGACTATAATCGACACCTTGAACTGAAATTTTATTCCATTCATTGTATACTTCAAGATTTAGTTTGAATTTCTCAGGCAATCGCTGGAATCAACAATTCGCGATACCGCGAGTATTCAGTTTGTGCGGAGAGTTGGTTTGGCAGGCTGCCACATGCAACAAATTTGAAATAAAATAAAGATTGTTTGGTACCTGAAGGGTTAAATGAAATTTTTAAAAAGCAGTGGCAAGCCTGAACACAATCCACTTCGGTGTAGGGCCTGTTTACACTGAACAGAGATGAATTTATAGATTAAAACCTGAGACGGAATGATCAATGGTGTGTCTTTTATGTCCCTTTAGAGGTTTGGGTGCACAGACGATGACAGGTCCTGGCTCAGCTAACACAACACACTTGAACTTTTACTCCACTACTCGCCATGTGTGTGTCACTTTGTTTTATCAGCAGAGTACAGTAATTCCCTCGCCAAGTTCTGGAATGAAATCTCTGCCCGGGCAATTAGAGCTCCCAAAGTTTTCAGTCCTTTGTTTAAAGAATTTGTCCTTGTGCTCTCCATGCCCCATCAGCTACCTAATTAGCAGACTCTTTGCGTGATTAAAAATTCTCACAGAGATTTTGTTGGATATTTGCCTCTCTTAATGACTGTTCATGGACAGCTGGGGGAGATTGTTCGCTCCCTTCTCTCAGGACCCACAATGAATTCTGCAGACCTCTGTCAGGGCCCAGGAGTGAAGGCTGTCACTGTGGTAACCGGGGGAGGGAAATTGGTCAAAAAGCACATTGGTCCTTGTGGAATGGAATGCCTTGAAAAATAAATGAAGATGAATATTCATATTTTGGTTCAATAAGTGCTGTCTATTAATAAACATGTCTGTCAGCTAAACAAATTTAAAGTTCTAATCTATCTGGCAAAGATATTGGGTCTTTGCTGTGTGCTTTTTAATGGTAAGTGTCACCAGAATCAAAACGGCAAGCCAGGGATTCATGGCACTCAGAATTTACCATTTAAATATGCAATAATTGAGAAATATCAAAAAAATAATTAGCTTCCTTTCTCTAATGAGAATTTGTTTCAAAAATATAGTAATTCCAATGTTTTCCCCTCTGCTCCCTGAAGTGTCGATTCATATTGGTGTATAATTACATATGGCACTTAATTCCTTTGCTCCAATGGCTATTATTCATGCGGGATCTTGTGCAGAATTGGCAGCAGGCTTTGTTCCCTTGTGGGGTGAGGGCTTCCTTTGAGATAGTGATCAGATGCAGGTACGTTGGCTGATCTAGAACATTGGAATCAAACTATAAAGTTTCCCTGCCAACAGGGCTCAATCCAACACTGGACAACGCCCATGCAGTGACTCACCAATGGTCTAGGGGCGTTTCACAGTAACTTCATTGCAATGTTAATGTAAGCCGACTTGTGACATTAAAGATTATTATTATAGTCACATTAAGAAAAATGGCTGGAATCATAGATTGACATCCCCTAAACGCTGGTAAAATCTCCGACCATCAACACAAAATTGAATTGTAGCTTAACTAAGGCCCAAATCTTTAGCATGACGGAGAGGCTCTCCGCATGAAAATCACAGCTGAGACCAGATGTTCTAAGTCCTGCACCTGTCCCAGCATTTCCCATCTTGTAGGACTGGAGTTGGGCTGGAGTTCACGCATGAGTGAATCACGAAGTCAACTGGCCACTTAAATCACCAGCTGCTTCCACTTTCAACCCTAGCTGCATGAATCCTGGATTGTGCAGAGCAGACCAGGTAAGAGGAGATTTAGACTTGCTGGGTGTACTTGGATTGCTAGGATACCCATTTGGAGAGGTATGGCACCTCTTTAAATAGGATCCTGGGGCACTTTTGCGAGAGGTAAGGAACCCTTTGGGATTGCTAGGAGTAAATATGATTATGCACCTTTACGCACAAATTTATTGGAACGGTCCAGCTTTCGAGGAACTGTCCAGCTGTCAAGGAAATGTCAAAGAACTTCCCAAGCTCTTCAGGAAGTGTACCGGGTGAGTTAGCATGAAAATGGGGCAGGGCAAAGGATAGCGGATACATGAGTTGGCACTAAGTTGGATTGCGGAGTATGAGAGGCCATGGAGGTGCATAGAGATGCATATGTTGGCATGGGGGTGCGAGGGACCATGGGGGTGAGGGCTACGGGTTGGCGTGGTTGTGGAAGAGGAGTGTGTTTGGGGGGTAATTAATGAGGGATGTTTTTGTTTATTTTTTAAAATGAATTTAAACATTTAAACACAGTGCTGGAGCACAGAGGTAGCCCTTGGGCCTAGACCATTTCCACACCCAGCAGCCTCTACATGTCTTCCGGGGTTGCCCACCCTGACTCCAATTTTAGCTCCCATGTCACCGCCTCTGCCACACCCAGCCCCCACCAGCCTGCACATCCCCACCACCCACCCTGATCAGGCTTCAGGCAGGCAGTTTTCAAGGTCAGGTTCACTCTGCATACTCAACTGGGGGGTGAAAATACCCGTTTAACTTTGTCATTGTAAATCTGTCAGCCTTAACTAAACAATAGTGTAGTAAAATGGGAGCCGTTGCTAGTTAGTCCTGCAGATTGCCCTCAAATCTGCCTCCACAGGAATGTATTTGACCCCACTGTGAACCTGGCAGCTATGCACTGTCACCGTGATTATGCTCGCTGGGGAAAATTTTGATATTTTCATTTCGTTCCAGACAGGCCACCTAGTAAACTCCTTAAGTAGCTTACGGGACTGCTCATTGGAGACCACCACCTTCCCTTCTCCCTCCCTACCATTAAGCTATTGAAAATTCTAAACAGTCTGGGATGTGTTGGGATATCGACACAACCTCCCAAACCACGATGTTCAAAGCCCATCCGCACCTGTTCCCAACTCGGTTTGAAAGCCCTGGGGTTGGATTCTCTGCCCCGCCGTGCCACATTTCTGTTTCACCACGCCGGCGGGATGCTCCGTTATGCCGGCCGGTCAATGGGGTTTCCCGTTGTGGGGCAGCCCCACGCCGTCGGGGAAACCCCCGGAGCATCCCGCCGGCGGAGAATCCAGCCCTGGTCTCTATTGGAAGGGCAGAAATGGAAGGCCAGGTATGTCTAATGTTAGGTTACAACTTAATGAAGCAATACATGAACAGCCAATTTAAAGTGAAAGTAAAATACTGCGGATGCTGTGGGCGGGATTCTCCGTTCCCCGACGTCGATTTCGAAATCAGTGATCGGGTGAAGCATCCCTTTATAATGATGGAATCGGTGGCGGAGCCTGTTTTCGGATGCTCCACCCCCCAAAAATGGCATCACCGAGGAGCACGCCTCACGCTGTTGGGACGGCCTCAGGACGTTACCTGAAGGCCCTCACCCACCGATGCTCCGCCCCTGATGGACCGGGTGCCCGACCGCGCGGTTGACTCATAGTCTCAGCGGTCGGAACTCGACGTGGCGGCTGCAGACTGTGTCCAGCGCCGCCACAGCCGGGGGTGGAGGGGAGCCTTGCCACTGGCCGGGGGTGCTTTAGCGAGGGATGTGGGAACTGGTGGAGGTGGCCAGGGTGTGGCGAGGGTGTGTCCAGGGGTGCACTATCTGGCATCTCAGGCCCACGCATGGCCGGCGCCACGTTGTACGGCGCAACCGCTGCAGGTCATCGCCCTGCGCATGCGCAGCCACGGAGCTGGAAATTCTCCGGCCATTTTTGTCGTGGAGGCCGAGCGTTTTACGTGGTGCAGCTGCAAGTCCCTTACCCATCGCAGGATCGGTGAGCGGGCGGCGCAGGTTTTATTTGACGTGAAACGCCATGGATCCTCCAGACATAGCCTGGAAATCGGAGAATCCAGCCCTGTACATCTGACATAAAGGGCGGGAATTTCCGTTTATTCACACCGAGGGATTCCCCGTTCCCGCAGCAGTGAATGGAGTTTTGGGCGAGCACCAAATTCTCCTTCCTCGCCGGCAGCGGTAGAAGGGCGGACTCGCAACGGAGAATCCCGGCCAAAGACAGAAAATGCTGGATAAACTCAGCAAGTCTGGCAGCAACTGAGGAGAGAGAAACAAAGTTTGCGTTTCCAGACCAACATGCCTCTTCTTCAAAACTGAAGAACAATTTCAAAGAGCAAAACAGACTCGAAACATTAACTCTATTGCTCTCCCCACAGATGCTGCCAGACATATTGAGTCTTACCAGCACTTACTGTTTTCATTAGAGAATTTAGAATATGCTTGGAATTAATGGAAGCTTACGTTGTTGTATCAGACGATTTAATGCAGTGTGAGCAATTGCAATTAATCAAATGTCATTTGTTTATTGCTAGCTCATGGTCCTTGTTTATTCGGGAAAGACTGTGGAATTTAGGTACGGTTATTTATGCCCACATGATTAATACTTCATTCACCAGCTTATACACCCATTCCCTTCATGTAACATAGCTGTTGTTTGTTCCATGTATAGGATGGACTGCGGCAACTCACTAAGGCTTTTTCAGCAGCTCCAAAATGTATGATCTCCGTCACCTAATAATAATAATAATAATAATAATATTTATTGTCACAAGTAGGCTTAGATTAACACTGCTATGAAGTTTCTGTGAAAAGCCTGAGTCGCCACATTCTGGCGCCTGTTCGGGTACACGGAGGGAGAATTCAGAGTGTCCAAATTACCTAACAGCACATCTTTCGGGACTTGTGGGAGGAAACCGGAGCCCCTGGAGGAAACCCACGCAGACATGGGGAGAACGTGCAGACTCTGCACAGACAGAGTGACCCAAGCCGGTAATCGAACCTGGGACCCTGGTGCTGTGAAGCAACAGTGCTAACCACTGTGCTACCATGCTACCCTTAATTGTCAAAGAACACAAAATTTGGATACTTGTTTGCTTGTACAGAACTTGAGTATTACTGAAAAGATAGACATGTTGATGCATTTCGTCTTGCACTAATCAGAACACTTTGCAAGAATACCGATAAACAACAATTTATACAGTATGTATACCTAAAAGGACAGGGCAGCAGATGCAAGAGAACAACATTACCTTCAAGTTTCCCTCCAAGTCACACAATCTTGATTCCTCATCTAACAACTGAGCTTAATTATGGCCTGTTAAGGGCCTCAGTTGTCTCACTGGCAGGCAGACTGCTGACGACATCCGAGTATAATGGCAGTGGAGCAGGGCCAGATGGGTAGGCTGTGGGTAGGTCACCCACTGGATTTAACAAGCCTCCCCACCTTCAAACATACTGGCAAATAAGCATAAAATCCAGTCCTCTGTTCCTCTCTCCACAGATGCTGTCTGACCAACTGAGTGCGTCTAGTACCTTACATTTTTATTTCACATTTCCAACATTTGCAATGTTGTGCATTTGAAATAATACGTAGCTCTAAACTCACTTGCAGCCAAATGCATACATTTCAGTTTAAAATAAAAATTAAATCGTACTTTTGTTAGGAGGGAAAAATGTCAAACCAGTTTTTGCATTATTTTGGTTTCCCTTCTGGGCACATGTGACATCAGCTGAGGGCAGATTGAGTTGTACTGTTAAGGCCTTCCTTGCTTCCATAGCCGACATTCACCTCTGTCACAGGAAGAACAGGCAGTCGGGTGAGGGTCTGGCACCTATGGGACTTGATTTCAGCGAGTAAGGGTCTTCAGGCATGGAGGCGAAACACAAGAGGTGGAGGAAAATAGGGGGAAAAAGTTCTGGATCAGATTTCACTGGTTCAATTCCAGCCTTGGGTGACTGTCTGTGTGGTTTGCACTTTCACCCCGTGTGTGTGTGGGTTTCCTCCTTGTGCTCCGGTTTCCTCCCACAGTCCAAAGATATGCAGATTAGGTGGAATAGCCATGTTAAATTGCCCCTTAGTGTCCAAAGGTTAGGTGGGGTTATGTGGATAGGACGGGGTATTGGAAGGGTAATCGGGGTGATATTCGGAGGTCAGTGCAGACTCACTGGGCTGAATGGCCACCTTCTGCCATGGATTTGCCATGTTAAATTGCCCCACAGTGTCCAAAGATGTGCAGGGTAGGTGGTGTTATGGGGTTACGGGGATGGGTGCGGGAGAGTGGGCCTGGGTAAGGTGTTCTTTCAGAGGGTCAATGCAGACTCAATGGGCCGAATGGCCCCCTTCTGCACTGGAGGAATTCTATGATTCTAAATGGCAACTGCATCATAATGGGTGGACTCTAAGGAAGGAAGCCTACTCCCTTCCAATTGGTGTATTGCGGATGTGATATTGATTAGTGGGTTTCATTTTGAGGAGCTCACTTGTTCTTACATCAGGATTAGGTTTGTGCTGCGTTTGATATTCAAAGACTGAAAGTGTTAAAGATGAGAGTCAGTATTTTGGATTCGAGCTTTCTGTACTGTGCCCTGGCTCTGGTGGGGGTTTCAAGAATCGGACAAAGGCAGCCTGTGGAATTGTCTTCACTACTGCAGGCTCCGTTCCCCTCAGTCTAATTCTAGAGTTAAATCTAATTATCACACCATCCTCGCATTGTGAGCTGAGGATCTTTAGAACCAATTGTGGCAATAATTATACACACACATTTCACACACCACCACAGCCTCCCAGGGTGCTTCAATTGCATAGTTTATGTAAAGACCCAACTTAGAAAAACAATTTGAATGGAAAAAAAACCTTAAATACAGGTTATAATGTCAGAACAGGCACTTCAGACTTTAATTAAGTTCCCTGTGGAAGCAAATGCATTTTCTCTTCATTTTTGTTCAGTTTATTTGTTTCTTTCTCTATTTTATCCATTCCTTTTTAGTTCTTAGCCTCAATATTATAATTTGTTACTTGTTCGTCTGGTTTTTGAACCTAGTGTAAAGGATAAATTCAGGGATCAATGAATTTGGCATTTTAAAAAAATTGCTTGTCATGTAAAAGTCCTTTGGTTGTAACAGAATGTGTGCTACACCGCATCTGGTTAGATTTAGGGTTACTGGGGCGGGAGGGAGCGCCGTTTCTACAAAAGCTTTTCCAATCCTCCACAGTGATTTGTGACGGGGTGGTGGTGGATGGTATGCAGATCTGTTGAAATGGTAAGTTCAGTTCCCATGGCAATATGTTTGTCATCTTACTGTTCTGAAGCAACACAAGACACACAAACAAAACGCAGCAAACATGCCACCCAATCTCAGGCTGACGCAACTCTGGTGCTGATCTCCAGAGAGACAAGTAGGACAATACCCATCCTCCCACACATCCCACCCCCGCCCTTCCCTCCTCCCACCTCTTCTCACAATGTGGGAAGGGAGAGGGTGGCGCATAAAATCCAGTGGGTGGCATTCCCACTGTTTATGTGCCTGCCAACCTTGCACTTCTAGGTAGTAGAGGTCCAAGGTTTAGGAGATGCCCTCTAGATGCTTGGCGACGTACAGCACTGCAACTTGGGGATGGTACACACTGCTGGCATTGTGTGTCAGCGCTAGAGGAAGTGAATGGCGAATGGAGGACCAACCAAGCATACTTCTTTTGTGGATGGGGTTGAGCTTCTTGAGTATTCTTGGAGCTGCTGATCCAGGTCAGCAGGGAGTTTGGGGAGTCAGATGGTGAGTTACTCACCAACAAATTCCCAGCCTCTTATCTGCTCTGGGTTAGTGTGTGATTGCTGCAGTCAAGTTTTTAAAAATCATGGTTTGAAAGGCTTTTTGGAGACCGGTGCAATTAAAGCATAGTAAAAGTTGGTCTAATGGAATTTTGTTTATATAAATGAGGTTCCCTGGGAATTTGATAATTAGAGACATGTGTTTAGTTTTGGTAGGACGATATAAATAATGGGAGAAGCCAGGGGCTGAAGCAGTCAGGTGTTGGGTTTTCAGTTTGGAAGTTCAGTTAAAGAGTTGACTGTGGACAGAAGCAGTTTATCTCAAGACAGAAAGTTAAATATTTGCCGATGAACAGAGAAGCCAGGGGCTGAAGCAGTCAGGTGTTGGGTTTTCAGTTTGGAAGTTCAGTTAAAGAGTTGACTGTGGACAGAAGCAGTTTATCTCAAGACAGAAAGTTAAATATTTGCCGATGAACAGAGTAAGAGCAGTTTACCAAAGGCTGGCAGGTTAAACAGTGCTCTGAGAGAGTCAAGAATCTGCATGCTGTTTCCTGACCGGAGTTCTCTCTCCCTAATCAGTCTTATAAAAGGATCTCTATTAAGCACGTATTCCTGGGTCTACTAACTATATTTAAAAGTGGATTTTGACCTGAGATGGATGTTGTTTGAGTGGAGATAAATATAGCAGTTAAGAGTTATTGTTTCATTATATTGTTAAGCATTATTTAACTGATAATTGTAAGCTATTGTCTTTATGATATTAAAGTTAGTAATGCTGTGTTAGTAATAAAGTTTGTTTTGATTTACCATATCCGTATGTGTGTGGTGATTCACTCCTGGAGCAAAGTATCCTTTCCTCACAGTTTAAAAATATATATATTTATTAAAGTTTTTTAACACAGTTTTTCTCCCTTACAAACAATAACCCACCCCGTAACAAAGAAAAACGAGAAATCGCGCAGAGCAAGATATATACATGGCAAAATGATATATTTACACAGCTTTGTACACTGGCCCTCACCCGTACGTGCCAGTTTCCCCAACCCTTCATGTTATCTCTTGCTCATCCACCCTCCCAGGCAGTTCAGTTAAAGGTTGCTGCTGCTGCTGACCGACCTTCCTCTAACGCTCTGCAAGATAGTCTAGGAACGGTTGCTACCACCTGTAGAACTCCTGCGCAGACCCTCTCAAGGCGAACTTAATCCTCTCCAACTTTATGAACCCAGCCATATCATTTATCCAGGCCTCCAGGCTGGGGGGCTTCGCCTCCTTCCACATTAGCAAGATCCTTCGCCGGGCTACCAGGGACGCAAAGGCCAGAATGCCGGCCTCTTTCGCCTCCTGCACTCCCGGTTCGTCCACTACTCCAAATATTGCTCGCCCCCAGCTTGGCTTGACCCGGACTTCCACCACCTGAGATATTGCTCCCGCCACTCCTCTCCAGAACACCTCCAGTGCCGGGCATGACCTAAACATATGGGCATGGTTCGCCGGGCTCCCTGAGCACCTTCCACATCTGTCCTCCACCCCAAAGAACCTACTCAACCTCGCCCCCGTCAAGTGCGCTTTGTGGACCACCTTAAATTGTATCACGCTGAGCCTGGCACACGAGGAGGAGGAATTAACCCTACCTAGGGCATCAGCCCACAGACCTTCCTCGATCTCCTCCCCCAGCTCCTCCTCCCATTTACCCTTCAACTCTTCTCCCAGCGCTTCCCCCCTTCTTTCAACTCCTGGTGTATTTCCGACACCTTGCCCTCCCCGACCCATACACCCGAGATCACCCTATCTTGAACTTCTTGTGCTAGGAGCAACGGGAATTCCCTCACCTGTCGCCTCACAAAAGCCCTCACCTGCATATATCTAAAGGCATTTCGCGGGGGTAACTCGAACTTCTCCTCCAGTGCCCCTAGGCTCGCAAACGTCCCGTCGATGAACAGGTCCCCCATTCTTCCAATCCCTGCCCGATGCCAGCTCTGGAACCCCCCGCCCATCTTCCCCGGGACAAACCGGTGGTTACCCCTGATCGGGGACCACACCGATGCTCCCATTGCACCCCGGTGCCGTCTCCACTGGCCCCAGATCCTTAGCGTTGCTGCCACCACCGGGCTCGTGGTATACTTTGCCGGCAAGAGCGGCAGCGGTGGGTGCCGTCACCAACGCCCCCAGGCTCGTTACTTTACAGGATGCCATCTCCACCCTCTTCCATGCCGCCCCCTCTCGCTCCATAACCCACTTGCGGATCATCGCCACATTTGCTGCCCAGTAGTAGCTCCCCAGGTTTGGCAGCGCCAACCCTCCTCGGTCCCTCCTGCGTTCCAGGAACCCTCTCCTTCCTCTCGGGGTCTTATTCGCCCACACAAACCCCATAATACTCCTGCCTACTCTCTTAAAAAAGGTCTTAGTGATCACGATGGGAAGGCACTGAAACACAAACAGAAACCTCGGAAGGACCACCATTTTGACTGACTGCACTCTACCCGCCAGCGAGAGCGGTAACATGTCCCATCTTTTGAAATCCTCCTCCATTTGCTCCACCAACCTCGTCAGATTCAGTTTATGTAGGGTCCCCCAACTCCTGGCTATCTGGATCCCCAGATACTGAAAGCTCCCCTCCGCCCTCCTCAGCGGTAGGTCCCCTATCCCTCTTTCTTGGTCCCCCGCCTGTTGTCCTCACAGTTTTACACGGCAAGTCAAGGGCAGTCACTCTCACCTCACTCTCGAATTCAGCTCTTTTATTCATACTTGGACCAAGGTTGTAATGAGATCTGGAGCCAAATGGTCCTCGTGGAAGTCAAAAGGAGCATTTATAGACAGATTATTGCTGAATAAGTGCTACTTCATAGAAGTATCGGTGACACCTTTCATCACTTTGCTGATGATTGAGTAGACTGATAAGACAGTAACTGAATTTGTCCTGATTTTTGTGGGCAGAACTTACCGTGGCTACTTTTCAGACTGTTGGATAAACAGCAGATTGTAGCTGTACTGGCTAGGGACATGTCTAGTTCTGGGAGCACAAGCCTTTAGCACTACCATTGGGATGTTATTGCACCGTATAGCCTTTGCTATTTCCACTGTGCTCAACTGTTTCTTTGAGATCACGTGGAGTGATTCGACTTGGCTGAAGATTGGTATCTGTAATGCTGGGGATCTCAGGAGGAGGCTGAGATGGATCATCAACTCAGCACTTCTAGCCGAAGATGGTTGCAAACGCTTTAGCCTTGTCTTTTGTGGTCACCTGCTGGGCTCCACCATCATTAATGATGGGAATGATCAGGGAGCCCTCACCTCCCATTAGTTGTTTAATTATCCACAACCATTGATGACTGCACGTTGCAGTACAGCAGAGCTCTTATCCATAAGTTGTGGGATCACTTATCTCTGTCTAAAGCCTGCTGCTTCCAAGGCATGCACATAGTCTTGTGTTCCAACTTCAGCAAGTTGACACTGCATTGTTAGATGTACCTGATGCTGTACTCCTGGACTCCTATTTGAACCAGGATTAGTCGCTTGGCTTGATAGAAATGGTAGAGTGAAGGATATACCAGGTTGTGGAGGTACAGATTGTGCTGGAGTTTGCTGCTGATAGTCCACTTCAATGTGTAGGCGTGGAACCTGGGGCCGAGGCACTGGCAATTTATGCTATATCCATGCATAGTCTATGGACACACACTAATTACATAGACATAGTAATAATACATACACACTAACACACATATCATAATACACACTAACAATCCTATACAATCCTAAAACCCGATTCAAAATGAAACATATCAGTTTGTGAGGCATCGTGGGGTTTATGGTTAACGGACTTGACCATTTGTTCCCACGGACATACAGGGAGACATCCCATATCAGCAGCTGCCTCTGAGGAATGCTGCTTGTAGCACAGAATCAGAGAATCCAAGGGCAGTTGATGAGGGGGGCTTCCACCTGTGTTTCAGCAGACCATGCAGACCCATGTTGCCTGGCAACCAATAATTGGTATTGAACTGTATACAGCTGACAGGGACTGCGTAGTTGCTTCTATAACTGTATAAATTTTCATGATTTTCCATGCTTGGCAGACAGACGCATGGTATGCCCAGTGGACTGGCCCCCACTAGCATAATCAATCGTTTGATGCTGAAACATACCCAAGTGTTGAGTGATTCTTCTGGATTCATCCCTGCTAACAAACCCCATGGTTGAATCCCTCACCCCGTTGTCCTTGCTACCCTCAGCACCTCTTCCAAGTAATTTCAATGTGGAGAATTATTGATTCATCAGTTGAGGGAGGGCAATAGGTGGTAACTACTCTGGAATGGTCCTTCTATTTTGGATTCTAGGCACCGGATGTAGTTAGTAGACAGACTGTAGACACACCCTCGTATCTGCTGAACTTTTGTTTATTTGTACTACTTCTAAACAAGTTGCAGAATAGGCATGTTGCTCTTAGACATGATTCCAACCTCACTAGAGAGAGAGAGGGTCTAATATATAACTGACTGATTTCAGTGGTATATCATCAATTAGCATATCCCATCTGTTAACCAGTTATGCTAAAGTAATCAGCATGTCTGCCTGATGCCTCGAGACTTCAAAGGTTCGAAGGCCAACATTAAGTGGGGGATTCTCCGCCTGATCACCGATTACGAAATCGGCATTGGCAAGCGGAGAATCCCGCCCAATTTGTGTGGAACCCGTAGCCCACAGAGTTAGTGGGCAGGATTCTCCGATTTTGAGGCTATGTGCGGAGAATGTGTCTAACTCTACGATGAAAAAATCTGCGAGGCCCCAGCACCGACCCTCCGACCGGTGAGCGGTTAGCAGCCGCACCACATAAAACAAACAACCTTCACAAAGTAGACGGCCAAAGAGTTGCCTAGTCCGTGGCCGCGCATGCACACGGCGACGGCCTGCAGCGGTCGCGCCGTAAAACATGGCGTGGCCGCTCGCGGACCCGACCTGCCAGATAGTGCCTCCCTGGAACCCACCTCACCAACCCTGGGCCACCCCCCACCAGTCCCCCCAGCCCTCGCCGAAGCCCCCCAGCCAGCAGCACGGCTCACCACCCCCCCCCCCCCCCCGGGTTCGAGAGCACACGTGCCCTGCGCTGTCGGGAACTCAGCCCGTCGGGGGCGGAGCATTGGGGGAGGGCCTTCAGGTAATAGCTTGAGACCGTCCCAACGGCGTGCGGCGTACCACCTGATGATGCCGTTCTGGGGGGGCTGAGCATCTGAAAACAGGCGCCCCCCCCCCCCCCCCGATTCAATTGTAAAAAGGGATTCTCCGTCCGATCACCGATTACGAAATCGGCGTCGGCAAGTGGAGTATCCCGCCCAAGGTTCCTAGACAGCCACTCCAATAATTTGTAATGATGGTCCCCCTCCACCCCAATGGCCCTGCTCAACGCATGCTGAGAACCATGTTGCATTCTCTTTCAGGGTCTCATTCACCCAGCCCCTTAGGCCCACTTCTTTAGTCTCATCACACCCCTCCCCCCACCACATGAGGCCTGCAACCACAGGCTCCCCATACCCCCATGCCACGGACAGCTGACTAACTCAGCGCTCATTAAACCTTACTAACAACACAGGCAGCAGACTGGCACAGTGCTCTAAAAAATGTTTAAACACCAAAGACCGCAGGATTCAGGGCTACACACATCAGTTGCGGCCCACAAACCGAGACCCTCCAATCTGCTCTGCCATTCCTGAAATCCTCACACCCCAACACCCTTGAACCCCCTCATCTGGAGCTGGGCTGCGGGCTCTGTCCCCTTGGACTCTCTGGTACTACATGGGGAGGGGTGCTCACCTCCTTCTTCCCTCTCGGAGGTCATGGTGCCTGGTTTCCGTTTTTAAAAAGCAGTAGTAATTCGCGCCTGGGTCACATCACTCCTGGTGGGTGAGAAGATTCAATGAGGCCTGTAGATTCGACTTTAACCTCACTAAAGTACATTATAATGCATTAAAAATCAGGTTTGCACCCTTCCTGGGAGTAAACGCTATCACGTCATTGGAGAGGAATCCTGTTTTTGGCCTCTCGCGACATTTTGCAGCCAGCATGGGATTAGCCCCCATGGCTCACAGGCCCACTAAATCCTGCCCATAATCCTTTCAATACCTATTAGGTTTGTAAGAAAACAAGAAACCGCAGCAAAGGCATATGCTATTTGTTATAACCTGCCTACTTACGATTGGCTGGGGACTAATGACTATCCCACAATCCTATGGGAGTATGAACTTCCCCAATGAGGGGGGCGGAGAAACTCCTAGTATAAATAAGCTGGCCAGTTCAGGAACCAGCAGGAAGGAGAAGGTAGCAAGGGAAGTTACTGCTACTGTTATGTATATATTGTTATAGTAAATAAACGTTATTATTTTGTATCCTTAAAACTCGTGCTAGATTCTTCGTGGCCCTTAGAAAACTGGCGACGAAGGTAAAAGTGAATAGCTGTCTACACTGCTGAAGCCACCTCCCTGGATTTTTGTTGGATACAGGTTGGAAGTTGTTTTCTATTATACCATGCCTCTGTACGGACGTTTGGATGTTTTTGATGCTGCGCTGGAAAGCTGGAACCAGTACACACAACGGATGCGTCACTATTTCCGGGCAAACAATATCACTGAAAACGAGCGCCAGGTGGTCATATTGCTCACCACCTGCGGGCCGCATATGTTTGGGGTGATTAGGAGCCTTACGTACCCAGCTGCGCCGGACACCAAAACGTTTGACAAACTTGTGAATATAGTGGGGCAACACTTTAACCCAACCCCGTCCACGATAGTCCAGCGTTACCGGTTTAATACCGCTGAGAGGACCCCTGGAGAATCCCTTGCCGATTTTTTATCCAGGCTACGCGGGATTGCGGAATACTGTGACTATGGTGACACCTTGTCAGAAATGTTACGCGACCGTTTGGTTTGCGGTATTAACAATGCAGCAACCCAGAGAAAGTTGTTAGCGGAGCCAACATTGACTTTTCAACAGGCAATACAAATAGTCTTGTCCCGAGAGAGCGCAGAGCGAGGAGTACAGGAGCTACAGGGAATGGAAGTGCATGCCTTGGGGCGCAACCCCTTCCGTCCAAAAATGTCCCCCCGCACTCCTGCGGTACCTTGGGCGAGGCAACGACCGGGCCGACGCCAGTGGCCATCGGACATTCCTCCCCGAAGGGAGCCTTCTCCAGAGCTAATGGATGAGGAGCCATGTCCGTGTCAGACTTGTAGGCGCCGACCCCGTCGCGGACGGCGGTCCTGGGGACGCCAGAGGCGCCGTCGTTCCGACCGAAACTGGGACCAGCCCAGGGGCCGTAACTGGAACCAGCCCTGGGGCCGTACCTTCCATGTGGATGAACCTGCGGCGACCACGCCTGAGGACGTGGAGACGGAGGACGACTGCCTGCAGCTGCATTGTGTGGCAGCTCCCCGTGTGGCCCCCATTAAGGTGACAGTACGGGTCAATGGCCACCCGCTGGAGATGGAGTTGGATACTGGCGCAGCGGTCTCCGTGATCGCCCAGAGGACATTCGACCGCATCAAGCAGGGTATACAGACCCTTACATTAACTGACTCACAGGCCAAGTTGGCCACCTACACGGGGGAACCACTGGACATTGCAGGAACTACAATGACTCCTGTTGTCAATGGACGCCAGGAGGGGCGTTTCCCACTTATCGTAGTGCGTGGCCATGGGCCCAGCCTGTTGGGTCGGGACTGGTTGCGCCATTTGCGGTTGCAATGGCAGCACATCCTCCAAACAGTTTCTGGAGGGTTGACTGAGGTGCTAGGACGATACCCAGATGTATTCCAGCCTGGTTTGGGGAAAATAAAAGGGGCCGTAGCCCGTATCCAAGTTGAACCAGGAGCCACGCCGCGCTATTTCCGGGCGCGCCCAGTGCCTTACGCTTTGCTCGAGAAGGTAGAAGGGGAGCTCACTCGTTTGGAGAGTTTGGGTATTATCAGGCCCGTCCGTTTTGCTGACTGGGCAGCACCAATTGTACCAGTAATGAAGCCAGATGCCACAGTTCGCTTGTGTGGCGACTATAAGTGAATACAGTTTCCTGACTCGACCGATACCCAATGCCTCGCATAGAGGATCTCTACGCGAAACTTGCAGGTGGACTCTCATTCACAAAATTAGATATGAGTCACGCCTACCTGCAGCTGGAGCTGGATCCTGCCTCCCGACCATATGTAACAATTAACACACACCGGGGCCTGTATGAATATACACGGTTGCCCTTTGGAGTATCCTCTGCCTGCGCAATTTTTCAACGTGTTATGGAGGGCATTTTGAGAGGTTTACCACGTGTGGCTGTCTACCTAGATGACGTGTTGATTACAGGGACGTCGGAGCAAGAGCATTTGGAAAATCTGGAGGCTGTCCTTAGATGCCTTTCGGAGGCTGGAGTCCGTTTACGTCACACAAAGTGCGTATTTCAGGCAAAAGAAGTAGTCTACCTAGGTTATCGGGTGGACCGCGAGGGTCTGCACCCCGTCGCAGAGAAGGTGCGTGCAATTCAACATGCCCCCACCCCGACTGACACTTCGCATCTTCGTTCTTTTCTCGGTCTCGTAAACTATTACGGGAAGTTCCTCCCCAATCTGGCAACTACGCTGGCCCCCTTGCACCTGCTACTAAAGAAAAATCACACCTGGGTTTGGGGTCAGCCGCAAGAAACCGCTTTCCGGCGGGTAAAGCAACAATTGTCGTCGTCTGGGTTACTAACCCACTATGATCCGGGAAAGCCTTTGCTCGTCACATGTGATGCATCCCCGTATGGTATTGGGGCTGTCCTGTCCCACAAGATGGAGAACGGGGCCGAGCGACCGATAGCTTTCGCCTCCCGCACATTGACTGCAGCAGAGAAAAAGTACGCGCAGATCGAGAAGGAGGGCCTGGCAGTGGTTTTCGCGGTGAAATGCTTCCACCAGTATGTGTACGGCCCCCATTTCACTATCGTGACTGATCATAAGCCCCTGCTGGGACTCTTCAGAGAGGATAAGCCAATACCGCCCATTGCTTCTGCACGGATCCAGCGCTGGGCTTTGTTGCTTGCTGCATATGAGTATTCTCTGGAGCACAAACCAGGTACACAGATAGCAAATGCCGACGCACTGAGCCGATTGCCTTTATCGACCGGCCCCATGTCGACCCCCACGACCAGTGAGGTGGTTGCAACCCTAAATTGTATGGACACCTTGCCTGTCACGGCATCACAGATCCGTGAGTGGACCCAGACGGAGCCAGTCTTGTCAAAGGTTCGGCACATAGTCCTGTATGGTGGGCAGCATAGACAGTTCCCAGGCGAGTTGTGGGCATTTTCCTCCAAGCTGTATGAGTTCAGCGTGGAAGACGGCATCCTCTTGTGGGGGATGCGTGTGATTGTCCCGGAAAAAGGCCAGGAGCTGATATTATCAGACTTGCACAATGGGCATCCGGGCGTGACCAAGATGAAAATGTTGGCCCGGAGTTATGTCTGGTGGCCAGGCCTCGACACTGACATTGAGAAGGTGGCCCAAAACTGCTCCATTTGCCAGGAGCATCAGAAGCTTCCGCCGGCCGTGCCCCTACATCACTGGGAATGGCCAGGGCGGCCTTGGGCACGCTTACATGCAGATTTCGCAGGCCCTTTTCAGGGATCCATGTTCCTTCTACTAATTGACGCCCAGTGCAAATGGCTGGAGGTGCATAAGATGCAGGGGACAACGTCCTGCGCAACAATTGAAAAGATGCGTTTATCATTTAGTACGCATGGCCTCCCCGAGGTGCTGGTCACGGATAATGGCACTCCATTCACGAGTGAGGATTTTGCTAGGTTTACAAAGATGAACGGCATCCGCCATATCCGCACTGCCCCTTACCACCCGGCTTCAAATGGGTTGGCAGAGCGTGCAGTGCAAACATTCAAAAGAGGCCTAAAGAAGCAGTCTTCCGGATCAATGGACACGAGACTGGCTCGCTTTTTGTTTACGTACAGGACCACCCCCCATGCAGTGACTGGGGTAGCTCCCGCAGAACTCCTAATGGGCCGGAGACTTCGCACCCGCCTTAGTATGGTCTTCCCGGACATTGGCGCAAAAGTACGCCGCACACAAGAACGGCAGGGACAGGGATTGTCTCGGCATCGTCCGATTCGGCAGTTTGCGCCCGGTGACCCAGTATTCGTGCGGAATTTTGCTGGTGGTGCCCAATGGGTTCCTGGTGTAATCTTTCGCCAAACGGGCCCTATATCTTACCAAGTGCAAGCCCAGGGTCGTCTCCAGCGAAAACATGTAGACCACGTCCGGTCCAGAAGATCATCCCCTCAAAAGATTCCCCGCCCCCGGAGCTCATTTCAACAGCCGCAAAGACCAGAGACAAGGGAAGGTAGTCCTCAAAATCTTCCACTGGTGCCTCACTCGAAGCCTGCGCAGGTCGTTACGGGACCGAATGGAGATAGAGACGCTGACATGACGGAGGCAGCAGACTCAGACTCCGAGATGGAGACACAGGATACATCAGAGGGGGAATCCTCGGGTCCACAGGCCGTGGATGTACAACCCGCCGTTCATCACGGAAGCGCCGGTCTCCGTCTCGTTACACGCCGCCTGATCCAGCGCCGCGTGCAAATGGCGTCCGGCCTGTGGCCAAACGAGTTTGACGCCTTCCTTCGCCAGGGTCTTCGGTGGATTCCTTGGACTTTGGGGGGGAGGGATGTTATAACCTGTCTACTTACGATTGGCTGGGGACTAATGACTATCCCACAATCCTATGGGAGTATGAACTTCCCCAATGAGGGGGCGGAGAAACTCCTACTATAAATAAGCTGGCCAGTCCAGGAACCAGCAGGAAGGAGAAGGTAGCAAGGGAAGTTATTGCTACTGTTATGTATATATTGTTATAGTAAATAAACGTTATTATTTTGTATCCTTAAAACTCGTGCTGGATTCTTCGTGGCCCTTACAAAACTATTATTACAGCCTCTTAAAAGTGTCAATCTTTCTTGGATCAACAGGCCACCTGCTGAGCTGAAGACATAATTAGTGCCTGAAACCCAGCCAAGCATTCATAATGGTTACAGCTGCCGTAACAAATGATTCCAGCCTGAAACTGACAGAACAGCATGGTGATCATTTCTATTTGATAGCAGAGTGACTGTCATCAATTGGGCACAACAGATACAGAGATTCTCTTCAATTTTCAAAAGCAGGTTTTTTTTTTTTAAACAGCCAGGACTCAGTAAATTTAAATCACAGCATGGAATATGACAGCAGGGGCATTTTATTTTACATTTTTAATGCATCAATGCACTTTTGACAATTGGAAAAGTACTGCAAGGGAACAACAACTTACACAATGCTCGTCAATGTAAGGATCAAATTACCTTTGCAGGACAGATCCCTGTGATGAATCACTTCAATACTCAGTGTTGCAATGCAGTGTCCAATAGTCAAGAAAGTGTCAAGCCATTTTACACTTACCTGTCAAATTATTTCTGAATCCTCAGCAGGCTTCCCCCGCAGTCTGCGACCTTCTGGGAGGCATGTTTTTTAGGGCTACAAAACCCCATTCCACCACAACTAAAAATGATGCTCAGGAAGAAATACAATTTTCCTGCGGTCCTCACAATGGGGACCTTGACCTCAGAAGAGGATTTGTTTGTGTTTGCACGCCAGGCCTTCACAACTTGCGAAAAGACTACTCAACAGTGTCTCAGGATCAGGAAGGCAAAAGAAAGTTGGGTTTCCCGTGAAAAGCAACTAAGTGTAGCGTTTGGCACCCCAATTCCCACCTCCATTTGAACACAAGAAGCTGCCCCTTGGTCTTCTATCCCACCACTGCCTCCCCACAACCACCTAAGTTAAATTTAACCAATTGATGTCCCACCACACAATTTGGGGTCCTAAATCTCTATATTGGAGGTGACATAATGTAGGTGTAACGTTTTCAATACATCAATATTTAAAAGGTAAAAAATACATATTTTGTTATTTTATGTAATACAAATACAATTTTGATCTGCACTTTGTCATTGAGATGTTGTACAAGCACAATATAATTTCTGCTTACATTGCTCCAAAGGAGATTTGTAAGTGATGCATCTTAGAGGTTTTTTGGACTGTACTAAATCAAGGTGGTCAGTAACCAAGCGGTCATTTTTAAACAAATATGCCTTTCTCACTTTCTTACCGGAAAAAAACAAACAAGCACACTTCTGCACTGGGGACTGGGCCCCTTAATAGCCAGAATCAAATGAGAAGGCAATCAACCAACTTCGAGAGAACCGAGGACAGAAGAACAGAGCGGTACTATGGTGCAGTAAGTCAAATAGGCAGGGATCATCATGATTACTGATCTCCCATGAAATCTCTCAAGACCAAACTCATCCAAGCTCCATCAATGGTGTGACAAGAAAAGAACACAACCATTTATTTATAGTGAGCCTGAAAGGCCAATAATGGTTTTATTTCCTCTCTTAATACAGAAACGTCTGAATAATTGTGAAGTGTAATAGAAATTCCAATCCAAACTCCAAACAGTTCACAGCATTTTCGCAGAGCCTGAGTGCAGTAATGATTTTAATATCTACACATGGCTTCACATGACCTTAGCTGGTCTGTGGGTAGATTTGAAAATGTATTGATCACATAACATGTTCATGTCAAGTACATTGAAACGAAGAATAAAAATAGGTCAGAGCATATTTAACCTTGTGAGAACTGAATGCTATTTCAAATGTTCAAACGGGGAAAGTGTTTTCAATCACACAATAGCAAAACATGATTTTTGGAACATTCTGGGGACAGAAACATTGCCAAGTTGAATTTCAAGAATAACAATGCCCTTCGAGGTACTTCATAACGCACAGCATTCTTTGTAGTTTTTATTGATGCAAAAGGGCAGGTGCTTGAATAGTTAAACTGTATTTTTAAATCGATAAATAGCCACCTTTGCACAAAAAGGTTAATAATTGTTTGTGAAATGCCACAGCCAATTTCCGTAACCATTGTAGGAGGCTATTTAAGAGATTCCATGAGCCAAAACAGCAAAATGTTGTGGCTTGGCTTTTTTTTTGTGCTGTAAGGTGATTGCACCCAATGGTCAGTAAAAAAGAAAGTTCCATTGTTAAGTCAGAAAATGGAATGCCCAATTCATTTTACATCTGGGCTTGTGTCTGCGGAGACATCTTAGGCTCAATCCAATCACTCTGAAATGTTCCATTTGGTGTCAGTCCCACAGCAGTTTAAGTGAGATGTTTGCTGCACCTTTTATCCATATGCTACCTCAATTTGCCTCCCCCCCCTCCCCTATCCACCCCCACAAACCTCTAAAGGGGTTACTCCTTGCTGTAAGGATTGTATCATAGTTCTCCACTACATTAGTCAAGAGGCCATACATAAGAACACAGCAACATTGGGATCACAAGTAGGCCATTCAGCCCCTCAGGCCTGGCCTACTATTCAATTAGATCAGGGCTGATTTGCACCGCGACTATTTTCCTGCCTTTGGTTTTTATTTTATATCTCACAATAACCTTACAAAACAAACATTCATTCACCTCAACTGGAAAGCTCCAGTTAAAGCAGTATCTGCATCAGGAGAGAGAACACAAAATTTCTACTGCCTTTTTTTTCCTGGGTGTAAATGTAGTGAAGTGTAGGCAAGCATTCTTGGCCATCACTAGACATGTACACTTTCCAATAAATGTAACAGGAGAGAAATACAGAGTGGAACCCGTGGCATGGTATTAGATTTAAATCATGCATCACCATTTCAATTTCCTAACCAAGGCACAGCGAGGCTAATTGTAATACCTCCACTGCTGTCTTTGTTGAGACTAAGTAGCTCAGCCACTCCAGGGATTGAAGCAGATTTTCTTTGTCGCAGAACCATTCCAGGTGATGGATTGACCTACTAAGTCATGCAGGAAAGCAATTTGATGCACTTAGCAGGAAAAATGGCCCAGATTTTGCAGTCAGTGGTGAAGCAAGGGCACTCGCTACTGATGTGAAAGAAAGCTACCCACGAGGATCTAGCAATCTCTATGGCATGGTTTTCCCCTTTCCCAAACAACAGGTTAAATCTGGCACTAGGGAGCCAAAGGAGGAACTTTGTGCGCAGCAGCTGTGATGTCAGCAAGCAAGTATAATTGAAGAATTCATATACAACAAACCAGGAAGCTAAAAGCACTTAAAATTCTTTCCTCTTAATTTAAATTTTCAGATAGTGAAATAAGTAATTATGATTGGATCAAGATATAAAAATAACAATAAAGATGAAGTTAAAGAAATCAAAAATATGTGGAATGTTTAATCTTCATGGAGAAATTTGACTTACCACAAATACATAATTTTCAAGGCCAGTGAGGGTGTTTAACAATAATTGAATACACTGGTAAAAACCCAGTTACACCTCATTCAACCTAGTATATCAAAGAACAAAGAAAAGTACAGCACAGGAACAGGCCCTTCGGCTCTCCAAGCCTATGCCAACCATGCTGCCCATCTAACCTAAAACCTGCTTCACTCTGGGGTCTGTATCCCTCTATTCCCATCCTATTTATATATTTGTCAAGACGCCCCTTAAACGTCACTATCGTACCTGCTTCCACCATCTCCTCCGGCTGCGAGTTCCAGGCACCCACTACCCTCTGTGTAAAAAACATCCCTTGCACATCTGCTCTAAACTTTTCCCCTCGCACCTTAAGCGTATGCCCCCTAGTAATTGACTCTTCCATCCTGGGAAAAAGCTTCTGTCTATTCACTCTGTCCATGCCCCTCATAATTTTGTAGACTTCTATCATGTCACCCCTGAACCTCCGTCATTCCAGTGAGAACAAAACAAATTTATCCAACCCTCATTTGCTAATGCCCTCCATACCAGGCAACATCCTGCTAAACCTCTTCTGTCCCCTCTCCAAAGACTCCAAATCCTTCTGGTAGTGTTGCCATAAGACCATAAGACATAGGAGCAGAATTAGGCCACTCGGCCCATCGAGTCTGCTCCGCCATTCAATCATGGCTGATATCTTCTCATCCCCATTTTTCTGCCTTCTCCCCATAACCCCTGATCCCCTTATTAATCAAGAAATTATCTATCTCTGTCTTAAAGACACTCAGTGATTAAAGGATCGTCCCTTTAGTCTGAGATGGTGTCCTCTGGTTCTAGTTTCTCCTACAAGTGGAAACATCCTCTCCACGTCCACTATCCAGGCCTCGCAGTATCCTGTAAGTTTCAATAAGATCCCCCCTCATCCTTCTAAACTCCAACGAGTACAGACCCAGAGTACTCAACTATTCCTCATACGACAAGTTCTTCATTCCAGGGATCATTCTCGTGAACCTCCTCTGGACCCTTTCCAAGGCCAGCACATCCTTCCTTAGATACGAGGCCCAAAACTGCTCACAATAGGGCCACTATATTCAAAGTGTGGCCTAACTAAGATTCTGTACAGCTGCAGCATGATTTGTCAATTTTTATCCTCAATGCCCCAGCCGATGAAGGCAAGCATGCCGAATGCCTCCTTGACTACCTCCTTCACCTGCATTGCCACTTTCAGTGACCTGTGGACCTTATTATGGACCAGGGTTTAGAGAACACCAAAGTATATCATGGAGTTCACCTGACCCATAACTTTGATAGATTTTGGTTATGGGGAGCACAAGGGCCCACTTTACAGGTGTGGTGCAACAGAGATCTAAAGTATTTTAAAACAGAAACAATGTTTATTCTATGAATCCAGTTAACATTTTATAAACACATAGTAAACATCTTATCAACTCCCAACACTGATACCCCCTCCAAAGATGCAGTATTCTATAGGTAACCCTTGGTAACTTTCCTAACAACATCCATAAGTCAAAGGCAGTAGGTTTGCATTCCTTACAGAAACAGGTATTACTTTGAAATCATCAAGTGATCTGGAGACATTCTTTAGCAATCAGAGAGAGGTCAAATATACCTCCTTGGTTTGAATGCAGCTCCCCAACTGAAAACGAAACTAAAACTCAGAGCCAAAACAGCTTCCAGCTCAAAATGAAAGTAAAAAGCAGAGCCAGAGCCCAGCTCCACCCACACACTGACATCACTGCAGCCACTTGAGAAGACAAACATTTATTAAAGTGACATTCCCATGACAACATATGCACCCAGGTCCCTCTGCCTGTTAATACTCTTAAGGGTCCTGCCATTTACTGTATATTTCCCACCTGTATTAGACCTTTCAAAACGCATTACCTCATATTTATCCGGATTAAACTCCATCTGCCATCTCTCCGCCCAAGTCTCCAACCGATCAATATCCTGCTGTATCCACTGACAGTCCTCATCACTATCCGCAATTCCACCAACTTTTGTATCATCCGCACACTTACTCATCAGACCAGTTACATCTTCCTCAAAATAATTTATATACACTACAAACAGCAAAGGCCCCAGCACTGATACCTGCGGAATACCACTACTCACAACCTTCCATTCAGAAAAGCACCCTTCTACTGCTACCCTCTGTCTTCTATGACTGAGGCAGTTCTGTATCCATCTTGCCAGCTCACCTCCGATCCCGTGTGTCTTCACTTTCTGTACCAGTCTGCCTTGAGGGACCTTGTCAAAGGTCTTACAAAAGTCCACATAGACAACATCCACGAACCCTAACCCTACCCTCATCAATCATCTTCCTCACTGCCTCAGAAAACTCGATCAGGTTAGTGAGACACAACCCCCCCTTCAGAAAACCATAATGGCCCTCGCTAATGTGTGCATTTTCTTCCAAATGGGAGTAAATTCTGTCTCAAAGAATCCTCTCCAATAATTTTCCTACCACTGACATAAGGTTCACCGGCCTGCAGCTACTCATATCAACAACAGTACCTTAAAACTTACCAAATTATGATCACTGTTCCCAAAATGCTCCCCTACTGAAACTTTGACCACCTGACCGGGCTCATTCCCCAATACCAGATCCAGTATGGCCCTTCACTATTGGACCATCAACATATTGTTTCCAAGTTGTTATAGCAAGATAAATGGTGTTAGAGTGGATGTTCCTGTCAATTTGAGATTGCAAACAACTCTGTGGGAACCTCTACCGCACATACTTTGGAGGAACATGGGAAGGAATTTTCTCAAAATTAGACTGTGTCATTTTGGATGCGAAAACCGATTTGAACACCATCCGGAATGCAATCATTAGGCACTTCGGAAAAATTAATTTCCCCATGTGAAAAACATGGCCTGAAGTGTCTAATTTGTCTGCCCCAGGGGTCAGCTGATCTGTTCTATCAAAGGGGTGTTGTATTTAAGTGGCTCCACAACACCTACTCACTGTCAGGCCAGAAGGCAGCAAAGAAGCCTGATCCTCGCTTCACGGAGAGGGCCCTCAGCTGTTTGTTGGATGCCCTGGAGGAGAGAAGGGCAGCCACATACCTGCAGGCTGGCAGGAAACCCTCCAGCAAGGCCATAAACCCCACGTGGGAGACGGTGGCCATGCTAGCGAGTGGCAGCACCCCCCAAGTTGTTGTGGGTTCAATGCCTAGAAAAAGATGAATGACCTCATCTGTACTACCAGGGTAAGTGCTTATTGTCTTCTGTCACCATCCACCCTTCCAGTCGCCCCTCACCATGTCACATGGACCCCACATGCTGAAACCTCACTGGGTCCCACCACCTGACCTCCGATAAGCTTCCTCATCTCCCCCAGTACTCCTTTCCTTACAATTCATCCCTGCTCATGCGCAGTGCCAATAGTCGTCAGGCACCAGTGCCCTCTGACCTGGCACACGGCCTGGTCACAACATTCCCATTTGTCTCTCTGCAGGATACGCTGGCGCACAACTGCAGCGAGTGAGCAAAGGCAGCCGGCGATGGCATGGCAGAACTAATGATCCTCACAACTTTCCAGGAGAGAGCCCTGGGTCTTGCAAGGGAGGAGCAGGAATGTGCATGTGTGGAGAGCGAGGTGGGTGGGAGACAAAAGTGAGGAGTCTTTTCACTTTCATCCAGCTGCCCAAACGCACATGAGTTGTGTGTCTCCCAGACCTTTGCCTGAGCCATGTTGGAATCCCTTTCATTGCAGGAAATCAGCCGAGCAGCCTGGCCCATCCACCAGCATGCATCCCGTGACAAGTCTGAACATCAGTTCCGAGGAGACGTCAGAGGAGGACAATGATGATGTGTCACCCACACCCTCCACCACCGCAGAGACACACACACATCGGTGGGGGTTCTAAGCAGGCAGGCCTCTGAGTCACTATCTGGTGAGCACCACACTGCTGCTCATCCACATCGGGTGGAGACCGGAAGGTCCCAGCGATGGACAGTCAGAGTTCTGCTGCATCCCAGGACTCAGCTGTGTCTCAGCCAGGTGCCGAGCCTCTGGTTTCGGTTGTCCCTCAGCTGCCTGAGATGCAAAGGCAGAGCTGGAAAAACCAAGAAAGGGTGTAAGCGATGCTGCAGTAATTGCAAGGCCAACTGGAGGAGTCCTAAAGCCTTCTCTCACAGGAGGTTCTGCCAGCAATGCGAGGCGCCCAGGCCAACACCGCAAGGGTGGCAAGCCCAGTGGAGAGCCTGGGGCTTGACATTATATCAGTGGCTCAGTCCGTGAGCTCCATGGTTCAGGGCATCAACTATATGGGGAAGGCGCTTGTGGGCATCTACAAATTCCAGCACCAGAGGATGGCAGGACTTCTGGATCTCACTCCAGTTGCCCCTCTATCCCATGGAGTGACCCAGGGCCCATGAGCACCCAAAAGGAGGAGGATCCACTGGTGCACAGCCTTCGGCCCAGGAGACCCTGTGTGTGTCCAGCCCATCTGACCCCCCCCCCCCCCCCCCTCCAGAGATCAGGGCACCTCAGGCACAGCGGACAGAACACAGTGACACAGCAACTCCTGTACCACTCTTGTCCTCCTCTGACGTCTCCTCGCATGTAGCCCAGGGTCTTCCAACTCCCAGTGCTCCAGAAGACACCCACCAAGGGCATCTCAGGCATCAGGGTGTGGTAGACAGCAGGCCACCTCCACCTCAGATGTGGATCCTGGAGACACACCTAGTCATAACGGGAGGATTTGTAATGTTAAGAAGTTGTAGGTGCACAGCATGGGGATGGGTAAAGTTAGGCACTTGTAGCCCTTGAACACTGACCTTAGTTTTATTATTATATATCATTGTATTAAATTTAACTAATGCTCACCACTTTTAGGCCCCATAAGCTGAATGAGATGGCGCTTTGCACCATCGAAATGCATCTCATAGCGCCTTCATGCCCTCTATGTAATGCGGTCACCTCAGTGCATTCGCAGTGGCAGGACTCAGTCATGATGCTCGGAATCTGCATCCTGACTCCAATTCTCCCCGATAGAGAATACGAACAGATGAATGTCTGCGCTAATCCTTGCTCGGACATGAGCCAGGGAGTCTGTGAGCTGGCATCAGACAGATTTCATAGAATTTACAGTGCAGAAGGAGGCCATTCGGCCCATCGAGTCTGCACCGGCTCTTGGAAAGAGCACCCTACCCAAGGTCAGCACCTCCACCCTATCCCCATAACCCATTAACCCCACCCAACACTAAGGGCAATTCTGGACACTAAGGGCAATTTATCACGGCCAATCCACCTAACCTGTACATCTTTGGACTGTGGGAAGAAACCGGAGCACCCGGAGGAAACCCACGCAGACACGGGGACAACGTACAGATTCCGCACAGACAGTGACCCAAGCCGGGAATCGAACCTGGGACCCTGGAGCTGTGAAGCAATTGTGCTATCCACAATGCTACTGTGCTGCCCTAAATAGGTGCCAGATATTAGCAGAATCTCAGAGGAGCTTCATAGACCTTTCCCCACTGTGAGTCATCAGTACCCTCCTGTATTGAATTGGCAGCTGGCACTCATGGACTCCCCATCATCAACTCGCACCTCCCTACCCCCAGTCGCATAGGGGTGACCATGTCCTTGTTGTCCACCTTATTCGTCGTTCACGATAAGGTTTGCAGAGATCAGGGTGTCTCTAGCCCTCTAGCGTATCAGCACCCTTGCCCCGCCTGACCTCCTTCTTCCGCCGCCTCTGCAGGCCCCTCCTTGGGCAACCTCCTGCTTTACTTCCTCTCTCAGGAGACGTGCCGTTCCTCCAGGTCCTCTTCAACCCATTGCAGAGAAAAATTGTGGAGGGTGCAGCAAAAGCATCATAATAAGAACTAAAAGCAAAGAAAAGTACAGCACAGGAACAGGCCCTTCGGCCTTCCAAGCCTGCGCCGACCATGCTGCCCGTCTAACCTAAACCCTTCTACGCTTTTGGAGTCTGTGTCCCTCTATTCGTAGCTAATCATGTATTTGTCAAGACGCCCCTTAAAAGTTGCTATCGTACCTTCTTCCACCATCTCCTCTGGCAGTGAGTTCCAGACACCCACTACCCACTGTGTAAAAAATTTCCTTCACACATCCCCTCTAAACTTAAACCTACGTCCCCTAGTAATTGACTCTTACACCCTGGGAAATATCTTCTGACTGTCCACTCTGTCCATGCCCCTCATAATTTTGTAGACTTAATGTGTAATGTGGGAGACCCCCTGGGTACTATATCGTAGGGCTCGACTGGACCTGTCCAGGCAGGGAAACGCATCTTCAGGAGCCAAATGGGCCCCTCAACGACTACGCGAGTCTCACTGTCAGCCTCGTTGTTGCGGGTCTATGCTGCAGTCTGTGGCCTCCGTATTGGTATCATCAACCATGCCCTGAGGGGATAACCCCTGTCCCCATGGAGCAAGATCTGTAGCCTTGGGTGTCTGTCAAAAAGTTAAGGGATGTTGGACTGCACAAGGGTGAAGCTGTCATGCATGCTCCCTGGGAAACGGGCACACACTTGCATCCCTTGGTCGCAGACCATCTGCACATTGAGGGAGTAGAACATCGTCCTGCTAGTGAAGGGGACTCCCTCATGCCATGGGGTGCGGAGAAACACTTGGGTGTAATCAATCACTCCCTGCACTTGTGGAAAACCAGCTACCTAGCCGAGCCCCATGGGCCTCGTTGATTTGAAAACTGAGTTGTTTGTTAAATCCAGCATGCTGCCTATTCATCCACCTACCTGCACACCCTGACCTGTATCAAGTTTTAAGGGAGGTGTCAGGTGATCCACCTGCACTTGGGCCTATTGAGGCCCTTAAGTTGGCCAATTAATTCCTACCCAAGGGGCTTATCCCACCCCCACTGCTATTTTCTACAGCAGGGGAGAGGCCCAGGTCAAGAGCACCATCCAGCGGGTTTAGCTTGGGGGGGGGGGGGGGGGGGGGGGGGTTGCTCGGGTTGGGGATAACACTTTTCCTGCTATCCTCCTATCCAGCCTCTCAGACCCAGCTTCTCAGCCCCCTTATCCCCCTTGCCTGTGCCTATCACCCTGACCCTGTTGAAATGCTCCCCCCACCCAACCCACACCCCAACCCCCACCCAAGGGTGGCACGTGGCACAGGGGTTAGCACTGCTGCCTCACAGGTTCGATTCCCGGCTTGGGTGACTGTCTGTGTGGAGTTTGTACGTTCTCCCCGTGTCCGTGTGGCTTTCCTCTGGGTGCCCCGGTTTTCTCCCACAGTCCAAAGATGTACGGGGTTGGCAGATTGGCCATGCTAAATTGCCCGTAAGTGTCCAGAGATGTGAAGGTTAGATTATGGGGTTGCAGGGATAGGGTGGGATATGGATCGGTGCAGACTCGATGGGCCGAATGGCCTCCATCTGCACTGTAGGGATTCTATGAATTCCATGAACTGGTCTGTTCAACTCCAGTGATAATGTCTACGGGGGCTGCCGGTAATCCTGGCAGTGGCCACTACTCCTATCAGGCACTGCTGGGACTACAGGGCTGCAGCTATTCAATTGGCCTGCAGCGAGGTCTATACGACAGGTCCCCGAGGAGGGAAAATCCCACCTCCAGCCTATCAATGGCCAATTAGCCATTAAGTGACAGCTGCTGGCGTTCTTCCCATGGGTAGGCTAACCACTCATCTTTTAGCAGATGGAAACGGGAAGGTGGGGTGGGGGGCGGCGGCACAGAGGCGATCGGGCTCAGCGCCCTGTAAAGTGTAGCCCATTATCTCCGTTTCTCTCTACATGGTTGTCGCCAGGGGGACTGAGTCTTTCCGATGTTCTCTGTTTGTATTTGTGCAAATGGAGAAACCAAGAGGGTGGCAGAGAGGTTGAATGGGGATATAGGTTTAAGGTACACAGGGGAGCTTATTCCATGGCAAAACACGTGTGCTTATTCCATGACAAAACACGTGTGCTTATTCCATGACAAAACACGTGCTCATATTTGAAAGAACAGGGCAGCATGGTAGCATGGTGGTTAGCACAATTGCTTCACAGCTCCAGGGTCCCAAGTTCGATTCCAGCTTGGGTCACTGTCTGTGCGGATTCTGCATATCCTCCCCGTGTGTGCGTGGGTTTCCTCCGGGTGCTCCGGTTTCCTCCCACAGTCTAAAGATATGCAGGTTAGGTGGATTGGCCATGATAAATTGCACTTAGTGTCCAAAAATTGCCCTTAAGTGTTGGGTGGGGTTACTGGGTTATGGGGATAGGGTGGAGGTGTGCGGTTGGGTGGGGTGCTCTTTCCAAGAGCCGGTGCAGACTCGATGGGCCAAATGGCATCCTTCTGCACTGTAAATTCTATGATAATGATAACCACCCCAGTGGCCTACCTCGTTCCCCCAGAAACTATGGAAATGGACACCATTCCTTGTGCCAGCTCAGCCCAAATATGCTGCACATCAGACCGTGAGAAGACTGAACTGAGGCATCCTCCTTTGCTATACCCCTCCCCAACACCATGTAATGTGTCTTCCTCAAATGAGGAATTTGTCTTTTCCCCCCTCCCCAACTATGCAAACTTGCAAATATATTTACCATTCCAAACCATTCTGCATCACTTTAAATGCATGGAGGAGCCCCTCAAAAATTGCTGCTTTTGCTTACAGCCCACCCTCCTGCAATTGCGATGCTGCCTGCTCTTCCAGCTGTACACAGCGAGCACCTTCAAATGAAATAGTCCCTTCTCTTTGGACTCAATTATAACATTGTGCTGTATGGCCTCACAGCAGCTCAGAAGTCCAGAGTTGGTCCTTACAAAAGTTTAAATACACACACACGCACACTTTCCTGCAAACTCCTGTGTTGTTGATGTGCATGTTTCGTATATTCACAAAAAGAGTTTGCCCCGATGGTGTTTGTGCTGACTTGGAGTAGTAATTAATCATTTCCTCATGCAAACCAAACCCCCCCCCACGGAAATAAACTACTAAGCAGCTGTAAATAATTGATAAAGCTCAGCTTGCCGACTTCTTCATGTAAAGAGCATATGGTCTATTCATTATCAAATGTGGTTTAACCGCCTATTCACCCACTTGAGGCTTTTCACTTCGGGGTTTTGTTTCAAAACTCTTTTTTTTTCTTTACGCCAACTCCTGTTCCTGCTTTTCAAAATCACATTGCTGTAAGCTTCTCTGACAATCTCCTGGTAATGGTAGGGTGATAAAATCAGCACGGTGGGGGAGCATCTTCTTCTCTGTGTAATAAAATATTAAATGCATTCTTAAGAAATGGGTTTTCAATTTGGTTGCAGAGATTATTCAGAGGAAAACGTCCCCGAATGTTGCAAAGAAGGTTTTACCAGTTCTGATCAAGCGGGCACACCAGCCTGTTTGATTGGCACCCCGTCCTCCTCCGCCTTAAACATTCACTCCCTTCACCATCGCAGAGGTGGCAGCAGGGCAAACCATCTACAAGATGCACTGCAGCAATGTGCCAAGGCACCACAATGGTGGCGCAATGGTGAGCACTGCTGCCTCACGGAGCGGAGAACCTGGGTTCGATCCCCGCCTTTTGTGACGGCCACAAAGAATCCAGCACGAGTTTTAAGGATACAAAGTAATAACATTTATTTACAACAACATACATATATAACGGCAGCAGCAACTTCCCTTGCTGCACATTCCTTCCTCCTGGTTCCAAACTGGCCAGCTTTATTTATACTTGGAGTTTACTAATGGTTTCTCCGCCCCCCTCATTGGGGAAGCTCATACTCCCACAGGATTGTGGGATTGTCATTAGTCCCCAGCCAATGGTAAACAGGCAGGTTATAACATCCCTTCCCCCCTAAAGTCCAAGGAATCCACCGAAGACCCTGGCGAACGAGGGCGTCGGACTCGTTTTGCCGCAGGCCGGACACCATTTGCACGCGGCGCTGGATCAGGCGACGTGTAACGAGACGGAGACCGGCGCTTCCGTGATGAACGGCGTAACGGTTGTACATCCACGGCCCGTGGACCCGAGGATTCCCCCTCTGATGCGTCCTGTGTCTCCATCTTGGAGTCAGAGTCTGCTGCCTCCGTCATATCAGCGTCTCTATCTCCATTCGGTTCTGTAACGACCTGCGCAGGCTTTGAGTGAGGCACCAGCGGAAGATTGTGAGGACTACCTTCCCTTGTCTCTGGTCTCTGTGGCTGTAGAAATGAGCTCCGGGGGCGGGGAACCTTTGGAGGGGATAGTCTTCTGGACCGAACGTGGTCTACATGTTTGCGCTGGAGACGACCCTGGGCTTGCACCTGGTAAGATATAGGGCCCGTTTGGCGAAAGATTACGCCAGGAACCCACTGGGCATCACCAGCAAAATTCTGAACGAACACTGGGTCACCGGGTGCAAACTGCCGAATCGGCCGACGCCGAGAAAATCCCTGTCCCTGCTGTTCTTGTGTGTGGCGTACCTTTGCACCAATGTCCGGGAAAACCATACTAAGGCGGGTGCAAAGTCTCCGGCCCATTAGGAGTTCTGCGGGAGCTACCCCAGTCACCGCATGGGGGGTGGTCCTATACGTAAAAAAAAAGCGAGCCAGTCTTGTGTCCATTGATCCGGAAGACTGCTTCTTTAGGCCTCTTTTGAATGTCTGCACTGCGCGCTCTGCCAACCCATTTGAAGCCGGGTGGTAAGGGGCAGTGCGGATATGGCGTATGCCGTTCATCTTTATGAACCTCGCAAACTCCTCACTCGTGAATGGAGTGCCGTTATCCGTGACCAGCACCTCGGGTAGGCCATGCGTACTAAAAGACAAACGCATCTTTTCAATTGTTGTGCAGGACGTTGTCCCCTGCATCTTATGCACCTCTAGCCATTTAGACTGGCCGTTGATTAATAGAAGGAACATGGATCCTTGAAAAGGGCCTGCGAAATCTGCATGCAAGCGCGCCCAAGGCCGCCCTGGCCATTCCCAGTGATGTAGGGGCGCGGCCGGCGGAAGCTTCTGATGCTCCTGGCAAATGGAAGAGTTTTGGGCCACCTTCTCAATGTCGGTGTCGAGGCCTGGCCACCAGACATAACTCCGGGCCAACATTTTCATTTTGGTCACACCTGGATGCCCATTGTGCAAGTCTCTTAGTATCAGCTCCTGGCCTTTTTCCGGGACAATCACACGCGTCCCCCACAAGAGAATGCTGTCTTCCACGCTGAATTCTGACAGCTTGGAGGAAAATGCCCGCAACTTGCCTGGGAGCTGTCTATGCTGCCCACCATACAGGACTATGTGCCGAACCTCTGACAGGACTGGCTCCGTCTGGTCCACTCACGGATCTGTGATGCCGTGACAGGCAAGGTGTCCATAAGATTTATGGTTGCAACCACCTCAGCGGTCGTGGGGGTCGACATGGGGCCGGTCGATAAAGGCAATCGGCTCAGTGCGTCGGCATTTGCTATCTGCATACCTGGTTTGTGCTCCAGAGAATACTCGTATGCAGCAAGCAACAAAGCCCAGCGCTGGGTCCGTGCGGAAGCAATTGGCGGTATTGGCTTATCCACTCTGAAAAGTCCCAGAAGAGGCTTATGATCAGTCACGATAGTGAAATGGCATCCATACACGTACTGGTGGAAGCGTTTCACCGCAAAAACCACTGGCAGGCCCTCCTTCTCGATCTGCGCGTACTTTTTCTCCGCTGCAGTCAATGTGCGGGAGGCGAAAGCTATCGGTCGCTTGGCCCCGTTCTCCATCTTGTGGGACAGGACGGCCCCAATACCATCCGGGGATGCATCACATGTGACGAGCAAAGGCTTTCCAGGATCATAGTGGGTTAGTAACCCAGACAACGACAATTGTTGCTTTACCCGCCGGAAAGCGGTTTCTGGCGGCTGACCCCAAATCCAGGTGTGATTTTTCTTTAGCAGAAAGTGCAACGGGGCCAGCGTAGTTGCCAGATTGGGGAGGAACTTCCCGTAATAGTTTACGAGACCGAGAAAAGAACGAAGATGCAAAGTGTCAGTCGGGGCGGGGGCCTGTTGAATCGCACGCAGCTTCTCTGCGACGGGGTGCTAACCTTCGCGGTCCACCCGATAACTTAGGTAGACTACTTCCTTTGCCTGAAATACGCACTTTGCGCGACGTAAATGGACTCCAGCCTCCGAAAAGCGTCTAAGGACAGCCTCCCGATTTTCCAAATGTTCCTGCTCCGACGTCCCTGTAATCAAAAAGTCATCTAAGTAGACAGCGACACGTGGTAAACCTCTCAAAATGTCCTCCATAGCACGTTGAAAAATAGCGCAGGCAGAGGATACTACAAAGGGCAACCGTGGATATTCATACAGGCCCCGGTGTGTATTAATCGTTACATATGGTCGGGAGGCAAGGTCCAGCTCCAACTGTAGGTAGGCGTGACTCATATCTAATTTTGTGAAGGAGAGTCCGCCTGCAAGCTTCGCATAGAGATCCTCTATGCGAGGCATTGGATAGCGATCGAGTTGTGAAGCCGTATTCACTGTAAGTTTATAGTCGCCACACAAGCGAACTGTGGCAATTGGCTTCATTACAGGTACAATTGGTGCTGCCCAGTCAGCAAAATGGACGGGCCTGATAATACCCAAATTCTCCAAACGAGTGAGCTCCCCTTCTACCTTCTCGAGCAAGGTGTAAGGCACTGGGCGCGCCCGGAAATAGCGCGGCGCGGCTCCTGGTTCGACTTGGATATGGGCTACGGCCCCTTTTATTTTCCCCAAACCAGGCTGGAATACATCTGGGTATCATCCTAGCACTTCAGTCAACCCTTCAGAAACTGTTTGGAGTATGTGCTGCCATTGCAACCGCAAATGGCGCAACCAGTCCCGACCCAACAGGCTGGGCCCATGGCCGCGCACCACGATAAGTGGGAAACGCCCCTCCTGGCGTCCATAAACAACAGGGGTCATTGTAGTTCCTGCAATGTCCAGTGGTTCCCCTATGTAGGTGGCCAACCTGGCCTGTGAGTCGGTTAATGTAAGGGTCTGTATACCCTGCTTGATGCGGTCGAATGTCCTCTGGGCGATCATGGGGACCGCTGCGCCAGTGTCCAACTCCATCTCAAGCGGGTGAACATTGACCCGTACTGTCACCTTAATGGGGGCCACACAGGGAGCTGCCACACAATGCAGCTGCAGGCAGTCGTCCTCCGTCTCCACGTCCTCAGGAGTAGTCGCCGCAGGTTCATCCACATGGAAGGTACGGCCTCTGGGCTGTCCCAGTTATGGCCCCTGGGCTGGTCCCAGTTTCGGTCGGAACGACGGCGCTTCTGGCGCCCCCAGGACCGGCGTCCGCGACGGGGTCGGCGCCTACAAGTCTGACACGGACATGGCTCCTCATCCATTGGTTCTGGAGAAGGCTCCCTTCGGGGAGGAATGTCCGAAGGCCACTGGCGTCGGTCTGGACGTCGCCTCGCCCAAGGTACCGCAGGAGTGCGGGGCGACGTTTTCGGACGGAAGGGGTTGCGCCCCAAGGCATGCACTTCCATTCCATGTAGCTCCTGCACTCCTCGTTCTGCGCTCCCTCGGGACAATGCTATTTGAATGGCCTGTTGAAAAGTCAATGTTGGCTCAGCTAACAACTTTCTCTGGGTGGCCGCATTGTTAATACCGCAAACCAAACGGTCGCATAACATTTCTGACAAGGTCTCACCATAGTCACAGTACTCCGCAATCCTGCGTAGCCTGGATAGAAAATCGGCAAGGGATTCTCCAGGGGTCCTCTCAGCGGTATTAAACCGGTAACGCTGGACTATCGTGGACGGGGTTGGGTTAAAATGTTGCCCCACTGTATTCACAAGTTCACCAAACGTTTTGGTGTCCGGCGCAGCTGGATACGTAAGGCTCCTAATCACCCCAAACGTATGCGGGCCGCAGGCGGTGAGCAAATTGACCACCTGGCGCTTGCTTTCGGTGATATTGTTTGCCCAGAAATAGTAACGCATCCGTTGTGTGAACTGGTTCCAGCTTTCCAGCGCAGCATCAAAAACATCCAAACATCCATACAGAGGCATGGTGTAATAGAAAACAACTTCCAACCTGTATCCAACAAAAATCCAGGGAGGTGGCTTCAGCAGTGTAGACAGCTATTCACTTTAACCCTCACCGCCAGTTTTGTGACGGCCACGAAGAATCCAGCACGAGTTTTAAGGATAAAAAGTCATAACATTTATTTACCATAACATATATATATATATATATATATAACAGCAGCAGCAACTTCCTTGCTGCACACTCCTTCCTCCTGGTTCCAAACTGGCCAGCTTCATTTATACTAGGAGTTGACTAATGGTTTCTCCGCCCCCGTCATTGGGGAAGCTCATACTCCCACAGGATTGTGGGATTGTCATTAGTCCCCAGCCAATGGTAAACAGGCAGGTTATAACACCGCCCCAGGTCCGCGTGGAGTTTGCATATTTTCCCCGTGTCTCCCCTTCAACCCAAAGATGTGCAGGGTAGGTGGATTGGCCACGCTAAATTGCCCCTTAATTGGAAAAAAAAAGGATTGGGTACTCTAAATTTGAAATAAAAACCTTGCCAAAGCTCCTCTTGCAGCATCTTTCAAACCTGCGCCCTCTACCACCCAGAGGAATGAAGGCAGCAGATGCATTTGTCATGATATTCAGATCAGCATATCATGGTGCAATCACACACACACTGATGGACATGCAGTAGGACCAACCAACACACACACAACATCGCAGCCAATCACCAGTGAGAGCACACGCACTATAAAAACAGGGGACACTACAGTTCCCGCTCATTCCAGCAGCAGCCAGCTCAGAGCACCGAGCTCAGAGCCTGCCACTCAGACTTTCACCATGTGCTGAGTGCCTCACCCAGATAGTAATAGGACAGGGTCCACAGGTTAGCTGGTAATGCACGCACCCAAGTTAGCAGTGTGCTGTTATAGTTAAGTAATAAATAAAATTGAGTTACACCATCTCCAGCCGTGCTGGATCGTTTGTACACCAGAACACCCAACACGACAGCATTGGAACACCATCACCTCCAAGTTTGCCTCCAAGTCACACACCATCCTGAGTTGTAAATGTATCACTGCCTCTTCATTGTAGCTGGGTCAAAAATCTGGAAGAGCACTACTGATGTACCTCCGCCACAAGAACCAAAATGGCAGCACGGTAGCACAAGTGATTAGCACTGTGGCTTCACAGCGCCAGGGTCCCAGGTTCGATTCCCCGCTGGGTCACTGTCTGTGCGGAGTTTGCACGTTCTCCCCGTGTCCGCGTGGGTTTCCTCCGGGTGCTCCGGTTTCCTCCCACAGTCCAAAGACGTGCAGGTTAGGTGGATTGGCCATGCTAAATTACCCGTAGTGTCCATAAGGGTTGGGAGGGGTTATTGGGTGGAAGTGAGGGATTAATGTGGGTCGGTGCAGACTCGATGGGCCGAATGGCCTCCTTCTGCACTGTATGTTCTATGTAATCTATGTAAACCACCTTCTAAAAGCAATTAGGATGGGCAAGAATTGCTGGCCTTAGTGAGTGCGCATTCTATGAATGAATACAAAAATAACTAAGATCTGAGTAACATGTGCCATTTTACAATCAAGTGTTTTGGAGACATATCCTTGTACTTGGCCACCTTTCTTGATAGCATTTTCACTCACATTGATTAGAGAAAAGAGGTTATTGCAACATTACTCAAACCCAAGTTCCTTCCCTGTTCGAAGTCGCGATGGGCCACCTGTGTGAGACCTTTCTGATAGTTTGTCCAGATTTTGAACAGCAGTTTATAAATGGTGGGCTCGCGCGCACTGATCTGTGGGGAGAGAAATCTAATTCACAGCTACCCATTTTTCACATGACACCGGTATCTCTGCCATATTCATTCAAGGCCTGTAATTGGACTAGCAACTCACCCACCTGAAACTGCATATTTAAGCATGATGTAGCATCCCAAATGATTCTAGGTCCCCACTTATGAAATTTAAGGGGAGGGGAGTGGGGTAAGTGGCTAGCACACTGGCATGGTTACATGACTAGTAACTCGGAAGTATGGACAAATGTTCCAAAAATGTGAGTTCAAATCCCACTATGGCAGCTTAGGAGAATTTAAATTCAAGTAATTAACGCATGTGGAATAAAATGTGAGTCTCATTAAAAATGTTCATGAATCTACCAGATTGTTGTAAAAGCCCATCTGGTTTGCCGATGACCTTCCGGGGAGGAAATCTGCTGTCCTTACCCAGTCTGGCCTACATGCATTTCCAGACCAACAGCAAGATGTTTGACTCTGAAATGGTTTCAATACGACGGGAGGATCCCCAGAGAAAGCTCTTGGCTGAGCCCTCCCTGAATCTGCAGCAAGTGCTGCAGCTCTCCTTATCCCATGACAGTGCTGAGCGAGCGGTGCAGGAAATACAGGAAGTGAGGGTGAATTCCCTGGGGCGTGGTTCCTACCCCACCCGGTCCAACCGTCGACGAAACTCAGGCCTACTGGCGCAGACTCGGCCATCTTGGCGGGAGATGTCCCAGGAGTCTGCTGAAGGCGTTTCAGATCCATGAGCGATGTGCGCCCGCCAGCTCAGTGTGGTAGTCACCACTGTTTGTATATATGACGTATATGAGAAGTAATACGGTAAGGCTCCTGTACTACAGGTATGGGGGTAGATCCCTGCCTGCTGGCTCCGCCCAGTAGGCAGAGTATAAATGTGTGTGCTGACCGAGCTGCAGCCCTTTCGGCAGCAGCTGAAGGAGGCAACACATCTCTGCGTAATAAAGCCTCGATTACTCTACTCTCGACTCGTCATAATTGATAGGTCATCACTCAAGCACGACCACAAGCAGTGGGGGCCCCAGCGGCCCAGGCGCCCCAGCAAGGGTAGGTGTCTGCCTCAGAACTACACCTTACATCTCGATGAGCCAGAAGAAGAGGCCACGATGCAGTTGTATTGTGTGGCAGCACCCGATGTAGCCCCCATTCGGGTTCCGATGCAGGTGAACGGCCACTTATTGAACATGGAGTTTGATGCTGGCATGACGGTTTTGGTTGTGGTACGGAGCACCTTTGACCACTAAAGCGCAGCATACAGACTTTGGCCTTAGCAGACACAGCGGCTCGGTCGGCTAAGTGTGCCGGGGAGCAGCTGAATATTGTTTGGACGATATTGACTCCGGTGGTTTATGGGCGCCAGTCGGCTCACCTCCCTCTCATTCAAAGTAACGGCTCGAGCCGATTGGGCCGCGATTGGTTACACCATTTGTGCTTGGACTGGCAGCACATTCTCCAAGTGAGGTCCTGTGGCCTGTGCGGGGTGCTCGGCAAGCACCCTGAAGTCTTCCAGCCCGGCTTGTAGACCATAAAAGGGGCTGCGGCCAAGATCCAGGTTGACCCAGAAGCTCAGCCGCGATACTATCAGGCGCATCCAGTTCCCAATGCCTTGGTGGAGATGGTGGAAACCGAACTCACCAGGTTGGAGAGTTTGGGCATTATTCGTCCCGTGTGCTTCTCGGACTGGCCAGTGGACCCTGTCATGACACCGGTTGGAATGATCTCTTTATGCGGGGATTATAAACTGACAGGCAATACGGCTTCCAGGCCAGAGCGCTACCCTGTGTCCTGCATCGAGGACATTATGTTAAGTTGGCTGTTGGATGCTCATTCCTGAAGCTAGATATGAGTAATGCGTGCCTGTAACTCAAACTCAACAGGTCCTCCCGCCTGTATGTTACAATGAATATGCACAGGGGTCTCTACGAGTATACCTGGTTGTCTTTTGGGGTGTCAGCGGCATGTGCAATCTTCCAACAAGTCATGGGGAATATTCCACGAGTGTTGTGCGAGTCGCAGTGTATTCGGATGATGTGCTAATCATGGGGCCAACCGACTAAGAACATTTGGAGAATCTTGAGGCCGCGATGCAGCACTTCTTTGAATATGGCCTCCACCTGCGCCATGCGAAGTGTGTTGTCCATGTGAAGGAGGTGGTCTACTTGGGGTATCGGTCGGACCGTGATGGCTTGCACCGTTTGCTGACAAAGTGCGTGCCATTCAGTTGGCGCCGCCCCAAAGAACACCACAGAATTTTGCTCATTTCTGGGGTTGGTTAATTACTCTGGCAAATCTGTCCCAAATCTCGCAGCTGGCTCCTTTGCATCTGCTCCTTAAGATACGCCAGGCCTGGATATGGATTGCTGCCCAGGAAGTGGCTTTTCTGTGTGTCAAAAGACCGGTTGTTATCCTCACTATGATCCCACCAAGCCTTTGATCAACCCGCAAGATGACTTACCTTACGGAATTGGGGCCATCCTGGCCCATCGGATGGTGGATGGTCGGGTCGGCCGATCGCTTTTCCCTCCTGTCGCAGGCAGCGGCAGATTGTAAATACATGCAGGTTGAGGAGGAGGTTCTGGCGGTGGTCTTCGGGGTGAAAATGTTTCATCAATACATCTATGGCCACCATTTCTTCGTCATTACGGACCATTAGCCCTTGCTAGCTTTTTTCCACGAGGACAAGGCAATCCTGCCCATTGCCTCTGCATTAATCCAGACTGGGCCCTGGTGTGGTTGCTTATAAATTCGAATATCGGCCGGGTACCACATTGCGCATGCCGACGCGTTGAACCATCTACCTTTGCCAGCTGATGCTGATGTTGAATTCCAAGTGGTTTGAGGTCCACAAAATGACAGCGATCACCTCCCATGTTCAATGGGTGCGTATATCTTACTCGTTGCACGGCATTCCTGAGGTCCGCGTCACAGGCCATGGTGTTTCTTTCACAAGCACGGCGTTCCTGAAGGCCGACAGTATTCAGCATGTGCATACTTCCCCGTATCACCTGGCACCAAATAGATTGACAGAGCGAGCCGTGCAGACATTTAAATGGGGGCTCTGGAAGCACACTTCAAGTTCGATGGATACAAGGCTGGCTCGTTTCTTATTCTTCGATCAGACCACACGACAGCGGTGACATGGGGTGGCCCAGACTGAGATGCTCATGGGCCGACGACGTCATACCTGCCTTCGCTTGCTGTTTCCCACTATCAGCGCCAAGGTGCGCTATCACCAGGAGCTGCAAGGGTGTTGCACTATCCAATGTTGACCACCCCGGCATTTCACACCTGGTGTCCATAATTCATCCGCAGCTTCGCAGACAGTGCTCGCTGGCTCCCGGGGACTGTCTTCCCTCAGATGGGACCAGTCTCCTATCGGCTTCAAATTCACGGCCAGTTGATTAAACAGCATCTAGATCACCTTCGGTCATGAAGACTGCTCCTCCATAAGGTTCCTTATGTGCAACGTGCCCTGGATTGTCCAGACCTGATGCCAGACCAGCCCATTGTGGCTTCCCAAGGATGTCTCGTCACCGAAATGCGGAACGTCGTCTCTTCGGATTCCGACATGGAAACACAGACTTCTTAATTCCACAGCGCAGCTGCCTCCAACCGACCGACTGCCATGGCATTCCTGTAGGAAACAGTGTTCCCCTTTGCGGTAAATGCCGCTAGACCTGGCACCTTGGCTACACGATGCTCCATCTGCACTGAAGAGGGTTCGGCGCCCTCCGTCTCGATCACGGCCGTCGGGGGTTCCTTCGGATGCTGGGGATCAGGGGGAGGGATTCCATAACCTGTACGGGAATTACGATGTGGGAATGATTGTCTTCCCCGTGTGTTAGACGTTTTCGTTGCTGTGATATGAAGAGTCTAAAGTTCTGTTCCTTTTTCACAAACACACATTTATTTCATTCCAAGAGCCTTTGCACAAAACTCTCACTTTACATCACCTGACAGAGGCCACCTGAAGCCCCTTTACATATCAGTGTCAATTAATGGATACATAACATAAATGAGACAACTAATTGCAATGTCTCTTAACCCATTACTTAACAGTCTCCCCTTAAAAATAATTAGGTGAAAACAAAATTTCAAGAAACTCAAAAACACACACACGATTTCCCCCCCCCCCTTTTTTTTTTGTTTGGACGAGAAAGAAAAAAAAACAGTCACAGAAACAAGCGCCCTTCATTAGCAATATCCAAAAGTTTCTGTGAACTCGCCCCTCTTTTCGTAAAACAGTCTGACAGTTGATAGCTCCTGTCGACCCATTTCATTTTTGTTATTTCCCCTCTGTCCAACATCTGCTTCAAACTTGCGATGTCTATCTGTAACCTCTTTTCAATGACACTTTTTGTGGAGTGCACATTTTCCCACAGGGATTTATTGTCAATGTGACAGTCAATAGGTATATTACCCAAATCCCCTAATCCCCAAATCTCTGTCAATATTATATTTATATAAAAGGCCATATCCACCGCCTAAGTTTTCTTCAAATCCCCTTGCCACAAGCCTGGCCTTTGCCTTATAAGTTCCATCCGGAAGAACCTTTTCCGTGCAAATCCATCTGTGGAATAGAGCTCTTTGTCCCCTATCCGGTACTTCCGTGTATACCCCACATTCACTCCAACTATGCAATTCTTGCTGTTTTGCTTCTTTAATAACTTTTTCATCTAATTTATTTGAAGCCACCAAAATCTCACGTGCATGTGGGCTTCTACTCCTATTAGTATTCGTAGTCTTACTCATGTTCCGAGATCTTGACAAATTACGTCCCCTCTCCCGCCTAGTATCTCATTCTGTACTGCTACTGCTTGATCTTTCCCTTCTGCTGTGGGATGTCCTTTCAATAGTTCTCAACCTTTTCCTGCGGACTTGTTCACTATCCGATGTACTATCTGAACTGGCACTGCGTTTCTGTGCCCTCCATTTTTGAACTTTGTTTTCCCAATCCATTGTCTTGACTCCTTCCCCTGAATGCTGTACATTCAACCAATGTTTATACTTTCCAGTGGCCTTCCCTGCTCTACTAATAACAATTGCATCCTTCCATTGACGAGACCCTTCAGGCAAGTATGTAACTTTTGTACCAACTTTTGGCAGTTGCCCTTTCGGAAAAAGGCCTGTTCTAATTCATCAAAAGTGTTGTGTTCCTTCACAGAAACCATGTCTATATCAGTTAATTGGTCCTCATAGTTCAGTAACACATGCGTACCAGATGACTCTGGTTCCTCGTCATGTATGTCTCCTCTGTCTAAATTTGAAAATTTGTAATCTGTACCCATTATCCTTGATGAATGTACCCTAACAGTTTGATTACCATGTTGCAAAATAATTGTTTTGCCATCTATGCCTATGATCTTCCCTGGGCCTTTCCATTCAATAGAATTGTCTCTCTTTTAGTATACCATGCCTCCTTGCTGAAAAACGGCATCTGATGGCCGTACGTTATGTCTTAAAGCTCTGCAAATTCTTTCAGAGACTTCTGCTTCCAAAAAAGCTTTTCTACTGCTATGTAATGCATTTAAATGTTCAGCAAAACCAGAGCTAATTGTAGTCCCCTCCCAAGCTGGAGGCTGGTCATCCAAAAGGGATGAAATTTTAGGATTTCTACCAAACACTAATTGATAAGGACTATAGACCCCAACCATCTGCAATGAATTATTTGCATGTACTACCCATGCTAACGCTGAATTTAGCCTGCAATTTGGTCAATCTGCCAAAATTTTCCGAAGCATGTCATCAATGACAGCATGATTTCTTTCACAGACACCATTACTAAATGGGCTTTCTGCAGCCGTATTCATAACTCTGATATTCATGTTTTCACACATAGCCTTAAACTCATCATTAGCAAATTCTCCCCCATTGTCTGAAAGGAATTTTGCCGGTGGACCCATTCCTGTCCCTATCCATTTTTCCACGATTTGATCCAGAATTACTCTCTTTTCTTTACTTCTACAATCATAGATTGACTAAATCTGCTTGCTAAATCTACAAAATGCAAAATAAATATATTATTTGCTTTATCCCAGATCTTAAGGTCCATGGCCACAATGTTGTTAAAATCCCTGGCCAAAGGTAGGGTTACTATCGGTCGTGCTGGTGTCCTTCTGTACTTCCTACAAACTTCACAGCGGTCACTAACCTGTTCTATCAGTTTAGTATAGTCGTCATCCCTTACCCCTGCATCCTTTAATACATTTTCAGCCTCTGTGGAGACGGATGTGCAAATTGCCTATGCAGTTTTAATACCACAAGCTTTTTATCAGCTAAAGTCCCATTTTCAACTGCCATTAACACATCCTTAACCACTCTACTTGAAATATTATTTGTCAATAATGGAATACAATAGTGTCCCGACTGTGTAAATTGTAAGTCCACCGTCTTTCCAAAAACTGTTGCCTTATCCTGTTCCATATCCAGTTTCATGTGTGCTTTCTTCATCGACGGTCTGCTCAGAAGCAAAGGTATCTCACTTGATACAACATCTGTGCTAATGAAATGATTCACTCCAGCAATATTGCAAGGGATCACCACTCTTTTCAGCAACTTCAAAGTATTATCATCCCCAAACCTGAAACTTGTGGAACTTTCCAATTCCTTAACCTTGTTACGATTTTCAGCATTCAAAGAGTCCAGGTAACATTTTAACCAGTCAATTCCACACACAGTAGATGTGCAGCCACTGTCCAATACAGCACAGTTGAAGGATTCTGCAACCAACACCCTCATTACCGGCGTAAAACTGCTTGTCAATAGGACAATGCCTTCTTTCTGGTCACTATCTTTTTCCTCTTCTGACTCTTCCGTGTCATGTGTCATTTCAAACACTCTATCATAATGAGTTGGACAGTTGAAAGCATAATGGTATTGAGAGTCACATCGAAAACATCGATTTACCATGCCCTGTGCATTTCTGGGGTTCATCTTCCTATTGTAGGTTCTAACTGGGTTTCTGTCTTCATAATTTCCTTGTCTCGGTCTCAGTCTTCAGTCTTGAGCCCTGTTCGTAGCCATACGATTTCGCCATCCTGTTAGTCGTGTATCTTCCATATTCTGCCTTATTGCAGGCTGACCTATTTGGGTCATCAGAGCCATCGGAATCGAATGTTTCCCCAGAAACTTTTGTAAACGTTTGTCATCTGTTCGAATAAGGTATCCTTATCAGTAAACTGAACTCCTGTCAAAACCAGGAGCCTATTCATGTTGCTCACTCTAGCACAGTCAAGTAATTTAAAGGCCAACACAGACTGTGGAAATTCCAGGTTGTGTTTCTGCAGTCTTTTATATGGTCTGCCAGATTCCATTCTATAGTCTTCCTTGGAGATATCCTCCATTTTCCGGAACTTATCAAAATCCGACCATGCTTCATACGCACTTAACAAGTCACCTTTCTTATAAATTTTATCCATCTAATGTAATAAAGTCTCCAGACCTTCTTCTGAGTCTAACTCTTCCAATTCCAGCTCAGAAAGCACTTTGTTTCGGATTTTACGGCCATATGGTAGAGAAAGAGCCAATGCCATACCTTGTTTTCTCTTTCCAAAAGCAGTTACCTTAGTCCACATAACTGCTGCACTTCTCCATTGGTCGTACGATTCCTTTTCAGAAAATAAGGGAGGATAGTCATATCCAGCCATCTTTATCCTCGGTTCAGCTATATATCCCCTTTTTTTTCTCATTCACTCCTTGGTTTGATCTGGAAAGTTGTATCTTTCAACCCTTCACATTTACACAGCAACCATCCTCTGTGACCAATTGTTAGATGTTTTAGTCTATGAAGAGAGTCTAAAGTTCTGTTCCTTTTTCACAAACACACATTTATTTCCTTCCAACAGCCTTTGCACAAAACTCTCACCATACATCACCTGACAGAGGCCACCTGAAGCCCCTTTACATATCAGTGTCAATTAATGGATACTTAACATAAATGAGACAACTAATTGCAATGTCTCTTAACGCATTACTTAACACTGTGCCCCTTGCAGAGTATGAGCTCCCTCGTTAAGGCGGCGGGGGAAACTCAATCTATGACTTTTATAAAGTCGGCCAGTTCAGCACTGATCTGTTAGGTTCCGGTTGGGGCACAATTAATAACCCATACCTCAAGTAATCATCTTTATGCTGATTTGTTCCGGTTTTCAGCTTCTTCTTCTTGGCTTGTTCACCAGAGACCCTGGAGTTCACACGAGCACTGCTGAAGCTGCAAACTGGAGGAATCGCTCTTGTGCGGCCAGAACATGTGACGTCAGTGGTCGGGGTGCGTGACCTGCTCTCTGCTGCTGCTCCAGAGAGGAAGACTCCAGCAATGTAAAAAAACAAAATCTGCTCCTGGGTCAGCTGTGCTGGCTCCAGGCCTGCACATTGCTGAGGGGGCTCGCATGCGCAGAACGGCCGGCATTTTCAAAAGCCAGTCATGCCGTTGAACACTAATTCCTGCAATCCTGAATGCCGCGACTCATGGCCCGGCGGCCCTCTCGATACCCGCCCGTGACCGGCCCACGGATCGTGACCTTGGGTTTGAAAATGACTGGTCTACCTGATATCCTCAGACTGTGACCCCCGGGTCTTAACACCTCCCCCCCCCCCCCCCCCCCCCCATCATCGGGAACATCCTTGTTGCATCCGTCTTGCATCAATATGCACTCCATATTGGGCAACCCAAATCTCCACCAAAGCTGACGTTTTTAGTTATTTGTTCTGGAGACCCTTGAAGAAGGAAATAGGTCTCAGACACCTGGCAAATTAACAAGAAATGTGATGAGATGGCTCGGAATGGAAGTCTGTTATCTCATATTATTAACACGTCAAGAAAAATGTAATCATGCTATACATGCCCACTTTATCGCAAGCAAGACTAACAGTTCTGTGGTGAACAACATCAAGTGATAAATAGAAGCAATCACCATACTACTCAACACTAATTGCCTATAACAGCTGGTCCTGTGAACTGATACAGCATAAAAAAATGAAAATAGCTTATTTTGAAGAGAGAGAAAAGCTTCAGACGTAAATACCATTTTCTCATCTACCTTGTTTTTATTAATGATAAGTTTATATTTGATTTTATTTTTAATATATTAGTTTACAATTGGTCCAGCAGCTATGGGGCATGATTCATGGTGCGTTGAAAGGTGCGCTTATTCAACAATGCCGGTTTTTTTGTCCTCTGGGAGATTCTCTCCACCAAGGCTGGACTTGGAGGACTTTCCTGCTGGTGAGCATCCGCTCTCGCTGACTGGGGTGCCATTTCAGTAGGCTGCCCCAATCTTTCCTCCTCTCTTTCAGCAACTCCCCCCCCCCTCCCAATTTTTGACCCCCTCATGCGCCTCTACCTGGCAAGGCCACCCCAGACCTGATCCCTGGCAGTGCCAATCTGGCACTGGGGCACCTTGGCACTGCCAGTGTGGCAGTGCCCCTGGCACCCAGGCAGTGCTCCTGGGCCAGGCTGTCCATGTGGCACTACCAGGGTGCTGGGTTGGCAGTGCCAGGGTGCCAGAGGGAAAGCTAAGGTGCCACCCAGACCTGTCTGTGACCACCCAGGGGTCGCTAATAGCTTGAGAGAACCCCCCCTCCAGGTGCCGTTTGTGTGGACCAGCACTAAGTGGCGCCCTTCCCCCCACACCACCACCCCTCACCCGCAATATCCCCACCCCCAAACCACCCCCCTACCCCCACACCATCACCCTCACCCAGCACCATCCCCTCCCCCCACCCCAGACACCCTCCCCCACCCCACATCCCCTCCACCCACACCACCACCCCTCCCCCCGCACCACTCCCCTGTTATATATTAAATCATGACTTATCTAAAATATATATATTACTCTTGAATCCACCAGGATGATAAAATGACCAACAGTCTTCTTGTTGAAAGATGAACTAATTAATGAGTAATAAAATAATAAACTGTGAATCCTTTTACTCAATACTAAACAAACAATAAAGAATTAAAGTACAATACAGATAACTATGTAACTATACACTATTATAACAAACTAGTTCTAACTTCTCTCAATCTAGCAATTCTATGTCTTGCTTGTTCACTATTCTGAATCACATCATCATCATCTGACCTAGAAAAGGGGGAATCCAGTTCTTATAGTATCTGACTGTGAGCCATCTAGTGTTGAAATGATGTACTACATTTACATACATTGATCATGTATATTGATATCTGAATATCACTACATCCTCAACAATAATTTTCTCTGTAGCTTTATACAGCCCTACAAACCCTCAAGATCGCCATTAATTCTTGCTTCTTATGCATCCTGCTGTGAATAACTTGGTGATTTAATGATGCTGCGCCTTCAACTGCCTGGGCCCTGATCACCAAAGTTCCCTCCCTAAACCTTTCCACCTCTCTATTTCTCTCTTGAAACCAGTTCTTATAGTATCTGACTGTGAGCCATCTAGTGTTGAAATGACTGTACTACATTTACATACATTGATCATGTATATTGATATCTGAATATCACTACATGGGGCAGCACGGTAGCACAAGTGATTAGCATTGTGACTTCACAGCGCCAGGGTCCCAGGTTCGATTCCCGGCTGGGTCACTGTGCGGAGTCTGCACATTCTCCCCGTGTCTGCATGGGTTTCCTCCGGGTGCTCCGGTTTCCTCCCACAGTCCAAAGACGTGCAGGTTAGGTGGATTGGCCATGATAAATTGCCCTTAGTGACCAAAAAAGGGTTAGGATGGGGTTATTGTGTTACAGGGATAGGGTGGAAGTGAGTGCTTAAGTGGGTCGGTGCAGACTCGATGGGCCGAATGGCCTCCTTCTGCACTGTATGTTCTATGTACATCCCCTTTTTAAAAAATATTTTCTTTGTAATATTTGAAAAGAAAATTTACATAAGAAATGCAGTATAAACAGTATACAGTAATCACTTGATTATTGAAGATGTTCACAAATTCAGACGATTAGGTTTTCTTCTTCTCCTTGTCGATCTTCTCAACTTCAAAGGTGATGAAGAATTCTCCAGTTTGTTGTGAATCAGTACATTGGATTGCATTCTTCTTTCAAGTTGTTTGGAAACAGTCTGGTTCAAATCAAGGTCTGGAAAAACGTTGACAGTATCTTTGACTTGAAGTAATCTCTTCTCTTTCTTCTTAGAATGGTTCCATCAGAAATTCTGATCAGATAAGATCTTGGTAAGAATTGTCTAATTAGGTGAATTTTGTTAGACCAACCTCTTTAGGAACTCTGAATCTAACTATTTCATCATCAGATAGAGTAGACAGTTCTATTGAATGTTGATCAAAATATCTTTTCTGACTCATTTTCTGTTGTTGCATTCTTTTAAAAAGATTTTGTTGTTCTTTACCAGGAAAGTGTAATTGAAGTAATGTTGTTCTCAACACTCTGTTGTACAACATTTGAGATGGAGATAAGCCTGTTGATAGAGGAGACGTTCTGTAATTGAGTAAAGCTAAGTAAAAATCAGAATCAGATACTTTAGATTTGCTAAGTAGCTGTTTCATGATGTGAACACCTTTCTCTGCTTTTCCATTTGATTGCAGGAAGTGTGGGCTTGAAGTAACCTGTTGAAAGTTGTATTTCAATGAGAAATCATGCCATTCATGACTTGAGAAACAAGGGCCATTGTCAGACATTACGATACTGCGAATACCATGTCTGGCAAAAATCTCCTTGCATGCCTTTATGACATTGTTGGATGTGATGTCGTTCAGTTTCACTAACTCAGGAAAATTGGAAAAATAGCCAATGACTACAAGATAGTCTTTTCCAAAAAAGTGAAAAAGATCAGCACCAATCTTGATCCATGATGATGTTACTAGATTGTGGGTGCAGTGGTTCTGTGCATTGCTGACTTTGATGGGATTGACATGTTGAACATGATGAGATCATGTTCGCAATATCATTGTTGATACCAGGCCAATAGGTAGAATGCCTGGCACGTCTGCTACATTTCTCAATGCCTAGATGACCCTCATGTAATCTCGACAGCATTTCAGAACGCATGCTCTGTGGAATTACAATGCGATCTTGTCTCAGCAGTGTACCATGTATAATAGTCAGCTCGGACTGAATGGATTGATATTGTGGACAATTGCCTTTGGGCGATCCTTCTTGAAGATGGTTCATAACTTTCATCAATGTGGTATCTTACTGTGTCTCAATGCGAATTTGCTGAAATTTGACATCCGATACAGGTAGTAATTCTTTGAATAGCTGCAAATGTGAATCAACATCATTGATGGATTCTCCTTGGAGTGTTGACTGACCTAGATAAAGTATCAGCAATTACTAATGCTTTACCTGGTGTATACTTCAGTGTGAAATCGTATCTTTTCAATTTCATCATTAAACGTTGAAGTCTGGGAGTCATGTCATTTAAGTTTTGTTCTATGATGTGTACTAGTGGACGATGGTCAGTTTCCACTGTGAATTTGGGCAGATCATATATGTAATCGTGGAATTTGGAAATCCCCGTGACTAACCCTCAACACTCTTTTTTGATTTGGGCGTACCTACACTCAGTGTCAGTCATTGATCTGGACACATAGGCAATAGGAGCCCAATTATCAAAATGGTCTTGTTGCAGTAAAATAGCACCAATGCCATTTTTAGTTGCATCAATTGAAACTTAGGTTGGTTTTGTAGGATCAAAGAACGATAAGGATGGAGCTTGTATCAATTGTTGTGTCAAATCAGTCCATTCTGCAGAATGTTTGTCAGTCCAGATGAATTCTGTGTACTTTCTGATCAATTGATGTAGAGCAGTTGTTCTCGTGGATAGATTTGAAATGAACTTTCCTAGAAAGTTGACAAATCTGAGAAAATGTAAGACAGCCTTCTTATCTTTGGGAATTTGCATTGCCTTGATAGCTTGCACATGGTCTTGATCTGGTTTAATTCCTTCAGCCGTTATGTTGTCACCTAGGAATTTCAAAGATAAAGCCGCAAACATGCACTTGGCCTTGTTTAACTTTAAACCATAGTTGTCAATTCTTTGGAAAACCTCCTGAAGACGCTTGATATGCTCTTCAGGCATTGTTGACCAGACGATTATGTTGTCAACATAAACCCGAACTCCTATCTGGTTCCATGGTTCTGTGAAAAATTTCAGAAGCAGATATGATACCAAAAGGCATCCTATTGAAACAGTACCTTCCAAAAGGTGTATTAAAAGTACAAAGAAGTTTTCTGGAGTCTTCTAACTGCATCTGCCAAAATCCTTGAGACACATCAAGCTTGGTAAATATTTTAGCACTTGCCATCTCAGCAGTGATATCTTCTTTCTTTGGTATTGGATAATGCTCTCTCTTGATACTTTTATTGAGATCTTTTGGGCCCATACAGATTCTTATTTCACCTGTAGGTTTCTTTACACAGACTAGGGAGCTTACCCAGTCAGTAGGTTGAGTAACCTTAGAGATTATTCCTTGAGTTTGAAGTCTTGACAATTCAGCTTTCAGTCGATCTTTAAGTGGAACAGGAACATGTCTAGGTGGATGGATCACTGATTTGGCATCCTTTTTCAGTTGGATTTTGTACTGAAAAGGTAATGTGCCCATACCTTGAAAAGCATTTGGGTATTGCTGTAAGAGTTGCTGAACATCATCAGTGAGTGCACTTGATTGACAGGTATTCATGAAGATTCTCTGTATGAGTTGCAAATCTTTGCATACTTGTGCTCCAAGTAATGATGAACGAGTATCTTTGACAATCTGAACCTTACTTGTTGTTGAATGTCTCTGTTTGAGACACTTAGGTAGCAGGATCCATGTGAAAAAATGGGGTTACCATTGTAATCACGCAATGAGCATTCTAGAGGAATCATTTCATAATGGCTCTTGAACTTGGACACGTCCTTGGAATTCAAAAGATTCGCCGAGGCGCCGGTAGCCAATTTAAAAGTGATTGGAATTGTGTAGTCATCCATTCATTGCTTACTATGTTGACTCTTTGTTCTTCCATTGCTTGAAGATTTTTCTCATATTCTCGATGAGGTAACTTCATTATTTTAAGATGATCCTTGCTTGCTTGTAGATCATGCTTGATGGACGAATCAACTATACCAACGAAGAAAGTATTTTCTAATGAGGAAATATCGTCATCTTCTGTGAAATCTTGAGTGTTGATTTCTTCTGTTTTGGCCACAGCTTTGTGATACTTTTTGTGTGTAGGCGGAATGTATTTAGCAGTTGATTGACACTGTGAAGCATAATGGTTGAGTTTCTGACATTTTAAGAATTGTTTGCCAAAAGCTGGACAATTCCCCTTTAAGTGGGCGTTACCACATCTGTGGCACGTAATTACATTGTTGTTATGATGTAATTGTGACGTACACGCATGCGCAGACTTCTTCTTGAACGTCTCACATTTTGGTGCGTAGTGCGCATATGCAGAGCTTGAAAATGCTTGCAGAGGATCGCTTCCGTTCCTTACAGATTTCTGCTTTGCTTGCAACACCATTTTAATTTTCTCTGCGTCGTGGTAGAGAATCGTGCTTTTTTCCTTTGGATAAAATGCTAGATACTGGCTTCTGGTCTGTTCTGCGGCTATACATTTGTCAATCTTCATTTGTAGAGTCTTACAACACCAGGTTAAAGTCCAACAGGTTTGTTGCGATATCACTAGCTTTCGGAGCGCTGCTCCTTCCTCAGGTGAATCCTGAGCTCACCCCAGTCCAACGGAGGCATCTCTACATCTTGATTTGTAGAGTTAAATCATTTTGACGAATTAACGCTTCTGACATTATCATCAAGTATACCATATAATATTTGGTCTTTGACAAGTGAATCATGCAGATTTTCATAGTTACACGTTTTAGCTAAGAGCTTGAGATCTGTGAAAAAATTATGCACAGGTTCACCAGGTTTTTGAATTCTCCGATGAAATTTCAGGTGTTCTAAAATCTCATTTGTCTGCATTTTACAATGTTCATCAAACTTCGCTATCACTTGATCAAATTTGGTTTTATCTTCATCAGCACTAAAATGAAATGAGTTGAATATTTCGATTGCTTGCTGTCCTGCGAGGGACAGAAATAACGTGATCCTTCCAGCTTCTGGTGCTGCACTTAAATCACGAGCTTCAAGATAAAGTTGAAATTGCTGCTTGAACAACTCCCAATTTAAATTTAAATTACCAGTGGTCTTTAGATGTCTTAGTGCTTGAAATTGGTCCATTGATGGGTCGTTTGGGTCGAAGTTTTCAAAGTTGCGATTGCTATAGTCGAATAGTTGTATCCGTTTGTTCTTTTTTTCTTTTCTCTTTTTTATGCTAAATCTTTCTTATTCTTTCTTAAAAGATTTATAACACGCTGGTACCATGTTATATTTTAAATAATGACTTATCTAAAATATATATATTACTCTTGAATCCACCAGGATGATAATGTGACCAATAGTCTTCTTGTTGAAAGATGAACTATTTAATGAGTAATAAAATAATAAACTGTGAGTCCTTTTACTCAATACTAAACTAACAATAAAGAATTAAAGTACAATACAGATAACTATATAACTATACACTATTATAACAAACTAGTTCTACCATCTCTCAATCTAGCAATTCTATGTCTTGCTTGTTCACTATTCTGAATCACATCATCATCATCTGACTTAGAAAAGGGGGGAATCCAGTTCTTATAGTATCTGACTGTGAGCCATCTAGTGTTGAAATGATGTACTACATTTACATACATTGATCATGTATATTGATATCTGAATATCACTACATCCTCAACAATAATTTTCTCTGTAGCTTTATACAGCCCTACAAACCCTCAAGATCGCCATTAATTCTTGCTTCTTACGCATCCTGCTGTGAATAACTTGGTGATTTAATGATGCTGCGCCTTCAACTGCCTGGGCCCTGATCACCAAAGTTCCCTCCCTAAACCTCTCCACCTCTCTATTTCTCTCTCTTCCTTTAAGCCCATCTGTTAGTCCGTGCTTTTAATCATCTGTTCATAATATCTGCCTCTGTGACTTGGTGTTAACTTTTGGTCTGATAACCACTTCTGTGGAACGTCCTTGAATATTTTACTACATTGGAGGCACAGTATATGTCACAGATTGCAATAATTGTTCGCCAGGGCACCAGGAAGAACTCCTCTGCTCTTCTCCTGCTTTCCACCCGAGGGGGATTCATTGTCAATTACAACAGCCGGAGGCTAAATTCAACTATTGCACGCACGTACACAAAAGTAAACGAAAAAGCAAAGTCACCACAGTCCCAGATGATTATCGGCTGCTTCCCCCTTTGAAGGGGAAGAGTTGACCGGTGGTGATTTAACCTGCGGGTAACCACACCTCTAGCAAGGCCCCCCCCCCCCCCCCCACCCCCCAGTCTTCCACCCCCCGCGGAACATGATATTGCTGTATTTACCTTTACAGTCCCAATGAAGACATTTTCAATTGCTCTGTCGAGATGGCCTTTGCCCAGCTCCCTAACACCACTCTTTTCCTGTCACTTACTGGGTGAAAAGAGAGGAAGAAGCGGTGTTGAACATTAGCTCAAGAAATGCAAGAAATGTCACAGATAAGAAAAGGCCATTAGACCCTCTGAAGCTCATCCCATCAGTGCATTAACTCCACTATCATGACATAGAATTGCATTTTGAACAGTCCCAATGTTTATTGCCTGCGAGATTATTCGAAACGTTAATCACTCTTGGAGTAATGTTTTCTCTGATACTTATTCCAAATTATCCTGTCACTAATGCCCTTTTTTGTGCTCCAGTCTACTTTTGATTTTGGGTGTACTTTGAAGTGAAATCCTGAGTTTGCCTTATTTACACCATTTTATATGTGTAAAATGTAAGTGCCGCAGGTGGGCAGTCTGTGAAAGGGAGGCCACATTGAGAAGCAACTCAGTAAGTGGATAGATTAAAGCAAGGAGGGATGCAATGTGCCCTCGGCCATATGAGGAGTACCATCACTGTAAAGGTCATTGTGACAGCAGGGTTAAACAGTATCAGGATTTTCTCCAATCAGGTGACAGATACCAAAATATATTCTCGGGAAAGCAGCACCAAGCACATCAAAGCCTGCCCTTCACACACTTATCAACATTTAGCAAGAATCCAGCATGAAATTAGACAAAATCACACTTAACTATTTTATTTGATATTCCTTGATTTAGTTGGATTCTTTAATTTGATTCATGTTTTAACAAAAAAGTCTGCTTGGAAATGTTAAAACAGATCCATACTATTGAAATGTCACATTAATAAATATGGATTCTATTATGTAAATGGTAAATGTAAATTATACACAGTGCACTATATAGTGGACATACACACATATATGCTGTGTAAAATTAAATATTTTTAGACAAACGAGTGCATATTATTTTTGATTTGTTTCCATTTATAACATGCTATGTTCAACCATGGGATAACTCAGTAAAATATTTTGAATGTGTTATATGGCACTTCATCATTAATCCCTTACTCTGACCAGGTTCTCTCTCTCTCGCCCCCACCCTGTCAAATTAGATCGATGCTTGGTTCATTTCAAGCAGAGGGCATGTCAATGAGGAAGCAGAGCCAATCACACATAGGCGAACACAAGTGTAACTCATTATATATACATAATATCTTACTGTTCAAATTCTAAACACGGAACGATAACGGCCATTACTGGAAAAATAAAAAAAGATAAGGGGCGGTATTCTCCCCTACCCGGCGGGGCGGGGGGTTCCGGCGTAATGGAGTGGCCGGAACCACTCCGGCGTCGGGCCGCCCCAAAGGTGCGGAACTTTAGGGGCCAAGCCCTCACCTTGAGGGGCTAGGCCCGCGCCGGAGTGGTTTCCGCTCCACCGGCTGGCAGGAAAGGCCTTTGGCACCACGCCAGCCGGCGCCGAAAGGTCTTCGCCGGGCGACGCATGTGCGGGAGTGTCAGCGGCCACTCACGGCATCCCCGCACATGCGCAGGGGAGGGGGTCTCTTCCGCCTCCGCCATAGTGAAGAACATGGCGAAGGCGGAAGAAAAAGAGTGCCCCCACGGCACAGGCCCACCCGCGGATCGGTGGGCCCCGATCTCGGGCCAGGCCACCGTGGGGGCATCCCCCGGGGCCAGATCAACCCGCGCCCCCCCCAGGACCCCGGAGCTTGCCCGCGCCGCCTTGTCTCGCCGTTCAAAAGGAGGTTTAATCCACGCCGGCGGGCAAGGGTTGACAGCGGCGGGACTTCGGCCCATCGCGGGCTGGAGAATCGCCGGGGGTGGGCCCGCCGACCGGCGCGATTCCCGTTGACTGGCGCGGCGCGATTCCCGCCCCCGCCGAATCTCTGGTGGCTGAGAAGTCGGGACACGGCGGGGACGGGATTCACGCCAGCCCCTGGCGATTCTCCGACCCGGTGGGGGCTTGGAGAATCGCGCCCAGAATTCCAGTTACCTCATTGCATCTGGTTAACAAGTTTCACATTTCTTAAACTTGGAATATGTGAAAATGAGAAGCAAATGCTATGACTTTAGCAGAACAAAAAGGCTTTTGGCATATTTTTGTCGTTAAAGAGACAGTGCTCACCGTCAGGAATCTAAGATGGATTTTCGCAAAGTCTTGAAATGGTAGGCAGGATCCGATCCCAGGAATTCCCGCACACGAAATGTCACAGACATGGGAGAAGGGTGCAGTCTCCTGTGCACCCGGTCCGATTGACTCCATTGCGGGGGTAGGCATCTCTAGGCTCTGCAATTATTGTGCAGTTAGGCCTGCTTCTCAATGACTCATGGTTCATGACCACTCAGCCGTGTTGTGAGGCATAGTCTGGATTTGGGAACTTTTTGAAAGATAACTTCATAAGGCCCTACCTGTGACACCCATGCCCAATCCATGTCAGCCTATGCCCCCCCCCCCCCCCCACACATCTCCAATTCCCCTTATACCCTCCATGCCAACTCATGGCACTTCCGTGATCATTCACCCAGTACAGATGGTACAGACTTTGTACACATCCAATCAACCCTATAGTAACAATGGGACTGCTTAAGTAAACGCAAATTCATAATTTTCTCAAAACAAACTTCTGTTACTACAACCCCATAACTGTGTCAATCAACAAGAGTGTTAAAGGATCAATAAGAGAAACTATAAGCACTTGACATTTCGCTCTTGTTTAAATAAACATTGAGCCATTGACAAAATAGTTCTAAGAAAAAATGTTTGTTCAGGTGTCAATGTAGCAATGTTTTACCTTCTGAGCACCTAATTCAATAAAGGGATGCTTTTTGTAACTCATGATAATGAGGCATGGCTAAGAACCGCACCCTCATTGAGCTGGTTGATGGGTGAGTGAAGTGGATGTGTAAGGCTAGGGGATCATTTGTAAGGATAGATGGCATTTGAAGAATCATTCATTGCTTGCATTGACAGTAATATCTGTTTGCTCCCATTACCTTCTCAATGTTTGTCTGAAGGCCATGGATAGAGGATCAGAATCCCTATTCCCATTTTTGGGCCTTATCCAATTTCCTCCCATCCCAGGTACAGTGGGGGTACAAATCCATGTACAGGTACACTCCATGGCGGGATTCTCTGACCCTCTGCACCGGAATCGCGCCCGGCGTGGGGGCGGAGAATAGCCGTTCACGCCAGAAATCTGGCGTGATGGCGCTTCCGCGATTCTCCGCGGACCCGCCAGGTGGAATGCGGGGGCGACGCAGCACCGGTCGGGAGCCGTTGAAAGCGCCCCCCGCGGAGATTCTCTGCGCTTGACGGGTCGAGTGCCCGCCGAGTTCCACCGAGTCCCGCCGGCGTGGTTCACATGTGGTCCCACCCGGCAGGACCACGGCGTTCAGGCTGCGGGAGCCATCCTGTCCTCCCAGCTAGCTGCAACTCGAATGAGTGGGAACTCTGATGTCCCTGCCTTTATAGTGTGTGTTCTCTCACTGGTGATTGGCTGCGGTGTTGTGTGTGTTGATTGGTCCCACTGTGTGTCCATCAGTGTGTGTCTGCACCATGATATACTGGTGTATATTATGACATCCCCCCCTTTTATAAAAAATGTACCTGCGTGGCAATAAATAGTGTATGGTAAATGTTCCTGACTACGTGTGTGCGAAATATTTACAGGACTATGTACATAAAAACTAAGCTATTTACATGGGAAGGTGCCTGGTGCAGAAAAACAGTGTGTCACAAGAATACCGAGATGAACACTATATACAAACCACTTGAACGATTAAACGGAAGAACAGAACAATTCAGAAAGTCCATAAGTTCACAAAGTTCACAAATTAAGTCTCTGAGGTGGGCGACGAATTCTGGTTGACCGCCACAAGGGTGGGTAGGGAACCGTCAGCTGAGGAGCGGGCTGGACTGCGTCAGAGTGAGGAGGATGCAGAGTGACCGGAATCTCTGCATAGTCCATGGCAGGGTCAGCAGGAGGGCGAGGCGACAGTGGAGGATCACGTAGCAAGCGCGGAACGATATGAAGGGCACGTCGATTGCAGCACAGAATGGAGCCATCCGGTAGACGAACCAGGAACGAGCGGGGAACCACCTGCCGAAGAACCACAGCGTTTGCAGACCAGCCACCATCCGGAAGATGGATACGGACATTGTCATCTGGAGCCAGAGCAGGGAGATCAGCTGCACGGGAGTCATGAGCCGCCTTGTGCTGTGCACGAGACAGTTGCATTCGTTGAAGGACCGGAACGTGGTCGAGGTCTGGGACGTGAATGGATGGCACCGTCATCCTCAGGGTGCGACCCATGAAAAGCTGGGCTGGTGACAGGCCAGTGGACAGTGGGGCCGAGCGATAGGCCAGCAGGGCGAGGTAGAAATCAGACCCAGCATCGGCAGCCTTGCAGAGGAGCCGTTTGACTATGTGGCCGCCCTTCTCCACTTTGCCGTTAGATTGGGGGTACAGGGGACTGGATGTCACATGCACAAAGTTGTACCTCCTGGCAAAGTTGGACCATTCCTGGCTTGTGAAGCAGGGGCCATTGTCCAACATCACAGTGAGTGGGATGCCGTGTCGAGCAAAGGTGTCCCTGCAGGCATGGATGACTGCAGATGATGTGATGTCGTGTAAACGTACCACCTCTGGATAGTTTGAAAAATAGTCTACAATCAAGACATAGTCCCTGCCCAGCACGTGGAACAGGTCGATGCCGACCTTGAACCAATGGGACGTGACCAACTCATGGGGCTGTAGGGTCTCACGTGGTTGGGCCAGCTGGAAGCGCTGACAAGTGGGGCAGTTGAGCACTGTGTTGGCGATGTCGTCATTGATACCGGGCTAGTACACAGCCTCTCGAGCCCGTCAGCGGCACTTTTCCATGCCAAGATGGCCCTCGTGCAGCTGTTCCAAGACAAGCTGGTGCATGCTGTGCGGGATGACAATGCGGTCCAGTTTCAGGAGAACACCATCGACTACTGCCAGATCATCTCTGATGTTGTAGAACTGTGGACATTGGTCCTTGAGCCACCCGTCTGTTAGGTGGCGCATGACACGCTGTAGCAAAGGGTCAGCCGCTGTCTCACGGCGAATTTGGACGAGGCGTTCATCCGTGGCAGGTAGATTGGAGGCCACGAAGGCCACAGGGGCGTCAACCTGACAGACGAATCCCGTTGGGTCACACGGAGTGTTGACTGCCCTGGAGAGAGCGTCGGCAATGATTAGGTCTTTGCCCGGGTGTATACCAGCTGGAAGTCGTATCGCCGGAGCTTGAGCAGAATACGCTGGAGGCGAGGCGTCATGTCGTTCAAGTCTTTCTGTATTATATTGACCAGCGGGCGATGGTCGGTCTCGACGGTGAATTGAGGAAGGCCGTACACATAATCATGAAACTTGACGACACCGGTCAACAGGCCCAGACACTCCTTTTCTATCTGCGCGTAGCGCTGTTCCGTAGGGGTCATGGCGCGTGCGCATATGCAACGGGGGCCCATGATGAGACCTCATCGCATTGCAGGAGCACTGCCCCAATGCCAGGCTGGCATCGGTCAAAACTTTTCTCTCGCCGGATCAAAAAAGGTTAGTTTGGTTTTGAGTTCTCTCCATTCGCGCTGGTGGGCAGGGAGGCACTGGAAGTCTGGCGTCTTCCTGACCAGGTTCCTGAGAGCCGTGGTAGGAGAGGCGAGGTTAGGGATGAACTTCCCTAGGAAGTTGACCATGCCCAGAAATCGGAGGACCGCCTTCTTGTCCTCTGGCGTTTTCATGGCTGTGATAGCAGCCACCTTGTCCGCATCCGGCCGCACACCCAATTGGGAGATGTGGTCCCCTAGGAACGTGAGTTCCGTCTGACCAAAGGAGCATTTGGCTCTGTTGCGGCGTAGGCCCTGCTCCCGTATGCGTTTGAACACGCGCTGGTGGCGACTGACATGCTCCTGCGGGGTGGTGGACCAAATTATTATGTCATCGACATAGACGCGAACACCTTCAATGCCTTCCATCATTTGTTCCATGATCCTGTGGAACACTTCTGAAGCAGATATGATCCCAAACGGCATCCTGTTGTAACAATATCTGCCAAAGGGGGTGTTAAAGGTACACAGCTTCCTGCTGGATTTGCCAGAAACCTTTCGAGGCGTCAAGTTTTGTGAAGAGCTTGGCACGAGCCATCTCACATGTGATCTCTTCGCGCTTGGGAATCGGATAATGCTCCCTCATGATATTGCGATTCAGATCCTTGGGATCAATGTAAATTCTCAGCTCGCCGGAAGTCTTTTTTACGCACACCATGGAACTGACCCAGTCGGTTGGTCCCGTAACTCTGGAGATCACTCCTTGGTCTTGGAGGTCCTGCAGTTGCTGCTTGAGGCGGTCCTTGAGGGGTGCTGGGACTCTGCGAGGTGCATGCACCACAGGCATGGCGTTCTGTTTGAGTAGGGTCTTGTAAGTCTATGGGAGCGTGCGCATGCCTTCGAAGACGTCGCATGCTGGTCGATGATGGCGTCGAGTTGCGCCCTGAAGTCAGCGTCCAGGAAGGCAGATGTGTCATCAGGAGAGAGAGAGTGAACTCTTTGAACGAGGTTCAACAGCTTGCACGCCTGTGCGCCAAGCAGGGAGTCCTTCGAGGAGCCCACAATCTCGAAAGGAAGGATGGCGTTCCGCGACTTGTGCATCACTTCAAGTTGGCACGAACCGGTAGCAGGAATGATGTTGCCATTATAGTCCAATTGCTGGCAGGCCGATGGAAGAATGGCTGGTTTGACACGAAGGCTTTGGAAGTCATGAGATTGGCGGAAGCACCAGTGTCCAGGCCGAATCGTATTTGGGACCGGTTTACCGTCAGGGTGGCACATCACTCATCGTCTGGATCGATGCTGTATACCGACAGTGGCTGGTGTCTTTGCTTCGGGGACAGCCTGTTTTTCGTTACGACACCGACTCGAAAAGGCGCCTTCGGGTACTCGGCGTCACTGCTGTGTGGGAGGTCCGCCTCGGACTCGGTGACCGTGGGTTGAATTGCCCGAACATTCCTGCGAGGCTGGCTGAAGCGATATGAATTGGTAGGCTGAGCTGCTCGACAGAAGGCAACATAGTGGCCAAGTCTTCCACATCGTAGGCATTGTCGAGATTTTGCGGGGCATTGCTGCTTTAAGTGGGCGGGGCCACAGTTGCCGCACGTCGTGACGTCAGCACGTTCGTTGCACCACCGCGCATGCGCGGTGCGGTCGTGCGTGGTGTGCACCTGCGCATTACGTTCCTCAACGTCGCCGTCCCCTCATTTGGTGCGTACAAGCGCGGAAGTCCACGAAAAGCGCGCAAAATGGCCGCCCTCATCCAGGCTGAGGCCCTGGAGGTGCTCAATCACTTGGACCCGTTCCGCCTCGTGGGGACCTTGTTGCGCCGTTTCAGCCGCTTGTATATGGGAATACCGACTCGTGGCGTTTTCATGTAAGACACAGGTCTCGATGGCGGTCGCTAGGGTGCGTTGCTTTACTTTGAGGAGCTGCTGACGTAGGGGTCCGACTGAACACCGAAAACGATCTGGTCGCGTATCATGGAGTCGGAGTTGGGCCCGTAGTTGCAAGATTGCGCAAGGATGCGGAGGTGCGTAAGAAAGGATTGGAAAGGTTCATCCTTACCCTGCAAATGCTGCTGGACCAGGTAGCGTTCAAAACTTTCATTCACCTCTACGCTGCAGTGAGTGTCAAACTTGAGGAGGACCGTTTTGAACTTCGTCTTATCTTCGTCATCTGCAAAGGTGAGAGTTGAAAATGTGGATGGCATGTTCCCCGGCCGTGGAGAGGAGAAGAGCAATCTTTCTGGTGTCCTAGGCGCCCTCCCTGTCCGTTGCTTTGAGGAAGAGCTGGAAGCGCTGTTTGAAAATCTTCCAGTTGGCCCGAGGTTGCCGGCGATGCGGAGCGGCGGCGGCGGGCTGATGTTGTCCATGTTGCAGGATGACAGAATGCTGGCGGAAGGCAGATAACTTGCAGGTAGGTCTAAGAAGTGCTAATATCCCACCACTCCTGGTATCATGATGTGTTGGGTGTTCTGGATCACATACAGGTCACCAACACTTGAAATAGTGCAACGCTATTTTATTGAATCATTAACTGTTTAAACATACTCAGACTGTGGGTTAATATGATACTAGCTTTAACTAAAGACCTTTGCCTTGTCCTAACCAGTCGATGCACTCAGCACATGGTGAATGTCTGTGTTGCAGGCTGTGAGCTCTGTCCGCCTAGCTAGCTGCAACTCGAATGAGCGGGAACTCTGATGCCCCCTGTCTTTATAGTGCGTGTGCTCTCACTGGTGATTGGCTGCGGTGTTGTGTGTGTTGATTGGTCCCGCTGTGTGTCCATCAGTGTGTGTCTGCACCATGATATACTGGTGTATATTATGACACAAACCTTCTCCATTCATGTCACACAGGAGAAGGTGTGGTGTTAGATATTCTCTGTTGAGCTCGGTTTCATACTGGGGTTGTGAACATGCATCAGCGGTCTCGCACCATAACTGCTGGGCCGCTTCAAGTAGCAAACAAGCCTACCCCTGACGCCATTTTCCCAGGAAATGTGCCTGGTGGAAGAATACACCTGAAGGAGTCGTCTCCCACTTCACAAACCAGAGAGGATGTGTGGCCTCGACTGTTCCCCCTTTCGGCTGAGGGCGCAAATTTTGGGGCAGAGGTTGAAGAGCAAGCTGGCAGGAAACCACCAAGGCAAATTGCGGGAGAACTATGCCACAAAGTTTTTCTGGGACACATTTCTGGGACTTTCCAATCGCACCTGTCCCAAAACCAAAAATTCCCGCCCGGGGTCAAGGTGCCGTTAAATGACCCGTCCAAGTTTCCACTCCACCAGCGACCCCCGTGGCCGGACCAGAAAATTGACCCCATTGTTTGGAACATTTTTAAGGAGGTTACACGATCCTTTTCTTTTAAACGAGGTTATCTATTAGGATTTGTGACCTTGAAGCCTTCATTCTTTATCATTCATTTCCTTAAATGTTTCTTCTCTTTTTGGCTTTCCATCCCGCTGAATACTTTAACCCGTCCCCGTGATTTATGTCCCACTTCCATCCTTCCTGCCAACGCTGAGATTTCCCGCAGCCTTCATTCATTCCTCTGCTTTCTCATTTTAAGTGCAACCTTAGTCTGCTCAAATCACTTCATAAATAAATGGAATTTGAAAAGGTTTCTGAGCTAATGGATTACCCAGAGCCCCAGATGCTCAGCCCTGTTTACACGGGGTCACATTTCATTTGCTGCCCGTGTCAAGATACTACCTGTCAGGCCTCGCAGAGGCCCCCGAGACGGGCCAATCAATGTCTTCTTGCTGTGGCTCCTCCAGTGAATCCATTAAAGTGATGCGGATGCATAGCACTGAAAAAAAAAAGGAGTCTCCTGGTACCTCTGATAGAAATTAAGCACAAATTAGAAGAGAGGCACAAGTGTTTTGGCCGAGGGCCAAGGCAGAATTAATAGGCCATCAGAGCCTCTTGTGTGCTAAAATCCCATTTGTTAAGAATGTTTTATGAAACATTTCCACTACTAGGCTGCTGCTGAGCTGGGACTGAAAATTTCTTCCACAAACCTCGAATCGTTAAATAAAGTTTTATTCAGTGGCAAAGGGTTAGGGAACAGTCCTTTCAAATTTAATAACTCATAAATGGTGCATGATTTTTACACTCCTATCACCATTTGCCCCTTAAAACACTCTAATTGTTCCTGGGAATGAAATACAGGGTCTCTGTTGGCGTGACACAGTTCTACTTACAGTAGTTTTAAGTGGCCATCTAACAGATATAAATGAAATAGCATTATAAGATTCCCTTTCACTGTATTCGCCATTTACAATTAATTTTAAGCCACCTAGTCTCAGATAAGGCGCCACGCTATTCACATTGCTGTCCTCTTTATCTTGTAACTGTGCTTGAGGTCAACAAGCTCTTAGATTAAAAAAAATACTTTTTTTCATAGCTGTCTCCATTTCTTCTTCCCTCACAAATTAGCCCAAAATGTCTTCCCCATTAAGCCTGCGCTGTGCGCTACTGAGAAGCATAATTGTACTCCGAGGCCACACCCGTGTTTAAGTTGCTATATTATTCCAAAAGACATGGGGTTAAATTCTCCATTCCTGAGGCTAAGTGCTGTCGCAAACAGAGAATCCTTGGGAGTTTCACGACCGGAAAATCGGTGCAAACCCCTCGCCGATTCCAGTACCGGTGAGGGGCTAGCACCAGCGCCGCGTGAAACGCCTGTGGATCGCACGGAAAACGGCCGGAGAACCACCGGCCGCGCATGCACATGGCTGACGGCCTGCACCGGTCGTGCCGGAAAACATGATGCCGGCCATGCTGAAACCCTAACCCGCCAACCTCAACCCCGCAGCCCGACTCCTGTCCATCCCACCCCACTCCCCCCAGCCCTTGCAGAAGTGCCCCCGCCAGCGGACGAGTGTGACATCGCTGGACGCTGTCCGCAGGTGGCACACCGGGTTTCAGACTGTTGGGACCATACGTGGGAGGAGCATCGCGGGTGGGCCGGTCGATGATGCGCCAACGACATTGCAACTGCGCGTGGCGTGCAGCCCGATTACACAGGTTTGGAGGGGGTGGAGCATTGCGGACCAGCGTCAAACCGGCGCCTTTCCCGATTCCGACGTCGGAAGCCATTCTCCGCCCGATCGGCGATCCTGATTTTGGCGCGGGCTATGATAATCCAGCCCATCGATTTGGACTGCAGAGTTTGGCTGTAATTTTCCGTTCCCGTCAGCAGCAGGCATCATGGTGGGCAGGAGGGGAAAATATCGCGGGGTGAAAACAAGTCACGATTGTCCTCTCCAGACATCAATGACGGCGCATGTTTCCCGCTGCGCCATGTTGGGGACTGCATTTAGATGCATTTGAATATTATGAATGTTCATTATCAAGACAGTTTGCCGGAATCATGTTCCCAAAGTTTGATCAAAACGTCCTGCCAATGTCTAATTAGACAGCGTGATTCACGAGCGGATATAAGGCATGTGCACCTGGTGACGTGCAAGTCCCTCATGGAATCGAGGTATGTTCACCCACTGTATAAAGGAAAGATTGGCAACCAGTGTGTATAATGAATTATAATGGTTTATTTACAAAGCTATTTACACAGTCTTTCTCAATATTATCACTATGAGCTCTAGGATGTACTCTGGCTGCAAAAGCCCCTGCTCTGCGCCAAGATCCCAGTGCTCGATTCCCATTGGGTGATGGAGTCACATGACCCTCCCGATGTACGCCCATTAAAGGGGCCAGCTACCACAACGCTCCCCCTTTAAGACCCTTATTATAGAATACATGAAATAGTCACACCATTAATAAAACACCAATACTAAGAAGCACTTCATGTATACAATCCATTAAAAACTCAGTCTGTACGGAGACTTCCTCTTCCTCTAGGAGTGACATAACTCAACCGGCTGCGGCTCGCCTCTGAAGGTAGATTCTGTTGCAATTATCTCGTTAGGCTTATCCTCTGGAATCTGCGTCTCATTTTCTTCATTTTCAATGGGAGCAGCACTTTGGCCTGCCACTGGCTGATTAGCCACTTCATCTTTTGAGCAAACCAGCGCTCTACTTTCAGGCTCAACTGGATTAAACAGCTGCACTGGCTCGCAGGATGGCTCCTGCCTTCTCAAATGGTCCACGTGTTTCTTCATTATTTTGTCTTGGACTTGCACCTCAGAAGGTAGTGGCCCTTTCCTGGCCACCACAACTCACAGGGGTTGTAGTTGTATCTTTATAGCCTTTGTGTTTTACGTGGCTAATTTTGCTGTCATGTTCAGCAACTTTAGGGGTTCCAAGCCTTCTTTCAGATACTGGTAGGTACATTCGTATATAACAGTAACTGACGCCCCCGTGTTCACCTCCATTTTTAGTGGCCGGCCGCTTACTATCAGCACGATTGTAATGCGGCTACCTTGCCCTCTTCCACATTGTTTACGCACATGACATTACGTCCTCCCACTGGACAATCCCCCTTGTTATTTACCAATGCTTGATTACTTGCTCTGTTTGTACTCGTTGCTTTTGCGTTTGTGCCTAAGCTGACCTCTTTTCCCACACCCTTATCATTGACTCCTTTGAATTTACACACTTTTGGGGAGTGGTCTCCTCCACATCAAAAGCATTCTGTGCTCCCCCTAGGCTGCTTAAATCTTAAGTATTTAGAGATTCTTCCCGCTTCTGTACTCAATTCACTGCCTGAGCCCGAACCCGTGCCCTTGCATCCTCCGCCATTACTACGCACAGTTTCCTACCCTAACTGGTGGACTTCAAAGCTTTGGTCGCCTTGTAACTCTTGGGAGCCCTATTTGGGGCTATAGATTGCTTTTGCCAACTCTAATGCCTTCTTGAAAGTCAACTCAGACTGTGCCAATAGTCTCAGTACTCTGCAATCTGCGTTATCTGGCTATGAATGCTGTGATGGTCTCCCCCAGGGCCCTTCTCATCAAGTTAAACTTATATCTTTGCAGTGTCACCAAGGCTTTAGGGTGATAATACCCTTTCGCTAATAATAATCTTTATTATTGTCACAAGTAGGCTTACATTAACGCTGAAATGAAGTTACTGTGAAAAGCCCCGAGTCGCCACATTCCAGCACCTGTTCGGGAACACTTGAGGGTGAATTCAGAATGTCCAATTCACCCATCAAGCATGTCTTTCGGGATTTGTGGGAGGAAATCGGAGCACCCGGAGGAAACCCACGGAGACACGGGGAGAACGTGCATACTCCACACAGACAGTGACGCAAGCCGGGAATCGAACCTGCGACCCTGTGAAGCAACAGTGCTAACCACTGCGCCGCCCATAACTCTGCAAATGACTTATTATCAGGAGCTGCTGGAGATGTTAAATGCATCAGATTGTAAGTCTGGGTCCTGCACGGGATAAGTAAAATAACTTTCTTCCTATCCTCTCCTTCCATTCCTTCAGCCCTGAAAAAATACTCCAGACTTTCGATATACTGCACTCAATTCTCAATTGGGTCAAATGTTTCTAGCTTCCTGACTTGCAACAAGTCCCTGAAAGTTCCTGATTGGTATTCTTTGCAAGGAAGAGCCGAGATAAAATGTGAAATCCTTGTTTATCCGTGATGGTCGGTGTGGGCTGGGCTGGGGCCTTGCTGGTGGTGGCGCAGTTGCTGCTGAGTGGGCTCGGTGTGCATGGGGATGATGACTGCTATCGAAGATGTTGCCTTGGCTGCGATTCGCGGCACTGCGATGCAGGCCACTGGAATTCACTTCGAAGGATTGCGAGATACATTTAGGAGAGCGGTGGAGGCGCATGAGAGGGTTCTTGCACTTTAAAGAGTACAATCCCCGGTTAGGAGCCTCCTTCGTGTCGTCAGAATCATGATGAATGCTGTGTCGTTAATCCTGACAGGTTCAGGAGGTGGGGGCAAGTTGCGGTGTCTCCCTGAGCCTGGTCCCTGGTAATAGAAGGAGCCGAGTTCCCGATTGAGTTCGAGAATTGGCTGCCATGCTTTGGTAAACCTGATCTGGAGGCTGGATGCATCAGGTTCGATGTAGCACAACAAATCCAGTCTACGAGACCAGGGGTCGGTCGGGCACACCAATCCCTGGTCCTATATCGCCCTATTCTCAATGCTCATCATGAAGGGTTGGAGATAGTCTAGCGGGTCGAGTCATTCCCCCCCAGCTGGAGCCTAGGTTGTGGACCGCGTGGGTGTCGGACAGTTAGCATAGTAGAAGTGATGGTGTCTCGTGCTTCAATCATTGGAATCCTTGAGAGATCCTGCCTTAACCTTTACCTTCTCATGCGATGTGGAAGATGTCTTTATCCTGAAATGTACCCTTTAATCATGAACTTTACTCCCTGTTGATCATGATATTGACTTTAGTTGCAGCCTTTTTTTCCTTTTGGGGAGTATGAAATGTGAGCGTGGTGGCCCGTGTCGTTGATTAGCCTGTTCTCGAAAAATCATTTTGAGTCAATTTTGGCACGTGTGATTGGTGCAGTTTTACTCCTTCGGGTTAATCCTTGTGGTTGGGGGAGGGGAGTAATTTTTGTCACCTCCTGTCTCCTTAATGAAGAGGATGAGTGGAGCTTGGGTGAGGTAAAGGGTGGGTGGATATGTTTGCTAGGGTTAGTTCGATTCTCACTGAGATTGAGGACAGTCCCCCAGTTGGAGCTAATCTGTTTTGAGTTTTTCTTTTGAATTTATATATTTTTTATGTTCTTTGAATTCAGAATCCGTGTCTTTATCTTTCTTTGGTCTGGGCAGAGTTTGCATCCTGGGGAGGATTGGGTTCTGTGGCTCTTTAGAGTCGCCAATATGATACTGAGGCTCTTTTTATGATATGATGCTATGTCCCAACAGCGTCGCCAATACTGTGGGTGTTTCTATTTCTCTTACTGAATCACACGGCTTTCCTGTATATCGGTCAAATGACCACACAACCAGTTAGTCAGTTCAAGTTCACAGATGGTTTATTTACACACAAGAGTTACTTCGACATGAAACCACAATATACTACAAGTTAAACTACACCTATCAACTACAATAACCTATACTTAACTTCAGGTGACCGGCACTGTGCAAGTGGACAAGGCCTTTATCTTGATCACTTTGCTGGTTTGAAGAGGTGGCTCTGTCTCTGCTGGGCTCATCCGTCAGGTAGCGATCGTTGGTCTTGAACTTGACTGTCTGGTCGTTATGCTGCAGTGGGACTGGCACAGCCCGGATTCAAAGGAGGCTGGCACAGGCCGGGTCCAAAAGAGGCAGAACACATGGCTGTGTCCCTTTTTATCCTTCTCAGTTTCACGCTCTTTCGGGCCATCCTTAATCTTGGACCCAATAATTCAACAGGCTTCGATCACTGCCTTCGATTTTGGCCAATAAAGGGGCGGGTGCCTTGGTGGCTGGGCGGGTCCTTAGCGGTCATTTACGTTGGCGTTTTGGCTCTCTGAGTAAAGAGAGTGGCGCCGATCAGTCTGTGACTATTGGTTTCTTGAGTGCAGTCCTATTGTTCTGGGGAAATGGGCCATTAGACTGCAAACGAGTGGGGTTTTCGATCAGGTCTAGCTATCTGGGTTGCAAATACACACAAGCTCTGTATCTGTCAGAGTCCTGGGTTGGCCATAATTCCCATGGTCCTTTGCAGATGGCCATCTCAGATGGCTACAGTTCCTTCTGACTCCCCTTGTGTTTGAGTGTTCCTTTCCTTTCCTTGGGTCTCTTTCCTTGCTCCTCTGCTGGGCTATTGTGGTGGTTGGGTTGTTGAGATGGGAGGTTGCTCTGGGCATCCTTTCTGCAATGGTGGTCGCCTTGACCTAGGCTGCGTGTCCCTTTCTTGTTTTTTTTTTCCCTTTTCTTCTCTTTGTTGGTTCTTGTCCTGATCTGGTCCGGTGGTTTGGGGGTTGGGGGGCTTCCCTAGTTGTGCCAGAGAGGGGTGAATTGACCCTCCCTCCCAACCTAACTGTTGGCTGTCTTGATAATTCCTCTTTTTCTCGGACTCGCCCCCCCCCCCCCCCACCCCGCCCCCCCCGCCGCCCTGGCCAGGGTTGGAATAATCATCCTCTTATGGTGCATTGCCCTGGATGGGGAGAGGAAGGTACAGGCTCGACAGGTTCTTGGGGTGTGCTGGAGGTCCTGGGGGTTTAGCTTCTTCTGCGTTGATTGATGCTGGGCTAGGCCAGGCACGATGCTGTGGCTATTATCCTGTTGCCCCTAGGGGTTTGGTATGTCTCTACTCGAGGGTGTGGCGGGGTCTTTGTTACCTTGCCTCTTTGGCACACGAGTGTCTGGATTGAGTTCTGTGCCTTGCTGGATATCTCGTTGTTTCCCCGGAGAGTGGGCCCACTTCTTGCTGATTGAGTGGCCTGTTCTCCCCTTCACCTGGTGGGATAGTTATGGAAGTCTTTCTTCACTCTCCTTTTCTTTCTTTTCTACCTTGGGTGGGCCCTGAAGGCTTGACCAGCATCTGAACGTGTTGTTGATACTGCCAATCCTCTCTTCACAATTGTATGGAATGATTTTGGTTTTGCCCTGGGCCTGTTCTTGGGGTTTAGTTGCATCGTGTGATATGTATGTAACTCCCCTTAGATCTGGGCTTTCTGTGTATTTTTTGTAAGGGTGGGTATGACGAATCAGCTCTTGGCTCCTATGTGGGTGCAGATAGGTCTAATAATAATACTGGGTCCCTGGCGCTGTGAAACAAGGCAGCATGATGTCACGGTGGTTAGCACTACGGCCTCATAGTTCCTGGGTCCCGGGTTCAATTCCAGACTCGGGGAATTCCAGGCTCGGGTGACTATCTGTGTGGAGTGTGCACGTTCTCCCAGTGTCTGCATGGGTATCCTCTGGGTGACCTGGTTTCCTCCCCCAGTCCAAAGATATGAGGGTTAGGTGGGTTGACCATGCTAAATTGCCCTTAGCGTCCAAAAGGTTAGATGGGGGTGCTGGGTTACGGGGATAGCGTGGAGGCGTGGGCTTAAGTAGGGTGCTCTTTCCAAGGGCTGGTGCAGACTCAATGTGCCAAATGGCCTCCTTCTGCGCTGTAAATGTTATGATTCTATGAACAGTGCTAACCACTGTGCTACCGTGCCACCCATTCTCCCATTAGAATTCCAGCGAAGCCTCCAAAAACATCCAGAAGTGCCACCAGCACGCTGTACCTCAACTTGGGGGCTGTAGGCATCTTCCTCCTCGGGAACATCATTAACCGTCAGCAGTCCTGGGGTGTAGACATGTGTCCCGGGTGTGGTCCAAATTTCGTGCCCTGAAAGCCGATCCGATTAAGTCACGGTGGGGAGGATAAATCCCATCCCAACCGGCCACCAGATACAACCTGCTCCATGCTCATGCATATCTACCGAGCTAAAGAGCGGACAATCTGAGCAGAAAGACACCACGCCGGTCAGCGGGAAATGCACCACACTTAGTCTCTGGAGTGGAAGATTACACTGACCATCTCTATCGCCAGCCGACTGCAGAGCTCAGTTGGACCCATCTTTTGTTTCTTTATTTATCCCCTATCTTTGGTTCTGCCCCACTATCTCTGCTCTCATCTGTCCTATCACAGACCTTCACATTTTCCACCTTCTTCCACTTCACCGACATAAGAGGCAGAATTTTATGTTTCCCCCACAGGTGGGTTTGCACCGAGGGGCCTGTAAATGCCATGGGACGCGTATGCACTGTAACGAGGCATGAGCAAGGACTGGGGCAGTCCTCCCACCCTTGCACCAATTGAGGTCCTCAAATGACTGATCATTGCCCATTTAAGGGCTGCTTCCTGCCTCAATTTGAGGTTGGTAGGAAGGGTTTAGGGGCCCAGATTGTCACCCTGCCCGGGCCTTGGGCAGGGACGGCTAGGAGCATTGCTTTCAAGTGACCCCATTCCACATCAGGCCTCCCACCGCCAAAGTCTGCCCCCTTCAGCTGCTTGCTAGCCCCACGCCAGCCTCTCATCAAGATCCTCACCTCCCTCAACCCGCACTCCACCTCACCTTTTCTCCCTGCCATAAGACCACCTTACACACACCATACATCTGCTCCTGGATTTCAGGACTTAGAAGCTAGGGACTGTTTGAGGTTACGAGCATGGCCACTCAAAGAACAAAGAACAATACAGCATAGGAACAGACCCTTCAAACCTCCAAGTCTCGACCGGTCATGATACAAACCTTTACCAAAACCACGAGCACTTCCTTGTGCCGTATCCCTCTATACCCATCCTATCAATGTATTTGTCAAGATGCCTTTTGAACGCCATTAATGTATCTGCTACCACAACCTCCCCTGGCAACGGGTTCCATTCACTCACCACCGTCTGCGTAAAAAACCTGCCTCGCACATCTCCTCTAAACATTGCCCCGTGGATCTTAAACCTATCCCCCCTAGTGACTGAACCTGCCTCGCACATCTCCTCTAAATGTTGCCCTACGGACCTTAAACCTATCCCCCCTAGTGACTGACACCCCCACCCTGGGAAAGAGTGCCTGCCCATCCACTCTATTCAAGCCTCTCATAATCTTGTACACCTCTATCAGGTCACCCCTCAACCTCCGTCTTTCTAATGAAAACAGTCCGAGTCGATTCAGCCTCTCCACATAGCAAACACCTCCAGACCAGGTAACATTCTGGTAAACCTCCTCTGCACCCTCTCCAAAGCCACCACATCCTTCTGGTAGTGTGGTGACCAGAATTGTGCGCAATATTCCAAGTGCGGCCTTCCCAAGGTTCTATACTACTGTAGCATGATTTGCCAGTTTTTTTTTTTTATAAATTTAGAGTACCGAATTATTTTTTTTCCAATTAAGAGGCAAGTTAGCATGGACAATCCACCTGACCTAGACATCTTTTTGGGTTGTGGGGGTGAAACCCACGCAGACACGGGGATTGCCTGTTTTTGTACTTGATGCCCCGTCCAATGAAGGCAAGCATTCCGTATGCTTTCTTGACTACCTTGTCCACTTGTGTTGCCATCTTCAAAGAGTTGTGGAGGTGCATGCCCAGATCCCTCTGACTTTCTATATTCCTAAGAGTTTTGCCATTTACGGTATATAATCCCCTCCATGTTAGATCTACCAAAATGCATCACCTCACATTTGTCCGGATTAAACGCCTTTTGCCATTTCCCTGCAAGTCTCCAACCTATCTATGCCCTGCTGAATCTTCTGACAATCAAGAAGGGCTTGAGGTTCTTAAGGAGGAGGTGTTAGCAATTCTGGAAAGTGTGAAAATAGATAAGTCCCCTGGGCCGGATGGGATTTATCCTAGGAATCTATGGGAAGCTAGGGAGGAGATTGCTGAGCCTTTAGCTTTGATCTTTACATCATCATTGTCTACAGGAAGAGTGCCAGAAGACTGGAGGATAGCAAATGTTGTCCCTTGTTCAAGAAGGGGAGTAGAGACAACCCCGGTAACTATAGACCAGTGATCCTTACTTCTGTTGTGGGCAAAGTCTTGGAAAGGTTGATAAGAGATAGGATGTACAATCATCTGGAAAGGAATTATTTAATTAGAGATAGTCAACACGGTTTTGTGAAGGGTAGGTCGTGCCTCACAAACCTTATTGAGTTCTTTGAGAAGGTGACCAAACAGGTGGACAAGGGTAAAGCAGTTGATGTGGTGTATATGGATTTCAGTAAAGCGTTTGATAAGGTTCCCCATGGTAGGCTATTGCAGAAAATACAGAGGCATGGGATTCAGGGTGATTTAGCAGTTTGGATCAGAAATTGGCTAGCTGTAAGAAGGCAAAGGGTGATGGTTGATGGGAAATGTTCAGCCTGGAGTCCAGTTACTAGTGGTGTACCACAAGGATCTGTTTTGGGGCCACTGCTGTTTGTCATTTTTATAAATGACCTGGAGGATGGCGTAGAAGGATGGGTGAGTAAATTTGCCGATGACACTAAAGTCGGTGGAGTTGTGGACAGTGCGGAAGGATGTAATACGTTACAAAGGGACATAGATAAGCTGCAGAGCTGGGCTGAGAGGTGGCAAGTGGAGTTTAATGCAGAAAATGTGAGGTAATTCATTTTGGAAGGAATAACAGGAAGACTGAGTACTGGGCTAATGGTAAGATACTTGGCAGTGTGGATGAGCAGAGAGATCTCGGTGTCCATGTACATATATCCCTGAAAGTTGCCACCCAGGTTGAGAGGGTTGTTAAGACGGCATCCGGTGTGTTAGATTTTATTGGTAGAGGGATTGAGTTTCGGAGCCATGAGGTCATGTTGCAGCTGTACAAAACTCTGGTGCGGCCGCATTTGGAGTATTGCGTGCAGTTCTGGTCGCATTATAGGAAGGATGTGGAAGCATTGGAAAGGGTGCAGAGGAGATTTAACAGGATGTTGCCTGGTCTGGAGGGAAGATCTTATGAGGGAAGGCTGAGGGACTTGAGGTTATTTTCTTGAGAAAGAAGAAGGTTAAGAGGTGACTTAATTGAGGCATACAAGATGATCAGAGGATTAGATAGGGTGGACAGTGAGAGCCTTTTTCCTCGGATAGTGATGTCGAGCACGAGGGGACATAGCTTTAAATTGAGGGTTGATAGATACAGGACAGATGTCAGAGGTAGGTTCTTTACTCAGAGAGTAGTAAGGGCGTAGAATGCCCTGCCTGCAACAGTAGTGGACTTGCTAACATTAAGGGCATTTAAATGGTCATTGGATAAACATATGGATGATAAGGGAATAGTGTAGATGGGCTTTAGAGTGATTTCAAAGGTTGGCGCAACATCGAGGGCCGAAGGGCCTGTACTGCGCTGTAATGTTCTATGTTCTATGTTCTAATCCTCAACACTATCTGCCACTCCACCAACCTTGGGTCATCCGTGAACTTACTAATCAGACCGGCTGCATTTTCCTCCAAATCGTTTATGTAGACTACAAACAACAGAGGCCCAAGCACAGATCCCTGTGGAACACCAATAGTCACCCTTCTACTGCTACCCTTTGCTTCTGTGACCGAGCCAGTTCTGTATCCATCTTACCACCTCACCTCTGATCCTGTGTGACTTCACGTTTTGTACCAGTCTGCCATGCGGCACCTTGTCAAAGACTTTACTGAAGTCCATTTAAACAACATCCACCGCCCTTCCCTCATCTGTCATCTTTGTCACCTCCTCAAAAAACTCGATCAAGTTAGTGAGGCACAACCTCCTCTTTACAAAACCATGCTTTCTATCGCTTATGAGTCCATTTGTTTCCAAATGGGTATAAATCCTGTCCCTGAGAATTCTCTCCAATTATTTACCTACTACCAACGTGGCTCACCAGCCTATAAATTCCAGGATTATCCCTGCCACCTTTCTTAAACAGCGGTACCACATTAGCTATTAGCCAATGAGGATGCAATGATGTCAGTCAAGGCCCCAGCAATTTCCTCCCTTGCTTCCCTCAGTATTCTGGGGTAAATTCCATCTGGCCCAGGAGGCCTATCTACCTTACTAGCTTTTAAAAGACCCAATACCTCCTCCTTTTCAATGTTAACATGATCCCGACTATCCACACACCCTACCCAAGAATCATCTTCCACAAAGTCCCTTTCATTTGTGAACACTGATCCAAAGTACTCATTTAGTACCTTGCCCATTTCCTCTGGCTCAACACATAATTCCCTCCACTGTCCTTAAGTGGTTCAATCCTTTCCCTGGCCACCCTCTTGCTTTTTACATATGAACATAAAGCTTTGGGATTTACCTTAATCCTATTTGCCGAGCACTTTTCATGACCCCTCCTAATTTCCTGCTTCATTACCTTCCTACTTTCTTTATGCTCCTCAAGGGTTTCACCTGTCCCCACCCTTCTAGACCGTACAAAAGTTTCCTTTTTCTTTTTGACGAGGTTCACAATATTCCTCGTTATCCAAGGCTCCCTAAACCTTCCATACTTATCCTTCGTTCGCTCAGGAACGTAACTTTCCTGAACCCTTATCAACTGTCGCTTGAAAGACTCCCACATACCCAACGTTGATTTACTATCCAACAGCCATACCCAATCAAAATTCTTCAATTCCTGTCTAATGTTATCATAATTTGCCTTTCCCCAGTTTAGCACCGTAACTCAAGGGTTACCCTCATCCCTGTCAAAACGTACCCTAAAACTTATGGAATTGTGGCCACCACTCCCCAAATGTTCCCCTACTAATTGGGCAGCAGTTCTCTGTGGCAGGATTTCCTAAGCGAGGGATGGATTGCCCTGTCTCCAGGCAATGTACGCTGCTCAAAGCATTAAATAACTGCAGGGCTGCCGTGATTGATTATCATAGAATGCTATCCACAATGCTACCGTGCTGCCCCATTCGATAGCGATCCATTCCCCACTGATTTTCTGGGTGGCTGGGCAGGACAACCCACCATCTGAAAAATCCTGCCCAAAAACTATTCCTGTTCAAACTCACACCCAAACGTGCTGCCTCGTTGTTGTAATAATTTTGATTTCCAGATTTCTGGCAGAGATTCTGTTATTCTTCCTACCACTCAAGTCGACTGGTCTACAGTTGTCTTGGAATTGATCTACCTCCCTTTTAAAATATACATATAATGGTATCTACCTTTCTCTAACAAATTAGTAAAAATGTTTAGTAATGCCTCCGCTATCTCGTCCCTTAATTATTTTAAAATATAAAGATGTAATCCATCAGGTCCAGAGGTTTTATCTGTTTTATCTTTTTATTGTAAATGCTGTTATCTCATTTCTAATCTCACCATCCAATGCAATGTATTGGTTAGCTGGCAATTGCTGAAGGTAAGCAATTATTTAATATTTCTGCCATTTCTCTATCATTGTCGTGACGTCATTCTGTCCGTCGTTAAGTGACCCTATTTCTATCGCAACCTTCTTTCTCCCCACTGATCTCCTCAACTCTCTTCATACTTTCCCCATTGGTACGCTCTGGCACGACTGCTCAGCACATTAAGTGAGGAGGAGGAAACAGATAAAGGGTCAAATAAGACTGACGATGGACCCAGGCTTTAACGATGCTGATATGAGAGCTGACGGTAAAACCAAATGTTAAAGATGAATTATTTTGTGCAAAACACGTGCATGAAGAGAACTAAAAAGCTTGCATTTATATAGCACCTCCCACCAGCTCAGTATATGCCAAAGTGTTCCTCAGCCAGCAGAAGTATTTCAAATCCCAGACGCTGCTGTAATGTCGGATATGCAGCTTCTAATTTTCACACCACAAGCTGTCACAACAGCAATATATAACCACCAAATTGTCTGGGCTCGATTCTCCTTTGCAAGTCCGCCCCACCACCACTGTCAGTGAGGGCAGAGGTGGTGGGCCGCACCATTCGCTGGCAGAGAGATTCTCTACTCCCGCTGCTTGTCAATGGGGTTTCCCATTGAAGCCATCCCATGCCACGGGGAAACCGGTGGGCGTGGGTGCGCTGCCGGTCGGACCGGAGAATCCCGCCATCGGCGAACGGCTGGAGAATTCCGGCCTCTGCTTCAGTGATGGTGGTTGCAAGATAAATAAAACAAAGCAGGGAAATAACGTGACATTAATAAGACAAAGACAATAAAAAAATAGCAGAATTTTGAAATGTTGCATTGTGGTTGGCTAAAGGAAGCCTCCTGCCTAAAGTTCGAGATTTAAAAAAACATTCTAATGGTCAGCTGATTCATAGAACATACAGTGCAGAAGAAGGCCATTCGGCCCATCGAGTCTGCACTGATCCATTTAAGCCCTCACTTCCACCCTATCCCCGTAATCTAATAACCTATCCTAACCTGTTTGGACACTAAGGGCAATTTAGCACGGCCAATCCACCTAACCTGCACGTCTTTGGACTGTGGGAGGAAACCGGAGCAGAGGAAACCCACGCAGACACGGGGAGAACGTGCAGACTCCCCACAGACAGTGACCCAGCGGGGAATCGAACTTGGGACCCTGGCGCTGTGAAGCCACAGTGCTATCCACTTGTGTTACCGTGCTGCCCTATCTTGTTTAAAATAATAATGTGCACAGAAGAACCTGCACTTACACAGCTGCTTATCTCTCTGAAACAACTCAAAGCACTTTGTCCAGACTGAATTTAGTGTTTTAAGTGCCACGGCTGTTAGCAATGCAAATGTAGCAACATTTAGACAAACAATCCCACAATTAACCCGTTTTTGTTGGTCCTGGTTGAAGAAGAAGTGTCGCTGGGCCAAACACATTTGGAACTCCCTGCTGTCCTTCAAAGAGTCTGCACAGGATCTGCACATTCCAGCTGAATGGGTTTTAACACGCAAAGGAAAGGGCCTTTTCACAACGCTGCATACAGTACCTCTTTGGAGTGCCATCTTCAATTACATGCTGATGTCCTGAAATGGAATCTAAACTTTTAACTTAATCCAATGGGAGCAGTTGAGCGAGGCTGAGACTGTGAAGTATCAACCCCTCAGTATTATTTTTGTATTTTATTTGCACGGGGCAGCACGGTAGCATTGTGGATAGCACAATTGCTTCACAGCTCCAGGGTCCCAGGTTCGATTCCGGCTTGGGTCACTGTCTGTCCGGAGTCTGCACATTCTACCCGTGTGTTCGTGGGTTTCCTCCGGGTGCTCCGGTTTCCTCCCACAGTCCAAAGATGTGCAGGTTAGGTGGATTGGCCATGATAAATTGCCCTTAGTGTCCAAAATTGCCCTTAGTGTTGGGTGGGGTTGCTGGGTTATGGGGATAGGGTGGAGGTGTTGACCTTGGGTAGGGTGCTCTTTCCAAGAGCCGATGCGGACTCGATGGGCCGAATGGCCTCCTTCTGCACTGTAAATTCTATGATAATCTATGATAATCTATGATTTATGTTGTACCCATCGTCCTAAAGATGATGTCGCGAGCAGGTTTTTAGCAATTGTTTGTTTAGCCCCTGACAACACCCGATATTTTAGTGTGGAACAGCATAAAGGGGTACAACACCAAATTAAGTTTAGATTAAGAATCAAGGGAATGGAACAATGGCCCTTAAATAGGGAGTGGTTAAGAACTTAATCCTGTGGTAGGTTGGCAGCGATGATACGATAGTTCTTGCTGTACCATCATGGGGTTCAACATTGCTGTGGCCCTCCCTGATTAGACTGGTGACTGTGGTGGTATGTATTAGGGGTAATGCGGTACACCACGTGTCGACAGGCTATTGGTGGAGGGATGCCAGGTCCTGATAGGATCTGCCACCTACTGGACTCCACCCAGAAATGCCGGTATAAGAACCCAGTTTTTCCCTCCATTTCCCTCAGCAGTTGCATTCTGTAACTACGCTGCTGGGGATAAGGTTCTGCTTAATAAAGCCTTCAATTGACATTACCTCAACCTGCCTCGCGTAATATTGACAGTGCTACAGTGACAAGGTGGCATTCGGATGTTGCCCCTTTCTCACCATTACCTAAAGAGTGGTGTGACAAATTTAGCACTGATATGAACAGTCAAAGCCTGTTTATTTTAAACCCTTAATCAGATGCTATTTCTGGTTTCAGCGAGGTAAGAGTCCACTCGTGGTTTTATTGTTCAAGCCATTGTTCATGAACTGTTTGGGGACAAAATTATTGAACTCAAATCTTATGGTTGGGTGACCATACTCATCAGAAACTCCGCTGGGGACAGGAATCCAGTTTATAGATGGGATCACATTTCCCAAGGAATGAATTTAAACTATTGTATATATATGTATGTATTCTTAAATAATGACAAAATACCCTGCTGATTCTTATTGGCAGTAAGACTTTGTGCCCACTCAGCAGAAAATAACCCTAACTATTTTGCCTAGTGCTTAAACAGATTCCTCTTCTGTACATTTTATATCACTACATGTTTGTCTTCATATTGAGTCAAGATGTGCAATGTAACTACAGCCAAACATTTGTCAGATGGGGTTCCAGCTTCAGCGGTGGGACCAGCCCATGAGAAACTCTTGCATCACTCAACGCAAGACCGGCTACAATTGGCGTGAAATTAACTTTTTTAATGTTACATTTGAAATATTAAGAAAGAGTCGACTGCTTAACTGGCTCATCATTAACATTGAACATGTCTTTAGTTTAGGGTAAAAAAGGAGGGTGACCTGTTCTGAAGTCTGCCTAACATCAGGCCTGGATGACATGGCTGTTAAAGGATCGGAGGTTTGGGTTGTTTTGCTTGGAAAGAGGGTGTACGTGTTCACACTTGGAGACAAAAGCAGCAGCACATCTCCAAAGTCCCAGAAAGGTGTTGAGCTTTCCAGCTGGCAAGCAGTTATGTATTAAACTTGCCATTTATTTCCAAAATAAAAGAGACTTGGAGTGCAATTCTCCATTTTCTTCCCCCCAAGTGTGTCGGCTGGTGGATCTTAGAGTGCCTTTCCCATTTGCTGGAATAGCTTGAAATCACGCCCACTCAGCATTTGAAGCCTTATTAATTATGCACTAGTGAGTATCTCTCCGAAGCACCAGGTAGGTTGAGAGCAGTTTCGTCAGCCTGCCATAAGCAGGTTAGAAGGTCCACGTGCCATTTTTATACATGAGTGCAACACATAACTATCACTCTCTCCAATCCACCAATCTTCTCAAGACCTTGCAGGGTTTCAGCAACCCAGAGGCAAAAGGCGAAAAACCTCAAGAAGACGCCTGCCCCCCTTTTCAACCACCATGACCTTGAGGCCTTGATTCAAGGAGACCGTGTGCAGAGACATGGCATCCCTGAGGTGAAGGACTCGAGCCAGCACAGCAAACTCACCTCTTCGGCCTAGGGACCATTGTCCAGGTCAGCGCAGCAGTGCAGGAAACAGATGAATGCTTTCATCCGCTCTGTCAGGCTAAGACCACTCTCAGATCCCTCCAGTATCAAACTCTCATCATGGCATCTTGTATTCAAACAGCGACTCTCTTTACATCCATCTCACACATCCATTAACGAGGAACACATATCAATACTCATTCTCTCTTGGACACTTTCACATCGTCACCATTGCATCTTTAATGTTGCTCACATGACCTCCTCTGGCCTTTCTGAGGAGGGCTCACCACACACAGGGGACATGCATCTCACTCAACCTCTACTCCATCCCCTCTGATCACATGCCGTTCTTTCATTTTCATACAGGACAAGCTGCCAAACAACAAACTTGAGCGAGTCCAGACTGGGGGAGGGACAGCAGAGATCCTTCCTTCCCAGGTTTTCAGGTGGCTGCAGCAAACCCGGCTGGGAAGGACATGGATCACTCCCTGTGGTGGTGTGAAGATTGACCTCTCCCAAAAACCTAGTAAGATCCCAGCTCCATCAATTCACCAAATCCTGACAATCACAGTGAGTCAAATGTACTCTGAAATAGCTTCAGCTCATCCACGATAACCATCATTTATTTCTTGCAGGCACCAGCAGATCAAGAACACCCACACAGCTCTGCAGCACTCCTGAGCCCTCAGAGCACGTCTGAAGGTGAGGAGGCTCATGAAGGACCATCACAGCACTCGGCCGCACCCTCCACCAGCGCAGGGACACACACACACAACTCATTGGGATGCAGTTCAAGGTTAGACTCGGGGTCACTTTCTGGCAAGCACCTGTTGCTAACTTTGCCTTAGTTTAATTGCTCTGTTTTATTACTTTTGCTCTTGAGTTGCCAGGTATCTTTATGATACCGCCACGTGGTTCAAGTCCGAGTAATGATCAATAATCCAATACACCGATTAGTAAGAGTTAAATCAAAGCACATTTATTATATACAGTAATCACTACTCATGCACAAATTCTACGTTTAAGCTACTTCTATAACTAACAGGCCGATACTTAACTTGGAACTGGCCCACCAGGGCAGGGAAACAAATGAAGTTGGTACAGATTGATAGCTAGGAGCGCCTATCTCGTAGCGAGCGTTGAAGTAAGACTTACAGTTTTGATCAGCTGCTGAAGACTGAAGAGCTGGAGAAGCGGTGGAGAAGAGAGAAATTTGAAATTGGGGCTCAATTCTTATCGTTCCCAGGGGCTTCCCGCCTTTCGGGGCGGACCCTGTACCTGGTCCCATGCGATTGGACTTTGTCCCAATCGCTTGGTTCGATTTTCTCCAATGCTGGAGCGGTTCCCTGATCGATGGGCGGTCTTGAGGTGCTCGTTCACCTCCTTTTGTGTAGGCTCCTGCTGGCGCCGAAGAGCCTGGTTTTGCTTTGTGTGTCTAAATGTTGCTTATTGTTCCCGGGGATTGCTCATTAGTATGCAGATGGCTGGTGTTTTGTTATGCTGATGGTTGTGGTATCGATCTTGTCTGGCCTTTCCAGAGGTAAATACACAGCCAACCTGCAGCTGCTCATTTGTGTCTTGTTGGCTGACTTTCCCATCAGGCTTTGCCGTTCGCTATTTTGAATCGGGAGTTGGCCATTTTAAGTGGCTACAATTCCTCCTTGTGATCCTAACGCGAAGCGTGAAGGATCACAAAACTATGTTGTTTTCCATTCCCTGACCTTGGGGGGGGGGGGGGGCACTTCCTTCATGGCCTCTGCACTGACCATAGCTATGCAAAACGTTTTTAACTGACAATTCTAAGGGCGCTATGTCAAACAGGGACATGCATTACAAAACAATAAACTGGGAACCTCTATCTATTCTTAATACACTACACTCACTTAAACATTTCATTATCCTAACTTCCTCAACCATACAACAAAATCATAGCAGTTTATACACAGTTTTCCTGGCTTGGCAATGTAGCCAGTTAAAATGGCGAACTCCCGATTTAGAATGGCTAACCCCGTTTTAAAATGGCGAATGGAAAAGGCTGATGGGACAATCAGCCAACAGGACTAAAACAAGCAGCTGCAGGTAAACTGTGTATTCACCTCTGGGAAGGCCAGACAGGATCGATGCCTGCAGCCATCAGCACAACAAAACACCAGCCACCTGAATACTGATGAGCAATCCCCGGGAACAATGTGCAACAATTTAGACACACAAAGCCAAACCAGACTCTTCGGCGCCAACAGGAACCTACACAAAGGGAGGTGAACGAACACCCCAAGACCGTCCATCGATCAAAGAATCGCTCCAGCATTGGAGAATATCGAACCAAGTGATTGGGACAAAGTCCAATCACTTAGAACCAGGTACAGGGTCCGCCCCGAAAGGCGGGAAGCCCCTGGTGACTATAAGAATAGAGTCCAAGTTCAATTCGACCCTTCTGCTACCCCTTCTGCCACCCTTCCGCGCACTTCTGCTAGCCTTCTGCACTCTTCAACAGCCTCTCAAATCGTAAGTCTTACTTCAACGCTCGTTACGAGATAGGCGCTCCTAGCTATCAATCTGTACCAGCTTCTAATCCCGCAGGCTCAGAACCCAAACGAAAGGCCGTTCGTTTCCCTGACCTGGTGGGCCATTTCCAAGTTAAGTATTGGCCTGTTAGTTGTAGGAAGTAGCTTAGACGTAGAATTTATGCATAAGTATTAATTACTGTATATAATAAACGTGCGTTGATTTAACTCTTACTAAGCGGTGTGTTGGATTCTTGATCATGACTCGGACTTGAACCACGTGGCGGTATCAGAAAGATACCTGGCGACTCAAGAGCAAAGGTGATAGAACAGAGCAATTAAACTAAGGCTAAAGTTAGCAACAACATTTGGCGACATCCTGACGGGACCCGATCTAGAAGTGGAAAACCACTCCGGGAGAACCCAAGAATTTGAATTAGAAATCCAATTGGAAACAGAAAACCACAAGTGTTCAAGCAGTTCTGATCAATAGTCATAATTCGGAAGTGTGTGTATGCATGCGTAACTAACAGGGCTATAAGGTAAAACTGATAGATTTTTGTTGCGTCAAAACTGTCGGAAGTTTGTATATCGGAAAGTAGCGAAAGCCGTACCCGTATTTACAGCACGGCCTTAGCTCCCCTGTTCCAAATTTAAAAGAAGCATTTGGATAGGAAGGATGGCAATGCAGCACCTCATGAACCCTGAGGAATTTGCGGTCGCAGCAACCAGCAGCAGTAGAGTGGGACAATGTCCCATTTGGGAGGAAGAGATCAGGAAATATCTCAAAGGGAAAGGATGGCCCCTTTGGAATGATTTCTGTGATAACGAGGAATCAGGTCCCGGGAGTATAGGACATACTTGGTGGGAGAACCCGAGCGAGATCCACAAAAAGAGCTTAGGGAAAGCTCACAAACCGATGGCAATCGTGTCCTGCTTGGCACAATTGCGAGGCACAGAGGAGGTCGTTAGGACACTCCGGAAAGAAGTTGAGGGCATACATCGGATGAGTAAGGTCGATGTAAGTGAGGTAGAAAAGGAGAATATGGAATTGAGAAGGAAATTGGCAGCAAAAGATGGGGAGGTGGGTGACGCCAAAAGGGCACACCAGTCTAGTCTGGCGCATTTAAGCAGCTTCCAGTCTCAATACGAAAAGGCCTATCAGGACACGCAACGTGCAGTCCTGGTACGAGAGGAGACAGAAAAACAGGTAGAAGCGTTACAGAGACAGTGTAGCGATCTAAAGGCAGTGTTAAGAGCACTCCATGCTGCCACCACAGAACAGAGACAAAGCACGCTAGATCACGCAAAGTGCTGGCAGCAGATTGCAGAGCTGCAATCACTGCTTTCTGTTCAAAAGGGTTTTCAGGAAACCTTTGGGGAAAAATTAGATCAGGAAGACGGCCCTGATTGGGAAGAGTTGAATGAAACAGTGCAGAGATATGTTCAGGAAACATGTTCGCAGGGAAAGCCACAAAAGAGGAAAGCGCCCCAACCCCCCACACAGCAGACAGTTCACACGCCAATGAACCCAATAACCACCCGCCGCACAGCCACACCAGACGATGTGGAATTTCTACATTCCACCCCCTTAACAGTAACCCAATTATGGGACACGTGCGATAAAATCACACCGTCCCTCCCCACCTCAGACCCCCACCATTTCTTTGCCACAGTTAGACGTCAGGTGAACATGTACGCCCTGGATGAGCGAGAGCATGTAAAGCTCATGGTTTTAAGTTTAGATCCGTCAGTAGCAGCAGCCCTTCCCGACCCACAGAATGTAGGAGGAGGCACCCTTGCAGAAATGCATACCGCAATCCTGGATGCGATCGGGTATAACTGGGGTGATCCCGTAGATGGCCTCAACAAATGTAGGCAAAAGAAATCCGAGCACCCCACAAGCGTTTGCTGGACGCCTGTGGATTCACTTCGCAGCAGTCTTTGGAGACTTAGACCGTGCCCATTTGTCCCCAGACAACATGGCCAAATGGACCCGCACCCTTATCTCCCATGCCACAGAAACAGGACAGAAAGCTTGTATGAGTTATGATCCCTCAGAGGAGGCGCATAACGAGAAGTGGGTAGTGAAGAGATTGTCCCGCGTTTGGGAACAATCTGTTCAAAGTAAACCCACCATTAAGAATAGCGAGGAAAAGCAGTCCGGCGCAGATATGCAGGCAGTAAAAACAACACACCACAACCCCGCATGGATGAATGAGGGAAAGAACAGCCCCCCACCCAAGTCACAAGAGTGTTACAACTGCGGACAGTTGGGACACTTCGCCAAAGAATGCAATGCGCCTAAAAAGCCACAGAGACCCCAGCAGACGTGCACTCTGATTAAGAAAAAGGCAGAACCCATTCATAGCGTTAGCATCCGTTCGGATCAGACGGACTTGACCGGAACGGACTGACGGTGTACGGGCTCCCCCAGTTGGGTCTGCGACACCCTTTGGGATAGGTCAGGATGACCGGTAGTTGCAGCAAAAATTCGGGGACAGCCCATCGAATTTCTCTGGGACACAGGAGGGTCCCGCACCACAATAAATTCCTCCATCATGTTCCAAAAGGACACGTGGCCCACTACAGCCACCATCACCCTCAGCGGCTTTCCAGGCCACTCACAGCAGGGACACATCACAGCCCCTGTACCCATTCAAATCGGTAACATCACCACCAAGCACCCCGTGGTTTTAGTTGACCTGCCCCACACAGCAGAACACATTCTGGGAATTGATTTCATGAATTCCCACCACCTTTCATTTGATCCAGTCAACCAGTGTGTCTGGAGAATGGCAAAATCCGCAAGAGCCCCCGCAACGCTCAACATAGGAGAGTATATGAACAAAATTAGCGCCGTAGGCAAATTTTGGTTCAACCCGACCACGTTTAGCACGGACAAGCAGGTTAGGGCAGTTCTGCAAAAGAACAGGGCAGCATTCGCGACCCACAAGCACGACTGTGGACGGATGACTGGCTCCGTACAAGTAACAGGACCTGACCCTTGACCCCCAAAACAGTACGGATTTCCCCAAGAGGCAGAGGGAGAAATCTCCAAGGTAATTGAAACCTTATTAGAGCAGGGCGTACTTAGATCAGTAGCCTCCACTAATAATGCCCCGATTTGGCCAGTGAGAAAGCCCGATGGATCATGGCAACTGACCATCGATTACCGGGAACTCAACAAAGGCACCCCCGCAGCAGCCCCCACAGTAGCAACAAGTCCCGAGACCATGCTCAAGCAGGGACTCAATTCACGATTCTTTACGGTTTTGGACGACAGTAATGGATTCTGGTCCATTCCATTGGCAAAGACGTGCCAGTACAAATTTGCCTTCACCTTTAAAGCACAGCAGTACACGTGGACATGCCTTCCACAAGGATTCCACAACTCTCCCTCCATTTTCCACCGACAGCTGGCAAATGGTTTAGCCAAATTCTCTCGCCCCGAATGTCTGGTACAGTATGTAGACGACCTACTACTGCAGACAGACACCAAGGAAGAGCACATAGAGCTTCTGTCTGAACTCCTGGAACTATTACATTCAATTGGTTGTAAAGTCAACCCCAAAAAGACCCAGATTTTGGAAGAAAACGTGATATATTTGGGAACAATTATCACGCACGGTAAACGTGAGATCGAGCATAAAAGGATTGACTCAATTGCTAAATTGCCCCTTCCCCAGAACGTTTCAGCCCTCCGGTCGTTTTTAGGACTGGTTGGCTACTGCTGAAACCACATTGACAGTTTTGCCAGCAATACAGCACCACTCTCAGACCTCCTAAAGAAGGGAGCCCCCTGGGAATGGCTTCCGCAGCATATGGATGCTGTGGACTCTTTAAAACAGGCACTCATAGCAGCCCCTGCACTACAAGTTCCAGACCCGCTTTCCCCTTACGCCATTGAGGTAGCGACCACAGACCGCACACTTTCAGCCGTGCTCCTGCAGGAACGGCACAACCAGTTAAGGCCCATAGCTTACGCCTCCAGACTCTTAGATGCTGTGGAGCACGGATTTTCAGCCTGTGAGAGGCACCTGATCGCAGTTTTCTGGGCAGTCCAGTATTTTTTGTATATTACTGGACTGAACCCCATCACAATTCTCACAGAACACACCCCCACCCAACTTTTACTGAACGGACGACTCAAGGACGGCACCGACAGTCAAATAAGAGCAGCGAGATGGACCCTCCCCTTGCAGGGACGGGACATCAATGTAAAAAGGACAAAGACACACACCTATTTAGCCGACAATTTACAGTACCCCGGAACCCCCCATGAATGTGAGATTATCTCTCCACACCACAACACAGGCCCCTTTATCGCTAAAACACCCCCCAGAAAGATAGGTAGTTCAACTCAGAGCCCCCAGCACACGGACACGTGTGAACCCATAAAGATCTATGTGGATGGATCTTCCACAGTCTTGGATGGGAAACGCATAACAGGTTGCGGTATCTATGTCGAGGACGTGCAGGGACGCGCCCTCGAGGAAATATCGTTAAAACTACCCGGACACTTAGGCGCGCAGGCAGCAGAGCTCGCGGCCATCGCATATATAGTTGAACATCCAGATTCCTTCCCCAGCCCAGCAGACATATACTCGGACAGCCTCTATGTCTGTAACAGCCTTACGGAATTTCTGCCCCTGTGGGAAGCAAGAGGATTTGTTTCCGCAGACGGAAAACCCCTCCCCTCAGCCCCATTGCTCTGCTCTATTTTAGAAAGAGCCCAGAACAGGACTAATGGGATAATCAAAGTCCGCAGCCACTATCGTTCCTCCCCCCTGGAAATGTAAAAGCTGACGCACTGGCTAAAGCAGGTTCCAGGCATGGATATTTCTGGACACCCCCCGAAAGCGCACCAGTGAATGCAGTTCAGGTCTCACAGACAAAGATCGAGGATCTAGTGGAGGCCCAGAAGTAGGACACCAATCTCAAGGAGATTGTAAAAGGGAAGTATCCAGCATCCTATGAGAGATTTAGAAATACACTGACCACACATGATGGTGTGGTGTTAAAAGACACCCTTTATGTGGTTCCTGAACAGGACAGGAACCAATTGATTTGTTTGTTCCATGACGGTCATGGATATCAGGGAATCGATCCCATACAGCCCATCTCAAGCAGCTCTGTTGGTGGCCAAATTTAAAGGAAGATGTAAACCATTACATAGAAAATTGTCTTATCTGTGCCCAGAATAACCCGGACAGAAATGCCAAAAAGGTTCAACTCAGCCACACCCGACCCGTTAATGGCCCCTGGACTAACCTCGAGATTGACTTTATAGGTCCATTGCCCCCTTGCAGGAATGGCTATAAATATGTACTTGTGGTAATTGACACATTTACCAAATGGGTGGAAGCATTCCCAGCCCGCACAAACACGGCAAAAACCACAGCCAAGATTCTGACCACAGTACGAAGTCTTACAACACCAGGTTAAAGTCCAGCAGGTTTGTTTCAATGTCACTAGCTTTCGGAGCGCTGCTCCTTCCTCAGGTGAATGAAGAGGTCTGTTCCAGAAACACATATATAGACAAATTCAAAGATGCCAAACAATGCTAGGAATGCGAGCATTAGCAGGTGATTAAATCTTTACAGATCCAGAGATGGGGTAACCCCAGGTTAAAGAGGTGTGAATTGTCTCAAGCCAGGACAGTTGGTAGGATTTCGCAGGCCAGATGGTGGGGGATGAATGTAATGTGACATGAATCCCAGGTCCCGTTGAGGCCGCACTCATGTGTGCGGAACTTGGCTATAAGTTTCTGCTCGGCGATTCTGCGTTGTCGCGGGTCCTGAAGGCCGCCTTGGAGAACGCTTACCCGGAGATCAGAGGCTGAATGCCCTTGACTGCTGAAGTGTTCCCCGACTGGAAGGGAACATTCCTGCCTGTTGATTGTTGCGCGATGTCCGTTCATTCGTTGTCGCAGCGTCTGCATGGTCTCGCCAATGTACCACGCTTCGGGACATCCTTTCCTGCAGCGTATGAGGTAGACAACGTTGGCCGAGTCGCACGAGTATGTACCGCGTACCTGGTGGGTGGTGTTCTCACGTGTAATAGTGGTATCCATGTCGATGATCTGGCACATCTTGCAGAGATTGCCATGACAGGGTTGTGTGGTGTCGTGGTCACTGTTCTGAAGACTGGGTAGTTTGCTGCACACAATGGTTCGTTTGAGGTTGCGCGGTTGTTTGAAGGCAAGTAGTGGGGGTGTGGGGATGACCTTGGCAAGATGTTCATCGTCATCAATGACGTGTTGAAGGCTGTGAAGAAGATGGCGTAGTTTCTCCGCTCCGGGGAAGTACTGGACGACGAAGGGTATTCTGTCGGTTGTGTCCCATGTTTGTCTTCTGAAGAGGTCGGTCCGGTTTTTCGCTGTGGCGCGTTGGAACTGTCGATCGATGAGTCGAGTGCCATATCCCGTTCGTACAAGGGCATCTTTCAACGTCTGTAGATGTCTGTTACGCTCCTCCTCGTCTTAGCAGATCCTGTGTATACGGAGCGCTTGTCCATAGGGGATGGCTTCTTTAATGTGTTTAGGGTGGAAGCTGGAGAAGTGGAGCATCATGAGGTTATCCGTGGGTTTGCGGTAAAGCGAAGTGCTGAGGTGACCGTCCTTGATGGAGACGAGTGTGTCCAAGAATGCAACTGATTTGGGAGAGTAGTCCATGGTGAGTCTGATGGTTGGATGGAACTTATTAATGTCATCGTGTAGTCGTTTCAGTGATTCTTCGCCGTGGGTCCAAAGGAAAAAAATGTCATCGATGTATCTGGTGTATAACATCGGACCGACCTCTTCAGAAGACAAACATGGGACACAACCGACAGAATACCCTTCGTCGTCCAGTACTTCCCCGGAGCGGAGAAACTACGCCATCTTCTTCACAGCCTTCAACACGTCATTGATGACGATGAACATCTTGCCAAGGTCATCCCCACACCCCCACTACTTGCCTTCAAACAACCGCGCAACCTCAAACGAACCATTGTGTGCAGCAAACTACCCAGTCTTCAGAACAGTGACCACGACACCACACAACTCTGTCATGGCAATCTCTGCAAGACGTGCCAGATCATCGACATGGATACCACTATTACACGTGAGAACACCACCCACCAGGTACGCGGTACATACTCGTGCGACTCGGCCAACGTTGTCTACCTCATACGCTGCAGGAAAGGATGTCCTGAAGCGTGGTACATTGGCGAGACCATGCAGACGCTGCGACAACGAATGAACGGACATCGCGCAACAATCACCAGGCAGGAATGTTCCCTTCCAGTCGGGGAACACTTCAGCAGTCAAGGGCATTCAGCCTCTGATCTCCGGGTAAGCGTTCTCCAAGGCGGCCTTCAGGACCCGCGACAACGCAGAATCGCCGAGCAAAAACTTATAGCCAAGTTCCGCACACATGAGTGCGGCCTCAACCGGGACCTGGGATTCATGTCACATTACATTCATCCCCCACCATCTGGCCTGCGAAATCCTACCAACTGTCCTGGCTTGAGACAATTCACACCTCAATTCACACCTGGGGTTACCCCATCTCTGGATCTGTAAAGATTTAATCACCTGCTAATGCTCGCATTCCTAGCATTGTTTGGCATCTTTGAATTTGTCTATATATGTGTTTCTGGAACAGACCTCTTCATTCACCTGAGGAAGGAGCAGCGCTCCGAAAGCTAGTGACATCGAAACAAACCTGTTGGACTTTAACCTGGTGTTGTAAGACTTCGTACTGTGCTCACCCCAGTCCAACGCCGGCATCTCCACATCAAGATTCTGACCCACCACATCTTTACAAGATGGGGACTCCCCCGCAGCATTGAATCCGACCAAGGTTCCCATATTACGGGACGTGTCATGCAGAACGTCCTCACGATATTTGGCATCACCCAAAAATTCCACATAGCATACCACCCACAGTCGAGTGGTATCGTGGAGCGCATGAATCGGACCCTAAAATCCACCCTCAGAAAAATGATCCAGCAGAACAACACCACTTGGGACTCAGTCCTCCCTTTTGCGCTGATGTTTTTTGCGTAACACTATTTCTACTTCCACAGGTTACACCCCACACACTCTCATGACCGGACGCCCCATGAAAGGCTCAGAATATTTGTTAGGTTTGGACCTGACCAGCCCCGAAGTGACGGCCCTCACACACAAGAAAGCCGTGGAGCAATTAGTTGCAAATGTTAAAATGGCTCAGCTAGGAGCCGCAGTAAAATTGGGCACCAGAAAGAAACAAAGCAAGGCTTGTTTCGACAAGACAGTGCACGCGACTGAGTATATCGGACAGCAAGTGATGCTTTCTGTATATAACCCCAGCACATTCCTGTCACCAAAATACTCGGGTCTGTATTCCATTGCGGATAAAGTAAGCCCTTCCGATTATGACATAAAGTACCCCAATGGTAAGACTGCGTGGTTTCATATAAACCAGCTGAAGGCATATGGATCACAGTCGAACCACGCACACCACGTCATGCTCGACGCAGCACACCACGCCCCGCCCACAGCCAACGTAACCCTACCAACCCCCACCACGTCCAGCCCAGCCACGGACTCGACCTCGACTCCACCCCCGAAATATACACTCCGCCCCGGAACGCGCACAGACTGCAGCAGCAGAGACAGCGACTGTGACTCGGACGATAGCCACAGCACGCCTCCCTACTATCCCCATGCAACAAGACCCACACCCAGCGATTCTGACTACGATCCAAGTGATCCCTTCCGATCACTTTCCTGAACAAACCCCACCACCGACCACCGAACCACACTGACGACCACGATTTTGTCCCCACACAACTAGACACCAATTACTGGCACCGTGACAACTCATACCGACTCGTCCGCAACGACGAGAGCAACCCCAACTCACACCATGCAGCCCTTTCAGCCCTAATCCACTCCAGAGCTTGGCACCCGGGAGAAGAGGACGACCTTGGGTCTGACTCCCAAACCGAGAACCCCATTGCGACCCTGTTCGCAACCGAGAACGGAGGTGTCCAGATGATGTTTTAAAAGGAACCGCTTGGGAGAAGTGTTGTCCTTTCTGATGGAACCTGCAGAATGTTTTATGTTGTTTGTAAGTTTGTTAAATGTTGTATGTCCGACAGGAGAATTTTTTTCTCACTGCCCCATGCCTATTCGGCCGAAACCTCTGAGGACTTGCCTACAGAGACTCACCAGTTCATCAGAAACCTCTGAGAGTTTGTCTGCAGAGACTGGTTAACGGAACCAGACGCCCGTTCGTAACTTCCCTTCTGGTTCGAAGGATAGAACCACTATGGCAGCCCACCACGATGACTACATTTTTGCCCGTTCTTGTCTGTTGCTCAGGCAGTGGAGAAACGGCTTGGGACCCGCCCTGCCTGGGAACCCACCTCTGGTCAACTACGCTCGGGTAGGGGAGACATGGCATTGGTAGCCGTCCTAACCGGGGACTCCATCCAACTCTTACCCGTCGCGGCCCATACGCACCTCATTTTTGCCTTGTTCAGTTCAAAAAGTTTTGTTTTGTTTAGGTAACCTTTAGGTTGCCGGCCATCTGCTATTTACATCCTGGAACATTTGGATGCTAAATCAGCACTGGTTCATTATTGGGAAGTGTGCCGTGTCCTAAAATTTGTTTTTGGAAAAAAAGATGACGCAATCACACATAGTGACTAATCATAAAGGGAGTAATTGGCACTACAGGACAGACACACTACCAGATATTAAACAAAGATAGTTACAGACACTATGCTTGTTTCTACAGAACTCCAGAAGCTCCAGGACCGGAGAAAACAAAGAAAGAAAAGGAAAGAGAACAGCCATGAGGACTTCCTTCAAGTGGATCACCCTTGTGCTATTGGACATTTGGTTGCGCGTGAACGTGAACCCCATGACTTCAAGACCCCCAGCCGTTAATGTTTCACTTTCCCGCAGTACCCAGAGCCCAGTCACCAGCGACACCACATCATCTTGGTGTGCCAGGTTTATAGCCTGGTACTCCCTGTCCTATGTAATAGAAACCTTACTGGTATTAGCGATACTCTGCTCTCTGCTGCATCGTGCAGACTATGCGTCTACGGAAATGGAGAAGGAGAGCCTACCGCGCCCGTACCCCGGTATATAGGATTTGATCCCCTATGTTCAGTTACGACCAGACCCCCGACCCCCGCGATCTATAATAAAGTATTTGGGACAGGGGTATTAAGACGGTGCTGTAAATACGGGTATGGCTTTCGCTACTTTCCGATATACAAACTTCCAACAGTTTTGTCGCAACAAGAAATCTATCAGGTTTACCTTATCGCTCTGTTAGTTACGCATGCATACACACACTTCCGAATTATGAGTATTGATCAGAACTGCTTGAACACTTGTGGTTTTCTGTTTCCATTTGGATCTCTAATTCAAATTCTGGGTTCTCCCGGAGTGGCTTTCCACTTCTAGATCGGGTCCCACCAGAGTCGCCAAATAATGTTGCTAACTTTGCCTTAGTTTAATTGCTCTGTTTTATTACTTTTGCTCTTGAGTCGCCAGGTATCTCTATGATACCGCCACGTGGTTCAAGTCCAAGTAATGATCAATAATTCAATACACCGATCAGTAAGATTTAAATCAAAGCACATTTATTATACACAGTAATCACTACTCATGCACAAATTCTACGTTTAAGCTACTTCTACAACTAACATGCCTATACTTAACTTGGAACTGGCCCACCAGGTCAGGGAAACAACTGGCTTTTCGTTCGGGTTCTGAGCCTGCGGGATTCGAAGTTGGTACAGATTGATAGCTAGGAGCGCCTATCTCGTAGCGAGCGTTGAAGTAAGACTTACAGTTTCAATCAGCTGCTGAAGAGTGAAGAGCTGGAGAAGCAGTGGAGAAGAGAGAAATTTGAACTTGGGGCTCAATTCTTATCGTTCCCAGGGGCTTCCTGCCTTTCGGGGCAGACCCTGTACCTGGTCCCAAGTAATTGGACTTTGTCCCATTCGCGTGGTTCGATTTTCTCCAATGCTGGAGCGGTTCCCTGAACGATGGGCGGTCTTGATGTGGTCGTTCACCTCCTTTTGTGTAGGCTCCTGCTGGCGCCGAAGAGTCTGGTTTTGCTTTGTGTGTCTAAATGTTGCTTATTGTTCCCGGGGATTGCTCATTAGTGTGCAGATGGCTGGTGTTTTGTTATGCTGATGGTTGCTGGTATCGATCTTGTCTGGCCTTTCCAGAGGTAAATACACAGCCAACCTGCAGCTGCTCGTTTGTGTCTTGTTGGCTGACTTTCCCATCAGCCTTTGCCATTCGCCATTTTGAATCGGGTGTTGGCCATTTTAAGTGGCTACACACCCCACAGACACCTCCCCACAGCAGGCGGAGGCAGCATTCAGAGGCCAGCCGTCTGCTCAGTCCCAGTCAGATGATGAGCCTCTGGAAGTGGCTACCAGCTCAATGGTGGAGATGCAATGGCAGGCAGCAGAACATCCGGCTCAGGGTCGAGAGTCACTCAGCAGACTAGAGCGAAGGATGGAGGAGTGTGTGTTCTGTCTGATGTACACTGAGCACCAACTTGGGCCACCAAGCTTAGTGCAAAGCCCAATGTCTCCTCCCTCCCACCCCCGCTTCAAAAGAGAACAGCCCATATACGCACTAAGTCAGTACATAATCCTGGAGTTTGGTTTGCTCAGATTTCCCGAGTCTGTAATTGTATCTTTTGGTTGTGCTGGGGATGTACCTATGTTGTTGTCCACAGATCGGATGGCATCGGGCGCCCCTAGAGTGAGCACAGTGGCTACAGGGCTTGTGCACTGGTGTCTGGAGGACCTTCATCTCCACATGAGCAGGGGGCGCAGATTGTGGACTCGATGTTTCGAGCCCGTTGGCTGTTGATGGTGCCAGTTCCTGACATAGAAAGCACCATCTGAGGTAACCACACAGCTGTTTGATTGGGGGGGGTGGGGGGGGGGGGGGGGGGAGAGATGGCGGTGGACTACTGTCAGTTTGACATGGCCACATGTGGTCTGCATTCTGAGGGTTTGACCCAGTTGTTGAGTGCAGAGTCTGCGGGTGTTGCGGGCATTGTACCTTTTCTCTCTTTGTCGCCATTTCATGAGGGCAGCAGCCACATTTGTTTCCACTTTGGGTTGCAGAAGGGCCTTGGCAACAGGGATTATTGTTGTTGGGAACAATGTCTGTGCTGACGAGGGCAGGCCTTGTCGCAGGTTAAGTAGTGAGGCGTAGAAATACGTGTTGTAACAGAGGCACTTGTTGAGGAGGTGTTTGCAGAGTAACTGGCCGCTCTGCCAGACCATTCGATTGTGGGCAAAGTGGCTGCTTATGATGTGTTCAAAGTCCCATGTATGCACAAAGCCCTTGAACTTCCTGGAGACAAACCGCCGGGTGTTTTCCGTCATCTGGGGAATGCCATGTGTAGCGAAGTGTCTCTTCAGCTTTCCGGTTACTGTGGTGATCTTCATGTTGGACAGATAGTCGACTTCATAACAGCTTGTGAATGAATCAATAAAGACGTGACGCTGTTTCCCATTCCATTCAAATAGATCTACAGTGGTTGTAACATGTGATTTACTTATCTCCATGCTACTAATGCCATTCTAAAATCAGGTCCTGTTCTTAAACAGCAGCTACTGTATACTTGTAGTGTAACAGGATGATGGTAATAGCCCAAACATTCCTTCTTTTGTAAAGGTTCAATGAATGGCATCTATCATTAGTTATACTTGCCCTTGTTGTGTAATGTCCATGATATTTTACATAATAGTCACTGAAAAAAGATGAAAATTACACTGAAAATGATGCTGCACAGCTGACAGAGCATATGGGTCCTATGTGAATGGTGCAAGTATCTGTGTATGCCCTTAACAGCTCAGGTAATGAGAAACATTCATTTTATTCTTCGGAATGTTAAGTAAATATAAAGCAGTTTGGTGTATTCTGAAATGAGCAGTGCAGAGTCTGAACCAGGAAGTGTCAGCCAAAATAGCGTATCCAAAGTCAATTCAGGTACAGAAAGCAAAATAAGCGAGGAGAATCAAGATGGGGTGAAGAGAGAGGTAAAAGAAAAGTTTTCAAAACAATCTCTAACAATGAAAACATGAATGGTTGAGATTCACTTTTCTAATAGTTATTTTGTGTGCCAGAGAAGGCGACTGGCGGAAATTAATACTTCTCAAGTCTTTGAGAGGTACTCAAAATGACATGATTTCACTTTAACTTTCTGTGCTGACATTGCTTCTCATCTACTGTGCAAATAAAGGAATTTCACACCATTCAATGCACTTGATTGGGAACCAGACAGTGAGAAGCTGTTTGTGTGAAGTTAACAGAAGAATGACGGCAACTTTTCAGTTTCTGCATAATTACATATCTGCCACCGTCTGACGATACTGTGGCATTTATGTATCAGTAACTGCAAATGCAACTCAGTTTGGTATTAATTTGACTGCAATCTTTATAGATGATGGTTTTACTCAGTGCCATATGAGCATTGTGTCATTAGGTCATGGGAAGCATTCATTTCATTCTTAGAAATGTTAAGTAAATATAAAGTCACCTTGTTTATAGGTGGCCCACTTTTTATTTCTAATAATTGTTTCAAATACAATTTTATACTTACTTTCACTTCTGGTAATTAAGAACATACAGCAGTTAGATTTCTTGACAGATGGGGGTACCACTTGGAAAAGTACAGAACAAGGCAGGCCAGGTGGGTTCTTAGTTTGACCCCAAATTTATGTTGAGCTAGTTGAACTCAGCCAAGATGGTGGGAGTAAAGTTAACAGTGGAGGAATGGCCGGAATTCTCCAGACATTGCGATTCAAACTTCCCATCGGCAGCGCATCCTGTCCAGTGGGTTTCCCAGCGGCATGGGGTAGTTACAATGGAAATTGACAAGTGGGGCGAAGATAGAATCTGTGACTAGCGACCGGCACACAGCCGCGAAACACGTGGCTAACATGCCAGAGAATCCCGCCCAAAATCTCTCTCTGTCAGCAATGTCTCAAATTCTGCATTTCACTGCACAACAGAGTGGATTTGTTTATTGTCACGTGTACCGAGGAACAGTGAAAAGTATTTTTCTGCGTGCAGCTCAAACAGATCATTTAGTACATGAAAAGAAAATATGTAATAGGGCAACACAAGGTACACAATGTAAATACAGAGACAGTGGCATCGGATGAAGCATACAGGAGTGTAGTATTAATCAGATCAGTCCATAAGACGATCATTTAGGAGTCTGGTAACAGCGGGGAAGAAGCTGTTTTTGAGTCTGTTCGTGCGTGTTCTCAGACTTTTGTATCTCCTGTCCGATAGAAGAAGTTGGAAGAAGCCGGGTGGGAGAGGTCTTTAATTATGCTGCCCGCTTTGCCAAGGCAGCGGGAGGTGCAGATGGACTGAATGTATGGGAGGTGGGTTTGTGTGATGGACTGGGCGCTGTTCATGACTCTCAGAAGTTTCTTGCGGTCCTGGGCCGAGCAGTTGCCATACCAGGTTGTGATGCAGCCAGATAGGATGCTTTCTATGGTGGCATCTGTAAAAGCTGGTAAGAGTCAATGTGAACATGCCAAATTTCCTTAGTTTCCTGAGGAAGTATAGGCGCTGTTGTGCTTTCTTGGTCATGGCGTCAACATGGGTGGACCAGGACAGATTTTTGGTGATGTGCACACCTAGGAATTTGAAGCTGTCAACCCTCTCCACCTCAACCCTGTTGATGCAGCCAGGGGTATGAATAGTACTTTGCTTCCTAAAGTCAATGACTCTTTAGTTTTGCTGTAACCCGTCTGGAGTTATTGCGGCATTTCAGCATAAATGACAGTGAGCCTGGTTCGCTTTAACATTATACCAACAGGAAGCTTTGTGCCAATATCTATAGGCCACAGCATTCACAGCATTTCAATTTACTTCTCAAAATTTGCACCATTCCCAGGTCAAGTTAATGCTGATCATTCTAGTTTCAAACAATGAGCATCGACTGGATTTGAGTTATAGGGTAAAGTCTGTTTGGTGATTAACCTAATCCACATATGTGACTGAGGGCTAATTACCATAAATCATTAATATGTTATCCCTAATAGCACAATGATTGTGTTCTCCAAATTTTAAAGATAGGACTTACATTTTTTTCTGAGATGCAAGAGAAAATCTATTTTCTAATTAACCTAATTTACACATAGAAATTAAGACTCGTTAGCATAATTTATTAATATCTTATCCCTTATACCAGGAAGATAATATTCCTCCAAATTTCATAAGAATGAAGGTTACACTTTTTGCTTGGTCAGGAAAAGCTGTTTTCCAATTAACCCAATTTATGGATGGAAATTAAGTTGAATTAAAATAATTAATTTATGCCCTATCCCTTATAGCCAGCCATTATTTCTCAAAATTTGCAACTGTGATATTTAGGGTTTGGTTTTTTGGGTTAATTAGTGAGTGTTGTGTTTTACTGCGACATATAGGTGCTAGACCCCAACATTGAAAAGACTCAAAGACGACAAGGTGAATGTGGCTGGGATCTTCCTGCCGCCTCCCCCCCCCTCCCCCACCGCGGCTTGTTTACTGGTGGCCATCAGCAGGTTCATCCGGTCATTCTGTCGTCTGCGGTACCTTGTATGATTTTGCCATCCCGTAGCCAGTAACCTGCTTTGGTGGGGTAAAGGAGGGGTTGCCTTTGGTCGGACTGGAAAATCCCTCCTCAGCCAGAAGGGCTGGAAACCAGCAGCACCCCCCACCCCCAATGCAGTCTAATTTGACACTAAGCCTGGACTGCTGGAAGAAGGAAAGACTGAGAAATGGTCAGGAATTCTAACTCCAATGAATCATAGAATTAAGAATCATAGAATTTACAGTGCAGAAGGAGGCCATTCAGCCCATTGAGTCTGCACCGGCCCATGGAAAGATCACCCTACCTAAGCCCACACCTCACCCCATCCCCGTAACCCAGCAACCCCCTCTAGCCTTTTTTTTGGAGGCTAATGCAATTTAGCATGGCCAATCCACCTAACCTGCACATCTTTGGACTGTGGGAGGAAACCGTCGCACCCGGAGGAAACCCACGCACACACGGGGAGATCGTGCAGACTTCGCACAGACACTGACCCAAGCCGGGAATCGAACCTGGGACCATGGAGCTGTGAAGCAACCGTGATAACCACTGTGCTACCGTGCCGTCCACAAATGGGTTTTGATGTCAGTGTGGAAACTGGAAGATAATTTTAAAAATTGACATAATAAATAAATAACTTACAGCAATAATAAATATTGCTGTCAGTTTGACAAGAACTAGGGGATTTTGATGATTAAAGCACTTCTCTGTATCTTGCTCTCAACCACAATGCAATGCCCAATCCAGAGCAAAACACACTGTGATATTCATTGGAACCAGAAAGTCGAAACACTGGACGACTGTATCATTTCATTCCTGCTCCTCTAATCCTATGTACATTTTTCTATACCCCATTCTAATGACCACACCCTATTCCACCCGCCCACTGCCACCCCCACCATTGTCCAATAGAATCATTAACTACTTCTGCATCTTCAATTATACTCCAGGTTAGATCAATCTAGGATTTATTTTCTCAAATATTGGACAAAAATCTGTAATTCAACTAATTTTCATTGTTTATGCAAATGCAAACTAATTATTGTGCAGAGAGAAACAGATATCCAGCAGCACTGAAAATGGCATTCATTTGATCAAAATTATGATGGGAAAGCTGAAATTCCACAGAACAGCCAGTACTTTGACTTTTGTCATTAGAGAAGACACTGTGGGACTCTTAGGATGGTTTTATTTGTTTCATTTTGTATATTTCTTCGGTGAACACCAACAGGATTGCATTCTGTGTCGATGGTCATCACTATTTGGCATTTTGACACAACCTACATTTTTTTAGTAAGTTTTTAAAAAATTCTTTCAAGGGTCAACCATATTCCTGTGGGTCTGGAGTCACATGTAGGCCAGACCAGGTGAGGACGGCAGATTTCCTTCTCGAAAGGACATTGGTGAACCAGATGGGCTTTTACATCAATTGACAATGGTTTCATGGTCATCATTAGACTTTTAATTCTAGATTTTTTATTGAATTCAAATTTCACCATCTGCCATGGTGGGATTTGAACCAGGGTCCCCAGAGCATCACCCTGCGTGTCTGGATTACTAGTCCAGCGACAATACCACTACACCACTGAGTGGCATAGTTTACATTACAATTCATTGACCTGTCAATCTTTGCAAAGGCAAAAGCTGACAGAGGGAAAAAGACAGATAGGCTGAAACCAGGAACTACCAAATGAAGCCCTGGCTGCAATCGACATTTGCTGTCTGCCGGACCACTCAAGTCAGCACAGAAACTTGTCGCGTTAATCACCCTGGGGTAACACGGACTGCAACTGGATGCAGTAGTAGTGGAAAGTAGACTCCAAATGCTGATGTTCGTTCAATACGTTTTATTGAACCTGTTAAGCAGTGCACACAGTTTGCTGTGGGTTTGACACTCTACTAACCGAAGCGTGCTTACTATAACTAACTAGAACAGACTAGCTCTGATCCACATGTAGAAGGTGCTGACTGATATATACACCCTGACTGTCACTGCAGTTGTCACCAGTGGAAAGAGGCAGAGTGCTGATGCCTCGTGTGTTTTGTAGTGGGAAACCATCTTTTAGTGTTCTGCCTGGTGATTGGTTGTGTTCTGTCCCGTGTGTTGATTGGCTGTACTGGGTGTCTGTCACTGCCTGTCTGTATCTCATTATGTGCATGAGTGCATATCATGACAAAACTCATTACCGTTAAATGGTAACTTCATAATTACCCAGTTACCATATTTATGACATTAATATAAAATGGCAAAACACCATGCTATGAATATGTAACTAATTTTGAGACAGAAGAGATCAACTTTGCAACAGGACGAATGATAACCAAAGAGGTCATCAAATTCCATAATTGGCTAATAGCTGGTCAGACAAGAGTGCTTCAGAGGACAATGGATCTTGATGAAATCACGCCAGTTAAACTGGAGTACCTGTTTATTTCTAATAATGAGTTTAAGTCTGGTTGAGACAATAGAACTCAGGCCAGGTGTGTGTGTGTGCATCATGAAACAGCGCTAGCAGAACCTGGATGAAAGAAGGGAATTCGGAACACATTGTCAGCGAAAACCCGGGAACAACTGTCGCAGAAGAGGGACCCTGAGCTAATAGCTTAGAGAAGAAGAAATCCACATCGAGTGATCTCAGCATTGCCAGATCCTTCATTAGCACAGGTAATCCCTAGATCTCAGTACTGAGTCTGAATTGTCTCTGTACTATATTCTCAGAAATTTTGATTAAGTAACTCTTCTGAATGAAGTAGAGTTGTACTAAACTCAGGTGGCTTTATTGTGTCTGTCTAAGCCGATTGAGCAGGGTCTTGGCCAATGTTTGGCATCCTTGGGCGAGCTCTAGTTGAGTTGTTGCCTTAAAGTCATGGTCATTAGGCTCGACTTGGAGGGACAGAGAAAGGGAATTTTATGAGGAAGACAGTCGGTAAAGGTTTGACAACAACGTTTGGTTAAGTGACTACCTATTTCCTGAGCACGGAATGGAACTGCTGGACCCTCCCATAACCTCTCATGTCTATTGACAAAGTCTAGGAATAGGGGGCAGGATTCTCCGTTTGCCGATGCCGAAATCGCGAAACGCGATTTGACACCAAATTGTGATTCTCGACAGTGGCGTCAATGTGTACTGGAACACACGTACAGTAAACACCATTTGCATATCATTAGCGGGCCCGACCCGGTATTCTCCAGGGCCTCCGCGATTCTCCTCCTCTGAAGGCCGAGTTCCTGACAGCGCGGTTCACCTGTTCTTTCAAAAATCTTGAAACCGTGTGATGGCTGCTGAGGGAAAGAAAGAGGAGGTAGGATATGGAGAGGAGTGACTGCGGGCTGCCAGTCCAGGCACTGGCAAGGCTGGCTGGGGTGGGGGTGGGGGGGGGCCTGCCAGGGAATGGGGGCAACAGGCTGAGTGCCAGGGAAACACCCATAGTAGCCTCTATGGGGGTCATGATGCAGACTCCTGGTGAGGGCAGTGCCAGCCAATGGTACCCCTGGCATCAGGGACAGGCGCCAGGTCCAGAGCCCCCACGGTGCCGGCCACGAATGTGGCCATGGGTGCGGGGATGGGTAGGGAGGGACATGCCATGCTCCAGTGCCTCAACAGTGGCATGTATGCGTTCTATGCTGCACGCAGCCGTGGTCATGTGAATTGGCCAGTTGGCATTTAATTAACGGGCCTGTCCCAGTATTCTGTGGGCCCCCCCCAATGCTCTGCATCTGCCAGGAGGAATTACCGAATGTAAGGTTCACTCGTGGTATTTAAGATCAGGAAACGGATGCCTTGGCTGCTGATGGAGAGAGCGGAGGTAGGACATTTTCCCAGAGGCACGGCCGTGGCCTTCCGGCCTGCCGTTTGCTGGGTTGGCTGGAGAGAGGGGGCATTTTTCAGGGCCAGGGGGCATAGCGGAGGGTGGCCAGTGGATGTCCCCCAGGGTGTTCAGGCCCATATCGCCATTGCCGGGGCTTGCAAGACAGCCATCTTGCTGCTCACCACTAACCATCCACTGTGGTCTGTGGCTCTGACCACTCACCGTGGCCTGTGGCCTGTGCCGCCCCCCCCCCCCCCTCCGTCTGCTCCCTCTCTCTTTGCAGTTGTGCAACGTCTCCTCATGGGGATTGGGGGGGGGGGGATGCTTGGCCCAGGGGGGCAGAAAGTGCACAGTGTGAGGCTGTCGGATGTGGGCAGCATTGGGGATGGGCAGCTAGTGGCCTGTGTGTGCAGAGCACCTAGCCATGGCGGGCGGTATGGTTGTTGGCATGCAGTGCAGGATGGGGTGCGAGCAGACTGCTGGTGGGTGGGGTTTGCCACCCTCTGGGTGGGGTAGGGGGTGTACGGGTGTATGGGACTGCGGTTGGTGCCAGGGGCACGGTGCTGGCTACCCACCCAGGCTGCCTTGAGGAGGTCATGCAGCTCTTCACGGCACCGCTGGCGGTCATGGTAGTGGGGCCCATGATGCTCATGGCCTCTGCCACCTGGTGTACAGAGGCAGGTGGCATCCTCCTTCCCATCCCGGGGAACAGGTGTCCCGTCTGCCTTCCACAGCATCCAGCAGGGTGTCGAGCTCCGCATCGGTGAAACAGGGTGCCGTACTTTGGGTGCCATCTTCTTGGCTGGAATGCGTGTGTGGGGGGAGTGGGGTGATGATATGCAGCTGCAGCCTGTCAGGCTCTCCAGTGCCAATCCCAACTCCGGAGAATCAGATGCCGCCATTCGTTGGAATTGCATTGGTTCCACGTGCTCGCCCATTTACATGTACTGAATCGCTCCGGGACCGGCACCGCTTTCGGGGTCGTAGAACACCACCGATTCAATCCCGGTGTCAGCATTTACTCTCCAACGGAGAATCCAGCCCATGGGTCTTGTTCGGTGTGTGTAATGCATCCTCCAAGAAATCAGTGTGGGTATTAGTGCTCTGGAAGTACCTTAATGAATGAAAACAAATGTCAGAAAAAGAGTGGTTAGCGTGTCCACTCTCTGTCCAAAGGGGTATGACGTGTACTTTTGTGGACCGAGAGATGGATAAAGACAACAGGAATGTAGATTAGGGAGATGGGCTGGATTCCCCTTCGGTGGGATCTTCAGTTTCGCCGGTAGCGCACTCCCGCCCACGGATTTCCCAACGGAGTAGGGGTGCCCACATTGGGAAACCGCATTGGCTGGCTGCCGGGACGGTGAATCCCGCTGCCGGCGGGAGTGCACCGCACCAGAAAACGGGGGCGACAGGACCGAGAATCCCACCCATGGCTTTTGAGTTTGGAAAAGCTAAAGTTAAAATTTGGAAAAGAGTTTAAATTACTGCATTTTGAATGCATACTTGAAACAGAATGTCTGATTCGGGGAAATTATTGCTTTTATTGAATGTAAGCTGCTAACAGCTGAATCATAAAGGCAAACTTGTGTTTGAATAAGTGGTGTCTGTGTGTTACAGTGACTATGTGATTTTCCCTTGTCTGTGAGTCTATGCCTGGTGGCTGCAGAGTTAACGCTCTGTGGTCTGGTTCTGTCAGTTGCTCGTTTAATGTGTGTATCTAGTTGTATTTTGAATTAGGTTGAGTGAGTGGAAAGATAAGCTGTGACAAAGTGATAGAGGAGTTGTTAAAGAAATTGCTTTGCACTGGTAGAAGAGTGTTAAACCTTTTAAATATTGTTCTTGAGAATTTACCTTTCACTTTGAGCTTTAATTATAGTTTCCAAAGAAAGAAGAGTGAAGACTACTGTCTTAATCGATTCCCTTTGTTTTCTTGGAACATTCTCGGTTTTAATTGTTAAGATTGAATGAAAGCAAAATGTTGAGCTGATATAAATGGAAGCTTCTATGAATGAATGTTGTGCGCACATTAAATGAAGAATTTGTGTGGATTTTCTTTGTTGTGATGCTAGCTTTAGTGTGTTATTTTCCCTAAATTGTGAGTTTGCAATACCAGCTTCAATATTGAGTTTAAAATTAAATGGGAGTGGTGAACTGGATTAAAGGTGTAGTTTGAAACAAGGTAAATGTTTGACGTTCCTTAATCTGGGGCATGGTTGCTGGTCAGTCAGGATCAACATTGAAGAATTACTTGGCACACAATTCTCAAAGTAAATGGAAAGTTAAATAAAGCAAAGCACATAACCTGGAATTTGAAAATGATTAGTTTGAGATTGGAATATTCCTGGGTACGCTTAGCTCAAATTGTAAAAAAAAAGGTTCTTGAAATTACACAGGGCAGGATTTTCCGCCCTGCTGCACTGGGAGCTGGATTCTCCGTTTTTGGGACTATGTCCCCATGCCGTCGTAAAAACTGTGGACTTCAACTCCCGAAAATCTGGCGTGAAAGGGCCACGTATTCCTCGCTCTGCAGGGGGCTAGCAGGGACACGGCGTGGATCTAGCACCTTTTGCTGCAGATATGGGCCCCCACACCTCCGGGTCAGAGGCCATGAATGGGCACGGCGGCGGCCTCCAGGGGCCGTGCCGTGCTCCATGGCGGACTCAGACCGCGGAGTAGGACCACAAAAATATACCGCCCCCCCCCCGCCCCCGATCCACCACACGCCTGACCCTGGCCGCCCACACAAACATTACCCACTCTCTGGGTGAAGAAATTTCTCCTCACCTCAGTGCATAAAGGTTGAGTGAGGGGAAAGATAAGCTGTGATAAAGTGATAGAGGAGTTGTTAAAGAAATTGCTTTGCACTGGTAGAAGAGTGTTAAACCTTTTAAATATTGTTCTTGAGAATTTACCTTTCACTTTGAGCTTTAATTATAGTTATCCTCAAACTATGGCCTCTAGTTCTGAACATTCTTTCTTAACCTACCCTGTCTAATCCAGTTAGGATTTTGTAAGTTTCAATGAGATCCCCTTTCACTCTTCTAAACTCCAATGAATATAATCCTGACATAGTCTCTCCTTATATGACATTCCCGCCACCCCAGGAATCAGCCTGGTAAACCTCCACTGCAGTCCCTCCACAGCAAGAACGTCCTTCCAGAGATAAGGACACCAAAGCTGCACACAATACGCCATGTGTGGCCTCACCAATCCCCTAAACAATTGCACAGTAAGAAGTCTTACAACACCAGGTTAAAGCCCAACAGGATTATTTGGAATGACTAACTTTCGGAGCGTAGTTCATCATGGCTATACAATTGCAATAAAACTCTCTATTCCTGAACTGAAATCCTCTCGCTATGAAGGCCAGCATACCATTTGCCTTCTTTTCTGCCTCCTGTACCTGTGCGCTTACTTTCAGCAACTGATGCATGAGGACACCAAGGTCTCGCTGAGTATGTACCTCTCAATTTACACCCATTCAAATAATAATCTGCCTTCCTATTTTTGCCACTGAAGTGGATGACCTCACATTTATTCTCATTATATTGTATCTGCCATGCATATGCCCACTCACTCAGCCTGTCCAAATCCCGCTGAAGCATCTCCGCATCCTCCTCACAGCTCATCCTCCCACCCAATTTTGTATCATCTGCAAATTTGGATACAATAAATTTTGTTCCCTCATCTAAATCATCAATATATAATGTGAACAGTTGGAGTCCAAGCACAGATCTCTGCGGTACTGTAGTAATCACTGCCTGACAGTCCGAAAAAGACCCATTTATTTCAACTTTTTGCTTCCTGTTTGCTAACCAACTTTCTATCAATCTCAAGACACTACTTTCAATCCCATGCGCTTCAACTTTACATATTCATCTGCTATGTGAAACCTTGTTGAAAGCTTTCTGAAAGACTAAGTAAACCACATCCACTGGTTCTCCCTGGTCAACTCTATCAATTACATCTTCAAAGAATTCTAGTAGATGTGTCAAACATGGTTTTCCTTTTGTAAATCCATGCTGACTTTGTCTGATTACACCACTGGTTTCCAACTGCTGTGATATGAAATCTTTGATAATGGACTCTAGCAACTTCCCTACCACTGATGTTAGGCTCACTGGTCTAGAAACCCTGTTGTTTCTCTACATCCCTTTCTGAATAGTGGGGTTACATTAGCTACCCTCCAATTTGTGGGAACCTTTTTGAATCTAAAGGATTTTGTAAAATGATCACCAATGGATCTACTATTTCCATGGGTACTTCATACAACATTCAGTGCAGAAGGAGGCCATTCGGCCCATAGAGTCTGCACCGACCCACTTAAGCCCTCACTTCCACCCTATCCCCGTAACCCCGATAACCCCTCCTAACCTTTTTTGGTCACTAAGGGCAATTTAGCATGGCCAATCCACCTAATCTGCATGTCTTCGGACTGTGGGAGGAAACCGGAGCACCCGGAGGAAACCGACGCAGACACGGGGAGAACGTGCAGACTCCGCACAGACAGTGACCCAGCAGGGAATCGAACCTGGGACCCTGGTTCTGTGAAGCCACAGTGCGAATCACTTGTGCTACTGTGCTGTCCACCGTGCTTCTTTAAGTATTTTGGGATGAAACTTATCAGGCCCTGGCGATGTCTCCTCCTTCAATCCCATTAATTTCCCCCAAACCATTTCTTTACTAGTACTAATTTCCTTCAGCTCCTCACTGAAACTTGTGTTTCTCAGAACTTCCGGTACATTATTCATGACTTCCTTTGTGAAGACAGAAACAAAGTACGAATTTAGTTCCTCGGCCATTTTTTTGCTCTCTGTTATGAATTCCCTGTTCCCTGTAAGGGGCCTACATTAGTTTTTTAAAAATAAATTTAGAGTACCCAATAATTTTTTCCAATTAAGGGGCAATTTTTAACGTGACCAATCCACCTATCCTGCACATCTTTGGGTTGTGGGGGTGAAGCCCACACAGACATGGGGAGAATGTGCAAACACCACACGGACAGTGACCCAGGGCCAGGATGCTAACCCTCTACATTAGTTTTTAATCAATCTGTTTTTCTTTACATACTATAGAGGGGATAATAAAGCCATATTTAAATTTTGATCAATAAAGGGCAATAGGGCCTTTGAGTAACAAAACCTTTTTGTTGTTTGAAAGGAGATAAATTAAACATATTCTCAGCTTGTGGCATCACTGTTTGATATTTTTTATAAAAGTAATATTTGATTTTGTGTGTTGTATCCACACTGAGTAAATGCTAACTCAGGTAATGCATATGTGAAAGTGTAAAATCAGTTGTTTTAATTATGCACTTCGATGATAGTAGGTTAGAAATTAATGACTTTCTATAAAAGGATAAGGGCTGCTATGTGTTCATGAGCGAGGTGATCTGTAGGTGGCGAGATACACTCTGGGGTGTGTAAATGAAGCTGCAACAGATGATAGGATTCTTCCATCATTTAGTTATTTGGGGTTGTGAAATGGGAGTCAAAACCTCAGAAGAAGAATAAAATACAGAATTTGTGCAGATCACACTATTCAGAGAAACCCTACAGTGCAGAAAGAGGCCATTCGGCCCGTCGAGTCTGCACCTATCCTTCGAATGAGCTAACCATTTACATTCCCCCCTATAACCCCATAACCTAACCTGCACATCCCTGGAGACTAAAGGCCAATTTAACATGGCAAATCCACCTAACTTACACATCTTTGGACTGTGGGAGGAAACCCGGGGGAAATCCAAGCAGACAGAGGGAGAACATGTAAACCCGACACAGACAGTGACCCAAGGCCGGAATTGAACCCGGGTACCTGGTGCTGTGAGATAGCAGTGCTAACCATTGTGCCACCGTCATGAACTAAGAAAGAATGGTCAAGAAAAATGATGAGATACTGGAGGAATTTCCTCTATAATTTGTTCATTTCATTTCATTAAGGTGGCATAAAATGTGTTACTTTTGACCTGTATTGCATGATTTAAACCTTAAGGGAACATAGTGTATGCTGGTGCAGACAAAAGGTTTGAGCTATGTCTATTGAGAATTTAGGTTTAAAATAATAGCTGTGACAATAAAGGTTAAATTTTTTAAAAAGTTAAAGCTTAGGATCATCTAGAATGTTTGATTTCGGAAAGAAAAGAGTAAATATTGTATTGGAATAATAATTGGATGAATGTCCTGTAGCCAGTTAAAATGGCTAACTCCCGATTAGAATGGCCAAACCCCGATTTAAAATGGCAAACGGAAGAGGCTGATGGGAAAATCAGCCAACAGGACTCAAACAGGCAGCTGCAGGTAAAACTGTGTATTCACATCTGGGGAGGCCAGACAGAACCGAGACCTGCAGCCATCAGCATAACACCACACCAGCCATCTGAATATTAAGTAGCAATCCCCGGGAACAATGGGCAACAAATTAGATACACAAAGCCAACCCAGACTTTTCGGCGCCAGCAGGAGCCTACACAAAGAGAGGTGAACAACCACTCCAAAACCGCCCATCAATCAAGGAATCGCTCCAGCATTGGAGAATATCGAACCAAGTGATTGGGACGAAGTCCAATCACTTGAAACCAGGTATAGGGTCCGCCCCGAAAGGCGGGAAGCCCCTGGGGACTATAAGAATAGAGTCCAAGTTCAAATCGGCCCTTCTTCTCCTCTTTTCATCTTTCCGCACCCTTCGAGACCCTTCTGCAACAGCCGCTCAAATCGTCAGTCTTACTTCAATGCTCGCTACGAGATAGGCGCTCCTGGCTATCGACCTGTACCAGCTTTGAATCCCGCAGGCTCAGAACCCATACGAAAGGCCATTCGTTTCCCTGACCTGGTGGGCCATTTCCAAAGTTAAGTATTGGCCTGTTAGTTGTAGGAAGTAGCTTAGAAGTAGAATTAATGTATAAGTATTGATTACTGTATATAATAAATGTACGTTGATTTAACTCTTACTAAGCGGTGTGTTGGATTATTGATCATTACTCGGACTTGAACCACGTGGCGGTATCAGAAAGATACCTGGCGTCTCAAGAGCAAAGGTGATAGAACAAGAGCAATTAAACTAAGGCTAAAATGAGCAACAGTCCGAATACAGAGGTGGCAGAAGCTGAAAGGGACCTAAGTAAGAGTAGGATATATGGGAAATGGCATATACTGTGTTACCACCGGGTTAGCGCCCTACCATTATGGGAAGTTAGGGTGTCCCATCGAAGGACCATCATTTTGTTTCTCACACAGAGTAGCAGCTCGAATCGGGGACATAAATAAAAGATCAGGAGTCGAGTTAACCTTTACTGAAAAGATTAAAGGCAAAGTATAATTAGAGCTGCCTTACAAAAATGAAGTTGTTGCTTGAACAACTGAGGAAATCAGAGGAGTTAAAAAGAGTACACAAAACATATGTTCAGGTAGAACAAGAAACTAAGAAAATTGATAATAACATCGAGCAGATAAAGGAAACCACTTGATAGGATGATATTTTGGATTGGGGCTGTAATTTAGAAATACACCCTTGGAGCATATTGCATCATTTTATTGCTGTGGTTCTTGTTACTATGCCGACATTCTCTGGTCTGCCAGCTGCGTGTTTCTCGGCCGAGCGCCATTCACTGATAGCGGGAGTCTACCTTCCCGCTGATTGTCAATGGGATTTCCCATTGTAACCACCCCACGCTGCCGTGAAACCCACTGGCAGGGGTGCGCTTTCGTCAGGAAAGTTGAATTGGAATGAGCGAAGAATGCTGGCCTATATATCAGGCTTTTATAATGTTTAAAGATGGAAGAAGCAAATGGAAGATAAATTAAATGCAGAATTAGTAATGCAATGTTGGGATCGTTTTCGAAATATGTGAATATGTAATTGAACAAGCTTTTAATTTCTGTAACCAAATATGTAGCAGAATGAGCTTTGAATAGCTGTAATCGAAAATGTAATTGAAAATAGAAAATATATACCTCAGACACATTCTGCGAAAGAGGATTGCCCAAACTAGTGATCCTATGCGTTTATATTTATGGCATCAAAGGGTAGAATGTGGTACTGGGGACAGGCTGACAGTGAGAAAAAGACATATAGGCCGAAAACAGGTACTATCAAATAAGGCCCTGGCTAGAATCGATATTGGCTGTCTGCAGGACCACTCAAGTCAGCACAGAAACTCATTACTGCTGAACAGAACTCTATGATTACCCAATTACAGTATTTATCACGTTAACACAAAAGGACAAAAGACCATGCTATGAAAATGTAACTAACTTCAAGACAGAAGAGATCAACGATAGATAAAGAGTCCATCAGACTCCATAACTGGCTAATAGCTGGTCAGACAAGAGTGTTTCAGTGGACAATGGGTCTTTATTAAATTATCCGGTTAAATAGGAGAATCATGTTTATTTATATTAATGAGTTTAAGTCTTGATGAAACAATAACACTCTGCCCAGGTGTGTGTGTGTCTGTGCATGTGTGTGCGTGCGTGTGTGTGTATCATGCCTCAGCGCTAGCAAGACCTGGATAAAAGAAGAGTCTTCGGAATACATAGTCAGTGGCAATCCAGGATAAACCATAGCAGAAGAGGAGCCCTGAGCTCAGAGCTCAGAGAAGATGAAATTCACATCAAGTGATTGCAGCCTGGCCAGCTCCTTCACTGGTGCGGGTAATACCAAAATTTGAGTAGAGTGTCTGAGTTGTCTCTGGACTATATTCTCAGAAATCGCGATTAAGTTGCTCTTCTGAATAAAATACAGTTGTACTAAGTTCAGGTGTCTTTATTGTTTCTGTCTAAGCTAATCGAGCAGGGTCTTGGTCAACAACATGGGAGCCAGCCACCTACTTCAACATGGAAGAGGGAGGAAGCATCATAAGGGATGAATCCTGTCCTTGCCTTACATTACCAAAACTATCTTCTCCAGCAGTAATCACTGTGTAGCGATAAGGGGTACAAACTCTGGGTGGGATTTCACCTTTGCTTTGCAAGTATGGCAGTGGGCAGGAAAAACAGGGGTGTGGCCATCAGCACCAGCTTTCACCATCATATTGCTTGGAACTTAGCGATCCCGCCTGACAAGAACCGGAGTGGAAAATCCCGGCCTCTGACTCAGATTTTTATTCCTAGCCCTAAGGCTCAACTATAGCTGAAATCAGAAAAACTGAGCATCAACCTTGGAGCACTCTTGGGCTGTATAGCTCTGTACCACATGGGCAGAACACTTCCTAATATTATGAGCAAGAAGCGGGAATGACTAGAGTCTGTGGTTGTCCCCAGTTAAAAGTCAATTTTAAGAATTTAATAACATGGCCAGATGCAAGGCATCTTAACAAAAACCTTCTCCCTTGAGAATTTGCACTATCTTTTCATACACAGCTTTGCTGTCTTTGAAAAAGCATCTGATAAAATATTCACACACTTCCAAACGAACTCTAGACTCTCTCCTTGGGGCGAGAGCATCTGGCTTACAACTGTTTTTTTTCCTGATATAGTCTTACTGGATTGATCCATTTGATCAAAGGTAGTAGAAGTTATTATTTTATTTATCTCTGTTCAGGTTTTGCATCACATTTGTGGCAAATGTGTAATATTTTGAGGCAAATTTGAGTTTTCTCATTGCAGGATATTGTTCTTTCATTATTTAAAGAAGTCATTTTATTTCCAGGAATACTTTCCAATGGAAGCTTGTGAGCACCCATCATTTTTCAACGTAGACAGCAAGAGGGATGTGGGATTTGAATCTTGAGATCCCATGAATTTCAAACAGGAAGAATTGGAGTTCTTTCAAATAAGGAATAGCAATCAGGAGGCATGCCTGTTTAACCCTTTTATGAAATGCATCAAGGTTTTGTGCAAAATCTTATGCAGTGTCACGAATCACGCTGATCTTATCTGCGAGGGTATCCCAACTTAGAACATCGGTTCGTCAGTGTGTATATTGTTGATTTTGGAATGGTGTGAGGAGCCAAGTGAAATCCCAGTGGGAATAAGCATCCTAGCAGTCGTGTAACAATTATTAAAACCTATTTATTAAACAAAATTTAAGTAATATGCACAAAAACAAGACCACTCTATTCTAAGACCAATAGGTACATGAAATACTATGCACAAGCACACACACACACAACTTATGCAGAACATATCCCTTGTTGCAAAATATATCTATGATTGCTGAACTATTTAAGACTTCCCAGTTCCCCAACCAACATCCAAATTAAAAATAGATCTCTAAATTACAAACAGCTTATAGTTACCACACAATACGCCAGGGACCCGGGTTCAATTCCCGGCTTGGGTCGCTGTCGGAGCGGAGTCTGCACGCCCTCCCCATGTCTGCGTGGGTTTCCGCCGGGTGCTCTGGTTTCCTCCCACAAGTCCCGAAAGACGTGCTTGTTAGGTGAATTGGACATTCTGAATTCTCCCTCAGTGTACCCAAACAGGCGCCACAGGTGGTGACTAGGGGGTTTTCACAGTAACTTCATTTCAGTGTTAATGTAAGCTTACTTGTGACACTAATAAAGATTATTATGATTCTTATTATAGATATTCAAGTCTTGGAAATGTCTTGTCCTGGCCCAGCAAAGAAATTTTAACTGCCTCTACAAAGGTTTTCTGCACTGCCTTGGCTCTAAGACCTAGATGTAAAACTTGGCCTCCAGGTTGCTACCTGGAAACTGGCCTTTCTGCTTCTGAAATTGCTAGGTTTCAACTCGCTTGCCTTTCCTCTAAGGGACCAGGCCATTATAGCTTTGTTCCACATTGATGCTGTGTTCTGTGAATTTGGCTGTCTACCCCAGTCAAATTCCTTGACTCTAGATATTAGCCTGTGTGTACTTCACTGATCTCCCAATCATCTAGCTGATCTGTTTCTACCAATAGGGGATTCACAACTGATCGTCTCTGCTAATCGCATTATTGGGTCAAACACACCCCATCCTGCCTTTTGTAAGCTGGCTACTGCTATTGTTCGGCAGGTTTTTACCTGTTATTGGTATATTGCATCACACTATGTCTGGTTAAATTTGTGTTACTACTGGGACTACGCAAATCCATGATAGGTCAGCTCTATCATTTTTTTAAATGAAACGTAGGAATTTGAAAGACATTTAATTTCGCAATCCTGTTGATGTTAGTTCTATCTTATTAAATATTTCAAAATTCAAGAGTATGCATTATCAGAGAAGGTTGCCAAAAGTCTCTTCTATTTCTCTCCTGGCCACATAAAAGATGTTTAAGTTAAATAGTTGCAGTAGCAAACTCCATCTGAATAACTGGGTGTTCCGATCTCAAAATTTCTCCAACGGTTTCAAAGGGTTGTAGTCTGTATATGTGGTTGTCTTTGATGGGTTGCTGGTAACATACATCTCGAAATGTTGGAACGCCAGTAACAAGCTTAATGTCTCTCCCCCAATGGTCGAATACTTTTGCTGGAGCCGATTTAATTCCCTTGAGAAATATCCCACTGACTTCTCAAGGCCAAGTTTGTCTTCTTGCAATAACACTGCTCCTACACCAATGTTACTAGCATTCAGCGTCAGTTTAATCTGCTCATCATAATTGGGTGCTAACACTGGAGTTGTCGCCAACGTGGTTTATAAATGGTTGACCGCTGTTTCGCAATCCTCCATCCAGTTAAGCTATTTGTTCTTCTCCAAGAGCTCTGTGAGTGGTGTGACCACACTGCTAGCGTTTGGCATGAACCTACGGTAGAATCCGCTTATTCCCAGAAATCGGCAATTCTCTTTTCTGATAGTGGGTTTGGGGAACTGCTAAATGGCTTGTATTTTTGCATCTCGTGGGGCCATTTGACCATGTCCCACTATGTGTCCCAGATATAAAATTTGGTCCTTAGCAAATTTGCTCTTTGCTAGGTTCATCACGAAATTGGCTTCTTCTAAGCGGTCAGATAGTTCCTTGCGTGGTGTAAATGCTCTTCCCAACTCTGGCTGAACACCACTTAGACATCAATTTATATGGCACAGTGTCTTAATCCTCAAATCACTCTGCTCATGAGCCTCTGAAAAGTTGCAGGGACGTTCTTCATCTCAAAAGGAATAACTTTGAAAGTCGTTGGGGCATCACAAAAGCAGAGACCTCCTTTGCCCTCTCGGTCATAGGTACTTGCCAATAGGACATTGGAAATTCATCACCAAAATAGACTTTCTAATGTCCAACACATTTACTGCAGTTTCCCAAATGTGGAATAGGTAACAAATCCCTCTTAATATGGCATTCACCCACCTGTAGTCCATGCGCAGTCTCTGGGTTCTATCCAGTTTGGGACCATAGCAATAGGAGAGCTCCACTCACTAGAACTCAATACAATAAGGTCTTTCTTGAACATAGACTCAATTTACTTCTGTACCTGCGATAACCTAGCTGGACTTAACCTATGTGGATGCTGTTTGAGTGGAACGGTGTCCCCATATTTACGTTATACATCACTAACCCCGTTCTACCTAGTTTGTTCCCACAAATACATTTTCAGGACGGCGGTAACTCTGTCAGCTCACTCAGGCTCTTTTCTGGGAGATGAATTAACCGCTGCCTTTAGAAAGGTTCTTGATACTACCTTGGCTCTGAGACTTAGATGAAGTCAGATGTAAAATCTGGCTTTCAGGGTGCTCGCTGGAAACTGGCTTGGCTGCTTCTGAGGCTGAGAGGGGTCATCTGGCCTGTCTTGCTTCTGAGGTGCTGGTCATTCTATCTTTTTTCCACTTTGATGCAGCCTTCTGTATATTTGGCTCTCTACTCCTATCAAATTCCTTGACTCGAGACATTAGTATGTGTATATCTCATTGATCTCCCAGCTGATCTGTTTCTACTAATTGGTGATTCCCACCTGATCCTATCTGCTAATCTAATTACTAGGAAAGATGCACCCCATCCTATCTTTTGTATGCTGGCTACTGCTGTTGCTCGGGAGATTTCTACCTGTTGCTGGGCATATTGCGTCCTATTATGTCTTGTTAAATTCGTGTTAATTCTGTTACGAAGCAAATCCAACTGTATATGTCCTTCGTCAATCGGGTGGAAGAATTATCAGCCACACAGAGCCTGAACTAGGAAGTGTCAGTTAGAATAATGAATTCCATCCCAACTGAACAAGTGAAATAAAGAGAAGGAAAGAAAGAGTGGAGTTTTATGAAAGAAATTGCCAGCAATAATTAAAATCTGAAGGAATGCGGCTTCACACTTGATAAGGTTGCCTTTCAGGGCCAGAGAGATTGTCTGGCAATAATTAAGACTTACCATGCTGTGAAAAAGTGGGACAGACTGGAATGTCTTTTGTGGTGAATTTAGTCCATGCCTAACAATGCCAGTGCCAGGATTTCATTTGAATATGAAGTCAGACTGCGAGATGTATATATATGCCTTGCAGCTTATGGTGAAAGGGCAGATCTTGGATAGAAACTTCTGGGCTAGAACTTTGAGTTCAAAGGGAGAGGCTGGGGTTGGGTGGGTGGAAACGGGGGTGGAGGAGGGCTGAGGAGTGGAAGGGGGCCAGGCCCAGGGTCAACCCCGTTGAAATTTTGTCAAATTAGTTATTTGAAAAATTCATTGAAGTTCTTTGAAGAACTTTGATAAAGGGTAAATCGGTGGATGCATTACTCCCAGAAGTAATTTGATAAGCTGCCACATCAAAGATTATAGCAGAAAATAAAAACTCATGGTGTAGGGGATAACATATTGGCATAGGTAGAAGATCGGTTAGCTAACAGGAAACAGAACATAGGCAGGAATGGTTTATTTTCTGGTTGACAACATGTAACAAATCACTGGGAACAATGCTGGGGCCTCAACTTCTTCTAACTGATATAAATGGTTTGGATTAAGGGACTGAAGTTCTGGCTGTTAGCTTTGCTGATGATACAAAGATAAGTATGAATGTAAGTTGTGAAAAGGATAGAAGGAGGCCACAAAGGGATATAGATAGTTTCAGTGAATGGGCAAAATGGAAAGTGCAGTATAATCTAGGAAAATATGAAATAAAGAAGAACCACATTGACGCGATCTCCCCGCCGCATTGCGCCCAGCACCAATCCCGTTGTGCTGAGTGCATTGCAGGAGAGACCCAAATTGGGCTTTGAACCCCGATCTCTCAACCCCCCAGTGTGACCCCAGACTCCCTCAGAGCCCCAATTCACCTATAAGGAGGTTCTCAGGCCCCCACACACCCCACCTCACTTGGCAGGGCACCCCCGGGCCTGATCCCCAGCATGGGGGAAATGCCAGCCTGAAACCTTGGCACTTCCAACCTGGCAGAGCCACCTGAGCAACTTGGCAGTGCCAGGCTGGCACCCAGGTGGCACTGTCAGGATGCCAGGCTGACAGTGCCAAGGTGCTCAGGTGGCACTAGTAGTGCCACCTGGGAGCCTCCAATCCCCTGGGATACCCTTCCAAGTGCCATTCCATCTGATCCCTGCTTATGGGGACCAGCACTAAATGGCACTTGCTTGAAATCTCCAAGGCGAAGGGGTTAGAGCCTGGGACTGGGTAAATCAGGCAAGTGCATATTAGAGTGAGACTAGCTGTCTCACTCTAATATTCAGATTTGCATACAGCTAGTCTCATTCTAATATTCAGATTTGCCAGATAGTAATCCCACCAACAATGGGTGGGATTCAGATTGCAACATCTCACAAAATCACATTAGATCTCACAAGGTGTGAAGAGCCGGGTAGGTCCCGGAAGAGGAATCCCCCAGCATCTACCAGCTGCGTCACGCCGCCGTTTTGGGCGCAATGCGGCCGGTGTATCACACCCAGAGTCATTTTTTGGCGGAATCGTGCCCGTTATCTAAATGGTAAGAGGTTGCAGAGCTCGAATATTAAGAAGGATCAGCGTGCCTTAGTGTAGTAATTGCAAAAGGCTTGCTTTCAGGAACAGTTTTATGAACCCCACCGATGTTAACTGCAAGAAAACCCAAAACTCAGAAGGGTAACTTGGAACCCCAGTTCACAGTGGTGTCTGTGTTTTTGCTGGTGTAATATGAGGAATGCTGTCGAACTCAGTGAGGAGCAGGTCAGTCGCTATGTGCACAATTAATAAAGAATATTTATTCAGAAAAAAAAACATACACACGACCAGGGACTATAATACACTATGACACTTAAGCAGACTGATGACTATGCACACATAATTTTACATGAAACCATCCCGTGGTCGCCAAACCTACACTGCCTGAACTCTGAGACACCCCTTTCCCAAACAGCATCCAATATTTAGAGGCGTGAACCCCGGCAACCACCGCTGGTATCTGGGTTCCCAATCGGTGGTGAATCCTCCATTGTTCAGAAAACGGGATGGGCGCTCGACGCCGATCCCATTCCGATGATTCGGTCCCCTGCCGGCAGCAGCAGCAAGCGCCATGCCCCATGCCAGCAGGATGCTAGTTTTGGCAAAGGTTGGTATCATGACCGGTACAGACTTGGAGGGCCGAAGGGCCTGTTCCTGTGCTGCGTTGTTCTTTGTTCTTTGAAGCAAATGGGTCATTTGCATCTGATTAACGGGCCGGAAACCTTATTCTCCAGGTTCCTGTGAAACTCCAGGCCTCTCATCCAGAATTCCTGTGGGTGTGTATTAGTGAAGGTATTTGCAAGTGTGGCCCTGATGCGATGGACCCCACGGTGGTTCAAGGGAATAGGTTTAGGTGCCCCCTAAAGTCCATTGGAGGGTCCTCTTCCCCCACAATACAAATTCTGACCCCAGCCTCCTGAATTAAGCCGGTTAGAGGGCCTCGATATTATCCGGCTGGTAGGATTCGCCAATTGGGTGGTGCCAGTGGTTCCCATGGTTAAACCGGACAAGACAGTGAGACTCTGTGGCAGCTACCAGCTGGTGGTAAATATGGCTTCCAGACTGGACCAATGTCTGATGCCAGGCATCGACGATTTACATGCCACGCTGGCTGGTGGCCATTCATTCACGAACTTCGACATGAGCCATCCATATCTACAGCTTGAATTGGACGCCGCATCACGGAAATATGTCATGATCAAACCCATAGGGGCCTTTATAAATATACCAGGTTGCCCTTTGGCGTATTGTCAGCTTGTGCGATTTTCCCGAGGGTCATGGAGAATATATTGAGAGGACTGCTCAGTATGGCAGCTCATCTTGATGGCATCTTGGTCACTGGGATGTCGGAACAGGGGCACCCTAAAATTTGGATGAGCTTCTCTGCCACTTCTCGGAGATGGGCTTTCACCTACGAAGGGAGAAATGTGTGTTCCACATGAAGGAGGTAATGTATCTGGGTTACCGTGTGGTCCGAGATGGTTTGCACCCTGCTACGGAAACAGTGAGGGCTACCTAGCAAGACCCTCCACCTGAGAACCCAACCGAACTGCATTCCTTCCTAGGGTTAGTGAACCGCTGTGGAAATTCAGCCCTGGTTTTAACAACTACCCCTACACCTCTTGCTGAACATATCAGGACTGGGCGTGGAGAGTTCAACGGGAAGAAGTATTTGCGAAAGTAAAGAAGCAGTTGCCCTCAAGCTTTACGATCCCACTAAATTGCTCATAGTCACATGTGGCACCTCGCCGTACGGCATTGGAGCTGTTTTGACCCATCGCATGGGCGATGGTGGAGAGCGGCCGATTGCGTTTGCATCCAGGACGTTTTCCGCGGCACAGCACAACTACGCGCAGATGGAGAAAGAAAGGTTGGCCGTCGTATTTTCTGAAAATAAGTTCCACCAGTACATGTATGACCTTCGGTTCACGATCCTTACAGACCACAAGCCGCCATTGGGATTTTTTTAAGAGGCCAAAGCAATCCGCCCATTGCCTCCGCTAGAATATAGAGATGGGCCCTTCTACTGGCAGCATACGAGTACTCATTCGAGCATCGATCAGATACCCAAATCACGAATGCGGATGCATTAAACAGACTGCTATTGACGATGCACCCTGCGTCTCCTCCGCTTCCAATGAAGTGGTAGCCATGATAAACTTTACAGGCACACTGCTGGTTACAGTGTCCCAAATACGGTAATGGACACAGATATATGTCTGCTACAGGAATGGACAAAGACAGATCCCAGACAGTCCAAAGTCCGCCACATAGTTCTGTACTGGGGCCAACAGCAGAAACTACTCAAGGAGCTGCGCGAATGTTCAACAAAAATATCTGAGTTCAGTGTTGAAGATGGCATCCTGCTGTGGTGAATGCAGATCATTGTTCCGAGCAAAGACCAACCTCCATTTTGCTGGATTTGCACAATAGACACCCACGGGGGTCGAAAATGAAGACGCTCGCTCCCAGCTATATTTGGTGGCTGGGCCTGGATGCAGAGATGGACAGGGTGGTCCAACAATGCAGGGATTGTCAAGAGCAGCAGAAGCTTCCTCCAGCCACACTACTCCACCCTTGGGAGTGACCGGGCAGCCTTGATTGAGGCTCCATGTCGACGACTTTGCCAGTCCTTTCCTAGAATCTAGGTTCTTGATTATAGTGGATGCTCAATCAAAATGGCTTGAAGTCCATAGAATTGCGTTGACAACCTCGAGAGCAACCATTGAAAAATTACGACTCTCATTCAGCACGCACAGTATCCTAGAGGTGTTGGTCACCGACAATGGAACACCCTTTACCAGCGGGAAGTTCACAGAATTTATGAAGGTGAATCACCCAGCTTTGAATGGGAAGCAGACAGGGCGGTGCAAACATTTAAAAGGGGGCTACAAAATCAAACTTTGGGACAATTGGACACAACTGCCCAGATTCCTGTTTTATTATCGAACCACACCACATGCTGCAACCGAGGTAATACCAGTGGAATTATTGGTGGGCTGATGACTATGAACCCATCTCAGTTTTACTTTCGCAGATATTGGCGGGACTGTACGTCGCAGCCAAGAGCAGATCAGACAGACACAAGAGGACCAGGCTGTTTGTACCAGGTGATGCAGTCTATGTTTGGAACTTAGCAGTTGGCGCCCAGTGGATTTCAGGAATGGTTCTTTGTCAGAACAGGCCAGTATCGCACCAAGTTCAGGAAAAAGGTCACGTCATGAAAAAACACGTCGGTCATATCAGAAGCAGGAAACCAGTAGAACACAGCTCCTCGGAACAACTAATTACTGACCAAACTATTCCAACTCTTTGAGACTCGAGAGCATTGCCCCAAGGGGCACAGGATACAGAAAAGTGAGAGGTCATTGATATGAATTCCACCATGGAGACCCAGGTCGGAAATTTCCAAAATGAACAAGCCACTCAGCCTTCAGCAGTACCTCCACCGTGGCGTTCGGTGTAGAAATGATGTTCACCGTCCAGGCATACACCTCCTAGTCCGACCCAGCAGGCGCCAGAGATGCAGCCAAGAGCAAAGAGGCACAGACATCCTCATACTACACCATTAGAGAGATGGAGGGATGTTATAACCTACACAGGACCAATGGGGTAGAAGCAATTAGCCTCCCCGTGAGGCTCATTGAGCACAAGCTCCCCTGCCAAGGGGTGGGGAGCCCACAGACACTCTAATAACCTGTAAGATAAAATTAGGCCACGTTTGGAACCATCATCACAGACCCGGCAGGGATCTGGAGAGTATTATACATAATATAACTTCGTAATAAAATTAGTTTCTCTTATCCACTCTGTGGTCACTAGAGTAGTGCCCTATGTGTTTTCTTTTGATATAATGTGAAAAGCTGTGTACAACCCAATGAGGAACAGTCATTGTGTGGATAATTAATAAAATAATATTTATTCAAAGAAAAACAAACACACACACGACAAGGGACTATAATACACAATGACACTTAAGCAGACTGATGACTATACACACAATTTCACATGAAGCTATCCCTTGGTCCCCAAACCTACATTGCCTGAACTCTGAGACACCCCTTTCCCCAAACAACATCCAATATTAAGTCACTTTATGAGCGAAATCTACCAAACAGTTTGTTCAGGTGGCCATATCTGGGAAATAGTCTTCAGGTTCAGGTACGACGGAAAATTGCTGCTTCTTTTGGGAGACTATGGGCACGATTTAACACCTCAGAAACAGGCGGGTTTCTCAGTGCAGCGTCGAGATGAACCTGCAATTTAACAGCACTTTGCCGTTTTGTTTGGCCTCGACAGGGGACTCCTGCCAAGGCCGCACTTACATTATTTCCTGTACTGCCCCGATCTTTCGACTCCCCTCAGCCACTTGTTATAGGCCAGGGTTTAGAGAACCCCAAAGTATATCATGGCGTTCACCTGACCCACAACTTTTAATAGATTTTGGTTATGGGGAGCCAAGGGCCCACTTTACGGATGTGATGCAACAGAGAACTAAAAGTATTTTAAAACAAAACAATGTTTATTCTTTGCATCCAGTTAACGTTTTATAAACCCACAGTAAACATCTTACCAACACTGATAACCCCCAAAAGGATGCAGTACTCTATAGATAGTCCCGCCAATATTCCTAACAACATCCATAAGCCAAAACACTTTTTAACAAAGACAGTAGGTTTGAATTCTCCACAGAGAACAGTTATCACTTTTAAATTATCAAGTGATCTAAACACCTTGTGTAACATAGAGAGAGACCAGTCTACATCTGCTTGGTTTGAATGCAGCTCTCAAACTGAAAGTGAAACTAAAACACAGCCAAAAAGAGCTTCCAGCTCAAAACAAAAGTAAAAAGCAGAATCACATTCCAGCTCCACCCACATAATGGCATCACTGCAGCCATTTGATAAAACACACTTTTCTTAAAGGGACTCTCACATGACACACCCCACTGCAGCCTCCGGACCGACTCCTCCCCTCCCTCCCCCCCACTGCACCCAACATACCTCTTATGAGGTCCTCGAACCCACCCCCTCACCCAACTCTTAAGGGCAAGGCACCCCCGGGCCCAATCCCTGGCACGGGGCAACCTGGCACCTGAGCACCTTGGTACGGCCAGCATGGCACCCTTCCTGTGTTCCTGTTAACCTGGCAGTGCCACCTGCGCACCCTGTCAGTATCAGGGTGGCACTGACAGGGTGCCCATGTGGCACTGCCAAGGTGCCAGGCTGACTGTGCCAAGGTGCCCGGGTATCAGCAGGTGTGCGAGAATACCACCCTTCCCAGAGCCCGCCCACCCCGCAGTCTCTAATGGCCTGGGAGACCCCCCCAAGTGCGTTATGCCTGGCCCACGTTTGTGGAAACCAATGCTAAACGTTGCCCTGGTGAGGTCTCCCAGGCATGACCGTTAGTTCCTGGGCTCCGGGAGAATAAGGCGCAGTCATATTTAAATGAGCCTAATGGGTCACTTAAATACGTTTTTGGTATAATGTGAAAAATGGTGTACAACCCAATGAGGAACAGTCCAGCAGTACAGTTCAGTGAGGGTGTGATCCAGGTCGTGATGTCTCAAGCGATTCTGTTAAATCTCACGACATGTTTTGAGTGTAGCAAATCTAGGAGAGGCCTCTCGTGAGATTAAATGGCCTCGTTGCATCACCAAGTTGGGCATGACGAGCTCATTAAATCAAATTTTTGCAACTGGATGCAGGCTTGATGTTAGCTGTTTCGATCTCTTAGTTAAGGTTCTACAGTTATATGTATCCATTTCCTTATCTCTCCACTTTGAAGTTACCACCTCTAAAGCCACCTTGTTTTCTCTAATCACATATGTAAAATACTTGTTTTTCATTGATGGGCTAATTTGCATCTCACCATTCTCCACACATCTGCCTCTAATCAACTCCAAAAGTTTTACTTTGTTTTTTTAAACTTAACTTTCCAATTCTTAACAACAGCAAGTAGTTAGGAAAGCTAAAATGATGTTATTGTTTTATTGCAAGGGAAATTGAATACAAGCATACGGATGTTATGCTTAAGTTGTACAGGGCATTGGGAAGAATCTCCAGTACTGTGTATAACATTGCTCACTTTATTTAAGGAAGGATGTAAATGCATTGGAAGTATTTCAGAGAAGGTTTACTGGACTGATAACTGGAATGGGCGGTTTTGCTTATGAGGAAATGTTGGACAGGTTAGGCTTGTATCTGCTGGAGTTCAGTAGAGTATGAGGTGACCTGATTGAAACATAAAAGGTCCTGAGGGGACTTGACAGGATGGATGTGGAGAGGATGTTTCCTCTTGTTGGAGAATATAGAACTAGGGGGTCACTGTTTGAAACCAATGGGTCATCCATTTAAGACAAAGATGAGAAGAAACTTGTTCTTTGAGGGTCATAAGTTTCTGGAACTCTCTTCCTCAAAAGGCGATGGAATCAGAGTCTGAAAATTTTTAACGCAGAGGTAGATAGATTATTGTAAGCAAGGAGAGGCGAAGGTTATCAGGGTCAGGCGGGAATGTGGAGTTGAGCTTATAATCAGATCAGCCAATACACAGGGCAGCACGGTGGTGGTGCAGTGGGTTAGCACTGCTGCCTCACGGCGCGAGGTCCCAGGTTCGATCCCGGCTCTGGGTCACTGTCCGTGTGGAGTTTGCACATTCTCCCCGTGTTTGCGTGGGTTTCGCCCCCACAACCCAAAGATGTGCAGGGTAGGTGGATTGGCCACGTTGACCCTTAATTGGGAAAAATTGAATTGGGTACTCTAAAAAAATTTTTTTAAAGATCATCCAATACACTTTTGAGTAGCAGAGCAGGCTCGAGGGGCCAAGTGGCCTACTCCTGTTCCCAATTTGTATTTTCATAATAGTGGCATCCCTGGAAAGCACACTGCCAACGTTTGAGAATTTTTCTACAGTCTTGAGACTGGTACCATAAGTGGTTATGTCAACTGCTTCATAGTGTGTGGCTGGTATTGGCTGAAATATAACCTCGGTCTTGAAGACACCGATTTGGAAGGACGATCCTCAAGCACAAAGGTTTTTGGAAGTAATCAACAATTTGTTTGTCTTCCTCATTGTGAAGAGCTTGGGCATGCCACCAGCATGAAGACCCACGGAGTCTGGAGAGTTTGCAGAACTTCCTTGAACAGAATCTAATACTTGCAATATAAAGGGTGTTTGTCATAGCAAGGATCAAGATGGGACTGGAGAACAGTAACACCCACTGTGCGATGTAGTGGGTCAGATGGCAAGGGTCCTGGATCAGTCTAAACAGTATGCAGAGCTGGCAAGGCTCACATCCCACGAATGAATTTTAAAAATATATAATATCCAAACAATGTCATTGAATCGGAAAATTGTACTTTGGAAATGTTTCCTGTTTAAATATAGGGGAGCTCTTGCATGTGTGCAATAGCTCCTTGAAGATAGTAGGCCACAGATAGACCATTAGATAATTATTGAAGCTATCCAGCATTAACCAAGTCAGAATTTGCAAGGTCGGTGAGAGTCCACCTCATTTTCACAGGGTCAGAGGCTACCTGCAGGACCGAGCACAAGTGCCTCATTAAACTGTTTCTAGTGATGGGAAATGTTATGGCTGTTGTTTTAGCTTCCAAGTTCACTTTCCATCCACCCTGCTGCTATAATACTCTCCCGTGGTGAAGAGACAGGACATTCCAACCCACCGGCGCACCATTAATGCTGCTCCGTGTTTGGGTTAGTAGGCAGCAAACTAGTGATTGCATATTGTGCCACAAGTGCGATTTCATACCACTGCAAAAAGAAAAAGAGCTGTAAAATCAAACCCAGCATCTGCTCTAGCACCTACGTGTTCCCAAAGTATTCAAATGGCCATCTGCTATTGTGCAAGAACAGTTTGAATGGGATTCCTATTTTATAGGTCGAATATTCACCTAGCACTGTCACCGTTGGAGCCAATGTAACCAAAAGCAATACAGGGGTCAGATTTTCATAAGCTTAACAGTAGACAAAATAAAATATGGATAACGTTATTGCCATTAGATTTGCATAACTCATGCTATTGCCATATAATAAACCCAGTCATAAAGAGCTCAGCAAGGGAATTTGGCACTTCCTTAATGAAAAGCTATTGCTGGTGGTGGGTTAATGGCATCCGTTCTTAAGCAATTACAGAACACGTTACTGCCAATCAAGGTCAGGGCATTTACTTTTAATGATCTTTGCTCAACAGTAACACTTGAAGGAAGGAACATTTGCTCACTGCAGGGGTTCCCATAAGGATGCTTCATTTATAAATTGATATTTTAGAACAGTAATATAAAATAAGGTGCATGGGACACTCGGCACTGGAAGGAGAGATGCGGGGGATGTGGGAAGTGGAGGCAAGATGTGTTTTTACGACACACTTCCGCAATGCTACGACAACCTTCAGAAGGTTTAAATGATATTCAGTACAGGATGAGCTGATTTGAGATAAGAGTTCAAATAAACCAAGTCATAGTAATAAAGCAGATCCATAATGGTGTTCATTAACACTGTTCATTATAGCAGCATGAGAAGAGCATCATCAGCTGCATTTAGCACAGTACCCTTCATATCACAAATGACCTGACCCAAGGTTCATTTGTTAAAACACATTTTAGAGATACAGTGTTGAATAATCCATATCCCAATAATATTTAATGCCACTTGGATGGGTAGCAGCTCTCGTGCCCTATTTAATCTTTTTAAAGAGTCAAATTTTTAGGATCAATTAACTCTCTTGAGCAAAGGATACATTACAAAGTTCTGACTGCCCACATTATTCTACAAATTCAATATCATCGCACGTGAAGCTGTGGCCATCTCAGAGAAGAAGAATAAGATGGCGGAATATTTTGTATGATCATGATAGTACAATTATGGCAACATCTTAGGGCAGCACGGTAGTATTGTGGATAGCACAATTGCTTCACAGCTCCAGGGTCCCAGGTTCGATTCCGGCTTGGGTCACTGTCTGTGTGGAGTCTGCACATCCTCCCCGTGTCTGCGTGGGTTTCCTCCGGGTGCTCCGGTTTCCTCCCACAGTCCAAAGATGTGCAGGTTAGGTGGATTGGCCATGATAAATTGCCCTTAGTGTCCAAAATTGCCCTTAGTGTTGGGTGGAGGTGTTGACTATGGGTAGGGTGCTCTTTCCAAGAGCCGGTGCAGACTCGATGGGCCGAATGGCCTCCTTCTGCACTGTAAATTCTATGATATGATAATCTTGGAAAGGGATTCACTGTGACCTTAATAATTACTCTCTCCCGAGCGGAATATATATTTCTGCGTGAAAACGAAGATGTCGGTGGTAACTGTTAACAGACGGCACTTGAAACAGTATGGGAACATCATTATGGTAGTTAAAAATCACCCTGTTGGGTTCTCTTGTTCTTTGCCCAATTTGGATCAGATTTAACTACTTGCTTGCTCAGCAAAGACAGTGTTGTTGGATGTTGCTTTAATGCCAGTGGTTAGAATCAGAATTCTGGGGATGGAATGCCTGCAGTCCCTCAAGACAGACAAAAAACACAAAGTAGCAATTCATTCTGGGAATTGCAAATTGTAAACTAAAATCAGCAATATTGCAAATGGAAAGCCCCTTGAGTGCAGTATCCTCTATTAGCACATCTGATCCATGAAATAGAATGGGGCATTCCAGCTGTTAACAATAACTACCAAAAGGTGTTCTTCTTACAGCAGTGCATTCCTGATGAGATTATATTGTTTTACCAGTTGTGCTTTTGTGATGAATATAGGAATTTCTTATATATATTATAATATATATAAGGGGCTGGAGCACAATGGGCTAAACAGCTGGCTTGTAATGCAGAACAAGGCAGCAACGCGGGTTCAATTCCCGTACCAGCCTCCCCGAATAGGCACCGGAATGTGGTGACTAGGGGCTTTTCACAGTAACTTCATTGAAACCTACTTGTGACAATAAGCGATTATTATTATTACATTCTACATATCTGGTGCAGAAATGGTTTTAAAAGCCAAAATGGTTTTTAAAGCCTTGGTTAGGATGTGTATATATCTGCTGTAGTAATACTTTTTAAAGTCCTGATTTAAAAGACAGACAGACACTGTGGCCACAGAAGGTACAATTAAGATGCCGTAAAAGGGAAATCACCATTATTTCAAACCATGCTTCTGTTTACGAGGAGCAGCGAATGGGTTCTTATGATTTCTGGGGAGTAGATAATTAGACACATGGGGCTGAATTCTCCATCAGCAGGATCCTCCGTTTCGCCAGCACGCACTCACACCTGCGGAATTCCCAATGGTGTGGGGTGCCCCATTGGCCGGCTGCCAGGTGGAGATGCGCTGTACTAGAAAACGGGTGCGGCAGGACGTAGAATCCTGCCCATGGTGTTTAAACGTAAATAATTTGGTCATGGGATTTGAGTGAGATAAAGTTGATGTAGTAATGGGAGGGGTCAGGTTTCTCTCTCTCTCTGTCTTTCTCTCTCTAAGCAGTCTTTTAAAGGGATTCCTTATCCAGAGGCTAGCTAGTAATCCTGTGTTGGTGAAATTTATTCCAAAGTTGGTTTTGACCTGTGATGGGTTTTGCTTGATTGGGGATAAAAAATATGTCAGTCAGGAGTTGTGTTTCATTTTATTGTTAAGCCTTGATTAATTGGCAATTGTAAGGTAGATACAAGGTTCAGACAGGGCGTTGGAGGGATAAAAGATAGCCAGGAGGGAACTGAAGAAAGGGATTAGGAGAGCTAAGAGAGGGCATGAACAATCTTTGGCGGGTAGGATCAAGGAAAACCACAAGGCCTTTTACACATATGTGAGAAATATGAGAATGACTAGAGCGAGGGTAGGTCCGATCAAGGACAGTAGTGGGAGATTGTGTATGGAGTCTGAAGAGATAGGAGAGGTCTTGAACGAGTACTTTTCTTCTGTATTTACAAATGAGAGGGGCCATATTGTTGGAGAGGACAGTGTGAAACAGACTGGTAAGCTCGAGGAAATACTTGTTAGGAAGGAAGATGTGTTGGGCATTTTGAAATACTCGAGGATAGACAAGTCCCACGGGCCTGACGGGATATATCCAAGGATTCTATGGGAAGCAAGAGATGAAATTGCAGAGCCATTGGCAATGATCTTTTCGTCCTCACTGTCAACAGGGGTGGTACCAGGGGATTGGAGAGTGGCGAATGCCGTGCCCCTGTTCAAAAAAGGGAATAAAGATAACCCTGGGAATTACAGGGCAGTTAGTCTTACTTCGGTGGTAGGCAAAGTCATGGAAAGGGTACTGAAGGATAGGATTTCTGAGCATCTGGAAAGACACTGCTTGATTAGGGATAGTCAGCACGGATTTGTGAGGGGTAGGTCTTGCCTTACAAGTCTTATTGAATTCTTTGAGGAGGTGACCAAGCATATGGATGAAGGTAAAGCAGTGGATGTAGTGTACATAGATTTTAGTAAGGCATTTGATAAGGTTCCCCATGGTAGGCTTCTGCAGAAAGTAAGGAGGCATGGGATAGTGGGAAATTTGGCCAGTTGGATAACGAACTGGCTAACCGATAGAAGTCAGAGAGTGGTGGCAGATGGCAAATATTCAGCCTGGATCCCAGTTACCAGTGGCATACCGCAGGGATCAGTTCTGGGTCCTCTGCTGTTTGTGATTTTCATTAATGACTTGGATGAGGAAGTTGAAGGGTGGGTCAGTAAATTTGCAGATGATACGAAGATTGGTGGAGTAGGGCTGTTGTCGGCTGCAAAGAGACATAGATAGGATGCAGAGCTGGGCTGAGAAGTGGCAGATGGAGTTTAACCCTGAAAAGTGTGAGGTTGTCCATTTTGGAAGGACAAATAGGAATGCGGAATACAGGGTTAACGGTAGAGTTCTTGGCAATGTGGAGGAGCAGAGAGATCTTGGGGTCGATGTTCAGACATCTTTAAAAGTTGCCACTCAAGTGGATAGAGCTGTGCAGAAGGCCTATGGTGTGCTAGCGTTCATTAACAGAGGGATTGAATTTAAGAGCCGTGAGGTGATGATGCAGCTGTACAAAACTTTGGTAAGGCCACATTTGGAGTAGTGTGTACAGTTCTGGTCGCCTCATTTTAGGAAGGATGTGGAAGCTTTGGAAAAGGTGCAAAGGAGATTTACCAGGATGTTGCCTGGAATGGAGAGTAGGTCTTACGAGGAAAGATTGAGGGTTCTCATTAGAACGGAGAACGATGAGGGGCGACTTGATAGAGGTTTATAAGATGATCAGGGGAATAGATAGAGTAGACAGTCAGAGACTTTTTCCCCGGGTGGAACAAACCATTACAAGGGGACATAAATTTAAGGTGAATGGTGGAAGATATAGGGGGGATGTCAGAGGTAGGTTCTTGATCCAGAGAGTAGTGGGGGCATGGAATGCACTGCCTGTGGAAGTAGTTGAGTCGGAAACATTAGGGACCTTCAAGCAGCTATTGGATAGGTACATGGATTACGGTAAAATGATGTAGTGTAGATTTATTTGTTCTTAAGGGCAGCACGGTAGCATTGTGGATAGCACAATTGCTTCACAGCTCCAAGGTCCCAGGTTCGATTCCGGCTTGGGTCACTGTCTGTGTGGAGTCTGCACATCCTCCCCGTGTCTGCGTGGGTTTCCTCCGGGTGCTCCGGTTTCCTCCCACAGTCCAAAGATGTGCAGGTTAGGTGGATTGGCCATGATAAATTGCCCTTAGTGTCCAAAATTGCCCTTAGTGTTGGGTGGAGGTGTTGACTATGGGTAGGGTGCTCTTTCCAAGAGCCGGTGCAGACTCAATGGGCCGAATGGCCTCCTTCTGCACTGTAAATTCAATGATAATCTATGATGAATCTAGGACAAAGGTTCGACACAACACCGTGGGCCGAAGGGCCTGTTCTGTGCTGTATTTTTCTATGTTCTATGTTTTCCTGCTGTTAAAGGTAGTTTAATACTGTGTTAATAATAGTTTGTTTTAATATGCCGTATCCCTATTTGTGCGTGGAATCACTCCAGGTGCGGAATATCCTTTCCTCACAGATTTACAAATTAAAAAATAAATAACGGTTTCTGTCCAATATCCTAGAAACTGTTGGGGTCTGCTCCAGGGTCATAATTTCTTGCTGTTGTACTATACTGAGAAGAGGGGGTGTTGGCATTCACTCAGGGCGGGATTCTCTAGCCGCGTCCGGCCGGTTACTGGAGAAACCCGCCCGATGTCAATGGATTTCACCATTTTCCGCCTCTCACCCGTGGCATTCTTGTGGCGGGCAGGATGGAAAAATCTAGCCCTCAATATTTTTACTGACTGTGGGATTTTATTTCAATGTAGAACTGCAGAGCTGGGCAGTAAACCATGCTACATAACGGGAATGGAGTAATAGGAGTACTTTGTTACAGCTCTCAAACGGTGCCATATTTGCTCAACAAGGCCCAGCCCATAAGATATTGGCTTGATGTTTGCAGTCAGTGCCAATCAAAAGCCACTTGCCATGCTTACCCACTTACACAATCCACTGTTATTTTGTGGGCAGTTAAGCAGCAACTTATGCTGGGTGGCCTTGACATCGATCATTATGAAGTGCTTTGAGATGTTGGTCATGAAGCACATCAACTCCATACACCCAGAATGCCTCAATCCACTGCAATTCGCATAGCACCACAACCAGTCCACAGCAGACGCCATCTCCCTGGTCCTACATTCATTGCTGGAGCATCTCGACAACAAGGACTCATACGTCAGACTCCTATGCATTGACTAGAGCGCCGCCTTCAACACCATAATCCCAGCCAAGTTCATATCAAAGCTCCAAAACCTAGGACTTGGCTCCTCCCTCTGCAACTGGATCCTCGACTTTCTGACCCATAGACAACAATCAGTAAGGATAAACAACAACACCTCCTCCACAATAGTCCTCAATACCGGGGCTCCACAATGCTGCGTACTTAGCCCCCGACTGCATTCCCTAAAAATACACAACTGTGTGGCAATATTTGGCTCCAACTCCAGCTACAAGTTTGCTGATGACACGACCGCAGTGGTCGGATCTCGAACAATGATGAGTCAGAATATGGAGGGAGATAGAGAACCTAGTGGAGTGGTGTAACAACAACAATCTCTCCCTCAATATCAGCAAAACGAAAGAACTAGGGCAGCACGGTGGCAGAGTGGTTAGCACTGCTGCCTCACTGCGCCGAGGTCCCAGGTTCAATCCCGGCTCTGGGTCACTGTCCGTGTGGAGTTTGCACATTCTCCCCGTGTTTGTGTGTGTTTCGCCCCCACAATCCAAAGATGTGCAGGGTAGGTGGATTGGCCATGCTAAATTGCCCCTTAATTGGAAAGAATTAATTGGGCACTCTAAATTAATTTAAAAAACTAAAAGAGCTGGTCATTGACCTCAGGAAGCAAAGTATCGTACACACCCCTGTCTGCATCACTGGTGCCGAGGTGGAGATGGTTGACAGCTTCAAATTCCTCGGTGTACACATCACCAACAATCTGTCCTGATCCACCCACATTGCTGCTACGACCAAGAAAGCACAACAGCGCCTATACTTTCTCAGGAAACTAAAGAAATTCGGCATGTCCACATTGATTCTTACCAAGTTTTACAGATGCACCATAGAAAGCATCCTATCTGGCTGCAACACAGACTGGTATGGCAACTGCTCGGTTCAAGACCATAAGAAACTACAGAGAGTCGTGAACAAAGCCCAGTCCATCACACAAACCCGCTTCCTATCCATTGACTGTCTACACCTCCCACTGCCTTGGGAAAGCGGGCAACATAATAAAAGTCCCCTCCCACCCCGGCTTACCCACTCTTCCAACTTCTTCCATCGGGCAGGAGAAACAAAAGTCTGAGAACATGAACGAACAGATTCAAAAACAGCTTCTTCCCCGCTGTTACCAGACTCTTGACTGACCCTCTTATGGACTGACCTGATCTCTACAAACATCTTCTCTATTGAGTAGTGCTGCACTCCTGTATGCTTCACCCGATGCTTGTGTCTATGTATTTACATTGTGTATTTATGTATGTCCTATGTTTTTTTTCTCATGTATGGAATGATCTGTCTGGACTGCACGCAAAAAAATACTTTTCACTGTACCTCAGTACACGTGACAATAAACAAATCCAGATCCAAATCCTGAGCAGTGGCTGAGATTTTTTTTGTCCTCGGGCAAATACGATGAGGCAACCAAAAGCCCGCTAACTATGGTGGCACTGGTAAATCCCATCGGCGGGCAGGATGAACCAGAAGATTCCGCTGAGTGTGGCACTCTCTACATGGGATCTGGGACCTGTATGGATAGGACAAATAACGGCATACATCCTCAACCAGTTGGATTGAAGGCTGAGATACTCAGGGCTAAAAATAAGTTCATGTTGTTGAATGTATCTTTAAGGAGGCTTTCACAGACCAAAAAAAAAGGTTAGAGTCATGAGCTATAAATTGGAGCTGAGAAGGACACCCCCAAAAGGAGGAAGGTGAAGAGTCTGTGATTAATCATGGAGGAACAGGATAGATGTAGAAAGTGTTATGGGTCTGGACCAGAACCCCAGTCTGCTCTGGGATTCCAGACAAGAACCCAACTTCTTACATTGGAAAATTGTCAGAAAATGTTACCGCGGCAACAGAGTGATGACATTGACAAGCAGACAGCTTTATGATAAAACACAGAATTAAAGACATCAGCAAGAAGGAAATAGCTTGAATTTGACAGTTACAACGTTTTACTTGTTTTCTCACCCCGCCTCTCTATTATATATTTTTCAATTAAGTAAACCAACATATCTTGAATACCATGGGGCGAGATTGTCCGTCAGCCGACGCTGAAATCGGGAAAGGTGATTGGGCAGAGAATCAGTCTTGACGCCGAAATGGTGGCCGGCGGCGGTTTCATGCCAAACCGCAATTCTCCAGCGCCTCAACAGCAGCATCAATGCGTACCGCTCCACATGTACAGTAAACACCATTTGCATATCATCAGCGGGCCTGATCCGGTATTCTCTGGGCCTCCGTAATGCTCCGCCTCCACCGGGAGGAATTCCCAACAGCGAGGTTCACTTGTACCTTTGAAAATCGGGAAACAAGCACCTTGGCTGATGAGGGAGAGAGAGGAAGTAGGACACGGAGCGGCGCGAACATCGACTGCCGGTCCTGACACTGACCAGGCTGGCTGGGGGAGGGGGGACACTAGGGCCCAGAGGGTAATGGAGGGTTGCCATTGGACAGGCGGTGGGGCCAGAGTCATCCCACATGGAACTGGAGTGTCCAGGCACAGAGCGCCATTTTCGCAGCCTGCAAGGCAGCCACCTTGCTACACACCGCGCTGATGACCCACCTTGGCCGGTGGTTCTGCAGAGTACCACCAGCCATATGGGTACCCTCACTCTCCACCCCCGCACCCCAACCCCCCACCGTCCACCCCACCCCACCCGCATCGCACCCTCCGCCATACCTACTGCACCCCCCACACCGGCCGCCACCCGCCAGTGGTGCATCATGTGGCCTACCCAAGGCAATGAGCACAGTGGCCCCTACAGGGGGGCGTTAGACGTGGCTGCGGAGCCTACTGCTGGCAAGGAAAGCACCAGACGATGGCACCACGGGAGCAGGGATGGGCGCCAGTGTCAGAGGCCCCCACGGTGCCGAGAACCGACGGTGCCAGGGGTGTGGAGATGGTGGGGGAGACATGCGTGGGCAGGGGCTGCAGTGCCAGCCGGGGCCAGCATGTAAGCCCTGGTTGGGCATGGGGGTACGCACTCTGTCAGCCTCTGACCTCCTGCAGACAATGGATATTGGAATTGCACCAGGAATGGTGGCCTTCCTCCTAGTTGCCACAGACCTTGGGAATGCATTGAGGCTGTACGAGCTGGAGCTGTTCGAGGAAGAGGACCCTGAAGCAGTAGAGCCCACCCCAGGGGAACAGGATAGAGAGCCGGCCACCCAATAGGCCCAGGAGGAAGTGGGAAGGAGGCACTGCATGAGGCCTCGTGTGTAATGGCAGCGCCTGTCATTCGAGGACCTGCCGGACCGGGCATGCTAAGCAGGGGGACAGTGCGACATATCTGCCAGATCATGGCATACCTGGCACTGCAGAGGTATGGAGGAGGACACCCGCTCCCGGTGGCCATCAAGGTGACGGTCGCCCTGACCTCCTATGCCATGGGGTCCTTCCATGCATCAAGTGGGGACCTGTCCGGGATCTTAGAAAGCTCGGTGCACAGGTGCATCCGTGTCGTCACGGAGGCCCTATGTACTGAGTCAGCACAATACATCCATTTCAATGTGGACCGAGCCCATCAGGATTCCTGAGCAAGGGAGTTCACCGCCATCGATGAGATTCCCCGGGTCCAAGGGGTGATCGACGTGCATCATGCATGTCTCCACCGATACCTGGTCATTGTGCACGACGCCTTCATCCTGGCACACTCGACAGTTCCTGACCTCTGATGGCACCACAACAGCAGGGATGGGCACCAGGGCCAGAGGGCTTGACTCCTGGGCGACAGGGGATATTCGCTGTGGTCGTGGCTGATGACGCCTATCTGGAGGCCACAGACTGATGCGGAGACCCGCTACCACAATGTCCATGCCACTACCAGGTACGTGATCGAGCGGTGCTTCGGCATTCTCAAGATACCTTCAGTATGAGGTTCTCCCAAATTGTGGTGGCCTGCTGCACTCATCACAACATCGTGCGTCAGAGGGACGTTGTGCTGGAGGAGAGGACGAACATCAGTCCCGGTCCGACGAGGGGGCTGGCACAGGGAGGGTGCACAATGTGCGTCAGGGCCAACGTGCACAGGACACTCTGATCACATCCAAATTCATCAACTAGGGGGCCTGGCCAGTGGCACAGACATCCCATCCCATCACCACCTCCCACCCCGGTCATCCCCCTCTCATGAACACCCTCCCTGTGCTACCACCTTGCAACTCCCTCCATGATACCTACCTGCCTCACTACGGGGTGCAGGCCCATGGTTGGCAGCAACAGCGGGTCGGACCCATGGGATGGAGGATGGTGACAACTCTCTCTGCGGTGATCTCCGGTTCTCCGCACCGTTTGACTCCTGCCCACGGTAGCACTTTCCACCGTCCCCTTGTGTGGTTCCTTCCATTCCATCACACAAACCCATTGAATCCCTGTGGTGGCTGAGGTGGGGAGGATGGGGGAATGGTGGGGGGTGGGGGGAGTGGTATGGGATTGGGAAACTGAAGCAGTGAGCGCTGGTTGAACTGGGGTCTCTGGGCCAAGCCCACCACAGCGCCCGCCCATTCCTCCCCCGTGTCCCCTCTGCGGTCACCCCTCATAGCCTTCTGACAGAGCACTGAGGCAGGTTATAACATTGTGCACAGGTGTCCAATGTGAACAAATATATAGAGCTTTGTGCCCTAGCCCCTAATGCCATACCGTGCCCTGGCTTAACTGGTGCCACCTTAACTGGTGTCTACCTTTCTGGTCTTATGGGCCCCACCACTATGGCTAGGTGGATCCCCAGATGGTACATCAGTAGTGGAGGCAGCCCGCTGCATTTTCCATGACCTATCGGCCATCTTCTGGGACGACTGGGCCTGGATGGGCCATCTGCTCCTTGGGTATCCTAAGTGGCATGCTGCCACCCTGTTGTACCCACTGCCCACCAGATGCCAGAGGGGGGAGTCCGAGGCACTGTGGTGTTCCGACACTTCCCCTGCGGGAGTCACTGGTACGGGCGCTATTGCTTCCTCTTCCCTCAGGGTGCCCGATGGCTCACAGGCTACTCCATGGAATGGGGGTGCAAGTTGAGCTCACCCCTGAGATTCCCCCGCCACCTGGTGCTGCCAGACCTGGAGGCCGGCTGTTGTCTCAACCAGGCTCTGCATGCTCGTGGCTTTGGAACACATGGAGTGGACCACCTCCGCCTGGGTCTGCACTACAACCCCAGTGACTGTGCCACCACCTACTGGGTGTATGCCACATCATCGAGTGACTGCACCATATCCCTCTGGGACTGGGGGCTGCGGGTTGGTGGTTGAGAGGGGGTGTGGGGGTGATGTGGGTGTGGGTCTGGTGGTGGGGTGGCGCTGGTGAGTGGAGGGGGTGGAGCGGAGGTGTGCAGGTGGTGGTGGGTGTGGGGGTGGTGGGGAGGGGTGGCACATGTGCCATGTGGAACTGCAACTCAGCGGGGTCTCACTTCCTCGCCTGATGCCAACCTCCACCCCGGTGACTGCCCTTTCCTCGAGGCCACCGACCACATCCAGGGCCCTCTGTTCTGTTACGGTGAGGGGCCTCAGGACCGGCGGTCCACCTTCAGCCTTCTTCCACTTTCGACAGTTGTTAGCGGCCTTCTCTTCTACAGAAAACGCACAGTGTTAGACAATTGGACGCATGAAGCCCAAGGGGTGAGTAGCTGTTGGCTTCAGTGGTCAGGGCACCCGGCCATGGCAGCAGGTTTGGGTGCCGGCGTGAGCTGCAGAGTGGGGGTTTCGGCTACCCTCCGGGGGTTGGGGTGTGATAGACATCAATTCAGGCGAGACGCTGAGAAGCAGTGAACCGATGCTTTAATAAACTAAATATGTGCTGACCTGTAGCTCATCCCGCACTGCAGGGCTGACCCAGATCAACAGGCTTTATACCCCCACCGCTGGGCGGAGCCACAGGCGGAGCCAACAGCAGCACCAATAATAACATTCCAACAGTACAACAGCAACAACCAATAACACAACAGCAATAACAATAAGTACATACAACAGTGGAGATAACGATACTAATAAACAGTAGAACAATAGTGAACATATATACAACAGCCTTACGTAGCCATACGTGGCTCACCACAGGGTGGTGTTACGGGTGTGTAGAACAGGGGTTGGTGCTCGGGGCACAGTGCTGCCTACTCACCCTGTGGGTCATGACCCATGGTTTCAGAATCTCACTGCAAAGGCATTGGGAGCAGAGAGCCATTGCGGTCCACGTAAGCAGTGTCTCCCCAAGCATTTGGATGCAGTCCAGGAAGAAGTTTAATGATCTCACTTGCCCTGAGGAACCCGTGCAGTTTCTTTCAGCACTTCTGGACATTAGTGACGGCGTTGCCCACGGCGCTGACAACCTCTACCACCTGCGCCCAGGCACGACAAACAGTGGCGGCTGGCAGCCTCCTGCCTACCCAGGGAGTACAGGGTCGCCCGCCTCTCCTCCACGGCGTCCAGCAGGGTCTCCAGTTCCGCGTCGGTAAACCTTGGAGCTGCTCGTCCTGCTGCCTTCTTGTTGTCTGGGATGGTGTGTATGGGGAGTACAATGTGTAAATGCAGCTTTTCAGCTTCCTGAGCGTCAATCCCGAACCTGCCGAATCTGGCACTGTTTCTCATCGGAATTGGTTGTGTTCCACGTGGTGTTGCTGCTACTCCCTTCAGGTCGTTGAATTGGTCCAGCACGGCGCCGGTTTTGCTGTCGTAGAATCCACTAATCCCGCCCAGGCGTCAACATTTAGGCTCAAGATAGGAGAATCCGGCCCCATATATTTTCCATTTACGCAAACCAGCATATCTTGAATACCACTCATGGATAAAATCAACGCTTACCTATATTGGTACAAAGCCTTTTAGAGAGCGAGAGTCTTTTCAAAGCAAACTGGACCATATCTGTCCAGCTTGGTGTTCCAGAAGCAACTGACAAACCTGGCCACTCCCATTAACCTGCAATCCAAAATCTAATCACACTCTGGTGTCTTAATATAAAAGGCTTCATTGTCCCTGCAAAGATCAATGATTCTCTCCCTTTGTAATCGCAGCAAAAATACTCAACACAAACTTTTAAAATTTGAACACTTCTCACATTTGTCACAAAAGGACCAAATTGAGAGGATTGGGGATAGTTGCCATCCTAAGGTGTGGCATGACTGGTTTAAGCTCAGTCACTCAATGAAGGAGAGATGGCGAGGCATGTAATGTTGGACACACTCAGTAGATGTGGCATGGCCTGTAAGTATGGGTGCTTAGATATTGCTGGGTGTGAACATATATTCCAAGGTATAGTTGGACTTGAGGGTGATATCACATCTAAATCATGCAGCACCATAACTATAGCCAATGGGATTTGCATCATTCCAAATTTGTGAAATGGTATTGTTGCATTATTTTTGGAAGATGTCTGAAAGAAACCTGCAGCGTTGTGTAGCCGGATGGCCAACAGCTAAATATTTGCAATGCATGATGGGAAAAGTAGCCAACCTTCCAAAACACTAGGCCTGTTAAACAGCTTGTTGTTTGGAGAAAGTGGGTAACAGGCCATCCGGGTACATTGTTAAAGAAAGTTCTCGACGCTGGAAGGAATTGGAACAAAAGAGAAGGTTTGAAGCATCTCCATCGATGACCTGCAGGACCCACCATCGTGAAGACCCCCGAGTCCGGGACTTAGTGAAGACACCCATTGAAGGGAGGCTGATTAATACTATTAAGTATTAATTCGAAGCCAGGAGACTTGTGATTTATGGGAACATATAACAGTGATTGAAGTAAAATAAGGAGCAGTTCAGCATTTATCAAGTGCTTTAAGCATCAATAAAGAGTGATTTGCATGAAATATCTTTGTCCACCACATCAGTTGATACCCGGGTTTGGGACCAACAGTTGCCATTAGTGTTTACAAAGAGGCAGAACAAGGGAAGGAATTGAACACTTTCCATGGCCAAAGTCCAGAATCAAAGATGTTCACTTTAACAAGCGAAACCTCTTGCATGAGTAATGCATGGCCTATTTGACCCATTTCATGTGGACTATGAGAACACTAAGGGTAGAACCTCATCTGAAACCATGAAATTTGTCAAAGTTTCCAATTTATGTAGCCAGCAGCATTGAAATATGGCAAATCAGGTCCTACAAGTTATGTGCCCAATTTTATACCTCCTTGACCTTACAGCCTGAGTAGGATATTTTGGATAGTTTAAAAGGGTCGTTTGCAAACAAATTACTTTTGGATCTATCCCTTCAAACGAGCAGGTGCTCTGTTTAAGATTTTGAAGAAGAGTCTATAATTAGACTAATTTATGAAACACATTTTCCTTTGAACAGGATGAATGCATCATGAACCTATTTTACCATGATGTATTCACACATTCTATGGAAAGCTGCAGAACTAATTAGAGTACTGTAAAGTTGGTCAAATTTCCAATGAATTCTAATAATTCAAAAATTAGTACAACTTATATTTATGTGGAGTCTTTAGTGTAAAAAGACATGCAAAGACATTTATTATGAAAGGGCTGTACAGTGTGGCATTACCTCACAAATGCAGGTAACATAGTTATGCAATGGCTTTAGCAGTTTATGCAATTAAGGCATTAACATTGATAGACCCAGAAGAAAATTTACGGCAAGTCATCTACTTTCCTTACAAAAAACCAACAGCTCAATGCCGAACAGACCTGATGAAAACTGAGTCTGCACCAATTATAGATTGTTCCCTATCTGTTTTGTGTATCTCTCTTCTGTTCCATATATAGCTGTGCTCAAAAAGAATTTCACATCAACAGTGAACCACCTGGAAGATATCTCAGAATTTTCCAAAGCAGCTGCTAGAATGTTCTCTTATTATTCCATCCATTCCTTCATTCAATATGTAGATTAGAAGCAAATGCCCTTAATTCTTTTTCTTTGCAATGATTGAAAACCTCAGTCCTTGGTTTGAACAACCTTTCGTCTTTGTAAAGGGAAGTTATGTTTAAAGGGTAAAACACTTCAGCACAGCACAATATCATCACATCTCTGATTGTCTGCTGTTGAATATTATCCCTAGAATGCCTACAGTGCAGAAGAAGGCCATTCGTCCCATCAAGTCTATACCGACCCTCCGAAAGAGCACCCTCCCTCAGCTCGCTCAATCCGCACTATCTCCGTAACCCTGTGCATTGATCATGTCCAATCCATCTAACCTGCACATCCTTGGACTGTGGAAGGAAACCGGAACACTCAGTGGAAATCCACGCAGTCACGGGGAGAACATGCAAACTCCATAGTCAGTCACCCAAGGCCGGAATCGAACCTGGGTCCCTGGCAATGTGCCGTGTTGATAAAGTGAAGTAAATCTGTTGTGATTGGGGCTGACAGCCTGGGTCTGCTGGGGAATGTTTAGAGCTGAATATTCCTAAATGTATCAGAAAGCAAACCAGCCAAAAAAGCTCCTTAATCTGGCAGCACTATAGCCAAAAGGTCTTTTGAGAAGCTTCAACTGTAGAGCAGAAAATAACTGCAACACAGACAAACAATAAACATTAATATTAAATTCTTGTACATAGACTAGGATCATTATTTTCAGAAAATAATTTCTTATCTAACATTACTGCATATTATAAAATTGCATTTTATTCTGTGCATCATCCTTATCTCACAGATACATTAGAAACTTCTGATAAGATTCATTTGATCTAAAAATCTAAGAGAGGCCAAGAGGCTGTGTGTGCTCTTGGTCTCGGGTTTTTCAAACTTTTAGAAATTTTTAAATGTTGAACTTATTTTTTTAAAATAAATTTAGAGTACCCAATTCATTTTTTCCAATTAAGGGGCAATTTAGTGTTGCCAATCCACCTACCCTGCACACCTTTGAGTTGTGGGGGCGAAACCCACGCAAACACTGGGAGAATGTGCAAACTCCACACGGACAGTGACCCAGAGCCGGGATCGAACCTGGGACCTCGGCGGCGTGAGGCAGCAGGGCTAACCCACTGCACCACCATACTGCCCTATGTTGAACTTATTTACTGACAAAGTCCAAATGTATTAAACTGAATACTTTAGAAGCAGCTTACTAATAGGAACAAATGAAACAGCACATTATTTATCTGGTCTATTGTGGTGAATATTTCTAATAGAATATTAAACTGTTATTTCTCTCTTAAGGTGTTGAGTATTTCCCCATTTTAAGCTTTTATTTTATATCTATAGCTTTTCTGCTTGTTTCTTTTTATTTTAATTATTTTGCCTCTTTGGGGCTCATGAGCCCACTTAAAAAAATAATTGTGGGTATATTTTTTCCAAAGCTAAAAGAAACACAATCATTGCAACTTTAGGAGCTTCTGTGCTTCAAAGTTTGCAATGCTTCTTGACTGTTTTTTTAATGAACTATACCACAGGGTTTTATCCAATATCCTCTATAGATCACACAAAATACAATGTTGATCTTAGAATCCCTCTCCGACAGGAAAATATTTAATCTTCATGATGTGGCGGGTGTAAGTGTTGATTCAGTTGGGGTTGTGACTCTCCCTATCTCTTGCTCCATGTTCCTGAACGACATAGCCAAGAAATCCCCAAACCACTAAACGGCAAATAATCTAACTTCTCTACATTCTGCACATTGTGAAGATTATATTTTCTGCAAGAGTGAGTAGTTTTGGGATTTATTGGCTTTCTGGTTCAATTAAGCAATCCAGGATGAAGTAGAACATGGGATAAGAGATAGCAAGAGAGGGAAGAGGAAATTACAGCCGTAACTAATCCAATGATTCTACGTTCACCACATCTTGAATGTTCCTCCACTGGAACTGTATTCTTCTGGAACATTGTGATGGATGGCTCGAGGCAGTACCAGGTGGCTGGTGGTAAGGAAAAACAAAGTGTTTATTGGCAACTAACAAGGGTAACTTATATATTGGCACAGAGTCTTTATACAGGTGCGAACACCCTCGCTTCTAGAATCCCACTTCACGGGCCCTGCGCTTTTTTCTCATTGATCGGAGTTCAGGTGCTCCCACACAATAGACCTCAAGCCAATCACGTAGACCACGAGGGCACACCCCTTAAAAGGGGCTGTGCTACGACATCCCTCCCCACTTAAGTCCCTGAATAACAGATGTACAAGCAAGCTATATACAATAACTATTTACAAGATAAGGCTGAGGAACAAAATGGAAGAGAGTCCAAAACAGTCCATCACAGCTTTAACCGACCAGGAGATTTCCTGGGTCTCGTGGACTGCCTTAATCCCCCAACAGGCTCAGCCAACTCGGAGGGAACAATATCGGCAAATCTTATCAGAATGTTCCTGAGAGTCAACCAAACCAACAGGGTTGTTCCCTTCGGGTGGTTTATTCATGTATTGTAGCCATCTGAGATGGCCACCTGCAAAGGATCATGGGAATTGTGGCCAACCCAGGACTCAGACAGATACAGAGCTTGTGTGTATTTGCAACCCAGATAGCTAGACCTGATCAAAACCCCCGCTCATTTGCATTCTAATGGCCCATTTTCCCAGAATAGGACTGCACTCAAGAAACCGATACAGCCACAGACTGATCGGCGCCACTCCCTTTACTCAGAGAGCCCAACTGCCAAGGTCAATGACCGCTAAGGACCCGCCCAGTCACCAAGGCACCTGCCCCTTTATTGGCCGAAATCGAAGGCAGTGATCGAAGCCCTGTCGAATTATTCGGTCCAAGATTAAGGACCGCCCCAAAGAGCGCAAAACCCTAGAGGGATAAAAGGGGACACAGCCATGTGTTCTGTCTCTTTTGGACCCAGCCTGTGCCAGCCCAACTGCAGCACAACGACCAGGCAGCCAAGTTCAAGACCAACGATCACTAACTGATGGATGAGCCCAGCAGAGACAGAGCCACTTCTTCAAACTAGCCACGTGAGATCAAGATAAAGGCCTTATCCACTTGCATAGTGCTGGTTGCCTGAAGTTAAGTATAGGTTATTGTAGTTGATAGGTGTAGTTTAACTTGCTTGCATGTCAAAGTAACCCTTGTGTGTAAATAAACCATCTTTAAACTTGAACTGACTAACTGGTTGTGTGGTCATTTGTCCGATATATAGGAAAGCCTTGTGGTTCAGTAAGAGAGATAGAAACACCCACAGTATTGGCGATGCTGTTGGGACATAACATCATATCATAAAAGAGCCTCAGTATCATATTGGCGACTCTAAAGAGCAACATTATTGGTGACGCTCGTGGGATAGTGTTCTATTAAATTGGCAACAGTATCATCGATGGGGTCTCCTCAAGGCTTCTGGGCCCCTTTGCTCCACCTCCACCACAGGAGCACTGGTGCTGCCTGCTGACTCCAACTGTTCAGAGATTGGGGCTATGGTTCCTGGCTTCTTAAATGGCCAACGTGTTTCTGTACCACCCTGCAATACAACTCCATCCTTATGAAACTGGGCCCGACATGGCCACAATTCGATTTGGTAACCATAGTGGGCTTGAAGCAAATTTTCTGACAGGGACCAGGTTGCCCTCTTAGAACAATCTGTCCCCCTTTTGCGAAGTGTATTGCTTCTTCTTGAGGCCTGCTGCGCCTCCACTCACTCGCCAAATTTGGGAAAACCAAGTCCAACGGGGTCCTTAGACAACTGTCCATCAGCAGTTCTGCCGGTGTGACATCTTCGGTGGCATTAGGGGGGGGCCTAATTGTAAGACAAAAGAAAGTTGATCAACAGAAACACTGCTTCATCATAGCTGCTTTGAACATTTGTACAGCTCTCTCTACAAACCCATTTGAAGCAGATAGGGGCCTGTTCTCGTGAATGCCATTAATGCTGACAAAATGCTGAAGGTCCCCAGTGAAAGGAGTGATGTCATCAGACACTTTGGGGAGGCCACCTGTTGTTGAAAACTCACCACTATTCTTAGAAGTCCCCCTATACCAAAAAGGGCTGACATTCTAAATGGTGAACAGGGATTCTCACTCCCTGACTCCTATGCAGGCTTCGCTGGGTGCTATTCAGGTCAAACTATGCTTTCAAGTTATCCCCAGGTATAACCTATACCTTCACAGAAGATTTCATCTACTTACCACTTAGTAGCATCGATCCTGGGTCCCACATTGCTAAGTAAGTAAAGTAGACTTTGGAATAAACACTGTTTCAGGTTAAAACGTTTAAGTTATTTTATTATTATATTTCTTCTTTTAAAAGCTGCAATCACTGTCTTTATAGAAAGGTAAAAAGACCTTGCTTCTGAATCCTTCTGGTTGGTTGAAGGAACCTTCAAGCCCAACTTGACAATCAATCTTCTTTTTAAAATCTGGTCTTCTTTAGATGTATTCGCTGTTCTGCTCGGTTGCTGTGTCCTATCTTTCCCATGTACCGAGCTGTGAGGGCTGACTCTGCTGGCTATCTCTGAACTGACTCTGAACTGACTCTGAGCTGACTCTGAGATGACTCTGAGATGACTCTGAGATGACTCTGCCTCCTCTTTAAATTCTGATCTTCCTTAGATGTATTTGCTGTTTTAGCTCGGCTGCTTTGCTCTGTCCCTTTCCCATGACCGAGCTGACTCTGCTTGCTTCTCTTGTTCCTTCTATGCTTCTCTCCTTCTCTGCTTCTCTGCCCCTTTCTTAGGGTTTATACATTTTTCTCACAGTTATTAAGTTTTTATGACTTTATTGTAAAGTAACTTTTATTTCACTTGGATTGTAAAAGGTACCTTCAATCTGAATTTTTCTCACACAACTAAGTATTCATTTTGACATGACCTCAGCTCATAGATCTCTGATTATATTGTTTCCTTTGTGATGTTCAAAATGCTTTGATTTCAAGAGACGTGTGAATTTTGATCCCTGTCATTTCTATAGTTTTATTTTCCAATTGTGTCCCCAGCTCATAATTTTGACTTTGATTTGGTCTAATTCGTGTTCTTGTAGACAGATTGTCTCCAGTTTTCTTTAATTTACCTGATTTCAGCAGAGCTTCACACCTATATATTTGACCCCCTAGTCATTCTTTTCTATCTGCTGATTTTACTTCAATGAAGGTGTGAATCATTGCTTTTAGAGTAATGCTAAAAATCCACTTGTTTATAACTTGAAAGGTTTACATTTATCACTTAACTCAACTGAAACCCTCATCCATGCTTTTCCAGATGCTTACTATGATGGTTAATTTCAATGAAGGTGTGAGCCATTGTTTTTAGCTACTTACAAAAATCCTGTTTGTTTGCTCAGCCTGTTTGGAAGAAGGAATCTGCATTTTATAATCCTGCTCTTTGCAGCTGCCGTTAACCCTTCATGGGATATTTCCCTGTATCCTCTTGTGTTTCTCTCAGACTAGATATTGCCAGACTTCCATGTTTCAAATGACATATCTTTCCATATTTTCAATTACACACCTTAGCAAACACCTGCCACAAGGCTTCTTCTGTGGCTGCCAAAGTCATCGTTCCCATCTCTTGAATCTCCAACCATTTTGAATGGGCATCGACCAGAACGAGGAACATCTTGCCATGAAGGGACCAGCTAAATCTACCTCGTCAGTGTGCATCCAGAACACTCCCCAGAGTGAAAGTTGGCTGTAGAGGATCCGTGGCTGTTGTGTCTGGCAAGGGATACACTGGAACCCCATGTGTTCAAGGTCCTTGCCTTAGGCAGGCCGCAAGATGTGGCTACAAACAAGCGTTTTCATTTTTGTGTGACCTGGTTGGACACTCTGCAATTCTTGCAACAAAGTGTCTCCGGCTGGGGGTGGCACTGCCACTCGTGAACCCCACAGTATGAGGTGATCCTCACAACCAAATTCATCCTTACGAATAAGGAAAGGTCTTAATTGGCCAGATTTAACATGGTGCCACCAGGTAAAGATCATGGGCGGAATTCTCTGTCGGACGACACCGAAATCGGGAAAGGCGAAGAATTGGTTCTGATGCCAAACTCGTGGTGGATGCCGGGTTCATGCAAATCGCAAATCCCTGGTTCCTCGACAGCAGCGTCAATGCGTTCCTCTCCGCACGTATAGTAAACAGCGTTGGCATGTGTAGCACCAGCCGACGGCACCCCTGGCAGCAGAGATGGATACCAGGGCCAGAGGGCCCAAGGATGCCGGGCAGCGTCAGAGCCAGGGGTGTGGGGATGGCATGACTCCACTCGATCCCCATAACCCAGCAACTCTATTTAACCTTTTGGACACTAAGGGGCAATTTACATGGCCAATCCACCTAACCCGCACATCTTTGGACTGTTGGGCAGAGTCCGCAGTGCCAACTGGGGCCACCGTGTCGCCTGTTGGATCTAGCTGGGCATGGGGATACGGATCATGTTAGTATGTCAGCCTTTCACTCCCTGCAGATAAGGATATTGGAATTCAGCCAGCAATGGTGGTCTTCCTCTTGGTTGCTGCAGCCCTGCGGGATGCACTACGGCTGTACAAGCTGGAGCTGCTCAAGAAGGAGGAGGCTGCAGCAACAGAGCGTGCCCCAGAGGAACAGGAAGCAGCCACTGAGGAAGAAGAGCCGGCCGCCCCAACAGGCCGAGGTGGTTGAGGTGGAAAGGAAGCGCCGCATGTGACCTCATGAGTACCAGCAGCGCCTGTCATTTGCGGACGTGCCGGACCGTTGCTGTAAAGGACGGAGCAGTGAGCGGTGGCTGACTGTGAAAAGCCCCTAGTCACCACTTTCCAGCGCCTGTTCGGGTACACGGGCGGAGAATTTTGTCCAAATTACCTAACAGCACATCTTTCGGGACTTGTGGGAGGAAATCGGAGCACCGGAGGAAACCCACACGAGACACGGGGAGAGCGTGCAGACTCCGCACAGACAGTGACCCAAGCCGGTAATCGAACCTGGGACCCTGGCGCTGTGAAGCAACAGTGCTAACCACTGTGCTACCGTGCCACCCATAGTAGGGTTGCAGGGAGAAGGTAGGCGCCTGGTTAGAGTTCTCTTTCAGAGGGTCGGTGCAGACTCGATGGGCCTAATGGCCTCCTTCTGCACTGTAGTGATTCTATGATGTAAATCTTGTTCTTTACTCCCTTCATTTGATCCAACCCATTCTGGAAGACTTCCTTGTATCTACATAAGACTTCCTGAAAGACACTCACTGTCCGAGATTGTAAAAATTTCCAACTATTTCACCTCAATATGGCACAATCAATCCCGGCCAACAGGCTTGTTCAATGTCCCTCGTCGATGACCATAGGTAACTGGGTATCTTGGTGATGATATGTCACTGGAGTCATGGTTGTTCCCAATATCTTTAGCGTTTCCCCGTATATGTCACCAACTTGGCTGTTGTCTCACTCAAGACCAAAGACTGAACACCTCCTCAAAGGTATTTAAATATTTGTTTACCCATAATTGTGGCCATCGTCGCGGTGTCAACCTCCACCTCAAGTGTTTTCCATTTACTGTGAGCACTATCTCAATTGGGGCAGTTTTGCTCACTCTCACCATGTTTAATCTGTATCTTTCAGGTTCTTCATCTGACTTCTTCTCCACTTTGTTCACTGACGTAATAGTTTTTTGCTTTCCTTTTTGAATTGGTGCATTCTGGTGGGCGTGGCAAGATGCCTGGATATGGCCCTTCCTATTGCACGAAAACAAATAGTTTTCTGTAGTAGGATGATTCCAGGGGGTGATCTACCCCACACCGATAACAGTCATCCTGCACTGGATTCTCCGACCCTGTGGCTCTGTCTGCAGGATCCATCTGGTCCTACGACCAGAAAGCCGACGCCGCCCCCGCACTGATCCTCCGCCCGGTCGGGAGCTAGCAGCCATGCAGCAAAAAAGCCACTTTACCTACGGATGCAGTCGCAGAATGGCCGGCTCCGTGGCCGCGCATTCACACGGCGGCAGCCGCGCCAGACAGCATGGCACCAGCCACGCACTGCCAAAAAACTGTCACCCTGTAACCCCCCCTCGCCACCCCCGGAACACCTCCTTCCAGTCCCCCCAGCCTCCGCTGAAGCCCCCCCTGCCAGCGGAACAGCTCCCCCCGACTGTGATGACGCTAGACACAGTCCGCAGCCGCCACGCTAAGTCCCCAAATGGTGTGAGCACAAGTGAGTGACACCGTCGGGGACTCGGCCCATCGGGGGCGGAGCATCGGGGGAGGCCCTCAGATGACGTCCTGAGGCCGGCCCGACGGCGTGCGACGTTCTTAAAGAATACACCGATTTTGAGGGGGTGGGGCATCACAAAAACGGCGCCACCCCCAATTCCAGCGTAAAAGTGGATTCTCTACCCGATTGCCGAATGTGATTTCGCCGTCAGAGATCAGAGAATCCAGTTGCTTGACTTCTGGGCTGACGGTTCAATTTTGTTACCTGACCACCTGTTACCTGGGAGGAAGTTGCCAGGGAAGTCAGTGCTTGTGGACCTCAAAGGAGGACCTCCAAGTATGGAACCTGTCACATATTGATGTGTAGGTGTAACTTTCCCCGAGAGCCGTACTCACACATTCTTGCAATTTAGAAATAAATTGAGAAAGACAATTCAGGGGAAAAATATGGAAATAGTCGCTTGGTAGTACAACGCTAGAGTATTAAAGTAAGACATGCTATCAAAGCTTTTCATCTTGCACTCATCAGAACACAAGAATACTAAATTTCAAAGGAAGGAACAATTCAAATTTCAGAAGGAAGGAGTGCTGATTGGTTGGCAAGTTGACACTGATAGTATAAAGAAAAACAATTTTTAAAGATTTTTAAAATTATTCTCCACTACTAATTTTCTTTTTTCTAAAATGCATTCCCTCCAAAGCCAATATATCTTTCCTGAGGCACAGTGCCCACAACTGAATGCAGCAATTCAGATGAAGTATTTTATACAACTAGTACCATAACTTCTGCTTCTTCTTCCAGCCTCCTCAAGATAAACATCCCATTCGACTTTTTTTTGTCATTGCATCTATCCACTAGTTTTTAGTCCTTTGGTTTTCATGGCCAATGCAGGCAAGGAGATCAACCAAGATATAATTGACTGGTGAAAGAGACAGAATCGACTCCTCCAATACCTAATATCTTACGTGGTTAAGAAAGGAGTTCGTAAACAACGTTCTAGGATGTCATGGTGACTGGTAGACACAATCCGCCTACTTTATGTTCAAACACAATCAATAATTCATCCAGATCCCTTTTGAATTGACACTTTCTGGCTTTGCTGGCAACTTTGCCCAGAGGTTGGATCTCTCAGTGAAAAAAAATCACCTCTGGACATCTAACTTATCCCATATCCCCTGATCCATAGAACCACAGAACCATAGAATCCCTACAGTGCAGAAGGAGGCCATTGGGCCCATCGAGTTTGCAACAGGCCTCTGAAAGAGCATCCTACCCAGACTCACTCCCCCACCCTATCCCCATAACCTCACTTAACCTAAAGGGCAATTTAACATGGCCAATCCACCTAACCTGCACATCTTTGGACGGTGGGAGGAAACCGGAGCAGGCACGGGGACCCTCCCTTATGCTGTGAGACAGCAGTGCTAACCACTGTGCCACTTTGCTGTCCACCCGAATCTGTCCAGCTCAAATACACTGTCCATTTGGACCTCTATGAGGGAGAAATGGCTAATACAAGGGGAAAGAAGGATGTCTGTCACAAGGCTCTTGCAGTCTAGGTTTGCTGGTCACAAGATTCAAGCAGCTTGGTACTATTTCAGCCCTTCTAGGCGGAGACTGAAGATCACTCATTCCAGATAACGTACATGTTTAATCTTTATATTTATGGCAGTAAGGTAATACTTTGATAAGGTGTTGCACTGTTAATTGCTGTCTCTAAATAATGGCTACATCTATAAAACAAACATGCCCAGCATTCGGTTGCAATGTTCTTTAAATCAGAGTGGTCCATATCTGCAAGACTTTAAAATTCTAGCAACTATAAATATCTGAGCTTCAGTATAATAAAAATGCACTGGAGTTCTTTTTTAGCAGGTACTGACCTTCTGCAAAAGGTCAAAATGGAATTACTGACCACAAAGATATAAAGGAATATCAATACCTTTATTTTACTCCTATCCCTAAAGAGTCCCACATTGAGCAAAAACAAGACAAATTTGAAAATAATTGACAACTTTGTACCCTATACATAATTTGTTCCAGGTCAATGGAAACAAATCAATATTATATTATTCCGCATATTAGCATCGCATTCTGAAGCAAACCATTTCCTATTATTTAAGTGTAGTCGAGTTCTAATAAACACGTTTCTGAATTGCCACCGCACTGATCAGTATTTCAAGAACCCTCATTAAAAATAAAGGTCAATTTGTAATATTTATATCTCAGCCCATTTAAATCACTCACATCGCAACGGAATTTAAATTAAAATGCTTAATTATACAATGTGCAATGTTTTAAAAATAAGTCATTTGTGCAATGTGATAGCACAGCCCCTTTAAGGGGCGAGCACTCGCAGTCCATGTGACCAGCTCAGACCGAAACCCAACCAATGGGGAAAAGGAGTGGGGCCCTTGACCTTTATTGCTCTGTATCATGAACCAATTGTCTAGCCAGCTGAGCTCAACTGGCCCCCATCCTACCCCCTACCTAGTAACGATATTAGTGCCATGACTTGCCCTGAAGAACACACCAGCGTTGACATTGGAAGGAACCAGAGGAGCAGGCCTTTTAACAAGTTAAGCAGCTCTTTCAGTCATCGAGTCTGATGTGTTAGGCAGGTAGGTTTGATGTGGACTGCACTCGATGCAGGCAAGCTAGAAACAGACGTCTAACACTGGAGAAGATCCAACACTGTTTTATTCAACGATAGAACTGATACACATATTCAGCTGTGGATCGACACTGTACTGAACTGACTGGAGACCTTGTATTAGCCTGACCAGACTTACTAGCTAGCATGGTGTTTGCACTGGCTAGCTCATGGACTCTGACTGTCTCAGTGGCTGGGTCCCGAGAAAGCGGGAAACCTAGTGCCCTCTGGCTTTATGGTGGTAGTGTCCTGTCTGGTGACTGGCTGCACTGTGTTGTGTGCTTACTGGTCATCCTGTGTGTCAATCACTGCCTGTCTGCATCTCATTACATACATGAGTGGATATTATGACAGAGAGTCTACTGGTTCACTTTGACCCGGGGAAGCCCATCATCCTGACTTGCGATGCACACCATGCATAAAATGGAAGATGGCTCAGAGAGACCAATTGCCTTCGCCTCTGGAACTCTTTGATGCAGAGAGAAAATATGCACAGATCGAGAAGGGAGGCCTTCCCATAATCTATGGCATCAGGAAACCGGTAGTAAGTGTACGGACAACGTTTCTCAACAACAACGGACCACAAACCTCTGTTAAGTCTCCTCCGTGAAGTCAAGCCGCTACCTCCAAATCGTCTGACCAGAGTACAACAGTGGGCCTGGTCTCTGGCAGCCGACGATTTTTCAGCATAGGCCAGGCACACAAATTTCAATGAGCTGAGTCAGCTCCCAATTCAAAAGAATCTGGCACTGCCACCTGACATCACAAAATCGGCCTGGCACTGAACGTTCTTGACACTTTGCCAGTATCTTCAGATCATATGAAGAATTGGACATAACGCAATCCAGGCCTATCCAAAGACCAGTTAAGACCTTCCCTTCCTCATAAGGATGAACTCAGTTGCGAGGATGAAGTCGTACTTTGGGGTTTCCGAGTGGTAGCACTACCCCCAGCTAGAAAGCCCCTGTTGCAAGAATTGCTCAATGCCCATTGGGTCAAATGAAAATTAAAATGCTTCACTCAAAGCTACATTTGGTGGCCTGGCATAGGTAAGTATATTGAATGCATGGTGCGCCTGTGCGACCCCTGCCAGGCATAGTAGACATTGCCGCCCACAGCCAATCTCCACCTTTGAGTGTCTGATTGCCCAGGACGAGGGCACATGTGGACTTCGCTGGCCCTTTCTTAGGAAGAATGCTCCTCGTCTTGGCCGATGCCCATTCAAAGTAGGTGCAAGAGATGGGAACAATGACCTCAGCCGCCAAAATAGAGGCCCTGCGGTGGATGTCTGCGCCTCAGATGGGTTAGCAGAGAAAGCTGTGCAGATGTTCAGGGCAGCCACAAAGAAGCAGTTTAGCAGACCACAACACCTTGGGTTGGCAAACTTTTTTCTATCTTCTTACACCAAGGCATTCCAGCCTTGGGTGACTGCCTGTGGAGTTTGCGCGTTCTCCCATGTCTGTGTGGGTTTCCTCTGGGTGCTCTAGCTTCCTCCCACAGTCCAAAGATGTCCATATATTGCCTTGATGACACCGAAGAAACTCTGGGTGTGTGTTTGTCAGTGAGGAGTTGCAGTTCCTTAGCTTTCTCAGTCCACCATTGTTTCTTGATTTTGCACCTCTGCTTTGCTGTTTGATGAGCTCTCCTCTTTGCCTTGTTGGTGTTGTCATTTTGCCATGCACGGAGAGCTTTCTTCTTCTTATCAATGAGGTCTTTAATGGTGTAGCCATTCTGCTGTGGCCAATCTCGTTGAATCAGTCTTGGTGTTTCCTGGTCTTGTAGCCGATGGTTTCTATACATTTTGAGATGATGACTGTAAGATAGATAATGAGAGTAAACTTGCTCAGAATATAAAAACAGATAGTAAAAGTTTGTACAAATATATAAAACAAAGAAGAGTGGTTAAGGTAAATATTGGTCCTTTAGAGGATGAGAAGGGAGATTTAATAATGGGAGATGAGGAAATGGCTGAGGAACTGAACAGGTTTTTTGGGTCGGTCTTCACAGAGGAAGACACAAATAACATGCCAGTGACTGATAGAAATGAGGCTATGACAGGTGAGGACCTTGAGATGATTGTTATTACTAGGGAGGTAGTGATGGACAAGCTAATGGGGCTAAAGGTAGACAACTCTCGTGGCCTTGATGGAATGCATCCCAGAGTGCTAAAAGAGATGGCTAGGGAAATTGCAAATGCACTAGTGATAATTTACCAAAATTCACTAGACTCTGGGGTGGTCCTGGCGGATTGGAAATTAGCAAACATGACACCACTGTTGAAAGCGGATAATTATAGGCCAGTGAGCTTAACTTCGGTAGTAGGGAAGATGCTGGAATCTATCATCAAGGAAGAAATAGCGAGGCATCTGGATGGAAATTGTCCCATTGGGCAGACACAGCATGGGTTCATAAAGGGCAGGTCGTGCCTAACTAATTTAGTGGAATTTTTTGAGGACATTACCAGTGCGGTAGATAATGGGGAGCCAATGGATGTGGTATATCTGGATTTCCAGAAAGCCTTTGACAAGGTGCCACACAAAAGGTTGCTGCATAAGATAAAGATGCATGGCATTAAGGGTAAAATAGTAGCATGGATAGAGGATTGGTTAATTAATAGAAAGCAAAGAGTGGGGGATTAATGGGTGTTTCTCTAGTTGGCAATCAGTAGCTAGTGGTGTCCCTCAGGGATCAGTGTTGGGCCCACAATTGTTCACAATTTACATCGATGATTTGGAATTTGGGACCAAGGGTAATGTGTCCAAGTTTGCAGATGACACTAAGATGAATGGTAAAGCAAAATGTGCAGAGGATAATGGAAGTCTGCAGAGGGATTTGGATAGGTTAAGTGAATGGGCTAGGGTCTGGCAGATGGAATACAATGTTGACAAATGTGAAGTTATCCATTTTGGTAGGAATAACAGCAAAAAGGATTATTATTTAAATGATAAAATATTAAAACATGCTGCTGTGCAGAGAGACCTGGATGTGCTCGTGCATGAGTCGCAAAAAGTTGGTTTACAGGTGCAACAGGTGATTAAGAAGGCAAATGGAATTTTGTCCTTCATTGCTCGAGGGATGGAGTTTAAGACTAGGGAGGTTATGCTGAAATTGTATAAGGTGTTAGTGAGGCCACACCTGGAGTATTGTGTTCAGTTTTCGTCTCCTTACCTGAGAAAGGACGTACTGGCGCTGGAGGGTGTGCAGAGCTGATTCACTAGGATAATACCAGAGCTGACGGGGTTGGATTACGAGGAGAGGTTGAGTAGACTGGGACTGTACTCGTTGGAATTTAGAAGGATGAGGGGGGATCTTTTCAAAACATATAAAATTATGAAGGGAATAGATAGGATAGATGCAGGCAGGTTGTTTCCACTGGCGGGTGAAAGCAGAACTAGGGGGCATAGCCTCAAAATAAAGGGAAATAGATTTGGGACTGAGTTTAGGAAGAACTTCTTCACCCAAAGGGTTGTGAATCTATGGAATTCCTTGCCCAGTGAAGCAGTTGAGGCTCCTTCATTAAATGTTTTTAAGATAAAGATAGATAGTTTTTTTGAAGAATAAAGGGATTAATGGTTATGGTGTTCAGGCCACAAAGTGGAGCTGAGTCCACAAAAGATCAGCCATGATCTCATTGAATGGTGGAGCAGGTTCGAGGGACCAGGTGGCCTACTCCTGCTCCTAGTTCTTATGTTCTTTTGTTCTTATGTTCAGCTCTTTCCAGTTTTCCTCCATTCCATTAGAATGGACACTTTGGAGATTTTGGTGAAGGCATTGTTGGAGGTTCGCTAGTATTCTTGGCTCTTGAAGCCACTCTACATTGATTTTTTTCCTGAGTTGTTTCTTCAACTTCCACTGCTTCTGATAGAGTTTGATGGACATAGAGGAGCGGATAAGCCGGTGGTCTGTCCAGCAGTCATCTGCGCTGGTCATCGCTTTAGTGTTGAGGGCATTGTTTTGGACCTGGGATCAGATGATAATGTAGTCTATCGTGTACCAGTGCTTTGATCGTGGATGTCCCTGTCATTTTGGCACAACAATGTTTTAGTGATGACAAGTTGGTGTTCCGCGCATTTAGTGAGCAGGAAAACCCCAGTGGAGTTACAATTTCCAACTCCTTCCTTTCCGATGTTCCTTTACAACCCTGGTATTGACGTCCCCAAGGAGGTTGACCTTGGGCTGATCCTCGGGTTTCCCTCTCCAGAAGTTGTAACCACCGCCTCCTTCCCTCAGCTGCTCTTCGCCTGCTCTTCGGGTCTCTTGCAGGTGTTATGGGCCAGGGTTTAGAGAACACCAAAGTATATCATGGAATTCACCTGACCCACAATTTTTAATAGACTGTGGTTATGGGGAGCACAAGGGCCCACTTTACAGGTGTTATGCAACAGAGATCTAAAGTGTTTTGAAAACAAATCAATGTTTATTCTATGCATCCAGTTAACATTTTATAAACCCACAGTAAACATCTTACCAACTACCAACACTGATAACCCCCCCCAAAAAAGATACAGTACTCTATATAGGCAACCCTTAGTAGACCCTTCGTAACTTTCCTAACAATATCCATAAGCCAAAAGACGTTTTAACAATGACAGTAGGTTTGAATTCTCTACAGAGAGCAGTTATCACTTTTAAATTATCAAGTGATCTAAACACCTTGTTTAACATAGGGAGAGACCAGTCTATATCTGCTTGGTTTGAATGCAGCTCTCCAACTGAAAGCAAAACTAAAACACAGCCAAAAAGAGCTTCCAGCTCAAAACAAAAGTAAAAAGAAGAGACAGAGCTCAGCTCCACCCACACAATGACATCACTGCATCCATTTGATAAAACACACTTTTCTTAAAGGGACTCTCACATGACACAGGGCAGCGATGTCAATATTGAAATGCCCGAATTCACCGGCAACAAGGGCACATCTTCGTTCCAGTGTATTATTTTGCTCGTTATCCATGAGGGTCCATACATTCCAGGTTTCAAAATTGAATATTTGATTTTCTGACCACAGATAGATGAGCTCGCTGGATGTGGTTTTCCAGCCAGATTAGAATGGAACAGACCACTCTTAGAGCACCTTTTCAAGCCCTTTCCCCTTGCGGGATGAGCTGAGTAGATCCTTAAGAGGTCTGATCAGTCGTGGAGAAAGCTGCCAAAACGCTCTCCCCTTCTTATTCCAAGTGCAAAACAACAGAATCAAACTCCACCACCCTGGTGCCAGTCGAAGCTGGGGACTTCCAGAATTCACTGCCCTGTCCCTGTCACCTCTCGCTGATCACCGCAGAGCTAGTTTGTATGGGGGGGGTGCTGGTTTCCCTGAGGTAGACACCTTGTGCAGGACATCTTTTAATGTCGGAATGCAGTTGCACATCAGCAGACACATGGGGCAGAATTCGCCACCCCTGCGGATAAGTGCCGGTGCCAATGGAGAATCTGCAGGTGATTCACGACGGGAAAATCGGTGCTAACCCCTCACCGATTCTGGTACTGGTGAGGGCTAACACCGGCGCTGCCTGGAACACCCATGGATCGCACGCAAAATGGCCGGAGAATCGGTGTGTCCCGGGCCGCGTATGCGCAAGGCTGACGAGCAACATCGGCCGTTCCGGAAAACATTGTGCCGGCCTTAACCCTAACCCGCCCACCTCAACCCCACAGCCCACCCCCTGGCCACCCCCACCACTCCCCCTAGCCCTAGAAGAAGCTCCCTGGCCAGTGGCAATGGATCCCGGACGAGTGTGGCAGCGTTGGGACACTGTCCGTAGCAGGCATGACTGGTCTCTGACTGTTGGGAGCACACGCGGGCGGGCCCGCTGATGACACACCAACAGCATTGCGAATGCGCATGGCGCGTGTCCCAATGATGCCGATTTGGAGGGGGCGGAGCATTGCGAACCAGCGTCAAAGTGGTGCCTGCCCCGATTCCGGCATCATTCTCCGCCCGATTGCCGATCCTGATTTCACCGTCGGGCTACGGAGATCCTGTCCATGATCTTTGACAGAAGGTAGGTCCTGTTTCAGTTGCAAGGTAACCTTGACAACTGGGGACCTCCCAATTGCTGCAGCCTTCATCGGCACCATTAATATCATACGTGTATCTCCCGCCTGATCCGCCATTGATGATTTGTTTTGGACTGTGCTTTGTCTGGTTCCTCCCTCTGACTTTCACAGCATGGGTGACCCTGCCAGGAGTTTAATACTCCCGACGGCATCACTTTAGGGATCACTCAAGCCTCTCCACCATGACAAAATCTGAAATTGCAGCCCAGCAAGGAATTAACGTATTAAGGAAGAAAAATTGGGATAACAAAAAGATGACTGGCTCTGCAGTGGAGGCCTTCAAATGCTGACTGCTCCGAGTGTTAATTAAAAAGTAACCATCTGGAACACAGCAAAGGGTAAACATTTTGCACTCACAGTAATTACCTGTAGAGTTAGCTTTTCCTTTAAGCTATTATTCACCTGTGTGTGTTATTATCACAGATTCTCGCAGGTTTAATTATCCGTTCTGTACATATTAAAATAACAGCACAGCTACAGAATAAACAACATTTTATTAAAGAGCAGGTTTCTCTACAACCACAAAATCTGGAAAACAAAGTTAATTGATGCGTAGGCTCCAACTGCACAATGACCAATTTATTTTTAACTGAGATTAATGAGGAAGATCTTAGCTAATCAAGACCACATGCAGGTAACAGCAGATTTATATTTTCCTCAGTGCTCCAACTATTTAAACAAGCTGGACTAGCAAACTGCATAGTGAGTCGTACACTTCTCAGTCACATTTAGTCTCACATCTTTCTTTCTATAATAACTATACCTCCCGACAATATGAACAAGTGTTTTCTTGTTCTTCATCAACAATTTTCAGCCGGATTCTCACTAAGTTTGAGTCAGGTAATTTCCCAATTTGGCAGACCTGCATCCTTAGGAATATCTCCTGCACACACACAAGACAATGTAGTTTCAATTCTTTTTGAAAGAGACTCCCTGTCATCTTTCAAATTTGCACAATATAAAAATTCAATGGAAGTTATAAAACAGGTGTGGTCTGTTGCCTATTCACTGCAAGAGCTTTTTTCACCGTTGATGTAGACCAATTTTACCAACAGGTTCAGAAATATCTGTTGTTGTTGGCTACCAATGGGCAAGTCAAAGGTGGACATTAGTTTAATGGATGTTCCTGTGACTCTGGGCGGAATCTTCCCATATTTTTTCCAGAGTGTCAGACTCTGACTGAAACCCGGCATGTGCCACCTCTCCAGCTGGCACAGCCGGGCTTTTTAGTCCAGATTTCGAGCCTCTCTGGGGTAACAAAATTCAGTGGGCGTGTTTTATGCCATCGTTCTGGTGGGGCCAGCGAGGCCAGATCCACACGGCGCCCCGATCAACACAGAAAAAACACCTCCCAGCCCCATTCCCACAGACAACCAACAACCCCCCCCCCCGTGCTCCCACCAACCACCATTAGCATCAGCATCGGGATTTTCTCCCCCCCCCCCCACCCCCCGCTCCCCGAAACTGCATGCTCAGCATTGGCTCTCCTCCCCCCAACAAACGATGCAAACCCGTCCCCCAATGGGGCTCCCCCAAGAGTGCCAACATGTGTCTGGGGGCAGTCGGGAATGTAGCCCTCCACCTGGGGCCTACACTTACCTTTGAGCCCCCGAGGAGATCCCCTTGATTGGTTCAGATTTTTCAGAGCCCGTTTAAACCTCACTAACATCGATGTCACGTCGGTGAGGTATGAACACTCAGTGATGGGGGATCATGTGGCGGCAGGGGCTCAGAATGAGGGGCGAGATTCCCCGGGGTCCGGGGTCCTGGGGGGGGCGCGGGGCGATCTGGCCCCGGGGGATGCCCCCACGGTGGCCTGGCCCGCGATCGGGGCCCACCGATCCATGGGCGGGCGGGTGCCGCGGGGGCACTCTTTCCCTTCCGCCTCCGCCACGGTCTCCACCATGGCGGAGGCAGAAGAGACTCCCTCCACTGCGCATGCGCAGGAATGGCGTCAGCGGCCACTCACGCTCCCGCGCATGCGCCGCCCGGAGATGTCATTTCCGCGCCAGCTGGCGGGGCACCAAAGGCCTTTTCCGCCAGCTGGCAGGGCAGAAATTCGTCCGGCACCGACCTAGCCCCTTCAGGTTGGGGCTCAGCCCCCAAAGATGCGGAGCATTCCGCACCTTTGGGGCGGCGCGATGCCCGAGTGATTTGCGCCGTTTTGGGCGCCAGTCAGCAGACATCGTGCCGTTTCCAGAGAATTTCGCCCGAGGTTTCTACCCCTTCTGGGCGTAAACCTCGTTATGTCACCAGCAAGGGGTGTTGAAAATCGAAAACACTGGGCTGGATTCTCCACAAATGGGGCTAGGTCCGCACACCGGCGTAAAAACGCAGGCATTGCACGCCCGCGTTTCCTGGGGAAAAAACAACTTGATTCAATTACCTTCAGGGGCTAGCAGGGACGAGGGGAGCTTCACGCAGCTTTGGCTGCGGATACGGGCCCTCGCACTTCCGGTTCCGAGTCCGCGCATGCGCATGGCAGCGGCTTCCCTCCAGCGCCATGGCGGACTCGGACCACGGACCAACACAAACAAACTAGGCCCCCCCCCAATTGGCAGCACGCCTGAGGATCTGCGCGGACCGATCTCTCCCCCGGCTGCCCATAAGGCTCCCACCATGCTCCATCCCCCCACCCCCCACCAGGACGGCCGTGGACTCAGTCTGCAGCCGCCAAGCGATCATCCCGACTGGCCATAGCATGTTAGTTCCACGCCGTCGGGAACTCGGCCGGTCGGGAGTGGAGTATCACTGGGTGGGCCTCTGGCAATGGCCCCCACCAGCCGTGCGGCGTAATACGCGGACACGCGATTATTCGGGGCATGGAGAATCGCCGGAAAGGCGCCGGGCCCGATTCCATCGGGAATTTCGATTCCCCGCCCCCGCACCAAACACGACTTCGGCGCGGGGACGCGGCGGAGAATCCAGCCTGCTATCGCACTGGCGAGAGTCGCATTTTCCAATTCTCACCGGATTTTCTGCCTATGTCGCCGTTCTCACTCATGGCTGATGTGAGCTGAGAATCACCCCTTTGCTTGACTCTGCATTCGACTTATTTATGTACAAAAGTAAAGTTCCAGATGATCATAGCTTTTGGAGAACCTTCCACAGCAAGGAGTGGTGTGTGAGGCTTTATTGCACATTATCTCTGCACAGACCTTTTGGGGAAACCCCGGTTTGGGGGGGGGGGGCTGAAATTCCTGCTTTATGGCGGGGGGTTGCTAAAGGAGTTTTCTGCTCGAGAAGCGGTGGGGAGATTTCCAAACCATGACCATTCCATGGCTCTACTTTGTTTCTACCTGGTCACATTCACACTCTTAACTAGGTGGCAGGGGTGGAAAAAGGTGTGTCTTCCAAATCCTCCAAGTTAAGTAGCATGTGTGGAGGAGTTCCCAGGGAAACAACTATTAGACGCAATAGAACCAGATGAGATTGGCTCAGCTCAGGGCCTGCTAGATGTCACGGCACCCAAAGAGCCAGACCAGTATCCTTATAGTTACCTTTAAATTAGGGATTAGTTTTATCAATGGAGCCTGACCAATACTCTTCCCTCAAGCAATGGAACTGAAGAAAATGTACATTAACTGGCCGATTGTCACAATGCTGTTTATGTGACTTTTCTATGCACCGAGCAGCCACATATGCTGACATTGGAACAATCAATGCATGTTACATCAATGTAAATTAATTTTTCAAGGACATTGCATGAGATGTACTCATGGAGAATTTCCCCGCTTTCCCTTTTTGGGATTTGCAGAACGCTGACTGATAAGTCTGGCTGAGCATTAAACTATTCCAGTTACGTGTACAATTTTTAAAAAAAATTTCCTCAGGGACATAAGCAATCTATAGAATGTCACACTCCGCAAATGAGAAAGCCAAACATGTTGAGAACTTTGCTACATTTTGCCATTGGGGCCACAATATATCTACAAGTCAATGACCTCTACATTGCTTATAGAATCATAGAATCATAGAAGTTTACAGCATGGAAACAGGTCCTTCGGCCCAACCAGTCCATGCCGCCCAGTTTTTACCATTAAGCTAGTCCCAGTTCTCCACTTCTGTCCCACAAAACACATTTTGGAAGTACTACCCAACATCAATCTTATTATTTGCATAGTGTATTGATCATCCATACAAATGATCAGATAATGTTAATTGAGCCGATTAATTCTCAATCATTCATTCCCATTGCCCATCTGCCTCAAGATCTCTGGGGGTAACCATTACATGAGACAGGTCTTTATATCCCCACTAGGTGTTTATTTATGACAATTCATTCTTTTGAACTCGACAGAAAGGCAGCAGCTTTAGCATTTTATGCTGGTGAAAACAGCACTAAAAGAAGCAGAGAATGGAGGACTAACTTATACAATTATTTCACCCTTTACCCTTCCTCCCGGAACCATGATAGAGACCCCTTGTTCTCACTTTCCATCCCACCTGCCTCAGCATTCAAAGGATCATCCTCTGCCATTTCCTCCGCCAGTATGATGCACCACAAAAACATCTTCCCCTCAACCCCCCCCGTTCAACATTCTGCAGGGACCGCTCCCTCCGTGACACCCTGGTCCACTCCATCATGCCCAACTCCCCACCCTCTTCCCATGGCACCTTCCTTTGCAATCGCAGTAGATGCAACACATGCCCCATTACCCCCTCCCACCACCCCATTCAAGGCCCCAAACACTCCTTCCAATATCTGTCTCTTGTTCTTAAGTTTGTTACATTTCTGTTGCAATCTCTCTCAGCTACAGTATAACATCCCACCAATTTTCCCTCCCTTTTTGTTCGATGAAGAGCCAAATGGACTTGAAATGTTAATTGTTTCCTCTCCCTACAGATGCAGCCCCCTGCTGAGAGTTTCCAGCATTCTGTTTCAGATCCCAGCATCCATAGTCTTTAGCTTATTTTATACAATAATTTGAATTTTAGTCTTTTTAAATATTAATTCATTCCTGAGGTTGGTGCATTTTGTGAATATTTGGGCTGTCAGCTTTCTGTCGAACCTGAAAATCAGCTCAGACACAAAACCTCCAGCCTCATTCGAATATTTAGATGGTGAACCTACCTCCTGGGAGTGGATGAGCTACCTACCCACTCTCCCACCTCCATTAAACCCAGAAGCGCACAGGTTGGAGGCAAGTTAGAATCTTCACATCTCACCTGACCTCAACCTCCTTGTTTTGAGCATCTGGAGTTACCCCCAAATAGACTAAACCAGGAAATAGAAATCACATTTAAATCATGTTGAGTGAGAAGGATTGCAAATGGAAGATATGAGAGAGACAGAGGGACAGAAGTCAGCAATAAGTAAATACTGAAGAAATGAGACTCCATGCTTGCAAAACTACATTTTCGGTGCCATGGAGAATGTTTGGTAGATATATAGAAAATAGAAGCAGGAGGAGGCCATTCGGCCCTTCGAGCCTGCTCCGCCATTCATTATGATCATGGCTGATCATCAAGTTCAATCCCACCTGCCCCATATCCCTTGATCCCTTTAGCCCCAAGAGCTATATCTAATTCCTTCTTGAAATTACACAATGTTTTGGCCTCATCTACTTTCTGTGGTAGTGATTGCCACAGATTCACTACTCTCTGGGTGAAGAAATTTCTGCTCACTCAGTCCTAAAAGGTTTACCCCTTATCCTCAAACTATGACGCCTCATTCTGGACTCGCCCACCATCGGGAACATTCTTTCTGAATCTACCTTGTCTAATCCTGTTAAAATTGTGTTGGTTTCTCCGAGATCCCCTCTCACTCTTCTGAACTCCAATGAATATAATCCTAACCAACCTCAGGACTCAGCCTGCTAAACCTTTGCTGCACTCCCTCCATAACAGGAACATCCTTCCTCAGATAAGGACACCAAAACTGCATACTATACTCCAGGTGTGGCCTCACGAGCACCCTATATAATACAGTAAAGCATCTCTATTCCTATGCTCAAATTCTCTCGCTGTGAAGGCCAACATGCCTTTACCTTCTTTACTGCCTGGTGTACCTGCGCGCTTACTTTCAGTGACTGATGGACATCAAGGTCTTGCTGAGTATCCACCTCTCCCAATTTACACCCATTCAAATAACAGAACAGTACAGCACAGAACTGGCCCTTCGGCCCTCGATGTTGTGCCGAGCATTGTCCGAAACCAAGATCAAGCTGTCCCACTCCCTGAATAATAATCTACCTTCCTATTTTTGCTACCAAAGCAGATAACCTCACATTTATTCACATTATACTGCATCTGCCATGTATCTGCCAGTCACTCAGCCTGTCCAAATCCCGCATCTCTGCATCCTCCTCACTGCTCACCCTCCCACCCAATGTTGTATCATCTGCAAATTTGGAGATAATACATTTAGTTCCCTCATCCAAATCATTAATATATAATGTGAACAGTTGGGGTCCTAGCACAGATCCCTGAAATAGCCCACTATTCAATCAGAAAAAGATCCATTTATTCCAACTTTTTGTTTCCTGTCTGCTAACTAGCTTTCTATCCATTTCAGGACATTACCCGTAATCCCATGCACTTCAACTTTGCATAGTAATCTGCCATGTGAGACCTTGTTGAAAGCCTTCTGAAAGTCTAAATAAATCGCATCCACTGGTTCCCCCTGGTCAACTCTAATAGTTGCCTCTTCACAGAATTCTCGTAGATTTGTCAAGCATGATTTTCCTTTTGTAAATTGGGAGGCGGAGGAGCAGTCTCTGTCAGGGAGAGAACCTGAGAACATCTAAGACCCTCAGAAGGTAAGTATGTGATTTTTACTCATTTTGACTTTTATTACCTTTTCAAATTGTGTGTGTGTGGGTGGGGGGAAACTGAAGTGACATCACAGAAAAGCTGTGACCCGAGTGGCTGGTTGGGAATCTACACTAAATTAAAAAAATTAAGCATTGGTAACTAATTAAACATAATTACTTAATTATAATTTAGAGGGGTATCTAAGCCAGAGATCAGAGAGTACTATATTTAGCTTTCACATTTATAGTAGAAATCTAGTGCTAGGAAACAGATAGTTAACAGTAACTTAAAAAAAAATTTTTTTTTAAACTTTTAATTTTAATTTACTAATTAATTGACGCAATGTCAGTTAGAGGGGTGCAGTGCTCTGAGTGTGAGATGTGGCAGGTCCGGGAGGCTTCCAGCGTCCCGGATGACTTCATCTGCAGAAAGTGCACCCAACTGGAGCTCCTCACAGACCGCATGGAGCAGCAATTGGATGCACTTAGGAGCATGCAGGTGGCGGAAAGTGTCATAGATCACAGTTATATAAATGTGGTCCCACCCAAGGTGCAGGCAGAGAAATGGGTGACCACCAGAAAGGGCAGGCAGTCAGTGCAGGAATCCCCTGTGGTTGTCCCCCTCTCGAACAGGTATACCCCTTTGGATACTGTCGGTGGGGGGGGTAGCCTATCAGGGGAAAACAGCAGCAGCCAGGGCAGTGGCATCACGGCTGGCTCTGATGTTCAGAAGGGAGGGTCAAAGCACAGAAGAGCAATAGTAATAGGGGACTCTATAGTCAGGGGCACAGATAGGCGCTTCTGTGGACGTGAAAGAGACTCCAGGATGGTATGTTGCCTCCCTGGTGCCAGGGTCCAGGATGTCTCTGAACGGGTAGAGGCCAACCTGAAGGGGGAGGGCAAACAGGCAGAGGTTGTTGTACATATCGGTACTAACGACATAGGCAGGAAGGGGCATGAGGTCCTGCAGCAGGAGTTCAGGGAGCTAGGCAGAAAGTTAAAAGACAGGACCTCTAGGGTTGTAATCTCGGGATTTCTCCCTGTGCCAAGGGCCAGTGAGGCTAGAAATAGGAAGATAGAGCAGCTAAACATGTGGCTAAACAGCTGGTGTAGGAGGGAGGGTTTCCGTTATCTGGACCACTGGGAGCTCTTCCGGGGCAGGTGTGACCTATATAAGAAGGACGGGTTGCATCTAAACTGGAGAGGCATAAATATCCTGGCCGCAAGGTTTGCTAGTGTCACACGGGAGGGTTTAAACTAGTATGGCAGGGGGGTGGGCACGGGAGCAATAGGTCAGAAGGTGAGAGCATTGAGGGAGAACTAGGGAATAGGGACAGTGTGGCTCTGAGGCAGAGCAGACAGGGAGAAGTTGCTGAACACAGCGGGTCTGGTGGCCTGAAGTGCATATGTTTTAATGCAAGAAGTATTACGGGTAAGGCAGATGAACTTAGAGCTTGGATTAGTACTTGGAACTATGATGTTGTTGCCATTACAGAGACCTGGTTGAGGGAAGGGCAGGATTGGCAGCTAAACGTTACAGGATTTAGATGTTTCAGGCGGGTTAGAGGGGGATGTAAAAGGGGTGGCGGAGTTGCGCGACTGGTTAGGGAGAATATCACAGCTGTACTACGTGAGGGCACCTCAGAGGGCAGTGAGGCTACATGGGTAGAGATCAGGAATAAGAAGGGTGCAGTCACAATGTTGGGGGTTTACTACAGGCCTCCCAACAGCCAGCAGGAGATAGAGGAGCATATAGGTAGACAGATTTTGGAAAAGAGTAAAAACAACAGGGTTGTGGTGATGGGAGACTTCAACTTCCCCGATATTGACTGGTACTCACTTAGTGCCAGGGGCTTAGACGGGGCAGAGTTTGTAAGGAGCATCCAGGAGGGCTTCTTAAAACAATATGTAGACAGTTCAACTAGGAAAGGGGCGGTACTGGACCTGGTATTGGGGAATGAGCCTGGCCAGGTGGTAGAAGTTTCAGTAGGGGAGCATTTCGGGAACAGTGACCACAATTCAGTAAGTTTTAAAGTGCTGGTGGACAAGGATAAGAGTGGTCCTAGGATGAATGTGCTAAATTGGGGGAAGGCTAATTATAACAATATTAGGCGGGAACTGAAGAACCTAGATTGGGGGCGGATGTTTGAGGGTAAATCAACATCTGACATGTGGGAGGCTTTCAAGTGTCAGTTGAAAGGAATTCAGGACCGGCATGTTCCTGTGAGGAAGAAGGATAAATACGGCAATTTTCGGGAACCTTGGATAACGAGAGATATTGTAGGCCTCGTCAAAAAGAAAAAGGAGGCATTTGTCAGGGCTATAAGGCTGGGAACAGACGAAGCCTGTGTGGAATATAAGGAAAGTAGGAAGGAACTTAAGCAAGGAGTCAGGAGGGCTAGAAGGGGTCACGAAAAGTCATTGGCAAATAGGGTTCAGGAAAATCCCAAGGCTTTTTACACGTACATAAAAAGCAAGAGGGAAGCCAGGGAAAGGGTTGGCCCACTGAAGGATAGGCAAGGGAATCTATGTGTGGAGTCAGAGGAAATGGGCGAGGTACTAAATGAATACTTTGCTTCAGTATTCACCAAAGAGAAGGAATTGGTAGATGTTGAGTCTGGAGAAGGGTGTGTAGATAGCCTGGGTCACATTGAGATCCAAAAAGACGAGGTGTTGGGCGACTTAAAAAATATTAAGGTAGATAAGTCCCCAGGGCCTGATGGGATCTACCCCAGAATACTGAAGGAGGCTGGAGAGGAAATTGCTGAGGCCTTGACAGAAATCTTTGGATCCTCACTGTCTTCAGGTGATGTCCCGGAGGACTGGAGAATAGCCAATGTTGTTCCTCTGTTTAAGAAGGGTAGCAAGGATAATCCAGGGAACTACAGGCCGGTGAGCCTTATTTCAGTGGTAGGGAAATTACTGGAGAGAATTCTTCGAGACAGGATCTACTCCCATTTGGAAGCAAATGGACGTATTAATGAGAGGCAGCATGGTTTTGTGAAGGGGAGGTCGTGTCTCACTAACTTGATAGAGTTTTTCGAGGAGGTCACAAAGATGATTGATGCAGGTAGGGCAGTGGATGTTGTCTATATGGACTTCAGTAAGGCCTTTGACAAGGTCCCTCATGGTAGACTAGTACAAAAGGTGAAGTCACACGGGATCAGGGGTGAGCTGGCAAGGTGGATACAGAACTGGCTAGGTCATAGAAGGCAGAGAGTAGCAATGGTAGGATGCTTTTCTAATTCGAGGGCTGTGACCAGTGGTGTTCCACAGGGATCAGTGCTGGGACCTTTGCTCTTTGTAGTATATATAAATGATTTGGAGGAAAATGTAACTGGTCTGATTAGTAAGTTTGCAGACGACACAAAGGTTGGTGGAATTGCGGATAGCGATGAGGACTGTCAGAGGATACAGCAGGATTTAGATTGTTTGGAGACTTGGGCGGAGAGATGGCAGATGGAGTTTAATCCGGACAAATGTGAGGTAATGCATTTTGGAAGGTCTAATGCAGGTAGGGAATATACAGTGAATGGTAGAACCCTCAAGAGTATTGAAAGTCAGAGAAATCTAGGAGTACAGGTCCACAGGTCACTGAAAGGGGCAACACAGGTGGAGAAGGTAGTCAAGAAGGCATATGGCATGCTTGCCTTCATTGGCCGGGGCATTGAGTGTAAGAATTGGCAAGTCATGTTGCAGATGTATAGAACCTTAGTTAGGCCACACTTGGAGTATAGTGTTCAATTCTGGTCGCCACACTACCAGAAGGATGTGGAGGCTTTAGAGAGGGTGCAGAAGAGATTTACCAGAATGGTATGGAGGGCATTAGCTATGAGGAGCGGTTGAATAAACTTGGTTTGTTCTCACTGGAACGAAGGAGGTTGAGGGGCGACCTGATAGAGGTCTACAAAATTATGAGGGGCATAGACAGAGTGGATAGTCAGAGGCTTCTCCCCGGGGTAGAGGGGTCAATTACTAGGGGGCATAGGTTTAAGGTGAGAGGGGCAAGGTTTAGAGTAGATGTACAAGGCAAGTTTTTTACACAGAGGGTAGTGGGTGCCTGGAACTCGCTACCGTAGGAGGTGGTGGAAGCAGGGACGATAGTGACATTTAAGGTGCATCTTGACAAATACATGAATAGGATGGGAATAGAGGGATACGGACCCAGGAAGTGTGGAAGATTGTAGTTTAGTCGGGCAGCATTGTCGGCATGGGCTTGGAGGGCTGAAGGGCCTGTTCCTGTGCTGTACATTTCTTTGTTCTTTGTTCTTTGATGCTAACCTTGTTTGATTACACCGCTGCTTTCCAAATGTTGTGCTATGAAATCCTTGATAATGGAATCTATCAACTTCCCTACTACTGATGTTAGGCTCACTGGCCTATAGATCCTTGTTTTGTCTCTACATCCCTTTGTGAATAGCAGGGTTACATTAGCTACCCTCCAATCTGTAGGAGCCATTCCAGCGTCCAAAGGATTTGGGACAATTACCACCAATGGATCTACTATTTCTAGGGTCACTTCCTTAAGTACTCTGGGATGAAGATTATCAGGCCCTGGAGATTTCTCCTCTTTCAATCCCATTAATTTCCTCAAAACCATTTCTTTACTAATACAAATTTCTTTCAGCTCTTCACTAAAACTTGTGTTTCTCAGAACTTCCGGTACATTATTCATGTCTTCCTTTGTGAAGACAGAAGCAAAGTACGAATTTAGTTCCTCGGCCATTTTTTTATTCCCTGTTATGAATTTCTCCGTTTCTGGGTGTAAGGGTCCTACGTTATCAATCTTTTTCTTTTTACATAACTGGAATCTTTTACAGTCAGTTTTTATGTTCCCCGTTAGCTTATTTTCAAATTGTATTTTCCACTTCTTAATCAATCCCTTGGTCCACCTTTGCTGAATATTAAACTGTTCCCAATCCTCGGATCTATTGCTTTTCTTGCTAATTTGTTTGCCTCTTCTTTGAATCTGATACCATTTCTAATTTCCCTTACAAGCCATGGTTTGGCAACAGTTCACTCTCTACTCTCTCTCGTCTTACTGTCGTAACTACCTGTATTACTTAACACTGTGTCAGGGACCCAGGTCCAATTCCCGGCTTGAGTCACTACCTGTGCGAAGTCTGCATGTTCTCCCCGTGTCTGCATGGGTTTCCTCCGGGTGCTCCAGTTTCCTCCCACAAGTTTTGAAAGACATGCTGTTAGGTGATTTGGACATTCTGAATTCTCTCTCAGTGTACCCGATCAGGTGCTGGAGTGTGGCGACTAGGACATTTTCACAGTGACTTCATTGCAGTGTTAATGTAAGCCTACTTGTGACACTAATAAAGATTATTATATCTGAATGCACAAGAGCCAATTGTAATTAATGGGGAACTACGCTGAGCAAGACATAATATGCAATACTAGAAAGAAAAACAGCTAGTATTTATGTAATTTTTTTCACTACTGCAAAACACACCCCAAAATGCTTCACAGCAAGGAAAGGTTAAGCCATAGTTTTCAGCCCCAACATAAACTTCACTCACTTGTCATCAATTTTGTCACTCGCACTGTCTCAGAACCAAATCGTTGGTATCCTATTTGACCTCTTATCTTTTCTATCATAAAGACTGTGGGCGGGATTCTCCTTAGCCGGCGCTGAAATCGGGATCGGCAATCGGACGGAGAATGACGCCGGAATTGGGCAGGCGCCAGTTTGCGATCCTCCACCCCCTCAAAATCGGCATCATCGGGACGCACGCCGTGCGCAGTCGCAATGCCATTGGCACGTCATCAGCCAGCCCACCTGTGATGCTCCGACCCCGATGGGCTGGGTTCCTGAAGCCATGAGCCACGTGCTGGCTAGGGGCCTTTGCTGGGGCTGGGGGGAATGTGGGTGGGCTATGGGATTGGGGTGGGCAGGTGTGCTGTCCAGTACGGCCGGTGCCATGTTTCCCAGCGTGACAAGTGGGGGTGTAGGCGTGCATGGCTGCAGCTTGTCAGCCCTGCGCATGTGCGACCCGATCATTCTCTGCGCGATCCGCAGGTGTTCCAAGCAGCGCTGGTGCTAGCCCTTTACTGGTACCGGAATCAGTGAGGGATTCGCGCTGATTTTCCCGACATGGAACGCCACAGATTCTCTGTTGGCGTCGGCACATCGCTGCAGAAATGGAGAATCCAGCCCTGTTTATTTCAGTTCTCTTGTCTTGCCTTCCTCTGCACCGACCACAGTTTATCCACTTCTGAAACCCTCCTGGTTTATTTATCTCCAAACTCACATACATCAAAACTCTTTCTAATAGGCTCCCTTCCTCCATGGACTTCATTTTATCTAAATCCTGCCTTGTTTGCCCACCTTCCCCAATATTGCTGACCTACATTGATGTCACATTCCGCAATGTGTTATAATTAACATCTTCATCCTGGTCTTTAAATCTCTCCATGGACGTGGCCCAAACTAATGTTTTCAACCTCCTCCGGACATATATCATCTCTCCATTAAAGGTGTCAGTTCACCTCACTTGAGTCTTCAGTTCCATCTCCCCCTCCCTTTACCCCAACAATGGTGACAGATCTTTCAGCTGTCTACTCCTCCCAAAGCCTACCCTCTTTCAAAAACCTTTTCCAAGCTCATCCCTTTGGGAGAATGTTTACTTACCCCTCCTAGCCTCCCTTCCTGGGACAGCATCCCCTTTTCTATTTGTGAAATACCTTGGGATATATGTTGTTCCATCTGCTATATAAATAAAGATGTTACTTGTCTTGTTCTCTAACTCCCAGAAATATATTGACTCTGGCTTTTTCCACTTGATGTGTTCTTGGCTTCACGCAAGGGGGCAAGAGGTTCAGTGCACCGTATCAGGACAATTTCATTCACTTCCAGGATATTGTCTCTAATTCTCTTCCATGGTCTGTGCCCCTTACTTATTTCACTTTGTAATGCATGAAGTAGCCTCGTTAAATTGGTCCATTTATTTCCTCATCCTCAGTGAACACACATGGGATGAAAACTGCAGGAGCAGGAGTTTTCAATTTCACTGAATGCTGCCTAGTTGATATTTTTACAGCCAGGAACTGTAGCTGAGGCGAGTAAAAGGGCTCCTAATTGAAACAATGAGTGTGGTAATAAAAACTGCTACAGCCCAGCATCAACGTGCTGTTTTACAGTCAAGAGATAAGAAAACCTGATGATTGGTCTGAACCTCCCAGCTAAAAATCATCTGCTACCTTTGTGTAATACTGCGTACCGCTGCAGCTAATATTTTACCATCAAGTAGAAAAAAAAGTGGTAAACAAGGGCTCAGCTGCCACAAGGTGATATCAAGATGAACCACTAATGCCAGCTTGCATTGAGGCTTGTACACTCGTGAAGCCAGTGCCATTGTTTATCCATTGCTATTGCTTTATGATGTCATCTGTGTTATTAAGCAAATAATTCCCTCACTTTCCATTGCCGATTGCGAAGAAAATAAGCAAGGAGCTCTGTCCTCAGTTCACATCATGGAACCAAAAAATAAACACTGATCCTAGTCTTAGTTCGAGACTCAGAGCTTCTAATCTAACGCTCCAATTCAATCTTTCTCGCACTTCTCCATTCTAATCAATAATACCACATCACTGTTGCTCTGAACTTTCCTCTCAATCGGTAAATACAACATCCTATTTTTTTTTCCCATCGCAGCATCCTCACTGCTTTGATATTAAGCCACGACACAATTTCTTACTCCAACTCACTCTTTCCCTGGAATTCAAACGTGTGAATACTATAACTCATTCTGCCTCCAACAATCTACAGGTTTTAAAATATCATGCTGGTGCCAGCTAACCATGATATCTTGTTCTAAACAGAAAGTAAGACTTGCATTTGTACAGCGCCTTTTGCAACCTCAGAGTGCCTTTACAGTGAACAAAGTATGATCATAGAACAGAATCATAGGATCCCTACAGTGCAGAAGGAGGCCATTCAGCCTATCTGAGAGAGCACCTTATCTAGGCCCACTTCCTCACCCCACCCCACCCCGTCCCCATAACCTCACCTAACTTGCACATCTTTGGACTGTGGGAGGAAACCTAAAGAAACCCACGCAGACATAGGGAGAATGTCCAACTTCATGCAGACGGTTACTGTTGGATTCAATTATAGAGAGGGGTCCATTAAAATATTAGCTAATATATTCTGGAAAATAAAATGATCCTTGAAAATTATTGAATTTGTAGAAATAATAATAAGTTATAAAATTGGCTAATCTTTTGAATACTGTCCATGACTGTCTCAAATGTTATGAATAATGTACTGCAAGTACTCTTACTGATGTGAGGGTACATTCAACAATTTTGAAACAATCTCATAACTGAGACCAGACATGATGCAGGGAGTTTGAATGTGGGACAAAAGGAAAGATTAATTAATTTGGAGTAATTGATTAATGACTAATTAACCAATCGCCGGTTAAGTGGCTGTCACTTTCCTGAATGAATCAAAGGGGTTTCAGCTGAGAATTAGAACTAATGAAACTAAATAAGGGGCTAAACCCAGATAAGGATTCCCTTAAGAATGTGATCCATTTAACTGACGAAGGAGAGGAATTTTAGCTGTCAGAGAATCCTTGAAGCATTCGTAAAAATTACTTTTAAGGCCTTTCGTTGAAATGACTTTTAATTTTGAAAATCTGGAGTCACTTTTATCTTAAAGTTTTTGCTTTCACTCGTTGGTGCCTCAAGGACATTTCAAAGCACACAGAAAAAAAGTCTTTCCAGTTAACTTTGTGTGAATGTACCAAAAATGTGTTGTCAAAGAACTAAACTTTGTTTTACATTCATTCAATCGGACTGAGATCTTGGGCAGGATTTTCCAATAATCGGGCTATCTCCCCACGCCTGTGAAAAAACGCTGGCGAATCACTCCGGACTTTCCTGAAGAAAGTCCAAAGCGATTCACTTACCTGAAGGGAGCTAGCAGGGCCCCGGAGTAGTTCTCGCAGCTCCGGCTGCCGATACGGGGCCTTGCACTTACGGTTGTGGTCCGTGCATGCGCACTGCGGCGTCCTGTGGCAGCCGCCCCATGCAACATGGCGGACCCACACCATCATAGATTATCATAGAATTTACAGTGCAGAAGGAGGCCATTCGGCCCATCGAGTCTGCACTGGCTCTACCCAAGGTCAACACCGCCACCCTATCCCCATAACCCAGTAACCCCACCCAACACTAAGGGCAATTTTGGACACTAAGGGCAATTTATCATGGCCAATCCACCTAACCTGCACATCTTTGGACTGTGGGAGGAAACCGGAGCACCCGGAGGAAACCCACGCACACACGGGGAGGACGTGCAGACTCCGCACAGACAGTGACCCAAGCTGGAATCGAACCTGGGACCCTGGAGCTGTGAAGCAATTGTGCTATCCACAAGGCTACCGTGCTGCCCGTGGACCGGCTCCGAAAACATAGGACCCCCCCCCACCCAGATCGTGCGCGCCTGCGGATCGGTGGCCCCCGATCGGTAGCCTGGCCATCCTGGAGGCCCCCCCCCACCCCCCCCCCCACCCCCCAGTGAAGGATACCCCGGCCCCCCCCACCAGGGCGGCCGCAGATTGAGTCCACAGCCGCAACGCTGAATTCCCGACAGGTGGGATCATGAGAGAACCCCGCCATTGGGAACTCGGCCAGTTGAGGTTGGCGAATCACCACAGGGGCCTCTTTCAATGGCCCCGAATCGGCGCCGCATAGACCGCGTGTGCGCGATTCACGGCAATTCTCTGGGGACCGGAAAATTGCGGGAGCAGCATCGGTCCCGATCTTGGGTTTGACGGCCATTCTCCGCCCCTCGCCGATCGCGATTTTGGCGCGAAGGCTCGGAGTATCCCGCCCCTCATCCATGAGCGAGAGATAAGGTGAATCTTACCCAAGGCCAGAATTGAACCCGGATCCCTGGCATTGGGAGGCAGCAGTGCTAGCCATTGTGCCACTGTGTATTGTTGAAGGGCAGTCATTGCTGGCATACATGAAATGCAACCTCCAATTTTTGCATCTTCTCCTCTTGGCTCTTCTCTAACTTTGATTCGCTTTGGATCCTCTTCCATACTTAACTCACCAAGGCTATTTTGCAGCACCTTCCAAATCCATGACCTATCCCCGGGGAGCATGCAGGTGGTGGTGTTCCCATGCATCTAATTTGAAACGATGTCACCATTCCTTCACTATCACTGGGCAAGGATCCTGGGAGTTCCCTTCCGAACAGCACTGGGTGTGTGTACTTACAAGGTCAAAAAAGCAACTCGCCACCACCTTCGCAAGGGCAATTAGGAATGGGCAATAAAAGCTGGCTGAGCTAGTGACATCCACATCTTGTGAAAAGAAACTAAAACAAATGTTAAAAACTTTTCAATGATATAGGCTCCCAGACATGTGCAGGACTGGGGAATTCTGCAATTTTGGAGGTGCTATCTCTCAGTTGAGATATTAAACGAAGGCTCCATTTGACCACTCCGATAGACGTACAAGATTATATTACAAGATTTAGGGAATGTGGTGGCACGGTGTGAATGTCACTGGATTAATAATCCAGCCTAATTCTCTGAGGATGTGGGTTCAAATCCACCATGGCAGCTGGTGAACTTTAATTTGATTAATAAATTTGGAACATAAAGCTAATCTCAGTAATGGTAGCCATGAGACCTATCATTGAGTGTCGCAAAAAAAAAAAAAAAATCTGAGTTATTGATGTTCTTTAGGGGAAGAAATCTGCCATCCTTACCTGGTCTAGCCTACATGTGACACCAGACCGGCAGCAATGATGCGGACTCTAAAATGTCCCTTGAGATAGTTTAGTAAGCCATACATTTCAAGGGCGATTATGGATGGGGGAAAAATGTTGGCCTCACCAACAACACCAACACCCCGTGAGAAATAATTAAAAACAGTTACTATTTGAAGAAGAGTAGGGGTGTTTATTCCCTTGTGTCCTGGTTAATATTTATCCCTCAACCAAAATCATTGAAAGATTGTCTGGTGGAGAGAGCGGGTTGGGTGCAGATTGGCTGCCATGTTTCTTGTATTAAAACAGTATACTTAGAAATAAAGTTGACTGCAAAGCACTTCTGGAATATCCAGAGGTTGTGAAAGATGTAAATGTGTTAATAATTCCTCTAAAATCCCTTATTTGCTTAGTCAGTAAGCCTGTTTATGTCCAGTTGTATTTTGTGCATTATTAGCTACACTCACCCAACTTCCCAAATATGGTTCAACAGAAAACCTCAACACCATATATCCAACTTCTGAGTACAAATCATTTATGTATATGATAAATAGTGGCAGCACAGATCCCTGTGAGTTACACTTCCCACAAGTCTGAGAAATTTCTACTAACGTCTACCCTCGTCCCGGTTTTGTAGCCATCTTTCAATTCATTCTACTAGTTGTCCCTGGTTCCATACACACTGACCTTTGAGTCTCTTATGCAGTACCTTATTGAAATCATTTTTTAAGTCATAAGAAAATGAAAAATAAGAGCAGGATGAGTCCATTCGATATCATCATGGCTGATCTTCCAACTCAATTTCATCTACTTGCATTACCCCCCTATCCCGTAATTCCTTTAGGATGTAAAAACCTGTGGATTTCTTTCTCAAATATACTTCATAACTGACTATCTACAGCCTCTGCGGCAGAGGATTCTAAATAGCCACAACATCTTGAAAAACGAAAGTTCTATTTGCGTTGTTCTCTGCTTTGCTTTACCTGGATGGCTTGGATGCGTAGTGTTGAACAAAGAACAAGAAGCTTTGTTAACAGACAAAACTATAGATTTATTTACACTACTTACCATGATTCGTTCACATTCCTAAAGTAGAAGGTTTCTATATTACTATTGTTGCTCTCTTTGGTTGGCTCTTAATTTGGCTCTGTTTAATCACGTTTGCTCAAGAGTCGTCAGGTATCTTTCGACACCACCACAAGGTTCAGAACCGAATACTGATCAATGACTCGATACACCAGTTAGTAAGTTCAAAAGCAATGCTCATTTATTTACACACAGTCAAATCTACTCATGCTTAAACTCTACAAACTAAACTACCACTATTACTAAAGCCTATACTTAGCTTCGGGTGCCCACTCAGTCAGAGGAACAATGGCCATTGCTCGGTTCTGAGGCTGCAGGGTTGAGCTGTTTACAGGGTAGCAACTAGGAGCGTCTATCTCGTAGCGTGCGTTGACTTGGGACTTACTTGGTCTGATGCAGCTGCTAGGCTGGTCTGTCTCTTCGGTGAGAGCCAAAGTCAAAGGAGGAAGATTCTCCCTTGGGGAATATCTTTTATACTGAAAAGGGCTTTGCGTGTTTTTGGGCGGGCCTTGAACTTGGCCTCAACTAATTGGGTCTTTCCCAATCAGTCGTATCGATTCTCCTACAATAGAGGGGTGGTTCCCTGATCGCTGGGTGTGTCCTGGTGACTGTCAGTCTGCTTTGTCTTAGCCTCTTCTGGCGCCGGGGAGTCTGCCTTAACATTGTGTATCTAAATGTTTCCCTTTTGTCCCCGGAGATGGCTCATTAGTATGTAGATTGCTTGGTAGTTTCTGTCCTGTCTGAGAGTTTAAGGTTCTAATCAACAGACAGAGCATGCACCTGCTTGTCTCTTAGATTTGTCCAATTTTCCCTGCATTCTTTGCAAGTGTCCATTTTGTAATTGGGACGTGGCCATCCCAGATGGCTACACTATGCTATCTCTAACTGCAGAATTTCTCAAGTACAACTGCTCTCTCTCTCTCTCATGCCTCATCTGTCTTTCTGTATCTTCTGTTCTTCTGACTCACAAGGCTCAGCATCATCCCTTATATACTCATAGGACTAGCTCCCTCTAGTGGCTGTCTATGTACATTTCATTAACCCTTGCATTGCCTTCATTTATTATAATACCACACTCTTCATCTCAGTCCTTAATGTCTCATTCCCTGTTCTAAGACTGTGACTCCCAAGTTCTAGATTCCCCCAGCCAGGGCAAATGTTCTCCCAGCATCTCGCCTTTTAACGAGTTTTATATGTTTCAATTAAACCACCTATCTTTCCTTTAAATTAAGGGGAATATAAGTCAGGTCTACACAGGAGCATCACCTCATCCCAGGAATCAATGGAGTAAATCTTTGTTGCACTCCTGCAAAGCAAGTTTATCCTTTGTCAGGTAAGGAGACCAAACTGTCCACAGTTCTCAAGATGTGGCCTCACCAAAACCCTATACAATTGCAGTATGATTACTTCACTTGTAGACTTCAATTCCTTTGTAATAAATACTGACACACTTCATTCTTTCTTAATTGCTCACTGTACTTGCATCTTAACATTCTCTGATCCATGTACAGGAACATCTAGGTCCCTCTCAGTATCAACATTTTCCAGTTTCTCACCTTTTAAAAGAAATCTCAATCTCTTTTTCCCTTTCCAATGTGGATAACTTAATACCTTCCTACATTATACAGCAGAGGGCAGTAGAGAGGATCTGCTGATTGGCTGTTGTGGGGGAAATTTGCATACGTGCATTGTGGTCACCGTAACTTGAAGGTGGTTTGTGGAGGAGCTGTAGTCAAGTGACACTTAAACCCAAAACACATCTTCAGTGTTTCCCTCCCTACCCCCTCCTCTAACCAAAAAAAAAGAACCACTGTAAGGATCCCAGCTGAGAGGAAGGCTCGAGGGCAGGTAGAAGTAGAAAGAAGTTGAACCGTGACGTCACAGCCTGCAGGTAAGTGATTGACTGATGACTGCTAAGTAGTTTTTCTTTTCACTGAGGTATTATCGTGCGGGGCGCAGTGGTTGCTGAGTGAGTGCTTTCTGAGAAGGGGAGTAAATTTTTTAAAAACTTACTGTCGGGAGTTTCCAGCTGAATCCAGCCGGAGTGAGGACAGAGTGACTGCTGGGTAAGTAGTAAAGATTTAAATTGTTTGCGCAGGCCCATAACAGCTGATTGCTGTTTTCATGTGGGGCGCAGTGGTTGCTGGTTAAGTGTTTTATTTTTTACCTGTATTTAAGTTGGGCAGTTTCTAAACCCTAGACACTACACTTGTAGTGTCCCCCACCCTTCCACCTCATTTAACCTGAGGGGTAGAGTGAACAACAGGTAAGCTCTTTTTTTTTTAATCTAGAGGGGATGGCAGGGCAGGTAGTGCAATGTTCCTCCTGCAGAATGTTTGAGGTGAGGGACGCCGTCAGTGTCCCTGCTGATTTCATCTGTGGGAAGTGCACCCATCTCCAGCTCCTCAGAAACTGCGTTAGCGAACTGGAGCTGGAGAAACTTCGGGTCATTCGGGAGGCAGAAGTGGTTACAGATAGAAGCTTCAGGGATGCAGTTACTCCAAAGAATAAAGATAGATGGGTGACGATGAGAGGGGCTGGGAGGAAGCAGTCAGTACAGGGATCCCCTGTGGACGTTCCCCTTAGTAACAAGTATACCGCTTTGGATACTGTTGGGGGGGGGGGACTTACCAGGGGTAAGCCATGGGGTACAGGTCTCTGGCACAGAGTCTGTCCCTGTTGCTCAGAAGAGAAGGGGAGAGAGTAGAGCATTAGTCATTGGAGACTCCATTGTAAGGGGGATAGATAGGAGATTCTGTTGGAACGAGAGAGACCCGCAGTTGGCGTGTTGCCTCCCAGGTGCCAGGGTCCATGATGTCTCGGATCATGTTTTCGGGATCCTTAAGGGGGAGGGAGAGCAGCCCCAAGTTGTGGTCCACATAGGTACCAACAACATAGGTAGGGATAGGGATGTAAGGCAGGAATTCAGGGAGCTAGGGTGGAAACATAGATCTAGGACAAACAGAGTTATCATCTCTGGGTTGTTACCCGTGCCACGTGCCAGCAAGACGAGGAATAGGGAGCGAGAGGAGTTGAACACGTGGCTCCAGGGATGGTGCAGGAGGGAGGGTTTCAGATTTCTGGATAATTGGGGCTCATTCTGGGGTCGGTGGGACCTCTACAAATGGGATGGTCTACACCTGGACCAGAGGGGTACCAATATCCTGGGGGGGAAATTTGCTAATGCTCTTCGGGAGGGTTTAAACTAGTTCAGCAGGGGATTGGGAACCTGAATTGTAACTCCAGTATACAGGATGTTGAGAGTAGTGAGGTGATGAGTAAGTTTTCAAAGTTGCAGGAGTGTACCGGCAGGCAGAAAGGTGGTTTAAAGTGTGTCTTCTTCAATGCCAGGAGCATCCGGAATAAGGTGGGTGAACTTGCGGCATGGGTTGGTACCTGGGACTTCGATGTTGTGGCCATTTTGGAGACATGGATAGAGCAGGGGCAGGAATGGTTGTTGCAATATTTCAGTAAGCTCAGGGAAGGTGGTAAAAGAGGGGGAGGGGTGGCATTGTTAGTCAAGGACAGTATTACGGTGGCAGAGAGGACGTTTGATGAGGACTCGTCTACTGAGGTAGTATGGGCTGAGGTTAGAAACAGGAAAGGAGAGGTCACCCTGTTAGGGGTTTTCTATAGGCCTCCGAAAAGTTCCAGAGATGTAGAGGAAAGGATTGCAAAGATGATTCTGGATAGGAGCGAAAGCAACAGGGTAGTTGTTATGGGTGACTTTAACTTTCCAAATATTGATTCGAAACGCTATAGTTCGAGTACTTTAGATGGGTCCGTTTTTGTCCAATGTGTGCAGGAGGGTTTCCTGACACAGTATGTAGATAGGCCAATGAGAGGCGAGGCCATATTGGATTTGGTACTGGGTAATGAACCAGGACAGGTGTTAGATTTGGAGGTAGGTGAGCACTTTGGTGATAGTGACCACAATTCGATTACGTTTACTTTAGTGATGGAAAGGGATAGGTATATACCGCAGGGCAAGAGTTATATCTGGGGGAAAGACAATTATGATGCGATGAGGCAAGACGTAGGATGCATCGGATGGAGAGGAACACTGTAGTGGATGGGCACATTGGAAATGTGGAGTTTGTTCAAGGAACAGCTACTGCGTGTCCTTGATTAGTATGTACCTGTCAGGCAGGGAGGAAGTGGTCGAGCGAGGGAACCGTGGTTTACTAAAGCAGTCGAAACACTTGTCAAGAGGAAGGAGGAGGCTTATGTAAAGATGAGACATGAAGGTTCAGTTAGGGCGCTCGAGAGTTACAAGTTAGCAAGGAAGGACCGCAAGAGAGAGCTAAGAAGAGCCAGGAGGGGACATGAGAAGTCTTTGGCAGGTAGGATCAAGGATAACCCTAAAGCTTTCTATAGCTATGTCAGGAATAAACAAATGACTAGGGTAAGAGTAGGGCCAGTCAAGGACAGTCATGGGAAGTTGTTCGTGGACTCCAAGGAGATAGGAGAGGTGCTAAATGAATATTTTTCGTCAGTATTCACACAGGAAAAAGACAGTGTTGTTGAGGAGAATACTGAGATTCAGTCTACTAGACTAGAAGGACTTGAGGTTCATAAGGAGGCGGTGTTAGCAATTCTGGAAAGTGTGAAAATAGATAAGTCCCCTTGGCCGGATGGGATTTATCCTAGGATTCTCTGGGAAGCTAGGGAGGAGATTGCTGACCCTTTGGCTTTGATCTTTACGTCATCATTGTCTACAGGAAGAGTGCTGGAGGATAGCAAATGTTGTCCCCTTGTTCAAGAAGGGGAGTAGAGACAACCCCGGTAACTATAGACCAGTGAGCCTTACTTCTGTTGTGGGCAAAGTCTTGGAAATGTTTATAAGAGATAGGATGTATAATCATCTGGAAAGGAATAATTTGATTAGAGATAGTCAACACGGTTTTGTGAAGGGTAGGTCGTGCCTCACAAACCTTATTGAGTTCTTTGAAAAGGTGACCAAACAGGTGGATGAGGGTAAAGCAGTTGATGTGGTGTATATGGATTTCAGTAAAGCATTTGATAAGGTTCCCCACGGTAGGCTACTGCAGAAAATATGGAGGCATGGGATTCAGGGTGATTTAGCAGTTTGGATCAGAAATTGGCTAGTTGGAAGAAGACAAAGGGTGGGGGTTGATGGGAAATGTTCAGACTGGAGTCCAGTTACTAGTGGTGTACCACAAGGATCTGTTTTGGGGCCACTTCTGTTTGTCATTTTTCTAAATGATCTGGAGGAGGGCGTAGAAGGATGGGTGAGTAAATTTGCTGATGACACTAAAGTCACTGGAGTTGTGGACAGTGCGGAAGGATATTACAAGTTACAGAGGGACATAGGTAAGCTGCAGCGCTGGGCTGAGAGGTGGCAAATGGAGTTTAATGCAGAAAAGTGTGAGGTGATTCATTTTGGAAGGAATAACAGGAAGACAGAGCACTGGGCTAATGGTAAGATTCTTGGCAGTGTGGATGAGCAGAGAGATCAATGTGGAAAATTGCCCACCTCTGTCCTGTCCATTAAATGTAGGGTTATATCCAACCCCAGTCAACTACATCTCATCATTTTACTCCCAATCACCAATAAAGTAAAGGAAGGTGTCACTGGCAGAGTTCGCACTTACCAACAACCTGCTCCCCAATACTTAGCTTGGGAACTGCCAGAGAACCTTTGCTCCAGACCTCATAACATCATTATGGCCTTGGTACAGATGAGTGGAATGAGAGCGACTGCATCTGGGCAGAATTTGACTGAGTTTGGCAACAAAGAACCCTGGCAAAAGTGAAGTAAATTCAGGTAGATTGGTGGGGGGGGGGGGGGGGGGGGGCAGAAGCAGTCAGTACCTGCATGCAATAAGACGTAGACAACATTCAGGCTTGGACTGGTAATTGGCACATAACACTTGTGTCATACAAGTGCCAGGCCATGACCATCTCCAATGAGAGAGAAGGGAGGCCAATGAGAGAGAAGGGAGGCAGTGGCACAGTGGTATTTTCACTGGAGTAGCAATCCAGAGACCCTGGATAGTGCTCTGGGAATCAGGGTTCAAATCCTGCCATGGCAAATGGTGAAATTTGAATTCACTAAAAGTCTAATGATGGCCATGAAATCATTGTCAGTTGTTTGAAAAACCCACGTGGTTCACTAATTTCTTTCTGCTGACCTTACCAGCTCTGGCCTGTGGAACACTTCAGACCCATTGTGACGTCGTTGACTCTTAAATGCCCTCTGAAATCAAACCATAAAAATAAGTCAACAAGGAATGAAACTAGACGGACCACCCGGCATCGACCTGGGCACTGGAAACAACAATGGCAACCTCAGCCCTGACAACGCTGTAAATTCCTCCTATCTCCTTGGAGGCTTTCTGCCAAAATTGGGAGAGCTGTCTCACAGAACCACACCTGCCAGATAATGTTACCATCCTTAGTTGTGTCATGTCCCACCAGCAGGACAGACCTAACAGTGGTGGAGACACAGTACTATAAAGCTAGGAGGGGAGCTACCCTGGGAATGTTCAACATTGACAATGGATCCCATGCAGTCTCAAAGCATCAGGTTAAACATGGGTAAGGAAACCTCCTGCTGATTACCACATACCATTCCACCTACCATTCCATGTACCGTTCCACGTACCGCTCCACGTACCGTTCCACACTCAGCAAATTAATCAGTACTCCATGTTGAACAACACGTAGAGGAAGAACTGAGGGTGACAGAGGTACAGAATGCTCTCTAACTGGGGGACTTCAATGACCATGGTAGTACCACCACTTGCCGAGTTCTAAAGGACATAAACGACATAGCTTGAAGCTGGGTCTGTGATATGTGTGAGGGGACCGAGAGGGAACCGAGAGGCCCTCAATCGGAGTGCCACAGATGCATCTGTCCAGGATAGACTTCAACCAGATCTAGCAACTCAGGACTGGGAAACAAATGAGACATTGAGTTATTTGCAGCAGTAGAATTGTACTCAACCACAATCTGTCACCTCATAATCCAACATATTCCCCACTCCACCGTCACCACCAAGTCAGGGCATCAACCCTGGTTCAGTGACGAGTGCAGGAGAGCATGCCAGGATCAGCATCAGGCAGACGTAAAAATGAGAGCCAGAATTTTCTGACCATTTCGTTTCACTTTCCCCCCGGCAGCACACCCAGACCCACAAGATTCCCGGCAATCCTATTGATTAGTGGCGGGAGAGATATTCTTGCCGCCAGAGAATGGTGCATGGCTGAGAAACATGCGGCTGGGGGACAAGGTCCAACATGCCAGGGCCATGCTGGTAGAGATCACAAGTGATCCGTGCCCACATGATTCCCAGCTGCGGGGACCGGAGAATCATGGAAGACCAGAGCATGAAATAAATTTAATATTTCAGTTCCATAACTTTAAAAAAACTTATCTTCCTTGCCATACAGTACAAAGCACATAGGCACAATATTATAAACAAGAACATCAACAATAACATTAGACAACACATACAAAGAAATCACATTATGTTTCTTACAAATCTTCGAAAAGTCATTACATCTACATCAATCTAAAATGTTGGGCCAGATTTCCAAAGCAGGGATCAGGAACCTGACACCCCATAAATTCAGTTTATAGTTACCACACAATTAGGGGCTGATAATCAAGTCTGGGAAGTGCCTTTTCCTAGTCCTGCAAAGAATAAACTACCTTTATGAAGGTTTCTAGACAGCCTCAGCTCTAAGACTTAGATATGGGCCTAGCCCTCCCTCTGTGCATTGTGGACTGGCCTCTCAGGTTATTGTGTATCCTGGCCTGTCTGCATCTGAGGATGCTGGCAATTATGGGCGGCATGGTAGCACAGTGGGTACCACTGTTGTTTCACAGCTCCAGGGTCCCAGGTTCGATTCCCAGCTTGGGTTACTGTCTGTAAGGAGTCTGCACATTCTCCCGGTGTGTGTGTGGGTTTCCTCCGGGTACTCCGGTTTCCTCCCACATGTCCAGAAAGGTGTGCGGTTAGGTAATTTGGACATTCTGAATTCTCCCTCCATGTACCCAAACAGGCACTGGAATGTGGTGACTTGGGGCTTTTCATGGTAACCTCATTGCAGTGTTAATGTAAACCTACTTGTGGCAAAATTTATTATTATTATATCATTTTTCTGCTTCTATTCTTCATTCTGTGTATTTGGCTGTCTGCCTCTCACAAATTCTTTGATTCCCGAAATTAGCATGTGTGTACCTGCACTGTTCTGTCACCTAGGTAAACTGTTTCTACTAATAGAGAATTTACACTTGATTCAGTCTACGTGCCTGCTAATCTCATTACTGGGAAAGTTGCAATTCATTTTGCCTTTTGAATGCTGGCTACTGCTGTCGCTAGCCAGATTTCTACCTGTTGCTGGCAGATCGCATTCTACCATGCCTTGTTAACTTAATTTTATTGCTGTCGCCACGACAGTCCAGTAATGCATTTAAATCCTTCCTCAAAGAAGGAGACCAATAATGTACACAGCATGCCAGATGCGGTTTCACCAAAGCATTGTACAACTGAATCACAACCTCGTTCTTCTTGCATTCAACTCCCCTCACAATAAATGGTAACATTCTTTTAGCTTTCCTAATTACTGCCAGTGTTGTTTTCAGCATTAAGTGGCAGGTTGTTGGTGATTGTAGAGTCTAGAAATACATGAAGCTGTTAAAAACCGCCAGCATCACATTCACTATGCTGATTAGTGGTGGTATGGCAATGCCCTGGACCCCGACATTCATCTTTCTGACGCTGATGGTAAAACCAAACTCTTCACCAATACACTTGCATTTCTATACTGAGCAACACTTTTAACAGCAAGTGAACAGATGCTCTCACATGTGAAGCCAGGCAGGATAGAGGAGGGGGTTTGATGTGCATCTACATATCTAAATCTTCAATGGCAAACTCCAATTTCACTCCTCCTTGCAGAATGCACAAATTCATTGTTCAAGACAATACCACAGACAAAGGCATTGCTTTTCTACCTCGTAGAAATGACTGTTTTTCTTGTGGGAGTGCAAACAGTGATGTGCCTGGATTATACAAAACTGACTGCAAAACTAACTAAAAGAGATGTTAACTGTGGCATTAGATCCGCGATCATACTTTGGGAATGCGCCAGCAATCAGCAATTATGGAAATGGTCCATTAAGGCAGTGGAATGCAGCAATTTTACTAAAAGGGATTTTGAGGCCAGCAGCAGCTTAAGGCGTATAATTTTTAACTTAAAGAAAAAATTCAGTGTTGTTGCCCGAGGGGTCTGCAGGAGGGCAAAAAACGTGCAGTCCCACGGATTGCCAGAACTATCCACATACAGGCTCTCATAAAGCTCTCAGATCAGGCAAGACAAGAGAAGCCAGATACATTTCAAGAATGCGCATTGTAACCAATAATCCTGTTTAGTAATGACCTTCTTTTCGCACTCACTGCCTAAAAGACAGTAAAATATGTTGGAACCTGGCAGCTACTCTGCATAGAATCATGCAATGATACAGTGCAGAAGACCATTCGGCCTATCACAACTGTGCTGGCTCATTGGTAGAGCTATTCAATTAATCCCACATTTATTTCTATTCATACTTGTGATGTGGACATCGTTGGCTCATCCAGTATTTATTGTCCATGCCTAGTTGCCCTCGAGAAGGTGGTGGTGAGCTGTCTTCTTGTATCGTTGCAGTCCATGTGGTGTAAGTACACCCACAGTGCTGTTAGGAGAGAATCCCAGGGTTTTGACGCAGTGACAATGTCAGGATGCTGAGTGGCTTGGAGGGGACCATCCAGGTGGTGGTGTTCCCAGGTACCTGCTGCCCTTGTCCTTCCAGATAGTAATGATCGTGTTTGGAAGGTGCTTGATGTGTTAGGCTGAGTGGTTCGATGAGGATTGCACTTGATGCAGGAAAGCTAGAAGCAGACGTCTAACACTGGAGAAAATCCAACACTGTTTTATTCAACGATAGAACTGATACATGTGTTCAGCTGTGGGTCGACACTGTACTGAACTGACTGGAGGCCTTGTATTAGCCTGACCAGACTTACGAGCTACCGCATGGTGTTTGCGCGTGGACTCTGACTGTCTCAGTGGCTGGGTCCAGAGAGAGCGGGAAACCTAGTGCCCTCTGGCTTTTTAGTGGTAGTGGCCTGTCTGGTGATTGGCTGCACTGTGTTGTGTGCTTATTGGTCATCCTGTATGTCAATCACTGCCTGTCTGCACTTCAGTATATACCTGAATAGATATTATGACATCTCCCCCCCTTTGTTTTTAGATAAATACTAGGGAGTGTGAGCGTATATATACATATGTGCCTGACTATATACAAAAGATGTCTAGATGAACGTATATACATAGGAAGGTGTGGATAGTGCAGATACATGGCAAACGAAACAATATTTACAGAGGTTAAAGCAATGAAGTCACAAAATGTACTAGAGTTCAGTCTGTAGATTTAGTCTTTGTGGTGGGTGACGAATCCTTGTCGATCGCCGCAAAGGTGGATCAGGAGCCGCCTGCACATGGATAGGCGGGATCGCTGCCATCGCGATGGTCGCGTGGGCCGGCAGGATTGCTGATAGATCGGTGGCCTCGTGGTAGGGTACATCCGGAGGAAGCATCGTAGGCGGCGGGGCACGTCGGTCAGGTAGCGGGTGTGGAACTCTTCGCAGTGCCCGTCTGTTGTTCCGTAGCAGGGAGCCATCAGCCATGCGGACAAGGAACAATCTTGGGGCCACTTGCTTGATCACAACAGCTGTGGCTGACCAGCCGCCCTCAGGCAACTGGACGCGAACATGTTCATGGAGGGCCAGCTCGGGTAGATCCGCGGCATGAGCATCGTATGTGGCTTTTTGTTGGGCCTGTGACTGCTGCATTTTTTGTAAGACCGTGAGGTGGTCAAGTCTGGAACATGGATGGCTGGAACTGTGGTCCTCAGAGTGCGATTCATGAGCATCTGTGCTGGAGACAACCCAGTGGACAGTGGGGTTGCCCTGTATGCCAGCATCGCCAGGTTGAAGCCGGAGCCTGAGTCTGCAGCTTTGCACAGCAACCGCTTTACAATTTGGACCCCTTTCTTGGCCTTCCCTTTTGACTGCGGATAGTGGGAACTAGAGGTTACGTGACGGAAGTTGTAGGACTGTGCAAAATCAGACCATTCCTGGCTGTAAAAGCAAGGACCGTTGTCGCTCATTACCGTGAGCGGTATCCCATGCCTGCCGAACATTTCTTGGCAGGTTTTGATTACCGCCTTCAACGTGAGGTCGGACAGTTTCACCACCTCTGGGTAACTGGAGAAGTAGTTGACCAGGAGTACGTAGTCACGCCCCTTGGTGTGGAAAAGGTCTACACCTACTTTGGACCACGGAGAGGTCACGATCTCGTGCTGCTGCAACGTTTCTTTGGGTTGAGCTGGCTGAAACATCTGACAGGTAGGGCAGTTGAGGACTGTGTCGGCAATGTCCTGGCTGATGCCCGGCCAATAGACCGCCTCCCGAGCTCTGCGTTGGCATTTCTCGACCCCAAGGTGACCCTCATGGAGTTGGCCCAGCACCATAGTCCGCATGCACTGAGGAATTATGATCCTGTCGAGTTTCAGAAGGATTCCCTCCACCACCGTCAGGTCGTCTTTTACGTTATAGAACTGGGGACATTGTCCCTTCTGCCAGCCATTGGTAAGGTGCTGCATCACACACTGCAGCAGAGGCTCCTTGGCCGTCTCCTCACGAATTTGGACCACCCATTCGTCAGAGGCCGGAAGGTTGGTGGCACACAACTGCACTTGCGCTTCTATGTGGCAGATGAAGTCACTTTGTTCACACGGTGTGGTGATGGACCTGGATAGGGCATCTGCAACGATCAGCTCTTTGCCTGGCGTGTAGACAAGTTCGAAGTCGTAGCGGCGTAGCTTCAGAAGAATTTGCTTTAACCGAGATGTCATGTCATTTAAATCCTTCTGGATTAAGTGGACTAGAGGCCTGTGGTCTGTTTCTACCGTGAATTTTGGCAGGCCATCAACGTAGTCGTGAAACTTGACTATCCCTGTCAGGAGGCCCAGACACTCTTTCTCAATCTGAGCGTACCGTTGCTCAGTGGGCATCATGGCCTTGAAGGCATACGCCACTGGGGCCCAGGACAAGGAATCATCTCGCTGAAGGAGCACCGCCCCAATGCCGTTCTGACTTGCATCAGTTGGGCAGCACGGTAGCCTTGTGGATAGCACAATTGCTTCACAGCTCCAGGGTCCCAGGTTCGATTCCGGCTTGGGTCACTGTCTGTGCGGAGTCTGCACATCCTCCCCGTGTGTGCGTGGGTTTCCTCCGGGTGCTCCGGTTTCCTCCCACAGTCCAAAGATGTGCGGGTTAGGTGGATTGGCCATGATAAATTGCCCTTAGTGTCCAAAATTGCCCTTAGTGTTGGGTGGGGTTACTGGGTTATGGGGATAGGGCGGAGGTGTTGACCTTGGGTAGGGTGCTCTTTCCAAGAGCCAGTGCAGACTCGATGGGCCGAATGGCCTCCTTCTGCACTGTAAAAAAAAAAAAAAAAAAAAAAAAAAAAAAAATTCTAATTCTATGATATCTTGGTTTCCTTGGTTGCGTCGAAGAACACCAGAACTGGGGCTGTGATGAGCTTTGGTTTCAGCTCACGCCATTCCTCTTCATGCGTGGGCAGCCAGTGGAATTCTGTCGACTTCTTGATGAGATGGCGGAGGGCCGTTGTGTGGGATGCCATATTGGGAATGAATTCCCCAGGAAGTTGACCATCCCGAGGAAGCGGAGGACTGCCTTTTTGTCCTCCGGGGTCTTCATGGCGTTGATCGCCGACACCTTGTCGGCATCTGGCCGCACGCCCTGCCGCGAGATGAGGTCACCTAGGAACTTAATATCTGATTGACCAAATGAGCACTTGGCCCTGTTGAGCTGGAGACCATGTTCATGAATTCTCTAGAATACCTGCTTGAGGCGAGCGATGTGTTCCTGGGGTGTTGTGGAACATATAATTACGTCGTCCACGTATACTCGCACCCCCTCGATGCCCTCCATCATCTGCTCCATGATGCGGTGAAATACTTCGGAGGCAGATATGATACCAAAGGGCATCCGGTTGTAGCAGTAGCGACCGAACGGGGTGTTGAACGTGCACAGCTTGCGACTGGACGCGTCCCGCTGTATTTGCCAAAAACCCTTGGAGGCGTCCAGCTTAGTAAAGAATTTGGCATTAGCCATTTCACTGGTCAACTCTTCACGTTTTGGTATCGGGTAATGCTCCCGCATGAAGTTGTGGTTCAGATCCTTCGGGTCAATGCAAATGCGAAGCTCCCCTGACGGCTTCTTTACGCAGACCATGGAGCTGACCCAGTCTGTGGGCTCTGTGACCTTCGATATGATGCCCTGGTCTTGGAGGTCCTGTGATTGCTTCTTCAGACGATCCTTGAGGGGTGCCGGCACCCGGCGTGGTGCATGAATTACAGGGGTGGCGTTCGGCTTGAGCAGGATTTTATATCGGTATGGGAGCATGGCCATCCCATCGAATACGTTGTGGTACTGCATGACAATCTCATCTATGTCGGCTTGCAAGTTACCATCAGGCGAGGCTGTCGCCGGTGATGATGACATGGTGTGGATGCGCTGAACCAGGTTCAGGAGCTTGCAGGCACGAGCAGGGACGCTCTGTCAGGCCCGACGATTTCAAACGGAAGCATCGCCTTGATTGCCTTGTTGGATACCGCTAGTTGACACGAGCCACTGGCAGCTATGGCATTGCCATTGTAGTCAAGGAGCTGGCAGGCCGGTGGAAGAACGCTTGGTCTGGCGCGAATGGTGTTGAAGTCGGATTTTGAGATGAGGTTCACCGATGCGCCGGTGTCCAGTTTGAACCAAATGCGGGCCTTGTTAACTGTGAGGACAGCACACCACTCGTTGTCGGGATCCACACTGAGGATGGATAGGCGTTGCACCGTTGTGGTGGAAGGCAGCACATGTGTAGTTATGATGCCCACCCGGTGCGGGGACTTGAGGCACTCAGCATCAGGGTCTGTTGGGCTGTCAGGATCGGAATTTGGCATGCCTTGCTGTATTGAGCGGACACTTCTGCACCGCAGCTGGGATCGCTGGCTGCTGAGCGGTGGAGCAGATCTGCAAAGGGCTACTTTAGACACCGGCGTCCTTTTGCTGGACATTGCCGCTTTAAGTGGGCGGAGCCACAATTCAGACTCATCATGACGCCGACGTCAGCGGGTTCCATGCGCCATCGCGCATGCGCAGTGGGGTCGGTCAACGTACATACCTGCGCAGTCGGGTTGTCAGCCTCGTCGTCCACTCGGTCGTGGCGCGCATGCGCAGGGACCCGGGAAAAGGGCGCGAAACGGCCACTCTCCTCGATGCTCAGGCCCTGCATCTGTGCAATGGCCTGCACCCAGTCCGCCTCGTGGGAGGCCAGCTTCGCAGTTTTTGTCGCTCTGATGTGGGAGCCACGATTCTTAGCATGCTCATGGACAATGCACGTCTTGATAGCGACAGAGAGGGTCAACTGTTTGATTTTAAGGAGCTGCTGCCGCAGGGAGTCGGAGTGGACCCCGAAAACGATCTGATCCCCGATCATGGAATCAGCCATCGAGTCATAGTTACATGACTGCGCTAGGATGCGGAGATGGGTCACGAAGGACTGAAAAGGTTCATCCTTACCCTGAAGCCTCTGCTCGAAAACAAACTGTTCAAAGCTCTCATTCACCTCAATGTCGCAGTGGCTGTCAAACTTCAGCAGGACTGTTTTGAATTTTGTTTTGTCTTCGCCTTCAGCGAACGGAAGGGAGTTGTAGATGTGGATGGCGTGGTCCCCCACGGTGGAGAGAAATAGCGCAATCTTTCTGGCATCCGATGCGGCTTTGAGATCGGAGGCCTCGATGTACAAGAGGATCTTTTGCCTGAAGATCTTCCAATTTGCACCAAGGTTGCTGGAGATGCGGAGCTGCAAAGGAGGCTGGATGTTTTCCATTTCACCGGATAGCTGCTTGCTGGTCAATGCTGATTCATTCGAGGTAGGTCCGTCAATATCAGTATCACTCCTGTGTTAGGCTGACTGGTTCGATGTGGACTGCACTTGATGCAGGGAAGCTAGAAGCAGACGTCTAACACTGGAGAAAATCCAACACTGTTTTATTCAACGATAGAACTGATATACATGTTCAGCTGTGGGTCGACACTATACTGAACTGACTGGAGACCTTGTATTAGCCTGACCAGACTTACTAGCTACCGCATGGTGTTTGTACTGTGCTAGCTCATGGACTCTGACTGTCTCAGTGGCTGGGTCCCGAGAGAGCGGGAAACCTAGTGCCCTCTGGCTTTATAGTGGTAGTGGCCTGTCTGGTGATTGGCTGCACTGTGTTGTGTGCTTATTGGTCGTCCTGTATGTCAACCACTGTGTGTCTGCACTTCCGTATATACATGAGTAGATATTATGACAGTGCTGTCTAAGGATCCTGAGTTCCTACATCTTTGAGAACTGCTGCCACAGTACACCAGTGGTGGAGGGAGTGGACCGTGAGGGTGGTAGATGGGTGCCAGTCAAGGGGGCAGCTTTGTCCTGGATGGTGCTGAGTTTCTTCAGTATTGTTGGAGCTGCACTCATCCAAGCATGTGGAGAGTATTCCAGGCAAGTGAAGGAGTTATTCAAGGAGGCCCACCTTCTTAAACTTACTCCTCACCTGAAGTGTGGTGATCCTCAGGTTATATCACTACCAGTCAGCTCTCTCCCTCAAAAGGGAAAGCAGCCTATGGTCATCTGGGACTATGGCAACTTTACCTTTACCTTTAGATTGGACAGTTTCTAGAGAGTCAGGAGGTGAGGTGAGTTACTCGCCTTTGGATTCCCAGCCTCTAACCTGCTCTTGTAGCCACAGTATTTATATGATTGGCCCAGCGCAGTTTCTGGACTCTGGTAAGCCCCAAGATGCCGATAGTCCTATTTCTCCAGCTCTTTTTCTTTCAAGTTTTTATCAAATTCTCTTTTGAATGTTACTATTGGATTTTTTTCTGGACATAACAAACCATTGAATACATTTTTGACTGTTGTCTCATCTACGCTGTGAAGGGGCAGACTTGATGTTTTGTGCATAGCTCTATGTAAATTAGATTCTTGATACCTACATTCCCATTCGCAGTGACCACAGCCTCTCTGTCAGGCCAGTAAATGTACCAATCATTTCATTGTACATAGCCACCTGTCTTCTTCGGTGGGTCACCCATCAACGTCTTCACCCGAGTCCTCAAAACAGCTGTGAAACAATTGCCCTCCAGGGAGCTGCCAACAGTGCTCCTTTGACCCGACCCTGGTTGCAGGACACATCATTTTTTTTTGGTGTAAATTTAGAGTACCCAATTATTTATTTTTTCAAATTAAGGGGCAATTTAGTGTGGCCAATCCACCTAACCAGCACATCTTTGTGTTGTGAGGGTGAAACCAACGCAGACCCGGTGAGAATGTGCAAACTCCACACGGAGAGTGACCCAGGGGCGGGATTCAAACCCAGGTCCTCAGCACCGTAGTCCCAGTGCTAACCACTGTGCCACCGTGCTGCCCACTGGTTGCAGGACACAAATGCCCAGTGTCGCACCATGTGCAGATCACAACTCCGAGCTATTCTCTGAACTACATGTAGTGACAATATCAGAGCTCATGGCTGCAAGTGTGAGTGCAAGTGGACAGTGTTTCTTCTTCGTCACTGTCTTTCTGCTCTTCCACCTCTGGCTCCACCCCTCTCCCCCCTCCTTCCCTCCTTCTCTCCCGCAGTGCTCTCTCAGTGATCCTCGATGTGTTAGACCTTCCTTGCTCTACCACTGAACCTAGGTGTGTCCCCAGGATGCACATCAGAGGCGGAGGCAGCCAGCTGCTTCCCACGTCCAGTGGCCTTCGATGCCCTGGCGGGCGTCCTCTGGGGGCCCGGCACATTTGTCAGCGGCACGTGCACAGCCGTTTCGCCCTGTCCCGTGTGTTGACTGAGAGACGTGGCCTCATCAGAGGGGTGGAACTCGGGGGAACTGATGGCCACCGCTGCAACTTCATTGGACGGGTCCGGGTTGGCACCAGTGCCCCTCCTCCCTGTCAGTGCCCATAGGGCCCTGGTGGTCACCTCGGGATAGCTTGGCAGCTGGATTGAGCCCTGGCTACCCCTGCATCATCTGGCTCTGCCAGCTCTAGCGGCTCCCCAGAGCACCATGGTTTTGACAGCCTCGGCGATGCCCCTCAATGATTGGGCCATATTCCGCAGTGCCGTGGCCATTCCCATCTGAGACTGGGATGTGTCCCGCAGCACCTCATCGAGGTCAGCCTGGCCCTGGGTCACGTCCTGTAGCGAGTCGGAAATTCTGCCGAGGCCCTCAGCCATAGCCGTCACCGACTTCACTACGCCTTGGACACCTCCATTCATGCTGCTGATGTTGTGCACCAGGCTCTCCATTGGGGTCACCATGCTAGCAGTGTTGGCCTCATGCCACCCATTGCCAGAGAAAGCTCCTGCACCTGTAACGTCTGGTACTCCTCCGATCGGCTATGGACCTGCTGGTCACTGACATCTCCATCTGAATGTCCCAGCCGCTCCCTAATGTCTCCATCTGTTCTGGGATAGTCTGGTCCATAGGCCTGTGTCTGGCTGGGACCCAGATGGGTCCTGGCATCCAGCAGATCTCGGACTGCTGTCTGGCCTGGGCATTACTGCCTCCACCGGATGTGTTTCAGCAGCTGTGTGGTGCTCACCAGATTGTGCCCCAGAAGCCTGTCCACTAACTTTGCCCACTGAGGTGTGTGTCTCTGCGCTGGTGGAGAGTGGGGATGATAGCTGTGGCACATCGATTTGGCATCCTTCGAGCTCTCCTCCAAGGTGGTCTCATGGGAGGTAGGGTGGGGACCACCCGGATGTGCCGGCGCCATCGGCTGGAGGACCTGCGGGAGAATGGTCATGTGGTCAGTGAGAGGGATGGATCAGTCTGTATGACATTAACAACTCACGTTTGACAGGTCCACCGGGTGGGGCCCGGTGGATCCTCGCCTCTGAGGCATGCGCCAACCTCCACATTGGTGACCATTCTGTACTCGGCCACCCCGTCACCTCCAGGGCCCGTTCCTTGGAGGTCGTGAGGACTCTTATGTCCGGCATGCTATCGCCACTCTGGGCTCTCTCCTGGCGATTGTGGGAGAGCTTCTCCAGCGGAGGCACACAGAGGGCATCGTTAGCCGCATACTCGGTTCACAGTGGTGGCTGTGTGGTAAAGGAAAGGTTGGGGGAGTTGAAGGGAGGGGGTGGTGAAGGGAGGGTAGGGGGCGGAAATATTTCGGGGGGGGGGGGGGCGGTGGTGTCAACTGACCCGTGCTGCCACTGGTGTAAGTCATTGACCTTCTTGCGGCACTGGCGGCCAGTCCTCCTGGTCACACTGCCCGAGCTGACGGCCGCTGCCACTTCATCCCAGATGGCACTAGCTGCCCTGTGGCTCACCCTCCCGGACACCCCACCTGGCCTCGACCATATCTAGGAGCCTACCCAGGTCCTCACTTCCAAACATTGGGGCCAGGCATCTCGGCACCATGACTGTGAGCTGAGTGGGGTTGGATGAGCAAGTGCTGTTTAAGTGCTGCTCGACCTTGTTAACGGGGGGCTGGCGAGCACGGTCCTGGCGAATCGGCTGGCAAGCCTTCATTTTCAGCTTGAAACCTATGGAGCCTCGTTAAGTGGACCAATTAACATTGCGTTGCGGGCATCGCCAGGCAGCTCGCGGCAGTTCCCGCCAACACACTTCAAAATCTTTCTGGAGAATCGCCCCCAGAGTTGTTATTGTTTATGCTGGGAGTCCTCATTCAACCTGGAGAATGCAACAAGAACTCTTACTCTGTGCAGTAAAGCATATCTCTTCTGTTATTGGAATTCTCGGCTTTTCCCAAAGGGCAGATTTGAGAAACACTCTAAATAGGTGATTCCTTTGTACATACAATAGATAAATGAGCAACATGCAGTTGAATACAATCGAACAACATATGAAATAGCAAGGATCCAACACATTCTCACTAACCATGGATCACAAAGATTTTCCTGCTGAAATCACTCACCGGGTTTGCTATAAAAAACAGACCTTAAGGGCACAGACAACTATTTTAGTTCATCAACAAAATCACTAAATTTCAAGCTCCTGGTGTTTAGCTTACAACATTGCCTGGATCAAGCACTCTGGTTCGTTCTTTCAGAAAGTCTTCAATAAGATGTCACTTAATGACTCCTGACAAAAGTTGGGGGATGTGGCATCAGGGGAAATTCTTCAGGCCATTTCTTTTCAGAAAGCTTCTTACTGAAAGTGCTCGTGCATTAAATATAAAGGGGAAGGTAGACAAAAAACACAATAGATACTGATACATTTCACAGCAATATGGCTGAGACAATTTGAAAGATGATTTGTGGCTGTAGTTATTTTCTTCCCTCCAATATAATGACACACATCTCCGTCACTTTGTTCCACCCAGACAGATCAGAGAAAGAATTTGGGTCGGTGACCTATATTCACTTAAAAGACAAGAAAGAGTCTCCGCACAATTTCCAATCCAATTTTGTCTCTACATAGGGCAGTTCAAACAGGAAAATACTGGATGTAGCCCAAATATATCTTGGATTGGCTAAAGTACGAGCCAGCAAGATATATAAAAGTAACTTGTAAACGCAAGTTCATTTTCATTTTAAAGCTCAATGCATTTAAACTATTATCTGCTGTTTGTTTTGATGAGGCGACAGCTCAAATAATTTTACAACAAAAATGGCAGCTCCAGCCATTATAAAACAGAACATCATTATAAAACAATACATCGGCTGACTCCCCATGCAGTATTCTTTAATGTGTTACTGGAATGCCCCAAGAGCACTTTGTAAAGTTGAGTGTAACCATTGTAAAGTTGAAAGGAGACGCAAGTCTGCAGTGTTTAGCTTGTAGCTTATTAAAATGCTTGAATAAGTGTTAGAAAATAAGCCAGGGATTAATTAAAAGTTCCTATGCTGATGAGAACTGAATTTAGTCATCTTAAATTGGGTAGCACTATTGCTCAGTGCTATAAAAGCTATAAAAACTTACAAAGTCTATGCATATTAACTTCCACCCAAGTTCCAAAGTAAGTATATACCAGGATCCAACACTTGGAGATAACTGGGTCTCCATATAATACTTCAGGGGCAAGCAAATCATCTGCTCACTAGATGGATTAATAATGTAAAGTGCAATAAAGTGATTTTTCCTGTAAGCTACTATGAACAAAGCAATTAATACTGCAGAATGTGTCATATGAAATAATACATTTCTATGTTCCACATTATTAACATCCATTTGTCTAGGTTACATGGCATCTCCATTTTCACTGACAATGGGAAACCTTCACACTGGGCAAACAGACTGCTATGTTAATGATAAAAAATAAATTCAATAACTTTGTTATACACAGTAATTAGTATTTGTAAGCAACTTCAAAGCATCAGTCTAATCTCCAGAGTTGAAATCATAAACCATTCCAGCGTCATAGTCAGCCTAACACTTTAAGTAAAGACATACGTGATATCAGTCCCTCCCAAGTCTCTATATGTTTTATGAGCTGCTTAACATTTCATTTTGTGCTGTTAATTTTGTCTATTTGGCTATTTTGTTGAAACAGTTGCAAACAGTTTATTTGTCACAGTTTGGACAAGCTTGTATAGCCAAGAAACCAGCACTGGACCATATCCATTCTGCGTATACAATCAGTAAAGCTCCTCATTTTGTAAGATCAAAAATCACTTTTGCTTGTACACTTTATGTACAAATAAACATTAAGTAAGACTCCTATGCACTGAATAAACAAACATACCAAAGTGAACAAAATATACTGCTATTCATTTTACATAGACAGCATTATTTTGCTTTGCCAGGACCTATAAAGAACAAAAGCAGAAAATACTGGACAATCGCAGCAGGTCTGACAACAGAGAGCAGGAAAGGAGCTAATGTTTCGAGTCTGGATCACTCTTTGCCAAAGTGCTTTGACAAAGAGTCACCCACACCAGTGTTTTTCAAACTTTTTTTCTGGGGACCCATTTTTACCAACCGGCCAACCTTCGGGACCCAACCAGGCCGACCTTCACGGCCCACGCCAGCCGACCATTGCAATTCACACCGGCCGACCTTCGCGGCCCACGCTAGCTGACTTCGCGACCCACCATTTTCTCTTACCTTGTTTGTTGCTAAAAAAATCTGGGAAATGGTTTTGGGTCCCTTTGGCCCTCGTACACGCTCCTCCAATGGAACCTGTTGGATGAAGGTGAAGCCTTCCGGTGTCGGAAAGTATGGAGTCTCCGCCTGTCAAAAGTTAAGCTCCACAGCACAATTGTGGCACAGAACATGCGAAAATAAAGCTCTGTCAGCAAGACTGTCTTTCCCAATCTTAAATGCGACACCAAGATCCTGACCATTCTTGGAGTAAGAGACTGCCACTTCAACAACATCAAAGTTCAGAAAGCAGCCAATCACATCAGTCTCCCCAAACTTTTTGCAGCCGGCTTTTAACAATGCCGGCTGCGAGTGGCCTTCATAAAGGCTGGGAGCATATAGCAAAAACGCGGCCGCATTTTTAAAATATGCTCCCAGCCTTTTTGAAGGCCGCAGCAGCCGGCATTGTTAAAACCCGGCTGCAGCGGCTGTTGCGCGCAAATTTGCGCAATCAGGAGCGCCGCGAAGGACGGCTCCGCAACCCTCCCAACACCCGCCTGTGACCCATCCATGGGTCGCGCCCCCGACTTTGACAATGCCTGATCCAGACTCTAAACGTCAGCTCCCTTCTCGTTCTGCAGATGCTGTTAGACCTGCTGAGATTGTCCAGTATTTTCTGGTTTTTGTTTCAGATTCCAGCATCCACAGTAATTTGTTTTTGACGTACAAAGAACAGGTAGGATGTGTGGAGGATTTAATGCACCAGAAACATCATTTAAAATTGCTTTGCAGGCATGTGGAGCATGGGCAAAGGTTGGCAAACTATGATTTTGATGGCTGTTGCAATTCAGCAGGTCTCAGGCATAATGCATAGGTTGCTGTTGGAGTAATTACTGGATGTGCACCGATATCAATCCTGCACTTACACCATTGGTCACTAATTAGCAATAAAAAGGTTTGTTTTGTGAGAGTTTGCATGAGTCATTTATATTCCTTTTCGATGCTTTCTTCTTTTTTTTCCATTAGTAGTTCCTGCTCCAACACTAATCAATTCAAAAAGTTTGACAACCATAATGCAGCATAAAAATTTGGAGCACAACAATTCATTATTAAATTAAACAAAGTGTTTTTTGGGAGTCTGAAGGCCCAGAATATATTGTTATTTATTCACATTATCATAAAATGACGTAAAGGCACCTCCCTCGGAATTTCATAGACTTTTTAAAGTGCTTCTGTTCTTAATAATTGGTGGAATTAAGTTGAGATATTTTCTAATGTTTCACCATTCAAATGATCAAAAATAAATCTTGTGACTAATTTTCCATAGTAAATATTTTTTTTTTATAAAAGCACAGACGGTTTCTCTGTTAATTAATTTAAATCAGGGTGCTCAGGGGATGACTTTGGGACCATTTGTGATCTGCCTCTCTTTAACCTGTGGACCTTGACACACCTTCTGCTTGATATACTACTGAGCCATCATTCAGTTTGTCTCTGTGTCGGATGCTATTCTGGGGGAGATTCAGTGCTAACTTTACTTTTCCTATTCTGCAGACAAAGGTAGAAAGGGGGATTCTTTTGCAGGCAGAGTTAAACCCAACTTGCATGCAGCAAATGAAAAAAAAGTCCTATCAAAATACAATTATTCAATAGAACAATTACCCCTGTACCTCTTTATTCTTCTGTAGAAAAAATTCTGGCTTCCATTTAACAATTTCCCCACTCTGTCATGGTTGAAATTAAGGGAGTCAATATGTGGTATATTGTAGATCCATACGGGTATCACACTTCTGTGTAGCATTCTGAAAAATGGACATTAAGTACATGATTAAGTGAGGTTGTGACCCTCAAGAAAAGATTACCGAGAAACACTGCTTGAAACAGTACCAAAATGATTAATCGACATTGATCTGTTGTCCTTTCTGGCTTCTTTCACAAGCTCTATACCTCTGTCATCAATTCCCAGTCCCACCTCGACTCCTGTGACAGTTTTAAACGTCAGTATTATATTTGAACCTGAGCTGAGCTTCCAACGTTAAATTCCCTTCATCACAAAGACTTCTAACGTCATCTCCTAATCTTGTCCATTTCTACCTGCCATGAGAAAACCTGCTGGTTGACACCACCAGCCTTGACTGTTACAGTGGTCTGCTGGCAGGTCTATCACCCTCCACTCCCATTCAACTCATTCAACGCTGCTTGCCATAGCCTGTCCCACTCCAAGTCCTTTACCAAGTGCTCACTGACCTAGAATGGTTTTAAGTCGTTTAATGCCTCAATAGAAGTATTTGCATTTAATTCCATTCCCATCTTCACCCTTCTATATCTATGCAACCTTCTCCATCCTTACAATCCACCAAGAATTGAGTTACTCCAACTCTAGCCTCATGTGCATCACTCACCCCGTTGCCTCATCATTTCAACCATACCCTCAACCATCTGGACTTTAAACTCTGAAATTATCTCCCTAAACCGATCCAACTCCCTTTATTTAAGACCTTCCTTTAAACCTATCTCTTTGACCAAAATGTTGTCTACCTCCTAACATTTGCTTCTGTTTGTTTTCTTTCTGACCGATTACTCCTCTCGATTGGCGAGATTCAGCTAGCTTTAATTTTTCTGTTTTGTTTAATTAATGCTAATTTAATTTTTAAAATTGTTGTTGCAACAGGACTCTACACACCTCTGAGATGCAATATTTATTCACACGTGGATGAGATACGGTTCTTGTTCACACACAAAGGTATCAACACCACTCGTGAATTAGCAACTTATCCCCATGTTTTGACGACTCAATGCAAATAACTCAAATTCAATTATTCCCAAAACAAAGATCTATATTGGGTTTGGTTAGCCATATAATGTTTCTTCTTTAAATTGTGTACTTGGTCCCAAAGTACACTTCTTTAGTTTCAAACTCTTTACAAATATCTTTACTCCATAGAATTTTAGAATCTCAGTCCAATTAAATCACTGGGGTTTTCCAAAAGATGTAACCAAATTAGCACGCTCAATATAGCTCCAAAGATGTGCAGGTTAGGTGAATAGGCCATGATAAATTGCCCTTAGTGTCCAAAATTGCCGTTAGTGTTGGGTGGGGTTGCTGGGTTATGGGGATAGGGTGGAGGTGTTGACCTTGGGTGGGGTGCTGTTTCCAGGAGCCGGTGCAGACTCGATGGGCCAAATGGCCTCCTTCTGTACTGTAAATTCTATAATATACCCAAATTCAATCACTTATATGACATTTTGTAGACAAAAGGGAAATGCAGTGTGAATATAAGCCAGACTTGAACCCTCAAATGTGTTTAATGGTTAATCTCCAATTAGCCCAAAACAGGCCATTTTGAGTTATGATAATGATGGAGGTCACACACCTGCCACTTACCTCTGATCAAACTCAGTCCCAATAGTATGTTAGTCGTATTTTTCTCCAAGTACGTTTACAATAAGTGGAAGGAATAAAATATTTACTTGCAATAAAATAATAAGTTTATTTGTTCACATGCAGAAACACTGCAGTGAAATCTTCTTCAAAATACTTTGTGATAGCTAATTGAGTAAGGCTGAAATGCAGCAGAATGAAACAGAGCGAATGGCAGCAATGGTCGATGTACTGTATGCACTGACATTGTGAGTATGACCTGCAATTTACCATATGCTACACAAGAAAGACCACAATCCTAGGTCAGTTCGCTGCAATTGAAATGGGCAGAGAGAATTTAAACATGTAATCAGCAGGCTCAATCAGCGCGATACGATTAAACTGGTCCAGTAGCTTCTTTCTGTGCTGTGTGATTCTATGAAATATTTTACTAATGATGGTAATGTTTGTATTTACCTTTTGAGATACCCCTAGACTAAGCACATTAGGCAGATTGGCCATGCTAAATTGCCCCTTAGTGTCCAAAAGGATAGGTGGGGTATCTGGGGTCGTGGCGTGGGCCGAGGTATGGTACTCTTTCCAAGGGTCGGTGCAGGCCTGTAGGGCCAATTGGCCTCATTCTGCACTACAGAGATTCTTCAATGATAGAAGAATGAATTATGCTTTTATATATGCTTATCATGACTAATGCATAATAATACACCATATATGATATATCATTCAGTTACACATTAGTAAATCATGAAATTGGAATATTTCTTTATCAATAATGTTCAAGTTCAGTATATTTCATTATTAACAAATACTTCCTAAATTAGATCTACAGGAGAGACATGCGTAGCTTCTAGAATCATAGAATCATAGAATTTACAGTGCAGAAGGAGGCCATTCAGCCCATCGAGTCTGCACTGGCTCTTAGAAAGAGCACCCTACCCAAGCCCACACCTCCACCCTATCCCCATAACCCAGTAACCCCACCTATCCCCATTACCCAGTAACCCCACCCAACACTAAGGGCAATTTTGGACACTATGGGCAATTTAGCATGCCCAATCCACCTAACCCGCACATCTTTGGACTGTGAGAGGAAATCGGAGCACCCGGAGGAAACCCACGCACACACGGGGAGAGCGTGCAGACTCCACACAGACAGTGACCCAAGCCGGGAATCAAACCTGGGACCCTGGAGCTGTGAAGCAATTGTGCTAACCACAAATCTAATATAGGTATCCCAAGCAATTAATCCAGTATTGATAACCAACTTCAATAAATAATATAGCATAGGTTCCACTGGTAACCATTTACTGGTATCCACCTTCTGGCTATATACAAATTAAAGTGTATAAAAGACTGGTTGGCCCTTCTCATAGAGTCCTCATTTGGTTTAAGGAAGCATCAGCTCAGTTTTAAGTAAATATGCATTCTATCATACCAAGAACATGAAATAAATGCAAAGCAGATTAAATTCACTCCATTACAAAAGCACAAATTCCAGCAACATTAAACACCAGAAGGAACCTAACGTTGCCACCAAAATCATCTCCACAAAGCCCGTAAGTGAAAAGGTTAAACACACATTAGGAGATATATATGCTATCAATGCAAATTCCTTATTTAAATCTTTGCAATATATACTTATGATACAAAGTTGATCTAGGTAGTAAAGTTATAGTCCTTCAGTTCTTCATACATTTTCAGATTTTAAATCAGAAAAGCATAAATAAACCAAATCTGTTAGCGCAACTGTAATGGGGTGCCCAGCAACAGGTAGAATGCTGCCGAGTGACAGCAGTAGCCAGCATTCAAAGGACATAATGAGTTGCAGGTGTTGAGACAAATGGTATATAGTTGCCAGCACCCTCAGAAGCAGAAAAGCAGTTTACACCTAACAGTCAGAAAGGGAGTTTGAAATCTAACAGCCAGGAGGCTAGGCCCTCATCCAAGTCTTAAGAGCCAAGGTTGTGCAGAAACCTTCGTAAACGCCGTTTAAGTATCTTCGCTGGACCAGGAAAAGATGTTTCCCAGACTTGACTATCTGCACTGTATTGTGACTTAATTATAAGCTGAATTTGACGCATAGATTTCCTTAAACGTGGATGTTGTTTGGGAAAGGAAAAGTTTTGAGTTCAGGGATCGTAGATATAATTTGGAACAAATGGTAAGTTTTATATAAACTGTGTGTTTAGTGATTCATAAACTTAATTGTTCCAGAGTATGGTAGTCCTGTTAGTGTATATTTGTCTTTTCTTTAGTTGAGTAAACAGTCTTTAATAATTGGTATGCAACATGGGCTTGTTATTCACACTCGGGTTTCACATGATTCTTTACACAATTTTTTTAAAAAACTTTTAGACTCCCACAAACCGGCGTTCCAAGTTGGGATACTGGAGATGATAAATTGAAATAAATATAGAGGTGGGTCAGAAGTGTGACAGAAACATAGAGAATAATACAATATCAAAATGTTTTTAAAAAAGAGCTCAAAGATGTCTTGGTGGCAACATTAGACTGTTTCAATGTGTCGTTTATTGCGAATATGTTTAAGTAACAACATTGATAAAATGGCCATGAAGCTTCCACTGATTGTATCGGATGCAGGTATCTCTTCACTTGAAGGTGCAATTGATGTTGTAACAAGAGGTGGATTACAGATTGAAGGCGTTTATCCTCAGCCTTTCAGATTAGTTTTCATGATTTGAGAATTGTAATGGCGGGGAGGGTGGGGAGTTGAAATGTTTTAATGATTTCCTGGCTACTAACAAGGGCTGGCTACTAACAAGGGTTTTAGATCGGACACACAAATAAAAGAGTAAACGCTAAACAGTTCACCTCCACTATTACAATAAAATACATAAATCTTACTTTCCTTGCTCGGAATACCAGCAGGCTGATTAGGAGAACTGAGGGAGGTAAAGCACGGCACTTTAGCAATGGAGGGAACTGGCAGATGATGACATTTACTGACAAACATGTACAAACATCCACATCCATTTATTTCAAATGAACTTTTTCATGGTGCAATGTATCATGTCGGCACAAATAAATGATGAGCTTCAAAAGCTGCAGTTAGTAATGGGGTTATTACTCAGTATTAGTGTACTTTACTGGACTCTATTTTCATCTTGAGAAATTAGCTCTGAAACCTTTTACTAACACACAGAATCATGAGTAATTACCTTTGTCTGCATGGATATTAAAGGGGCTGCTTTTAAATTGGTGTCAGAGGACACAAAATGAACAAAGCACAGCCCAGTTTAAATGGATCGGCTATTCCCTGCTGACACTTTTAATATGGAACCAGAGAGAATTGTTCTTACATTTTTCTAACGGACCTGCAGCATTTATTGCTCAAATGCATGCACCCGGATTAAGGTTTCCGTTAAACTAATTACTAAATATTTCCGTGAAAAAAATGTCTCTTCCTTATGGCCAGAGCCCTCCATTGATAAAGATGTGAAAAACTTTTGAAAAAGTTGATAATTGTCTTAGGTTTTCAGGTTGCAATATTCATAATTCAAACATGACAGTAAAGCCCTTATTGAGAGACTCTACAGGCTTTTAGTGATGGCAGCAACCGAGTTGAAGAGTTTAAATATGTTTGTACAATGCAAGGTATGAAATTACTTGAGTAATCACTGGAGTCTACAGGCTGATATACAATCATAAGCATGTGTAAAGGCCAGTTCTAGTAAGAACTATAAACAATCACTGGTTCCACATTGTCTGCTCATCGGTGTAAGCCTGAGTGAACAGACATTGCATCAAGGATCAGCAGAGCAACATTTGGTGGAGTATTATAATAATGAAAAACAAAGTGCAAGTTTCAAAGGATCTGAACACTGAGGACAATCAATGAAAAGGGTCTTCAGAATTTTTTTTTAGAATCTGGACCATTATGACATAGGTAAAAGGGGAGGGGGAGGGGTTCAGTGGTGTCAACTGATGAGTCGTGGGCGGCATACGGAGGGAAGTGTTGATAGGAAGGGATGGTGAGTTCTAAATGGCGCAGTGGGAGGCAGCAGGGTGGGACGCTTGGGGATGCTGCAATGACTGGTGATGGGACACTGAAGTAATACCAGGTTCTGGTGAGTCGGCAGGGTGATGGGGGGCTCCTCAGGAAGATTGGGGACCTTCATATTCACCTGCACAGGATCAAGTATGAAGGGGGGGCGGGGTTAGGGTGACTGGTTAGGTCAAAGGTCACATCTGCAGGGTCAATGGTTATGGGGGGGGGCGAGGTTGGAAGGTGGTGCACTCTACCTGAAAGGTCATAGGCACCATATTCGCTTGCAACTATCTAGAATCTCGAGGTGGAGAGATGCATGGGAGTTGGATCATCAGGGCTGGGCGTAGTGGAAGGTCACCTCAACTGGAGAACTGAAAGGTGTCACCATGATATAGGAAAAACAACAAATCACGTGCAGAAATATTGAATTTTAAATAGGAATTGTTGATTTTTTTAAATGGACCTACAAGATGGCTGAGTGTGTAAAATCAGTCATTGACTGAATTGCTGGTGTGTGATACTCATAGACAATGGAACCCCACCCTGTTTCCAGACAAGGAGACATACCCAGGGATAAAGCGCAAGCAATGCAGAATATAAGAGTCATAGAGGTCTACAGCCCAGAAAAGACCCTTCAGTCCATCACGTCACCGTTGTTCAAAAATAACCACCTAAGTATTCTACTTCCATGTTCCAGCACTTGGCCCTTGGCCTTGTATGCCTTGGCATCTTAAGTGCAAATCTTAATACTTCTTAAATGTTAAGGTGGTCTCTGCCACCACCACCCTTTCAGGCAGCGAGTTCCAGACTCCCACCACCCTCTTTCATGTTTCTCCTCACTTCCCCTCTAAACCTCCTGCTGCTTAAATCTATGGCCCCTGGTCATTGATCTCTGCACCAAGGGGAAATGTTTCTTCCTGTCTACCTATGCCCCTCAATTTTAACATCTCAAACATGTAGGCAGCATAATCAAAGACCCCTCCCACCCGGCTTACTCACTCTTCCAACATCTTCCATCGGGCAGGAGATACAAAAGTCTGAGAACACGCACAAACAGATTCAAAAACAGCTTCTTCCCCGCTGTTACCAGACTCGTAAACGATCATCTTATGGACTGACCTGATGAATACTACACTCCTGTATGCTTCGCCCGATGCCGGTGTCTATATATTTACATTGTGAACCTTGTGTTGCCCTATTATATATTTTCTTTTCATGTACTAAATGAACTGTTTGAACTGCTCGCAGAAAAATACTTTTCACTGTACCTTGGTAAAATCATGCCCCCATTTCCTCCCTCAACAGCCTGGGATATATTTTGTCTGGCCCTGGAGATGTGTCTACTTTTCAGCCTGCCAGACCACTCGCAGCCTCCTCTCTGTTTATGTTCATCTCTTTCATTTTATCACAGTCCTTCTCCCTGATTTCTATACCCACATCGCCCCTCTCATTAGGGAACAGTGGCACAAAACATCTATTTACAACCCTACCCACACCCTCCAGCTCCACACACAAATTAGCACTGTGGTCCTTAATGAACTCTACTCTTTCTCCATTTATCCTTTAATGTACTTGTAACGGCGGTACTAATACCGCAACGTTTCACAAGATGGCGTGAGACATTGCGAGCCAGGTAAAGCCTGGGAGGGGGTCTCCCAGCTTCTATCAGCCTCGCTGCCTCTCGGACGCAGCGTGGCCATAAAATCACATCCTACATATCTGCTCTTCTATTTCTCCTGTATTGTTAGGGGCCTATAGAACATTCCCATAAATGTGATTGCTCCTCTTTGTTTTTTTAAGTTCTACCTTTAAGGCTTCATTTGAAGAGCCTTCTGAAATGTCTTCCCTCCTTTCTACTGTAATTGATTTCTTGATCAAAATTGCTCTTTTAACTCCTTCCCTGTCTCACATGAAAATCCGATATCCTGAAATATTGAGCAGCCAATCCGACCCCTCTCTCAATAATGTCTCAGTGACAGCAATGACATCATCCCCCATGTTTTAAATTTGTGCCCTCAACTCATCTGCCTTGTTCCTCAGATTCCTTGCATTAAAATAAATACCATTCAATCTTTCAAAATCCCTTGTAAATTAACAGGCCAAGAACCTCAATGCCTCTCTGACTCACTTTCGGTCTCTTCTAATTTTGGTGGTGCATCTCCCCCTGCTGAACCTTCTCTCAGGATCCTAGCCCCCTGCCAAATTAGCTTAAACCTTCCCCATCAGCTCGAGCAAACCTCCCTGCAAGAACCCTTGTCCCATTTTGGTTCAGGTGCTGTTATAATATACACCAGTATATCATGGTGCAGACATACACTGATGGACTCACAGTGGGACCAATCAACACCCACAACACCGCAGCCAATCACCAGTTAGAGCACACACACTATAAAGACTGGGGGCATCAGAGTTCCCGCTAAAACGAGCTGCAGCTAACTAGTAATGAATGCAGCACAGACATTCACCATGTACTGAGTGCATCGACTGGTTAGGACAAGGCAAATGTCTTTAGTTAAAGCTAGTATCATGTTAACCCACAGTGAGAGTATGTTAAACAGTTAATGATTCAATAAAATAGTGTTGCACTATTTGAAGTGTTGGTGACCTGTATGTGTTCCACGGATCCAGAGCGCCCAACACAACAGGTGCCATCTGTATCTGGCGTGCACAGGTCCAACAGTCCCCCAGAACAGTCACAGAAAACTAAAGCCCTCCCTCCTGCACCATCTCTCCAGCCACATATTCATCTGGACTCACGGCCACGTGGCAGCGGAAGTAATCCAGAGATTACTACCTTCTGGGTCCTGCTTTTTAATCTACTTCCGAGCTCCCTAAATTTAGCTTGTAGTTCCTCATCCCTTTTTCTGCTTGTATCATTGGTACCAGTGTGTACCACAATAGCTGTCTGTTTGCCCTCCCCCTTCAGAATTCCCTGCAGCCTTTCAGTGGCATCCCTAACAAAAGGCACCAGGAAGACAACATACCATCCTGGAGTCTCTTTTGTGGCCGCAGAAACACTTGTCTGTTCCCCTTACAAATAAATCCCTCCCACTATAGCCCTGCCATTCTTCCTCCTCCCCTCTTGTGCAGACCCACCCATGGCACCATGAAGTTGGCTGCCACTGCTTTCCCTGGCACAGTCATCTCTCCCCAACAGTCTCCAAAATATATCTGTTAGAAAGGGGGATGGCCACAGGGGACTCCTGCACTGCCTGCCTTCCTCTGCTCTGCCTGGTGGTCACCCATGCCCTTTCTGCCTGTTCAATCTTCACCTCTGGTGCGACCACCTCTCTGAACATGCTATCAATGACTTGCTCAGCGTCACAGATGCTCCCTCAGTGAATACACCCTCAGCTCCAGCTCCAAGATGCCGCCAGCCAGTAGCTACAGTTGGACACTTCCTGTGCTGGTGGTCACCAGGGACAACTGAAGCTTCCATGATTTGCCACATAGCACAAGAGGAGCACATTACAGGTGCGAGCTCTCCTGCCATGATTTCTCTTAAGCCCCTTACTTACTCCCTTATCTAAGCACAGTGTTTTATTGATAGGACTACTGGGTGCAATTGACCGGCGACGTCCTTCCAGAATCGGGATGGGACGCTGCTGATAGATCCCGCAAGAGGCCTCTTCCAGGATTCCCGACCGTCGTTATGCCTCCCAGGATACAGATTGCAGAGTTAAGTGAGCTAACTCTGCTGACTCCAATTCTAATCGGCCCCCGGGATCAACCGGCCTCGCCGAAACCGGGTGCCGTTTAGCACTGGTTCCCACAAACGGGGCCCAGGTGGAATGGCACCTTGGGGGTCTCCCAGGTGATCAGAGGTCCCTGGGTGGTTGGTATCTGTGAAGGATGGCACCCTGGCACTGCGGATGCCACGCAGGCACCTTGGCACTGCCAGCCTGGTACCCTGGCAGTGCCACCTGGGCACCCCGACATTAAAACCTGGGTGTCAGTCTGGCCCTGCCAGGGTGCATTGCCAGTGTGATGCAAGGAAGATTGCGCTTCTCCTCTCAACAGCGGGTGATCAAGCCATCGAACTCTTCAACTCTTTTCACTTCACCGAAGGCCAGGACAAGGCAAAGTTTCAGACCATCCTGGAGAAGTTTGCCAGTCACTATGAAGTGGACACCAATGAAATCTTCGAGGGCTACATATTCAAACAGTGTCTACAAGGTAAAGATGAATCTTTCAACTCCTTCTTAACTAACCTCCGCCTGCTAGCACTGTCCTGAAACTTTGGTAATATTGCTGACTCCATGATCAGAGACCAAATCGTTTTTGGAGTTCACTCTGATCCCCTGAGAGAGCAGCAACTGACAATCAAGCATATGACCCTGCCAGTCGCGACTGAAACATGCACAGTGCATGAGCACACCAAAAATCGCTATGCCCAGTACAAATCGGCTGAAAATTAGAAACTTGCCTCCCACGAGGCAGAGAGTGTGCAGGCCATCTCCCGGATGCAGCGCCTCAGCATTGATGAAAGCAGCCATTTTGCACGCTTTTCCCGGGGCCCCACGCATGCGCGATGCGAACGGGATAACGAAGCGGCCGACACCCACACTGCTTAGGTGCAGACGTCTGCCGACTGAACTGCGCATGTGCGACAACGCGCGGAGTGTCAGGACGCCGACGTATGACGTGCTCAAACTGCGGCAACGCCCATTTAAAGAAACACTGCCCTGCAAGAGGCAGGCGATGTTTAAACTGCGGGAAGCCTGGACACTATGCAGCCTTGTGCAGGTCTGCACCACCAGTCAGGGGCCAGCTCTCCCAATTCCGACGACGGCGTGTTCAGAGTGTGCAACAACGATTACAGGATTCTGATCCTGGCAGCACAACGGATCGAGAGGAAGAATGCCTGGACTCCGCCTACTGTGTGGGCATCATTACCAAATGTGAATATGCCACATCCAACTCTCACAAATTCAATCCATCCTCGCTGTGGATTCTGCGGATGAATGGGGTGCAGTGATGCAGGTCAACCACTGCTCCATCCAGTTTAAGCTGGACACAGGAGCTTCTGCCAACCTCCTCTCACAGGCAGATTTCAAACGCATCAAGAAACCCTCCAAGGTCCTTCCAGCAGCCTGCAGGCTCCTGGACTACAACGGAAATGCCATCACGGCACTGGGATCCTACCATCTACTCGTCTCGAACCGGAGCACCCATGCACGGTTATGTTTTGAAATTGTCGAGCCAGACAGGGCATCCCTACTTGGTGCGCTTGCCTGCAAGCAGCTGAACCTCGTACAGCGGGTTTACACAACGACATCCTCCAATGTGGATCTTCAGGCTGGCATTGATGACATCCTCGCTCAGCATCCGGATGTGTTCGACGGGATGGGCACGCTGCCATATCGCTACAAGATTCTGCTACGACCTGATGCCAAGCCTGTGGTCCACGCACCACGCCGGGTCCTGGCTCTGCTGAGGGAGCGCCTGAAGGCACAGCTCAAGGATCTTCAGCAACAGGGCATCATTTCCAAGGTAACCGAACCGACTGACTGGGTCAGCTCGATGGTATGTGTTGGAAAGCCTTCGGGAGAACTGCGCATCTGCATTGATCACAAGGATCTCAATAAGAATATAATGCGTGAACACTACTCCATCCCGAAGCGGGAGGAACTCACCAGTGAGATGGCACACGCATGTTTTTTCATCAAGTTAGATGCGCCACATGGATTTTGGCAATTCCAGCTGGATGAGTCCAGCAGAAGGCTCTGCACCTTCAACACACCGTTTGGCAGATACTGCTATAATCGCATGCCATTTGGCATTGTCTCGGCATCGGAGATCTTCCATCACATCATGGTGCAGATGATGGCGGGCATTGAAGGGGTTCGTGTGTACGTGGACGACATCATCATATGGTCCACGACCCCTGAAGAGCATGTTTCCCGTCTCCAGCAGGTATTCCGCTGTGTCCATGCCAATGGCCTGAAGCTGAACAGGTCCAATTGTTGCTTTGGCATGTCGACACTCAAGTTCCTAGGTGACCAGGTCTCTCAGCAGGCCGTGCACCCAGACACAGACAAGGTCAAGGCCATCAAAGCCATGAAGGTCCCTGAAGACAAGAAGGCGATGTTGCGCTTCCTGGGCATGGTCAATTTTCTGGGCAAGTTCATCCCAAACCTGGCATCACACACCACGGCCCTACGACACCTGGTGAAAAGTCCACTGCCTTTGAGTGGAAGGCAGCACATCAGGCAGAGTGGTTGGAGCTGAAAGCCAAGCTCACCACTGCACCCGTCTTGGCATTTTTCGACCCAGACAGGGAGACGAAGATCTCAACAGATGTGAGCCAGGATGGCATCGGTGCGGTACTGCTTCAACACAATGACACTTCATCTTGGGCACCGGTAGCCTACTCATCGAGGGCCATGACGCCCACCGAAACAAGGTATGCGCAAATAGAGAAGGAATGCCTGGGTCTTCTAACTGGCATTCTCAAGTTTCACGACTATGTCTACGGCCTGCCGACACTCACTGTCGAGACGGATCATAGGCCTCTGGTCCGCATTATCCACAAGGACCTGAACGACATGACGCCTCGGTTGCAGCGCATCCCCCTCAAACTCAGAAGGTATGACTTTGATTTAGTGCACACACCTGGCAAGGAGCTCATCATCGCTGATGCATTGTCCCGCTCCATCACCTTGCCTAGTGAACCGCTGGAAATCATCCGGCAGATTGAATCACAGGTGCAGCTGTGTGCTAGCACCCTCCCGGCATCTGATGAGAAGGTGGTTCGTACTCGTGAGGAGACAGCCAAAGACCCCCTCTTGGTGATTGATGGTATCCTCCTCAAACTGGACCGGATTATCATCCCACAGTCTCCAGAGCTTGGTGCTCCGCCAAATCCATGAGGGACACCTGGGCGTCGAGAAGTGCAGACGAAGAGCCAGGCAGGCTGTCTACTGGCCCGGTATTAGCCAGGACATCTCGAACATGGTCCTCAACTGTGCAACCTGTCAACGCTTCCAGCCAGCGCAGAGCAAGGAGACGCTCCAGCAGCATGAAATCAAGACCTCCCCGTGGTCCAAGGTTGGCATCGACCTCTTTCGTGCGAATGGTCGTGACTACGTGTTGATTATTGACGATTTCTCCAACTTCACTGAAGCCGTGAAGCTCTCAGACCTCGCATCTCGGACCGTCATCAAGGACTGTAAGGAGACATTCTCCAGGCATGGTATCCTACTCACAGTCATGAGTGACAATGTCCCGTGCTTCAACAGCCACGAGTGGTCTATGTTTGCCAAGTCATACCATTTCAAACATGTCACTTCCAGTCCACACTATCCGCAGTCCAATGGGAAGGTTGAAAAAGGGGTGCACATTTTGAAACAACTCATCTGCAAGGCCGCGGATTCTGCTTCTGACATCTACCTCGCGTACAGGGCGACCCCACTGTCCACTGGCATGTTGCCGGCTCAACTCCTGATGAACAGGGACCTGCGGACGACACTTCCAGCCATACACTTGCCCAACCTGGATCACCTCCCAGTGCTGCAGAAGGTGCAGCAGCTCCGAAACCAGCAAAAGCAGGGCTGTGATGCTCATGCCACCGATTTGCCCGTGTTATCCCCGGCAGACACTGTCAGGATCAAGACACCAGATGGTGGCTGGTCTGCTCCAGCTGTCATTGTTCGACAGGCTGCGCCCCGCTCGTATGTTGTACGTATGGCTGATGGTTCTGTTCTGCAACGAAACAGGCGGGCACTGTGCAAAGTTGCCTGCCCACAACCGCTTTCTTCTCCGTTTCCGTCCGTTGTTTTGCCACCTCCTGATACCTCGAACTGCGAGGCCACCAGTCAGGCTTCCATCCCGCCTGTCAAGGCGCCGTCGTCCCCACCACCACCTCTCCGGCGGTCGACAAGGATCAGGCGCAAGCCCCAGAGACTGGACTGATGAACATTTGTTTTGTTTGCTATGTTCTGTTTTCTCACATTAGACAGCTGTCTTCACATGTAAATACGTTCACATATGCCACCGTTTGTAAATATGTTAATATAGTCCACCACATGTAAGTACGTTCCCATATGCCAACAAAACATTTAAAAAAGGGAGGTGTCATGATATGCAGACATGCAGATAATGATTTACAGACAGGCAGCTAATGAACACAGAGAACAGGACATGACCAATGAGCAGGCAGGACACTCAGGGGTGATATCTCACTATAAAAGGCATGCACTCACACTCCGCCTCTTTCCACTGATGAACATTTACAGAGTGAGTCAGGGTGTATGTACAGTATCACACCTCCAGCACGTGGCTAAGAGCTAGTCTGGTTCAGTCAGACAGAGTAACCACACTTAGGTTAGCAGGGAGTCGAACTCATAGAGAACTGTGCTAACTGTGCTACTGGTTCAATAAATCAGATTGAACTAACTTCAAGGTCTGGAGTATCTTTTGGTTAAAGCTGCATCCAGTTGCAGCCAGTGTCACCCCAGAGTACATAGCACAACACACCCAAAGAATGTGACGACTAGAGGATTTCCACAGTAACTTCACTACAGTGTTAATGTAAGCCTACTTGTGACAATAATAAAGATTATTATTACTACTCTCAAGTACTTGCGATAACCCCTTCCTCCAAAAATAAAAATGGCCATCTCCTGTGATAATGGTGGGAGATAATTATCATCTCAGCAATAGTGATCCGGTGAGCAAAGTCCCAGACCACTTTGTGGATGTTGCTTTCCAGGAATATACAAAGACTTGGATAAAAGCCAGCTGCAAAGCTTGGTCTGTGTGGACTGGTGCTGGGATGGCAGAATGTGTGACACATAAGCAAATAACCGGCCAGCCAGCAGCAGCCATTTAGTCGACCACATTGCGATGTGTCTGAAATCACATGCAAGGTTGGAAGATTTCCTTCCCTGAAGGACATAAGTGAAACTATTGGTTTTTTTGCGACAATCAACATGGTCATCATTAGATTTTAATTCCATTGGATTCAAATTTCACAATCTGCCAGGGTGGGATTTGAACCGGGCCCCCAGAGCGTCACCCCTGGTCTCTGGGTTAATCATCCAGTGACAATACTAGTTATGCCACCACCTCAACCACGGACGGTGCTGTTGAAAGAGCCTTGGCGTGTTGCTATAGTGGATGGTAGCCACGGTGAACTGGTGGTGGTGGCAGTGGACATTGGATGCTGTGTCTTGGATGGTATTGAGCCATTGAGTGTTGTTGGAACAGGGCCCATCCAGATAGGCAGAAAGTATTCTATCACACACCTGACTAGTGACTTGTAAATGGTGGACAGACTCTGGGAAGTCAAGAGGCAAATTACTCAATGCAGAATAGCTTAAGCCCCAATACTGTAGCTTAAAAGGAAGGTGACGTACAGCTGGTACAGCTGCATGGCTGGTCAATGTTGACCTACAAAATGATGAAAGTTGGAGGTTCAGCAATGGCAATGATGTTAAATGTCAAAGGGAAGAGGTTAGATATTCCCTTGTTGGAGATGGTCATTGTCTGACATTTGTGCAGCATGTTACATGTCACTTAGTGGCGCAAGCTCAAAATATTTGACTCCTTCATGAAATGAAATAAGTTTGGATACAGTTTCAAATCAGATATTAAGTGCATGTGATCCCCTGAAGTAACCTAGAAATTACCAAAAAGTGCAGAAGGGCGACAACTGTGAGAAGCAATAGGCACAAGGGTTAAATGAGATAACCCCTTGCGAAGGCACTGGAATCATTATAACAAACCCATCCCTGTTCATTGCGCTGCCGGAAGCAAGTGAAATTTGTGCTGCCTGCTGTTTTACATCATTTGTGTGTGCCTATGCTGTTAAGAGCTTTGTGCATCAGCAAGGGGCCTAATATCATAAGTGCTGCTTAAAGAAATCCTGCACCTCAAAGGGAAGGTGCATTGTGGCTGCAAGAAATAACTGGAGTCTTTCAAAAACTGATTCAGTTTTGTGATGCTTTGAGAAACGGTTGAAACCGTAAAGAGAAAGGGAAGAGCAAGCATCAAGATTTTCTAATAATGCACAGGAGGCATTGGTGCAAGGAACGGTGAGAAGGAGAGATATCCTGTATGCCTCATGCCAAATGCTCATAGGCAGTGGGAGGAAGAAACAGCAGAGGTGAATGCCAGGATGCATAGCTCCATGTGCAGGAAGAAGTTTATGATCTGACAAGGGTTGTCAAGGTAAGTTCAATCTTCAAATGGCACATCCTACCAACTACACACCACTAGCCTCATCCACTGCTCAATTCACTACAGTCTTATCACACCTATTAACAATCTCAGCAGTTCTAAACCCTTCCATGCTTAGTCTTACACACACAAGCAGCTATTAATTCAACCATGACACAGATATGACCCAAATATACTGCAGGATACTCGATGACCCACATCCTTCTTTCTTGTAGAAGACGTTTGTGAACAACAGGAAAAAACTGGAGGTGAACAAGTGTACTTACACGTTCAAACCCAAATGGAGGATAAGAGGAGGAACATAGAGGTTGTGAGTATTAATGTATCAGCAAGTGCAGTCTTTGGCAATTACATTGTTAAGCTAATTAAAGCCAGGTGATGATCATTGGCTTAACCTTCAAAGAGTATAGATGGACACCTCTAGAACAGTTGGGGGAAATCATAAGCAGTTTGTAACTCTTGGGCTGTATGAAGAATAAACTTGCTGAAGGTAAAAGACTAGCTACTGCATTATTCCTCCACCATATACTATTATTGATCTTAACAATGACCTCTGCTGGAGTTCACAGGCTTGATGACGAGAGTCTCTGCAATCTTAATTCTCTTCTCATTCCACCTCTCCCTCATTACACAGTATATGTTGACTCAAAGTTGGGAATTGCTACTTCTCCTAGAGGAGAAATAGGAAGACAGTGGTGATGTAGTGTCACCATCACTTGATCTTAAATCCACAACCAGCTGTTGAGCAACTGGGCTGATGCCAGAATCAGGAAACACGATCGGGCAGAGAATCACGCGTCAGCTGAAAATCGAGGCTGGTGCCAGGCGCCCGACAGAATGCCTGGCAGCGGCATGAATGCATTCTATGCCGCATGTACAGTAAACACTGTTGGCATATCTTTAATGGCCTCTGCCAGGAAGACTTATCGATGGCGAGATTCAGTTGTGGTTTTAAAGATCGGGAAGCAGGTGCCTTGGCTGCTGAGGGAGAGTGTGGAGGTAGGACAAGTTCCCAGAGGCGCGACCATGGGCTGCTTGTCCTGCCGCTGGCAAGACTGGCTGGTGGCCTCCAGGTTTACCGACGAGGGGGCCTGGCCAACCATAGCACGAACATCCTGTCCCACCCTCAAATCCCCGCGCTCCCAGCCGATCAGCCCTTCCCATGGCCACCCTCATTGCACCAAGCCCACCCCCCACCCCGCCTGGCGACGCACTCCCATGATTCCTACCTGCCTCACTACGGGGTGCGGGCCCTGGGCTGGCAGTAACCGAAAGTCTGGTCCATGGAATGGAGGATCGTGGCAACCCGCAATGCAATGAGCTCTAGTGCTCCCCATCATTTGACAAAGTCTGTCGTCGTCCGACGGTAGCATTAACCATCGTCCACCCGGGTGGTCCCTGCTTTCGAGATGGCCATTCCATCACACCGTCCCACCAAACCCTTGGGATGGCAGAAGTGGGGATGGGTTGCAGGTAGGATTGGGATAGAGAGGGAAGGGGTGGGGCTGGGTACCGGGCTGGTGCACGGTGGCTGACCTGGGGGATCCTGGCCCCGGCTGGCTTCCAACACCTTCCCCTCCCCAATCCTCTTCAGCCAGCCCAGCCCATCGCTCACACCCTTCTGACAGAGCACCAAGATAGGTTGAAATGTTTGTGAACAGGAATTTATTTTGAACAGGTGAACATGTTTCTACAGGTTGTGCCCTAGCCCCTAACGCTATGCTGTGTGCTTCACCTGTGCCAACATAGCAGGTGTCTAACTTTCTATGGGCCCTAAGCTATGTCCAGGTGGTTCCCCCGGTGGTATATCAGGAGTGGAGGCGGCCTGCTGTGATTCCCACCTGGGTCCCCTTTGGCAGCTGTCTTCTGGGGCGACCGGGTCTGGATGGGCTCGGCAGCCTCTTGGGCATCTGAGGTGGTGTGGTGCCACCATGTGCTGCCAGCTGCCCATCAGATGTGCCAGGGACAGGAGGAGGGGGGAGGGGATGTCCAAGAGTCCGAATGTTATGGGCCAGGGTTTAGAGAACACCAAAGTATATCATAAAGTTCACCTGACCCACAACTTTTAATAGATTTTGGTTATGGGGAGCACAAGGGCCCACTTTACAGGTGTGATGCAACAGAGATCTTAAGTATTTTAAAAACAAAACAATGTTTATTCTGCAGTTTATCAACTAACAACACTGATAATCTCCACAGGTACAATATTCTACAGGTAACCCTTGATAACTTTCCTAAGAACATCCATAAGTCAAAACATATTTTTTTCCACAAAACAATAGATTTGAATTCCTTACAGAAAACAGGTATTACTTTGAAGTCATCAAGTGATCTGGAGACACATTTTTAACCTGCCGAGAGAGAGACACACACACACAAGACTTCTCTGTCTTTATCCAGCTTCCAAAAAGTTCTAAATCAAAAGTAAAATGCACAGCCAAAGCCAGCTCCCAGCTCAAAACGAAAGTAAAAGACAGAATCACATTCCAGCTCCACCCACACAATGACATCACTGCAGCCATTTGATAAAACACACTTTTCTTAAAGGAACTGACACCGAGGTACTGTGGCCCCATCACCTCCTCCTCGCTCGGGATGCCCAATGGCCCCCCGGGCTAGTACTTGGGATGGGGCTGTGGCCGGGATGAGCTCTGGGGGCTCCCCTGCCACCTGGTGCTGCCAGTTCTGGAGGCCTGCTATCGTCACGACCAGGGTCTCTATTCTCACGGCCATGGAGCACAGGGACCGGATCACCTCCCTCTGTGACTGTGTGAGGTCTGTCTGTGACTGGCTCATGTCAGCCAATGCCCAGGAAATGCCGTTGATGCCGGCAGCCATGACCCGTTGTGACTGGGCTAAGCTCCGGAGCGCCACTGCAATGTCCAGGTGGCCCATAGCTGCTTGTGACAGGTCAGCCCTGTCCTGTGCCTCAGCCACCTCCCCCACACAGAGTGCTCCAGTCCTTGGACATCTGACCCATGCCGATATCTTCGCCCCCAAGGCCTCCACCCGTGGACACCACTCGTGAGGTGTTGGCCTCGGTTGCAAGCATGGTCGACAGCACCTCCTGTCCCTGCAGGCGGTTGGACTCCTCCAACTGCACCTTCAGGCGCTGGATGGTTGCTGACGACCCTCGTGCAGTCCCTGCCTCTGTGACTGCATCTCGACTATTGATGGAACCGCCCTTTCCAGAAGCTCGAGACCCGTCTGGACGGCAGCTCATCCCTGGGGCCAGGTCGACCTTTGACCGTCTGTTCCCTTGGGGATTCCAGGAGTGCCACCTGCTCGCTGAATGTGTCCTGAGGTTGTGGCAGGGGCTGGGGAACAACAGAAAGGCCCGCCTCATCACCACCACGCCACCTCTGACACCCAGAAGACCGCCAGGCTCATCCAGACCCGGTTGCTCCAGAGGAGATTGCCAGAGGGGACCCAGGTCACAGGGCGGGATACGCAGCAGGCCACCTCCACATCTGATGTACCACCTGGGGACCCAACTAGACAAAGCATTAGGACAGGTATGATTAGAAAGGTAGATACCAGTTAGGTTTGTATGGGTGCAGCACGCAGGTTAGTATTAGGGGCCAGGGCACAATACTCAAATATATCACAATAAGCACCTATTCACCAATGTTGAGAACTGCCTCGGTCCTCTGTCCGAAGGGTGTGAGAGATGGGCTGGGCTGGGGGAGGAGGGTATGCCGGAGGAGGGGAGGGCAGTGGTGTGGGGCATATGGTGTAGGGTATGGCCATTAGAGAAAAGCACGGGGCAGGGCCCCCAGGACAGTCCAATGTTCCCCACCGAGTCGCCCTCGAGGCAGTAGGGGACTGGGCCAGAGATGTGGGGCGCCATATGGTAGGGCCTTACCATCTGGTGAGTGACCCATCACCGCTCAACACCCCATAACTACCGCACCCCATCCCGGATGCCAGCCCCACCTTCGTCTCCCCTGAAGGTCTATGGGCCCGTGTGATGGAACGGCCAGCACTCATGCAGGGATCTCCCAGGTTGGCGGTGGAATGTGACATCAGGGAAGGACACTGCCAAATGATGCAGAGCAGCAGAGCTCATTGCACTTCAGGTCCTCATCGTCCTCCATCCCTGGACCAACCCCGCCGATACTGCCAATCCAGTGCGAAAGTGGGTGGGCAGCTCAGAGGGAGGAGCAGGTGCTGGGGTGGGAGGATGGAGTGCAGGAAGAGGGGGTGGGTGGCCATGGGGAGGGGGATATGTGGGGATGGGATAGGATGAATTGTGCTGCCAGTGGCCAGGCCACCTAGTCAGTGAACCTGGAGGAGGCGATTAGGATGTCCCGTGCATGGCAGCCCTGGCGCGCAGATTGTGCAGCCTCCAGTGCCTGCCTGGGCCCATGCCCTGCCCATTATGGCCCACCTCCACATCCTCCTCGTCAGACAAAGCCTGCCATTCATCCTCCTCCTCCAGCCTATCGCCCTTCTGCAGCGCGATGTTGTGGAGGATGCAGCAGGCCACCACAACATGGGAGACCCTCCTAAGGCTATATTGGAGGGCCCCTTCAGAGCGGCCCAGGCACCTGAACCGCATCCTCAGGACACCAATGCATCGCTCGATGACACTCCTGTTTGCTGCATGAGCGTCATTGTAACGGTTCTCCATGTCGGTCTGAGGCCTCCAGATGGGCACCATTAGCCACTACTGCAGCAGATAACCCCTGTCGCCCAAGAGACAACCTCTTCCCTGAGGGAGCACTTCAAAAGGTGTCAGACACCAACGAGTGCGCCACGACAAATGCATCATGCATGTTGCCTGGGTATCGGCGTAGACGTGCATGATGCACAAACCGGTAGTCACACACCAACTGCATGTTTATGGAGTGGAAGCCCTTCCAGTATATGAAGGACATGCCCTCATCCGGCAGTGCTCGTCGGGGGTCATGTGCCCCATCAATCTGCCCCTGGACTGGAGACATGCCTGCAATGGTGTTGAATCCAACTGCCCAGACGACCTGGTGCATTCAGTCTGCATTAGTGGCATATAGGGTTTCCATGACGGCAAGGATGAGCCTCTGTACAGAGGTCCGGGAGGTCCCAGACAGGCCCCCACTCTGCAGCTGGAATGACCCTGTGGTGTAAAAGTTCAGGGCGACCACCACCTCTTCTCTCCGCCTCAGCAACCATGACGCCCGGTCCCGCTTTTCCATATCACAAGTGAACCATGCAGGCATCACTTCCACCTACGGGTCAGAGCATCGCGGAAGGCTGGAGAGTTCTGGGTCAAGCCTGTTAATGATATGTTAACACATGCCACTATATGCTTTGCATGCCCATGCCAGCGCAGGGAGTGGAACGTGTTCATGCCACCAGCAAGGAACTGGAGCATGGCAGTCTGTTGGCGCCTGGCACCACCACGATTTTCGGATGACGCCTGATTCTCCGCCCGATCGCGATTCTGGCGTTGCTGAACAGAGAATCCACCCCCTTATTTATAATCTTTAACAGTATAAACATAGATCACTTAAAACTATCTCTGTTTCTTGACACCTCGTTCTATATACTTTATTTGAAGGATGGCACCTCTGATAGTGCAGCATCCCTCAGTACTGCAATGGAGAGTCAGCTTTCATTTTGCGGCATGAATCCAAAGGTTTGTGACACATGAGGTGAGTGCGCTAAATGCCTAAAACACCGACTTTCATTTTCTCAATATGAATTGCCTCAAAATCCGGACTTTGAAGAAAGAGAAAAGGACTTAATATTTAACAAAAGTAGCAATCAAAACATGCAGATAAGTAATACCCATTTTGCAACAGAGTTCTTCGAAAAATTACAGTTTTAGTTTCAATTTGATTTTGTTCCCTACAGATTTGATTAGCTATGCAATAAGAGGAAATATTTTTCTTTTGATATGACATGGAAGACCACGGGCGCGATTCTCCACTCGCGCGCCGGATGGGAGAATCGCCTGGGCTGCCAAAACTTCCCGCGACGCCGGTCCTACGCCCTCCCGCGATTCTCCCAAGCGGCAGGAATGGCCCCATTGAGTTCCGCGGGCCGCAGGCCGGAGAATCGCCCGAGACACCCAAAATGGCGATTCTCCGGCACCCCTGCTATTCTCAGGCCCGGATGGGCCCAGCGGCCAGCCCAAAACGGCGGGTTCCCCCCGGCGCCATCCACACCTGGTCGCTGGAACAGCGCGGGAACGCTGGGGGGGCGGCCTACGGGGGGGGGGGATCCTGCACCGGGGGGTACCTCAAATGTGGGGTGGCCCGCGATCAGTGCCCACCGATCGTCGGGCCGTCCTCCTTGAAGGAGGACCTCCTTCCTTCCGCAGCCCCGCAAGATCCGTTTGCCATCTTCTTGCCGGGCGGACTCGGAGAGGACGGCAACCACGCATGCGCGGGCTGGCGCCGGCTAACCCGCGCATGCACGGGTGACGCCAGTTATGCGGCGCCGGCCGTGTCATGTATGCGGCGCCGCCTTTACGCGGCGACAAGGCCTGGCGTGTGTAGATGACGCGGCCCCGCTCCTAGCCCATTATCGGGCCCTGAATCGGTTGGGATAGGGGCCGTTTCGCGCCATCGTGAACCTCGACAGCGTTCACGATGGCGTGGGCACTTCAGCGCGGGAGTGGAGAATCCCGCCCCCTATTCCTAAAAAAAAATATTCTAGAAAATTTGATCCAACAGAATCTATTAGTTTATTTGACTAGTTAGATGCGAACCCTGACAGCTATGTACGTTGACAGTGTTAGGTGAAGAGAGTTCAGCATGGTGGCAACAATGTACCAATGAGTGAAAACACTGCTCCATAGAACAATAGGCTTTACCAGTTAACAATTTTGAGCAAACACAAGCTCTGCTTAGCTTGCATCAAAGGAAACCTTCATTGCCAGAGCAGTAAAAATTAGCCCTCATTTCCTCTGCGAGTTGCTGGAATATCACTGATGTTTCTTCCCCGACATTATATCTGTCTCTGCCATATCACAGTCTGAGTTCAGGCTCACAATGTGGGTACTCCCATATTCTTTGATGCTGGTATGGTTGAAAAACTCCTGCTTAGACACAACCCCCAAAATCTACTGTCATGTTCCAAAGTATTGTAGTGCCACATGTTGCCACCTTGATGCAGTTACCCGCCAAGATTCTCTTAAGGAAAGCAATGTGGAAGGAAATTCAAACCTCGGAACTAAGGAGCATGATCGCAGACCATGACAATGTTCACACACTACTAATGTCACGATCCCAGCTGATGTTATAACATCTGGGAAGATCCCAAAATAGAGCACTAGCTCAAAGGACTGTAACTTTTACTTTTAAAAAAAAACACACATGGAGGACAAGAGTCGCAGGACTGCTAATTGGTTTAAACAACAAGAAAATGTTAGAAAAAGTATTGCATTTATATAGCATTTAATCATGCCCCCGGGTCATCCAAAACCACTTAGTGACCAAAAAGATTGAAACATCCTCACCATTCTTACGTAAGCAAACAACATTTAATTTGCACATAGCAATATCATGAATGAATGAATTACCAAATAATCTGTTCAGTGCTCCCGGTTGAATGAGCATTCTGAGCAGTGTCAGTGATAGTCCTATCATTTTATTCATTCCATTGGAACCTTCTTAACTGCATTTGAAACAATTGTTTAAATCCGCCACACAAGCAATAATTCTAATCCCATGTACCCTTTCTATTCCCTTAATAATCTTTATTATTGCCACAAGTAGGCTTACATTAACATTGCAAAGAAGTTACTGTGAAAATACCCTAGTCGCCACACTTTGGCGCCTGCTCGGGTACACAAGAGGGAGAATTCAGAATGTCCAATTCACCTAACAAGCACGTCTTTCGGGACTTGTTAAAGTTGTCCCTCTAATCAATTATCTAACGCAATCATAAATACTGATAAGGTCTCAGTCACTAACTTTGCATCCCAGAGCCTCACTGTAAAACATAAACTCTGATTTCTCCTACATTAAATGTGATACTTATGTACCCTCCTGCTAGGTCCTGCAGTTCCAACAAAGAGTTTGTACTTAACATTTGAAAATATGAGAGAAGTTAAACACCTCCATGAAACCGCGCCACAATATCCTCTGTTTTAGTGGAAACATCGCCATTTGATAAGTTTTTGTGATAATCCAGGAGACATGAGCAGGAAGGCTAACCTAGTTTATTTACAATACAAAAGTATTGTAGCTACCACAGCGTACAGCAATAGAGATCCAACCCGATACTACCAACACTGCCGATCCAGGTTGGGGCCGGCATTTAAAGGGCTAAATTAACGAGTCCCAGCTAGTTGGACCTCCGCCGCTACCAGGGAAACCCGTACTCCCCGATATCTATTGGTGACCACCGTGGTCCTCGTTGGGGTTATCACAGTTTTGCTTTGTAATTGTACTTCAAATCATCCAATTGAATTGATGAGCTATTTTGTTCCATGTTTAATGTTTAATTTTCAATCTCGGGTTCCAAGCTCTGAGCCCGTTTCCAAAGGAGCGACACTCGAAACATTAACTCTGCCCCTCTCTCTACAGACGCTGCCAGACATACTGAGTGTTACCAGCTCTTTCTGTATTTATTTCAGAGATTTGTTCACTTGGAGAATATTCCAGGAACTCAGGCATGCACCCCCATAACGTTCCATCCATGAACATTAATAAATAGAAAATCACCCGAAGCACATGAATTCCTGGCACGCTGTAAATACATAAAAAATACCACTACAGTATAAAACTGTAAACTAGCCAAAGAATATTGCGCCATACAGACATTCAAAGGACAGTAAGTACCTACAAGGGACTCATTATATCAATAATATTACTCTGATATTTAGAAAGAGTCAGTAAAGTCTTTCTCACATCTTCAGGACACCTTCACAACTAATTCACTATTTCTTTTACAATACAGCATCTGTTGTGAAGTCACAAGTAGCAGCTAGTTTCCACACTAACTCCCATATGCAGCAAGTGAAATAAATGACCAGTTTACCTGCATTTGGTGGTGTTGGTTGAGGGGGAAATCTTGGTCAGAACACATGAATATAGCCCCGAGACCTTTTACATCCATCAATTTAATATCATCTGGAAGACAGCATAGCTGGTGAAGTATTTTCTCAGTACTACAATGAAGTGGCAGTATAGATTAGGGCCGGAATGCTCTGTGCGTTCGCTGGTGGCAGGAATCTCTGGCCCCACCAACAGCGCAACCCCACCCAGCGACATGGGGTGGCTTCAATGGGAACTTCCATTGACAACGGTGGGAACAGAAAGTCCCACCAGCAGCAAACGGTGCGCTGCCTCTTGCTGCTGAAAAGGCCGGAGAATCTCGCCCTCCATGTTCAAATCCTAGAGTGTGGTTTGAACCCACAACCTCCTGACTTGAGGAGTACTGATTCATTGAAGTTAATATTCTGGTATCAGCAGGGAACGTAACAATTTCCTATCCCAATTTAAAGGTCATAGTATTTTCCAACAGGTGGGAGGAAAGGATTGTTCCTTACCATAGGAGTATGCAGAGGGAATATAGCTCCCAAACCTAAAAAGTCTAGTAACTGATGAAGCAGAGTAGCGACAGAGATGTAAAGGAATGGAAGCAAATCCTGATTGCTGCTGGCTTGCTGGGAGGGTGAGAGCTGCTGGGACGGTCGGGAGCGGTTCGGTGGCAGTGGGACCATGGGCCGCAGCCTCGGCAATACATTGCAGAGAGAGGCTGGTGGAAGCTATGCGGATCGGGGAGTGAAATGAGACCTGCGCAATGTGGCAACAGGCCAGCTTGACCGGGCCTGGGCTGGACAGCAGGAGCAAAGAGATTGAAGAGATGCTCAAGCATTCTCCAAACACCAGTAGCGATCCAAGGAGAGCAACTGCAAGGAAATCAGACCAGCTCTCCCTCTTCCTGACTGACATCGGGCACAAAATAAACAGTAATGGGCTGCAGCTAGATTTAAAGATTATTCTTTTTTAAATTCCAAGATGGCGCCAGAGCTTGGCGACTCTCTGCGATCTCTCCCCTATAGATCTTCTTCCTACATCTTTTAGAACCGTTATTACAGTCTGTTCTATTATTATTAATTATTAGTATGTCCTATGTATTTATATATGGAGCAATCTACCAGGACAGGAAGCAGAACAATACTTTTCACTATACCTTGATACACAGGTCAATAAATAAATCAAATAAAACAAGCATTGATAGCAAGTCAAAAGGTGCTCCTTTTTTCACTAACCTCCCACTTGAAATGTTGCAGTACTGATTGAAGAAGCTTCAATTTACCGTCGATGAAAGCAAGTTAGATCGCAAAGCTTTGCTCAATTCTCATGAAGGAAGAAATACCAGGAGAAAGAGATTTACAACTTCTATGCTTCTTCCCAATGGATAAGCCACACTTCATCATCAACATTTTCTGACTCCTGCTCCAACACCTGAACTACTCAGTTGCCAGAGAAGAAAATATTAATCATGTGTTGAATTATGCATTGCAGAGAAACCAATTATTATTAAAACCAGAAGGATGAAGCAGGACAATTGCTGGCCTCTGCTCTCTGACACAAGCCCAGAACAGTTTCATCACTGCAATTAAACTAAAATGCAGATGCTTTACCATTTGATGACATCCAAATAAACTGAGAATATTATAGTTTTTAGATACCTCAGAGAATACTATGCCTGAATATGTCACTCTAGATTTCCGAGCTAGGTTTCTTTCTCAGACTAACTGAAAATGACAGGAATTTATAAGATATTCTGATTAATGCGTTAAAATCTGAATTTCACCAATGACGCACAAAGGTTTCAAAATTGTTTTCAATCAACATGGCAGCCAAGAATTTGCTTTTAAAAAAACCTACACTTGATAACACAGCACATTGTCAACAAGACTTGTAAAATAACCCATGAACGCCTAGTCCACCCCCAGTCTTTTAAAAATATTTTTTCCAATTAAGGGGCAATTTACCATGGCCAATCCAACTACCCTGCATATCTTTGGGTTGTGGGAGCGAGACCCATGCAGACATGGGGGGAATGTGTGAACTCCATGCGGACAGTGACCCAGGGCCGGGATTGAACCCTGGTCCTCGGCGCCATGAGGCAGCAGTGCTAACCACTGCACCACTGTGCCACCCTTACTTTCATATGTTACAGATTCACTTCCTTTCATAATGGTCTGCCACATGGGAACGGGACAGGGCATTTAGCCCCTCAAGCCTGTTCTGCCATTCAATTATACCACAGCTGATCTGAGACCTACATCGATTTGTTCACCTTTGCCCCATCCCTTAGTAACATTTGTCAACAAGATCTACCATTCTCAGTTATAATATTAACAATTGGGGCAGCACGGTGGTGCGGTGGTTAGCACTGCTGCCTACGGCGCCGAGGACCTGGGTTCGATCCCGGCCCTGGGTCACTGTCCATGTGGAGTTTGCACATTCTCCCCATGTCTGCACAGGTTTCACACCCACAACCCAAGAATGTGCAGGCTCGGTGGATTGGCCATGTTAAATTGCCACTTAATTGGAAAAAAATAATTGGGTACTCTAAATTTTTTTTAAAAAATTAACTATTGATGTCTTGACGTCCCCAACATTGGAAACATTCTTCCCGCATGTGGCCCATTCAGTCCCATCAGGAGTTTACATGTTTCTATGAGATCCCCTCTCACTCTTCTAAACTCCAGCGAGTACAAGCCAATTAGTGGTCATTAAATTCCCACTCGGAGACAAATTGGCTTTAGTGCCACTAGGAGACAAATTGGCTTTAGTGCCAGAATCTTCCTGACGGTGGCCATCATTCCCACTGAGGCCAAAGCCCAGCAGATGATCTGAGGTAGCCTTCTGGTGACAGACCAAGGCACAAGTAAGGCCTCCTTTTGAACCTCAATCTTCCCCCTTCCCTCGAGCCACTGGTTCCAGAGAACTATTGCAGCAGCTGCAAGTCAACTAGTGGAGGGGATCTCTTTCTATACAGCCTGGCAGTTGTGGCTATGATTGATTTTCAATCATCAAAATGTCATCAAATGGTAGCTTGATATGGGTCTCAAGGGAGGGTTGTTGGCAGGTTAGAGCCATGGCTTCTTGGTTTTCCCACTGACATTCCCACCTGGGACTTCACCCATTACTCTTGATGGGACGCAAGTCCCAGAGATGGTCCATTAATCGGTTACACCTGCGAAGATCAGGCAAGTAGCGGATTTCTGAAACCATCATGGCTGGACATGGAAATGCCCACATTTAAAAGATTATTTTGGAAAACTATACAAGACTCACTCAAGAAATTCTTTACACCTCTGGCATTTGTTAATTTTCTTACCCCAGTCGACTGAAAATTACAGTTCCCAATTAATACCATGCTGCCTCTTTGGCATGCTTGTTTATTTTTAGAATTTAAACATTCCACCACTTCACGATTATCTCCATTGGACTTACACACAACTCCTTTCATAGTCTTGAATCCTTTTCTATTTCTTAACTCATAGAATCATAGAGCACCCTACCTAGGGTCAGGCCCCACCCTATCGCCGTAACCCAGTAACCTCACCTAACCTTTTGGATATCAAGGGGTAATTTAGCATGGCCAATCGACTTAACCTTGTCCCCTTGTTCAAGAAGGGGAGTAGAGATAACTCCGGTAACTATAGACCAGTGAGCCTTACTTCTGTTGTGGGAAAAATCTTCGAAAGGTTTATAAGAGATAGGATGTATAATCACCTGGAAAGGAATAATTTGATTAGAGATAGTCAACACGGTTTTGTGAAGGGTAGGTCGTGCCTCACAAACCTTACAGAGTTCTTTGAGAAGGTGACCAAACAGGTGGATGAGGGTAAAGCAGTTGATGTGGTGTATATGGATTTCAGTAAAGCGTTTGATAAGGTTCCCCATGGTAGGCTACTGCAGAAAATACGGAGGCATGGGATTCAGGGTGATTTAGCAGTTTGGATCAGAAATTGGCTCGCTGTAAGAAGACAGAGGGTGGTGGTTGATGGGAAATGTTCAGACTGGAGTCCAGTTACTAGTGGTGTACCACAAGGATCTGTTTTGGGGCCACTGCTGTTTGTCATTTTTATAAAAGACCTGGAGGAGGGCGTAGAAGGATGGGTGAGTAAATTTGCAGATGACACTTAAGTCGGTGGAGTTGTGGACAGTGCGGAAGGATATTACAAGTTACAGAGGGACATAGATAAGCTGCAGCGCTGGGCTGAGAGGTGGCAAATGGAGTTCAATGCAGAAAAGTGTGAGGTGATTCATTTTGGAAGAAATAACAGGAAGACTGAGTACTGGGCTAATGGTAAGATTCTTGGCAGTGTGGATGAGCAGAGAGATTTCGGTGTCCATGTACATAGATCCCTGAAAGTTGCCACCCAGGTTGAGAGGGTTGTTAAGAAGGCGTACGGTGTGTTAGCTTTTATTGGTAGAGGGATTGAGTTTAGGAGCCATGAGGTCATGTTGCAGCTATACAACACTCTGGTGCGGCCGCATTTGGAGTATTGAGTGCAATTCTGGTCGCCGCATTATAGGAAGGATGTGGAAGCATTGGAAAGGGTGCAGAGGAGATTTACCAGAATGTTGCCTGGTATGGAGGGAAGATCTTATGAGGAAAGGCTGAGGGACTTGAGGCTGTTTTCGTTAGAGAGAAGAAGGTTAAGAGGTGACTTAATTGAGGCATATAAGATGATCAGAGGATTGGATAGGGTGGACAGTGAGAGAGGTTTCAAAGGTTGGCGCAACATCGAGGGCCGAAGGGCCTGTACTGCGCTGTAATGTTCTCTGTTCTATGTTCTAACCTGCACATCTTTGGACTGTGGGAGGAAATCAGAGCCTGTGGAGGAAATCCAAGGAGCCACGGGGAGAAAGTGCAAATTCCACACAATCAACCGAGGCCGGAATTGAACCCGGGTCCCTGGCGCTATGAGGCAGCAGTGCTAGCCACCCCATAATTCTACCCATAAAGTCACCACTGCCTGATTACCTTTTGCTATATCCTCTCTTATTGAATTGATTTTATCCTTCATCACTAAGACTTCTCCTCCTATTCTGACATTTCCCCATCTTCCCTGTATACCTCGTAGTCTAGTATATTTAGTTTTAACCATTGCCCTGTCCAGAAAATAGGAAGGAAAATATATATCTATATCATCCTGGCTACTTTATAAAATTAGTTTCTTTCTAAATGGACAAAGGCTTTACCCTGATATGTCTGACTAGCCATGATTCATACCAGAAGAATTTCTAGCCTTCAGAAAACTTTGAGGGACCTTGTTGCCTCTGAAGAAGCATGAATGCCCCTGTGACTGCATAAAATCAAATTCCAAAGTGGAGGACCAGCATCAACACCCTTTATATTTCTACGGCAGAGCTCAGGCCCATGGCGATAGTATGTCTGTTCAGACAAAAGGGACACTGACTCTTCGATTCAATATTACAAAGTTCCAGATCTGGAAAAATACTTCCTTTGTCCAAAACCCAGACGTCAGAAGTATGTCACATGATCTCCCCCCCAAGCTGCTAGAACCTGTAATATTGCCATGTGGAACTGAACCCAGGTAGTCTGCCATATTATCCTCCACAGGTAGCAACAGATGGAGATTTGGCCAGGTAAATTGTCTGACCCTCATCTACATTGCATACTACTGGAACATCAGAACACTTGTATCAGTGCCTACAAGACTCATTCACCTCGACATGCCTTTTTTCCATTAGGGAAGTCATCACTTCTGGATTACCCTGCAACACGTTTAGCATGCTAACCGCTGAAGGAATACACCATTGGACTGTTGATTCTGGACTCTGGACTCACATGAAATATTAAGGTATTTTTATCATGATCTTGCCCTCTACCGCTTTATTTCCCTTATCCCTCTCTTCTAGTATGAGTGCAAAAACGGGCAGATGTTGCAAAACCCCTTTCTGCATTTTGTAAGCATGTATAAAGAAACCCCCCTTATTTTACTGTATCTCGAGTTTGCTGTGGGGTTATGAATAGGGGATGAAATCACCCCAAACTGAAGAGTTGGGGAAAATACGCCACCACTAATAAAAATCAAAAAATCTTTTTGTTTACAGGCGAATGGTGAGGGGGGAAATCAGGGCTGTTTAAATTCATCCTCCTCCTGTCCATAAACCTATCTTGTGACCATGAAATGCATTCCAAGTTGAATTTGTACCTGCAATTCATTCAATTTACTCCATATCTCATGTTCCTCCGCTCTGATGTTTTACTACCTGTTTCCATTTCTCGCTCCTGATTACATTACTTTAGCTTTCCTTTTACCTGTCATGTAGACAGCGATAGTCCTTCCTCCTTGGGCAGACTCTCAGGGTCGAGGATGACATGCCTCCTTCTGGGGAGGTGGGTTCTACGGTGAATACGGCTGAATACTCCAATCCTGGATCCGCAGGCTCTGCCACAGGTTTGGCAGATGGTGTTTGATGAGGTGGGTGGTGGGACACTCTGGATTCTGAGCTCTCCCTCCAGTGCTTCACCCTGTGACGTTGGTGATGTCTCCAGGGATTTGAGGTGTCTGATGCACATTGTCCGTGTTTCTGATGCATACAGGAGGGCGGGGTCCACGGCTGATCTGTAGACCATGAGCTTGGCGCTGAGTTTGAGTCTCGATCTTCAAACACTCTGTTCCTCAGGTGTCCGAAGACTGCACTGGCGCATTGGAGTCGATGCTAGATTTCATCGGCATTGTCTTCTCGCACCGAGAGGAGCATCCAGAGGTATGGGAAATGATCCACAGCGGTAGTATGGAATTTTATAATACACGTAAATTTGTACATAATGATCCAGACTTCCTTTTCATTGGCTGTAACCTAAAGTTTTTTCAGTTGTACAAAATTATACCTTGACACAGCACAAAAGCAGGACATTCGGCCCATTCTATCTGTGCCCCCCCCCTAAAGGAGTTATCCAATTAGTCCCACTGTCCCGCTCTTTTTCCAGCACCCTGTTAGGATAGGAAACTTATCACTTCCCTTTATAACATCTTTAGTAATACAGGTTCATTTAAGAAGAAATGGAAGAAACATTTTCAAAAACTTCCTGCCAGAGTTAAAGAAAGGAGAGGCGTCCATCCTGGAAGGTTTACGTGTCACAGGCACCAGCCACTAAAGAACAAAATTAAGTAGAATTGAAAGGTAACTATTTAAGATCCCTCACCATACTTATTGTCATTCCCGGAAAAGATTGGTATTCCATGTGGCATTCCTTCATATTCTCTGAACCCCTAATATTGAAGCTTGATCTTCATAGGAATTATCATAATTGATATTTGGCTATTCCTTTCCCAATTCGATGTGAATGAAAAGCCTCTGGGAATAACATTTTCTGAAAATGCTATGTATGTATTTTCTGTAACACAATCAGCATGCAATAAAATATGATCGCCGATAGCTGGGAGAAATATGAGGAGGCAACTCTAAATCATTCCTTCATCCCAACCTTAATGGCTACGGTATGTTCTCCCTTTTTCCTTCGGACCTCTCCCAAACCCTTCCCCTCCGCCTCAACCCCTGCCGATGGTGCCTGCCTTTGATTTTGGATTATATGACAGTAACTGCAACATGCAAAGGAAAAAAATAATTTTTAAAAATTTAAATGAAAAAGAGGTTAATAATTACTATGTGTAGAAGAATTGCAGCACTGTTACATGAGCACGCTTAACTAAAAGCCATTAACAAACACACTTGGAGGGAAATTTAAATGAATTAGCAACACCTTTAAAAGATCACGGGTGGGCGCTTTACCCGCTGACTGCAATGGCGTGTCTTTGCGCCCAATTTCCATCACATGAATTGTGCGCACAAGTGAAACATGCCAGGTTAAGTTGCCCACCCCGCTGTGAGCTCATTGCTTCCCCATTCTGGACGCCATATTTAAACAGCATCCATGCACAGCTTTTTCAACATCTACAGTCCAGGATTGCTACAGATGAGGGAGATGGCCCCGAAAAGAAAGAAGATAGCTAGCTGCACTCAAATTCAGCGACGCCTCCCTGAAACGCTTGCTCAGCGCAGTCGAGACCCACAGTAATGTCCTTAACCTGCTGTGATGGCCAGAGGAGGTCAACCAACCTCATCAATCCGGCTTGAGAGGCAGAGGGGTGGTCAGTGCCAACGCATCCCAGGAGAGATCAGCCACCCAGTGCAGAAAGAGGATTAACAATCTCATCCACCAGGGTAAATCATCACTCTCAAGTCACACAGTCGCCAACCCAGCAGACAATCACTGGCATCTCATTTGCTGCCTACTCAAGGGACATCTCCACCTGTGCTCATTTCCTCTGCAGTTTGTGTCCCTGATTGTTCCATCTTGGTACTTCCCCAACATCCACAGTGGAGCGGGAGGCAGCCTGTTGACTGCTATGCCCTGTTGTTTGAGACGTCCAGAGAATAGGCAATTCAGCCCTAGAGCCTGCTCCGCCATTCATTCAGACCATGGCTGATCTCTCCCTGGTCTCAAATCCACCTCCCCACCTGTTGCCCATATCCCTTTAACCCATTTTTAAAATCAGAAATATAGGGCGAAATTCTCCAGAAACGACGCGATGTCCGCCGACTGGCGCCCAAAACGGCGCAAATCAGTCGGGCATCGCGCCGCCCCAAAGGTGCAGAATGCTCCGCATCTTTGGGGGCCGAGCCCCAGCCTTAAGGGGCTAGGTCGGCACCAGACGAATTTCCGCCCCACCAGCTGGCGGAAAAGGCCTTTGGTGCCCCGCCAGCTGGCGCGGAAATGACATCTCCGGGCGGCGCATGCGCGGGAGCGTCAGCGGACGCTGACGGCATTCCCGCGCATGCGCATTGGAGGGAGTCTCTTCTGCCTCCGCCATGGTGAAGACCGTGGCAAAGGCGGAAGGGAAAGAGTGCCCCCACGGCACAGGCCCGCCCGCGGATCGGTGGGCCCCGATCGCGGGCCAGGCCACCGTGGAGGCACCCCCCGGGGCCAGATCGCCCCGTGCCCCCCCCCCCAGGACCCTGGAGCCCGCCCGCACCGCCTTGTCCCACCGGTAAGGTAGGTGGTTTAATCTACGCCGGCGGGACAGGCATTTTAGCAGCGGGACTTCGGCCCATGCGGGCCGGAGAATCGCGTGGGGGGGCCCACCAACCGGCGCGGCAATTCCCGCCCCCGCCGAATATCCGGTGCCGGAGACTTCGGCAACCGGCGGGGGCTGGATTCAAGCCAGCCCCCGGCGATTCTCCGACCCGGCGGGGGGTCGGAGAACCTCGCCCATAATGTTCACACATACAAGTAGAATGGCACCCATTACACATCTCCTCTGGTGTCTGCCTCCTTTTTGTGATGAGCTGTGTTGCTGCCTATCAGGTGTGATAATGTGGTCTCTCCCTCACTTACCGCAGGTGTTGCTATAATGGGCCTGTTGTCTGTGTAGTGTGCTCCTATGTCACCACAGTGTGGGGCCTTTTTCACATCATTCTCAACATTACTGATGCCTCAACCTTAATGCTAAGTGTGAATGTGGAAGGAACCCCATTCACATGCTTTGCTGTATGTCCGAAAGAAGAGGCATCTTAATATCTGGCATGCAAGTGGTTGAGTAAGGTAAGGGTAAAAGTATCCCTAACTGAGGGTGCGGGGTGTTATATGATAGAGAAGGTGACACCGAGGATTGAGTCATCTCTGAATAGATTCACACCTACAGAACGTCCACGGCTGCATTCGCCCAAGTGTCACTTCAGTTTCACCATCGACATTTGCCAGATGAAGGAACACAGCTATGAGCTCTTTGAGGATAGTGGGACAGGTCCTGGGTACCATTGTGACTGGATTGCAGACAGGCGCCTGATGCCAGGACTTCCTCTTCCAATTAGCACCACATCTCAGCAAAGACCCACCTTCCCGAGGCTTCATCATCCTTCAAAAGATCAGGACAGTGCAAGCCTGATGTGTGACTATTCACTCTCATATTGAAGTGTATGAGTGAAATGAGAGGAGAAACAATGCCGGTGTTCATGTTGGCCCACCCGTGGAGAGAACTTGTCTAAGATGGCACTCGCTACAGCTCATCATCCTCCTCATGGAATATGGTGGCTCTGAGGGCTTCACGTACATGTTTACCTTGTCTGTCCTGTGTTATGGCTTCTTCCTCAGCTTCCACAAACTCAATGTCCTCACCCCCTGCAATGTCCTCCTTATCAGACAGGCTTTGCAAGATCAATAATGTAAACAAAAACATTGTGTCCCTCAGTGTTCCCCCTATTCTGACTCCAGCTGTCCTATGATAATCTGTAAAATTCACTCTCCTCATCCTGGAGTTGAGGACACTAACCCCTCCATATTCCCCCTTAATCATGTGCCTGAATGTAATCTTCGCCAATCATACCCCCGAGCGGAGGCCTTGCTCTGCAGCCCCTTCCCATGCCTGTGGCCAATTGTTCCCCTTTCCCCAGTAGCCCCTTCCCATGCATGAAGCCAGTTTCCCCCTTCCCCAATGGTGTCCGAGCCCTGGAGCCCATTAAAAACCACTCCCGCCTTACTGCTGGTCTGGGAAGTAGAGGATTGCCTGTGATAACCCACTGAAAGAAATGTGGTGCTGTCTGTGAAGCCTGGTGCTGATTCCCGTCAGCACTGCATGATCTAAAGTAGTTGAATGAACCTTAATGTCACCAAGTGCACGTCGCTTATGTATCATTGTGAAACACGGCGTTCTAATTGTGTGCCGATGTGCCCAGATTGTCCGCGTGGGGGGAGTGATCCCGGCGAGCAGTCCTTATAATCAGATGCAAATGCATTGAAATGATATTCCCAATGCGTCACGGCAGCAAATGCGGCCCACCATCGAAGGCTGCGGTGGACAATCGCAACCTGGTTTCACGGTCACAAAAAAATCAATTTCTGGCCTTAGATGGTAAGTGAAAGCCAACATCTGCACACCCATTCCAATATTGAACAGTGTTTTATAGGCTTCAGATATAAATTGGGGTGCTAGCATCAGAGCAGTATTTCAGATTCTAATGGAGACACACCGCTGTCAGGGTGGATTGGACGTTGGTCTCAACATTACATCCAGCTCTTACCTGTGATTCCTCAAAACAATTGGTGGCCTCCTTCTGCACTGTAGGGATTCTATGAAAGTGGCCACACACAAGAAACCACTTCAAATGGCAAACCAGTTAATGTAGCCAACAACTGTTCCCAGTGAAGAGTGATGCTAACTCTCTGATGTTCAGAAATTGAGTATACCAAATCTGACAGGGAAACTTTTCCAACAAAATTGCAACAGCTAATTTGGTGTCACACAAGGAACACAGACATGAAGTATAAATAAATTGTGGCTGCCTCCTGTAGATAGATGTCAAGGGAACCTACTTCAGCAGAAAATCCCAATCATTATATTAGTCTGTAAACTAATAGCCATCAGCCTCCATTTTAGAGAAGGCATCAAACGATCGAGAGTAAACATACCTAGTTTAGTGCTAAGACCTCACAAGCTATCTCAAAATTACTTCATTCTACTAACTCCTTCATCTATTTCACACTCCAATAATAGAGGGATTATACACAATATCTCACTAGTTGCATTAAAAAATGATCCCTCAACATTCCTCTATTATTTGCTCCAGCTTTCTATTCCGTAATCACATTTAGGCGATTTGGTACCAGTAGGCAGCATGGGATGGATAACTGCAGAATTTATGCAGTGACAGCTTAGACCAGGGACTGGCTGCAACACAAAAGATGTGTCACGAGATGTTGGTCTGATCTGTTAAGCACCAGCCTGTTTACAGCTTTCGGACTGCACACAGAGTTCAGGTCACCCAGACGAGTAAAGATTTAATATAAGGGACAAACTAACAACAAATAATGTATCCAGGTTTTCAGAAATATATATATAAATAGATACTAGGAGATATAAATACAAAAATACCATGAATTTAAATAATGCTGCTTAACTCATATTATTAAAATACTCAAATTACTTTGTGCATAAGCCCCAGTGTAGATATTAAGTGTATTTGGATGTCTTATTATTTCTTTTAAAATTCACCAATCATCAGTGCACTTTTGAAAATGCTCTCAAAATTCCTCTCAAGCCTACACTAATTTACAACACATGCTATCACCTCTCTGCTTTAGTTTTGGCTTAATTATTTATTATTATTCGTTCTTGGGCGAGCATCCATTATGCATCCCCAGCATGTTGCCCATCCCTAATTGCCCTTGAACAGAGTGGCTTGCCAGGCCATTTCAGTAGGGGCCAGTTAAGAGTCAGCCACATTGCTGTGTGGTTCTGGAGTCACATGTAGGCCAGAGCGAGTAAGGTCGGCAGATTTCCTTCCCTGAAGGATATTAGTGAACAAGATGGGTTTTTACGATATCGGCAACCGTTTGATGGATATCATTAGGCTCGTAATTCTAGATTTTTATTGGATTCAAATTTCACCATCTGCCATGGTTGCATTGGAACCGGGGACCCAGAGAATGACCCTGGGTCTTTGGATTACTAGTCCAGTGACTAGTCTACTACGCCACTGACTCCTCATAGCTAAGCAGCAGTTAAAAGAGAATCAGAGTATCCTATATTCTGATGAAACTACCTACTCTAAATTATGAAGGGAATGGAGATAATCAACACAATGTGGAGCAAGAGACAATGCAACATTTTGAATCAATTGTTCCAGTTCAATATCGCAAAAAAACTAAAAATAACTTATATTTAGATAGTGCCTTTAATATAATTGTAGTGAAGTTAAGTTCAGTTAACTAATTAAATCTGGAATAAAAAGCTAGTGATGATCATGAAACTACCAGATTGCCGTTAAAAATCAATAAATCAATATGGTTCATTAATGTTCTTTGGGGAAGGAAATCTGCCATCCTTACCCGGTCTGACCTACATGTGACTCCAGACCTACAGCAATGTGGTTGACACTTAACTGCCCTCATTGATGGCCTCAGTTGTATCAAATTGCTACAAAATGTATGGATAAGAATTAAGTTGGACAGACCACCCAGCATCAACTTAGGCACTGGATTCAGATACGTTAGGTGCACACCTAGCCCAGTCAAACCTGCAAACCACCCCTCACTAATGTCTGGGAACTTAATCCAATATTGGGAGAGCTGACCCACAGATTAAACAAGCAACGGCCTGACATAGTCATAAACACATCTTTACCTTTCAGCTAGTGGCCAGATTCCTCGATCACCCTCCCCTTGGTATGTCCTGTCCCACTGCTAGGACAGACCTATCAGAGTTGTTGGCAATGTAAGATACAGTCAGGAGAAAGTTGCCCCAGGAATGATAGGGTGGGTCTGCAGCAGTTAGTCAGATAACCATTATGAAGGATAAATTTACTTAAACTCATCACCAATCTCTATGTCACAGGTGCACCCGTGTTAGTATTATTGTGAGGGGCCATATAACCTTTGTGGATATAGAATCCTGTCTTCCAACCCCCCAACTTCACCCTCTGTTGTGTTGTCTGACACTACCACTGTGCTAAATGGAGTAGGTTCAGAACAGATTTAGCAGCTCAAAACTGGACAATCATGAGGTGCTTTGGCCATCAGCATCAGTTGAATTGTAATGAAGCACAATCTGTAATCTCATGACTGGCACATCCCTCACTCTACCATTACTATCAAGCCAGGAGATCAACCTTGATTCAATGAAGAGTAAAGAAAAGTATGCCATGGAGCGGTACTGGGCATATCTAAAAATAAGGTGGCAACCTGGTGAGGCTCCTATAGGGGACTATATGTATGTCAAACAGTGGAAGTGGCTTGATACAGACAAAACTAAGCATATCCCACAACCAACAGGCCAAATCAACGGTCTGGAGTCCTCCCAGTGTGAATGGTAGTGGACAAATAAACAACGAACAGAAAAAGGAGACTGCACGACCATCACCACCCTCCTTGATGGTGGAGTCCAGCATATAAATGTACAACACAAAACTGAAACACTTGCTTCAGGTTCAGCCAGAAGTGCCAAGTGGCCTCTTCTTGAGATTCCCACCACCACAGAAGTGATTTTGATAGTCTCTCTGATATCAAGCTGAAGGTGCTGGAATACTGCAAAGGCGATGGACCCTGACACTATAGCGGCTGTACTATTAAAGACTTGTGCTCCAGAAATAGCTACACCTCTAGTAAAACTCTTCCAGTACAGATACCACACTGACATCAACCCAACAAAGTGGAAAATTGCCTAGGTATGTCCTGTCCACAGAAAAACTGGCAAATCTAACCTGACCAATTGCTGCTCCCTCAGCCTATTCTCAGTCATCAGCAAAGTGATGAAAAGTGTTGTCAATAGTGCTATCAAACTCAGCATTTACTCAGCGATAGCCTGCGCACAATGCTCAATTTAGGTTCTGCCAGGGCAACTGGCTCCAGACCTCATGATAACTTTCATCCAGACATGAACAAAGGAGCTGAACTTCAGAGGTGGGGTGAGAATGGCTGCCCTTGACATCAAGGCAGCTTTTGACCGAGTGTGACATCAAGAAGCCCAATTAAAATTGAAGCCATTGGGAATCAGGGGGGAAATTCTCCACAGGTTGGAGTCACATATAGCACAAAGGAAGATAGTTATGGTTGCTGCAGGCAAGAGTCATCTTCGCACCAAGATATTACTGCAGTTGGTAATCCAGGCAGTATTCAAGGCACAACTATTTTCAGTTGCTTCTTAAATGAGTTACCATCCATCATAAATCCATCCATTCTTTGATGTGGGGATGTTAGCTGAGCATCACAGTGTTTAGCTCCAGTCACAACTCCTCAGATAATGCAGCAGTCTCTGTCCATATGCAGCAAGACTTGGCCAATATTCAGGCTTGGGCTAATAAATGGTGAATAACATTCACACAATGCAAATACCAGGCAATAGCCATCTCCTACAAGAGAGACAAACCACCTCCCTTTGACATTTAATAGTATTGTTATTCCACAGACTTAAATCTGCTAATCTTAATTTATAGGTTAAGCTACTTTTGCACATAAATTCCTTACTCTACAACTGAATTAGTGCCCGATGTGCCAATCATTCAGCTAGTTTTGCTGGTTGATCACTTTCTTTGCAGGTGCATTCCAGCCAGCTTCTCCTCTGAGCAAATATAGAGAAATAACGTCTTAAAAAGACGCCAGATACTTCCTTGTATTTAGCAGAAGTGAATCTCACATCCTCAATGACCCTTAATGTGCCTTTATGAGATCAATATCAGGATGTAGCCTGAGAGATTGAACAAGTGTCAATTGTTATTTTGCTCCAGTTTACTGGAATATATTCTATCTGACCTGGGTTCAAGCTAAAACTACTTGATAAATACATACATATACTTATTAAAATGTTGGCTTGATAGTATAGAGCTTGCGTATTGAAAAAATAGACATGCTGTTGAAGCTTTTCATTTTGCACTCCACAAGGACGGATACAAGAATGCCAAATTTCAAAGGGGGAAAGAATTTATACTGCATGAGTAAAGGTTGCTGATTGGTTGGTGAGTCAAATCTGAATGGTTGAGGTGTTGCCATGGAGAATGTACCAGGGTATTGTCCCCCACGTTTTTGTTTAATTCAAAAAAGGCACATTGCCTGACCACATTATTCTTGCCTGCAGAGTGCAGAACCCTGCGTATAAATATATATAACTTTTTACGAGCCTAAGTGGGCCACATTTTCGATTGGTTGTTAGTGTAATTCTGCAAGTGCTGTCCAATTATGAAATGACATCTAACATTAGATATTATGTTCTAAGTTTTGCAGGCATAGGCTGGTTGAATACAGTCAGCACTCTATCTATTGCAAACAGCCAAAGAGAATGCTGTTTGATACAATCTGCCAGTCATTCGGACGTGCAACCTACCTACCAGGCATCGCGGCAGCATCGAGATACATCATTCACTCCTGTAGCAGGCAGAATGGCTTTTTTTGGCTTGATGGCAGGATCCTGTTAGTGGAAAATAGCAAACATGCTGCTACTGCTTCGGAGCAGCATCAAATGGCCAGCTTCACCTGTTGTTCAACCTTTCAGCAATATTATGGGCGGGGCCCACCGTTGCTGAGAATGTGTTGATGCCTGGGCAGGATTTGTAGACTTCCACTACAGGAAAACTGCTGCATCTGGACTAATTCAGCGATTGTCGAGGGGCTTGCACCAGCACCACATGGCACACAAGCAATTACAATGAAAGTGTCTGATTCGCTGGATTCGTGATTGACACTCAGGAGGCTGACAAGCTGCAGCCGCATATCTACACTTCACACACACCATCGCAGCCAAGAAGATGAAATGGCGTTTACTGTACGTGCGGAGTGGAATGCATTGGCGCCACTGTTGAGGCAACGGAGAATTGGGATTTGCCATGAAACCGGTGCCCGCCATGATTTTGGCGTCAAAAAATTATTCTCCACCCAATCGCGTTTCACGATTCTGGTGTCGGCCAACGGAGAACTCCGCCCTACAACATCCTGCTGTTGAGTTGGCTGGGGCCGGAGGGCACCGAGTAGGGTGGCCTGGGACATACGACGAGTGGCACCAAGTTCACAGTGGGCAGTCAGCAGCGTGCGCAGCCACATGGCTGCTTTGCAGGCCGCGGCAATGGTGTTCCATGCCTGTCCACCCCGACCCCACAGCCCACCTCCTGACCCCCCTCGCTCCTCCCCCCAGCCCTGGCAAAAGCCCCCCCCAGCACCCAGCACAACGGTCAGAACACAATGATGATGTTGGACACATTCCGTACCCCCTCTCTCCCCTCAGGAGCAACAGTGCCTGTTTCATGATTTTTAAAAGCACAAGTGAACCTCGCTGTCGGGAATTCTCCCCAGTGAAGGTGGAGAATCGCGGAGGCTCCGGATAATACTGGGTCAGACCCACTAATGATTTGCAAACGGCGTTTACTGTCCGGAGTGGAACGCGTTGACGCCACTGTCGAGGCACCGGAGAATTGCGATTTAGTGTGAAACAGGGAGCCCGCCACGATTTCACCGTCAAAAACAATTCTCCGCCCAATCGTGTTTTGTGATCCTGATGTCGGCCAACGGAGAATCCCGCCCTACAACTTTACCATTCTTGTAATATCAGAAACCACAGAAGCTCAACATGAAACAAATCACTTTGTTCTTGTATGACATCCATTATCATGGAACCTTTGAATAACCCTATCGGAGATTTTTGTCTTCAAGTTGGCTACTGTCTTTGTGTAATACCAGCCAAATACCCGTAAAGATATCCCAGCATAAGGCACATGAAACCATTTCATCTTCCATAACCAGATGAGGTGGTGAGGCAGGATCGAAAGGATTACTTGTCCTTGAATATAATTGGCAAGCAAATGAATCCTATAAACAGCCCCACGAGGCATGCATTCAAATTGATCTCACCGAACATCTTGAGTGATCTGTTCTATATGCCCTCAAATCAAAAATAATGACAACAATTGACTTACACGTATCAGTACATCTGAAATGTGTATTCTCTGCAGAAGCAGCTGTAATCCAATGTGTGCTGAGAGCAACAAGAAATGATTTAAAAATCCAATGTGGACAAGTTTCATTTGTGTCGCAGCATTTCCTGGACTCTATTCCTAATCCCCCCCCCACCCGGCTCACAAACAACTTCAAAAAACTGGCGAATATCCAGGATGCGTTGAAGGCAGCCGCAGAATCCGGCCCAATATGTTTGAAGAAAGCGCGGTGCTCCACTGGGGAGTCCTTGGGTCGGATTCTCCGGTCCGCCAGCCGCGTGTTTCTCGGCGGCACACCGTTCACTGGCGGCGGGATTCTCTGCTCCCGCCGCTTGTCAATGGTATTTCCCACTGAAGTCACCCCATGCCGCTGGGAAACCCTCGGGCAGGGGTATGCTGCCAGCGGGAAAAGAGAATTCCAATGGGCAGAGAATTCCAGCCCTCGCCTGTGTTCAAACTGGGGCTGGTTTAGCACAGTGGGCTAAACAGCTGGCTTGTAATGCAGAACAAGGCAGCCGCGCAGGTTCAATACCCGTAGCGGCCTCCCCGAACAGGTGCCGGAATGTGGCGACTAGGGGCTTTTCACAGTAACTTCCTTGAAGCCCACTTGTGACAAAAAACGATTATTATTATTATTACAAAGGATTCCTGGGGAGGTTTCCCCCAGGGCCCTGGCGAACAGTCATCCCTCGAGCAGCATCACTAAAACGGTTTATCTGTTGGTTAAAATAAAAAGAAACTGCCAGAGATACTCAGCAGACCTGGTCGTGGCTGTGGAGTGAGAAACAGTGTGAATGGGCGCGATTCAACCCAATACAAACAAAGTGCTGCCGCCAGTGGGGAAAACTGGTGAGTTTCCCTCTTGTCACGGCACCGTACCGGAGGTGGAATTCAACCACGTGGAAAGAAATAAAAAATGTCCCATCGTGAATGTCGCTGGGTCGGACCCGCCAGGTGTGTGAAGCTCCCGAATCGGCAGTCAGCCACACAGCTGCCGTTCAAGAACACTAAATCAATCAAGTCTGTAACTGAAATGCTTCCCAAAAACGTAGGGCTGCTTCTCAGATTTGAAGACAAAGTGCTGACACCGGCGTAGGAACAATGGCGTTTTACGCCAGACAAAACGGCGCAAAAGCTGCACGGATCCTCCGTCTGGTGGGGGGCTCGCCGGCAGGCAGCGTAACGCCCCCGGCTTTATCTGCGGATACGGCTGGAGAATTGCCTGATCCGTGGCCGCGCATCCGCATGGTGGCGACCTGCAGCAGCTGCGTCGTGCAACATGGCGCCGGCTGCAGGCGGATCCGGCCTGCCACATACTGCCCACCAATAACCACCCTTGCCACCCGCGGACCACCCCCCACCTGTTCCCCCAGCCCCCGCCAAAGCCCCCCTGCCCGCGGAACGGCTCCCCCACGGCTGTGGCGGTGCTGGACTCAGTCCGGAGTCGCCACGCCGGGTTCACACAAAAGAATTGTATGAGTGACCCACGCCGTCGGGAACTCAGCCCATCGGGGTGGAGCATCGGGGGGGGGAGGGCCTCAGGTGACGTCCCGAGGCCCTACGTCGTGCGGCGTGTTTCCGAGGGAGTGGAGCATCGCAAAAGCGCAGCCACCACCAATTTCGGCGCAAACGGAGATTCTACGGCCGATTGCCAAACCTGGGGCGTCATTCTCCGCCGGCGGGAGTCTCAGTTCTGCCGGCGCCCGGGGGGTTCCCGACGGCGTGGGGGTGCCCCACAATGGGAAACCCCATTGACCGGCCGGTGTTACGGAGACTCCCGCCGGCCGGTCGGCGCAGAAATGTGGCGGGGCGGGTAGGAGAATTTCGCCCGTGATTTCGGCATCGCCGACCGGAGAATCCCGCCTGGGCAGAATTCTCTGCCGAAATCAGGAAACGCGATTGGGCAGAGAATCAGTTCGATGCCGAAATCACGGTGGGTACCGATTTGATGTTTGCCTCAACAGCAACGCTTGCATTCCGGTACTCACGAACTGTAAACGCCCGACCCGGTATTCTCCAGGGCCTCCATGATTCTCCGCCTCGAATGGGCCGAATTCCCAACGACGCAGATCACTGTGCTATCGTGAAACCGGCGCTGTGGCTGGTGAGGGAGAGGGAGGGGGTAGGACAGGGAGAGACCTGACTGTGGAGTGCCAGGCCGGACACCGGCCAAGGTGACCGTCACCCTGAACTCTTACACACGGGATCCTTCCAGGCGCCAATGGGGGCCTGTCTGGAATCTCACAAAGCTCTGAGCACAGGTACATCCGTGCTGTCACGGAGGCCCTATATGCTGGCACAACATATCCATTACGTCGCCATCAACGGGATGACCCGGGTACAGGCGGTGATCGACAGGATTGACAGGATGCATGTCCCTCTGTCACTGCCTGCAGATGATAGGCCACTCTACACAAACTGAAAGGTGTTCCACTCGATGAACAAGCAGCTGGCGTGTGACCATCAGCTGCGCATCATTAACGTCTGCCTCCGATACCGGACAGTGTGAACACTCGACGATTCCTGACATGTTCGAGACACGTCACCCCCCCCTCCCACCGCTCCCGGCTGTGGGACTAGCCCTTGGGCGACAGGGACTATCCGCTGTGGTCGTGGCTGATGACATCTATCCGGAGGCACCAATGGCGGAAGCGGCTACAACGACGCCTATGCAGCAACCTGGAGCGTGGTCAAGTGGTGCTTCGGCCTCCTGAAGGTGTGGTTCAGGTGCCTGGGGCCTCTCCAGGATGATGCGGCCTGCTGTGTCCTCAGGGTGGTGGGTGTGGTGTTGGGTGCTCTGAGGTACAGACGAACCAACACGGTTGCGATTGGTACAACGCAGTTTTATTCCAACTAGTTATTTACACATCTGACTTGGTACTCAGCACGTGGTGACTGTGTGAGTGTCTTGTTAATCAGGTCCTGGCCTTGTTCTGTCTCCAGATGGATTAGCCAGCAGGTGTCGTGTTTCTTGTCTTATACTGTGTCTGCTCTTGTCTGTGATTGGCTGTCGTGTTATGTGTGCTGATTGGTCCGTTGGTCTGTCGATCATGATGTGTGTGTTGTGATGTATCCAGGCGGCACTGAGCTGGGCACAGCTGCATAGATTGAACTTGGCGCGATTGATGGAGGGGATGGAGGCGGATTTTAAGGGGTGGGATGTTTTGCCGCAGTGGCTGGCTGGGCGGGTGCAGACAATGAAATTGACGGTGCTGCCTAGGTTTCTGTGTGTGTTTCAGAACCTCCCTTTCTTTGACTTGAAGTTGTTTTTCAGGAATGTCAATGGGTTGATCTCGGTGTTTGTGTGGGCGGGGAAATGAGGTGGGGGGCGAAGCTGGGGGGCGGGGGGGGGGGCGTTCTGGCGTTGCCGAATTTGATAAATTATTATTGGGCTGCAGACATTGTGATGGTGAGGAAATGGACCGTGGAGGAGAGGTCAGTGTGGGAATAATTGGAGGCGGACGAGCCTGAGGGCTTTGTATTTGGTGTCTCTGCCTTTCTCACTGGCCAGCTACTCTGCGAGCCCAGTGGTGGTGTTGGCTTTGAGGGTGTGGGGGCAGTGTAGGCAACACATGGGGTTAGAGGATATGTCGTTGTGGGCGCCGATTTGCGACAACCATAGGTTTGTGCCGGGGCTGGATGCGAGGTTCCGGGGGTGACGACAGATGGGGATTGAGTATTTCAGGGACTTGTTTATAGGGGGCAAATTCGTGGGGCTGGAGGAGTTAGAGGAATTATATTAGTTGCCCAACGGGAATGGTTTTGTGTACCTGCAGGTTTGGGATTTTGTGGAGAGAAGTGCCGTCTTTTCCGGGGCTGCCGCCTCCGACGTTGCGAGAAAATTTGGAAGACAGGATATGGTTGGGGGTCGGTTTCAGGGGGCAGGAGGGCTGTGGTTTGTTTATTGGGTTCTTTGTTGTTTTCTGATATTCTGTGGGCTGGATTCTTCGCTTGCCGACGGCAAAATCGCATTCAGCAGTCGGGCAGAGAATCCGGTTTGATGCTGAAATCGGGGGCGGCGCCTGTTTCCTGATTCTCCGCCCCCTCCAAAACGGGGTCATCGGTGAGTACGCCGCACGCCATTGGGACGGCCTCAGGACGTCCCCTGAAGGCCCTCCCCCGATGCTCCACCCCCGATGGGCCAACTTCCCGACAGCGTGGATCTCTTGTGCTCTGTGTTTTCGTCAACCTCTTGTGGCGGCTGCGGACTGTCTCCAGCGCCACGACAGTCGGCGGGGGGGGGGGGGGAGGGCCGTTCCGCTGGCCAGTGGGGCTTCGGCGGGGGCTGGGTGGACTGGTGGGTGTGTTCCGGGGTGGCGAGGAGGATTACAGGGGAAGCACCGTCTGGCAGGCTGGGTCCGCGCACGGCCAGCGCCATGTTGTACGGCGTGACCACTGCAGGTCGTCGCCGTGCGCATGCGCGGCCACAAACCCACAAATTCTCCGGCCGGTTATGTCGGAAACACCGGGGGTTTTACGTGGCGTGGCTGGTAGCCCCGCACGAGGCGGAGTGTCAGTGCGGGACGGCGCCGACTTTTTCATCGTAAGACTAGACACATTCACCGGACATAGCCTCAAAATCGGAGAATCCAGCCCTGTATATTTATATTTTTGTCAACAAGACTTGAATAAAAATATTTGAAAGAAACATGATGGTGCAATCTTGCTTTCTGCAGCTGACCCCGAGATCTCATTGTGGAGCAGCCCCACACTGAACCAAGCATGGAAGTGATATCGGTGAATGATACATCAGCCAAGTTCTTCATTGGTGCTTCATTTTGTCAAGCTGGCTTTTTAATTTTTTCTCCAGTGTGCACCGCAGAAGAAGATGAGGGGAGAATTTCGGATTGTTGCCTCCCTCATCAAGGGGATGTGATTGTTCGCGCCCTGCAGGGCTCTCTCTTGAATCAATTTTTTCTTGATTGGTCTTCGCCGCCTTTATCATCGTGAGTCATCAGGTCATTGTCCCAGTGTCACAGTTCAGCAGACAGTTGTCGTGAATAGCTTCTCTCTGACGTGTATGCCTTCAGAGGCGAGAATGGCAGAACATATAATCCCTCCTGTGTCCTCCGAGAGAACCAGGAACACGACTGGGGATTGACACCTTTGGCAAAAGTAACTTGGAGGTGGGGAGGGAAGTGTAAATAGTACAGGAGGTTAACAGCTTGTGGGAGGAGTTAACTTGCGGGGAGATGTGGAGTAAAGGGTTAATTCTTTTTTGCATGTGTGTAAGGAGCTAGGTCGCAGCGACGTCACTCATTGAGATGAGTGAGACACATCTTAAGAGAGTAGCTGTATCTATGTCCTATTGTTCTATAACCTTGTCAATAATTAGTGATGTAAATAAAGGTATTTTGAACAATAAACCATTGTCTCCTGCAAAATATTTTCGAGAGTAAGAGGCTAATGAATCCCGAGATAAAACCACAATAACAGACAGGTAACGCTGTGTATTGCACGCACTGCATGCTACATTATCAGTAATCAATCCCTATAGATTTCCTATGCCCCTTGCATACTGGATCACCCTTTGTTCCTCCTATTACACTGCTGTATTTCCACTGTATAACCATGCCCTTAGGCAGAAAACCCATCTATTCAATTTATTTATTTTAATTTTGTGCTGATACTTCAGAATAAACAAAGAACTTGTATTGATATAGTACCGTACATGGCCTTCGGACATCCCAAAGTGCTTCACAGCCAATGATGTGCCTTTGAAGTGTAGTCACAGTTGTAATGGAGGAAATGCAGCAACATATGTGGGCACAACAGGCTTCCACATACACCTGGGTGATAGATAATGGCCACTGTGCCTGGCCCGATCAGATGATCACAGATGATCAACATGCATTTGAATATCATGACTGGGTTTGAGGCTCCTGGTATGCTCCTGGACTCTCAGGGGGGCAAGAAGGGAAGTATAGCCTCCAACTGTGCCTATGGACTCCTCTGCTATGGCCTCCCGCCTATCATTCACCTCCACGTAGCGACGAAAGGCAGCCCTCACCCGCTCACATACACTCTCATCCGCCAACAGCCCCACGTCTAACCTCCACTGCAGCTGTTGGACAGCCCCCTGGACCACCCGCAGATCCACACAACGCGGCACATGGTCAGAGACCGTGAGCGCCCAATACTCCGAATCCACCACCCCTGCCAACACCACCTTGTCCAATATGAAAAAGTCGATCCGGGAGTACACCGGTGTACATGGGAGAAGTATGAAAACTACTTCGCCCTTGGCCTCCAAAACTTCCACAGGTCTGACCCCCCCACCCCCCACCCGTGCACTCCACGAACCCCCTCAGCTCCCTAGCTACTGCCGACCCCCTCGACAACTTCAGGCTCGACTGCTCCAGGCTTGGGTCTAGGACCATATTAAAATCACCCCCCATGATCACCCGGTGCATATGTAAATCCGGAATCCACCCCATCACCTACCTCATGTAATCCACATCATTCAGGGCATAAACATTTACCAGGACCACCGGCATCCCCTCCAGCTACCCGCTGACCACCTCATATCTACCCGCCGGATCTCCCACAATGCGCCCCACTTCAAACACCACCCTTTTATTGACCAACACTGCCACTCCCCTCGTCTTCCTATCCAACCAAGAAGGGGTCCAACGTGACCAGCCTGGTCGGGGGGGCTTCCCGCACTCCTCCCCTGCCAATCAGCCATACCCCTTCTTGGTTGTTGCCTTGCTGTACGTTTAATTTTGAAACCCAAAAATTGAACAACTTAATGGGGCTATTCTTTGGAAATCGCCCGGATTTCTCTGGCAAAAGCTATATTCTGCTCCTGCTCTCCCATCTGTCTGACCGGTTTTACAGCTTTGCTTAAATTAAAATCTTCCCAAGATTGTAAGACGTCAGAGAGATTCTTAGCGAAAAGTCTAGCGACAATTCAACCCCTGATCAGGTTGTCTTTTAGTGTTCCATCCTCACAGTTTTTGGCGAGGCGGTACAATTCATTGATAAATGAGTCAATCCCATCACTCTGATTTTGACTGCACTGCTTAAATTTCATCCTCTTAACAACAATATGTTTACAAAGACTGAAGTATGTGTCAAAGGCTCCAATGGCATCCTAGTAGGAAGCTGACCCTTTGTTCACCCTCTGCCTGGCCAGCACATCGTCTGCTATGCTCCCAACAGCGTATAACACAGTGCTAACTTGATCTTTGTTCTCTTTACTCACAGGACACTGAGGAGTTGCGGACTACTCAAATGCCTTTGCCAATTTTGCCATTGTTCAGCCTGCCCAGGGCTCTCTTCACATGCTGCTTGTACATCTACATTGCTGTTAGGGAGTTCCAGCATTTTGCTGCAATGACAATGAAGGAATGGTGATACATTTCCAAGTTAGGATGGTGTGCAACTTGAAGGGGAACATTAAGACGATGGTGTTCTCATACACCTGCTGTCCTCATTCTTCAAGACAGTAGTCACAGTTTGGGGGGTCCTGTTGAAGAAATCTTGGCGGGTTACTGCACTGCATCTTGTAGATGCTACACACTGTAGTCACGGTATATCAATGCTTGATGGGGTGCCACTGAAGCGAACTGAATTGATCTGATGGTGTTGAGCATTGCGAGTGTTGTCGGAGCTGCACTCATCAAGGCAAATGGAGAGTGTTTCATCACACTCCTACCTTATGTCCTTAAGAAGTCAGGAGGAGTCTCACTCACCACAGAATACCGAGCCTCTGACCTTCTTTTGAGACCGAAGAATTTATGTGGCTGATCCAGTTAGGTTTCTGGTCAATCGAGGAATTTGCCAATAGTAAAGCAATTGAATGTCAGGAGAAGGCAGTGAGACTCTCTCTTGTTGGAGTTGGTCAATGCCTGGCATTTTTGTGGTGTGCATTCTACTTATCACTTATCAGGCTAAATTTGAATGTGTTCTCTCGGCCTTGCTGCCCTGGGCAAGGAAAGCTGCAATATCTGAGGATTTGCAAGTGGAAAAAGACCATGCCATCATGCATACTTCTGAGGCAAGATAGAGTGAGGGTCATTAATGAAGCAGCTGAGGCAGGTTGGACTGAGGACTCAGCTCTGAAGAACTCCTGCTGCAATGTCCTTGAGGTGAAATAATTGCCCTCCAACAATCACAATAATCTTCCTTCGTGTTAGTTATGTGGAGAGTTTATCTCCTGATTCCAATTAAATTCAGTTTTACTTGGGTTCCTTGCTGTCACACTCAGTCAAAGGCTGCCTTGATGTTAAGGGCAACATTTGTAAAAAAATCATGGGCGGGATTCTCGGTTTGCCGACGCTGAAATTACGAAATGCGATTGGGTGTAGAATATGTTCCAACGCCAAAATCGCGGCGGGCACCGATTTGACGCCAAATTGCGATTCTCCGTCACCTTGACAGCGGCGTAAATGCGTACCGGAACGCAGGGACAATAAACTCCGTTTTCATATCATTACCTGGCCGGACCTGGTATTCTGCGAGGCCTCCACGATTCTCCTCCTCCAATGGGCTGATTTCCCAACAGCGCGGTTCACTTGTGCTTCTAAAAATCGTGAAAACGGCATGGTGGCTAATGAAGGAGAGAGAGAGTAGGTAGGACATGTAGGGGAGCGACTACGGGCTGCCGGGCCGGACACTGGCCGGGCTGGGGGCCCTTCCAGGGCCGAGGGAGGTGGGGGAACAGGGGGAACAGGCCGAGTGGCCGGGGTGATCCTCCATGGGACCCGGGGGATGCCCAGGCACGGACTGCCATTACCGCGGACATCTTGCTGCGCACCGACTGACCACCCACCTTAGCCCTTGGTTCTTCAGAGTGACACTGGCCATATAGGTGCCCCCACCCCATCCCCCAACACCCCCCCCCCCCAACTCCACATGCCCCCCCTCCCTTCCACCCGTCACTTACCAGCAGCCCACTCAGGGCAACACCCACAGTAGCCCCTATGGGATCCGCGGTGCATTCCGCTGGCAAGGGCAGTGCCAGGCGACAGTACCCCTGGCATCAGGGATGGGCGCCGGGACCAGAGGCCCACACGGTGCCGACCACCGATGGGGCCAGGAATGCGGGGATTGGGGGGTGGGGGGGAACATGCGAGCTGGGCCACCATGTAGCCCATTGGACCTGGTTGGGCATGGGGATATGCACCACGCTAACATGTCGGTCTTTCACGCCCTGCTGACAATGGATGTTGGAATTCAACCAGCAATGGTGGCCTTCCTCCTAGTCGCCGCAGCCCTGGGAGATGCCCTCAAGGAGGAGGAGGAAGCTGCAGCAGCAGAGTGGGCAGCAGCGGAGTGTGCAGCAGAGGAGCATGCCACAGAGGGACAGGTGGTAGCCAAGCCACCCAGGTTTGAGAGCCGGCTGCCCAACAGACTGAGGAGGAGGTGGTGCCAAGGAGGTGCTGCATGAGATGACCTGCCGGACTGGGCATACCGTCAAAGACTCCGATTGAGCAGGGAAATAGTGCGATTTATCTGCCAGATGATGGCACACCTGGCACCATGGATGCATAGGGGAGGACGCCCGCTCCCAGTGACCGTCAAGGTGATGGTCACCCTGATGTTTTACGCCACAGGGTCCTTCCAGGCACAGAATGGGGACCTGTCCGGGATCTCACAGACCTCGGTGCACAGGTGCACCCGTGCCATTGCGGAGGCCCTATATGCACAGGCAGCTCAATACATCCACTTCAATGTAGACCAGGCCCACCGGGACGCTCGGGCAATGAGGTTTGCTGCCATCGCAGGGATACCCTGGGACCAGAGGGTGATCGATGGGATGCATGTACCCCTACGGACACCTGGGCTGGAATTCTCCAGTTGTTGGGATTCTCTTTCCCCACCGGTTGGGTTTCCTGGCAGTGTGGGGTGGCTTCAATAGGATATCCCATTGCCAAGCGGCGGGAGTAGTGAATCCTGCTGCCAGTGAATGGCGCTCTGTCGTGAAACGCACGGCTGGGGGACTGGAGAATCTGGCCCATGATTAGTTTATGCACATCAAGATTTATGCACTCAACTCTAATTTCCACATTTCAAAAGTCTTTCAGGTTCTTCTTCCCAAATAAGCCAATTATGTAGAGTGAACGTCTCATGAAATTGGGTCCTGTGCCCTGGGTCCCTTTTCAGGCAGTGCCACCAGTTAGGGGTGAGCTGCACCGAAAGGCAAGGACAGGGATTGAAAGAGGATAACTGATCCATGGGAATGACTTCCTAATAGTACATGCCTTTCCCATCATGGCACCCAAAGTTAATTTCCACAGCCCAGATAATCTACTCCTTCACTTGCCCATCCCTGCTAATAATTCTGTCAATACAGTGTATTTTGCATATGTCTTAACAATACTACTTTTCTTAATGCTCATTTTGTATGCCTTGTACTATCAATTCATAGAAACACTTGTGCCTTAAATTATGCTCTTCAGTAAATTGTTCAATTTCTTCTCGTCTTCCAGGCTAAGTCCTCAATTAGTTGATGTCAAGTTCACCGTTTGGGTGACACATTGCTCTGCTGCCCTCCCAAAAATCTACTTGTGTGCCTCTAAGGTTACTAGCATATGAAGTGTATGGCTGCTAAACCTGTTAATCTTAAACTTGACATCTAGCCTATTTACCCAAAAGTGCACACATTACAATAAGGTTGGAAAAGTTATATTGGTTCAGTGGCCTGGCCATTGCTTGAGAAATGGTAAAAGATCAGTATTAATGGTGTGCTGTGATTGTCTTTAAACCTTTTGCTTTTTTCCTCATTTCAAGCACTGCATTTTAAAATCTGGAGTATTCCTGCAATTGTGTTACTGGATTGATAATGCTGAAAGGCAAGTCTTTCTTACAGTTCTCATTGAGAGAAATAAGAAATGAATCCTAGATCGCACCATCAACCAGGCAAGCAAATACAAATGATTTGAATTATAGTTATTGTGGTGCTAGCTTGGTTGTGATGTAATTCACCGACTGACCACTAGGAGTGTCATTAGTATATACGTGAATGTTAGAAGTCAGGTGACCTCAGACTGACGGGGGAGCTGGAAGAGAGAAGTTGCTTGTACATGTTAATCGTCTGTTCTTTTGTATATAGTTGACCCACAGTTAATGTTAATAAATCATTTATAGCTTTAGCTACAAGTGTTCTTGTAATATAAATCAGGCCGTTCGACAAGAACATTACAGTTATTTACCATTCCTAGTACTTAGTTCTCTTGTACTTAAGTGGCAAAAAGGTACTCAGGCCTTTAGTAGTATCATACTCTGATGTGACTGATAAATAAGATGGCAGCTTGAGATGACGATACAATGTTCATGAAAGGAAATGGCAAATGAACCATAGCTCACCAATACCAATTAACTGTTTTGAAACATCAATACTTAAGATTTTTTAATTACATTTTTTGTGTTTACTCGATTAATATGATGAATCAAGAATGCTATTTAAGCCTACGTGATGTTATTTCAGGAGTGGATTTTGCAATAATTTTTGTACCCCCATATAGGCTTAAGTGTTTGTATAATGATTTAGAGCAATCAGGCAAATGACTTATGTGTCAAAGAAAACCTGCATCATCTTTTCACATGAATAGAATGGGGAAATGTTTTTTTCAATGCTTAAGAAATGTCATTGCTAGTGATTTGTACACAATGCAATAGCACAAGATGAATTATTTAGTACCCAATAGTTATCACCTGCTGTCCTATTAGTCCTTATATGAACAGTTATTCGACAAACAGTGGACAACTAACTGTAGTCCAGCTGTCTACTGAAAGCTTGTTGTATGTTTAACAAATTAATTGATTATTTGCTCATGGATATTGATTTTGATGCTTATTATAGAATGCATGTCCTGGTCTTACAGCCGATTTATCTCCTTTTCCTTCCTGTGTGAACCAAGCTGTGATTGGTATTAAGTACAGTTGAATCTGAAGCGACACCTACAGACAATTTGAGGAACTAAAGATGAAGACTGCAATTTTTCACCTTCCTACTGTGTCTGCAATTCGACATGAGAGTGCGTAGAGATAAATCATTACTGCATACCTGATGTTGTTCAAAGCTAAACGAACACCTTGTTTTGGTTTTGTTAACAAATTTACAAGAAGCTGCACCTCGGACAACAAACCTTCCAGGGGCGCAATTTAAATACTTCATGATCTGCCTTTAGGCTTCGCTTGCATATTTATTAATTGTTATCTCCTATGATATTTGTGAAGATATCCGTAGGTTGAACACTATTGCAATTTCCTTTCTTCCACTTTGATACCACAAGGGCATTTTTAACTTCACAAACAAACAATATCAAACCAGTCACATGTTAAAACACCTCTCTCAATTTTCCCTTCTCCTGACGTCAATGGAAACGAAAGTCAGAAGATGGGGTAACCAATCTGATGTCACCCCTTTTGCACGATCGCTCAAAGTTAAAATTACCCCCCTGAGCCTTTGCTTCCTAAAGACTGGAAGGGGGCCAAATGAACAAGTTTCATTTCTGGTTCCTGAAGATAGCACAGCTATCCTAAGCAAGAATGCATTTGTTATAATTTTGAAGTTAAAATTTTAAATAAGTCCCAATTATCTAATGAGGTAAATCTGACCAATTATCTGGTGAAATCACCAATTTAAGTGATCCAATGGTCAAGGCAGTATCACTCCCAGTAAGGTAACTTTTATTCATCTACTAAAAGTTGCTCTTGTCAATAGAACATTGTGATTGAAGGAGAAACGATGGGGACAACAGGGCAACAAACAAGATGCAATCGGCTTAATCTTTCTCCTTTAGAGGTGAATGAAATTATCTTCCTTGTACATTCAATTTAGATGACAGCATTTTGAGATCATCATACATTAATATCCTATTAGATCATTTTTGACAACTTTTCACTTTAAAAGCAAAGCTTTTAAAAGAACAGTTATTCTCCAGGGTTAATCCTAATTGCAGTAATATTTAAATGAGGTTCTTTATTACAATTGCAAATAACCCAATCACAGAAGCCATCAAAAAAATGGGAAATGTCAGGAAAACGATTGATGTTGCTCACTTTGAAAATGTCATCCATTGTTTCAAGTGGCTTTTACTCTGAGCTCTGATTAGTTACTTAGATACAAAAGCATTTAGTCAATGAGACAATGTTCCATTTTGATGGCTAACATAATGCATGTTCAATGTAGATAATTTATTATCTTAATATGCAGTATCTCATATAAAATTTAATATAATCTTCAGAAGATTCAATTATGTCCACACAACGTTTTCCCCACTGGTTGCAGCGAAAAGGTAGCAGCCAGCTAGCCAATCCTACGAAGGAATTTACTTCATGTTTCATTAAAGGCACATTATTTAAGTATTGATGGTACTAATGGCCACCTTTTGAAGATTAGGAAAGCATTTTTACTGTCAAAACTATGTATAAAATAGTTTATCATTTTTCAGGTCATTGAGATTACTGTGATAACATCTTGCATATTCATCTTGAACTATCTGGAATCAAAATGCATTTCTTTTCTCTATATGATGCCTTTGTGTTTCAGGATTCCTGTTTATTTTACCCAAAAGAGGCCAGTGTCATTTTGAAATGATGTTGAATCCAAAATTCTAAGATTCCAATGCACACACTGCCAGCATAGGAAAAATGTTAGAGCTACTCAAACAGTATGAGGTCCGGGCATTAATGGCTTCTCTTGAAAAGAAAGGGCTGGCTATTAAACCCACCACCTTTATCAGGTCAAGACCAGTAGATGAACTGTTAATGCACTTAGATTTCTACAGTGCAGAAGGAGACCATTCGGCCCATCAGGTCTGCACCAACCCTCTGAAAGACCGCCCCACCTAGACCCGCTCGCCCACCCTATCCCCATGACCCAACCTAACCTAACCTATAGATCTTTCAACACTATTTCAATTGGCAATTTATCATGGCCAATCCACTTAACTTGCACATCTTTGGACTGTGGGTGGAAACCGGAGCAGCCGGAGGAACCCACACAGACACGAGGAGAACATGCAAACTCCACACAGTCACCCAAGGTCAGAATTGAACCCGTGTCCCTGATGCTGTGAGGCATCATGCCGCCCCCTTGATGATTCTATCCTACATTCACACTCAGTTGGTTGCTATCTGTGCTTTGCCATTCAGTTCAATGGCAGCTGTGCGGCAGACGACCACTTGCGGACAATGGTACAAGTTTAATTGGCACCCATACTAGCCAACCTTTAAAAATGGATAGGTTGGAGGACTTCCTTTGGAAAGAAGATATAAAAAAATTAAGAGACACATGGGCAAGATCAGTCATGTTAGGCTTGGAAGAAAGTCTGACCTACACAGGAGAAAATGAAGTGAAGTTCAGAACCAGAAAGTCAATGTAGCAAGGTTTGCTATTTACTTACTCCTGACGAGGAGTGCTATGAAGTTAAGTGAAAAACATTTGAATTATATCTGTCAATCTGGACTCCAGTTGCTATCTATAAAATAATGTAGTTTGGTGATTGATATCCAGCCTTGACTCACTACAGTGTTTTCTTTTAGACCAGCGATGAAAGATTGGATAAGCACTTGAACGGACACATATGAAAGACATAATACCCAGTCCCACTGTTAAGCCTCTAGATTGTACTATCATTTGATTAGATATTGGACGGTATGAGCACAAATATGAATGCAAGACATTGAAATTGCTTACAGGAATGGCCAATACTACAGAGCCTGAGAGAATATTTAATATATATGTAATAATATGAATAGTTCAGGCCTGAGAATTATGTATAATGGAACGTGAATATTAATAATTTTTCTTTATGAAAAGAATGCAAAAATGATTTGCCAGAGGACAGGGGAATAAACAGATACTTCTGCAACCTCCATTGTGAATTCCTCATGGCATTGCCTCTCTGGTGCCTGGACAGAGGCTATTAAGGAATGGGTGTAGAGAATTCGGTGGGGAGAAGGGGGACAAGCAGATGTGCCTATTCTTGTTGGAATGTACAAAACAGGAAGAAAAAAGGGTAAGGGTCTTGAACATACAAACATACATACAATCATCCCCTCGGACCTGCTGCGCCATTTAGTAAGATCATGGGTGATATGACCGAAGCCTCAAATTGGCACCCAACTCCCGATGACCTAGTACTCCCCTTTCTTACCAAGAATCTATCCACTCTTTTTTAAAATTATACAAAGAGATGGATTTTGGAGGTGAGCTCTCAGTCAGCCACCATCCTCCAGGGTGTTAAATGCTCAGGGTGCACTTGGGATGACACTAATATGTTCAACATGGGCTAGCTGTGGAGTTCAGTTTCTCAATCTCGGGATGAGGAGTCGCTCCTAGGCCTTCTCTTCATGTCATGGCGCCCTTGCTTTAAGGGGGTCTGAAGGCTGGCATGCAGACATTGTTTCCTGTGTCCTCCTTGCTGGGCTTCTGCCCAAATCACCACCGAGGGAGTGCCCTTCCTTTGTGGGAGCTGTAAAGTAGATGTGAGGAGGTGGACACAGAAGGTCCACACTGGAATCGACTGTGAGGTACCTGAGTACCTCTACGAGAGGCCTGGCGTTATGGGCAGAGTGGGGGTTCAAGTATAGGGTGCACCCCTGCCTCTTGAGGAATGTAGGCACTCTCATTAGTTGGGAGGGGGGGCGAGGGGGAACAACTGCAATGTGAGTTGAACCTCAGACTCAGGCAGCACTGTGAGGATAAAGGCCTAAGCTGCATGGATGATCAAAAGGAATTAGTATTGGGGTGGATGGTTGTGGTTGATGAAAGACCTGTCAACTCTGCATCGTTGGTGACCTGGGAGAAAGGAGGTACTCTTGGGATATGTTTATCATGCTAATTGAAGTCTTCACCCAAAACAGCTGTGCCTCATCTGCCTGAAATGCTACCTCACTCTTCCTTGACTGGTCAATTGTGCCAATGAAATCTGCAGAGCTTGACATCAGTGTCGCTGATTGGAGCCAGGTTCTGAATGCCTTGGAAGCGTTGGCCCCAAGCATTGAACTCCAATGCTCATACAAGCACCAACATTACACAGATGACACTGGTGTGCACCACTATGCAAGGCGTGAGGATGATGTCTGTTATCACCCACCCTGTTCAATGTCATGATGGGTTTTTGAGGACCCCATGAGGATGCAGACGCTGGCTCCATGCGTCAACTCAACTGCTCTTTCACATAACGCCAGGGTTGGGAGCGGGGGGCGGGGGCGGGATGAATGGTCAGGGTAAGGTGCTACGGGGGGAGGGGGGTAGGAATGGTCAGGGTAAGGTGCTACAGGGGGAGGGGGGTAGGAATGGTCAGGGTAAGGTGCTACGGGGGGAGGGGGGTAGGAATGGTCAGGGTAAGGTGCTACGGGGGGTGGGGGCGGGATGAATGGTCAGGGTAAGGTGCTACGGGGGGTGGGGGCGGGTTGAATGGTCAGGGTAAGGTGCCATGGGGGGAGGGGGGTAGGAATGGTCAGGGTAAGGTGCTATGGGGGAGGGGGGTAGGAATGGTCAGGGTAAGGTGCTATGGGGGAGGGGGGGAGGAATGGTCATGGTAAGGTGCTACGGGGGGTGGGGGCGGGATGAATGGTCAGGGTAAGGTGCCACGGGGGGAGGGGGGTAGGAATGGTCAGGGTAAGGTGCTATGGGGGAGGGGGGAGGAATGGTCAGGGTAAGGTGCCACTGAGTCTTGAGTTTTCACATGCCTCATTCAGCTGGACTTGAGAAAGACAGCTGTGGGGAAGTGACTGTAGTGTGAGAGGAGGGATGTGCGAGGCTTAGTGGAGAGGCACTCAGTAAGGGGGAAGTGCACGGTTGGATGTCCCAGAGAGGTAGAGGAATGAGGGTCAGGACTCTGTCAGGAATCCTTCATGCCCACTTTGGTGTTCTCTTGTTTTCAGTGCATGATTCTGGGGAGTCATGGAGCCAGTTGAGTTGGCTATTCTACTCATCGCGATCGAGCAGCAGCACATACATCGCCATGCCACTGCAGGTGGCCAGGACCAGTGCACTGCAGAGGAAGGGGTGGATGGGTCCATAGCTATTCCAGAAGAAGCATCATAGATGGTGGAACCTCATAGGAGACACTACTGGCAAAGGGTCTTCCAACGTCAGATATCCTACCTGCAGATGTTGGAGCTTCAGTGCTGGAGAAGTCTGTGTCTGACCCGGAAGACGGTGAACCACCTTTGCCAGGTCCTGCAAGAACAGGCAACACATGGAATGGGAGGACACCAGCTGCCTGTGGGCCTTAAAGTTACTGCTGCACTGAACTTCTTAGCGAGCGTCATTTTGAGAGGAACATCTGCAATCTGCCTTGGTTCTAAATGTTAACTGGAACAGGCCTTCATGGCTCGGATCATAGATGGAACTCACCTCACCGGCAGTTGGATTGAGAACTCGCCCCCTCCTCATGAGGGTGCTAGCATATATACTGTTCAATCTCTTTGATATTCCCCTCTGTGGATGCTGCTGTCTACCTCATTCAAATTCCTTACCTTTCGAAGTTACCATTTGTGCAGCCCACTGAACTCTTGGTAAACAATATTTTTGATATGGTCATTCGCACCTCAATGTCTCCAGACTCCTGCTAAACTTGTTAATTTTCTGTTAATTTATTGTCACCTCAATTTCACTGTTAATCTCGTTAACTTCCCAAATGAAAGTGTCTTAATTTAAAAGACGCTTTCATTTCTCAATCATTCCTTAGCTGTTCTACCTTATCAAGAATGACAAAGTTTGAGGAGAATGCATTAACAATAGAATTATACCCCAGAGAATTTATACCCAAGGTTCCCAAAAGTTTCTTTTGTAGTGATGATAAAGTGTTTGCAATGACATTCTCTCTCCCAGCCACATGAATGATTTTTAAATTAAATGGTTGTAGCAACAGGCTTGATCAGAATTACCTGGTGTTCCAATCTCAAAGTTTTGTATATATGATTGTATATGGTTTATATATGGTTATATATGGTTTGTATATATGATTGTTCCTGTGGGATTAATGGTATTGTAAATCTCAATGATGTAATGCCAGTACCAAACATAAAGTCCCTTTTTCAACGGTGGAATACTTCTGTTGGTGATGGTTTGATTTCTTTGAGAAATAGCGCACAGGTTTCTCAATGCCAAGTTGGTCTTCCTGTAACAACATGGCTCCCACATCAATGTCACTGGCATCCACGGCCAGTTTAATCTGCTTGTCGTAATTTGGAGCGGCAAACACTGGTTTTGTTGTTAACACAGTTTTAAAACATTTGAATGCCGTTTTGCAGTCCTCCATCCAATTAAAGTGCTTGTTCTTCATTAAAAGCTTTGTGAGTGGTGCTACCACACTGCTAAGGTTCGGCACAAACTTGCGATAGAATCCATTCATTCCCAGAAACCTTAAAACCATTTTTCTTTTGGTAGGCTTCAGAAAATCGCAAATGGTCTGTATTTTTGCATCTCAAGGGGCCATTAGACCATATCTCACGATGAGTCCCAGATATGAAATTTGGACTCTAGCCAATTTGCTCTTTGCTAGATTCATGACAAAATTGGCCAATTTCAAGCGGTCAAACAGTTCTTTTAAGTGGTGCAGATGTTCTTCCCAACTTTGACTGAACACCACAAAATCACCAATGTATATCGCACAGTGACTCAGTCCTTGAATAACTTTATTCGTGAGTCACTGAAAAGTTGCAGCTGCATTCTCCATCCCGAATGGCGTAAGTTAAGTCCACTCAGCATCACAAATGCAGAGATCTCCTTTGCCCTTTCAGTCAAAGGTAATTGCCAATGGCCTTGCAGCAAGTCTGTCTTAGTGATGAATTGGGACTGTCTAAATATTTTGATGCAATCTTCCAAATGTAGAATAGGAAACAAACCCTTCTTAATGACGGTATTCAGTCTCCTGTAGTCCACACAAAGCCTTTGTGTTCCATCAGGCTTCGGCACCAGTACAATTGCGGGAGCTCCAATCACTAGAACCCAATTCAATAATGTCTTTTTGGAGCTTATATTCAATTTCCTTCTGTATTTATGATATCCTTTCTGGATTTAACCCATATGATTTATCAGAACTGTGAGTCCCACATCTACATCATGCATTGCTACCTCCGTTCTACCTAATATATCTCCACAAATCCATATATAGGACTGCAGTAACTCTTTCAATTCACTCCAGCTCTTCTCTGGAAGATAACAAGTTGTTTAAATTTTTCAGGAGTTCCTCATTTCATAAATTAATTTTAGGGAAGTTATTGTCAGAATTTAACCCTCCTTCTTTCTGTTTCATTGTTATCAAGATCTCCTGTTTGTCTGTTTCCCCTGCTACGAGACTACAAGTAGTTAGCACTGTTGCCTCACAACGTCAGGGACCCGGGTTCAATTCCGGCCTTGGGTGACTGTCTGTGTGGAGTTTGCACTTTCTCCCCGTGTCTGTGTGGGTTTCCTCCGGGTGCTCCGGTTTCCTCCCACAGTCCAAAGATGTGCAGGTTAGGTAGATTGGCCATGATAACAAAAACCACCCCTAGGTGGGGTAACGGGGATAGGGTAGGGGAGTCAGCCTAGGTAGGGTGCTTTTTCAGAGGATCGGTGCAGACTGGATGGGCCAAATGGCCTCCTTCTGCACTGTAGGGATTCTATGGTTCTACACTGTGCTGTCCTATCAGCCAGCAGGCTTCTCAAGGAGAGATGGTTTCCCCTCTCTGAAATGATGGTTTTGGGAGACCAGTAGTGTGCATTGTTGATAACAGATGCTGTAAACGATTAATGTTATTTGATTTGCTGTATGACCAGAATTGATTATTCGAACAATAGTATCTAGTAGAAGTTTAAAAATAGACTCTGTGCTCCAGTGTCTTGCATCCACTCATAACACAACCATACTGAAGTGAACTGACAGACTAGTGCAAGTTCACTGTCACTAGGTCAAAACCCTGAAACTTGTACCTACATCTGACAGAGTGCAACGGTTCAAGAAGGCAGCTCACCACCTTCTCAAAATGTAATAACTTTGGCTCACCAGCTAGGTATGAAACAACAAATGTTTATTTACAATATTCTTACAGAGCCTTGCAGCTTCGTGGCAGCCAGTCAGTGTCCGGAATCGATCTGAGGCAAAAGCACGCACTTGCAAGGGTGGACTTCCACCCTGGTCCCCTGATTGTTTTTTCTGGGTCATGTGACCCTCTTAGCCAATCGCCCCTTAAAGGGGCCGGCCCCGCATCCCTCCCCTCTAAATCCTTTTATACACTGACGACAGCTGAACAGTCGCCAAAAGATGTAACACTTAACCCATTCAACCAGTCCATCATAGTCTCTCTGGTGCTGCAAGGGCAGCACGGTAGCATGGTGGTTAGCACAATTGCTTCACAGCTCCAGGGTCCCAGGTTCGATTCCCGGCTTGGGTCACTGTCTGTGTTTCTCTGGTGAGTTGTTCTTGGCTGAATTACATGGTGCCCATCCAGTTGTGTCAAAGCTGAAGATACTTGTCAGGAGTTATATTTGGTAGCCTGGCATAGGTGCCAATATTGAGAGGTTAGTAAAGCACTGCGATCAGTGCCAGTTGCAACAGAAGTTACCTGCTAGTGTCCTTTTGCATCCTTGGGAATGGCTTCGTCGGCCATGGGTGCATGTCCACATTGATTATGTGGAGCCATTTGTGGACACAATGTTTTTGCTCCTGATTGATGCCCATTTTGTTTGAAATGAAGTCTGCGACATCGTAGGCCACAGTTGAGAAATTGTGTCAGTGTTTCGCATCCTATGGGGCACCTGAAGTAATTGTGTCAGACAATGGAACGGCCTTCCGTGTGCAGTATTTCAGAATTTCACCTCCACAAACAGTATAAAGCTAATAGGGACTGCGCCATACCACCCAGCATCCAATGGGCTGGCTGAACAAGCAGTCCAAACCTTCAAGGCAGGTCTTAAAAAGCAGCCAGGTGCGACTCACTGGAAATCAGAATGTCTCAATTTCTTCTAGGATACCGGATATCGCTGCACTCTACAACAGGAGTGCCACCAACGGAATTATTGATGGGCTGGCATCTTTGGATCAGACTAAGTCTGGTGTTTCCAAATTTGCGGGAGAGTGTAGCGGTCAGGGCAGTCAGAAGAAAAAACACAATTCAGTCACAGCAGCAATTGATGAACCAATGTATGTCAGAAATTTCAGAAGCGGACCAAGCTGCGTCCCAAGAGTTGTTGTAGCCAAGACAGGACGGCTGTCTTACAAAGTGAATGTACAAGATAGAATTGTCAGGAAACATGTGGATCACTTACGTGGACCAGAGTCATCCCAGCAGCCAGTACTGCAGCCTGAAACCTTATTGCCAGCAGGAGACGTTGTTGGTTGTCCAAGTACTGAAGTACAAAGTCAACCTGTGACCGGAGAGCCTGCCGTCACCACAGAAACAGATGAAGCCGAGTTGCCAGAGGGTTTCTGCAGACACTGTCCCAGCAAAAACATTCAAGTCGGTGGAGATACACCGCTCTTTTATGAAAAACACCATAGAATCATAGAATTTACAGTGCAGAAGGAGGCCATTCGGCCCATCGAGTCTGCACCGGCTCTTTGAAAGAGCACCCTACCCAAGCCCACACCTCCACCCTATCCCCATAGCCCAGTAACCCCACCCAACACTAAGGGCAATTTTGGTCACTAAGGGCAATTTAGCATGGCCAATCCACCTAACCTGCACATCTTTGGACTGTTGGAGGAACTCGGAGCACCCGGAAGAAACCCACGCACACACGGGGAGAACGTGGCCCAAATATTATTGTTAAGGGATGATGGTCGGTCAATAGAATACATTGTCGGCCAAATAAATAATGGTAGAACCTTTCAATATCTAAAATAATGCTGAAATCTTCTTTCTCAAGTTGATTATATGAAATGGAATGAAATGAAATATTTGGGCTCATAGATCATAGAATTTACAGTGCAGAAGGAGGCCATTCAGCCCATCGAGTCAGCACCGGCTCTTGGAAAGAGCACCCTACTTAAGCCCACACTTTCACCCTATCCCCGTAACCCAGTAACCCCACCTAACCTTTTCGGACACTAAGGGCAATTTAGCATGGCCAATCCACCTAACCTGCACATCTTTGGACTGTGGGAGGAAAGCGGAGTACCCGGAAGAAACCCACGCAGACACGAGGAGAACGTGCAGACTCCGCACAGACAGTGACCTAAGCCGGGAATCGAACCTGGGACCCTAGAGCTGTGAAGCAATTGTGCTAACCACTGTGCTACCGTGCTGCCGGTGTTAGTCAATGTCCTAGAATCAAATGTTATTGGTCGCTCTTCGTCTGAAGGCATTATAAGTGAGACAACTGCTCCAATTCCATAGAGTGATGCATTGCAAGCAAGCTGCAGCATCAGTTGTGGGTTATAATGGACCAATAATTCTGATTCCTGTAATAACCCTCACAATCATACAAAGCAACGTGTGTAAAGGCTTCAGCTTTGTTGCTAAGTGCAGTACAAACTTTCCACAGTAATTTAATAATCCTAGATACAACCTTAACTGAGTCACAATCTGCAGTTGTGGAGCATCCAGGATCTCAGGCATCTCCTTAGGTTCTTTGTGAAGACCGTTGGTTGATGATGTGTCCAAGATAGTGTCCAAGATATTTAAATATTCACACTTCTCTTTCTTGACTCTGAAACTATGTAGTTGCAGCCTTGCAAGAGGAGCTTCTAGGTTCTTTGCATGTTCTACATCGTTCAAACCTGTACCCAAAATGTGGTCCAGGTAGCATTGCACACCGAATAACCCATTCGAGATTTGATCCATAGTAGTTGGAAGAGAGCCGGTGCTGACGTTATCCTGAACAGAAGCCTCTGATACCGAAACAGACCCTTGTGTGTTACTGTGGTCAGTGACGGTTGAGACTCAATAGCTACGTTCATTTGCAGACGGGCTTGGGAGAGAAGAATTTTGCTAAACGTTTGGCCGAGATGCCTGCAAAAAGATCTTTTATAAGTGGTAGAGGGTATTGATTAGACATAATACAGGGTTGATAGTTATTTTGAAATCCCCGCGTATTCGTACTGAACAATCCTTTTTTACGACTGGGACGATTGGGGTTGCCCAATCGCTGCTGGTGACAGGCTCAAAGACCCCTGTCTTCAGTAACCACTCGAGCTCGTCTTCCGCTTTAGGTCAAATAGATTAGGGTACTACACACTTTCAAACACTTAGGCACGCTGTCTGCCTTTATCTTGAGTTTCACTTCGACCCCAGTCATGGATCCAAGTGACTTCTCAAGTACCTTTGCATATTTTCTCAGACGTGGTTGAAGATCATTCATAGAGTCAACAAGTTGGTTCAAGACGGCCCAGTTTAGCTTAATCTTTTTGAACCCAGGTCTCCCAAACAACGCTGAAAAGTTTCCTTGAACAATGTAAAGAGGCAACTTCACTTTCTGTCGTTACCTTCTACAGTCCCCTTCATGAAGCTCTTCAATGGCACAACCTCCTCGGTATATATCCTCAAGACCACATCAGATGGACGTACTGGCAGATACTTCAATTTCTGACAGTGTATCGATTCAGGTATAAGTGACACTGCAGTTCACATATCCACTTCCATCTTAATAGTGTTCCCATTTAGTTTTGGATAGACCCCAAATTGTTGTTGGTCTTTGCAGTAGTTTTCTTGGTAGACTTATTGTGTGCTGATGAAGGTTGGCGCCGCCAACATGCCTTGGCAATGTGACCAACTTTACCACGATTTCTGAATTTGTTCTCCTTGCTCCAACAATCTCCAGCCCTATGTCCAGCCCTTGGTTGCAGTGATGACGTGGTAGGTTTTTGGTGGACTTGCTTCTCACAGACTCCAATTTATGGACTAGAGCTCGAACTCCAATCATGAAGCTCTTCTCGCAGCAAGTTCCATAGACATTGCGATTTCTATTGCAGATTTTAGGGTTAATGCATCTTCAAACAACAATTTCCTTAGGATGGCTTCATTATGAGGCCACAACCTAATCGGTTGCAAAGTGTATCACACAAAGTCCGGCCAAATCCGTAGTACTTTGCTAACTTTCGCAGTAATGCAATAAATTGTGAAATTGTTTCTCCTTCCTCCTGTGCACGATGGTGAAAGCGGAATCTTTCAGCTATGAATAGTGGACAGCGACAGAAATGTTCTTTGCAAGTCTGATGTGACTTGTCTCCAGGTTTAGCTGGGTGCACTAAATTCTGTAGCAACATGAATGTTTTCCTCCCAACTGAGCTGAGAAAGGTCACAGTGTGCAGGTCTGCTGGTGTTTGAATGGCTTTAAGTAACAAAGAGATCTAAGTCTCCTCCTCCTCATCAAACACATCTTTTCTTCCTGCCATGGATTGCTGCTCCCTGATCTGTGCTACAGACATCAGCCTGTCTTCCCTGTCATTTATTTTCTCTCTGTTTGAAGGAGGCAAACTCGCAGTGTACAAGCAGACTAGCTGTTTCTATGCTCCGCTATCAATTCCTGGGCAATAGTTTGCAGAGTTGGCAGCGCCAGAGGTTTGCATTCCCATGGCCCATTTCAGTGCCTCGCACATGGTCTCTGCAGCTCTGTCTATCACAACCGTAAGTGTGCTGAAAACGTCAATTGTCCGTTTGAAGTAAGCCCCCCAGTAATTCCCCGCTGTCCGATAGGCTTTTATCCTTTTTGAAAACCCTTTTACATACATAAGCGGCTATCGCAATCGGCTGGGTGATTCGTCGATGCCCCACTACAAACTACGGTGTCCAAGTATTTACTTGAGTTGTTGTTTTTATTTGCCACAACGATAATTTCACCTTGGAAGCAGACAATATTTCTCCCAACCTCAGTCCCAATGGTGTATGGGCCTGGATCTCCCTCGATAATTCCTTACTTTGGCTCACAAAATCGTCGTCGCAAGTTGTTTTCCTCACATTTCTTTTGTTTATGGCCTGGATCTCAGTTTCTCTTTTGTCATGTCCTTTGTTGTGGCCGGAAAGAGATAAGAGAATCGCGGAGGTGCCGGAGAATATCAGGTCAGTCGAGTTTGTATAACATAGTGCAAGGGGTTTATTGACACGATGCTGCTCAAACAGGGTACAGCGGTGAACTCTACAAAAACCCGCAATACGTACCGACGATGTCATTGTGTAACACATGACATTACACCAGCCAATGGCGTCATTCTGATACATCATACAATCACATTAAAGAATTACAGTAAGCACTAAAATCAATAATAGATATAGCATAGAATTTCCAGGTGTCCAGGATAAGATTAATGAGCTAATTAAAGAATCTATATACCTGTCAGTTCAAACAGGTCAATAACTCAGAAATGGCTAGATGAGTTAAGGGAGAATTATGAAGAAGCAGTCAGAGACTTCCTTTTCAAACTAGGGAATTGTAAAAAATGGCTGTTTAATGACCCTATTAAAGGTTAAGAAATTAATTGAATGCTATAGAAGTAGTTCTCTCTCTTGCTGGCTAAAGGTTTCCAAGAACGCTGTTTCTGCCGACAAGAATAAGGGGCGGGATTCTCCGTCAGCTGATGGCAGAATCGAGAAATACGATTGGGCAGAGAATCTGTTCTGACGCCGAAATCATGGCTGGCGCCGAGTTCACGCAAAATTGCAATTCTCCTACGCCTCGGCAGTGGCATCAATGCGTTCCACTCCGCACAGACAGTAAATCATTTGCATTTCATTAGCAGACCTGACCTGGTATTTTCTGGGGCCTCCACGATTCTCCACCTCCACCAGGGGGAGTTCCCAATGGCAAGGTTCAGTTGTACTTTTAAAACTCATGAAACAAGCGCCAGAATGTGGCGACTAGGGGATTTTAGGGAATATAAGCCTATTTATGACACTAATAAAGATTATTATTACTATAAGTGTCTAATATCACCATAGTTTGCCGACAGTTGTGCCACTGGTTGGGGAGCTTCTGCGAGGTGTAATTGAAAATATGGTAAGATATGTCATTTGAACATGGAAGTCTGGTAATACCTGATTTAAGAAACATGAGAGAATGTAGGGAAAAATCCCACGAAGGGTTAACAGCAGCTGCCAGGAGTGGATTGTAAAATGCAGATAGCCTTGGTCAAGCAGGCTTAGCAAACAAAACAAGCAGGTCTTTCAAGACACAATCAGTGAATCTTTAGTATAAAGTAAAATCAATATTTCACACCTTCATTGAAGTTAAGTAAGCAGATGGAAAAGAATGGATGAGGTTCAGTTGAATTAGGTGACAAATGTAAAGGTGTGACGTTCTGCTGATATCAGGTAAATTAAAGAAAGCTGGAGACAACGTGTCTACGAGAACACAAATTAGACCCAAATCAAAGTCAAAATTATGAGCTGGGGACACAATTTGATAATAATAAAACTATAGAAATGACAGGAATCAAACATCACACCACGTTGAAATCAAAGCATTTTTGAACATCACAAAGGAAACAATGTAATCAGGGAACTATGAACTGAGGTCATGCTCAAAATGAATATTTAGTCGTGTTCGAAAAATTTAGATTAAAGGTACCTTTTAAAATCCAAGTGAAATTAAAGTTACTTTACAATAAAGTCATAAAAACATAATAACTGTTAGAAAGATATATAAAGCCTGAGGAAGGGGATGGTAGGCACAGAAGCAGAGAAGGAACAAGAGAAGCAAGCAGAGTCACCTTACAGTCAGCTCGGTCATGGGAAAGGGACAGAGCAAAGCAGCCGAGCTAAAACAGCTAATACATCTAAGGAAGACCAGAATTTAAAGAAGAGAGAGAGTCAGCTCAGAGCCAGCTCTCACAGCTCGGTACATGGAAAGATAGAGCATAGCAACTGAGCAGAACAATGAGGAAAACCAAAAGCTAAAGAAAAGTGATAGTCAAGGTGGACCTGAAGGTCTCTTCAACCAACCAGAAGGATCCAGAAGCAAGATCTTTTTACTTTTCTGTAAAGACAGTGATTGCATCTTTTAAAAGAAAAAATATATAATAATGAAATAACTTAAAAGTTTTAACCTGAAACAGTGGTTATTACAAAGCCTACTTTACTTACTTAGCAACGCAGGACCCAGGATATCGATGCTACTAAGTGGTAAGTAGGTAAAATTCTTCTGTGAAGGTGTGGGTTATACCAGGGGATAATTTGAAAACATAGTTTGACTTGAATAGCACCCACCTAAGCCTGCATAGGAGTCAGGGAGTGAAAATCCCTGTTCACCATTTAAATGTCGGCCCTTTTTGGGATAGGGGGAATTCTAAGAATAGTGTTGAGTTTTTAAATTCACAGGGCCAGGGGGAGTAGTGGGGAGGGTGGCCAGGAGGTGGGCTGTGGGGTCGGGGTGCACGGGTATGGAACACCATTGCTGTAGCCTGCCAGGCAGCCACGCACTGCGCACGCCGCTAACTGCCCACTGTGAACTTAGCACCACGGTTCATATGGGTATGCCCCCAGGCCAACCCCCCCCCCCCCCCCCCCCCAGGTGCCATCTGGCCCCAGATGATCATCAACGGGATGAGCACGCTCCAGCTTGTTGGCTGGGACAATATGTGTGGATCGTGCAATGTGTATATGCGGCTGCAGCTTGACAGCCTCCTTCCTGGGTGTCAATCCCGAATCCAGTGATCCGGCACCATTTCTCATTGGAATCGATCGTGTTCCACATGGTGCTGATGTTAGCCCCGTAGCGGTCGGTGAATTGATCCAGATGCAGCGCCAGCTTTGCTGTCGTGGAACTCCACTAATCCTCCCCGGCGTGAATATTTAGTCTCAGGAACGGAGAATCATGACGAAGGTCTTTTCATCAGTCTGCTTTCTGATTAAGTAACTAGCAAGAAGCATAGCCAGGTCTGATAAGATGGAGTCTCGTGCCTACATATCTAAACAACTACCAGTGTGAAGTTAACAAGATCTTCTTACAAGCCAAGATGACCTCAGCAGGTCGAGATCTGGGCAGGGAGGGGTCTGCCATTGGACCTTTATTCCCTGGAAAGTGGACATCTGAATGTGAAGATACAATTGAACCAGCGATTGGAATCCGGTATTCACCAGCCACCGTAAACAAACTGCCAAAGATCACGCTGAACAGGATATAAAGCTCTCTCAAGGTGGATCCAAACTAGTTTTGGATTAACACTTCTAGCCGGCTCGAGAGGGAACCGAAACAGAAGAGATAGTTATTGTGCGTTATGGAGATCAAGCCACTTCCCTGCCTTCATTCAATCCAAGATTGATATGGTCTATTTTGTCTGTTCTTTGACCTATTGATTAGCAGTAATTCACCTGTAATTCTTCATCCCTATTGAAGAATCTGTGACCCATAGATTAAAATCTTATTGCAGAAAATGAAAGAACAGGGCCTCAAAAGTGATGTTCCCTCTATTACACCTCGTGCCATATGCTTATATGTATAGAAATGGCATAGTATATTTCACTGTACTAACTTGAATCCACTGCATCCCTGCTCCATTCTCTAGCTTGTCTACATCCTCTTGAACTCTGCGACCATACTGCTCACCGTTTATTACATTTCTAAGCTTTATGTCATCTGGAAACAGACACAAAGCTTGTGGCTGGACTTGTTTCTTTGCTCATGATTTTTGAACTAATGTCCTCTACAATCTACCGATTCTAACTACTCACCGAATAATAAAATAAAAGGTTTCTAATGATCCCTCATCTATTAGATCTCCTTTGTACTAATGAGAAAAGTCACAGTCTTCTCTCCTCACAGCTAAATCCTCTCCTCACTGATGTTAGATCTTCTGAACCTGCCCTTTTAGACGATAGAACATACAGTGCAGAAGGAGGCCATTCGGCCCATCGAGTCTGCCCCGACCCACTTAAGCCCTCACTTCCACCCTATCCCAGTGACCCAATAACCCTTCCGAACCTTTTTGGTCACAAAAGGGCAATTTATCATGGCCAATCCACCTAACCTGCACGTCTTTGGACTGTGATAGGAAACCGGAGCACCCGGAGGAAACCCACGCAGGGGAGAACGTGCAGACTCCGCACAGACAGTGATCCAGCGGGGAATTGAACCTGGGACCCTGGCGCTATGAAGCCACAGTGCTATTCACTTATGCTACTGTGCTTTCAAAACAGCAGAGGACTGGATTCAATTCACTCTGCCTACGCAGCAAATGGGGTGGGAGCAGCCTGGAAATCCGCACTTAACCGTCCCATTATAGCCAAAGCTCTTTTCTCAGGTCCTTCACTAGAAGAGTCTAAAGGCGGGTAGCCCATACATGGGGGATTATTTAAATTGGAGTCCTGTGACATCAATAGGGCTGTGTGATTTTCATTCAAGAAGATGAAACATCATCAGGAAACCTTATTTAAGGAACCACTCACCTGCAAGGACTGAATCACTCAAACCTGTTTGTAGCTCACCTGGTTGCACCTCTTCAGAAAACGCTGTCTTGGAAATTGGTTTTTTTTCTGCTTCAAAACCCTAAGAATCCCAGGGAGTGACTGCACAATGCTCACTTAAGCTCATCCAGGCTACACAACACAATTTGAAGGAAGAGGAGACCATTCGACAAAGGGAACTACTCACTTTATCTGCCCAAAGGGTCCATAAGCCCCGATTCAGTTATGCCCACTTTACTCCAGAGCTGTGTATCAAAAGGCAATGTTTCTGCATTGCAGCTCTCTCACTTCGTGGCAGGCTTCCCAACATCCTTTGTAATTCCAGGTGTGGAGAAAGTAGTTTGAAGGCTGAACCCTGAAAGTTGTCATCTCTGTCCCCTTTAGGTCAGGTCTTCAAATTGACCTAGAAAATTGCTCATCAGTAGCAGCGTTGTAAGGTATCAGGGGCGTCATTCTCCGACCCCCCGCCGGGTCGGAGAATCGCCGGGGGCTGCCATGAATCCCGCCCCCGCCGGTTGCCGAAGTCTCCGGCACCGGATATTCGGCGGGGGGCGGGAATCGGGCCGCGTTGGTTGGCGGGCCCCCCCGCTCGATTCTCCGGCCCGGATGGGCCAAAGCCCCGCCGATAAATTGCCTGTCCCGCTGGCGTGGATTAAACCACCTTTTGAACGGCGGGACAAGGCGGCGTGGGTGGGCTCCGGGGTCCTGGGAGGGGCGCGGGGCGATCTGACCCCGGGGGGTGCCCCCACGGTGGCCTGGCCCGCGATCGGGGCCCACCGATCCGCGGGCGGGCCTGTGCCGTGGGGGCACTCTTTCCCTTCCGTCTCCGCCACGGTCTCCACCACGGCGGAGGCGGAAGAGACTCCCTCCACTGCGCATGCGTGGGAAACTGTCAGCGGCCGCTGACGCTCCCGCGCATGCGCCGCCCGGGGATGTCATTTCCGCGCCAGCTGGCGGGGCAACAAAGGCCGTCTCCGCCAGCTGGCGGGGCGGAAATTCCTCCGGCGTCGGCCTAGCCCCTCAATGTTGGGGCTCGGCCCCCAAAGATGTGGAGCATTCCGCACCTTTGGGGTGGCGCAATGCCCTTCTGATTGGCGCCGTTTTGTGCGCCAGTCGGCGGACATCGCGCCGTTTCGGGAGAATTTCGCCCATAATCTCCATGCTGCCTGAAAATGTAATTCCTTGAAGAGATATAAAAGATACAAGTAAGGCACAGTTAACATGCTCAACGTGATAAGGCCATAGGGCGTAGGAGCAGAAGCAGGCTATTTGATCCATTGAGTCTGCTCCACCATTCAATGAAGTCATGAATGATCTGATCTGATAATCCTCAACTCCACTTTCCCGTCTTATTCCTTTAACCCTTGATTCCCTTGCTGATTAAAAATCTGTGTGTCTCAGCCTCGAACATACTTAGCAGCCCAACCTTTGCAGCCCACTGTGGTAAATTAATGCCCATAGCTTCCTCCTCAATCTGGTTGAGGACCTGGATGGAGGCCCGTCCACCTCCACCCCACTCTGGTCCTCTCCTGATTATAACAAAATATTTTCTCCCGCGACAAAGAGAGGGAACAAATTATTGCGTGGTTGTTGTGAAGGATCTTGCAGATGTGAAACAGTTCCAGATAGTGGGCACGCTGAGAGGGAGAATCTGAAAGTTGGAAGGATGAGCTGATCTCATCCAAGAAAGTGCTTCCAAAGTGAAGCAAGAAAGCAGTGAGCAGAGGAGTAAAATGCTCAGCATTGCTCGTAGGTAAGGATAGATAGTTGTTAGTGCCTGTTGTGGGGAAAGCAGCAACAAATAAGGGTGGAATCGGAATGAGAAAAGTTTGTATAGCGCCTCCTTGTATACGAAGGAGAAAGAAATGGGCTGGGGGAGGGAAATGTTTAGGGTGTGAGCGGGGATAGGAGGAATGCTGTGGCCAAGGTTAACGCAGAAAAATGAAGATAGGAAGACAGAGTTCTCACTCTGTTCAGCTGAGAGCATTGAAGTACTTATGGCACTGATTAAGGGGTGATACTGCAGTTATGAACATTGTCTGCCACCTCACTCCAGCAGTGCTCTACATTCACTCAGACACATTCTTTAGACACCCTCACCTGCTTCAGAAGCACCTCCACCTATGTGTCAGAGAATTGAGGTGATCTTGCCTGAAACATGTTGCTTGCCAGAAATCCCCCAGGAGCAGCATGGGTTTACGCAGAGTTGACTGACAGCTCGCGTGAGGAAGTTGTAGCCACCTAAAATGGCTCATTCCCGATTAATTTGGCCAAAACCCGATGTAAAATGGCTAACCGAAAAGGCTGATAGGAAAAGCAGCCAACAGGGCACAAACAGACAGCTGCAGGCAGAACAACATATTCGGCTTTGGGGAAGTCGACCCAGATCGATACCTGCGACCATTAGCAGCTCACCAACCCAGACATCTGCAGTTTGATCGGCTATCCCCGGGAACAATTGCAACATATTAGCAATTGAATGCCGGGCCATACCTCTCGGCGCCAGCAGTGGCCGAGACAAAGAAAGGTGTCCGACCACCCCACGATCAAGGAATCGCCCATTCTTGGAGTACATCGAACAAGTGATTGGGACCAAGTCCAATCACTTGGAACCAGGGTCAAGGTCCGCCCCGAGAGGCGGGAAGACCCTAGAGAACTATAAGAGTAAGGGGCCAAGTTCAGATCGACCCTTCTCTCCCTTCTTCTCCTGCTCGCAACCGTCGCAAGAACCATCGACCAGCAACCGTAAGTTTGACTCCAGCGATCGCTACCCGATAGAGACTCCTAGCCATCGACCCATATCAGCCTTTGAATCCCGCAGGCCAGACCCAATTCGATAAGCCATTCATTTCCCTGACCTGGTGGGCCAGTCCCAAAAGTTAAGTATTGGCCAGTAGTGGTAGGTAGTGATCTAGAAAGTAGTATTATTGTATAAACATTTATTGCTGCATATAATAAATGATTGTTGTTTTAACTCTTATTAAGCGGTGTGCTGTCTTATTAATCATAACTTGAGCTTGAACCACATGGCGGTATCAGAAGGATACCTGGAGACTCGTGAGCAAAGGTGACAGAATTAGAGCTAATAAAACTAAGACTACTAAGAGCAACAATGTGCATTCAGTTTTAAATGAATGCGAGGCCTGCTGAAACTCTGCCCCTGCGTTGAGTAGAATGCACATCATCACTGGGGAAGTGTAAAGAGTCCACCAATGAAATTTAAATGAGGCCCACTCATCTTTTGGGGGTCAGACTCACGACATCAATGAAAATCTATGGCCTCATGCCTTAATGTTATGAACAAATGGATTTCTAAAACATAAGAGGATTTTGAGTTTTAATGTGTGCCCCAATAATGGACCAGTTTGTGTAGCTATGTCATTGCTGGCAGAAAGTGATAGGATTCAACTCCGTGTTTAAAATGGTGGTACAGACAGAGACACCCATTGCATTAAAGAACACTTGGAGATGCACCTGAGGTGCAATAACCTACAGGGGCGTTTGCCAAAGAGCTGGAAGGTGGGATTAGACTGGATCGGTCATTTGCAGCTTGCACAGACATGACAGGCAAAGGGGCTCCTTTTGTGCAGTAAATCTTTCTATGTTTCGATGATTGACTGAGTCAAAAGTGTAGCGTTCAGTGATCCAGGTCATCATTACTTTACCAAGCAGTATACTTACTCATCGACTATTGCTGCCTTTTACATCTTACGAATAAAAGAGGTAGCTAAACATATTTTCAAGGAGGAGCCCATCACGGGGTTCAATCAATGACACAAGTGAGTTCAAAGCATTTATTCCTGTCAGTTGAACCCTCAAATGAATGTGTTATCGCTCAGTGCAGCGACAGTAATTCTATTATAGGCAGATAACAAGCATGTACGATTCTATCATGCAAGTCACATTGAACTGACATGGCACAGTATGATTTATATTACAAATATATTAAGTTTTATTACACAATGTGCTAAATGCAAACCGTATCCTACATATATTACAGTCCTGAATATACCAGCAAAGCTAGCTGTTATTTGGCATGATATATGTATGGACTATTATTTGTTTCTCCTGCTTAGGTTAAGTTACTTCACTGCCACCATTACTAGTGTTTCTGTTGTTCTAGTTTGTTTAGGATTGATTTCACTAATTGTTTCATGATATACGTGGCAAGTGTCTTCCACTAATCTTTAGCAGACAACCCTGGCAGAGGTGTTATTTAATGAGCGTTACCTTGTTTTACTGTGCTACTTCTGGGTTGACATTCAGAAAGTGTCAATTAACAATCTTCTCATCAATAAGTATAGTAGTGACTCAACTTATTCTGACAACTTTGGATATTAGTTTTTAAAGTGCTGGATTTCTAGCCTGTGTAATTTGATAATGTTGGCAGAAGTGTCATTTTCAAATTTGCTGATATCTTCTGCACACTTGACAATGATGAAGTGGTCAATAGGATTCAAAAGGAACTGGGTAGATTAAAGTTAATAGAGACTTCATGTTAAAATTGGTGTCTTATCAAATCTCTGAGACCCAAAACATTTCAGGATAATTATTTTGAAGTGCAGTGACAAGTGCAGTGTCAATAAACACAGCAACTACTTTTGTACACAAATCTCAAACAGCCCTCGAGATGAGTGACAAGTTAATTTGCTCAGAGGTGTTGATTGGGGAAGGAATGTTGATCAGAAACACAATAGAACTTGCATTACTTCAAATTAAACCATGGGATCTTTAATATCCTCCCGAGACAACATTCCTCTGGAGTATCAGCCTCCGTTATTTGCTCAAATCCTCGGCAGTGCCCAAACCCAAAGTTCGAATTCAAGTGGTGCGAACTGGTGGTGCGACATCAAGTGGTAGCTGATGTCGAAATACTATAGCAAAGCTTAACTTGCAACTTTTAACTTTTTTCTTCTTTGGATAACAAATAGTACATAGGGCGAGATTCTCCGACCCCCCCGCTGGGTTGGAGAATCGCCGGGGGGTGGCATGAATCCCGCCCCCGCCGGTTGCCGAATTTTCCGGCACCGGAGATTCGGCGGGGGCGGGAATCGCGCCGCGCCGGTTGGCGGGCCCCCCCCCCGCAATTCTCCGGCCCGGGTGGGCCGAAGTCCCGCTGCTAAAATGCCTGTCCCGCCGGCGTAGATTAAACCACCTACCTTACCAGCGGGACAAGGCGGCGCAGGCGGGCTCCGGGGTACTGGGGGGGGGGGGGCGCGGGGCGATCTGGCCCCGGGGGTGCCCCCACGGTGGCCTGGCCCACGATCAGGGCCCACCGATCCGCGGGCGGGCCTGTGCCATGGGGGCACTCATTTCCTTCCGCCTTCGCCACGGTCTCCACCATGGCTGAGACGGAAGACACTCCCTCCACTGCGCATGCGCGGGAATGCCGTCAGTGGCTGCTAATGCTCCCGCGCATGCGCCGCCCGGAGATGTCATTTCCGCGCCAGCTGGCGGGGCACCAAAGGCCTTTTCCACCAGCTGGCGGGGCGGAAATTTGTCCAGCGCCGACCTAGCCCCCTAAGGTTGGAGCTCGGCCCCCCAAGATGCGGAGCATTCCGCACCTTTGAGGCGGCGCGATGCCCGACTGATTTGCGCCGTTTTGGGCGCCAGTTGGCGGACATCGCGCCGATACCGGAGAATTTCACCCATAATTTGAGTCTTTTAATGCCAAAAAGCAGGGATAACATGGCGTGGAGTGGTGATTTGACTGAAATCATTACAGTTAGACTTAAGACACGATTGACAAGACTCTGTGAAAATCCAATTTTTAAAGACATGCAGTTTTGACAGATTCCTATCAAAATCAGTTATTAATACGGTAATATTTTAAATAAGGAGCTACATTGTTTATTTGTTTGTGATTTTCACTTTAACATTAAGTGCAACAATAAGCGCTGTGTAGTATGGAGTACCATAGCTGTACCTCTGAAGAAGAGTGTTATGTGCCTGGGCATACATTCTTGCTGGTTCTGCATTACATGATGTGTAGTGGCATCAGCAGAGTGTGGAATTCGTATGAAGACAGATTCCAATTGTTTTTAATAGCTAACCAGACACTGGAGGACCTAAAGGTTGTAACATTTCTCAGTTCAGTTGGCCATTAAACGTTGATGTTGCTGGAGAAACTTGTTCACCCAGCAAAACCAGGAGACAAGTCCTTCAGCGAATTAATGAAAATCTTAGAGGGACATTTCACTCCTAAACCGTTATTGATTGCAGAAAGGTTTCAGTTCCACTGCCATAGTCAGGAAGAAGATGATACCATTTTACAGTTCATAACATCTTTAAGAAGATTAGCTAGATATTATGAATTTGGTACAGCACTTGATGATACTCTTCGAGACAGACTGGTTTGTGGACTCTGCAGTGAACTGATCAGGGGAAGCTGCTTACGGTAAGTGATTTAACTTTAAAAGGTGCTGCGGAAATTGCCACATCTATGAAGCCAGAAACAAGAGAATTTTTGCCTGATAGGGGCCTGGAACAGAGATCCACAAAACGGATACAACAAGGAACCAGCCTGCAAAGGTGCAACCATGTCAGCATTGTACACAGGTTGGACACTCAGCGATGGAATCCTGGAGTAAAACAAAGACATGCAAGAACTGTAGCAAGAAGGGCCATATTGCCAAATGTTGGACTCAAAAAACTTCACCCAAACCAAGAAGGTGCAAGAAGAACAACAATCTAGTTGTATCGACAAGTTAGTGGATGAATCTCATGATCACTTAAAAGACAGCAAGTGTCAATGCAGGGAGATTAACAACATTTCTGGGCATATCCAAAACGTAACGGTCATGATTTTTTTTTCTTTATTCTTTCATGGGATGTGGGCATTGCAGGCAAGGCCAGAATTTGTCGCCCATCCCTAATTGCCCTCGAACTGAATGGGAGTTAAGAGTCAATCACATTGCTGTGGATCTGGAGTCACATGTAGGCCAGACCAGGTAAGTACAGCAGATTTCCTCCCCTAAAGGGCATTAGTGAACCAGATGGGTTTTTCAATGGTTTTATGGTCATCAATAAACTTTAAATTCCAGATTTTTATTGAATTCAAATTTCACCATCTGCCATGGTGGGATTCGAACCTGGGTCCCCAGAGCAGTATTCTGGGTCTCTGGATTATTTGTCCAGTGATAAACCACTACGCCTCTGCCAAAATTAAAATGGAAGTTGCTACGGGCACAGCAGTATCGCTAGTACTTGAGAGAATTTATCATCAAAAGCTGACGCATCTGCCTTTAAAACCATCAAATGTGATTCTATGGATGTGCACTGAAGAGGTGAAAACATGAAAAGGATGCATTATGGTAAAGGTAGAAGCAAATGGGTACATGGTGAAGTTGCCTCTTCACATTGTCTGTGGAAATTTTCTTCCTCTATTTGGCAGAGTGTGTTGGCGAAGATTAAGCTTAACTGGGAAACAGTCAATCAATTAGTGGATTCAAACAGCAACTTGCAACAACTTCTGAAGACATACGAGAAGGTGTTCAAAGATTCACCAGGCTCTATGACTGGAGTTGAGTTGCACCTAAAAATTGAGCTTACCCAAATGTCTCGAAGCTAGGACCGTATCGTACACTATCAAGCCTAAAGCTGAAGAACTAGACAGATTAGTAAGTCATTGGACCTGTTGCTACAAGTGATTGGGCAACATCAATCATTCCTGTATTAAAACAGGATGGCTCAGTGAGAATATATGGAGATTTAAAAATTATTAACCCAGTTTTGTGCGTAGGTCGTTATCCACTGCTGCTTATTAAAGACTTGTTTGCTGGACTTTCTGGAGGATAGAAATTCAGTAAAATTGATCTGTCACAGGCATATCTGCAGATGAATGTGGCTGCCGATCACAGCCATCACTTACCATCGTAATGTACAAAGGTTTGCTTCATTACAGAAGTCTTCCTTTTGGTATACCATCCGATCTTGCCCTTTTTCAAAGATCCATGGATCAAATTCTAAGTGGTAGCACCAGTTCCTCCACCCCTCTGCCAGTGTCCGCTGGATTTGCTGAAGCTGTGATGACTGAGGAGTGCCCAGCAAAGGGGTTAGACACAGCCTCAGAGGTGCAGCCTGCACAGAAGACGATTGCTGAAGTCATCATGGCTACCAGGACCACAAGGTCAGTAGACTGCCTATCAGCTTGGGTGGGGGGGGGGGGGGGGGGGGAGAGAGAGGGGGGAGGGAGGAGAGGGGGGGGGGCGCCAAGATGCAGCACCCACAGATGCAGGTTGAAGGAACCTTGAGCACAACAACACCACGTCTATGGAGGCATGACTCCTGTTGTATCAGCCTCAGTTCCTGGGTGACGGAGTGGGGTCATGAACCACTGCTGGCTCTGGACGTGACTTCTGCCCAGGTAATTTTGGGCAGGTAGTGTGGCCTTCTCTTGCCAACCCTTTGCATGAAGATTTGCCACCTGAAACTGACTTCAACTCGGGATTTCCCCTCCTTGCATGCACTGAAAAGCCCCCAGCAATCGCGTTTCACACTGGGCGGGCTTTAATTGACCAGTGAGCGCAATATCGTGTGAGCAACGCATTCTTTTTATTTTTTCAACTTTAACAAAGATAAATTTAGAGTACCCAATTCATTTTTTTCTAATTAATGGACAATTTAGCGTGTCCAATCCTCCTACCCTGCTCATCTTTGGGTTGTGGGGGCGAAACCCACGCAAACACGGGGAAAATGTGCAAACTCTGCACGGACAGTGACCCAATGCCGGGATTCGAACCTGGGAACCCGGCGCCGTGAGGCAGCAATGCTAACCACTGCGTCACTGTGCTGCCATCCGAACAACGCATTCTTGACCAGGAGCAGGTGTTACATCTGCTTCCGGCTCCATCGACTTCAGGCGCAACCCCAAAGGTTAAATTCAGGCACATGTTTTCACTTTGAAGAGTTTCCCATTGAAAGTTCACTCATAAAAATGAGAAATGATAATGACTGGTGCTTACCTATTCAATAGACATTACAACCTTGTGCACCACCCCTGCAAAGTACTGGAAATGCCAATTTCTGCAGGCGGTTGAAAAAAGTAAATATTCTGCGGCCAATATTAGGAAAACAGAATCACAGAAATGTTATGGCGCAGGAAGATGCCATTGGGCCCATCGTGTCTGCACCTGCCCTCCAAATGAGCAACTCACCTAGTTCCCTTCTTGCGCCTTCTCCCCGTACATATTCATCCTTTTCACTTTCATGCTTCAATTGAACTTGCCTCCACCACACCTTCAGGCAGTGCATTCAAGACCCGAACCACTTAGTGCATGAAAAGGATATTCCTCATATCACTATTGCTTCTTTTACTAATTATGTTATACCTGTGCCCTCTTGTTCTCAATCCTTTCTCATGTGGGAACAGTTTCTCTCTCTCTCTATTCTGTCCAGGTACCTCATGATTTTAAATACCTCGATCAAATCTCCTCTCAGCCTTCTTTCCTTTATGGAAAACAGCCCTAACGTCTCCAATCTATTTTCATAACTGAAGTTCCTCATGGCAGGAACCATTCTCATTAATCTTTTCTGCACTTTTTTCAATACCTTCACATCCTTCCCAACGTGAGGTGACCAGAACTGTAGGCAATCCTCCAGCTGAAGCCAAACTTATAAAAGTTCAACATAACCTCCTTGCTGTTGTACTCTGTGCCCCTATTAATAAAACTCAGAATGCTGTATGCTTTATTAACCATTCTCTCAGCCTGTCCTCCCACTTTCACAGACTTAAGTGCATATAGACCCTTTAATGTTGCATACCATATGGGCTGGGATTGTCCGAGCCTCCTCGCTGCAATTGCTCTCAGTGCGGGGACGGAGGATGGGGCGTCAGACCTGCAATCGGGTCCAACGCCTTCACGCGATTCTCCTGGGGGGCTATATTGTTGGGGCTGGCCCGCTGTGTGGGTCCGCCATGTTGCGTGGTGCTGCCACCGCCGCAGGCAGCCGCCGCGCGCATTCGCGGACCCGCGGACAGAAGTGCAGGGCCCCGTATCGGCAGCCGGAGCTGCGAGGACTACTCCGGGGCCCTGCAAGCCCCCTTCAAAACAGAGAATCATTTTCTCCAGGAAAGTCCAGAGTGATTTGCGCCCGTTTTCTCATGGGCGTGGGGACATAGCCCCAATATGAGGGAATTCCGCCCCATATTTTGTACTGTCTCTCTGCGTTCTTTCTACCGAACTTCGTCTACAAACTGTCCACCCACTCCACCAATATTTCTATGTCCTTTTGAAGTTCTACACTTTCCTCCTCACAGTTTGAAGTGCTTCTGAGTTTTGTTGCATCGGCAAACTTTGAAATTGTGCCCTGTACAGCTAGATCTAGGTCATTAATATATATGTGGCAAAGCAAGGCTCCCAACACTGACCCCAAGGAACTCCATTACAAACCTTCCTCCAGCCTGAAAAGCATCCATTAGCCACTACTCTGTTTCCTGTCACTCAGTTAAATTCCATATCTATGTTACTACTGTCCCTTGCATTCCATGAGCTATAACTTTGCTCATAAGTCTGTATCAAACTTTTGGAAATCAATGTACACCATATCAACATTATTCCCCTTATCAACCCTCTCTGTTACCTCTTCAAAAAATTCCAAAAATTTTTCCAGACTTCCACAAGCCATCAAGCAAATTCCAGGTTACCTCTTTTCTCTTTCTTTTGCCCAGATAGATGTCAATTTTCATAGGAACAGATAAACATTTGGTTCACAAAAGATGTCTATTTGCAAAAGCTTGATACTGAAGATATGGATATAATTTCTGAGAAAAAATAGTTGTACATCATTTATAAAAATTGGTCTGAACACCAGTTTCACCTGAAGTTAGGGTGAACCTTTCTTAACTCAATGAATTGAGCAGGTTTAAGATTGAAAACTTTGATTTCCTATTTTATGGGCCTTTCAATTTTCAACTGTCTTGAAGGAAAGCTAAGTGAAGGTCAACATCTATAAAGGAACACTATTTAATGAGAAAAACTGGAGGAGAGGGAGAGATCATTTACCCCATTAAACTTAAATTACTTCCATTCTACGGTACTTCAATGAATACGGATTAGGCACAGATACTGGCTCAAATCCCGGCAAAAAATATTAAGGTTATAGCAAAGCCGTTGTCCTGCCTGATGATCTCCGTTATTTCAACTCATTATTTTGTTTGCAATATGAATGTTGGTGACTACACCTTTAAAATTACTGTATATGAAATTACTTTTCAGTGTGGTAACTGTTGCATGAAAAGAACGCTTAATGTGTCAGATTCTTCACTGGCTATTGTCCAAAATTGTAGCGGAAAACTCTCTTCTGCAAGAGCTAAGGCACCCAACCTTTCACTAATTAATGTGAATCATGATTCATAGGTATAGAATAACTTAGTCTCCTGGCAAGCAGGAAGAAGCTGAAGATGCAGTTTGACCTGTTATCCACAGATAAGGCAGTGCACCAGTTGTGGCGCTCAAGGGGGGTTATGTATGAGTGTGGGGAGAAGGCAGTTGTCTCTTGACTTGCCAGTTAAGGCAGCAGGCAGCCTCCCGAGAGATTATCCAGGTCAGAGATTCGGGTGGCAGGCTGATGTCTACCCCGGACAAAGCTAATGGAGCGTTTGAAATATTTTATAACAATCTCAATAGATAAGAACCGTTGAGGGGGGTGAGGTGGGGTATGTCAGCTTTTTGGAGGACTTAGAGTTTCCCCGAGGTGGGGGAGGAAGAGCATGAAGGGTTGAAGGAACTGTTGGGCATGGAGGAAGTCTTGATAGCAATAGGGTAAATGCAGACAGGTAAGGGCAGCACAGCAGCATAGTGGTTAGCGCTGTTGCTTCACTACGCCAGGGACCCCGGCTTGGGTCACTGTCTGTGTGGAGTCTGCATGTTCCCCCGTGTCTGCGTGGATTTCCTCCGGGTGCTCCGGTTTCCTCCCAAAAGATGTGATGTCAGGTGAATTGGACATTCTGAATTCTCCCTCAGTGCACCCGAACAGGCGGCGGAAATGTGGCGACTAGGGGATTTTCACAGTACCTTCATTGCAGTGTTAATGTAAGCCTACTTGTGACAATAAAGATTATTATTATTATTATTATTATTAAAAGGTCCTAGGGTCAGCCGGATTCCCGGTGGAGTTTTACAAGATGTTTGCAAGACACTTATTAGTGGGGATGTTTGAGGACTCAGTGTCTGAGATTCTTGTGCAAGCCTCAATTTCACTTTTATTAAAAAAGGACAAGGACCCTGCGGAATATGGGTCGTACCACCCTATTTATCTAATACGCCAAGGTGTTAGCATTGAGGCTGCAACCATGTCTGCCTCAGGTTACTGGCAAACATCAGACAGGCTTTGTCAAAGGCTGACAATTGTTTTCCAATGTGTGGCAATTGCTAAATGTGGAGCTTTCCCTATCTGAGGGGTCTGAGCCAGAGATAATCATAGCATTGGATGCGAGAAGGTATTCAACAGGGTAGAATATCTTTTGCGGTCTTGGAGAGACTGTTGTACAAAGCCCCAACAGTCAATTTCTGCACCAACACCATGAGCTCGGGGTACTTCCAATTAAATAAGGTAACAAGGCAAGAGTGCCCTATAACCCCCTCTTGTTTGCATTGTTGATAGAGCCTTTGGCTATCACTTTGAGGACTTTATATATGTGGAGGGGGATAGTGAGGCAAAGGGGTGGAGCACCTTCTGATGATCGCATACCTTATGCCCCCATCATGGAGCTGCTGAGGTGCTTTGGCTCTTCTTCAGGATACAAACTCGAAACTTGGAAAAAAGTGAGTAATTTCTAGTAAACCTCCAGAGAGGGGAATAATTTAGGGGTGCTACCTTTACTTATGGCTGGTTCCAGCTTTAAGTATCTAGGGTCTAAGTAGCTGGGTTGGGCCCGTCTGTGTAAATTCAACTGTGTGAGCTTGGTAGGTAGGGTTAAAGCCTATCTGCCAGGTGGGATAATCTTCCCCTGTCTTCGGTGGGCAGGGTCCAATCAATTAAGATGAACATTTTGCCAAGATTTTTGTTTGTGTTCCAGTGTTTGCTGTCTTTCTCCCTAAATCCTTTTTGGGAGGAATTGAAAAGTTGATTACGTCCTTTATATGGGTGGGAAAGACCGCAAGGATTTGGAGGATAGTCCTTCAAAGGGATAGTCGGGGGGGGGCTTGGCGTTACCGAACCTGATATTTTATTACTGGGCAGTTAATGCGGAGAAGGTGTTGGGTTGGTGTAGTAATCTGGGAGCTATGTGAGTGTAGATGGAAGCAAAGTCATGTAGAGGGTTTGGTCTGAGGAAGCAAAGTCGTGTCGAGGGTTTGGTCTGAGGGCAGTAGCGCGACCTCGCTACCATTCTCACCAGCAAAGTATTCGGCAAATCCAGTAGTTATTCTACTTTGAGGATATGGAAACAATTTGAACAGCATTTTAACAGTATTAAAGCTGGCCCCGATTTGCGATAATCATCTGTTTGACCAATGAGATTGGATAGCACTTTTGGAGGGTGGGAGGGGAAGGGGTTGGAGAGAATGGGTGATCTGTTCCTGGAGGGGCGGTTTGCCAGTCTAGACGAACTGTCAGAGATGTTCGGGCTCTCGCGTTCAGAGTTATTCAGGTACTTACAAGTTTGTAACTTCGCGAAACAGGTTTTCCTGACATTCCCAGTCAATCTCTCTAATTGAAAGCATTCTTTCACTTGCAGGGTCGGAGGAAGGGAGCATCTGGTATTTATGGACAGATTATATCAGAGGATTTGGTGAAGGGGGTTAAGGCCAGGTGGGAGGAGGAGTTGAGGTCTATATTAGATGACAAGGTGTGGAGTGAGGCTCTGCGCAGGGTGAACTCCATGTCCTCATGCACAAGGTTTGGTTTGATCCAACACAACATCGTTTATAGGGTGCAACTAGGTGCAGAATGAGTCACTTCTTTGCAGGGGTAGAGGACAAGTGCAAGCGCTGCTCAAGAGATCCGTCTAACCATGTGCACAGGTTCTGGTCTTGCCCCAAGCTTGTGGGTTTTGGGGTCTCCTTCTTCAGCACCATGTCAGTAATTCTGAAAATTGAGCTGGGGCCCTGTCCTTTTGGTGGTCATATTCGAGGTGTCAGACTTGCCGGAGCTGCAGACGGGCGGTGGGGGGGGGAGAGCTGATGTCCTGGCCTTCATGTAGCTTATTGCCCGCAGGCAGAAACTGCTAGGGTGGAGGTTTGCTTCTCCGCCCAGGGCCTCAGTGTGGTTGGGAGATCTGATGGAGTTCCTATACCTCGAGAAAGTCAAGTACACTGTGAGGGTAGCAATTGATGGGTTTTAATGAAGATGGCAGCCGTTCATTGTTTAATTCAAGGAGTTGGTAACCATTCACTGCGATGTGGGGCAGGGAGTGGGGGAGAAGGGAAGGCAGGAGGCGTTATGTTGAGTGAGGAGTTAGGCTATGTTTGGGGGTTTTAAGTTTGTATTTGTGTTTTATTCTGTTCTGTTATTTTGTATTATATAAAATGAAATGTTTGAATAAAAATACTTCAAAGTTACGATCCACAAAGAGACCAATAACTTCTAAAAAGATACTGACTGGGGGATCACATGATATTTCAAGCTTTAAGACTTTTACTGTAACAAACAAATTAAAAACAACATTATCTAATCACTGTTCAGTAGGCAACTGAAACTCTAAACCAGTGGTTCCCAACTGCTGTGCCACTGGAAGGGTCAAGTGTGCCATAGCCACCGGCACCCCTCCACATGCACCCTTACATCAAGCCACCCGGCAAGCCCCAACCACTTCTTTCCGTGACCACCCAGCTCCTGCTATAGCTGGCACTTGAATGCTGCACGCAAAATCCGTTCTCTTCCCAACAGCTGCTGGGCGCGACCCCCACTCCCCCAGTTAGCATAGCAACAATCTCTAGCACCTAGGCAATGAGTTAATTCTGAGTAAGTTATATGAGGTCAAATATTTTGGAATAAGTGACAATTTACATAAATAATCCAACCAGTATTCCAAACAGCCAGATCTGCAATTTGTTATTTGATATGGTGACTTTTTTCCTTCCGATTCTGTTTGAGAACCAGAAAGTAAATTGATCCAGCAAACACTTGTAAATATTTTACTTTGATTCACTCTTTGTCTTGTTTTTCATTCAATGTCACAATGGAATAAACAATTTTACTGGTCATGTGTTTATATAGTGTTGGATTAAATTTCCTTCAGTCAGGTTGACCAGGTCAATGTGTTTCTCTGTAGTCTCAGGAATATCAGTTTGAATGGTCTCCAATTTGCTATTCAACCAGTCTCCGCAGATTCCAAAGTCATCACCTCGCACCAGCTGCATTTAGAAAAAAACTCTATCCAGGAAACTGAACAATAAGTGAAAATATTATTTGTATTAATACATACACGCCATCAATTCAGACAGCAATGCTTTTCATATTTTTCTTTTTATTAAATATTTTATTGAAAGTTTTTGGTCAACCATCACAGTACATTGTGTATCCTTTACACAATAATATAACCGTATAAATAACAATGACCTGTTTTATAAACAAAGAATAAATAATATATAACAAAAATGAAAACTAAAACTAAATGGCAACTGCCTTGTCTCAGATAAACACTCTTCAAAAATATGATTTAACAGTCCACTATACAATTATTTATAGCAACCACCTATACATATTATACATATATATTAACAACCCTGAGAGTCCTTCTGGTTCCTCCCCTCCCCCCCATCCCACCCCCCCCCTCCCGCCCCCTGGGCTGCTGCTGCTACCTTCTTCTTTTCCATTCCCTCTATCTTTCTGTGAGGTATTCGATGAACGGTTGCCGCCGCCTGGTGAACCCTTGAGCCGATCCCCTTAGGACGAACTTAATCCGTTCCAGCTTTATAAACCCTGCCATGTCATTTATCCAGGTCTCCACCCCCGGGGGCTTGGCTTCCTTCCACATCAACAGTATCCTGCGCCGGGCTACTAGGGACACAAAGGCCAAAACATCGGCCTCTCTCGCCTCCTGTACTCCCGGCTCTTGTGCAACCCCAAATATAGCCAACCCCCAGCTTGGTTCGACCTGGACCCCCACTACTTTCGAAAGCACCTTTGTCACCCCCACCCAAAACCCCTGTAGTGCCGGACATGACCAGAACATGTGGGTGTGATTCGCTGGGCTTCTCGAGCATCTCGCACACCTATCCTCTACCCCAAAAAATTTACTGAGCCGTGCTCCAGTCATATGCGCCCTGTGTAACACCTTAAATTGAATCAGGCTTAGCCTGGCACACGAGGACGATGAGTTTACCCTACTTAGGGCATCCGCCCACAGCCCCTCCTCAATCTCCTCCCCCAGCTCTTCTTCCCATTTCCCTTTCAGCTCATCTACCATAATCTCCCCCTCGTCCCTCATTTCCCTATATATATCTGACACCTTACCGTCCCCCACCCATGTCTTTGAGATCACTCTGTCCTGCACCTCTTGTGTCGGGAGCTGCGGGAATTCCCTCACCTGTTGCCTCGCAAAAGCCCTCAATTGCATATACCGAAATGCATTCCCTTGGGGCAGTCCATATTTCTCGGTCAGTGCTCCCAGACTTGCGAACTTCCCATCCACAAACAGATCTTTCAGTTGCATTACTCCTGCTCTTTGCCATATTCCAAATCCCCCATCCATTCTCCCCGGGGCAAGCCTACGGTTATTTCTTATCGGGGACCCCACCAAGGCTCCCGTCTTTCCCCTATGCTATCTCCACTGTCCCCAAATTTTCAAAGTCGCCACCACCACCAGGCTTGTGGTGTATTTCTTTGGTGAGAACGGCAATGGGGCCGTCACCATAGCTTGTAGGCTAGTCCCCCTACAGGACGCCCTCTCCAATCTCTTCCACCCCGCTCCCTCCTCTTCTCCCATCCACTTACTCACCATTGAGATATTGGCGGCCCAGTAGTACTCACTTAGGCTCGGTAGTGCCAGCCCCCCCCTATCCCTACTACGCTGTAAGAATCACTTCCTCACTCTCGGGGTCTTCCCGGCCCACACAAAACTCATGATGCTCTTTTCGATCCTTTTGAAAAAAGCATTCGTGATCACCACCGGGAGGCACTGAAACACAAAGAGGAATCTCGGGAGGACTACCATTTTAACCGCCTGCACCCTCCCTGCCAGTGACAGGGATACCATGTCCCATCTCTTGAAGTCCTCCTCCATTTGTTCCACCAATCGCGTTAAATTTAACCTATGCAATGTAGCCCAATTCTTGGCTATCTGGATCCCCAAGTAACGAAAGTCCCTTGTTACCTTCCTCAGCGGAAAGTCCTCTATTTCTCTGCTCTGCTCCCCTGGATGCTCCACAAACAACTCACTTTTCCCCATGTTCAGTTTATATCCTGAGAATTCTCCAAACTCCCGAAGTGTCCGCATTATCTCTGGCATCCCCTCTGCCGGGTCCGCTACATATAACAACAAATCATCCGCATACAGAGATACCCGGTGTTCTTCTCCTCCTCTAAGTACTCCCCTCCACTTCTTGGAACCCCTCAATGCTATTGCCAGGGGCTCAATCGCCAGTGCAAACAATAATGGGGACAGAGTGCATCCCTGCCTTGTCCCTCTATGGAGCCGAAAGTATGCAGATCCCCGTCCATTCGTGACCACACTCGCCACTGGGGCTCTATACAACAGCTGCACCCATCCAACATACTCATCTCCAAAACCAAATCTCCTCAGCACCTCCCACAGATAGTCCCACTCCACTCTATCAAATGCTTTCTCGGCATCCATCGCCACCACTATCTCCGCTTCCCCCTCTGGTGGGGGCATCATCATTACCCCTAGCAGCCTCCGTATATTCGTATTCAGCTGTCTCCCCTTCACGAACCCAGTTTGGTCCTCATGGACCACCCTCGGGACACAATCCTCTATCCTCATTGCCATTACCTTGGCCAGAATCTTAGCGTCTACATTTAGGAGGGAAATAGGTCTATAGGACCCGCATTGCAGCGGGTCCTTTTCCTTCCTTAGGAGAAGCGATATCGTTGCCTCAGACACAGTCGGGGGCAGCTGTCCCCTTTCCTTTGCCTCATTAAAGGTCCTCATCGGTAGCGGGGCGAGCAAGTCCACATATTTCCTGTAAAATTCAACTGGGAATCCATCCGGTCCCGGAGCCTTCCCCGCCTGCATGCTCCTAATTCCTTTCACTACTTCCTCTGTTTCAATCTGTGCTCCCAGTCCCACCCTTTCCTGCTCCTCCACCTTGGGAAATTCCAGCCGGTCCAGAAAGCCCATCATTCTCTCCCTCCCATCCAGGGGTTGAGCTTCGTATAATTTTTTATAAAATGCCTTGAACACTCCATTCACTCTCTCCGCTCCCCGCTCCATCTCTCCTTCCTCATCCCTCACTCCCCCTATTTCCCTCGCTGCTCCCCTTTTCCTCAATTGGTGGGCCAGCAACCTGCTCGCCTTCTCCCCATATTCGTACTGTACACCCTGTGCCTTCCTCCACTGTGCCTCTGCAGTACCCGTTGTCAGCAAGTCAAATTCTACGTGTAGCCTTTGCCTTTCCCTGTACAGTCCCTCCTCCGGTGCCTCCGCATATTGCCTGTCCACCCTCAGAAGTTCTTGCAGCAACCGCCCCCGTTCCCTACTCTCCTGCTTTCCTTTATGTGCCCTTATTGATATCAGCTCCCCTCTAACCACTGCCTTCAGCGCCTCCCAGACCACTCCCACCTGGACCTCCCCATTATCATTGAGTTCCAAGTACTTTTCAATGCACCCCCTCACCCTTAGACACACCCCCTCATCTGCCATTAGTCCCATGTCCATTCTCCAGGGTGGGCGCCCTTCTGTTTCCTCCCCTATCTCCAAGTCCACCCAATGTGGAGCGTGATCCGAAATGGCTATAGCCGTATACTCCGTTCCCCTCACCTTCGGGATCAACGCCCTTCCCAAAACAAAAAAGTCTATTCGCGAATAGACTTTGTGGACATAGGAGAAAAACGAAAACTCCTTACCCCTAGGTCTGCTAAATCTCCACAGGTCTACTCCTCCCATCTGCTCCATAAAATCTTTAAGCACCTTGGCTGCTGCCGGCCTCCTTCCAGTCCTGGACCTCGACCTGTCCAGCCCTGGTTCCAACACCGTATTGAAATCTCCCCCCATTACCAACTTTCCCACCTCTAGGTCCGGGATGCGTCCTAGCATACGCCTCATAAAATTGGCATCATCCCAGTTCGGGGCATATATGTTTACCAAAACCACCGTCTCCCCCTGTAGTTTGCCACTCACCATCACGTATCTGCCCCCGCTATCCGCCACTATAGTCTTTGCCTGAAACATTACCCGCTTCCCCACTAATATAGCCACCCCCCTGTTTTTCGCATCTAGCCCCGAATGGAACACCTGCCCCACCCAACCTTTGCGTAGTCTAACCTGGTCTATCAGTTTCAAGTGCGTTTCCTGTAACATAACCACGTCTGCCTTAAGTTTCTTAAGGTGTGCGAGTACCCGTGCCCTCTTTATCGGCCCGTTCAGCCCTCTCACGTTCCACGTGATCAGCCGGGTTGGGGGGCTTTTTACCCCCCCCCTTGTCGATTAGCCACCCCCTTTTTCCAGCTCCTCACCCGGTTCCCACGCAGCTGTGTCCCCCCCAGGCGGTGCCCCCCCGCCCATCCCATCCCATAACAGCTCCCCCCTCTCCCCAGCAGCAGCAGCCCAATAGTTCCCCCCTCCCACCCCCCCCCGCTAGATCCCCCACTAGCGTAGTTACACCCGCCATGTTGCTCCCAGAAGTCAGCAAACTCTGGCCGACCTCGGCTTCCCCCCGTGACCTCGGCTCGCACCGTGCGACGCCCCCTCCTTCCTGCTTCCCTAGTCCTGCCATGATTATCATAGCGCGGGAACCGAGCCCGCGATTCCCCCTTGGCCCCGCCCCCAATGGCCAACGCCCCATCTCCTCCACCTCCTTTCCTCCCCCCACCACCTCCTGTGGAAGAGAGAAAAGTTACCACATCGCAGGATTAATAACATAAAACTCCTCTTTCCCCCCTTTTTACCCCCCTCTTCGCCCCCCATACTTGCCCACCACTTTGTTTCAAACGTTCTTTTTTCTAATATAATAACCCGCTCATTCCAATTTTTCTTCCACGATAAAAGTCCACGCTTCATCCGCCGTCTCAAAGTAGTGGTGCCTCCCTTGATATGTGACCCACAGTCTTGCCGGTTGCAGCATTCCGAATTTTATCTTCTTTTTGTGAAGCACTGCCTTGGCCCGATTAAAGCTCGCCCTCCTTCTCGCCACCTCCGCACTCCAGTCTTGGTATACGCGGATCACCGCGTTCTCCCACTTACTGCTCCGAGTTTTCTTTGCCCATCTAAGGACCATCTCTTTGTCCTTAAAACGGAGGAATCTCACCACTATGGCTCTAGGAATTTCTCCTTCTCTCGGTCCTCGCGCCATCACTCGGTATGCTCCCTCCACCTCCAGCGGACCCGCCGGGGCCTCCGCTCCCATTAACGAGTGCAGCATCGTGCTCACATATGCCCCGACGTCCGCTCCCTCCGCACCTTCAGGAAGACCAAGAATCCTTAGGTTGTTCCTCCTCGCGTTGTTCTCCAGCGCCTCCAGCCTTTCCACACATCGTTTATCGTGTGCCTCGTGCATCTCCGTCTTCACCACCAGGCCCTGTATGTCGTCCTCATTCTCGGCAGCCTTTGCCTTCACGACCCGAAGCTCCCGCTCCTGGGTCTTTTGCTCCTCCTTTAGCCCTTAATCGCCTGTAATATCGGGGCCAACAGCTCCTTCTTCATTTCCTTTTTGAGTTCTTCCACGCAGCGTTTCAAAAACTCGTGTTGTTCAGGGCCCCATATTAAACTGCCACCTTCCGACGCCATCTTGATTTTTGCTTGCCTTCCTTGCCGCTGCTCTAAAGGATCCACCGCAATCCGGCCACCTTCCTCTCCTTTTTTCATCCGTATCCAGGGGGGATTCCCTTCCGGTTCACCGCACAGTACTTTTAGCCGTTAAAATTGCCGTTGGGGCTCTTATTAAGAGCCCAAAAGTCCGTTCCACCGGGAGCTGCCGAAACGTGCGTCTCAGCTGGTCATCGCCGCACCCGGAAGTCGATGCTTTTCATATTTAACACACATGGAGCCCCTTTTAAATGCGAACAAATTTTAAATGACAACGGCAGTTAAACAAATGGTGTCATCATGGGAGAAAATAGTGATCCTTCGAGTAATAATAATAATATTTATTATTGTCACAAGTAGGCTTACATTAACAATGCAATAGATTTACTGTGAAAATCCCCTAGTCGCCTGTTCGGGTAGAGAGAGGGAGAATTCAGAATGTCCAATTAACCTAACTGCGCATCTTTCAGGACTTGTGGGAGGAAACCGGAGCTCCCGGGGGAAACCCACACAGACACTGGGAGAAGGTGCAGACTCCGCACAGGCAGTGACCCAAGCCGGGAATCGAACCTGGGACCCTGGCGCTGTGAAGCAACAGTGCTAACTATGTGCTACCGTGCTGCCGAAACAGCAATATCGGAACATCAATGAAAATGACTGGTCGGTAAGCGAGCAAATACAGAAAGCTACTGATAGCACAGGCAGATATAACCACCAGGTCACCTGGTAGCTTCTTGCAGCTCACATGACGCACCAGTTGCTAGGTTTTTGGTGGTGGTGAACGAACGAACCATCTCTCAGTCAATAAGACACAGGCTCTCTTTCAAGTGTTAGCTGGCATGCCATGGGAAAGAGGTGGACAATTCAGAAACACCCCAGTTGGAATGTATCGTAAATATACTTAAAGATACATCATGTAAGATGTTGAGGAAATATATGCACCTGTATTTATCTTCATACCTTTTAGCTAATCGTTTCCACACACACACGGGCAATAGCAAGGAATCAAATATTACGGATGAACATTCCGACGAATAAATACCAAATGGGAGAAGACACCTTGATTTGGAGTTCTTACACCTAGCTTATCATCATACTGAGTTAAAAATAACACCCACAGAAAACAATCTTTGCAAAGTATGTAATCATTATCTAATATTAAATATATTGCTATCATTTGACACACTGCAGGGATATGTGACAAAGTCAGAGTGCAACACAAAATGATGCCAATGCAAACAATGTGTCATTAAAGGGGAGCAAAAGAACTTCCGGTGGCGGCTATGGAGCAGTAAGTCGCACATTTGGTGGCTCCCGCTCTGGTTGGACTTTTGGATCTTTCCCCCGGAGTTTTTTCCTGTTTTTAACGGAGAATTTGTAGGTTGAGGCAGCTGGGCACTGTTTCCTCGCATTGGTTTATGGAAAAAAGGATCAGAAGTGCGCGAAAGGGCAGAAACAAGAAGCCAGTAGCGAGCTGTGTTGACGCTGCAATGGGAGACAGTATGGCCGAGGGACGGACCCCTGGGGTGGCAGCGCAGCGACCAATGGACCCAGTGATGAAGGCCATTCAGGATGGTTTCGCCAGACAGAAGCGGGAATGCCTGGACCCAATCAAAGAATCAATTGATCGCCTAGAGAGCAGACTGGACGCCCAGGACCGGGTGATTCAGAAGGTGGAGAAGGCGCTGCTGGAACAAGAGGAGCACCAACCAGCAGTGGAGCTGGAGGTGGGGGTGCTTCGGGAACAGCAGAGAAGGCTCTTGGAGAAGGTGGAGGACCTGGAGAACCGGTCCCGCCGGCAGAACCTAAGAACTGTCGGGCTTCCGGAGGGAGCTGAGGGAGCAGATGCTGGAGCATACATGGCGGGTATGTTCGAAAAGCTGCTGGGGGAGGGGGCGTTCCCCCGACCGCTGGAGGAGGACAGGGCGTACCGGGCGCTTGCCAGGAAGCCGTGGGCGGGGGACCCTCCGAGGGCGATGGTGCTGAGATTCCACAGGTTCCTGGACAAGGAATGTATTCTTCGGTGGGCCAAGCTCACGCGGAGTTGCAAGTGGGATAATAGCATCCTGCGGGTGTACGAGGACCTGAGCGTGGAGGTGGCGAGGAAGAGGGCAGGCTTCAATCAAGTCAAGGCGATTTTCGTTAAGAAGCAGGTAAAATTTGGTCTGCTGTACCCGGCGCGCCTGTGGGTTACGCATGAAAACCAACATCATTATTTTGAGTTGCCCAATGAGGCGCTGGACTTTGCAAACAGAAAAGGACTGGTGGGAGCTTGAGAACTTTTGGACTTTGTTTTTCTCTGGGGGTTTTGTTGTTTGTTTTTCTTCTCTCCCCCTTGGAATGTTGGTGGGGTTTCGGTTGGGTTTTTTCTTTCTGTTGTTAAAATTGGCTATGCCTTCTCGTATTGCATTGTATCAGTCTGTTTTTGGAGCTCTGTTTCGGGGAGAAGGAAAGCGGGGGGGGGGGCGGGGAGTCGATTTTCCGTTTCGTTTTTGGTTCTTTTTCGGGGTAGATGTTGGCAATGTTCCTTTTGTGTTTTATCTTGTGTGTTTATACTGATGTGCACTTTGGTGGGATGGAGACGTGCCTGTCTGGGTTTCGGTGGGTGGTGCTTTTGTTCTTTGTGTTTTCTTGCTGCGGGGTGTTTGTTTGGGGATTGTTGGATGAGGGAACGTGTTTACAGGAACTGGGGGAGGGGAATGAGGGAACAATGAGTGGGAGACTTTTTGGCGCCACTGGCGGGGGTCACCAAGCTAGCTGGGTGAGCTAGCTCACGGAAGCACAGTGGGGGTTGTGTATATGCTTAGTTTATTAGCTGGGTTGGGATTTAGAGTAGTGTTGCTAGGGGTTGAGGGGTGGATGGGTTCTGCTGATGAGGGAGGGACTTCGGTGGACGGACACTGAGGGGGTCGGGGTGGGGGCCGCCCCGGGGCGGGCCGGAGGAGGTGCGGCACATGGGCTAGAGGTGGGCCCAAGAAACGCGATGGCTGACCGGCGGCGGGGGGGGGGGGGGGGGGCACGTGTGTTTGCGCACCTGAGGAGACTGAAGGCGGGCGTGGTGATGCTGCTGGAGACGCATTTTAAAGTAGTGGATCAGGTCAGGTTGAGGAAAGGTTGGGTTAGTCAGGTTTTCCACTCAGGGCTGGATTCAAAGACAAGGGGGGCAGCAATTTCGATCAACAAGCAGGTGGCGTTTGAGGTAGGGAGGATAGTCTCGGATGGAGGAGATCGATATATCATGGTTAGTGGCAGGCCTGGATCCAGGCCTGGATCGGTCATGCTCGACAACGGGCAAGGTGCCAGCAATGGCAAAGAGGTTGAAAGGGTTCATGAAGCAGATGGGGGGGGGGGGGGGGGGGCATCCGTGGAGATTTAGGCAGCCGAGGGCCAAGGAATTTTCTTTCTTCTCCCACGTTCACAAGGTGTATTCCCGGATAGGTTTATTTGTTGTGGACAGGGCCCTGTTGGCGGGGGTGGTAGACACGGGTTATTCGGCGATTACTATCTCGGACCATGCTCCGCACTGGGTGGACCTGCAGATCAGTATGGATAGTAAGCAGCGCTCGCAATGGAGGTTGGATGTGCGGCTGTTGGCAGACCAAGCAGTCTGCGAGAGGTTGAGGAAGTGCATGCTGAACTACCTGCAGGTAAACGACACGAGGGAGGTCTCAGCAGCGGTGGTCTGGGAAGCGCTAAAGGCAGTGATGAGAGGAGAGCTGATCTCGATCCGGGCTCACAGGGACAGGATGGATAGGGCAGAAACGGACTGATTGGTAAGAGAGATTCTACGATATGCGGAGGCTCCAGAGGCAGGGCTATTAAGGCAACGCCGGAGGCGGCAGGCGGAATTTGGTTTGTTAACTACAGGAAGGGCAGTGGAGCAGCTCAGGAAGGTGAAGGGGGCGATCTACGAGCATGGGGAGAAGGCCAGTAGGATGCTTGCACAGCAGCTCAGAAAGAAGGAGGCAGCTCGGGAAATAGGGAAAGTTGTTGACAGGGATGGGAACTTAGTTGGGGACTCGGCGGGGGTGAGCAAGTACTTTCAGGACTTTTATAGTCGAGTTCTATAAAAAGTTCTCCGGAATATTGGGGCCGGTACTGTTGAAGGTCTTTAACGAGGCCAAGGAAAGCGGGGTTTTACCCCAGACGATGTCAGAGGCCATGATCTCACTCATTTTGAAAAGGGACAAGAAGCCAGAGCTGTGCGGTTCCTGTAGGCCGATATCCTTGTTGAACGTGGATGCGAAACATCTGGCCTCTAGGATTGAGGACTGTGTACTGGACTTTATAGGGGAGGACCAGACAGGGTTTGTTAAGGGCAGACAGCTAGGGGCCAATGTTAGAAGGCTGCTCAATGTGATCATGATGCCCCCGGAAGGTAGGGAAGTTGAAGTGGTGGTTGCGATGGACACGGAAAAAGCCTTCGACCAGGTCTAGTGGGATTACGTATGGGAGATGTTGGAGCGGTTTGGGTTTGGGAGGGGCTTTGTTGACTGGGTTAGGTTACTGTACCGGGCTCCGGTAGCTAGTGTACGGACAAATAGGACGACTTCGGAGTACTTCAGACGACACCGGGGGACGAGACAGGGATGTCCCCTCTCCTCACTGCTGTTTGCGCTGGAGATAGAACCGCTGACAATTGCTCTGAGGGCCTCAAGGGGCTGGAAGGGGTTGGTCGGCGGGGGGGGGACTGGAGCACAGAGTCTCGTTGTATGTGGATGACTTGCTGCTGTATGTCTCTGACCCAATGGAGGGGATGGGGGAAATTATGGGAATCTTAGGGGAATTCGGCCGGTTTTCGGGTTACAAGTTTAATATGGGAAAGAGCGAGTTGTTTGTGGTTCAGGCAAGAGGTCAGGAGAGGCGACAAGGGGAACTGCCGTTCAGAGTGGTAAGGGACAGTTTTAGGTACTTGGGTATTCAGGTGGCGAGGGATTGGGACAGGCTACATAAATTGAACTTGGCCCGTCTGGTGGACCAGATGAAGGAGGATTTACAGAGATGGGATGCGCTCCCGTTGGCTCTGGCAGGTAGGGTGCAGTCGGTAAAAATGACAGTCCTCCAGAGATTCCTTTTCGTTTTCCAGTGCCTCCCCATCTTCATCCCACGGTCCTTTTTAAGCGGATTAATAAAATTATTGTGGGCTTTGTGTGTGTGGGGGGGGGGGTAAGCCCCCGCGGGTGAAGAGGGCAATGCTCGAGCGGAGTCGGGGGGATGGAGGGCTGGCGCTGCCGAATTTCAGTAATTACTACTGGGCGGCTAACATAGCCATGGTGAGGAGGTGGCTGGTGGGGGGGGAGGGGGGGGAGTCGGCATGGGTACGTATGGAGGTGGCTTCGTGTAAGGGCACAAGTTTAGGGGCACTGGTGATGGCGCCCCTGCTGTTCCCGCCGGCGCGGTACTCCACCAGTCCAGTGGTGATGGCGGCCCTCAGAGTCTGGGGGCAGTGGAGGAGGCACGTGGGAGCAGAGGGGGCATCGGTGTGGTCCCCAATCTGCGACAATCATAGGTTTGCCCCGGGGAGGATGGGCGGGGGGTTCCGAATTTAGCGGAGAGCGGGGGTTGAGAGGATGGGGGACTTGTTCTTGGAAGGTAGCTTCCCGAGTATGAGGGCGCTGGGGGAGAAGTTTGCATTGGCTGGAGGAAATGAACTCCGATATTTACAGATACGGGACCTTTTTCAGAAGCAGGTACCAACCTTCCCACTCCTGCCGCTAAGGGGGATTCAGGACAGGGTGGGAAGGGTCAATGTTACCGCAACATGTGCCAGGCTCAGCCTGATCCAATTTAAGGTCGTTCACCAGGCTCACATGACAGTGGTCTGGATGAGCAGATTCTTTGGGGTGGAGGACAGGTGTGCGAAGTGCACGGGGGGGTCAGCGAATCATGTCCATATGTTCGGGAAAAAACACGTTTTATCGAGGTATTTCTTTGGCATTTTAACAGCAACAAAATCAACAATATAAATAACAAGAAAAATATAAATATAGTGCAAATTTCACCACCCTCTCCCGCAGGTCTTGCCAAAAATGAGGGGATTTTGGCAGGGGCTTGCCGACACCATGTCCACAGTATTAAATATGAGGGTGGCAATGAGTCCGGAGGTGGCGATTTTTGGGGTATCGCAGGACCCGGGAATCCAGGAGGAGAGAGAGGCGGATGTTCTGGCCTTTGCTTCCCTGGTAGACCGGAGGCGTATATTGCTGACATGGAGGGACTCAAAGCCCCCGAAATCGGAGACCTGGCTTTCAGACATGGCAGGCTTCCTCTGCCTGGAGAAAATTAAGTTCGCCATGAGCGGGTCTCTGCTGGGGTTCGCCTGGAGGTGACAACCATTCGTCGACTTCCTCGCAGAGAACTAATCGTTAGCAGAAAGGGGGGGGGTTAGGTTAGCGTAGGTTAGGGGGGTAAGTAATGGCAAGACCTGCGGGAGAGGGTGGTGGAATTTGCACTATATTTATATTTTTCTTGTTATTTATATTGTTGATTTTGTTGCTGTTAAAATGCCAAAGAAATACCTCGATAAAACGTGTTTTTTTTTAAATTAAAGGGGAGCAAATAAATGGTATGTCTTGTTAAGGACTGTGAAATTAAATTCACATCTTGAAATTGCAGGCATGTACAATGAGTTATAATCTAACTTTGGTGTTTTGATTTGAAATTTAACTTGGTAAAAGTAAATTGTGGGCACCAGGTATATTACAGTGCAATTTTTGTTTTGTTTTCTGGTTGGCATTGATTGACATGCATTCATGTCTAATTCCTGTTAACATTTTAACTGTAATTATCGTTGCACTGAATATAACGGCTTTGAATTAAACTGAAGTTCAGTCTGAATACTGATTTAAATGGAGTACACAGGGTGAATGGCTGCGCAATGGGGAAAACACTTTGTTTGTTGTGGTTTGCTGAAGTGTGGTGCACCCTATGCTTTGCCCCTTGTATTTGATTGATGACTGTTGGTTCACGACTATATTGTGGGGAGTGAATGAGCAATCGATTCAGCTGAAAAGAATTGGATGGGGCATGGAATTGTTTGTCTCATTAAAGTGTATCCTATTACTGAAATGTTTGGGACCCACTGTTCTAAACTGCAGAAAAGTTTCTGCTATTTAACGTTCAAAACAACCAAAAATTCCACGCCAAATTTATACTTTACCCTGTCCCTTAAGTGGACACAAAACTATTCTCTGCTTCCCCTTTTTCTTACCTGCTAATTTCTAATTCCTGAACTGGCTTTCATAGTGAGGGTTACCATGGAGATTCCTCCATCTAGCCAAAGCTAGATGAATCTTCCAGCCTTATGTAAATCTTCACAATCTTGGTCTCTTCAATCTGAGAGGGAGCACCCACCCTCTGTGTGGTGTACAGTAGAGACTGGCTGGCTCAATTTCCTTCTCTCTCACACATTCTTGCAGACTGATCTATTTGTCAGGTTCAGTGATATCTTAATAAACCTTGCAAGTTGATACATGGCTAGCTATGATGTTTTCTCACCCCAGAGCCCCTCGCCATGCAATGTGAATCACAAAGTCCTTGTATCCAGGTAGAAAAGCTAATTAGCTCTCTTTCTACACCCCCAAATCCAATTTAAACTGTCTATTTCATTACACAATAACTGATTAGAAATCCTGACATTCCTAACACCTCCTTGTGAGAATTGGAGACTGTCCACAGTCATCATAGCTGCTCTGGTTATTTTTTACAGGTGTGAACATCTTGCACCTTCTTCCCAGTAAACTAATCTGGGTCTCAATATCCCATAGGAACGAAGTCATCCAGGCTTATTGTCAAGTCAAGCAGGTCACATGACCCCTTCACAATGCCAATTTACTGGCGATTATAAATAGTGCCAAAACGATAAACAAAGCAACCAATTGTCCTCTTGTTGAATTGTACATGATGAAAAATCATGCAAGTCCTGGATCATCTGTAGATTTAAATGAGTAGTCCAAGATGCCAGAGCACCAGCTATTTTGTCCCTGAAAGCCAGAATAGCCATTCACAGACCTATTGAAATGTCTGTGGCATAGTGTGCAAAGCAGATTGTGGAATCTAATCACAGCAGCAAAGGTAGTTAAGTGAATAAAGTTCAGAAAAATACACATCAGCTTTGATGCACAAACATCAATTTGTCAAATAAAAAACAAATGATTACAACTCTCATATTTGGCAGTGGAGTTTCTAAATGCAACAGGGCAGAGTCCTCACAGTGGTTGAGGAGCTGCACTGTTGAACAGAGTAGGGAATTTGCTGCAAGACCAATTTGCACTTGTTTAAATAATCGGGCAGTGTGTCAAGTGACAACCGCTGGGCCTCATTAAAAAAGCATCAAAACTGAAATTCTTATGCTCCTACAGAGTCAGAGTCTAGTGCTGAATCTGATGAGGTTATCATTGTTTACACTGGGTCAAGTATCTGGGGATCCCTATAATCAAGCCAGGTTAGACCAGTCAGCCGTGAGGGAAAGTTTCTGTCTTCATACAACTATTTGTCCTTCAGCAGATCACCAGTTGCTAAGGGCAGCAGGGACTTCAGAGGTGGATTATTTAAACCATAATGCCACATCATCTGAATTCACTGATAAATCAAAATTTCCTTTGGCTCATCAATGAATTGCAATGAAATGTAAAGCCATCTCCTAAATTCCCATACCAATCTAATCTATGGCTTTGTAAACTTTGAGAATTAACTTAGACAGTGCCCCTACTCTTAGGCTTTCCCATTTCCAACCTTCAGAAACTGCACATAATACAGTCTCTGTGCCCTCCCACATAACCCCACACACTATCCTCACAAAGCTCTCCTGGTTTCTTATGTCCCAGAAGATTGACTTCAAAGGCCACATTGTCAAATCCCTCCGTCTTGTTCCATGTCTTTTCAGAGTGTCACATGTTCTTTTACCCTCCATACCTCTGACTCCAGGTGACTGTTCTTTGCCTAATTTATTCCATTATTACTATCCCAGTGTATCATCACCTTGAGCTTACATTGAGCTTCATTGAAACAATTGCTCGTAACTTCCACTGAATCTTCTGGCTTACGGAGATTGTCCTCCCAGCTGATGTCGTTGGGACTGTGCAGGGGTCCTGACGCACGAACATGTGCTCTCAAAGCACGGCAATTACAAACTTCCATTCCTGTGTTTTTGAAGTCCTTTTCTGCAAGCGCTACACTGAAGCAGCTTAATGTGAGAGAGCTTGCCCCAATGTTAGTAAGTTTTTATGCTTGTTTACTTGTATTTTTTACCCCCCCCCACACCGCCCTCCAGAATCAGTTATCAAAGCAGGAGACATCGGAGAAGTTTTTTCCAGTGGATTCATCTTTTATAATAGTGTTTATAAATATGTTTAAAATGTACATGAAGTAAAAGAAAGACACATATTTTTTAAACTTTGGTTTGTCATGAGGCTGTTAAATCCATTAAAAAGTACTTTAATGTATCAAGTGAGTTTGGAGTCAAATAAAGTGAATGAAAGACATTTTTAAACTTTGCTTTGTCATGAGGATGTTAATTCCATTAAAGAAACTTTCATGGATAGAGTGGGTTTGGAGTGTAAGTAATCTTCGGCGATCGCTCGCCAATATGTATTATTGTCCATCTCGGAAACTGGTCATGGGTGCTGTGGGTCATTGGCTGATGAGCCCAAACCTAGAGCTGCATCTTCAATCAGACACTTAACAGGTATTTCCGCAAGGTGGGATTGGTCCTGGACTCTAAATCGCAGGTATTCCTTTCTCAGGCTCCTTTTCTGGGCCTCCTCTTACCGTTGGGTGTCCTTGAAGAATTGTGCCTCTTCAATTGGCGGTCCTTCAAGTAGGTTCCTCCAAGTAGGTTTCTTGCCCAGACATTGACGTCTAGGTTGCATTTCTTGAGGTAAGTCTTCAGGGTGTTTTTGAAGTGCTTCCTTTGTCCTGCTCTTTTTTTGGGAGCCTTCCTTGAGCTGGGCAAAGAAGATTTGCTTTGGCAGTCGGGACTCTGACATCCTAAGCATATGACTAGCCCAGCAGAGTTGGTTTTGGATGATCATGGCTCCTCCAGGTTTGCTGATGTTAGTACACCTGTCCTCCCAGCTGATGCGGAGCTAAAGTACATTTGTATTTTGTAATATATTTAAGTCTTTGCAGTTTCAGAGTATCCCTGATGTAATGTTGTTCCTTACAAGCCTCTATGATTTCTTCAAATGCTTCAGCAAAGTTTAGTGCCTCAGTTGATGCATGCAAGTTGCATGTAAGCTAATGTGAACTATCTCTCTGACAGGTATTGCAGAATTAAGTTCAGATTCAAAATCTGGAGTCAGGCTACATGTCCGCCTGGTGAGGAAGCAAATCAAGCACTTGCCCCCGAGAGTGTACAGGCAAAGGACATCTGATATTAGAGGAGATGTGTGCCAGGAAACTGTATTTCAGCAAGGAAGCAATGGGTTGTCTTTGTGAAATGTTGCAAGGAGACCTGAAGCTGAACTCTAACTGCCCACACTGCCTTAACAGTGAAGGTGAAACTCACGATAATGATTGTAATATGTTGTGCATTGCACAATTTTGCCCTTCAGCATGAACTGAGCATTCACCCGGAACATGACTTGCCATCAAGTGGAGGAGCTGGAGGAGGGCAGTATGGAGCCTGAAGCAGACATACCTCCTGCTGCAGGTATGCAAGCCCATGCTCCAGGTGATGCAAGGGCAGTTTGAGTTCACCTGCAGCTGCTGCTTTTGGACATTGACCCTTCCCTCTTTCCCTTCTCCCCTCCCCACCCTCTCCAACTTCGCCTTGACTCCCTCCCCCCAGCTCTTCCTCCTTGCCTCCCCGACTTACAGAAAGACAACAGAACCATAGTGTTGAAGTAAAGAAATATATTTTATTGATCGTTGTGTTCAATTGAAAAAATATATTTTATTGCGAGAAATTTGGGAAGGTTGAGGTAGTTATTAAACTAAATATTATACAGCAGCTAATGATAAACATGAAGTTAAATGTTAACATGGTATCAAAATTATGTATTTACAACATTTTTGTTAATGAATGTTTTACATTTTTACAAATGTCTTATTGAAACATCAAAACACAACATTTAATTATGAGATAATTATAAATGAATAAAATAAGTAAACAATGCAGAAATAAAATAATGATAAACACACAAAAAACAAAATCAGGGGCGGAATTCTCCGCAATCGGCGCGATGTCCGCCGACCGGCGCCAAAAACGGCGCGAATCAGTCCGGCATCGCGCCGCCCCAAAGGTGCGGAATCCTCCGCATCTTGTGCGGCCGAGCCCTAACCTTGAGGGGGCTAGGCCCGCGCCGGACTGATGCCTTTGGTGCCCCGCCAGCTGGCGCGGAAATGACTTTGCCGGGCGGTGCATGCGCGGGAGCGTCAGCGGCCGCTCACGGCATCCCCGCGCATGCGCAGTGGAGGGGGTCTCTTCCGCCTCCGCCATGGTGGAGACCGTGGCGAAGGCAGAAGGAAAAGAGTGCCCCCACGGCACAGGCCCGCCCGTGGATCGGTGGGCCCCTATCGCGGGCCAGACCACTGTGGGGGGTCGGAGGATCCCGCCCCAGATGTTAGAAGGACAGTGACAGCTAAAACAAAATGCACTGGGGGGGGGGGGGGGTGCACGTTTTCTTTTCAAAAAAATACATTTAGAGTATCCAATTTTTCCCAATTAACGGGCAATTTAGCATGGTCAGCAATCCACCTACCCTGCACATCTTTTGGATTGTGGGGGTGAGACCCATGCAGACACGGGGAGAATGTGCAAACTCCACATGGACAGTGACCCAGGGCCGGGATCGAACCTGGGACCTCGGCGCCGTGAGGCAGCAGTGTTACACACTGCGCCATCGTGGGGAGGGTGGGGGGGGCTCTTTTTCAATCTTATGACTAGGTCAGGGCCATCTTGTAACATTATTTTATGACCCTTTCCTCAGGTCTGTAAGGTGACGGTGTTATTTACATTTTGTCCTGCTTCAAGAATTTCCATTGTTAGTGGTCCAAGAAGTATTGACTTCTCTTCTTCCCAACTAAATTTTCAGTTGTCATATTCTAAATTAAAACATATAAACACTTAAGTTATATAATAATATAGTGCAGATTTAAATAGTAGTTTCACAGATTTAAAACACATAAAGAACCTATGTTCCATTATAAATATTAAATCATTTCAATCATAAAAAATAAAATTAAAAATTACTTTAAAAGAACCAATAATAGCATTGCCTATTTAAAAGAACACAAAAAACTGTTAAAAAGAACTTCAACATACCTTTAATACTGTGACACCTGTTGCTTGTTGTCTTCAATACAAACCCGCAGTTTAAATCCTTGACCTCAATGGGCATTCCCTTAGTTTCTTTGTCATAAGGGGGCATGGCTGCATTCAAACTGCGCCTCGCTGGGGCCTGTGCAGACTGTCCCGCCAGAGGCCCGAAGCTGCTGCTGGAGTTGGAAAGTCCATCACGATTTTTGAGCGCTGGTAACTGGGCACTTTCCTACCTCTGTATTGGCAGGCCATGGCTTCCCGCTGATACACGGAGGTTATGGTCCATTGTAGGAGGCAAAGGACAGAGCAGCCAGAATGGGAGTGCATGGAGAATTAAAATGCCAAGCAACTGGAAGTCCAACAAATTTGGAATTTGTTCACAAAACCTTATCCTGGAATCCCCCTTTACTTCTTTCACGGACTTCTGAAAATTCGTCTTCATCACCCTGACATTAGTGTCCCATCCAAATATCCCCCTCTTTTCCTGCTCAGAATCCTCCCATCCCTTTGTGATGTTCTTTCATGTGAGAGGTATTATATAAATGCCAGTTTTTGTTTGATCAGCAGCCTTTGTCACCTACCTTTAGGTGCCTTTCTCCACCTACAGGCACTCTCTGAACTGGCACGACACTCTTACAAAATGAAAAACGGCAACTGGATGAACTTCCTGTTAGCAGGAGAGTACTAAGAACACTTCTATAGGTACTTCTATAGGTGAAAAGTAGACCATAACCCTAAAAAGCTGCATGATCAGCAATTGAAATACAGGGCAATATCAAGCTAAAATAAATGTCTTACACAAATACATGAAAAATCCATCAGCAGGGGAGAAGTGGAAGCGACAAAGAGAACAATGGTGGGTGTTATGTACTGTGTTATGGCCTTGGTGAAGATCAACACAGAGCATCTAGTTCTTTGATTAGTAAGATAATTTATTAACAAGTTGAACACATGGAAAGTTAACGAATGAACTATAATACAAACGGTAACTAATAAATGAATTCAGTGAATTCTCTTGGAGCTACTTCTAGTACAACTGTCTTCTAGTAGGACTTACTACCAACTGCCGGATATCTTGAGTCACATGGTAGATCTCTATTGCCACCTGCTGGTTGGAGGTTGTATCGATAACTATATACATTGATAGTTAACTATATGCATTGATGTGCATATTCATATCACCACATCCCCCTTCCTTTGGAAATGTTAACATTATCATATGTAACTGTATTTTACAAAACAGAATATGCATTATGACTTTAAACATGTACTGTACACAGTTCACAACAAGTTCAGTCTCTCAGGTTTACAACATAATCTGGTTGATCTGTTGAGCAATGACTGACTAGGCGAACGTGTCCCACCTTCATTTGTCGTTGGTGTTCCTGCTTGTTCTGTATTTATTGCGACGGATGTTTCTCTGATCGCTGGCTCTGGTGGGTGGTCTGTATCCTCTTCAAGTCTTTTGGGTTACATACCAACTCTTCTGTTGGACTCAAATCAAAGGCACGTTGGACTTTCAACACTGCTCTTTGGTTTCTTCGCAAGACTGAGCCATCCTCAGGGACGACAAGAAACAAATGTGGACCTGCCTGTTGCAGTACTTTTGCAAGCCTTGACTATCCGTTTCCATTGGCATCCTGCAGTCTAACCATGTCACCTGGATGCAGCGGCTGGAGCTTCCTTGTGGAGCTATCGTAGAACCCTTCCTGCCTCCTTTTCTGAAGAAGCAGTTTCTGCTCCAGTCCTCGATGACAGGGTGAGTTACAATGGAAGGCAGGTTAGTTCGTAGCTGTCTATTCATTAGCAGCTGTGCTGGTGACAGTCCATTGATAAGTGATAGTTCAAAAGTGCCAGATAGATGTCTTCCTGGCTGGCAATGGCTTTTTCTAGCAGGTGTTTAACAATGTGCCCGCCCTTTTCTGCTTTTCGTTTGACTGAGCAGATAAAAGATTTGAAGTAATGTGCTTAAAGTCATAATGACCGGCGAACTCAGTCCACTCAGTTTTTGAAACAAGGACCATTGTCAGTCATAAGTGTTTGGTCTGCTATGCCGGGCAAAAATCATTTTAGCATGTTGGATAACACACCGAGCAGTCGAATTTGTGTGAGAAGTAGTCAATGATCAAAAGGTAGTCTTTTCCATTGAAGTGAAAAAAATCAGTGGCCACCTTCTGCCAGGGAGTTGTGATGATTTCACCCATGTGCATCAGCTCTTTGCTTTGCTTGCACTGGAACCTCTGACACATGTCACAGTTGTCAACCATGGCTGCAGTGTCTTGGCTGGTGCCTGGCCAATAAATTGTATCGCCCGGCCCTGCGCTTGCACTTCTCAATGCCCAGGTGCCCTTCATGGAGCTTCTTGAGCATGAGCGGCCTCAAGGAATGCGGAATCACAATCCTGCGCTGTCGCAGTAGAAATCCATTCGCCTCACTCCTCTGCCCTCACATTGTAGTAACCCGAGCAGGAACCCTTAGGCCATCCTATGTCCTTGGCTGTTTCTTCCTTTATTAGGCACGACTTCTCATCAGAGACAGAATGAGACACAGTGATTAACATGGACTTGCACATCCTCTTCAACCAGGTGTATCTCTTTAATGACCTTGGCTTGAGACAGCATGTCAGTGACAATGAGGTGCTTGCCTGGTGTGTAGATTAAGTCAAAATCGTAGCGTTGAAGCTTCATCATCATGTGCTGGATCCTCGGGGACATTTCGCACAAATTCTTCTGTCCAATTGAGACGAGTGGCCTATGGTCAGTCTCCACAAGAAACATCGGAAGACAAAACACATAATCATGGAACTTGTCCAAACCATTGACTAACCCAAAGCATTCTTTTTCAATTTGCGCATACCTGCACTCTGTCTCTGACATTGCTATGGATGCGTAGGCCACCCGACTGCAGTAACACCGCTCCCAGCCCATCCTTAGATGCATCGGTTGAAATTTTGGTCTTTTTCGCTGGGTCAAAAAATGCTCGAACTGGCGCAGGTGTCAACGAGATATGCAATGCTTGTCATTCCTTTTTTATCGTATCTTGGAATCAGGTTAGGAATAAATTTGCCAACAATGTTAGTCATCCCTAGTTTCCATAAGAAACCTCATTTATCAATAGGACATGGCATTGTCAAACTGGTCTTTATCTTCTCATTATCCGGCTGCACACCTTGTGCAGAGAGCCTGTTCCCCAAGAAGGTGATGCAGTTGACTCCAATTTGACATTTTGCTTTATTAAACTTCAGGCCATTTTTCTTTCTCCTTTGTAAGACCCTGGGAAGCCTTCTGTCATGCTCGTCGCATGTGGACCCCCAGATTATTATGTCATCCACGTAGACTCGGACGCCTGGTAACCCTTCAACAATGTGCTCCATGACACAATGAAAATTTCTGACACAGAAATTATGCCAAATGGCATCCTCAGGAAGCAATAGCGCCCAAAGGTTGTGTTAATTGTGTACAGCTTTGTGCCCGCTTAGTCCAGCTTGATCTGCTATTAGCTTTGTGACCCGTCCAACTTGTTGAAACATGTCGCTCCAGCCATCACGCATGTTATTTCCTCCCGCTTCGGAATAGGGTAGTCCCCTCTCTTGATGTTAAGGTTCGGGTCTTTGGGGTCCATGCATAGCCGTAGGTCATTATTCTGCTTTTTGAAGCACACAATAGAGTTAACCCAGTCTGTAGGTTCCTCTATGCATCTGACGACACCTAGAGCCGTCATTCTGTCTAACCCGGCCTTCAATTTGTCCTTCAGTGGAGCAGGTACATCTCTCGGAACGTGTACGACTGGCTTCGTATTCTCCTTCAGTTGGATGGGGTACGTGAAGGACAGAATGTTGAAGACTTGAAATATCTCCGGAAAATGCTTCATGATGGATTCTACAGATGCATGTTGGGGGTGCCATGGTTTCTGCACTGTAAACCCGCTTAACGAGCCAAAACGCTTCACACGCTTCCACTCCTATGATCGATTCACACTCTGTCTCCACCACGGAAAATGTAATCACACAAGTTCTGTCTTTGACAGTTACCACAAGCTCACATGCTCCTAACGTTGTGATCTGACGACCATTATAATCTTTCAGTAGAACCATTTTCGGTTTGATTTTCAGTCCTTTTAACACTGACAAAGTGATAAGGTTGGTCTTTGCTCCCATGTCAAGCTAACATTTGATTAGTGTGCCATTACACTAGGGGCTGGTTTAACACAGTGGGCTAAACAGCTGGCTTGTAATGCAGAACAATGCCAGCATCTTGTGTTCAATTCCCGCACTGGCCTCCCCGAATAGGCGCCAGAATGTGGCAACTAGGGGCTTTTCACAGTAACTTCATTGAAGCCTACTTGTGACAATAAGCTATTATTATTATCATTAACCATCAATGGAATCGTCCATCTATCTTCTATAGTATTCGCATCCGCATCACTATGGCTGCAAATGGAGAGGACAAATTTGCTGTTTTGGCTGTTTGGACTACTCGTGTCCTCAGTTGAAATCATGTCCTTAGCAGCCAGGTCATCGACGCATATCTCCTTAACTAAGTTAACTGGTCCCGTTTGCTTAACTGTTGGACGTGAGACACATCGCCGAGCAAAGTGATTTATTCTCCCACACTTGGAACACACCTTTCCAAGTGCGGGACATCGCCATGGCAAATGTTGATTGCCGCACTGCTGGCACAAAATTGCGGATTTGGTCGGCCACTCAAGGTGGCGGCCTGCACTGACACCACGTTTCCTTTTTGACTGCGTCACAGTGCTTATGGCGTGATGTCTTCTGCCACATTGGCACCAAAATGTTTCAGATTGAGCGCGCTAATCTGCTGTGCAGCTAGCTCGCAGTTATGACAAATATTGGCAACGTTTTACAGTTGAAGCTTATCTGCTCTTAATTGCCTCTTGCGTACCTGGTCATTTGATATTCCAAACACTATCTGGTCGTGGATCATCGATGACTTTAAATTACTAAAATTGCACGACTGTGTCCTCAACCAAAAGTCGGTTAGAAAACTATCGAACGATTTGCCCGCCGTTGGAGTGCGTGTGTGAAAGATATAACGCTTGAATGTTTAATTTTTCTGAGGGGAGCAATAGTGATCAAAGTACGTTATTACTTCATCAAAGCTCTTGCTTTCCACTTCCCTGTCGAACGTGAAGGCATCATAAATGTCTATTGCATGAGGACCTGCTACCTTGAATAACACAATAAGCCTCTCGTCAGGCTGTGCCTGCAGACCAAGGGCTGTAACATAGAGCCTGAATTGCTGCTTAAAAACACGCCAATTCTCAGGGCTGCAGGGTAGCGTAGTGGTTAGCACTGCTGCCTCACGGCGCTGAGGTCCCAGGTTCGATCCCGGCTCTGGGTGACTGTCCGTGTGGAGTTTGCCCATTCTCCCCGTGTTTGCGTGGGTTTCGCCTCCACAGTCCAAGAAATGTGCAGGGTAGGTGGACTGGCCACTCTAAATTGCCCCATAATTGGAAAAAATGAATTGGGTACTCTAAATTTAAAAACAAAATGCTAATTCTCATCTACATTACCGGTGACTTGAAACTGGTGAGGTGCCTTCAAACCTTCTATCTCTAACTTCAGTCTTTCCGTGCTTTGAGTTCCAGTTGCCCGTAGTTTATCAGGTAGGTGGAAGAATTTTCCTTTTTTCTTTCTTCAACCTGTTTCATCTTCTCAGTTGTCATCTTCAATTGTTCTACACTCTAGGAACCCTGTTATGTTATGTGTTATGGCCGTGGTGAAGATCAACATAGAACATCCAGTTCTTTGACCAGTAAGATAATTTATTAACAAGATGAACACATGAAAAGTTAACTAATGAACTATAATACAAGTTCATTATATTCAACTTGTATTGTACATAATAAATGAATTACATTAGATTGTAACTAATAAATGAATTCAGTGAATTCTCCTGGATCTACTTATAGTGCGACTGTCCTCTAGTATGACTTCCGACTAACTGCCAGATAGCTTGAGTCACATGGTAGATCGATATCGCCATCTGCTGGTTGGAGGTCATATTGCTAACTATGTACATTTTTTTTTAATAAACATTTTATTGAGGTATTTTTTGGTATTATAACAACAACACAATAAACAATGTACATGAAACTATAAACATTGTGCAAAAGCCGTCTCCCTCCCTCACAGGTCCCACCTTTACTCACTCCCTACTCTAAGCTAAACTAACCCCCCCCCCCAGCCCCTTCTGCTGATGATTAATTTTCCGCGAAGAAGTCGACTAACGGTTGCCACCTCCGGGAGAACGCGAACAGTGACCCTCTCAAGGCGAACTTGACTTTCTCCAAACAGAGAAAGCTAGCCATGTCCAATCGCCAGGTCTCTGACTTCGGGAGCTTTGAGTCCCTCCAAGCTAATAGTATCCGTCTCCGGGCTACCAGGGAAGCAAAGGCCAGAACATCTGCCTCTTTCTCCTCCTGGATTCTCGGGTCTTCCGACACCCTGGAAATCGCCACCTCTGGACTCAGCGCCGCCCTTGTTTTTAACACCATACACATGACATCTGCAAACCCCTGCCAAAATCCCCTAAGCTTCGGACATGCCCAGAACATGTGGACATGGTTCGCTGGTCCTTCCGCATATTTTGCACACCTGTCTTCCACCCCAAAGAATCTGCTCATCTGGGCCACTGTCATGTGAGCCAGTTGAATAACCTTAAATTGTATCAGGCTGAACCTGACACATGTTGCAGACGCATTGACTCTACTCAACGCGTCCGCCCAAAGACCATCCTCTATCTCTCCTCCCAGCTCCTCCTCCCACTCGCGCTTCAGCTCCTCAGTCTGCGTCTCCTCTGACCCCATAAGTTCCTAGTAAATGTCCGAGACGCACCCTTCTCCTACCCACCCTCTGGAAACTACCCTGTCCTGAATCCCCCTTGGCGCTAGGAGCGGGAAGGTTGACACCTGTTTACGTAGGAAGTCCAGCACCTGCAGTTACTTGAATTTGTTTCCCTTCGCCAACCCAAACTTCTCCTCCAGCACCCTCATACTCGGAAAGCTCCCCTCTATAAACATATCCCCCATCCTCTCAATCCCTGCTCTCCGCCATATCCGGAACCCCCATCCATACTTCCCGGGGCAAACCGGTGATTATTACAGATTGGGGACGAGACCGATGCTCCCTCTGCTCCCACATGTCTCCTCCATTGCCCCCACACTCTCAGGGCTGCCATCACCACGGGACTGGTAGAGTGTCATGCCGGCGGGAACGACAGAGGCACAGTTACCAATGCCCCCAAACTGGTGCCCTTGCATGAAGCCGCCTCCATACGCTCCCATGCCGACCCCTTCCCCACCACCCACTTCCTGATCATGGCTATATTTGCCGCCCAGTAACAGTTACTAAACTTTGGCAGCACCAGCCTGCCCTCTCCCCGACTCCGCTCAAGCATACCTTCCTTACCCGCTGGGTCTTGCCTGCCCAAACAAAGCCAGAGATCACTTTGTTGACCCGTTTAAAAAAAGGACCGCGGAATAAAGATGGGGAGACATTGAAAACACGAACAGGAATCTCGGAAGGACCGTCATCTTCACCGTCTGCACCCTACAACTAATGACAACGGGAGCGCTCCCCATCTCCGAAAAGCACTTCTTGGGGGAGCCCTCCACTATCTCTTCCAACCCGATCGGGGCCCCCATTTGGTCCTTCATTTGGTCTACCAGCCGGGCCAGATTTAATTGATGCAGCCGGTCCCATTCCCGCGCCACTTGAATGCCTACGTACCTAAAGCTTTCCCCTACTAATCTAAATGGCAGCTCCCCCAATCGCCTCTCACATCCCCTCGCCTGGACCGCAAACATCTCACTTTTCCCCATATTTAGCATATACCCCAAAACCCGGCCAAATTCCCCGAGAATCCTCACGATTTCTCCCATCCCCTCGAATGGGTCCGATACATACAGAAGCAGGTTGTCTGCATAGAGCGAGACGCTTTGCTCCACCCCCCTCCCCCCCCCCCCTTCCCCAGACCAGCCCCTTCCGGCCCCTTGAGGCTCTCAGAGCAATTGCCAAGGGCTCTATAGCTAGCGCGAACAACGGTGGGGAGAGGGGGCATCCCTGTCTCGTCCCCCGGTGCAGTCTAAAATAGTCTAATGTTGGCTTATTCGTCCGTACACTTGCCACAGGAGCTTGATACAGCAACCTGACCCAGTCAATAAAGCCCCGCCCAAATCCGAATCGTCCCAGTACCTCCCACAGATAATCCCATTCTATCCGATCAAAAGCCTTTTCTGCATCCATTACGATCACTACCTCCACCTCCCTACCTTCCGGGGGCATCATGATCACATTTAACAACCTTCTTACATTGGCCACCAACTGCCTACCCTTAACAAATCCCGTCTGGTCCTCCCCGATAAAGTCCGGAACACAATCCTCAATCCTCAATCCTGGAGGACAAAATTGTGGCCAGCAGTTTGGCGTCCACATTCAACAGGGATATCGGCCTGTAGGACCCACACAGCTCCGGGTTCTTGTCCCGCTTCAGAATCAGCGAAATCGTGGCCTGTGGCATCTTCAGGGGCAGCACCCCTCTTTCCCTTGCTTCATTGAACATCCTCATCAACACCGGCCCCAATATCCCAGAGAACTTTTTATAAAACTCCACTGGGTATGCGTCCGGCCCCGGGGCTTTACCCGCCTGCATGACCTTCAGACCTTCCACTATCTCTTCCAACCCGATCGGGGCCCCCAGCCCTTCTACCAGTTCCCCGTCGGGAAATTCAGCTCCCCCAAGAAGTGCCTCATCCCCTCCGGCCCCGTAGGGGGTTCCGACCTGTACAGTCTGCTGTAGAAATCCCTAAACGCCTTATTCACCCCTGCTGAATCTCCAATCAGGTTCCCATCTCCGTCATTTACTTTCCCTATCTCCCTGGCTGCCTCCCACTTTCTAAGCTGCTGTGCAAGCATTCTGCTGGCCTTCTCTCCATACTCATAGATCGCCCCCCTCGCCTTTCTCAGCTGCTCCACCGCCCTTCCTGTGGTTAACAATCCAAACTCCGCCTGTAGCCTCCGCCGTTCCCTTAAAAGCCCTGCCTCTGGGGTCTCCGCATACCTCCAATCGATCTGTAGTATCTCCTTTACCAGTTGGTCCGTCTCTGCCCTGTCCACCTTCTCCCTATGGGCCTGTATCGAGATCTGCTCCCCTCTGACCACCGCCTTCAGTGCTTCCCAGATCATCGTTGCTGAAATTTCCCCCGTGTCATTGACCTGCAGGTAGTTCTGAATATATTTCCTCAGCTGCTCGCACACCCCTTCGTCAGCCAAAATCCCACATCTAACCTCCAGGGCGCTGGTTACTGTCTTTACTAACCTGCTGGTCAACCCAGTGCGGAGCATGGTCTGAGATTGTGATCGCCGAGTACCCAGTGTCCACCACCCCAGCCAGTAAGGACCTGCTCAAAATGAAAAAATCAATCCGGGAGTACACTTTATGCATGTGCGAGTCGAAGGAGAACTCCTTCACCCTCGGCTGCCCAAATCTCCATGGATCCACCCCCCCCATCTGCTCCATGAAACCTTATAGTTCCTTTGCCATTGCTGGCACCCTGCCTGTTTTCGAGCTTGACCGGTCCAAGCCAGAGTCAATAATTGTGTTGATGTCCCCTCCCATGACCAACCTGTGTGAGTCCAGGTCCGGTATCTTCCCCAGCATCCTCTTTATAAACTCCACATCATCCCAATTTGCCGCATACACATTTACTAATACCACCTGCACCCCCTCCAGTTTCCCACTGATCATAATGTACCGACTTCCCACATCCGAAACTATTCTACCCTCCTCAAACACCACCCACTTATTGATCAGGGTCACGACCTCTCTCGTCTTTGAATCTAGTCCTGAGTGAAAGACCTGGCTGGCCCAGCCTTTCTGCAATATAATCTGGTCAGTTACTCTAAGGTGCGTCTCCAGCAACGTTACCACGTCCGCCTTCAGCCCCCTAAGATGCGCGAACACACGCGCCGTCTTGACCGGCCCATTTAACCCTTGAACATTCCAGGTGATCAGCCTAGTTGGGGGGCTCATTGCCCCCTCCCCCCCCCCTTCGCCGATCAGCCATCCCCTTTTTGGGCCCGCCACCAGCCGATGCTCTGCGCCTCCACCGGCCCGCCCCCAGGCAGCCTCCGCCCCAAACTCCTCTCTGTCCCTTGTCCCAAGTCCCTAACTCGTCAGTAGAACATTTTCCCCCCACCACCCCCCCCATCCCCCGTAGTAACAACACTCTGTCACCCAACCCCTTTGATAAACCGAACATATGCACCCCCACCCCCCCACCCCACTTCCCTGAGCTGGCCCACCCAACTAGCTTGGTGGCCCCCCATCCCTGGCGCCGGATAATTTCCCACCTATTGTTCCCTCCCCACTCATACAAACATACTCCAACATCAAACAATCCCCACACAATTGCCCGACAGAAAAACACCAAAATCTAAACAAGCACACCTCCATTCCCCAACAGTGCAAATGAAAACCTTAACTCACTCAGCTCTGCCACTGGTCCCAAATCAATACACAAGGCATTACAAACAGCTTCCACAAAATGAAAAACAAGAAACTTTTTTTTTTAAAGAACAGAGAATCAAAAAGAAAAAAAAAACATGAACGTTGCCGCAAAGTTCAAAAGTTGTCAGTCCACCACCAGTCCTTTCCTTTTCACGGAGCCCAGCGCGTCCCCAGGTGACTCGAAATAAAAGTGCTGTTCCTCGTATGTGACGCAGAGACGGGCCGGATACAACAGTCCGAACTTCACCTTTTTCTCAAAAAGGATCAACCTAATCTGGTTGAAGCCTGCTCTTCTCCTGGCCACCTCCACACTCTTGGTAGACCCGCAGGATATTATTGTCCCACTTACAGCTCCGTGTCTGCTTGGCCCACTGTAGAATGCACCTCTTATCCAACTACCTGTGGAATCTCACCACCATTGCCCTCGGGGGGGGGAGTCTCCCGCTCGCGGCTTCCCCGCGAGTGCTCTATGAGCCCTGTCCACCTCCGAGGGTCGGGAGAATGCCCCATCCCCCAGCAGCTTCTCAAACATATCTGCAATGTATGCCCCAGCATCCGCTCCTTCGGACCTCTCCGGGAGCCCAACGATTCTCACGTTCTGCCAGCGGGACCTATTCTCTCGGTCCTCCACCTTCTCCAGGAGCTTGTTCTGCTGGTCTCTCAGCAGCCCCACCTCCAGCTCCACCGCAGTCTGATGTTCCTCCTGCTCAGCCAGTGCCTTCTCTACCTTCTGGATTGCCCGATCTTGGGCGTCCAATCTAAGCTCCAGCTGCTCAATCGACTCTTTTTTTTTTTTTAAAACATTTTTTTATTCTCCTTTTTCACATTTTCTCCCACATTTACATCCATCAACAATAAACAATAATCAGCAAGATATGTCAGTCCCCATAATAACAACGATCCCATCTACCCACCAACCCCCGAACCTCAACCCGCATGTTTACATAAACAAATGACAAAAAGGAATCAGGGACTACCCGTAGTCACCCTTAATCTTACACAGCTCCCCCCCCCACCCCCGGTCTCCAGCTCCTCACGTCCACTGCCTCTTGTAAAACTCCTCCTCCCAACCTCGGTTCCTTCCCCCCAACTTTCCACCCCGGCTAGACCACTCGGACCCTGTTCTGCCAGGTTCCGATGGCCGCAGCCCCTCCCCCCACCTCACTCCCGTTCACTGGCCGGCTTAAACCGGCCAGCGTGGAGGCCCCCGCCCGGGTTCCTTTCCCTCTTGCCCGGCCCTAGGAAAGCCCAGAAATCCCCTTTTAGCACACAAGCCCCGCATATCCACCTACACCCCAAAGAACCCTCATTTCGAGTGAAAGTCCCGTCCCTCCCCTTGTCCAAATATATACCACATTGGCTCCTTTAGTCTCTGCACCCGCGCGCAGTGGAAGAAAATACAGTCATGAGGTTACATCGGCACATGGCCATTCCTCAATTTGTCAGTTCTGCCACAGTCCTTCTGCTTTCGCAAACTCCTCCACTGCTTCCGCCGTTCCAAAATAAAAGTCCTTGAGCTTGTAAGTCACCCTCCGCTTCGCTGGATATACAATGCCGCACTGCACCTTGCCAATGTACAGTGCCCTCTTCACCCGGTTGAAGGCAGCCCGCCTCCTCACCAGCTCCACCGTAAAGTCCTGGTATACACGTATACCAGCTCCAGCCCACTGCACCACCCGCTTCTGCTTGGCCCAGCTCAGGACCTTCTCCTTCACACTGTACCTACGGAAGCACAGAGTCACTGCCCTTGGCTGCTCACTCGCCTTTGGTACAGGCCTCCACGACCGATGAGCCCGATCCAGTTCATATCGGGAGGGATCCTCCCCCTCCCCCAATAGTTTTGCCAACATCGCGGCAAAATACTCAGTCGGCTTCGGTCCTTCAACTCCTTCGGGCAGCCCCACAATCCTCAAAATCTGTTGCCTGGATCCGTTTTCCAGGTCTTCCATTTTTCCTCGCAGATCCTTGTTAGTATCCAGCACCTTCCGCATCTCTTTCCCCATTGAGGCAAGTTGATCACCGTGCTGCAATAACGTCTCCTCCACTTCTTTCAGCGCCTCCCCTTGCTCTCGCACCTCCGCCACTGCGCTCGCAACCTCCGTCCTCACCGGGGAAACCGCCTCCTCCACCAGCACACTCAAAACCTCCCTCATCTCCTTCCTCACCGTCTCCATGCATTTCGCAATCTGCGCCAACTGCTTTTCAAATTCCGCAGCCATCACCTTAGTTATTTCTTCAGCCGTAAGCAGTGCAGCCTTCCCTGGTGCTCCAGCCTCCATTTTCCTTGGTGACCCCGCGGTGACCTTTCCACTCCCCGACGGACCTTCAGCTGGTTTTTTTTCCGGCCGTTTTCTTGCTCACCCTCGACATTTTTCTTTGTTCTTTTTATCCTCCTGTGTCTTCACTGTGCCTCCTCCGTGCCTTCTCCCTGCTTCTGCCGCCTCCGTGGACCCTGGGACCGGGCTTAAAGCCCCGAAAATGCCGTTGCTGAACTGGAGCCCTCTATTGTGCGGCCGCCTCCCGCCCGCCGTCACCGGAAGTCCTCAATCGACTCTTTTATCGGGTCCAAGCAGTTCTGTTTCTGCTTAGCAAAGCCTTCCTGAATAACTTGCATCAGCTGCTCCGTTGACCGCTAGATCGACAAACCAGAGGTCCGGTCCTCCGCCATGCTGTCTCCTGCTGCAGCTTCAGCCCAAGCCTTCTCTGTCTCTGTTCCTGCCTTTACGAGCACTTCTAGTCCTTCCCTCCATGCACCGATGTGGGAATTCAGTACACAATTGCCTCTGTCTTCAGTTTTACAGTTCAAGTCCGGTAGAAAATCAGGGGAAAAGGTCCAAAAGTCCGACCTGAATGGGAGCCACCAAATGTGCGACTTACTCCTTCATAGCCGCCACCGGAAGTCCGATAATATGTACATTGATAGATAATGTTCTTTAAAACATAAATTTAGAGTACCCAATTAGTTATTTCCAATTAAGCGGCACTTTAGCATGGCCAATCCACCTAGCCTGCATATCTTTGGGTTGTGGGGGCGAAAGGCAGACACGGGGAGAATGTGTAAACTCCATACGGACAGTGACCCGGGTCCACAGCAGTGCTAACCACTGTGCCGCCCATGCATTGAGAGATAACTATATACATTGATGTGCACATTCATATCACCGCAATAGGAAAAAATGGAATATTAATAAACTAGCAAGTAATACCAATGTTAATAGAAAATGGAAAGATGCATAATAAGAAAGAGGAATAATCGGCCATTAAAGGCAGTTGTAATTGAGATTACAATGGTGAGGAAGTGGCAGATGTGTTAAATGAGTAATAAAAGCAGAAAATGCTGCAGTTAATCAGGTCAGATAGCATCTGTGGAGAGAGAAACAGAGTTAATACTTCAGGAAATGAACTTTCATCAGAACTGGAAAAAGTTGGAGATGCAACAGGTTCTAAGCAAGTACGAGGCAGGGAGAGTGGAGATTAGAGGAATGAACAAATGATAGGCCCATGATTGGGTGGCAGACAGGAGTGATGAAATGACAAAAGGGATGATGGTGCAAGGCAAAAAGAAGATGGTGTTAGGGCAAATAAAAAAACAAAGATGTGTCGAAAGAAGGTGTAACAGCAACAACAGAATCATTATCAATAGTGGTTGTCTGAAATAATGGGTGCAGTTATAATCTGAAAGTCTTGAACTCTGGTTTGAATCTGGAAGGCTGCAAAACAACCTCACCTTGACCTTACATTGAGCTTCATTGGGATAATGTAGGAGGCCAAGGACAGAGGACAAGAATGGGAGTAGGTGAAGAATTAAAATGCCAGGCAACTGGAAGTTCTGGGTTGTGCTGGTGTGTTCTGCAAAGCGGTCACCAATCTGCTTTTGAACCTCTCAATAAGAGGAGACCATGGGTGCAATTTTGCCACTGTGTTGTGTCTGGCGCTGATCTTGCAAGCCACCCATGCGAGAAGGGAGATGAATCAAACAATCCAGACAGCTGGGTGTGTGTGGAAGCTGTCAATCAGAGCCGAGTTAAAGCAACTTCACAGGGATATGAATGAAAGTAATGTTGGCCAACCGCTTGATAGATTTGTTTGGCAGTGAGTCGAATCATGCATTGGAAAAGAAAATGCATGAATTGTGCCACCACACAATCAATCCCTAATATCTTCTTTTGGAATTGAAGAATCATTATGAGAGCCAGCCATGGCCCCTTTGCTTGCAGTATTTAAGCACTACTCATCGAGGCCTAGGTATGGGAAAAATATCAAGGGGCCTTTCTTAAAAAAAGCTGTTCCACAGCCATGCTGTGCTTTCTTCTATTGCCTCCGCATGAATGAGCAGGTTTCAACACAAGAGTGACATAATTGGGTGAAATGTTTGCACAGTCTTTTATGGCTCACCTTTTCGGCATCGTATAAAATTACAAATAAGAGGCACCTGGCAGTGTCAATATTTAGAACATGTAGAAGATTGCTGCAGCCAATTATTGGCGTCAATTTTGGATTCACGCTACAATTGCTCATCAATACGGAATACAGCAAGGCTGACTTGAGTTACAGTTCAATAAAATGGCAATCATTTGGTTTGTAATACATACAAGAAACAAGCAAAAGGAGCAAAGGACTCCACCAGCTAACACAATGTGTAGTTAGACCTGGAAACAATTCTAATTTTGTCTAATATACACACAAGCCATTTTTATTATCTACTATTGCTCATAACCTACACAAACAATAAATCATTAGCAACAAATTATGGATATGTAACATCTGCAGTACATCAAAACAGATAGGTAACAGAACTGCAAAAGTCAAGGTGAGATCTTGAGGGCTTGGGTGTCAGAATGGGCATATCATTATCATTTTTGCAAAATACAGTCACTTTGCCGATATATGCAGCATAAACAGATAGTAAGCAAGATTTGTACACCACAATCACTATGGCAGGATTTGTTGCACAGATATATTGTGAAAATAGAGACAGGCTTGCATTTAGATAGCAATTTTTATACCATCCGGCAGCCAAATAAGTATTTTTTGCGATTTAGTCGCTATTGTCATCTATGTTTAATTGCAACCAACTTATGCACAGCAAACTCCCACAAATGGCAATTATCAAATAATCTATTGTGTTGTTGATTGAGAGGCCAGTATTGACCAGGACACCAGGGGTCACACGTGTTCTTCTTTAAAATAGTGCCTTGGGATATTTTCCATCTTTTACACCAGACGGAGTAGGCAGGTGGGGCTTGTTTTAACCTTTCATTCGAAAGCCAGCACCTCCAACAATGTAATTTCCTTCAGTGGGATTTTAACCCAGAACCTGGTGTTTCAAGGGGCGAGAGTACTATCAAATGAGCCACAGCCGATATGTCTGGATTTTAGAATTGTTGAAAAACTTTACTTCACAGTCAAGTACAGTGAGGTGAGTTACCAACTGTTTCAATGGTATTGCTCGAGAATTATTCTGGATATTTGTATATGCTTCAGTTGCCATGTTAAATATTTGCCCACTTTAGAAAGAAAACAAGTATTTCCTGATTTGGACAGCTAGTATTTCCAGCTAATGGAAATAGGAAAAACCTAAATGAGACTTTGCTGAAAAATATCGCAGAAAAGCAAAACCCAGAAATTTACTTTTAAGAGCAAAATGAGATTTAATGCCATTCAGAGCTTCAATTACATACTGAAAAATAAAACATACAAATAAGTTTACCAAGTTCATTGTGGATAGGTATGTTAGCTCTTTATATGGTTAAACAGTAGAACAGAATAAGGAGACTGATCCTTCCAAAAAATGCAATACATTATCATATAATGCCATTAAAACCAGAACATTTACACTTGGACTTGAGGCTTGAAGTAAAAACCTCACCACTATTCTTAGAATTCCCCCTATACCAAAAAGGGTCATTAAGACATTCTAAATGACGAACAGGGATTCTCACTCCCTGACTCCTATGCAGACTTAGGTGGGTGCCATTCGGGTCAATCTACATTTTCAAGTTATCCCCTGGTATAACCCATATCTTCATAGAAGATTTCATCTACTTACCACTTGGTAGCCTGGGTCCTGCGTTACTAAGTAAGTAAAGTAGACTTTGTAATAACCGCTGTTTCAGGTTAAAACTTTGTTATTTTATTATTTTTTCATTTAAAAGATAAAATCACTGTCTTTACAAAAAGGTAAAAAGATCTTGCTTCTGGATTCTCCTGGTTGGTTGAAAAGACCTTCAGGTCTACCTTGACAATCTCTCTTCTTTATCTTTTGGTTTTCTCCTGATGAATTCGCTGTTCTGCTCGGTTTCTATGTTCTATCCTTCCCATGACCAAGGGCAGCTATGAGAGCTGACTCTGCTGGCTGTTACCGATTTAGGGTTTATATTTCCCTTACCTCAGTTATTAAGTTTATATGACAATCATAAAGTAACCTTGTTTTGCTCTTGATTGTTCAAGGTACCTTTAATCTTAATTACTTCTAACACGACTATGTATTCATGTTGAGCATGACTTTAGCTCATCGAACTCTGATTACATTTTTTTCCTTTGTAATGTTCAAAAGTGCTTTGATCCTAGAGGGGTTCCGGTTCCCGTCACTTCTAAAGTTGCTTTATTACCAAATAGTCCCCTTAGCTTGTCAGAACTCTGGCCCTGATTTGGGGTTAACCTGTGCTCTCGTGGACACGTCGTCTCTGGCTTCCCATATTCAACTGGTGTCAGCAGGATTTCACATCAAAACATTTGTCACCCAATTCAACTGACGATCCTGGCAATTCTTTTTTAGCTGCTTACTAAAATAATTAACTTCAAAGAAGAAACAATATTGCTTGAGCAGTCACAAGCTGCTTTCTTAACACCTGTTTGATAAAGGCTATCTGCATTTCAAAACCTTCTTTTGCAGCTGCTGTTAACCCTTCGTGGGATTTTTCCCTACATTTACCATGTACCCTAATGTCAGGTTTTGCCAGACTTCCATGTTTCAAATGACATATTATCCCATTTTTACTTAACACCCCCTCATGGCTTTTGAAAGATAACTATATCTTTTGGTCAATTATCCCCCCATCCAATTGTACTGACTAACATATATCCCCGATCTTTGTCATTTGTATGTACATGTCGTGATTTTAAATTGTGCACCGAAATCAATCGTAAATTTATCCATATCTCAGACCAGTGTCGACAGACTCTTTTTTCGTTCTTTCCTCAAGTCCAATCACCGTGAACCATAGCTGGGGTTGCTCAGGAAGGTAACCCAATAGCTATATCCGTGTGTTCCACTGCCCCCAAAGCACTTTACTTCCTTGGGGTAGCAGCACCGTAGAAGCTTCCTCGTGTCCCTTAGAAACAGCACACAACTCAGTCCATCAGTAACCAAAAAGGTCTTTTGTCCATCACTGACTGTCTAGTGTCCCATTTTTCCGTCATTCAAATTGCTTTCCGTTTCTCATTGGAATCGTAAATAATGATATCATGTACTATCCACTGATTCCCTTGCTTCATCAATTTAAAAGGTTCAATCGATCCCGCTTCTATTCCTGACTTCCTCTCATTGATGTCTAACATTTTCTGAACCATGTACGTCTGCCAGCCCATGGTTTACATGAGATAATAACTTTCTGCCAAGTTTCCTTCAAATCCCTTTCTTCCATTATCATTTCCCTTACACATGAAGTGTATATTTGCCATTCGAACATTTGCAACATAATAAGCCAACAGTAGTCACAAAACCACCCCTGGGACATCAGTAGGCACATTTAATACCTTCAACTTTTGGGGGTACAACCCAATTGAATCCTCTTTTGCCACATCGAACCATCACTTTTTCTTCTTCCAAATAAATTCTCCCTATTGTTAAATACACAGTCAAAAAAAAAAAGTCTTATCTTAACACATTGCTCATTACCTAACCACACAAATAGTTTGTGTGTTACAACTTTATATATTTTCAGCAGTTATCACAATTTCAACACTAAAGGATAAAGTACAATATCGACACATCCCTTCATGGCTCTATCCGAGTGCTTTATGAGCCAGCACTTGGGACCAATAGTTATTACATACAAAATATGGTGTGTTAACAACATCAATAGTATTTGTGATGTTGCGTGCAGTTAAATCAAGAAAACACACTAAACTACCACTATTATACTTTGTTTATTTATCCCATGTTTAGCCCCCCCCCTCTATTAAAACATTCACAGTTTAGAAAATTCCTCACCCTTGGTGATTGATGATCAAGTTCTTGAACGGCACACATACCCCCATTATCATACATACATTAATAACTCCACCACATAGTACGTGCCCCGTGGAGACCGCAGATCATCCATCAGCTGATGTCCAGGACACATGTCCAGTTAGAAATGTGTGACTGAAGGTTTCACTGCTCAGTAATAATTTGATATTTAGATTTGATTCTAACCCGTAAAGTTTTCCTCTGGGCTCTGTCATTTAATTCTCTGAAATACGTAGCCAATTGTATCATTTTTCGTTCTTTCCGTTGAGTTATTTTATTGCAACATTTGCAACATACGTTTTGACATAATTTTAAAATTCCCAATTTCCAGAGCAATGCGGCGACTATTACTCCTACTTGTGGTTTTGTTTTGTAATGCATTTCCTATCTTAACTTGCCCTTTCTCGGGGTCCCATTGAGTATCATTAGTTTTCCCCGAATACGGTCTAAAAATCTTTAATTTATCTGATAAGTTTAGTACGTATCCCAGGCTGCTTGTAAGTGCTCCCCACATTTTAACCCATCTAGCCTAATCCTAGTCCTAGCTTTTTCCCTTCCTTCTTCAAACTTGATCCTTATTTTTCTCTGGGGTGTAGTCCTCTTTCTTCGTCCAAACAACTAGGTCTATTATTTTCCCATCTGAAAAATCAAACGAACAGGTCAAGGTTGGAGAGGGCCCTATTCTTTCATCTGTATTTTCTATTTTTGTTTGGATACTCCAGAGGGAAGCCCTCTCCACGTCTTCCGGATTTCCTTTGCCACCATTTCTTTCTTTTTTCTTTTTTAACTGGTTTGTTTTCCTGATCATTTATGTACATCATACAATTAAGGCGTGTTAAGCCTCCTCCTTCTATCATTGCACCTGAGTGAGATTCGAAGAATCTCAAACTCCTCCTCTTTTGCCCACTCAGTGATCCAATCTGGTCGGAAATTTACCCCGATACATTTCAGGTATTGCAACTGCTTTTACTACAATTTCTTTATTTCTATTATGACCAGGTTTTATGAAAGGTAAGTTCCGAACATGACATTTTAACTTTATCATCTGTCCTATCAATGCTGCTAACGGGTTTTAATTCACTGTTTTACCACTCTGCTTCATTACATAATACGAGTAAGTGCAGTAATCCCGACACTCATAACCAAACATTCCTTTCCCTCTAAAGCCTCTCCATCATGCAGGGTTTTCAATCTGTCCACTGAACCCTTGTCTCGGGGTTTATTTTGGTTCATATTTTTTCCAAATCCATATCCCGGGTCAATCATTAATCTCGTATTACCACATTCCTTTTTCCCTTGTCCAATTGGTTTGGGGATATGATCTATCCTGTGGCACGGTATCATTGCGGTGATACAGTCTCGAAACACGGTTAAGCTAATTTTATGTCCCCGGGTTATCCCAATATCTTCTAAACTATATACTTCCTCACTAATTGGGACTATACGTTTGTCACTTCTCCACAATCCTGCACATCCTTTCAGAATTAAATCTTTGTTGGCTAGGTTCTTTCTGCAGTAATTACAATTTGTCATTATCACACCATCCCATATACAATTACACCTCCCTGGGTCAAAATAATCTTGTGGTCACAAACTTTAATCATTAGTGTTGCCTGATATTTTACAAAACAATCGTGGCAAAACTGAATTCCCCAAATTACCCTGGGAGCCGCAGCATTTCCCCATGGTTGACATTTTAAATGCAGTATCAAATTGCCTGAATACTCTGTATCTGCCATTCTCCAGGCTTTAATATGACTACTCCCTCTCCAACCAATTGGGCTACAAAATGCACCACATCCTTGACACAATGTTTCTTGATGTTCACAATGAATTGTTTTAAACTGAGGTCCATTAATAACAGCCCTTGATCTATCATCCCATATGCTTAATTCCTTACTGATTACGTTTCTTCGTTTGCTGCCGATAGGTTGCCTATGGAATATCATAATCCCTGTTATTATTTAATTGGGTCAGATGTTTTAGTTCTGTGCCAGAAGCAAATTGCAGAATTGCAATCTCTGCTGTCCGTGCAAAATGGCTTTCAGAGTACATTCGGATCCCAATTAGATCAAGAAAACGGCCCCGATTGGCAGGAATTGAACGAGACTGCCCATAGATACGTACATGGGACATGTACACAGGAAAAACCCCAGAAAAGGAAAGTGCTCCAATCGAACAGGCAGAACACCATGAATCCTGTGACCATACACCGCAGGGCCGCAGGAGAAGGAGAAGCAGACTTCCTTTACACAACCCCGTTAACCGTGACCCAATTACGGGACGCGTGTGGAAAAATTACACCGTTCCTTCCCACATCCGACCCCCACCAATTTTCACGAAGTCGGACAACAGGCAACCATGTATGGCCTGGACGAAAAGGAGCAAGTGAAGCTCACAGTTTTAAGCCTCGACCCTTCAGTTGTGGCAGCCCTACCCGACCCACAGAATGTAGGAGGAGGCACACTCCAAGAGATGCACACAGCGATCCTTGATGCGATCGGCTTTAACAGAGGAGACCCCATAGAAGGCCTAAGTAAGTGTAGGCAAAAAGGATAGGAGGGGTTATTGGGTTACGGGGATAGGGTGGAAGTGAGGGCTTAATTGGGTTGGTGCAGACACGATGGGCCAAATGTCCTCCTTCTGCACTGTATGTTCTATGTAAGACAGAGCTTGCTGGACGTTTGTGGAGTCACTTTACCGCAGTTTTTGGATAGTTCGCCCGCGCCCATTTGTCCCCAGGTAATATGGCCAAATGGACCCGAATTCTAGTCTCCCACACCGCAGAAGCAGGACGAAAAGCTTGTGCAAATTCTGACCACTCATATGAGGCCCACAATGAAAAATGGGTTTTGAAGAGATTGTCCCGCGCTTGGGAGCAATCAATTGCAGGCAAAACCGCATTTATAACCCTCGATGAAGAGCAGGTAGAAATGAACCCAGTTAAAGCACACCAGAACCCCGCCAGGGTCAGCAGGGTGTGACTGCAAGTCAGGCAGGTAAAGGGAACCAGCAGTCAGGAACTCAGGAGCCTCAGCCCTTGACCCTGTCCAACAGGTATGAGGCACTTGCTCCCCGTGTGGATGGCGAACAGGGCTGCAGGAAGGATGAGTCAGCTGACCAAGGCACCATTGTTAAGCAGGCCATTCAAGGGGAGGGAGTAAATAGGCAAGTTGTAGTTGTAGGGGATTGTATTATCAGGGGGATAGATAGTATCCTTTGTGAGCAGGATAAAGAGTCCCACATGGTATGTTGCCTGCCCAGTGCTAGGGTGCGGGACATCTCTGACCAGCTTGAAAGGATACTGGAGAGGGAGGGGGAGGATCCAGTTGTTGTGGTCCATGTCGGTACCAACAACATAGGCAAGTCTAGGAAAGAGGACCTGTTTAGAGATTATAAAGAGCTAGGATTCAAATTAAAAATCAGGTCCTCAAGGGTCATAATCTCCGGATTACTGCCCGAGCCACGTGCAAATTGGCATAGGGAGGCAAGAATAAGGGAAGTTGACACGTGGCTGAAAGAGTGGTGTGGGAAAGAGGGGTTCCTTTTCATGGGACACTGGCATCAGTTTTGGGACAGGGGAGACATGTACCGTTGGGATGGTCTCCACATGAACCGAGCTGGGACCAGTGTTCTGGCGAAAAGAGTAAATAGGGTGGTCAATAGGACTTTAAACTAGAGATTGGGGGGGAAGGGAAAGTCAGGGAACCAAGAGGTGAAGTAATCAGTGGGAAGCGTAGCTGCTTAGGAATACAAAAAAGCACGAAAAGACAAAACTCAGGAGAGGTTACTATAGTCCCCATCCCACAAAATATAACACAGTGTATGGAAAGGCTCAGTAAACCAAGGTCCGCCACACTAAGAAAACAAAAAGGGACGGTCAATAGAGAATTAAAGGTGCTATATTTAAACGCGCGCAGTGTACGGAACAAGGTAGATGAGCTTGTGGCCCAGATTGTGACTGGCAGGTATGATGTGGTAGGCATCACAGAGACGTGGTTGCAGGGGGTTCAGGACTGGCATTTAAACATCCAGGGATTCACAACCTATCGAAAAGACAGAGAGGTGGGCAGAGGGGGCGTGGTTGCCTTGTTAATTAGGAATGAAATTAAATTAATAGCACTAAGCGACATAGGGTCAGATGATGTGAAGTCTGTGTGGGTAGAGTTGAGGCACCACAAAGGCAAAAAAACCATAATGGGAGTTATGTACAGGCCTCCTAACAGTGGTCAGGACCGGGGGCACAAAATGCACCACGAAATAGAAAGTGCATGTCAGAAAGGCAAGGTCACAGTGATCATGGGGGACTTCAATATGCAGGTGGACTGGGTAAATAATGCTGCCAGTGGACCCAAGGAAAGGGAATTCATTGAATGTTTACAGGAGGGCTTTTTGGAACAGCTTGTGATAGAGCCCACGAGGGAACAGGCCATTCTGGACTTAGTGTTATGTAATGAGCCAGACTTGATTAAAGATCTTAAAGTAAGGGAACACTTAGGAGGCAGTGATCATAATATGGTAGAATTCAATCTCCAATTTGAAAGAAAGAAGGTAGAATCAGATGTAAAGGTGTTACAGTTAAATAAAGGTAACTACAGGGGCATGAGGGAGGAACTGACGAAAATCGACTGGGAGCAGAGCCTAGTGGGAAAAACAGTAGAACAGCAATGGCAGGAGTTTCTGGGAGTAATTGAGGACACAGTACAGAGGTTCATCCCAAAGAAAAGAAAGGTTATCAGAGGGGGGATTAGGCAGCCATGGCTGACAAAGGAAGTTAGGGAATGCATCAAAGCAAAAGAGACAGCCTATAATGTGGCAAAGAGTAGTGGGAAGTCAGAAGATTGGGAAGGCTACAAAAACAAACAGAGGATAACAAAGAGAGAAATAAAGAAAGAGAGGATCAGTTATGAAGGTAGGCTAGCCAGTAACATTAGGAATGATAGTAAAAGTTTCTTTAAATACATTAAAAACAAACGGGAGGCAAATGTTGACATTGGGCCGCTCCAAAATGACGCTGGTAATCTAGTGATGGGAGACAAGGAAATGGCTGAGAAACGAAATAAGTACTTTGCGTCAGTCTTCACAGTAGAAGACATGAGTAATATCCCAACAATTCAGGAGAGTCAGGGGGCAGAGTTGAATATGGTAGCCATCACAAAGGAGAAAGTGCTAGAGAAACTAAGAGGTCTAAAAATTGATAAATCTCCAGGCCCAGATGGGCTACATCCTAGAGTTCTAAAGGAGATAGCTGAAGAAATAGTGGAGGCGTTAGTTATGATCTTTCAAAAGTCACTGGAGTCAGGGAAAGTCCCAGAGGATTGGAAAATCGTTGTTGTAACACCCCTGTTCAAGAAGGGAACAAGGAAAAAGATGGAAAATTATAGGCCAATTAGCCTCACCTCGGTTGTTGGCAAGATTCTAGAATCCATTGTTAAGGATGAGATTTCTAAATTCTTGGAAGTGCAGGGTCGGATTAGGACAAGTCAGCATGGATTTAGTAAGGGGAGGTCGTGCCTGACAAACCTGTTAGAGTTCTTTGAAGAGATAACAAATAGGTTAGACCAAGGAGAGCCAATGGATGTTATCTATCTTGACTTCCAAAAGGCCTTTGATAAGGTGCCTCACGGGAGACTGCTGAGTAAAATAAGGGCCCATGGTATTCGAGGCAAGGTACTAACATGGATTGACGATTGGCTGTCAGGCAGAAGGCAGAGAGTTGGGATAAAAGGTTCTTTTTTCGGAATGGCAACCGGTGACAAGTGGTGTCCCGCAGGGTTCAGTGTTGGGGCCACAGCTGTTCTCTTTATATATTCACGATCTAGATGACGGGACTGGGGGCATTCTGGCTAAATTTGCCGATGATACAAAGATAGGTGGAGGGGCAGGTAGTAAGGAGGAGGTGGGGAGGCTGCAGAAAGATTTAGACAGTTTAGGAGAGTGGTCCAAGAAATGGCTGATGAAATTCAACGTGGGCAAGTGCAAGGTCTTGCACTTTGGAAAAAAGAATAGAGGCATGGACTATTTTCTAAACGGTGACAAAATTCATAATGCTGAAGTGCAAAGGGACTTGGGAGTCCTAGTCCAGGATTCTCTAAAGGTAAACTTGCAGGTTGAGTCCGTAATTAAGAAAGCAAATGCAATGTTGTCATTTATCTCAAGAGGCTTGGAATATAAAAACAGGGATGTACTTCTGAAGCTTTATAAAGCATTAGTTAGGCCCCATTTAGAATACTGTGAGCAATTTTGGGCCCCACACCTCAGGAAGGACATACTGGCACTGGAGTGGGTCCAGTGGAGATTCACACGGATGATCCCAGGAATGGTAGGCCTAACATACGATGTACGTCTGAGGATCCTGGCATTATATTCATTGGAGTTTAGGAGGTTGAGGGGAGATCTAATAGAAACTTACAAGATAATGAATGGCTTAGATAGGGTGGACGTAGGGAAGTTGTTTCCATTAGCAGGGGAGACTAGGACCCGAGGGCACAGCCTTAGAATAAAAGGGAGTCACTTTAGAACAGAGATGAGGAGAAATTTCTTCAGCCAGAGAGTGGTGGGTCTGTGGAATTCATTGCCACAGAGGGTGGTGGAGGACGGGACGTTGAGTGTCTTTAAGACAGAAGTTGATAAATTCTTGATTTCTCGAGGAATTAAGGGCTATGGAGAGAGAGCGGGTAAATGGAGTTGAAATCAGCCATGATTGAATGGTGGAGTGGACTCGATGGGCCAAATGGCCTTACTTCCGCTCCTATGTCTTATGGTCTTATGGGTAAATGAGGGCAGGAACAGCCAACCCCAGCCAAAACCTCAAGAATGTAATAATTGTGGACAGCTGGGACACTTTGCACGAGAGTGCAAAGCGCCCCAGAAGCAGCAGAGAAACCAACAGACAGGCACCCTAAAAAAGAATAGGGCAAAGCCGATCCATAGCGTTAGCACCCGTTCAGAGAGTACAGACATGAACGGCACCGACTGACAGTGTTCGGGCTCCCCAACTTGTGTTTGGGACAAGTCCCGTAAACCGGTAGTAGCAGGCAAAGTTCGGAGACAACCCGTGGAATTTCTTTGGGACACAGGAGGGTCCCGCACCACACTCAATTCCTCCATGATGTTCCAGCGAGACACGTGGCCCACAACCATGAGCCCCCGCCACGCTCACAGTAGGAGAATACGTAAATAGGATTAGCTCAGTAGGAGACTTCTGGTTCGACCCTCGAGCCATTAGTGCAGACAAACAAGTTAGGGCAGTCCTGCAGGAACATAAAGCAGCATTTGCACAGCACAAGCATGACAGTGGCAGTTTGACTGGCTTTGTGAAGTCCCGACCCTAAACCCCAGAAGCAGTACGGATTTCCCCAGGAAGCAGAGAGAGAAATCTCCAAAGTAATAGAGAGTTTGTTGAATCAAGGCGTACTCCGATCAGTAGCCTCCACAAACAACACACCGATTTGGCCCGTCAGGAAACCGGATGGATCATGGTGACTGACCATTGATTACCGGGAACTGAACAAAATAACCCCAGCAGCAGCCCCCACTGTAGCCATGAGTCCCGAGACCATGCTCAAACAGGGACTCCAGTCAAACTTTTTTCCGGTTTTGGACATTAATAATGGCTTCTGGTTCATTCCATTGGCTAAAGTACAAAGTGCCAGTACAAATTCGCCTTTACATTCCAAGGGCAACAATACACGTGGATGTGCCTTCCAGAAGGCTTCCACAACTCCCCCTCCATTTTCCACCGACACCTGGCAAATGGATTAGCAAACTTTTCCCGCCCCGATTGTCTGGTCCAGTATGTAGACGACTTGTTACTACAGACAGACACAAAGGGAGAGCACATTTTGCTTCTCGCCGAACTCCTAGCACTCCTAAAAGAAATTGGTTGTAAAGTCAACCCCAAGAAGGCCCAGATTCGAAAAGAAAAAGTGGATTTATTTGGGAACAGTGATCACTCATGGTAAACGCGAGATCGAGCACAAGAGAATTGACTCGATCGTCAAATTGCCCCTTCCCCACAATGTCTCAGCCCTCCGGTCATTTTTAGGACTAGTTGTTTACTGCCGAAACCATATTGACGGTTTCGCCACTAAAGCAGCGCCTCTTTCTGAACTTCTCAAGAAGCAGGCACCTTGGGAATGGCTTCCACAGCATACAGATGCCGTGGACGCTTTAAAAAGAGCGCTCAGCACAGCCCCCGCACTACAGGTCCCAAATCCACATTCCCCGTACGCTATAGAGGTAGCAAGCACCGACTGCACCCTTTCGGCCGTGCTCCTCCAGGAACGCCACGACCAGTAGCATATGCCTCACGCATGTTAGACCCCGTAGAGCAAGGATTTTCTGCCTGTGAAAGGCACCTGCTCACAGTTTTTTGGGCAGTGCAATCCCTGCATTACAGGACTCAACCCCATCACCATCCTCACAGAACACACACCGACACAGCTATTGTTAGACGGCCGACTTAAAGATGGCACAGTCAGCTAAATCCGTGCAGCCCGTTGGACCCTTCTTTTGCAGGGACGGGACATCACGGTAAAGAGAACCAAAACCCACACATTCCTTGCCGATAATCTGCAGTATGCAGGCACCCCTCACGAATGTGAGATCATCACCACTAAATACAACACAGGCCCATTTATTCCCAAAACACCCCCAGGCAAACAGGTAGTATACCCCAGAGATCCCAGCCCACAGACACGTGCGCACCCCTGAAGATATATGTGGATGGCTCATCCACAGTGTTAAATGGAAAGAGAATTACCGGTTGCGGTATATATGTAGAGGACGCACAGGGACGCGCCCTAGATGAAATTTCCTTGAAGTTGCCAGGACACACTTAGGCTTGCAGGCAGCAGAGCTGGCAGCGATTGCATATATTGTAGACCACCCAGACTTGTTCCCGACCCCAGCAGGCATCTATTCAGACAGCTTATATGTCTGCAATAGTTTGACAGAGTTCCTACCACTCTGGGAAAGAAGAGGATTTGTTTCTGCGGTTGGTAAACCCCTACCCTCAGCCCCATTACTCCGCCATATCTTAGAGACAGCGAAGGTTGGAAATACGGCATAATTAAGGCTCGCAGTCACCACCGTTCTTTCCCCCCTGGTAATGTTAAAGCAGACGCCCTAGCCAAGGCAGGCTCCAGGCATGGTTATTTTTGGAACTCCCCCGAAAGCACCCCTGTACACGCAGTTCAGGTCTCACAGACCAACATTCAGGATTTAGCGAAGGCCCAGAAAGAGGACGCAAAACTAAGGGAAGTTTTAAAGGGAACCTTCCCAGCCACGTATGATAAGTTTAAAAACGCAATAACCACACACGACGGTGTGATTTTAAAGGATGGCATTTATATAGTCCCCAGCCAGGACAGGAACCAGATCATTGGTCAGTTCCATGACAATCATGGACACCAAGGAATTGAACCCACCCTAGCCCACCTCAGACCGCTTTGCTGGTGGCCTGATTTAAAAACCGATGGCACACACTACGTAGAGAATTGTTTAATCTGTGCCCAGAACAATCCGGACAGATGTGCTAAAAAGGCTTAACTTAGCCATACCCGCCCCGTTAATGGACCCTGGACAAATCTCCAGATAGATTATATAGGACCCCTACCCCCGTGCAGGAATGGTTACAAGTATGTGTTGGTGGTCATAGACACCGTCACAAAATGGGTGGAAGCATTTCCATCAAGAACTAATATGGCCAAGACAACGGCTAAAATATTAACACACCACATCTTTACAAGATGGGGCCTCCCACGCAGTATAGAGTCCGACCAAGGCTCCCATTTCACCGGACGTGAAATGAAAAACGTCCTCACGATTTTCGGAATTACACAAAAGTTCCATATCGCAAACCACCCCCAGTCAAGTGGTATTGTAGAACGAATGAATAGGACATTGAAAGCCACCCTCAGGAAAATGATTCAGCAAAATAATAGTACCTGGGATTCAGTACTCCCATTTGCTTTGATGTTTTTAAGAGACACTGTATCTAGGTCAACAGGTTTCACCCCCCACACCCTCATGACCGGACGCCCCATGAAAGGCACTGAGTATTTACGAGGACTGGATTTGGCCAGCCCCGCAGTTACAGCCCTCACACATGAAAACGCGGTCACACAACTAGTACAGAACATAAAGGCAGCCCAACTCACCGCAGCAGTGAGACTTGGAACCAGGAGGAAACAGAGCAAGGCCTGTTTCGCCAAAACAGTACATGTCACTGAGTTTACAGTAGGGCAACAAGTTATGCTTTCCCTTTACATCCCCAGTTCATTCCTCACCCCAAAATTTTCCGGTCCATACTCCATTTCGGACAAAGTCAGCCCCTCAGTATACAAAATAACCTATCCCAAAGGTAAGTCTGCGTGGTTTCATATAAACCAGCTCAAGGCTTACGGCTCACAGAATAACCACACATACCACATCCTGCTCGCAACAGCAGACGATCACGCCCCACCAATAGATGACGTATTCCTACCATCCCCCAACCACTCCAGCCCGTCCTCAGACAAGACTTCAACTCTGCCCCCAGAGGCATGACTCCGCCTCTCCCTTCCATCAACCAGCAGCGACAGCGACTGTGATAGCGATCAAGATGACGACAGCCACAGCACACCACGTTACGCCTACACCCCTGCACCAGGCCCCACTCCCAGCGAATCTGAGCATGATTCTACCGACCCATTATATCAAAGCCCCTGACCCAGACCCACCGCCCAACGATTACAGATTGAAACCTAGTTGCTCCAACCTCGACACACGATTCTGGCACCGAGACAATTCGTTCAGGCTCATCCGGAATGATGAGATGGACCCCAATTCACCCCAAGCAGCTTTAGCACGGTTACTACAGACAAGAGTTTGGCAGCCGGGAGAAGACGATGACTTAGAGTCTGACTCCCACCAAACCAATCCCTTTGCGACCCTGTTCGCTATTGAGCAGTGAGGTGTCCAGATGATGGAGAAAAAAGGAATCAAAGGAGAGATACGGTGTCCTTTCTGATGGAACCTGCACCATGTTTGTTGAATGTTTGTTCGTTAGTGTTATCGTTAAGTATCACGGCCCCACGTCACCACTCCTTTAACGCCTCCCGGCTGTTAATGGAACAAGTTTGTCCCAGACAATAGTTCGGAGGAACTAGTCTGTCGACAGAACCCGACTCATAGTTCCTCTCCTAATTCGGGAGGCAGCCCCCCACGATGAGCACATTCTTACCCGTTCTTGCCGGTTGCTCAGGCAGTGGAGAAACAGCATTGGTCCCCGCCCTGCCAGAGGACACACCTTTGGTCAGCTACGCTCGGGTAGAGCACATACGGCATTGATCACCGTCCTACCCGGGGATTCCACCCATTTCTTACCCGCCGTGGCCCATACGCACCCTTCCATTCAAAATTCTTTTGTTTGGTTTTGGCAACCCTTAGGTTGCTTCCCTATGCTATTTACATCCTCAAACACTGGGATGGTAAATCACACAGGCTGCGAGACGGCTCGCAGTACAGCAGTAATTTCTTAGATGTCTTGTCCAAATATTCGGTTTAAAAAAAAAAATGAGGGAGTCACAGATGGTGACCAATTATAAAGGGAAATTGGCAGTAAAGGACAGACAGACAGACATACGAGATCTTAAGCAAGATAATAACAGAAATTATGCTTGTGTTCACAGAAACCCAGGAACCACAGAGGAAGACAAAGAAGTCCGACAAAGATGAAGACAACCTTCGTGTTCACATGGATCTTAGCGGGATCCTTTCAGTTGCGCGCGGACGCTACCCCCCTGACCCCTACCACACAAACCGTAAATGACTCTCACCCCTGTAATACACAGAACCCCGAGATAACTAGCCCAGCGACAGCTAGCAATACCCCGACCTGCTGTGATAAGTTTATCACCTGGTACTCACTCTCATATGTAGTCAAAGCACTCTTAGTGCTGGCGATACTTTGCAGTGTCGTGCAAACGTTTAGAGTCAGGAAACGGCGAAACAGAGCATATCGCTCTCGCACCCCGGTATACAGATTTAGGTCCCCCATTTTCGGATTTCACCAGACCCCCGAACCCATTGGGACGGATTAAAGAGCATCCATTTTGTTTAATGTATTCTATGGAATAAAGAGATGTAAACCTCTGTGTCTGACTACCAGGCCAGAGAAATTTGTGTGCTGCTATTTTGTACAGTTTTAAGATGTATAGATTATTTTTGGATTGTTTGTATTTTTGGATTGTTTAAATGAGGATAGTTTATTGAGAATAGTTAGAGGTCCCAGTTTTTTTTATTTTTCTGAAATGCATGTATTAATGTCATAGCGCCCCATAGAATTTTTGATAATGAATGTATTTAAAATGGTTTAGGTAAAATTGTGTTGCATAGGATAGGACAGCGTAGAGCCTAAGCATGGGTGCCCCGTGGATCAGAGGATGAAGATGCCATGGTAATGTGATCCTTCACGCTTCGCATTGAGGATCACAAGGAGGGTGTGTAGCCATCTGTGATGGCCACGTCCCGATTACAAAATGGACACTTGCAAAGGCTGCAGGGAAAATTGGACAATGCTAAGAAACAAGCAGGTTCAAGCTCTGTCTGTTGGTTAGAACCTTAAATGCTCAGACAGGACAGAAACTACCAAACGATTTACATACTAATGAGCCATCTCCGGGGACAAAAGGGAAACATTTAGATACACAATGTTAGGACAGACTCCCCGGTGCCAGAAGAAGCTAAGACAAAGCTGACTGACAGTCACCAGGACACGCCCAGCGATCAGGGAACCACCTCTCTATTGGAGGAAAAATCGATACTGATGATTGGGAAAGACCCAATTAGTTGAGGCCAAGTTCAAGGCCCGCCCAAAAGAGCGCAAAGCCCTTTTGAGTATAAAAGGTATCCCCCAAGGGAGAACGCCCTCCTTTGGCTCTCAGCGAAGACTGAGACCAGCCTAGCAGCTACAGCAGACCAAGTAAGTTCCAAGTCAACGCATGCTACGAGATAGACACTCCTCGTTGCTACCCTGTAAACAGCTCAACCCAGCAGCCTCAGAACCGAGCAACGGCCATTGTTCCTCTGACTGAGTGGGCCCCCGAAGCTAAGTATAGGCCTTAGTAATAGTGGTAGATTAGTTTTGTAGAGTTTATGCATGAGTAGATTTGACTGTGTGTAAAAAAATGAGCATTGCTTTTGAACTTACTAACTGGTGTATCGAGTCATTGATCAGTATTCGGTTCGGAACCTTGTGGCGAAAGATACCTGGCGACTCTTGAGCAAACGTGATTAAATAGAGCCAAATTAAGAACCAACCAAACGTTAGCAACACAGTAATGCTTGCAAGATTTTTAGTGCTGTCACCAAGATGTCTTGCAGACTTTTTCTCAGGGTCAGCATCTTCTATACTGATTTTCGCACTCAACCTTTGGTTTTATGTCCCCTTGATCCACAGAATATCCTTACAAAAGTCAATCACACGTTACTTTCCAAACTAAACTCGGCAGGTAAAGTTTGACTCACACATAGACTAGAAACTTCTAATATTGTAGCCTTTGTGCCGGTTAGAAACTTCTAATAATCTAACCGTTGTTAGGGAACCAGAAACTTCTAATATTCTAGCCCCCATTTCAATTAACTAGAAACTTCTAATATTCTAGCCCCACGTTGGGCGCCATGAAATAAAAAAACTCACCACTATTTTTAGAATTCGCCCTATGCCTAAAAGGGTCAATAAGACATTCTAAATGGTGAACAAGGATTCTCACTCCCTGACTCCTATGCAGACTTAGGTGGTGCTATTCGGATCAATCTATATTTTCAAGTTATCCCCCGGTACAACTCATATCTTCGTAGAAGATTTCATCTACTTACCACCTAGTAGCCTGGGTCCCACGTTGCTAAGTAAAGTAGACATAGGAATAACCACTGTTTCAGGTTAAAACTTTTAAGTTATTTTATTATTATTTTTTCTTTTAAAAGATAAAATCACTGTCTTTATTAAGTGTATGTGACATTATCGTAAAGTAACTTTGTTTTGCTCTTGATTGTTCAAGGTACCTTTCATCTTAATTACTTCTAACACGACTTATGTATTCATGGTGAGCATGACTTTAGCTCATCGAACTCTGATTACGTTTTCCCTTTGTAATGGTCAAAAGTGCTTTGATCCTAGAGGGGTTCTGGTTCCTGTCTCTTCTAAAGTTGCTTTATTACCAAATAGTGCCCTTAGCTTGTCCGAACTCTGGCCCCGATTTGGGGTTAACCTGTGCTCTCGTGGACACGTCGTCCCCGGCTTCCCATATTCAACTGGTGTCAGCAGGATTTCACACCAAACATTTGTCACCCAATTCAACTGAAGATCCTGGCAATTCTTTTTTAGCTGCTTACTAAAATAATTAACTTCATGTAACTAAAAGTTCAATCTGCTTTGATTTGAAAGACAGGCATCAGTTTTACAGCTCAAAACCTGTTTGATAAAGGTTATCTGCATTTCAAAACAATCTTTTACAGCTGCTGTTAACCCTTCGTAGGATTTTTCCCCACATTTTCTCATGTACCCTCAGGTCAGGTTTTGCCAGACTTCCATGTTTCAAATGACATATTTTCCCATTGTTACTTTACAGGTTTCACACACTTTTCACTTATTTGAACAAAGAACAAAGAAAAGTACAGCAGAGGAACAGGCCCTTCGGCCCTCCAAGTCCGTGCCGACCATGCTGCCCGACTAAACTACAATCTTCTACACTTCCTGGGTCTGTATTCCTTTATTTCCCATCCTATTCATGTATTTGTCAAGATGCCCCTTAAATGGCACTATCGTCCCTGTTTCCACCACCTCCTTCTGCAGCGAGTTCCAGGCACCCACTATCCTCTGTATGAAGAAACTTGCCTCGTACATCTACTCTAAACCTTGCGTGTCGCACCTTAAACCTATGCCCCCTAGTAACCCTGGGGAAAAGCCTCTGACTATCCACTCTGTCTATGCCCCTCATAATTTTGTAGGCCTCTATCAGGTCGCCCCTCAAACTCCGTCGGTCCAGTGAGAACAAACCGAGTTTATTCAACCGCTCCTCATAGCTAATGCCCTCCATACCAGACAACATCCTGGTAAATCTCTTCTGCACCCTCTCTAAAGCCTCCACATCCTTCTGGTAGTGTGGCGACAAGAATTAAACACTATACTCCAAATGTGGCCTAACTAAGGTTCTATACATGACTTGCCAATTCTAATACTCAATGCCCCGGCCAATGAAGGCAAGCATGCCGTATGCCTTCTTGACTACCTTCTCCACCTGTGTTGCCCCTTTCAGTGACCTGTGGACCTGTACACCTAGATCTCTCTGATTTTCAATACTCTTGAGTGTTCTACCATTCATTGTATATTCCCTACCTGCAGTAGACCTTCCAAAATGCATTACCTCACATTTGTCCGGAAGACAAGAGTGAGCATTGTTTCACAGGGGTGAAGGTTTCAATTCACAATTGGTAACATGTAACCTTTTAGTTTACAATATTTTATTCTTCAGCTACAGAAACCAGGAGACATGCCTATATGTATGTCTATTTTAAAGGAATACATAAACGACCAATCTATATTATGTAGTGGTAGCATTTTCAATAGCTCTCTCCCATACCCCAGGTGAATAAGAAATTTACTTCCATGTGACATTGTGTGTTAATGTATTTCACCAGGCATATTTCACTCACACGACTTGGAAACATGCTATCCACCACTTAAAATGGATAAACTAAAGTTTGATGGGTAAATGTCCCCACACACTTACTTGGGTTGGTGTGTCCAGCCTTGCTTGCAATGGAAACTCAAGTCAAATAAGATCTGAATAAGTGACATGATATGATGAAATGACATCTGAAACATGATCAGAACTGGAGCTCGATAGAGGGCAGCGACGCAGGGAACACGAACATTAAGCATTTGCACAGAATATTGGTTACGAGAAAACAATTCAATTCTATACTTAACATTTTATGGCCCATCTGAGCTTCTGAAACCTCAATACAGGGATGTGTCAAAATTTTAGTCCATGTGGCAATATTGTGCTGGGGACACACTTGGTTGTATATAATTTATAACTAGGATGATAACTTTGAACAATGTGAAGAAATGTTTCTAAAAAGGAATACTTTTGAAAGAAATGATTAAATGTCAAAGAAGCTCATACAAAATGACTGGAATCAGATTAAAGATGAAAATAATCACATCCCTGCAAGTTTTCATTCAAAGGTGGTAATATTTATTTTCCAATTCAAAAGAAAATATCTGCTTTTAAAAGTCCTGTATGTGCTATAGAAAACTTTATTCAAGGACAGGTACTATTATCCTTCTACAGTTATCTAGATGGACATGCATAAGCTAACACATCCCAGGTGTCTTGGTGCATAATGCCATGCTACAGTACATCTTAGGCCAACTCAATATATTTAAACAGAATGGAATATGTATCATGCACAGCTTAGGTACAACACATACAAACTCAAAGTTAGCCATGTAAGGTACATTTTTACAGTAATACTTCTTGTGTAAGTAAGTGGTTGTTTTTATCTAACATATAACATATTTTACATTTTTTTATCTTCCCTTTGCAGAACTCAGTATAAAATTGTTCAATCTGCATCTCTTGACAATAACACTGCAATCACTCAGTTTGCATATTAACAGTGACAATGTTTACAGTGGCTCTGTGGGCTACTAAATAACAATTAGAACAGACAAAGTTCTTCATGCCTAGTCAACTAATTGTACAAAAAAGTATGTTCTAATTCTCATCGCAGACTATTCATTGATTGTTTTTTTTAAGGGTTTCTGCAGCCTCCAAGTAGCAACTATATAAATAAGCAATGACAGTAAATCTAATGTGCAAATGCAACAAATTCCTACACAACAAAGACAGACATCTTAAATAAGCTACTTCTGATTTCCAACAGTACTGGTATCTCTAAGCAAGATAAATTAGGAGTCTTCCATCTACAATATATTAATAAATACTAAAGAAAGCTAATCAGTGAAGTTTCCTTGTTCCATACTTCTCTCTTGGAATATGTAGAATACCAAGTGAAATATAGAAGTCAAAGTAAAAAATAACCTTTATGTATTCATTGTGGTCAGCAGCAAAGCGTGGAAAGCCAAAGTCATCTTGCAACATTGCAATCCATAGTTCCTTTTTGAAGTATTTGCATTTGGCATCATTTTGAAGTTTAGTGGTGTCGAGGTTAGAAATCTGTATCCTATGTGCTCTTTTTGGTTTTAGGAGTAGACTTATTTGTGTATTTACATCCAGAACCATCACCGGTTGGGGTTATGGATCTACGTACCCCTGGCTTACCAGAGATAGCGCCTGATCTGACTGGCGGGATCAGGTGTGTGGGTGACCATGTTCGTTTATCTTGTAATGGTGTTCGTTTCATGCTTAGTTTTGGAGAAGCCTTGCTGCTCCCATGAGGCTGAAAATAACCAAAATACGAGTGAAAATTGACAATAAAATTATTTCAAATGTAAGCAAATTTCAATTTATCAGGCTTACAGAATGGTAGAAAAAAAAACAGGTAGTGCACTTTGTAAATCAGGTTTGATATCACACTACATTTATCAGGCTTGGCAAGCGAGAAAATAAGTAAAAACTCTGCCCAACAGCTTTAAGAACAAACCTGGCACCAGTCCCCAACATTGCACAAAAGTCTGTGGTGCATGAACAAAGGAGCTAGATTACGAATGGAGCACAGGCTTACCCTAACTTAATTTGCAGGTTTACCCAATATTGCATCACTCTTATTGCAGTATACAGAAGCATATTTAGCAGTAATAATTTAGAAAATGGTTGAAGGGATAAGATTAATTTTCTATGGAAGTATGCACCCCCTTCCCCCCCATGACACTTACCTTAAACCCTGTAGCGCACAAAGACTCCATGAGACGAATAGAGTGAAGTCGATGAGGCTTTATTAAGCGTGTCTGTTCCCCCACAGCTCGATAGTAAACTGGCCTGCGGGGGAAGACTCCGGCTTCTTATACTCCGCCTTCAGGGCGGAGCTTGAGGTCAATGGCCAACCAGGACCCGGATCTGTCAGCCAATGACATTAGGGCTTCCAGTCCCACATGACCCCCAATACATACTACCACATTCACCCCTTGTCAAAAATGAACCCGGCGGGGTGATGCTTCGTATGGTGGTAAGGGTTTACAGGGCTGGTCCTGGGAGGATAAAACATTCACATGGCAATACAGTATTGGACAATTTCGTCCTGTTGCAACTATTTACAGAGGGTATAGGAAGAAAAGCAAAATGTTCTTGTGAACAGTCCATATTTGTTTTACATCGACGCCACGAGTCGGTTGGGCGGTCTGGTCGTCCGTGTCGATCGCCTCGGCCCCGGCGGTGGTGGTGGTGCTTGTACCAGTGTTGTCGCCTCCAGGAGCCGTACGGTTTCAGCTGTCGGTGCAAAGGGGAGGGGGACCGATCCACCTGGGAAGGGGGCGGTCGCGGGGTGCGGCGGTGGCAGGAAGGGGGGGGGGGTTGGGTTGATGGTGTCGGGGGGGTGTGCGTGTTGCCGGCGGGCGCCAGATCCCGCAGGGAGACCGTGTCCTGTCGGCCGTCGGGGTGCTCCACGTAGGCGTACTGGGGGTTCGCGTGGGGGAGGTGAACCCTTTCGACCAACGGGTCCGCCTTATGTGCCCGCACATGCTTTCGGAGCAGGGTGGGTCCTGGGGCCGCCAGCCAGGTCGGCAGCGACGTTCCAGAGGAGGACCTCCTAGGGAAGACAAGGAGACGCTCATGCGGCGTTTGATTAGTGCTCGTACATAATAACGACCGGATGGAATGGAGAGCGTCCGGGAGGACCTCCTGCCACCTTGAAACTGGGAGGTCCCTGGACCGTAGGGCCAGTAGGACGGCCTTCCAGACCGTGCCGTTCTCCCTTTCTACTTGCCCGTTCCCCCGGGGGTTGTAGCTGGTCGTCCTGCTTGAGGCTATGCCCTTGCTGAGCAGGAACTGGCGCAGCTCGTCACTCATGAAAGAGGACCCCCTGTCGCTGTGGACGTATGCGGGGTAACCGAACAGTGTGAAGATGCTGTTCAGGGCTTTAATGACTGTGGCCGCGGTCATGTCAGAGCAGGGAATGGCAAAAGGGAAGCGGGAGTATTCGTCCACTACGTTAAGAAAATATGCGTTGCGGTCGGTGGAGGGGAGGGGCCCTTTGAAATCGAGACTGAGGCGCTCGAAGGGGCGGGAAGCCTTAATCAGGTGCGCTCCATCTGGCCTGAAAAAATGCGGCTTGCATTCCGCGCAGATGTGGCAGTCCCTCGTGACTGTACGGACCTCCTCTAAGGAGTATGGGAGATTGCGGGACTTGATGAAGTGGTAAAACCGAGTGACCCCCGGGTGGCAGAGGTCCTCGTGGAGGGTTTGGAGGCGGTTAATTTGTGCGTTGGCACATGTGCCGCAGGATAGGGCATCGGACGGCTCGTTCAGCTTTCCGGGACGATACAAGATCTCGTAGTTGAAGGTGAAGAGCTCGATCCTCCACCTTAAGATCTTGTCGTTTTTGATTTTGCCCCGCAGCACATTATCGAACATGAAGGCTACCGACCGTTGGTCGGTGAGGAGAGTGAATCTCCTGCCGGCCAGTTAATGCCTCCAATGTCGCACAGCTTCCACTATGGCTTGGGCTTCCTTTTCTACTGAAGAGTGGCGGATTTCTGAGGCGTGGAGGGTCCGGGAGAAAAAGGCCACGGGTCTGCCCGCTTGGTTAAGGGTGGCCGCTAGAGCTACGTCGGAGGCGTCGCTCTCGACCTAGAAGGGGAGGGACTCGTCGATGGCGCGCATCGTGGCCTTTGCGATATCCGCTTTGATGCGGCTGAAGGCCTGGCAAGCCTCTGTCGACAGAGGGAAGGTCGTGGTCTGTATTAGGGGGCGGGCCTTGTCTGCGTACTGGGGGACCCACTGGGCGTAGTACGAAAAGAACCCCAAGCAGCGTTTCAGGGCTTTTGGGCAGTGCGGGAGGGGAAATTCCATGAGTACGCGCATACGTTCGGGGTCGGGGCCTATTATCCCATTGCGTACTATGTAGCCCAGAATGGCTAGCCGGTCGGTGCTAAAAACGCACTTGTCCTCATTGTACGTGAGGTTCAAGGCTTTGGCGGTCTGGAGGAATTTCTGGAGGGTGGCGTCGTGGTCCTGCTGATCGTGGCCGCAGATGGTTACATTGTCGAGATACGGGAACGTGGCCCGCAACCCATGTTGATCAACCATTCGGTCCATCTCCCGTTGGAAGACCGAGACCCCGTTTGTGACGCCAAAAGGGACCCGTAGGAAATGGTATAATCGCCCGTCTGCCTCGAAGGCTGTGTACTTGCGGTCACTTGGGCGGATAGGGAGCTGATGGTAGGCGGACTTGAGGTCCACGGTGGAGAAGACTTTATATTGGGCAATCCGATTGACCATGTCGGATATGCGGGGGAGAGGGTACGCGTCTAGTTGTGTGTACCTGTTGATGGTCTGGCTATAGTCAATGACCATCCTTTGTTTCTCCCCTGTCTTCACTACTACCACCTGCGCTCTCCAGGGACTATTGCTGGCCTGGATTATGCCCTCCTTTAGTAGCCGCTGGACTTCGGACCGAATGAAGGTCCGGTCCTGGGCGCTGTACCGTCTGCTCCTAGTGGCGACGGGTTTGCAATCCGGGGTGAGGTTCGCAAACAAGGACGGGGGTTGCACTTTGAGGGTTGCGAGGCCGCAGATAGTGAGTGGGGGTATGGGGCTGCCGAATTCGAACGTAAGGCTCTGTAGATTACATTGGAAACCTAATCCCAGTAAGGTGGGGGCACAGAGTTGGGGAAGGACGTTAAGTTTGTAGTTTTTGAACTCCCTCCCCTGCACCGTAAGGGTAACTATGCAGGATCCCTGGATCTGTACGGAGTGGGATCCTGCAGCTAGGCAAATCTTTTGTGCGCTGGGATAGGGCATCGGACGGCTCGTTCAGCTTTCCGGGACGATACAAGATCTCTTAGTTGAAGGTGGAGAGCTCGATCCTCCACCTTAAGATCTTGTCGTTTTTGATTTTGCCCCGCAGTGCATTATCGACGCGAAAAACTCCCTCCTCTCCGTGGAGTGTGTTGGCCGGGACCCAAAGCGGTAGCGGCGGCGGCGGGTCATACATGGGCTGCGGGGAGGGGGGTTGGGGAGCGTAGGCGGTGTGCAGGGCTCCCAGTTCTCCCGGGACCGCGGTGGTCGGGACCCAGAGCGGCTGCGCCTGCGGGTCGTACATGGCGTGCTGGGGGGGTTGGGGCGCATAGACTGCTTGCAGGGCTCCCTGTGCTCCCGGGACGGCGGCGACCTCGCGGGACCGGCACACAACCGCATAATGGCCCTTTTTCCCGCAGCTTTTGCAGATAGCTGCGCGGGCCGGGCAGCGCTGTCGGGGGTGTTTTGCCTGGCCGCAGAAATAACAGCGGGCGCCCTCGGCGTTTGGACCGCGCAAGCCTGTGGGGTGTCCGGGGGGGGGGGGGTAGGGGGTTTGCCGCGACGGGTACGTACGGGGCCCAATGGGCTGCCGCGCGGTCGGGGCCGTAGGCGCGGGTATTACGCGCGGCCACGTCTAGGGTGGCTGCTAGGGCCCGTGCCTCTGAGAGTCCTAGCGACTCTTTTTCTAGAAGTCTTTGGCGGATTTGGGAGGATTGCATACCTGCCACAAAAGCATCGCGCATTAACATGTCCGTGTGTTCGTTTGCGTTCACCGACGGGCAGCTGCAGGCTCGTCCCAAAATCAGCAGCGCGGCGTAGAACTCGTCCATCGATTCTCCAGGAGCTTGCCGTCTCGTCGCGAGCTGGTAGCGAGCGTAGATTTGGTTAACTGGGCGAACGTAGAGACTTCTGAGTGCTGCGAACGCCGTCTGGAAATCGTCGGTGTCTTCAATGAGGGTGAAAATCTCCGTGCTCACCCTCGAGTGCAGGACCTGCAGTTTTTGTTCGTCTGAGACTCGGCCGGTGGTCGTTCTGAGGTAGGCCTCGAAGCAAGTCTGCCAGTGTTTGAAGGCTGCTGCCGCGTTCACTGCGTGGGGGCTGATCCTCAGGCATTCTGGAATGATCCTGAGCTCCATAGTCCTTTTTAGGCACGCTTAATAAATTGTAGCGCACAAAGACTCCATGAGACGAATAGAGTGAAGTCGATGAGGCTTTATTAAGCGTGTCTGTTCCCCCGCAGCTCGATAGTAAACTGGCCTGCGGGGGAAGACTCCGGCTTCTTATACTCCGCCTTCAGGGCGGAGCTTGAGGTCAACGGCCAACCAGGACCCGGGATCTGTCAGCCAATGACATTAGGGCTTCCAGTCCCACATGACGCCCAATACATACTACCACAAACCCATAATTTGTTACAATTATTTTGACACATTTTAATTAAATGCCTATTTTAAAGGACTAAAATATATCATCACTCCAACCACGTTACCTATTTTACTTACAAGCTCTGGCCAGTGTATGTGACAAGACTCACCAAATGGAGCCAATTAATGTTTTCAAACCAAGGAACATTAACTATCTCAAAAAAGCAGTCACACCACTCTTTAAGGAAATAATGTCACCCACAAGCCAACAGCCAGGCAAGCCTTAAGATCCAACAAACAATTACCTGGATTTCAAATCTCAGTTTTAGCACCTGCTTTGTTATATATAAACTTATTTGGGGAAAACATTAATTAAATACATCTGACGGAGGGCAGCACAGTGGCGCAGTGGTTAGCACTTCTGCCTCACGACACTGAGGTCCCAGGTTCGATCCCGGCTCTGGGTGACCGTCCGTTTGGAATTTGCACATTCTCCCCGTGTTTGTGTGGTTTTCGCCCCCACAACCCAAAGATGTGCAGGGTAGGTTGATTGGCCACGCTAAATTGCCCCTTAATTGGAAAAAAATGAATTGGGTACTCTAAATTAAACAAACATCTCGAGGTAGCACAGTGGCTAGCACTGTTGCTTCACAGCGCCAGGGTCCTGGGTTCGATTCCCGGCTTGGGTCACTGTTTGTGCAGAGTCTGCATGTTCTCCCCGTGTCTGCGTGTGTTTCCTCCGGGTGCTCCGGTTTCCTCCCACAAGTCCCAAAAGACATTCTTGTTGAGTGAATTGGACATTCTGAATTCTCCCTGTGCACCCAAACAGGTGCCGGAATCTGGAGACTAGAGGATTTTCACAGTAACATCATTGCAGTGTTAATGTAAGCCTGTTAATTGTGACTCTCAGAAAACAAAGGACTGAATTATCCGCCACCAGTAGCGGAGTTACTGATGAGGCGGAGAATCCAGCATCGTGAAGAAAACTGGATCGGTGCCAGGCAACAATCCATTTCCGATGCTCTGGTCTCCCAGCTGGCATCAGGTTCGAGGTTCATGCCACACAACAGCGGGAGGATGCAAAGGGGTTAATAAAATCCATTTGCATCCACTTAGCGGGCCAGGCATCAAATTCTCCTGACTGACGTAATTCTCCGATGCTCTGGGCCGGGAATCACGTGGGTGAGAATAACTACTGATCCCAACAAACGTGACCCTGACGTGGTGGACCTCGCGGTAGGTCAAGGGGGGTAACCCTTTAAGGGACCTGCCCCCAAAGTCCATCTGAAGGTCACCCCCCTCCCCCAAATGCAAGGCTTGCCCATCCCATCAGACCCACACACCAGAGACCCCCTAAATAAAGAGACCCCCCCCACAGAGATCCCCTGCATGGTGGTTAGCACTGCTGCCTCACAGCACCAGGGACCCAGGTTCAATTCCGACCTTGGATGACTCTGGAGTTTGCACTTTCTCCCCGTGTCTGCATGGGTTCCCTCCGGGTGCTCCGATTTCCTCCCACAGTAGAAAGATGTGCGGGTTAGATGGATTGGCCATGCTAAATTGCACTTAGAGTCCAAAGGTTGGGTGGGGATACGGGGCTAGAGTGGCGGATTGGGCCTTGGTAGGATTCTCTTTCGAATGATCAGCGCAGACTCGATGGGCCAAATGGCCTTCTACACTGTAGGGATTGTATGAAATAGACACCCTCTCCCACAGAGACCCTGTAAGTAAATGTAAATGTAAATGTAAATCGCTTATTGTCACAAGCAGGCTTCAAATGAAGTTACTGTGAAAAGCCCCTAGTCGCCACATTCTGGCGCCTGTTCGGGGAGGCCGGTACGGGAAGAGGAGACCCCTCCTCATAGACCTCCCAGAAAAGAGACGCCTGCAGGAAACTCCCCAGAAAAGAGACCCCTGTCGGAAAGCCCCCCGAGAAAAGAGCCCCCGCCAGAAAAGAGACCCCTGTGGGGAAGCCCCCAGAAGAGAAACCCCTGTCTGGAAGCCCCCCAGAAGAGAGACTTTTGTTTGGAAGCCCCACAGAAAAGAGATCCCTGTTGGAAAGCCCCCAGAAAAGAGCTCCCCAGAAAAGAGGCCCCTGTGGGGAAGCCCCCCAGAAAACAGACCCCTGTGGGGTAGCCCCCGAGAAGAGAAACCCCTGTCTGGAAGCCCCCCAGAAGAGAGACCTCTATCTGGCAGCTAGTGAGTAGTCTAGAGGCCATGAAAAAAAAATCACTACTTTAGCACACATCTGGGCAATACACCAGCTGGCTCAGTGGTCTAACTGCAATGTTTATAAACATCCAGCTTTGATTGACAGCTCCTTACCACTTCAAACAGAGTTAAGTGCTGTCAGTTTCTTGCTGACCATTTCAAAATCACTCAACCGTGAAGGGAGGTGATTGGAAAGCACTTAATGCTATTTGGAGTGTCTCAGGAGCTGTCAATCAAAGCTTGATGTTTGTAAACATTGGTTCTTCTCACAGCAGACTACTTCAGAGAATCTGGACTGTGAAGGAAGATGAATGGAACAATGCTGACAGCTGGAGTGTGTGGAAGCTGTCAATCACAGTCTGGTGAAATCAATATCAAAGAGAAATGAATGAATGGCTTGCAGATCAAACGTTTGAGGAGTTTAAACACAGTGACTGGTGTTCTCTTTCCAGAAATTGGTAGGTACTGCTTCTTGTGTCTGAGCCAGCAGGTAGTATTGCCCAGGTGAGTTTTAAAGCAGTGATTTCTTTCAGACCTCTGTTGGGACTGCTCTCTAACTTCCAGACAGGAGTCTCTTTTCTGGAAAGTCTGGGCGGGGGGGGGGTCTCCTTATTTCTGGAGTTTCTTTGATGGGCCTCTTTATTTAAGGGATTTCTTTGGGGGGCCTCTTTATTTAGGGGTTCTCCATGGTGGGGGGAGGAGGGGGCTCAGATAAACTAGGGGTGGGGATTGAATTGCAATGCGGAGGATGGGGGGCCTCCTGCTCAAAAAGGCGGCCCAAAGGCAGGATTCCCTCGGGAATCACTCACCATGCATAAATTTGCATGGCTGAGGATTGGGAATCGCTCACTACCAGATTTATGAAATTCAGATCTGGTAGGAGATCCTAGTCTCCCAAACGGAGAATTTAGCTCCAAGTCTCACTTAAACATTTTCCGTCTCCATTTTTGTGCCCCAATCAATGGGAGCAATTAGCATTCTCATTTCCAGTTCTACCCTCCAATCGATCTGCTTCCACAGTCTCCCACCCCATCTTCTCAATTATCTGATTTGAAATTGCCAATATTAACCAATCCCAGCAAACAGCTGATTATTTTCTTGCAAACTGCTGACAAACCAACATGCAGATGGAAGTATCGTTGGCTTCAAAAAAGTGCTTTGGCATATGAGGTATACATTCTGCACAGTGTCAAGCCAAAGTCATACGAGAGAGCATCCTCCAGGTGATCTCACTCCACAAAATCAGGTTGGACTCTGCGTCCATACTGTGAGGTTAGCACTGATGTAAAGCTGAAATTGCATTCCTATCACACTAAACTTGTAGTGTAGCTAGATCTAAAGGGAATGTATGAAATATATTGTCTTCATTCATAATCATTTCTTCTGAGGCTCTGCATAGTAAACTTCATGTATGAAAAAGCGATGACAGTTCAATAAGAAGAAGAATGGTTGTGGGTTCACTCGGTAAGGCAGGCCCCAACGAGGTGTGGGGGAAGAGAGATTAGTCGTTGTGATAGGTAGCTGGGATGGCCCTGATGAGGGCTCTCCATGGGGTGTTTGATTAGAAGGCCCCACCCACACTGTGTCGAGCCCACAGGAAGCACACAGCATATACCTGGCAGCTTGTCCATATGGAGTGCCTAACCCACTTCCCACGATAGTAGGAGGCCCTCAACTGGAACTTCAATGGCTGTTTAAGGGCCTCAACTGGCCTTGGGGTGGGAAGGTCAACCTTGAAGGCAGCATCCCCAGGGATGGTGATGGAGGAGCCCGGGACATTAATTGTAACGTACAATTCAGTGAGTACAGAAAAGACTGCTTCTTCTCTGTAGAACAGCTCTCCCAATTTTGACACAAACCTCCAGATCTTAGTAAGGTAGGCTTTGCAGGATTGGATAGTTGTTTTTGTCCTTTCCGGCAGCTAGGTTGATGTTGGGCAGTCTATCTGCTTTTATTCTCTTGAATTTTTTAAAAGAGTTTGATAAAATGAGTGACTTGTTGGGCCATTTCACAGGGCAATTAAGGGACAACTACATTACTGTGGGTCTGTAGTCACATGTAAGCCAGACTGGATAAAGACAGCAGATTTCCTTTCATCAAGGACATTAATGAACCAGATGGGTTATTACAAAAATTCAAGTTTCATGGTCACCATGAGTGAGACTAGGGTTTTGGTTTGATTCAGCCACTGCATTGTGCCCAGCTTATTAATAATAATAATAATAATAATGACAGAAGCTGGGCGTTCCTTGTACGATGGATTTCGAGGGCATCTTGAAACCCATCGGACCAAGGAACGGCCAGCTTCTGTCGCGATACAACGGACTTCTTACAGAAACTCAGCACCCATGGACCAGTTGAACCAGGAACATGCCTTGTCACAATGGACGTCTCGGCACTCTACACCAGCATCCCCCATGATGACGGCATTGCTGCAACAGCCTCAGTACTCAACACCGACAACTGCCAATCTACAGACGCAATTCTGCAATTCATCCACTTCATTCTGGATCACAACGTCTTCACCTTCGGCAACAGGTTCTTCATCCAGACACACGGAACAAACATGGGGACCAAATTTGCACCTCAATATGCCAACATCTTCATGCACAAGTTTGAACAAGACCCACTCACCGCACAGGACCTTCAACCGACATTATATACCAGATACATCAATTACATTTTTTTCCTTTGGACCCACGGCGAAGAAACACTGAAACAACTACATGATGATATCAATACGTTCCATCCCACCATCAGACTCACCATGGACTACTCTCCAAAATCGGTTGCATTCTTGGACACACTCATCTCCATCAAGGATGGTCATCTCAGCACTTTGCTTAAGCCCACAGATAACCTCACGATGCTCCACTTCTCCAGCTTCCAGCCTAAACACATTAAAGAAGCCATCCCCTATGGACAAACCCTCCGTATACACAGGACCTGCTCAGACGAGGAGGAGCGTAACAGAAATCTACAGACGCTGAAAGATGCCCTCATACGAATGGGATATGGCACTCGATTCATCGATCGACAGTTTCAACGCACCACAGCAAAAAACCGCACCGACCTCCTCACAAGACAAACACAGGACACAACCGACAGAGTACCCTTCATCGTCCAGTGCTTCCCCGGAGCGGAAAATCTATGACATCTTCTTCGCAGCCTTCAACACGTCATCAATGAAGACGAACATCTTGCCAACACACATCCCCACACCCCCACTACTTGCCTTCAAACAACCGTGCAACCTCAAACAAACCATTGTTTGCAGCAAACTACCCTGTCTTCAGAACAGCGACCACGACACCACACAACCCTGCCATGGCAATCTCTGCAAGACGTGCCAGATCATCGACATGGGTACCACCATTACACGTGAGAACACCACTCACCAGGCACGCGGTACATACTCGTGCGACTCGGTCAACGTTGTCTAGCTCATACTGTTGCTAACTTTAGTTGGCTCTTAATTTGTTGCCCGTTGTGTCTTTACTGAATTTGCTCTGTTTCTATAACCTTTGCTCTAGAGTCACCAGGTATCTTTATGATACCGCCACGAGGTTCAAGTTCAAGTACTGATCAATAACTCGACACAGTTATTCAAATCAAAACACATTTATTATACACAGTCAATCACTACTCATGCATAAAACTCTACTTTCTAGACTATTCTCTAACACTAAAAGGCCTATACTTAGCTTCGGAACTGGCCCACCAGGTATGGGGAACAAATGGCCTTTCGTTCGATTCTGAGTCTGCAGGATTCAAAAGCAGGTATGGACTGGTAGCTAGGAGCGCCTATCTCGTAGCGTGCGTTGACTGGAGACTTACTTGGTTGATGCGGCAGCTTAGGCAGTTCACTGTCAAGGGTTGGTTCGCTGCTGAGTGACCCTGCCAAGAAGGACGAATTGAACTTGGGGACTCGATTTTATAGTCCCCAGGGGCTTCACGCCCCTTTGGGGCGGACCCCGTATCTGGTTCCAAGTGATTGGACTACGTTCCGATCACTTGGATCGATTTCTCCAATACTGGAGCCGTTCCCTGATCGCTGGGCGGTCCCTAGGTGACCGTTGGCCTTCCTTTGTCTTGGCTCCTGCTAGCGCCGAGGAGTCTGGCTTGACCTTGTTTTACTAAATGTTTCAATTGTTCTCGGGGATCGCTCATTAATATGCAGATGGCTGTGAGTTTCAGTGCTGTCTGGGTTTCTGCAAGTTTTAATACACAGGAAACTTTGAACCTGCTAGTTTTTGCCTGTGTTGGCTGAATTTCCCTGTAGTCTTTGCGGATCTCCATTTTAAGTCGGGAAGTGGCCAACCCAGGTGGCTACAATGCGCTGCAGGAAAGAATGTCCCGAAGCGTGATACATTGGCGAGACCATGCAGACGCTGCGACAACGGATGAACAGACATCGCATCACAATTGCCAGTCAGGAATGTTCCCTTCCAGTCGGAGAACACTTCAGCAGTCAAGGGCATTCAGCCTCTGATCTACGGGTAAGTGTTCTCCAAGGCGGCCTTCAGGACATGTGACAACGCTGAATCGCCAAGCAGAAACTTATAGCCAAGTTCCGCACACGAGTGTGGCCTCGACCAGGACCTTGGATTCATGTTGCATTACATTCACCCCCCCACCATCTGGCCTGAGCTTGCAAAATCCTACCAACTGTCCTGGCTTGAGACAATTCACACCTCTTTAACCTGGGGTTACCCCGCTCACTGGATCTGTAAAGACTTAATTACCTTCAAATGCTCGCATTCAAAATATCGTCTTGCATCTTTGACTTTGTCTATATAAATGTTTCTGGAACCTACCTCTTCATTCACCTGAGTAAGGAGCAGTGCTCCGAAAGCTAGTGATTTGAAACAAACCTGTTGGACTTTAGTCTGGTGTACGACTTCTTACTGTACATATTAGGAGCAGGGGTAGGCCAGTCAGGTGCAGTATTTCCTCTGGTTCCCCATAATTCACAGCACATGTAACTCCTTGAAAGAGTTTCAATAGGTTCATTAAACATGGAGCGCGATTCAGAGATTGCGTTGGACCCCACGCAGATCGGAACGTGCCGGGTGAATAGCGAGAAAGGCCAAAATCAAGATTTGCGCTGGGTGCAAACCATTTTGCGATTCACCCAGCCTGTTCCTGATGGCAAGTTCCAGATTCAGAAATGGTGAGTGCAACATTATCCCACATTTGCATCCACTTCAATCTCATTGACGAGATTGAAGTCAATTACAGCGGCCTCTCTGGAATTAACCGACTCGCCAGCGGCAAGTCACGTGGGCATCGTTTTGTACACTTTTTCAAAAACGTGAAGCTGGTGCAATGGCTACTGAGGGGGAGTGAGGAGGCGAGGAGCCATCTCCATTTTCCAGCATGCAGCTCAAGGGCATCAGAGTTGCTCGCCTAGTGCTCGAGGGGGGGTGGGAACCACTCCTCAGGGGGGTTGGGCTTGGACGGGGGCTGAAGCATTCTATGTCAGGGGTCACCCCTAGGCTGGGAGGGGATGGTGAGGGGCTGTGTGTCTGTGAGGCCTTCAAGCCATCTTTAAATATTGTGGAGACCCGTAACAGGGGCAACCACAGCTGAAGCCTGTCTATCCTGCCAGGCACTTGCTGCACCATTGGCAGTGTATTGCTCTTTTTCCTGGCGGCTATGTGCTTGTCTGCTGCGACCCCGGCAATTTACCAGTGCTGGAGAAGGTGTATGGCTGGTGTCCTCGTTATATTCCTGCCTGTTTCATGTTTTCTTTCAGAGCACACTGCCAGTGCTGGTGAGGGGTGGGGTGTTCTCTCTCCTTCTTGCCCTGGACCTGTGTCAGTGTCCTTATCAGGTGGTTTGAGTTGCTTCTTAGCACCCTCACACCAATGTAGGTCTGATGCTGGGGCCGGGGGAGGTGGGGGGGGGGGGTGCGAGGGGGAGGGTGCACTGTATCGGCAGCTGGTGGCGTTGTTCATTTGTTCTTTGTTTTAGGCTTTGTGCTTGGTGTATGGCTGGTGACTTTGTTGTCTTCCTGCCTGTTTTGTGTTCTCCATCGGTGGTTGCTTTCTATTTGGTTTGGTTTATAATGTGCCGGACCTGTTCTGGGCTGAACTGTGCCCCTGTAGGGTGAGGTGGAATGTTTTTCTTCCTATCCTCCGCCGTGTTCCATGTTGGGAGTGGCCTTTTCCAGTGGGCTGGGCTGGTGGGCCTTTCTGCTGATGTGGGTCGGGGTGCGGAGGGGGTTGAGTGTGTTCTGGGTGCCAAGTGATTGGTGCCCTCATTGCATTGTCTTTTGTATTTTGATACTGTCATAAACTATAACATTTGCAGGTTGTCTTTGCTGCTTGCTCTTGCTGGTGGCTGCAGATGCCTGGAGGCGGCTGTTGCTGTTTCCGTCCTTTTCTGCAGCTGGAAGGAAGGACAATTTTTTCTAAGATACCTGGATCCTGGAACACTGGGCTCAGGGGACGTATAGGTCCAGGAGGCAATCTGTTTTTAGGGAAGGAGATGCTGTGGGACCTGGTGCGTGACATTGTTCCAAATAGGCCACCCGATGATGCCATTGGAGAAATACTTTTGCAGATTGCAGATGCTTTCGTTGTTGGTGTGGTGAGTGCTGCATGTAATTGGCACGTCACTGCGGGTTAAACACACTGGAAGTCAAGGATGTTCAGCTGCAGCTTGAACACCTGTGGAATATATGGATGCCAGGATTTGGTTCCGGTGAGATTGGGCCGTGTGGGCGGGCCTGCTGTGGCTTCAGGATGGAGACTGGCGCTAATGGAAGAAGTCACACATTGATGGACAGATCAGAGGGGGTCAGAGGGGGGGCATGTCTGGGCACTGCACCTGGACATGAAAGGGTGTGCTGGTAGGTGCCAGGGGATTCTGAGGAACAAGCACGAAGATCGGATGTGGGGAGGGTGCGAGGTGTCAGCCAGTGATTTGAGGGGGGGGAGTTTGAGAGTTGGCAGGTGGAACTGATGCCAGGAGAGATGCGGTAACCTACCCTTGTAGCTCGTTGGTCTTCTTCTGACATTAGACGTCGGTCCTCCTCGTCATACTGCCCGCACTGACAGCCTCTGCTACTGCCTGTCAGGCGGCATTGCTGACCCTGCTGCTGGTCCTCCGACTCCCACCAGGGACCAGGGTGACCTGGCTCTCGTCCAGTGTTGAGAAGCCTGGCCAGGTTGGTATCCCCAAAACGGGGAGCAGATCTGCATGCTGTCATGCTTGGGTGTTGACTGGGAGTGAATGGTGAGGGAGTGTTTAAAAGCAGCTCCCCCTTGTTAGCGGCGAGCTGCTGAGGTGCAGGTCAGGCGAATCAGACAGCGAGACAGCCAGTAATGTTGAGAATCTCGTGGGGGTTCATTTTTGGCACTAAGTGCCATTGAAGGCGGATCGTGAAACACCCCACCAAAAGCGCCCAAAACCGGACTTTGAATTTGTTCCACTGAATCACACCCATGATTTCCCTTTCACAAAACCATGTTGACTTTACCTGATCGCCTTGAATTTTTCTCAGTGTCCTGCCATAACAACTTTATTAACTGCTTCCAACATTTTCCTTATAACAGATGTTAAGCTAACTCACCTGTCGTTTCCTTATGTCTGTCCCCCACCCTTTTTGAATAAAGGAGTTACATTTGCTATTTACCAATATAATAATAATAATAATACTAATCGCTAATTGTCACATGTAGGCTTCAATGAAGTTACTGTGAAAAGACTCTAGTCGCCACATTCCAGCGCCTGTTCAGGGAGGCCGGTACGGGAATTGAACCCGCGCTGCTGGCATTGTTCTGCTTTGCAAGCCAGCTATTTAGCCCACTGTGCTAAACCAGCCCCCTGTAATGGAACCTCCTTAAATCCAGGGAATTTTGGAAAATTAAAACCAACTTATCAACTGTCACAATAGCCACTTCTTTCAACACCCTAAGATAAAGTTTATCAGGACCCGGGGATTTGTCAGCATGCAGACCGAACAAATTGCTCAGTACCACTTCCCTGGTGATTGTAATGTTCTTGAGTTCCTTCCACTCTTTCAATTCCTGATTTACTACTGTTTCTGGGAAGTTACTTGTATCCTCTTTACTGAAGATCAATGTAAATTACATGTTCAGTTCATCTGCCATCTCCCTATTTTCCATTATTAATTCTGCAGACTCACCTTTGATGGGACCAACGCTCACTTTGTTCACTTTTCAAATATCTACATAAACTCTTTCTGTCTTTATATTTATCACTAGCTCCTCTCTCATACCCTAATTTTTCTTTAAGTTTGATCTTCAACCCTTTAACCACGAATGGTGGGTCCTTCCTTTAGAATGTTTCTTTCTCATTGGAATGTACCTATTCTGTGTATTCTGAAGTGTCCCTTAAAAGTCTGCCACTGAGTCTCTTTTGACCTATCCCTTAACCGCATTTTCCAGTTTAATTAGCTAACACGGCTTTCATGCGCTCATAACTGCCCTTATTTAAGTTTAAAATACTAGTCTTGGATCCACTCTTCTCTCCCTCAAACTGAGTTTAAACTTCAATCCTATTATGATCGTTTCTATCTAGGGGTGCCTTCACAATGAGATTATCAATTAATCGTACCTCGTTGCACAATACCAGGTGTAGTATGGCCTGCTCTCTGTTTGGCTCCAGGACAAGCTGTTCTGGGAAACTATCCCAAAAACATTCTATGAACTCCTCATCTACGCTCTCTTTGCCCATCTGAATTTTCCAGGCTTCATGCAGATTAAAATCCCCATGACTATCACTATACTTTTCTGACAAGCTCCCATTGGATGCTTGTGAGAATATATTGCATCAACAGACTGTCTTCTGTCAACAAGGTCCATCACTTTCTCCACAAACTTCAGTGAATAGTAAATCAAACTCCACACAAACGTCCTCTTACAGTACAATATTCATCTCAGTATTTCATTATCCAACTTTCATAAATACTTTCTAATACTTTGCTATAACAGAGAGCACTAGTCTGTAATCACCTGGGTAGCCTTATTAAAAACATGTGTCATATTAGATATGATTCTCTAAAGGTAAAGGCAAGGATGTGACTAATTTTGTTCGGAATTTTAAATACCCTTGGATAGAATCCATCTGGACCAGATTCCTTGTCTTCCTTAGCCTATCAGCAATAACCTGAGCTGAAATTTCTAGATCCTTTGTCCCGTGAAAATTCAATTGTCTTCGGGTGCATACTTTTGGTCTCTTCCATAAGCAGAGAAAATAATTAATTTAGTTGCTTGCTATGCATTAGTCACTTGATATTGTGTGCGACAATACATTTTGGGTAGAAAAATAAGGCATAGGAGTTTGCATTCAATGTAAAAATGCAGTGGATTAGCAGAGATCCCTAGGGCTTCAAATAGAAATTCCTTAAAAAGGTTTGAGTGCAGGTGGATAAAAGGATTTTTGTTTCAAGTCCAATCGTATTTAAACTTTTAGAAATAAGGACATGGAGTAAAACAGCAAAGAGCTAATGATAAATTCATTTTTGGATTGGTGTAGCAAAGATTCCGCAGAAACACAACACAAATAGTCCCTAAAATAAGCAAAATACTGTGAATGCTAGAATCTGAAACAGCACTGGAAAAACTCATCAGGTCTGGCAGCAACTTAAGGGAAAGAGAACAAGGTACAAAAAGCCCCTCTCTGTGAGGCAAACATTTAAGGATCTCTCAGAGCATTAAAAACCTCCAGATTCTATGACAGATCAGGACTCTCTCTAGTTTCAGGCCACAAAAATCTACACGTACGTTTTTATTCGAACAATTGCTGTTTTGGATCCTAAAATGAAGAGGAGTTCTGAAGAAATCATATTCAACTTGAAACATGTTTCTCTCCACACAGATGCTGCCAGACCTGTTGAGTATTTCCAGCGTTTCCTGGTTTCATTCCCAAATCCTTGAATAGATTCCTTGTTATTCCTACTGGAAAGCTATACTCTCTACAGCTTGGTATGCAAAGTTAGTCTTGAGCAAATCCACAACATGTAGGTGTCAATATAAAGAGTCATCTAACTCCTGTTTAAGTAGAGTAACAAATGGGAGTTTATATGACTTTTGTTTAAATGAATTGCTTCACAAGTGTTGGGGGATGGAGTCCATACAAGTGTTGGATGTCACAATACTATAATTTCTTATAGTTCCATTTCTTGTCTTCACAATGATCTAATCAGGATGTCTTGCAAGCAAGGTTTGCAGTTTGGCTCCATCTTCAAGGTGTATGAATTTCTTCCCTGGTGTTTGGGGGGGATCATCCTGATACCTGTGAAATCTAATTTGATTGGCAGATCCATCACTGCAAGACATAGTTTTCAATGTAAATGGTATTTATTAATCTGAATCAGCCTCATCAAAATAAAGAAAACTATACAATTGTGACTGGTATCTTGTATCCCTCAGTTTCATTTTTGCTATTGTACTAAACATGCAAAACCTAACAAAGAATTGTTCCTTTAATTTCTCACATTACAGCTTTTCATAAAGTTGTGTGGTTCAAATTGCTGAAAATATAGTAGGCAGCAGTGAAAGGAGAATTGCCATTTATTGATTGGAAATATATTCTGATCTACAGTAATTATGTACCAGCTAAAATCTGATAGTTTATTGGTGTTACTATTAATCTTATTTCTGAATAAACATGGCTTTCATCCCAAAGGTTATTAGCGTTGCACTGCCTCTATTTCCAGTTATTGCAGAAATAGTTTTTAGTTTACCAAATCATCTTGCATTTCTGGTTGTAGAAGAATCTACGTTCCTGGTAAGTAACAGTTCCTTGTTGTTGTCATAAAATTGTCCATAATTTGATACTAATTAGCAGCACCGCTCAGCCACCTTAAGGATAGTTGGTTTGATAAATGGAAATATTACCCTGGCACATTTGGAGGATTGCCTTCTGTTGTTGGGAGTCAAGTCATATTGTTGGGAGGTGTGAGGGGAAATCTCTCCATGTCTATTTAATTAAAATGGACTTGGAGCAGCATGATGGTAAAAATGTGTTTCCAAAAATGAAAAATTCTTCCTTCCTTTCATAAAAATGATACAAGATTTAAAAAAAAGATAAGGAACACATTGGGTGTGATTCAGTGACCGCACTGCACCCAGCGCAGAACTGCGTGCGATGGGTGGATCCTGAGAGAGCCCCAAGTCGGGGTTCGTGCCAGGCGCCGGTCCAATTGCAAGTCACCCAACTCACTATGCCTGGTGCGTTCTAGATAACACCCTCGCTGGCCGTGATCCAGATAAAGATATTTAAATGAGCAATTAGGCTAATTTAAATATCCAACACTGCATTCACCCGCCGTCTGGGAGTCAATGGTCACGCCGGTGAGACCTCAGCCGTGTATAGATTAGTACAGGTTTCCACAAGCGTGATGGCAACTCAAGGAGTCTCTAAGGCCATTAGAGCCCACCTAATGGTCAAGGACAGGGCAGGGTAGTACTCTAGCACTCCTGGCAGTGCCACGTTCACACGAAGGGCACTGCCAGTGTGCAAGGCTGGCAGTGCCAAGTGGCACTGACAAGGATTGAGGCCTGAGGGGGACCATGTCCATGAAAGGGCGTGTGAGGGGGGTATGAAGGGGCCACAGAAAATTTGGAGGGTGAAGGGGGTCCTGAAAGAGGGGGACCTGAAAGGGCAGGGCGATCACTGCAGCCTTTCATAATGGGGCCCCGATCTCGCAGGAGACTGTCTCGCCGGCGGTTTCAGCTCCTCAGTGCCAGAAAAATATCAAAGTGCCATTGAATAACGGTCTCCATCTCGACATTGCAGTTGTCGCGAAGCATCCCGCCAAACGTGCCCGCAATCACACTTTGAAATGTTACCATTGAATCGTGCCCATTATCTCGCTAACAGGATATTCATTCTTTAAATCATTTGTATTTATGATACACGTTAAAAGTATGCCTTTGAATGGGAAAACATTACGCTAACAGGCAGGTAATGCATTCATTACACTTCAAATGAGCAATCCCACATGATTGTATATGTTGTTTGTATAAAACCCCAAGCAGGCCATTGGATCACTTTACTTTGGTCTTAAATTAAATATAAATAATATTTTCGTACAAACTCCCTTTGCTTCAGAACATTAGGTTGTTTTCAGTGACCCCCATGTGCTGGGGGAGCAGCTGTGAAACCAGTGCACAGGGAGTGCTGAATTGGAAGAGCAGGCACTATGTCAATTTTATTTTGGGCTGCAATTCAGTGCTCTACTGAATTTCATTTGTGCTCTAGCCTCAGTAGGTCCTTAGATAAAATGCAAAAATATTTCAACTAAGACCTATTAGAATTTGTCAGGATTCATGCCGGGTTACTTTTTTTTTCATGTGCCTTTCCATTTTGGAATGAAAGGAAGGAAGGAAAGCCCATGGGGAAGCTGCTCTCAAAATTGGCACTTTTATTGCCAAAATGTTTTCAGTGCCTCTTTAAGCCAGTTTAGTTTTTGTTTGACACTTTTTCGTATTTATGAATCTTACCAAAAACAATTTTTTTTGCAGAACTTATGGGTAACTTTCAAAAAGAACTTCTTAAAATAGGATTGCTGATAAACTCCTTCAAATGTGTTTTCCAATGGTGTTAGTGATAAAAGATAGACCAGGAAGGTCATCAGAATCCAGGCCATCTGCACACTTTGGGCAGAAATAAAGTCAAGAGTACAACTGCTTTAGCTTGCTCCAAGTCAAAGCTTTGCCATCTATAGCGGTGTTGTCCAATATGTTAATCACTAGCCAGACGTGGCTAATAGGGGATCATAGAATCACTATAGTGCAGAAGAGATCCAAACTTAGTTCAATGCATTTTTGATCAGTAAATAAAGAATAACGGATATGATTGTTGGGCATCAGATCTCAAAATTCATATCTGAATAGTTATGTGGCATGGTGGCACAATGGTTAGCACTGCTGCCTCACAGCACCAGGGTCCCGGGTTCAATTCCGGCCTCGGATGATTTCTGTGTGGAGATTTCACTTTCTCCCCGTGTCTGCGTGGGTTTCCTCCAGGTGCTCCAGTTTCCTCCCACAGTCACAAAGATGTGCAGATTAGGAGGATTAGCCATGCTAAATTGTCCCTTAGTGTCCAAAAAGTTAGGTGGGGTTACTGGGTTACAGAGATAGGGTGGAAGCGTGGGCTTAAGTAGGGTGCTCTTTCCAAGGGCCGGTGCAGACTCGATGGGCCAAATGGTTTTCTTCTGCACTGTAAATTCTATGATTCTATGCATGTGTATTTTGTCTTGATTGTTAAGTAAATACACACAAAGTACATTTGCCTGTATTGTAAATATGGTGTTTTCGATTAACATTTATGCATGTGACTATATTGGTGCCACCATTGCCATCCCTGTGACTAGTTAGGAACTTATATTGGAAAACAGCGATATACAGCAAAGGCACCACCAGCAAACATATCCTGTAGGAATAGCACCACTAGTTGGCTACCATCATCTTCAATTGTTACATCTACAGTTTTTGCTGGTTAGCACGGCAATATTAGGTGATGTACTTGCCACAAATGGATAAATATATAACTGAGCCACTGTTCAGCATGGCCAATATTTTTGTCTATTCAGCGTAACATAACTGCTGAGTATCACAGCACTGCGGTATTTCTCAACGTACAACTCACACTAATAATGATCGATACACTGCCTGAAACCCATCCTATTCGCAAACAAGTAACCAAATTCATGCTCAGTGTTGTGATGATACATTTTTGATGTTACATGAAGTACGGAGTCCATTAAAGTTAATGAAAGAGAAAGACGAATCCTCAATATTGGATTATGTGCTTGCATTACTGCAAAGACGCACAGAAGCTTGTCAGGCAGCACAAGAGCACTTAAATGTTTCGGCAGCAAGAATAAATATGTGGGCAAGCATTCCAGGTCCAGAACATTCCAAACTGGAGATGAGATACTGGTATTGTTGCCTTTTCAGGGCAATCCTCAAAGTGAAATTCAGCAGCCCCTATAAGGTAGTTAGGAGGTAAGGTGACTTACCTGATAGATACCCCATTCCATCGGAAGGGGGACCTATTATGCCACGTAAATATGTTGAAAAATTATCATCGTAGGGAAGACGATAGGAAGGAATCAGTGTATCAGGTAGTAGTGGAATGGAAGAGGACATAGATAGTAAGAGTGAGGTAGGGGAAGAGGTCCAGAGTTCACAGAGCAACCCTGCTGCTGTATGACTAGCAAATATTGTAACACTACAATCGTTAGATACTGAGTTTGAATACTTAGAAGAGCAACAAAAATATCTCATTAGGCTACTGCAAAAGCACAAGAAGATTTGTAGGCACACACCGAGGTGCATAAGATTAACTGAACCTAATGTAGATGTAGATGACTCCCAACTCCAATAAAACAGCATCCATATCAACTGAACCCTCAGAAACTAGCTCAGATAGAAGCGGAAAACCAATACATGTTGCAGAATCATTTAATTGAGCCGAGAAAGAGTAGCTGGAGTTCGTCGGTCGTGTTTGTACCGAGGGCAAGAAGGGACAACATGGTTCCGTATAGGTGACTGGAAGGTCAATGCCATCACCAAAATGGATTTATATCCGATTCGCAGGTAGGAGGACTGTATCGATGCCTTTCAAAAATCGATTTGTTAAAAGGGTATCGGCAGGTTCCTTTAACGCCCAGGGCTAAAGAGATAGTGACTCCAAGGGGATTGTATCATTGTAAAGTGATGCTGTTCAGATATAAAAATGCACCAGTTACATTTTAACAACTCATACATCAACCAGTGGCCATGGTTCCCAAGTGCGTGGTCTATTTGGACTGCATGGTAATTTACAGTGACACACGGAAGGAGCATGTAGGACAATTGGAGGAGTTATTTAAACAATTGCAGTTGGCTGATTTAGTCATCAATTTGGCCAAAAGCAAGTTTGCCAAAGCAAATGTGACCTACCTTGGGCACGTTGTGCAACAGGGACGAGTGGTACCCAGATCAGCCATGGTAAGAGCGTCACTAGATTTCCCCATTCTCAAAACAAAACAGGAGATTATGAGGTTCCTAGGCACGTGTGGGTTCGATAGAAAATATGTGCCTAACTTTAGTGCCATACTGGTACCTTTGATTAATGTATTGCAGAAACAAGCAAAAATGGTATGGTCAGCAGAATGCTCAACAGCTTTTGAGAAATTGAGGACTGTATTGGTAAACAAACCAATGTTGACCGCCCCAGATTGTTTAAAACCTTTTAAAATGGCGACCTGGGGTGGGAGCAGTGTTATTACAGTGTGTCGAGTCAAGAATAGAGAGGCAGGTGGGATAGTTTTCAAACAAATTAAATCTGTGCCAAAGAAAGTACTCCACCATTGAGAAGGAAGCCTTAGCATTGCTACTGTCCCTTCAGCATTTTGAAGTTTATGTCTGGCATGACATAAGCAAAGCCTAATCTATACTGACTGTAGTCCTCTTCCGTTTGTGATAAAATTTAAAACTGGGTACGCAAGATTGTTCGTTGGAGTTTGTTATTGCAAACTTTCAACATAAAAATTGTGCAAATTCCCGGAAAGAACAATATTATTGCAGATGCATTGTCACAAGTTTAAGCGATGGTAAGTGGCAGATGCAAGATTGGGGAAACTTTTGTAGTGAGAAAGGAAGGATGAATGGATGTGTATTTTGTGTTGCATACCTCGAGATGAAACAACCTCGTAATGACGTTTCTTCCCTCTAAGGGGATGCCTGTGTAGAGAGTGGGGTGAGTTATTGGGGGTTGGGAAAAGGGTAATAAATGGACAGTTATATTTTCTGTCCGTTTAATCATTATACTGCACATAATAAAGCGTTACTTGTTTTTTAAAGTTACAAACCCGGTGGCTATGGGCTCAACCAAGGAACTCGAGTATTTTAAATAAAAATTAATTTCACCTGTGTTGCGACTCCAGAGGCTTGAATTGACCACGCCCTAGCCCAGGGTGTTGTGACAATATTCACTTAGCTTTTTTTGTTAATGATCATTTTATTGGTTCACTAATGTTCTTTCGGGAATGTCTGGCAGGTAGTTCTAATTAACCATAGGAGCGAGTAAAGCAAACCTAGTTAAGGTAATAGTGCAGCATTTGAAATTGCAAGGGATACACAAAAGACCATATTCTCCAGGGCGTGGATCGTAGAGTCATAGAATTTTACAGCACCGAAAGAGGCATTTCGGCCCATTGATTAATTGAGTTAGCTAGGATTCATTTCAAATTAAGCAACAGGAACATGAAAAAGAAACGGAGAAACTTAAACTTGAAAAAGAAAAGGAACTGAAAAAACTTGGAATTAGAAAGAAAAGCAAAAGAGCGAAAGATATGGAAATGAAAAGGCTTGACCATAAACTCCAGAGAGGGAAAGTGGCAAGGGAGGAAAGGAAGAAGGCTAGAGAAAGAGAGGCAAAGGAGACAGAGGGAGATAGAAGGAATGAGAAAGGGAATACCAGCTTAACAGGCTGGAATTTAAAAAACAGGTCTCAAAAGCAGAGGCAGGGTCTGATGTAGAGGCCAAAAGAAAACCGGTCTTTATTCCTATAGAGTAGGTTGGTGGGTGGAACTGATGATGGTTAGGCATCCCTTTCAGAAGAGGCTTCTGTGGAGTATGATGCAGCAGAAAAGGCTATTCTTAGAGCGCATGAGCTGGTTCCTGATGCATACAGGTAGAAATTTCAAAATGTAAGGAAATAGCCTGGCCAGACCTTTATTGAATTTGATAAGGTAAAGCAAAATAATTTTGACCATTAGATACAGGCATTAAAGGTACAATACATGAAGCGTTTGGGAGATAATTCTCCTGGAAGAATTAAAAAATGTACTTCCTCCAATAATTAGAACCCATGTTAAAGACCAGATGGCTGCAACAGCTAGGCAGAGAGCAGAGATGGCTGATGCTTACTTTTCACAGTAACTTCATGCCAGTGTTAATGTAAGCCTACTTGTGACAATAAAGATTATTATTATAAGCTGGTCCATAAATCTAAACCCTTTTTCCCGTCACCCCCACAAACCCGAGAAACATAGGTGGGAGTGTGAAAGGAAGGCAAGTAGCCAGGGAAGAGATGGGACAGATGGGAATGTCCTGGGGATTGCCCTTCAGACCATAAGGAAAGCACTGAGGGAGGAAGTGATAATCGAAGGCTGGAGAGTTTTCATTGTAGCAAAGTGGACGCTTTCGTGCAGACTGCTGGAAGTTGTTCGGGTAACCCATGGGACTTATTGGGATACATAAGGGTGAATCAGGAAAAGGAGCCCTGTCTGAAAATATAACAGAACAAGTTGTAGCATTAAATACAGCTTGAAACAGATTGTGAACACTGCTGTGAATTCAAGGGAGACGAAAAAGATACATGAGAGTTTTCAGGAATTCTTATCAAGAGGAAAGGTAACCCCTTATCCCTTAAATGAGACAGCTATGAAGAGATAGGCGATCCACTCAAACACTTTTTTCTGGGGAAAGGAATAACTTTTCTGCCAGAGTACATCAAAAGCCAAGTTTGAATAAATGGTATTAATGTGGAGTAAATAGCGATACCTTTGTACCGCGCGCACTTGGGAGGATGACCTAATGTTTGGAACAGTGATGGGAGGAGTTGCTCAGAGGTTATCAGTAGAGAAAGTTGGCTTATTCCTGGGAAATTATTTAGCCGGAGTGAAAGTAGTAGCTTTCCCCATAATTATAGAAAGCCCAAGTGAGGTTAAAGAGACGGAGCATGTAGAGGAAAAAGTTCCAGGAATTTTTCCCTTGTGTGCGATGACCTGAAGATAGTTAAGCAAAGTTCATAATTGGACGTCAAAGTGACACCACATTCAGCCAGTTGAAACTTTCTTTAGATAATCCAAAAGAGATGTTCAGTAAATCTTCTCTAGCTGAGGCTCAACAAGCTGATTCAGAGTTAAGTAAGATAGCACAATCAGCCCAAACTGAAAGCTGAAGCGGAGGACGTTCCAAAATGTTATTTATATTAAAAATGAGAAAATGGAGACCTCCTCACAGACCTGCAGATCAGGAGTGGACGGTTGTTGATCTGGTGGTGTACCAACCAAATATCATAGAGATATAATGGCTGACCCACGATAACCCACAATATTCCTGTGGCAGGACATGTAGGGATACGGAAAACACAAGAGTGGATAAGCCAATGTTTTTACTGGTCAGGTCTTCACAAGGAGGTGGTGCTGTTTGGTAAAATGTGCCATATGTACCAGATGGTGGGAAAACCACAACCTAGCATCAAATCGGCACCCTTAATTCCCATTCCAGTTTTTGAGAACCCATTTAGTTGGGTGTTAGAAGGCTGTCTGGGACCACTACCAAAAACAAAAGTAGAACATCAGTATATCCTTACTATTAATAACTCAATTTCCAGAGGCCACCCCTTTAAGAACAATTACTAAGGTAGTGGTAGATAAGTTTACTTTATCTGGATTACCGATAGAGATCAGTCGGATCAAGGTTCCAGTTTTTATGTCCAAAACTTTTCAAAACACAATGAGTAGTTTGAGTATAAAACAAATTCCATAGCATATCATCCATAGACGTAGGGGGAATTTAGAGAAATACCAGCAAACTCTCAAAATAATGATTAAAGCATTTTCTCATGAACACCCCCATGGTTGAGACAAAGAACTGGGACGAGATTCTCCGACCCCCCGCCGGGTCGGAGAATCGCCGGGGGATGGCGTGAATCCCGCCCCCGCCGGTTGCCGAATTCTCCGGCACCGGAGATTCGGCGGGGGCGGGAATCGCGCCGCGCCGGTTGGCGGGCCCACCCCCCCCCCCCCCCCATCAGTCCAGCGCGGGCCTGGCCCCTCAAGGTTGGGGCTCAGCCCCCCAAGATGCGGAGGATTCCGCACCTTTGGGGCGGCACGATGCCCAACTGATTTGCGCCGTTTTTGGCGCCGGTCGGCGGACATCGCGCCGATACCGGAGAACTTCGCCCCTGGACTTTCTTTTGTTTGCTACTGGCGATTAACCAAATTAATTTACAGGTTTTAGTCCTTTTGTATTAAAATATGGACATGAGTTAGGTTCTCTGAAATTAATCAAAGACAAGTTTTAGGACAGAGGGATAAATCCTCTATGTTAGATTATGTTGCCATGTTCCAGGAACGGCTGAGGGGAGACCGCAAAGTAGCTCAAGAACATCTTGAAGTTTCTCAAACAAAGATGAAGGACAGATAGGCAAGCTATGAAGCTGACATTACAACCAGGGGTTGAAGTGCTATTGTCTTTACAGGGTGAGTCTCTGAAAGCACAGCTCAATGGTCCATACAATTAAGAGGGTTGGGTAAAGTAAATTGTCTGATAAGACACCCTAGATTGCAGGAAAAAGAATCAGCTCTGTCATATCAATATGTTAAAACCATACTATCAAAGGGAAAAAGATAAGAAGCAGATATGTCAGGTGGTAAGCACAGTGGAGAATGCAAGAGGCAGCGAGAGTGAGGCAGAAGGTTCCCAAATTGAACCTCCTACTATCCAGTTAGCTAACACTGAAATAATTGGGACAGCTAGATGCCATATTTTCATAATTAGAGACAGAACAAGGAGAAGATCTAGTGAGGTTAATTACAGAATTTAAAGGGATCTGTAAGGATAAGCCAGAATGTAGAACTTAGCCATGCATGATTGGATGTAATGAACTCTGCCTATAATGCAACATCCTTATTGTTTAAGTCCAGAGAAACAATCTAAGTTGAAGGCAGAAATTCAATAAATGTTAGGAAATCACCTAATTGAACCTGTCAAAGCAGTTGGAGTTCTTCAGTAGGGTTAGTGCCTTAACCTGATGGGTCAACCAGTTTCCGCATAGATTACAGAAAGGTTAATGCAGTAACAAAAATGGATTCCTACCCAATCCCTCGTTTAGAAGATAAAATCAACATGATTGGCAGTGTCACATTCCTCACTAAGATAGAATTATTGAAAGGATACTGCTAAGTACCTTTAACGTTGCGAGCTAAGGAGATATCGGCTTTTGTCACACTGACTGGGCTATACCAATGCCAAGCGATGCCATTTGGGCTAAAAATTGCTCCAGCCTCTTTCCAAGGTTCAATGAATCAAGTTGTAACTGCACTTCTGATTGTGTAGTTTACTTCGATGATGTATTGATTTACAGCGAAATGTGGAAAGATCATGTAAAACAATTGGTAGCCTTATTTCAACAATTATAGTTGGCAGATCTAGTAATAAACCTTGCCAAGAGTGAGTTTGCAAAAGAGTGAGTAACTTATTTAGGGCATATAGTTGGGCAGGTGCAAGTGTTGCCAAGAACAGTGGAAGTACGTGCGTTGATGGAATTTCTGTCCCTAAAACTAAACAGGAAACCTTGCCATTTTTAGGGATGTGCAGCTTCTATCTTTGTGCCTAGCTTCAGCTGCTCCACGAACGGCTTTAAAAAGAAAGCAACGGTGATGTGGTCAAGAGAGTGCCAGGCAGCTTTTGAGAAGCTGACGACCATCCTAACCCGTGACCAGGTGTTAGCTGCCCCTAATTTCAATAAATCTATCAATGGGGCAACTAATGCGAGTGACTTTGGGGTAGCTGCGGTGTTTATCGCAAGACGAAGAATCGGGCATCGAGATGCCAGTGGGGTACTTTTCTAAATAATTAAATAGCCATCAAAAGAGATACTCTTTATGATAGAAAAGGAAACCCTGGGATTATTACTGGCTACATTTTGAGGAATATATCCATCATGGCTGTAAAACAAATACTAGTAAATGTTGTGGAAAGATTTAAGACACCGAAAGACAGACTGTTCTGATGGAGCTTGCTCATACAGCCCTATAACTTATTGTTCATTTTGCTGGAAAGGATAATTTAATTGCTGATGCATTATCAAGAATGAAATTTTATAGAATTATCTGGAAATCAGAGAGTCAGAAAAAGCTGACCAGATTCCATGTAAGGGAGTGGAAGACGGAGTGATTGCATCTTTGAATTTTGCTTTGCATATGGTGTATACTTTCCTGTGCCCTTTCTTCACTTCTTAAGGGCGGAGGCATTTTAGAATATCTTTCAAAACTATTCTTTTCTTTTAAAATATGGAAAACTTGTGAGTGATGAGACGAGTGACTTACCCTGGTAGAATGAAGGAGATCATTTAATAATAATCTTTATTGTCACAAGTAGGCTGACATTATTAACACTGCAATGAAGTTACTGTGAAAGCCCCTAGTCACCGCACTCCGGCGCCTGTTCAGATACACAGAGGGATAATTCAGGATGTCCAAATTACCTAACAGCACGTCTTTCGGGGCTTGTGGGAGGAAACCGGAGCATCCGGAGGAAACCCACGCAGACACAGGGAGAACATGCTGACTCCGCACAGAGTGACCCAAGCTGGGAATCGAACCTGGGACCCTGCCGCTGTGAAACAGTGCTATTGTGCCACCCGATTTATCGTCTTGCGGCACTGAGTTACTGTCCCCTTTTGAAGGGTGCTGACACTGACCGCTGCCACCGCCTTCCATGCAGGATTATACACGAAAGATGAACAGTGCCTTCACACAAGGGAGCTCCAGATCAAAAGCATCAAAATCCTATGAGCTTTATCCTTTATTTTTATTAAACCTACCCTCCAAAGTCCATTGCAGTAGAAATGCCACCTGTTTGTTCTTTGTGTGCATGCTGGAGTATTTTTTAAAAAGGATAGATAGTTATACTTCTAGAGTACAATTGTGTGTGTACCAGTTCTTGCAACCGGTTTAAAAAAATCAGTTTTGTTTTATAATAAACCAGTCACTGAGTTTATTGAAAAAAAACCTGGTTAAAGTCTCTTTTAATTTGGTCTAACAGCAATGAAGGTAAATAATTGGTCATTTTGATGAGTGAATTAAACTTTTAAACTAATAGTGTTACCTGCGGAATAATGGGACTAGATAAACTGGGCACTCCTCCCATCCCTGTTGTAAACATGATTCTGGTGAATTCACATAACCAAGACTGATGGGAGAAGGTTCTGGAGAAGTGTACAACTTTGTTGAAGATTGTTCCATCGAACTCATTTGACTAGGAACTGCTGTCAGATGAACTGGTGGCTGAATTCTTGAAGAAAAGGAGCTGGAGTTCTATCTGAGGAAGATCAGAGTTTTGAAAGATCTTGTGGCTGAAATTAGTGCTATATATATTGAACAGACTGCCTGATAAATCTGGGAGATGAATCTTTGTTATCGCTGCTATCTAATGTGTAATTTATATTGGCTGTGATTTGCCTGGTAATTCGTTTAATTTCCATTGATTCTGGTTTGATTGTTAAAGTAAAAGTTACAAAAAAGTGAAATCTTGTCCATTGGTTTTCATTGGGATCGTACGGTAAGTTCAATTATTTGGTTTGGTAAACAGCGCGTGGATCATAACCATCAATGACCATTTCCAACAAGAGCTAAGTAGCCTCCTGCCCTTGAAATTCAATGGCATTACCATCACTGAATCCCGACTAACAACATCCTGGGAAATTTAACTGGAGCAGCCACATAAATCTGTGGCTACAAGAGCAGGTCAGAGGCTGGGAATTCTGCTGCAAGTAACTCATCTTCTGAATCCTCAAAGCTGGTCCATTTTATTTATTTAGCGAATGCAAAGTCCCTAAGCCATGCAGATTCTTCTGGCCCTGCTGTGTTGAGTGCGGATAGCCCTCCACTGAGTCTAGGAATTGGTGCATAGTTTGCTCTCTCCCACAGGCACATAGGCGGCTGACACTAATGCCCCATTTGTGGAGTTAAGCCAAGCAGGGGCTGTGGTGTGTGTGATGATCTTCACCAAACAGGGGTGCAGAGATCCACCATCAAAAGGCACAAGTCAGGATTGTGGTGGGATATCCCAAGCAACTCTCAAAAAACTTTACACCATCCAAAACAAAGCAGCTCATTCAACACCATCCATCACCTTAAATTTGTTTTTTATTCGTTCATGGGGAGTGGGCATCACTGGCTGGGCCAGCATCTATTGCCCATCCCGGAGGGCATTTAAGAGTCGACCACATTGCTGTGGATCTAGAATTACATGTAGGCGAGACCGGGTAAGGATGACAGCTTTCTTTCCCTATAGGGCATTAGTGAATCAGATGGGTTTTTATGACAATCGTCAATGGTTTCATGGTCATCATTAGACTTTTAATTTCAGATTTTGGTTGAATGCAAATTTCACCATTTATCATGGTGAGATTTGACCCAGGTCCCAGAGTATTTCTCTGGAACTCTGAATTACTGCCTCCATTATTACAGCAGCAGCATTGTGTACCATCTACAAGGTGCATTGCAGCAGGTTGCTAAGGCTCCTTCAGCAGCATTTTCCAAATACCCATTCTCTATCATCTAGAAGAACAAGCGCAGTCTGTGCATGAGAACACCATCTTGACTGTCAATGGGCCAAAATTCTGGAGCTCCCCTCTGTACAACACAGTGGGTGTACCTACAGAACATGGACTGCTGCGGTTTCAGAAGATAAGTTTCTTGAGGGCACTCAGGGGTGGGTAACAAATGTTGACCTAGCCAGTAACACCCACATCTAGCTCAAGAATAAAAATAACCAGAAGCCTTGACCTCTTGCTTCATAGCTTCCACAAGGTGAAAGATGAAGTAATTTGTTTTGGTGAAGATTTAATTCATCACCTACTTGAGGCAGGCATACACAGCAACTTGACTAATGCTGCAAAACTCATCAGTTGCAGTTTCTAATGACCCCATGACATTAAAATGCAAGACCTGTCGCTTTCCGGGCAACAAGCAAGGAGAAACATGGGCTGATGTTGGATGGCAGCCACAGCTCCAGCAGGTGACAGTTCAGCAATGACTTTACTGTTAAAGTACACACATAGTGCAACTTAGGTTCTTGGCTTACACACTCCAGAGGCAAGGGGTGGGATTCTTCGGTCGCCGACGCCGTAATTGCATTCGGCGATTGGCCGAAGAATCACCGTTCGCGTTGAAATCGGGGGCGGCGCCGCTTTTGCGATGCTCCGCCCCTTCCAAAGCAGTGTACTCTAGGATCACACCCGATACTCTGCCCCCGACCGGCCGAGTTCCGCCGGTGTTAGTCTCTCATGGTATTACTTGTCGGGAACTCAGCGTGGCGGCTGCAGACTTGGTCTAGCGCCGCCACAACCGGGGGGGGGGGGAGGACACACCTATCTGCGGGCAGAGGGGGCTTTGGCAGGGGCTGGGGCACTGGTGGGGGGTGGTCTGGCTGTCGTGAGCCTGGCAAAAGGGGGGCCGGGTCCGCGCACTGCCGCGCCATGTTGCACAGCACGGCGGCTGCATGCTGCCACCGTGTGCATGCGCAGCCACGGACCCAGCAATTGTCCGGCCATATCGGCAGCCAGAGCAGGTGCTCTACGCTGCCTGCATGATAGCCCCCAGCCAAACGGAGGATTGGTGGCCGTTTTGTGCCAAAACTTCAGTTGTAAAAGGCCACCGTTCACATGCCGGAGTCAGGACATAGCCTGAAAATTGGAGAATCCAGCCCAAGATCTTTTGCAAGTTCTTCCTTCTATCCCACCTGCTGCTTTGTTCTCTGCAGTTGCAGGCCTGTGCATTCTTGTCTGCTGCTCCTCCTCTGCCAGACATAGTGTCATCCTAATCACCATACTGATAACGTCAACAGGTGACTCCTGTCAAAATTCCACTGCAGGCTGTAAGAGTCATTACTGTTATTCTCTTTGTTCCCATTTCTTTTATTTTATTATTTTTGGTTTGTGGACCCATAATCGGGGTGCGCCGTTAAGCAGAAGACTAAGTTAAAACAGCCTGCTTGCCGGTACACTGTGTTCCCAGGTTTTGTATTTTGGAAAGAAGAAGCCAGACTCCTCGGCAGAGTGATTATTAGGAACCAGCTTTGGAGGAACTCGGTTCGATTGGTTAACTGGCAATCAGTGGGTTGGCCAAGGACAGTATTCTGCCTGAAAACAGTCAGTGATTTGTTCCTCCACGATGCGATGCTTTCTGAGAGAACTTAGCAGAAGTGTTTAGACCTTGAAAGTGAAAATAACTCTCTCTCCTGCTTACTGAAGTGAAAGAACTGCTCTATTCCTGGCACACCCTTTCCTGTGAACCTGAAATGTTGCTGAGCCTGCAGAGAAAGTAGACAACCTTGCCAGTTAAAACTATCTCAAGTCTATAAAGGAAGTAGTACCAAAATAAAAGCCTGAACTTCAGAAAGACATTGACTGGAAATCATCCCAGTGCATCAAGGATCCTTATCTTATTTTTATTTTCTTTCCCATTCCACCACCCTTTCCCCTGTGTTGTTTGTCTCTGTGTGTGTCTCGATAGTGGGACTAGTTATGAACGACATGGGGTGGGGGAGAGGTAGTTGGGAAAGGGGTAGTAGATAATCAGTTACATTTTCTGTCTTGATAATTATAATACTGTACATAATAAAAGGTTACTTGTGTTTTCAACCTACAAACCTGGTGACTGCAGTTTATTGGGCTCAACCAAGGACCTCGAATATTTTAAATAAAATCTAATTTCACCTGTGTTGTGACTCCAGGTCAAATGGGGCTAGAAGTGATTGCGCAGTAGGCCAGGATGTCGTGATAAGACTCAGCAAATAACTTTTGCATAGTTTAATTTAAGCTACAAAAGTCAAAACAGCAAACGTATTATGCACAATGACTCTACGAGGCAGTGAAAAACCGGAGTTTGAACCTGGCTTTGCAGCTGCCATTTGGTTGATGATAATGGTTCTTAAAAATAAAGCTTATTTTTCATAGGTTTTTTTGTTACAGCATCCTGACAGTTCAAGCAGATTCCACCAGCTCTTTTACCTATTCCCAAAATATATTTCCCAAGTGACAATGACTGCTTGGATTTAGAGTGATATTCACAGACAGATTCAGCATAGTTCTTATCAATCTAACCAACTCACTGATGGTCTTGTTCAGGGAACATCTTACACTGTCTGGAAAAGCTGTCAGGTTTGCTGTTGCTCTTGCGCAACACCTCCACAGAGAAAATGTTTGAGAGAGTGAAACATTCACAAAAATAGCATGGATTAGAGTTACATCAAAGCACAGATGGGTTAACTGTGCACCAATATAGGGTGGGAGCTTAACCACGGCAAATCCATGGGAATTAAATGGAAAGTGGCAGCATGGATACAGGACTGGCTAAACGATACAAAGCAGAGTTAGTATTGAACAATTGTTTTTTAAACAGGTACGAGTTCACAATGATATGCATCAGCACGATGGCATAGTGGTTAGTACTGCTACCTCACAACGCAGGGACCCGGGCTCAATCCCGGCCTCTGAATGTGTGGAGTTTGTACGTTCTCCCCGTGTCTGCATGGGTTCCACTAGGTGTTCCGGTTTCCTCCCACAGTCCAAAGATGTGCAGGTTAGGTGGATTTAGCCATGCGAAGTTGCCCCTTAGTATCCAGGTTCTGGGTTACAGGGATATGGCGGTGTGGACGAGGGAGTGCAAATGGGTAGAGTGCTCATTTGAAGGGTAGGTACAGACTCGATGGGCTTAATGGCCACCTTCTGCACTGTCGGGATTCTATAGTCCCGAGGTCAGTATTAGAACCGTTGCTCTTTTTAGTATCTATTAATGACTTGGACAGATATAATCGACAAAATTTCAAAGCTGCGGATGGCTTAAAACTTAGAAATTTAGTTAACATTGAGGAAGATAATAGCAGACTTCAGGAAGTCTTAAGAATACGTTTTTAAAAAAGAGCAATGGAAGGAGACTGGCTGCATAAGCTGCACTACTAATGCATAACATTAGAAACCAGCATCTCCAGAGGTCCTCTTACCTGAACTTAACCAAGAATGGCCACATGCATAAGATTCGCTGCTGAAAGACACTGCCACAAAGTTATGCCAAATGCTGCAGGTAGAACTGCAGCCGAATTTCACTAAAGACCACTATTCGTGACTGCTAAGGTCACAACCTAGGGGCCAGTTAGCTCAGTTGGCTGAATGGCTGGTTTGGCATGCGGAGCGACACCAATAGCATCGGTTCAATTCCCAGCTGAGGTTGTTCATGTAGGCCCCAACTTCTCAACCTTGCCCCTCACCTGAGGCGTGGTGATCCGCATCTTAAATCACCAGCAGGCAGCTCTCAAAGGGGAGAGCAGCGTATGGTCCTCTGGAACTGTGACAACATTTACATTTTGCACAACCAGCTGTAACGTCCATGAAATGGGGGTCTTTGGCAAAATTTATATAACGCACTTTCTACCAGTAGCAGGCCATCACACAAGTGAGTGTTTTTTCCCTGTGAGCTATCATATGCTTTTATTTTCAGGCAGTCCATTCCACCTACATTCTATAAATCAATCCCCAGCTGACTCAGAAATCAAGGCATTCCTTAACAGCAATGGTTGATCACATTTGTTCTTTCCCATAGCTGCAATTTTTCTTTCTTTAACCTTTAAAATCAGGAAGTCTTTTCTTCATCTTGAAAAGCTTTTCGTCATTTCTTATCATTTTCTTAATTGCTGTCTACTCTCGCAATCCCAATTATATATTTTGTCACTACCTCTCAATTAGTTTTAAGTCTATTCCAATTAGTCACTCATTATTAGGCCTGTTTTATTCGTTTTTACGTGTGTATGTTCATTATTAGGTTACTTTCCATTTATGTGGCAGAAGCAGATGCAGCATTAAGTATTTTCCATTGAAGCAAAATGTATTTTTTTTTCCTAGCATTTCTAAATAAGAATTGTAGAAAAGGTGATGCACCAATAATTGTACCAGATTGGTAAGGTTTAGCATCTTCAACATTTGCATTCCTAATCATAGTCTAGATGCCATGGGGACACACTGAACAGAGACTATGAAGTTTCAGGAGAGTTATTCCCCGTTCATTTTACTCCCCTGTTTAAAAGTAGCATTGGAAGAAACATAGAATCAGGTCACTATTCAAAAGCATGCCACAGCTTTTACCTATGTATGGGCTTTATCCATAACATAAATAAGAACTTACACTTACAGAGCACATTTTGCAACCCAAGGATGTTCCAGAGAACGTTGAAGCCAATTGAGTGATTCTGAAACGATTGTAAATTTTAGAAACACAGTAGCAAGATCCCACAAATGGGAATCAGGTAATAAGCAGATAATCTGTTTTCGATGGTGTTAATTGAGGAATATACATTGTTTAAGACTCTGGGAGAATTGTGCTGCTCTTTGTCCAATAATACCATGAGATATTTTACTGTCATGAAGGGGAAAGCAAGTTCTCAGTTTAATCCTTTATCCAAAGTACACTTCTGCTGGTGCTGCACTCTCTCAGTGCTGCATTGAAGTGTTATCTATGACTATATTATGTTCAAGGAATGATACCCGCAACCTTCTGATTCAGAAAGTAAAATTGTAACCTCTGAGCCAAGGCTGGCAGTTTTAAACCCTCTCAGATCATATCCCACTTATTAGCATTGCTGATAGTTAATTTACCTACCTGGTATAAACCTGGTTTATTGTGTCAGCAGAGGTGTTCCAGTAATTAAGTGTAACATGTGTAACCCAGATTATACCGGCTGCTATACCTTCCTCTGAAAATGATAGCAACGCTGATTTATTTGCGATCAACCCTTTCATTTCAAATCTGATTGTACTTTTAAAAATTATTTGTTGGCACTCACATTGCTGCTGAACTTGTTGGTTTTCTTTGTAAGAACTGACCCATCGACAGAAAAGCTTGCAAGTGTATTCTTCTTCAAGCTCTGAAAAATTAATTTTTTTACAATAGACTAATTAGCCATTATTCATATACAGTGTGTTCTGATTCAGAATGAGGGGCGAGATTCTCCGACCCCCCGCCGGGTCGGAGAATCGCCGGGGGCTGGCGTGAATCCCGCCCCCGCCGGTTGCCGAAGTCTCCGGCACCTGAGATTCGGCAGGGGCGGGAATCGCGCCGCGCTGGTTGGCGGGCCCCCCCGCTCGATTCTCCGGCCCGGATGGGCCGAAGTCCCGCCGCTAAAATGCCTGTCCCGCCGGCGTAAATTAAACCACCTACCTTACCGGTGGGACAAGGCGGCGCAGGCGGGCTCCGGGGTCCTGGGGGGGGACGCGGGGCGATCTGGCCCCGGGTGGTGCCCCCACGGTGGCCTGGCCCGCAATCGGGGCCCACCGATCCACGGGCGGGCCTGTGCCGTGGGGGCACTCTTTCCCTTCCGCCTCCGCCACGGTCTCCACCATGGCGGAGGCAGAAGAGACTCCCTCCACTGCGCATGCATGGGAAGCTGTCAGCGGCCGCTAACGCTCCCGCGCATGCGCCGCCCGGAGATGTCATTTCCGCGCCAGCTGGCGGGGCACCAAAGGCCTTTTCCGCCAGCTGGCGGGGCGGAAATTCATCCGGCGCCGACCTAGCCCCTCAAGGTTGGGGCTCGGCCCCCAAAGATGCGGAGCATTCCGCACCTTTGGGGCAGCGCGATGCCCGTCTGATTTGCGCCGTTTTGGGCGCCAGTCGGCGGACATCGCTCCGTTTCCGGAGAATTTCGCCCCATGTTTAGATTGGTCACTGAAACAAGGTTTGCATCAAACGGAGTGCCAGAATAAGGTCAAAGTGAATTATAAAGCATGAAGGAAGGTTCAATGGTTAAAACAAATAGAATGGGTTAATCTTCTTCTATAAACACAAAACTGCACACATCTCTTTGCAAAACGTTTTTCACTTAAACAAAAAGCAATTTGATACACACTGCATGCAACTTTCAACTGCAACGTTATACACCCACTTCAGTATCGTGAAACCAATCCTAAACAAATACACACAAGACTGAAAAATAGATCTGTCGCAAGGCTAGGCCACTACCTATCCGTCTACTCCCAAGCTGACCTCTGTAATACCCTAGGTAGGTGGGTGCTGAAATTAGCAGCCTGCCTGCGATATTTAAATGAATAATCAAAGGTCCATTAACAAATCCATTCACAAGGATAAAATATTGCCCACACCATAATGCGGTTGGAGTGGGCTGGCGAGCAGGATTCAGCAGTATTCTTTTGTGACAGAAAAATGGCAGGAAAGAAGGGGGCAATTTGGGGGCTCATCACCCCCCCCTCCCCCTCAAGGTGTCACTCCCCCCTTCCTTGAAGTCTAACCTCCAAAATCGGCCCCCTCTAATCCCGTCTCCTGCCTCATGGTTACTCTGATCCCTCGCCGCACCCAAAAGCGCGGGTCTCATCCTTCTGCAACAACCACCACTCTCCTTTGTGCTCCTTCCTGCAATCCCAGCAGCGCCCATTACTGAACTCTTATGCCGCAGGGACTGCTGAGTTGTCCCGAGTAGCTCCCGAGGGCAGAACTGCAGCGGAGGTGATGGGAGATGGTGAACAGCTGTCAAACGTACCCATTCTTAAAAAGCAGCCCATGTGATATAGCTCACACCTATCAGTCCCATCTGGCTAATTTCACGGCATGAGTAATAATTACTATGTTGCTTTTCACTCACAATCTCAGCCACATATTCTATGAAAGATAAACTATTTAGATCACATATCTGATCAAACAGACCTGATATGAAATTGCTCACATAAAGACTGTTGTACTTAAAATTCTTGCGCACAGATTCTCGAGCAGTATCGCCTGGGCAAAATTCATCGCTTGAACACACCACAGGGAAGGAAAATAGCCTCTTACAGAATACACCATGTTTCAACTAGAGGAGAATCAAGTGGGTTCTGCTATTGACAGATTATCCTCCATCCCAGAATGTCTTCTCTACCCTCCTCCTAGCTGATGTTGAACAGCCAAAGGCAATGATAAAAATCGACTCCATTGCTCTTTCCATCTACAAAGAAGCTTGTAATTAAATTGTGCCTCATCATGTTCTCAGGAACAAGGTACAGTACAGTTGCAATGTACAGTACATGTAAGTAATTACTTTGAAACATAGAGGCTGTAATGGAGGCAAGCCTTTTTGCCAAAATCCACACTGCTTTTTGATTATAATCATTTATGCATGGAGCCAGTACTATATGTGTTATTCATTGGTTGCAAACCTCTCAGGGAGGGGCTTGATATCAGGGGACCAGGTGGCAATACTCTTAAACAGGAAGTTTGTTTTTGCAGCAAAACCTGTACTGCAATTTCTGAAGCAAGTAGCTGAAGGAGGGAATGATCAAGCGTAAACGTTCTGATATTGCACTTGAGACCTTGGTGTAAGCAGTGGATAGGGGGAGAACACCCTGTTTTTCCCCAGGTCAAACATCTGAAGAGGAGGCAGCAAGAAAACAACATTATGGATGTCAATGCCATGTGCATTGCCACAAGAACATGGCTACAGTTTCAAAAGTAAAAAGATCTGACTAGAGTAGTCACAGTAAGAACACTAAAATACTTCCTCATTACAGCAGCACCGATCATAACATTTTTTTCCTTATCCTCAAATTCAGCACCCTAACCGTTTACTCACAAATGTCAGCTATTCCTTCACAACAACCACGGGCGCGATTCTCCGACCCCCCACCGTGTCGGAGAATCGCCGGGGGCTGACGTGAATCCCACCCCCGCCGTGTCCCGAATTCTCCGCCACTAGAGATTTGGCGGGGGCGGGAATCGCGCCGCGCCGGTCGGCGGGCCCACCCCCAGCGATTCTCCGGCCCGCGATGGGCCGAAGTCCCGCCGTTGTCAACCCTCGCCTGTCGGCGTGGATTAAACCTTTTGAACAGCGGGACAAGGCGGTGCGGGCAGACCCCAGGGTCTGGGGGGGGGGGGGGTGGGGGCGATCTGGCCCCGGGGGATGCCCCCACGGTGGCCTGGTCCGCAATCGGGGCCCACCGATCCGCGGGCGGTCCTGTGCCGTGGGGGCACTCTTTTTCTTCCGCCTTCGCCATGGTCTTCACTATGGCGGAGGCGGAAGAGACCCCCTCCCCTGCGCATGCGCGGGGATGCCGTGAGCGGCCGCTGACGCTCCCGCACATGCGCCGCCCAACGAAGACCTTTCGGCGCCGGCTGGTGTGGCGCCAAAGGCCTTTCCCCCCAGCTGGCGGAGCGGAAACCGCTCCAGCGCGGGCCTAGCCCTTCAAGGGGAGGGCTTGGCCCCTAAAGGTGCGGCACCTTTGGGGCGGCCCGACGCCGGAGTGGTTCCCGCCACTCCATTACGCCGGAACCCCCCACCCGGCCGGGTAGCGGAGAATCCCGCCCCATATGTTTAAAACACCTCACAAATCTCACCAACAGGCCACTCTTTCTTGCAAAAGAAGGTAGGCAATAAGTAGAGAAGAGTGAGACTCCCACACAATCTTTCAACAGCGTGTTCTAGATAGCGTGGGAAGGAGCATAGTGAAGACTGTGGCCAGTGGCAATAGTGGAGGAGATGCCAGATGGAAGGGCCAACAGTTGAAGCGATTTTCAATGAAGCACTTTAAGAGCTCGGGTATTATCTTCCATGCTCCTTCTCCTGTCTTCGTTGCTTTCCAGGTGGTGTTAAGGGCATGTCCACATAATGAAGAAGTTTGGAGCATGCTGCATATAACCATGAGTCTGAAAATCCACAGAAGAGTGTACTGCAAAGGTCCTCCAGATCGATTCAAGCAGAGGCATTGCTTAAGCATAGTGATTTCCTCCTCGGTGATGGTTCTTGTGGCAGCATGTTTTTTGTTGTCATCATGCTTTGTAGCAGTGCATGGTTAATGACCGGAGTCATAAGTTACATCCACAGAGAATAACCTTTGTCATCCAATTGTCAGCCTGCAACCTGGTAGGCTGGTTGGAATAAGAGTGGCATAAAGAATTAGAGTGAGATAGAGGTCATGTCTGTTACTGGAATAAAGGGTATAGACATGCATGGCCCATTTCCTTTTGCTCAAGAAGAGACAGAGTATCCTTTTTGATTGATAAAGGTGCCACAATGACTGTAGGGAGCACTCATGGAAGCCTACCATGCATGTAAACATAGGGCTCCCGAATCCTGCTTTGCTCCATCAATAGAAATGCAAGTGGTTCTTCCAGTGTAGAGAGTGTCAGAAAGTACCAAGATAAATCTGTGAACTGTGCAATGTGAGATGTTGCTAATATTACCTGTTGCTGTCTAGAAGGAGCACTGATTTGTGGCTGCAGCTATTGTTGCAGCAGATAACATAACTCAACAGACCTACTTAACTACCTATGAGAGAATCCAGTGTTTGTGAGCAAAGAGCAATAACCCAGACCAGCAAACCTCTCTCTGTGCAGACAAGTCAAATTTCAAAAGTGGTAGAACAGCTAACATTGTCTCAGAAGTCAAGCAGGAGCCAGAAATACTTGACCAGGTGTTGCATGATCCCTTTAAATAACACTGGCAAGAAGGCTTTCATGCCAGTAATTGTGAGATTGAGTTGTGAAGTCATTGCTTGTTAAGTGAGGTATTGGGATGGTTCAAAATGGATGAGGTGTTACGACGGGCTGTGGGTAGTCCCATTCTGAGGATGGAGGACAGACTCAGCCATGTTCAGCTGGGTATAGATTCAGGGCCTCAGGGGTCATTAGAAGCTTAATTCTAACTAGCAGCTCAAATGTGTACCTACGTGACAGAGTTCCCTGAGGCTGAGATGGAGCAGTCCAGTCAGTTCATGTGCATCTCAATGACTCAGGAATGTGAGCATTATCCATTGAGAGAGTGGACAACACTTGAAGTGGATGCAGGAGCAATGCATTAGCATGTAGCAAGTGTTTGCAAAGCTCTGTAACTTTTGGAAGACTGTAAGTATTCACACATGGGACCAGACTTTTGTGAAGGAACCAGAAGCATGAGTTGGGAAAGTCTTGAATTTGCAGAATGTTTCTATTAAGGAAGTCCTTGCCCACCATATTTTCTTTCCAGGGACAGAGGTCGGGACAGAGTCGGGCCCACCTCCAGAGGCAAGCTCGAGGCACCAATGAGGGCAGGCGGATGACAAGGCCAGCAGGCTAGAAGGCCCAACTCCAATGGAATATTGGCTCAGTTTTAATAATGAGGGACATCGACCTAATTATGAATGCTAGCCTGAGTTCAAAGAATGACTAATTCGCATAGATCTCAGCAAGCAATGTTTATATAACTGTGGGGGTTTGTGGGGGGGCTTTGTTTCATTGATATTTCCATTGCAGAACACAAGAATAGGAATAAGAGTAGACCAAATGGCCTGTCGAACATGCTACATCATTCAATACAGTTTTGGGCTTCAACTCTATTTTGTGGCCTGCTCTCCACAATTCCCTGCATTACATTGAAGTTTTTTCACTACCTATGCATTTATTTACACAAGATCAAGAGGTCTGAAGTGGATAAATGCTTCTACCATTGATTGTATGAATGGCTGTGATTAATTTCCCCTCTTAACTTCTCATAAAGTCGTCAATGTATTTCAGTAGGAATGCTGAAGCACCTCTACTGACAGAACAGGTCTGGCTTCATCAAAATTGCTGCCGTGGGGGATTTGCTGGTCACGAGAGTTCGAGTGGGGGTGGATGCTTTGAACTGCTCAAACCTCCCCTCTTCCCCCACAAAGGAGCCAGCAAGGAGTGCTAAGTGCAGGCTTACTGCTCGCACCCTTTTCATATGCTGTAAACAGGATTGGGAATAGCAATCCCAGAATCGTGTCCCACCACCACTTTGGTCCAACCCTTCCAGAAATTCAGGCCTTTTGTTTTTCTTTGTTCATGGGACGTGGGCATCACAGGCTGTGCCAGCATTTATTGCCCATCCCTATTTGCCCTTGACGGGGCAGTTAAGGGTCAACTACATTGCTGTGGATCTGGAGTCACATGTAGTCCAGACAGATGGCAGGTTTCCTTCCCTTCAGGGCATTAGTGAACCAGATGGGTTTTTACGACAATCGACAATGGTTTCATGGTCATCATTAGACTTGTAATTCCAGATTTTTTAAAAAAATGTAATTCAAATTTCACCATCTGCCATGGCAGGATTCGAACCTGGATACCCAGAACATTACGCTGGTCTCTCATTTGCTGTGAGTATAGCCTCCATTATTTTCTTGCCTCTCATCCTTCTCCTTCACCCAGTCCATACTCAGGGCTTGGCCTCCGCTGCTGAGGATGGCGATCCTCATTGCCACTAGGTCGATTATCTGAGACTCGCGCTCCCAATACCAGCTGCTGCCTTATTTGTGCTCAGCTGCATGCGCAATGATCTCTGGAATCCTAATTTTGCATCTCTACAAAGCAAAATAGGCCATGAATCCCTACCCTGCCCAAACACACACAGACCACTCAACACACCTGATGGCATGTGTTTGTCAGTGGCTGTGTGGCCCTCTCTGCCATGCTCTCTTTTATGCATCAAACTTGCATACTGTAAGGCCTACCAAAATTCCAAACTGACCCTCAACAAACCGATAATGAGATCATTAACATTGATTGGCCACTTCCAAATCGGGCAGGTTTCTCAGGCCCATCTTTCCCTGTCCTGAGAAAAATTGTCACTGACAAAAAGAGCAAGGCACAATTTACAGCTGACCAGCTGCCAGTGTTACTTTTAGCACCTATTGCCTTTTGCTCCAGCCCCTATCCAGACCTATAAATCCTGCCTCAAACATCGACAGCTCAATTTCACTAGCTATTCAGTTATTCGGAGTAATGTAGGAATGTGGAAGGGTAATGTGAGCTCTTTCCTCAATGAATTTCATTTTTTATTTAATTTGTAATGACATTGTACCTGTTTAGCTGGAATGCAGGACTGTGTTTCTCCAGTGTCAATTGCTCTGGAACTACTTGAGGTACCATTACTGCTGGTAGAACTCCCTCCAGCTTCCTGGCTAGTTTGCATATTTTGAAAAATGCTGCTCGGTAGAGAACTATTTGTACTTGATCCTTCTTCATCTCCGTCCAGGTCATCCCTCCACTGTTTCATCATTTCAAGCACATTTGATGGCCTTTGTGTGGCTGTAGTGTCTCCCTGAAATTCAAGTACGACATTCAAAGATTTGAACAACATAGCAAGCTAAAATATTAAGTGTCAGTATCTTTTGTAGCTGAAGATCTATGTATAAATACACTTTGCAAGTTTGAAAATTCAGCATTCTTTGCTGAACTTCCGAGTTCACAAGGTAAAATTGCATCTCACTGTTTGCAAACTTGAGGGCTAGTTGCAATTTTTTTCTGCATGAGATCAAATTTTCAAAGTATTTTGAAAGCGTTCAGTAACTCTCTCATTGATGAATAAGCCAAATCCTCATTACATAAAAACCTTAGGGTCGAATGTAAATATTTTTAAATTTAAAGTACCCAATTTTTTTTCCCCCCAATTAAGGAGCAATTAAGTGGCCAATCTACCCATCCTGCACAACTTTGGGTTATGGGGGTGAGACCCACGCAGACACGGGTAGAATGTGCAAACTCCACACGGATAGTGACCCGGGGCCAGGATCGAACCCGGGTCCTCAGCGCCATGAGGCAGCAGTGCTAACCACTGTGCCATCGTGCCGCCACAACAATGGAATATAAGTACCAGTTTTATTGGAGGTACACATTTGTGCTCTGAATATTTTGCAATATTTTTTGTGACATTTTGAAGAAATTAGCTGGATTAGTATACCAAACAAAAGGCCCATTACAGAGATAGAACGTAATAATCTTTGATTGGGAAAGGCGCTACTAACATTTGTAAAACTGAGTTGTAATAATTTGAAAAGAAAAACTGAGTTGTAATAATTTGAAAAGAAATACATGGCATGACAGGGAAAAACATTCACTTTTTGTCCAAAAAAACCCCCTAAAGTTGGGGCATCAATTCCGGATGTGATCTCATGCAGCCAAACTGTCCCAGAAGTGCACTGGCTGTGAAATTGGCTTCCAAGTATGTGGAGTGATTATTTAAAATAGGTTTTTGGCAACATGAATATGCCATTAGCTTTTTTTTTCTGGTGAGGTCAACCTTCAAAAAATATACAATCCTGCCCAACACTGGGACTGGATTTTATTGAAAATAAGATTTGTTTTTGGGTTCACAGTAACACCGACAAGACAGGAATTACTGTCCATTACCAATTGTCTTCAGGCTGTTCAGTGAGAACACATATTGGTTGACTCATAAATTATCAGATTCACTTAGAAACGTATGGACCAGTCAGGGATAGTCTGCATGGCTTTGTAAGGAAAGGTCATGCTATACAAATTTGATTGAATTCTTTGAGGGAGGAAGTGACAAGGAGAATCGATGAGGGTAGTGCAGTGAATGTTGTATACATGTACTTTAGTAAGGTTTTTGACAAGGCCCACATGGCAGACCGGTCAAAAAAGTAAAAAGCTCATAGGATACAGAGTAATGTGGCAAATTGCATCCAAAGTTGACTTAGTAACAGGAAACAAAGGTCAATGGTTGCACTTGCGAATGGAAAGCAGTTTCAAATGATGTTCCGCAGGGCTCGGTGTTGGAAACTCTGCTGTTCGTTTTATATATTAATGATTTGGACTTGAACTTGGAGGACAGTTGGCAAATTTTGAACTATATAGGAGGTACAGTAAATAGCACAGAAATTAGAAGAATGCAAAGGAATATAAACTAAATATAGGGGCAGAAGTATAGCAGATGCAGTTTCATGCAAGGAAGCATGTAATATTAAATTTTGGATATTAAAAATTGGTAATTTGGTCCAAATGAAGAGATAACGACAAAATGCAGCATTCAGGTACGCCAGTCATTAAAAATAGCTTTCAGGTACAAAAAAATAGTAATTAGGTGAAATACCTTGCCTTAGAAGCTCTTCGGCACAGAATGAACAAAGATGTTTAAACAGAAGGTAGGCATTTATTTAGGAAGTAAGGATTTTCAGAAAGGTCAAGAAACTGAGGTTGAGGGAATCTGTCACTGCAGGAAAGTAGAGTGCAGCAGTTATTCCTGGCCAATTGACTCATTCATATTCTTATGTTCCAAGGAGAAAAACAAATTCGGTGGAATTTCTATTTGAGCTTAGACTTAAAAGAAAAAAAATCCAAGCATACCATGCAAACCCATCAAATATATGAGAATGCTCAGCATTTTAAATAGCTATACATCAAACAACAGGTGTGTAAACTTCAATTTGCTTGTAATCAGATGTATTCTTACACACACCACCTCTAAACATTCTCCAACCCACTGAAGCAAAGTTTAAAAAACATTCCAGCATTACAACTTATTCCACACAATGGTATATGTTCGCAGCTACAATGTGAGAAATTAAATGAATTTCCACAGGCATGCTGCTTCATCAGCTAACTTCATGTGATACAAACAGTTTTTTGAAATATTATTATAGGTCAGGCACTGGTAACCATTATATAGGATGCATGGGCAACTTGCAGCCTGCCTGCTTCGAAACCATCATTTGCCCGATGTGTCTGTTACCCTTAAGACCAAAAGAGATAGGAGCAGAATTAGGCCACTTGGCCCATCAAGTCCGCTCTGCCATTCAATGATGGATGATATTTTTCTCATCCCCATTCTCCTGCCTTCTCCCCATAACCTCTGATCCCCATATTAATCAAAAACCTATCTATCTACCCAGTCGCACCAATATATTTCTGGGTCCTTCTGGCTACTTAATATGTACCTAAACCCCTCTCTCTCCTAGCTAGCCATGCTGTTCCGTGTTAAATACGGAAGTGTGTCTGCTCTTGCAGCAGAATTCTCAGGCACACAATTGGGGAGCAGAATGATCCCAAATTTCATTGCATTCTGAAGCTGGTCTCCTCACATTTTGGGAGTACACAGTGCAGCAGAGAATGGGATAACTCTGCCACAGAATAAGTAGTGGTTTAGTGCTATAAAACTGAACATTTTGAACATGAATGCGATGAGAAGGAAAAAACAGATTGGGTGTTGCGTGGATTAGCCCCATTGTATATACTCCATATGTGATTATTTATTTATTTATTTTTAAAATTTAGAGTACCCAATTTATTTTTTTCCAATTAAGGGGCAATTTAGCGTGGCCAATCCACCTACCCTGCACATCTTTGGGTTGTAGGGGTGAGAACCACGCAGACACGAGGAGAATGTGCAAACTCCACACGGACAGTGACCCGGGGCCGGGATTTGAATCGGGTCCTCAGCGCCGTAGGCAGCAGTGCTAACCACTGCGCCACATGCCGCCCCTCCATATGTAATTATGTAGTTTCTGAAATTAAATTAGCTACAGCTTTACCGTGACCCATGGGTTGTCAAGAAGCTCATTGGCTGTTATTCGATGGGCAGGATCCACTTTTAAAAGACGTGACAGCACATCCTTGGCTGCAAAGGGAACAGAGAAGAAAAGCTCAGTAAATCACACTTTTATTCGCTTTATAACATTGTGCCATGGGTCAGACATCGATACAACAGCCTCTACCTTTGAGCGAGTCTGGCAGTTATGAATTTCTAACAAGATTTTGCAACTGATCATGAATTATAAAATATTGGTGAGATCAGAACAATTGGGTTGTTCTTAAAACCCAAGATAAACCTTCGTAAGAACTATGATACAAATTACATTATAAGTTTTAAAATATACAGCGCCAGCCCCAACTTTGGGCAAAATAATGATAAACTGAACATTTTAACCCTATAGTTTTTCTTGCCAATAATAGTGTCCAATATCCACATGAGCACAGTAAGAAGACTCACAACACCAGGTTAAAGTCCAACAGGTTTTATTTGAAATCATAAGCTTTCGGAACGCTGCTGCAGTGAGACTTCTTACTGTGCCCACCCCAGTCCAGTGCTGGCAACTCCACAACATGAGCATATTTATACCTAACAGCTAATTTTGAGCCAAATGCAAATTCGGATATTTAAAAACTGATTGACTTTTACTTACCACCATCGCTAATTTCCTGCAAAACTGAATCATCAAAGTGCAGTTCCCCTTTGTTTACCAACTCAGCAAGTTTTTCTTCTGAGTTGGCCACAAATGGTGGATCTCCAGAAAGCCTGCATAGAAAGAATAAGATGATATTTTTGACTTTATTTGCAATTAATACTATTTCTAAACTTCTCTTTGGATGGCTTTGCAGCTTGAGAAACTTAGCTCCTTTAGTTACATTTAACCATGGGCAGCAACAGCTGCTGATTTCAACAAAATATTGGTGAACAAAGTGTTACTTTGTCTGCGAGTTGCACAACCTTTTCAATTCTTCTGTTCTCACATTCCGCTTACAATTAATTTTAGTGAAATGAAGTATTGTGATATGACTGATTCACCTCTCTCTCTCTCAACTGAAATGACTAACATATGGAATTACATGGGAATACAGCATCAGCTTTAGGTTTTAGCATTTGTTAATTTATGCTACTTGCCAATTGTCATAATATACACCAGTATATCATGGTGCAGACACACACTGATCGACACACGGTGGGACCAATCAACATACACAACACCGCAGCCAATCACCAGTGAGAGCACACGCACTATAAAGACAGGGGGCATTAGAGTTCCAGCTCATTCGAGTAGCAGCTAGCTAGGAGCACGGAGCTCACAGCCTGCAACACAGACATTCACCATGTGCTGAGTGCATCAACTGGTTAGGACACGGCAAAGGTCTTCAGTTAAAGCTTGTATCGTTTTTACCCACAGTTCAAGTATGTTTAAATAGTTAACCTTTTAATAAAATAATGCTGCACTACTTCAAGTGTTGGTGACCTGTATGTGATCCAGAACATCCAACACATCACCAATAATAAAACCAGTAAACAAAATGCAACAGCACTGTCTGGTGTAACAGTAAGTTATACCGAGCAAAATATTGCAGTGTCTATTCTCAGTCTTTGAGATTATTTGACTATATCCAACTGCAGTAACAGGGTTTAAATACCAGGGTTATGGAGAAAATAAGAGAGCCAAGGTTCTTGCTCCATAGTAATCCCTATTAGATGTATGACAGCGATCATCCAATTTCAATATGAACTGGATTTGATGCAACTTTACAGTTGCCGAAGCTGTATTTATGCTCACACATGAATAATGCAAGTGGGCCAAAAAACAGAAGGCCACCATCACTTCTACAGCCACACACTGGAGGAAAAAAAGCAGCACATTAAGATGAGGTGAGAAAACTGGGGAAAAGAAGTTGCAAATCTCAGTTAACAAATAAAATTATCAAGTGGAAACGGAATCATCCGAAAAGACAAAAGTAGATGGTAGATTGATAAGTCTTCTATTTTCATGCACTTCCTATTGTCATTGAGCTGATAGGAGGCCATTTGATGTATCAAGTCCATGCTAGAGGTCTGTACAGCAATTTAGTCAGTCCCATTCCCATGGGCTATCCTCACTGCCCTAAAAGTTTATTTCCCCTCAAACACCTATCCAACTTTGTTTTCAAATCACTGATCATCTCAGCTTCACCACGTTTATAGGAGACAATTCCAGGTCATTACCATTCACTTCATGAAGAACACTTTTCCTCACATCGCCTGGATCTCTTCACAAAAACTTTAACCTGCATCCCTAATCCTGTCCCGTCAGGTAATGGGAATGAATATCCTTGTGTTTTCAGTAGGGGAGCATTTCGGGAACAGTGACCACAATTCAGTCAGTTTTAAAGTGCTGATGGACAAGGATAAGAGTGGTCCTAGGGTAAATGTGCTAAATTGGGGGGAAGGCTAATTATAACAATATTAGTCGGGAACTGAAGAACCTAGATTGGAGACGGGTGTTTGAGGGTAAATCAACATCTGACATGTGGGAGGCATTCAAATGTCCGTTGAAAGGAATTCAGGACCGGCATGTTCCTGTGCGGAAGGATAAATACAGCAAATTTCGGGAACCTTGGCTAACGAGAGATATTGTAGGCCTCATCAAAAAGAAATAGGAGGCATTTGTCAGGGCTAAAAGGCTGGGAACAGACGAGGCCTGTGTGGAATATAAGGAAAGTAGGAAGGAACTTAAGCAAGGAGTCAGGAGGGCTAGAAGGGGTCATGAAAAGGCATTGGCAAATAGGGTTAAGGAAAATCCCAAGGCTTTTTACACTTACATAAAAAGTAAGAGGGTAGCCAGGGAAAGGGTTGGCCCACTGAAGGATAGGCAAGGGAATCTATGTGTGGAGCCAGAGGAAATGGGCGAGGTACTAAATGAATACTTTGCATCAGTATTCACCAAAGAGAAGGAATTGGTAGATGTTGAGTCTGGAGAAGGGGGTGTAGATAGCCTGGGTCACATTGTGATCCAAAAAGACGAGGTGTTGGGTGTCTTAAAAAATATTAAGGTAGATAAGTCCCCAGGGCCGGATGGGATCTACCCCAGAATACTGAAGGAGGCTGGAGAGGAAATTGCTGAGGCCTTGACAGAAATCTTTGGATCCTCGCTGTCTTCAGGGGATGTCCCGGAGGACTGGAGAATAGCCAATGTTGTTCCTCTGTTTAAGAAGGGTGGCAGGGATAATCCCGGGAACTACAGGCCGGTGAGCCTTACTTCAGTGGTAGGGAAATTACTGGAGAGAATTCTTCGAGACAGGATCTACTCCCATTTGGAAGCAAATGGACGTATTAGTGAGAGGCAGCACGGTTTTGTGAAGGGGAGGTCGTGTCTCACTAACTTGATAGAGTTTTTCGAGGAGGTCACTAAGATGATTGATGCAGGTAGGGCAGTAGATGTTGTCTATATGGACTTCAGTAAGGCCTTTGACAAGGTCCCTCATGGTAGACTAGTACAAAAGGTGAAGTCACACGGGATCAGGGGTGAACTGGCAAGGTGGATACAGAACTGGCTAGGCCATAGAAGGCAGAGGGTAGCAATGGAGGGATGCTTTTCTAATTGGAGGGCTGTGACCAGTGGTGTTCCACAGGGATCAGTGCTGGGACCTTTGCTCTTTGTAGTATATATAAATGATTTGGAGGAAAATGTAACTGGTCTGATTAGTAAGTTTGCAGACGACACAAAGGTTGGTGGAATTGCGGATAGCGATGAGGACTGTCTGAGGATACAGCAGGATTTAGATTGTCTGGAGACTTGGGCGGAGAGATGGCAGATGGAGTTTAACCTGGACAAATGTGAGGTAATGCATTTTGGAAGGGCTAATGCAGGTAGGGAATATACAGTGAATGGTAGAACCCTCAAGAGTATTGAAAGTCAAAGAGATCTAGGAGTACAGGTCCACAGATCACTGAAAGGGGCTACACAGGTGGAGAAGGTAGTCAAGAAGGCATACGGCATGCTTGCCTTCATTGGCCGGGGCATTGAGTATAAGAATTGGCAAGTCATGTTGCAGCTGTATAGAACCTTAGTTAGGCCACACTTGGAGTATAGTGTTCAATTCTGGTCGCCACACTACCAGAAGGATGTGGAGGCTTTAGAGAGGGTGCAGAAGAGATTTACCAGAATGTTGCCTGGTATGGAGGGCATAAGCTATGAGGAGCGATTGAATAAACTCGGTTTGTTCTCACTGGAACGAAGGAGGTTGAGGGGCGACCTGATAGAGGTATACAAAATTATGAGGGGCATAGACAGAGTGGATAGTCAGAGGCTTTTCCCCAGGGTAGAGGGGTCAATTACTAGGGGGCATAGGTTTAAGGTGAGAGGGGCAAAGTTTAGAGTAGATGTACGAGGCAAGTTTTTTACACAGAGGGTAGTGGGTGCCTGGAACTCACTACCGGAGGTGGTAGTGGAGGCAGGGACGATAGGGACATTTAAGGGGCATCTTGACAAATATATGAATAGGATGGGAATAGAAGGATACGGACCCAGGAAGTGTAGAAGATTGTAGTTTAGTCGGGCAGTATGGTCGGCACGGGCTTGGAGGGCCGAAGGGCCTGTTCCTGTGCTGTACATTTCTTTGTTCTTTGTTCTTTGTTCTTTGTTAATCCAGGGAACTACAGGCCGGTGAGCCTTACGTCAGTGGTAGGGAAATTACTGGAGAGAATTCTTCGAGACAGGATCTACTCCCATTTGGAAGCAAATGGACGTATTAGCGAGAGGCAGCACGGTTTTGTGAAGGGGAGGTCCTGTCTCACAAACTTGATAGAGTTTGTCGAACAGGTCACAAAGATGATTGATGCAGGTAGGGCAATGGATGTTGTCTATATGGACTTCAGTAAGGCCTTTGACAAGGTCCCTCATGGCAAACTGGTACAAAAGGTGAAGTCACACGGGATCAGGGGTGAGCTGGCAAGATGGATACAGAACTGGCTAGGTCATAGAAGGCAGAGAGTAGCAATGGAAGGGTGCTTTTCTGATTGGAGGGCTGTGACTAGTGGTGTTCCGCAGGGATCAGTGTTGGGACCTTTGCTGTTCGTAGTATATATAAATGATTTGGAGGAAAATGTAACTGGGCTGATTAGTAAGTTTGCAGACGACACAAAGGTTGGTGGAATTGCGGATAGCGATGAGGACTGTCAGAGGATACAGTAGGATTTAGATCATTTGGAGACTTGGGCAGAGAGATGGCAGATGGAGTTTAATCCGGACAAATGTGAGGTGATGCATTTTGGAAGGTCTAATGCAGGTAGGGAATATACAGTGAATGGTAGAATCCTCAAGAGTATTGACAGTCAGAGAGATCTAGGTGTACAGGTCCACAGGCCACTGAAAGGGGCAACACAGGTGGAGTAGGTAGTCAAGAAGGCATAAGGCATGCTTGCCTCCATTGGCCAGAGCATTGAGTATAAGAATTGGCAAGTCATGTTGCAGCTGTACAGAACCTTAGTTAGGCCACACTTGGAGTATAGTGTTCAATTCTGGTCGCCACACTATCAGAAGGATGTGGAGGCTTTAGAGAGGGTGCAGAAGAGATTTACCAGGATGTTGCCTGGTATGGAGGGCATTAGCTCTGAGGAGCGGTTGAATAAATTCGGTTTGTTCTCACTGGAACGATGGAGGTTGAGGGGCGACCTGATAGAGGTCTACAAAATTATGAGGGGCATATACAGCGTGGATAGTCAGAGGCTTTTCCCCAGGGTAGAGGGGTCAATTACTAGGGTGCATAGGTTTAAGGTGCGAGGGGCAAGGCTTAGAGATGTACGAGGCAAGTTTTTTTTACACAGAGGGTAGTGGGTGCCTGGAACTCGCTGCCAGAGGTGGTGGTGGAAGCAGGGACGAATACATGAATAGGATGGGAATAGAGGGATACGGACCCAGGAAGTGTAGAAGATTTTAGTTTAGACAGGCAGCATGGTCGGCACAGGCTTGGAGGGGCAAAGGGCCTGTTCCTGTGCTGTACTTTTCTTTGTTCTTATTTAAACCTGTCAGAATCTGGCACTGTCTCTCTCTCTCTTCAGGTACCATATCCTAAGAGGACATTAGCGACCAAGAACCTCCATGTTAATCTTGCTCTGAAGGTGTGGATCGTCTCCATTGGTGATACATTCATCCAGTTTGTGAGGCTCTTCAAAAAGATTATTCTGTGTATACCTCAATCTCTTTTGCCATTCATCTTTCCCATCAGCATCGGACTTTCTAAATTAGGATTTCTTGTTATGTACCCAAGAAATTCTAACTGTCCTGTCCCTTCTTGATCTTGGTTAGCAGAGTTCTTTTGGTCTCAGGTTTTACTTGTCCAAAATATCTTTGTTATTCGCCTCTAAACTACAAATTCCACAGCCATGGCACACCTGGCACCACAGGGGCATGGGGGATGGTGCATGCTCCCAGTGGCCATCAAGGTGACAGTCATCCTCAACATTTATGCCATAGGCTCCTTCCAGGCTCCGAATGGGATTCTCATAGACATCGGTGTGCAGGTGTATCTGCACCATCACAAAGGCCCTATATGACCAGGCAGCTCAATACATCCATTTCAATGTGGACCGAGCCCACCAGGATATCTGGGCAGTGTGGCAATCGATGGGATGCATGTCCTACAAGCACCTGCAGATGACAGGCCGCTACACAGCAACTGAAAGGGGTTCCACTCGATAAACGTGCAGCTCTTATGTGGCCATCAGCTGCGCATCATTCGCATCTCCGCTGATACCCAGGCAGTGTGCATGACACCTTCATCCTGGCACACCCAACGATTCCTGGCATGTTCAAGATGCCTCCCCAAGCTGGGGGGTTGGCTCCTGGGAGACGGGGTTACCCACAACGTCCGATTTACCCCCCCCCCCCCCCCCGTCTTTGGCTAACCCAGACCAGCCCACCCCTCACGCCCATCTGACGGAGCACCCCGGCAGGTTGTAGCAGTGGTAACAGGTGTTTAATGTCTGGGTCTGTGTCACATCAGCCAGTGACTGCGCCATCTCCCTCTGGGACTGGGCCACCTCCCTCTGTGTCTGCACCACGTCGGCCAGTGCCTGGGCAATGCTGCCGACATTCCCAGCCACACTCAGAAGCGCCGCTGCAACGTCCAGGTGGCTCTGGTACATGATTGCCTGTGAGACAGCAACCCTGCCCTGGGCCTCGGCCAGCACCTGCACAGAATGCCCCAGGCCTTGGACATGTTGATCCATAGCCAAAAACATCTCGCCCAATGCTTCCACTGTGGACGCCACCCATGCAGTGTTGGTCTGGGTGGCCCTCATTGTCGGCAGCACCCCCTGCTGCTGCACGCAGTTGGCCTCCTCCAACAACCTACAACCCCTCATGTAGTCCCTGGCTCTGCGACTGCATCGCCACGATTGATGGGACCGTCTGTTCCAGAAGCCCGAAATCCGTCTGCACAGTAGCTAGTTCCTAGTTCGGCCTGCGTTCGACCGTCCGCCCCCTTGGGTCTTCCTACCTCCACCTGCTGTACCGGATCAGCTGTGTGGTGCGCAGAAGATAGTGACCCAGGAGCCTTTTCACCAAGGCTGGGATGGTGGACGGTACCGGAGAAGCTGTGACTCGAGCTCCGGGGTCTCTTGAGTCTCGGGCGGAGGGCTGCCATCCGAGCTGCTCTTGTCGCTGCTCAGCTCAGGGCGGTGGATCCGGATCAGGGCTGTGGCACTGGCTAAGGGCAAGGGTCGCCAAATGGACCTGTCCCATCTCCAGCAGCTCCTGTAAGACATAAGACAAGACGCATGATTAGATCGTGGATACTGCTGGGGGTGAACAGGTGGGTGAGGGGTCGTGAGGATGGGGGTGGTGTAGGGTGAGGCTGAGGAGGGGGTGAGGGTGGTGTGGGTGAGGGTTGACACACGTCATGGGGAACTGCAAATCAGCAGGGTCTTACTTCCTCGCTCCTGGCCGAACGCGACCTCGGCGGCCTCCCTTTCCTCCGAGCCATCGACCAAGTCCTGCGCCCTCTGCTCTGCGACAGTGAGGGGCCGCAGGTACGGCGGTCCCCCTCCTGTCTTCTCCCACTCCCAGCGGTTGTGCATGGCCTTCTCCTGGTGGGGCGGGAGGGGGGCAAGCAGAAACTGGCAGCGTTAGACAGTCCAATGCATGCAGCCCAGGGGGTGGGTAGTTGGTGGCCAGTACACCCAGCCATGGTGGCCGGTATGGGGGCTGGCATGTTGTGGAGAGTGGGTCATCACCCGCCCTCTGGTTTGGGGTGGGGGGGGTGGGGGGTTATGGGTGTATAGGATGCGGATTGGTGCCAGAAGCACAGTGTTGCCTACTCATCCTGGCCGCCCTGAGGCTGTGCGGTTTTTGGCAGCTCTACTGGTCGATCCAGATGGTGTTGTCCACCGCGCTTACCGCCTCTGCCACCAAGGCGCGGTGAACGGCAACAGCTGGCAGCCTCCTTCACGGGCCTGGGTACAGGGCCAGCCTCCTCTCCTCCACGGCGTCCGGGAGGTCTCCAGCTCAGCGTGTAGTTGCTCTCCTCGTTGCCATTTTGTTCGCTAGGGTGGTGTGTACGGGGAGTGAAGTCTGTATATGCGGCTGCAGCTTGTCAGCCTCCCGAGTGTCAATTGCAAAACCGGCTAATCCAGCACCGTTTCTCATTGCAAACGATTGTCTTCCATGTGGCACCGGTGCTTTTTAAAATTCATTTACGGGATGTGGGTGTCGCTGGTTAGGCCAGCATTTAGTCCCATCCCTCAATGCCCTTCAGAAGATGGTGGTGAGTTGCCTTCTTGAACCGCTCTAGTCCTTGAGGTGTAGGTACACCCACTATGCTGTTAGGGAGGGAGTGCCAGAATTTTGCCCCAGCAACAGTGAACAATGGCGATATATTTCCAAGTCAGGGTGGTGAGTGATTTGGAGGGAAACTTCCAGATAGTGGGCTTCCCAGGTATCTGCTGCTCTTGCCCTTCTAGTTGGTAGTGGTTGTGGGTTTGGAAGGTGCTGTCGAAGGAACCTTGGCATCTTGTAGATGGTACACATGGCTGCCATTGTTCGTCGATGGTGGAGGGTTTGAATGTTTGTGGAAGGAGGAGCAATCAAGCGGGCCGCTTTGTCATGGATGGTGTCGAGCTTCTTAAGTACTTTTGGAGCTGCGCTCATCCAGGCAAGTGAAGAGTATGCCATTACACTCCTGACTTGTGCCTTGTAGATGGTGGACAGGCTTTGGGGGGTCAGGAGGTGAGTTACTCGCTGTAGGATTCCTAATCTTTGACCTGCCTTGGTAGCCACAGTATTAATGTGGCTAGTCCAGTTGTTTCTGATCAATGGTAACACCCTCAGGATGTCAATTGTGGGGGATTCAGCTATGGTAATGCCATTGAATGTCAGTGTTTAGATCCTCTCTTGTAGGAGATGGTCATTGCCAGGCACTAATGTGGCGCAAATGTAATTTGCTACTTGTCAGCCCAAGCCTGGATATTGTCCAAGTCTTGCTGCATTTAGACATGGACAGCTTCATTATCTGAGGAGTCACGAATGGTACTGAACATTATGCAATCATCCGCAAACATCCCCACTTCTGCCCAAGCCTGGATATTGTCCAGGTCTTGCTGCATTTGGACATGGACTGCTTCATTATCTAAGGAGTTGCGAATGGTGCTGAACATTATGCAGTCACTGCAAACATCCCCACTTCTGACCTTATGATGGAAGGGAGTTCATTGATAAAGCAGCTGAAGATGATTGGGCCTGGGACACTACCCTGAGAAACTCTTGTAGTGATGTCCTGGAGTTGAGATGATTGACCTCCAACCATCACAACCATCTTCCTTTGTGCCAGGTATGACTCCAACCAGTGGAGGAGAGGTTTCCCCGATGCCCTCTGACTCCAGTTTAGCTAGGGATCCTTGATGCCATGCTCTGTCAAATGCTGCTTTGATGTCACCTCACGTGTGTAATTAGTACAAACTATCATTTCAAGTAGATTTCTTTTTCTTATTGAATACCTTTGAAACACAATAAAGCTTTTGGGATCACTCAATGCTACTTATGCATATGCTCAGTCCACAGGATCTACAAAAGCATTCAGTTTTTTTGTCCATGTTTGAACCAAGGCTGTAATGAGGTCAGAAGCTAAGTGGCCCTGGCGGAACCCAAACTGAGCTTCCGTGGGCAGGTTATTGCTAAGTGCTGCTTAAAAGCACTGTTGATGACTCCTTCCATTAGTTTGCTGATGATAGAGAGTAGGCTGATATGGGCTGTAATTGGCTGGGTTGGATTTGTCCTGTTCTTGTGTACAGGACACACCTGGGCAACTTTCCACATTGCCGGGTAGATGCCGGTGTTGTAGCTGTACTGGAATAGCCTGGCTAGGGGTGCGGCAAGTTCTGGAGCACAAGTCTCCAGTACTATTGCTGAGATATTGTCAGGGCCCATAGCTTTTTCAGTATCCAGTGCCTTCAGTAGTTTCTTGATTTCACGTGGAGTGAATTGTATTGGCTGAAGAATGGCATCTGTGATGCTGGGGACCTCCGGAGGAGACCGAGATGGATCTTCCACTCGGCACTTCTGACCGAAGATTGTTGCGAATGCCTCCGCCTTGTCTTTTGCACATATGTACTAGCCCTTTAACAGTTTTGCTATTGTGAAAGTCCACAAATTCTGCATTGGTGTCAACACTTAGTCTCAGAAACGCAGAACCCCGCACAACATGTTTAATTAAAAAAGCAATGTATCAACTGCCCAAAACATTGACGGTTTTTTAATTGAAGTCCTCAACCTTTGCCAAAAGCATGGACTTGGACGTAATATTGTCTGCCCAGAGCTAAAGGCAGATCTTGTAGACTGAGCATATGCATAAGTAGCATTGAGTGATCCCAAAAGCTTTATTGTGTTTCAAAGGTATTCAATAAGAAAAATAAATCTACTTGAAATGACAGATTGTATTAATTAGACACGCTCATTGCAGTTTTTAATGTTTGAACTATAAACAAATTATTTTTCTCAATTGAAATCAACCCATTACAATTTTAGCCGTGTGGTTTTGAAAAATGTTGACTACTGCTATGATTCCAGTAGTTTCAATTAAACAGACAAATAAAAGCTATTCTTTTTTTTTTTAAACACCAAAATATGTCAAGCTGAAGGAGACAAAAAAGACCACACACACATTCAGGAACTAATCCAAAGAAAATTCGGTCAGCAATTATAATCCAATGCTTCCAGATGTTGGGACCACGCCACAGACATAGTGCTCTCGGGACGATATTGCCCCTACCCCCGCCACTGCTGCACGATCCCAGTGAACGACAGACAAAATAATGAAGGGAGGAAGGAAGAGTGCTGAGTATTGGGGAGGATGGAATGATGAAAGAAATTGGAATGTTTTGTGTATGAGTTAAAAAGGGGCAAAACTGGAAAACTGAAAATCACAGCAGAAAATAAGAGTTCTGAAAAAGGGAGGGAAAATGCACTAAAGACAAATTCTGTAAATATGGGGTGGGGGGGGGGGGAAATGACAAAACACGAGGTTGCCTGTATCAGCAATCTTTCTTCCCAAGCATAATCCCACAATGAAAAAAGCAGCCCAAGGAAACAGTCACAGCCTCATCACTTGGAATTAAGCAGAAATCAGATTGGACAACGGGAGCTTAAAAAAAATCATAAAGGATCATTTAAAGCAACATACAATATAGATGGTCAAGTTGTTCCAAGGGAAGAAGGAAAATCAGGTTGTAAGAAAATAAGGCAACAGAACTGGGTCATTAAAACAATAATAGACAGCATTGCCATGCCCATTATGAAAATGTTGCAGATATGGGCCTAAGCAAAAAAGACAGAACACTAAAAGAAAACAAAACTGGGGAAATAGCAATCAAAACAAAAGAGGCAGTAGAATAGGGTAATTACAAAGGGAAGAAGAGAATTATAATAAATATTAAGCATTTGTGTCCTGACAGCTGTCTCTTTAGATCATGTGTTTTTAAAAAAAACTCAATATCTTCAAACTACATAGTTAACAATTGTGTAAATTTGTTATGTCATGTCAGTAACCTGCTCTCGAGGGAATCAAAAACACGATTATACGGATTTTGAGATTGTTCCTCAACACCACTGGCAATAATGAATTATTGATGAGCCTTTGCAGCTCAAGAAGTGCAAAAATGTACATCTTAACGTGCAAGGGTTCTTCCTGATGATTCTTTTATTTCCCATTTCTTCTTGCCATTATCATTTTGATCCATGGGCATGTATCTTTAAGTCAAGCAGCAGAAAGAATGAGGACTTCAAAAAGTTTCACATATATTGCAACTATATGGTGCTCGCTTTTGAGCAGCGAAACTCAGACTTTGTGGCACCCGAGAGATGGGGTGGCACTCAGTTCGACTAGTTGGCTGGTGGCCAATGAACTGGACAAAAGGCAGTATTCTGCCCGGTAATAGGTGGTGATTGGATCCGGCCTGAGTGGGATGATTTCCAGAGACCTAAGTAAAGCAGGGTTGGTCCTGGATGCTCAAGGAAGAAGGAGCTGTGAGTGCCTGCTCGCCCCATCTTCTCTCTCTCGCTCCAGAAATGCTGTGAGCTGCTTTAATTTTGAACCTACAGAGAAGCTCAGTGAATGAATCTACATTGAACACTTTGTAGTGAAATACCAAAATTTAAGGAAGGTGTGCCATAAAACAGTCAGCTGAAACAAAGAATTTTACACCTTTCATTATTATTTTTATACCCCTCTTCTCCCCTCTGTGTTTGTCTGTCTTGTGTGTGTATGTATATATAGAGGGAGGGGGCAAGTTAAAAAGGTGGATTCAGAACTAGATAATAGATAACCAGTTATATTTACTGCATTTTTCATTGTAGTTCTTGTTATAAATAAAAAGTAATTGTATTTAAATAACAAACCAGATCACTGAAATTATATCAGCGACCACATCTGCAGTAAGTGTTGGCTGCTCGAAGAGCTCCGGCTCAGAGTTGATGAGCTGGAGTCTGAGCTTCAAACACTGAGGCACATCCGGGAGGGGGAGACTTACCTGGACACTGTGTTTCAGGAGGCGGTCACACCTGTCAGAGTAAGAGGTTTAAATCCTGCCAGTGGCCAGGGACAGCAGGGTGTGACTGCAAGTCAGGCAGGTAAAAGGAACCAGCAGTCAGGAACTCAGGAGCCTCAGCCCTTGACCCTGTCCAACAGGTATGAGGCACTTGCTCCCTGTGTGGATGGCGAACAGGGCTGCAGGAAGGATAAGTCAACTGACCAAGGCACCATGGTTCAGCAGGCCATTCAAGGGGAGGGAGTAAATAGGCAAGTTGTAGTTGTAGGGGATTCTATTATCAGGGGGATAGGTAGTATTCTTTGTGAGCAGGATAAAGAGTCCCACATGGTATGTTGCCTGCCCAGTGCTAGGGTGCGGGACATCTCTGACCGGCTTGAAAGGATACTGGAGAGGGAGGGGAGGATCCAGTTGTTGTGGTCCATGTCGGTACCAACAACATAGGCAAGTCTAGGAAAGAGGACCTATTTAGAGATTATAAAGAATTAGGATTCAAATTAAAAATCAGGTCCTCAAGGGTCATAATCTCCGGATTACTGCCTGAGCCACGTGCAAATTGGCACAGGGAGGCAAGAATAAGGGAAGTTAAAACGTGGCTGAAAGAGTGGTGTGGGAAAGAGGGGTTCCTTTTCATGGGACACTGGCATCAGTTTTGGGGCAGCGGGGACCTATACCGTTGGGATGGTCTCCACCTGAACCGAGCTGGGACCAGTGTTCTGGCGAAAAGAGTAAATAGGGTGGTCAATAGGACTTTAAACTAGAGATTGGGGGGGGGAAGGGAAAGTCAGGGAACCAAGAGGTGAAGTAATCAGTGGGAAGCGTAGCTGCTTAGGAATACAAAAAAGCAAGCAAAGACAGAACTCAGGAGAGGTTACGATAGTCCCCATCCCACAAAATATGACAGTGTATGGAAAGGCTCAGTAAACCAAGGTCCACCACACTAAGAAAACAAAAAGGGACGGTCAAGAGAGAATTAAAGGTGCTATATTTAAATGCACGCAGTGTACGGAACAAGGTAGATGAGCTTGTGGCCCAGATTGTAACTGGCAGGTATGATGTGGTAGGCATCACAGAGACGTGGTTGCAGGGGGTTCAGGACTGGCATTTAAACATCCAGGGATTCACAACCTATCGAAAAGACAGAGAGGTGGGCAGAGGGGGCGGGGTTGCCTTGTTAATTAGGAATGAAATTAAATCAATAGCACTAAACGACATAGGGTCAGATGATGTGGAGTCTGTGTGGGTAGAGTTGAGGAACCACAAAGGCAAAAAAACCATAATGGGAGTTATGTACAGGCCTCCTAACAGTGGTCAGGACCGGGGGCACAAAATGCACCACAAAATAGAAAGTGCATGTCAGAAAGGCAAGGTCACAGTGATCATGGGGGACTTCAATATGCAGGTGGACTGGGTAAATAATGCTGCCAGTGGACCCAAGGAAAGGGAATTCATTGAATGTTTACAGGAGAGCTTTTTGGAACAGCTTGTGATGGAGCCCACGAGGGAACAGGCCATTCTGGACTTAGTGTAATGTAATGAGCCAGACTTGATTAAAGATCTTAAAGTAAGGGAGCACTTAGGAGGCAGTGATCATAATATGGTAGAATTCAATCTCCAATTTGAAAGAAAGAAGGTAGAATCAGATGTAAAGGTGTTACAGTTAAATAAAGGTAACTACAGGGGCATGAGGGAGGAACTGACGAAAATCGACTGGGAGCAGAGTCTAGTGGGAAAGACAGTAGAACAGCAATGGCGGGAGTTTCTGGGAGTAATTGAGGACACAGTACAGAGGTTCATTCCAAAGAAAAGAAAGGTTATCAGAGGGGGGATTAGGCAGCCATGGCTGACAAAGGAAGTTAGGGAATGCATCAAAGCAAAAGAGAAAGCCTATAATGTGGCAAAGAGTAGTGGGAAGTCAGAAGATTGGGAAGGCTACAAAAACAGAGGATAACAAAGAGAGAAATAAGGAAAGAGAGGATCAAATATGAAGGTAGGCTAGCCAGTAACATTAGGAATGATAGTAAAAGTTTCTTTAAATACATTAAAAACAAACGGGAGGCAAAAGTTGACATTGGGCCGCTCCAAAATGACGCTGGTAATCGAGTGATGGGAGACAAGGAAATAGCTGAGGAACTAAATAAGTACTTTGCGTCAGTCTTCACAGTAGAAGACATGAGTAATATCCCAACAATTCCGGAGAGTCAGGGGGCAGAGTTGAATATGGTAGCCATCACAAAGGAGAAAGTGCTAGAGAAACTAAGAGGTCTAAAAATTCATAAATCTCCGGGCCCAGATGGGCTACATCCTAGAATTCTAAAGGAGAAAGCTGAAGAAATAGTGGAGGCGTTAGTTATGATCTTTCAAAAGTCACTGGAGTCAGGGTAAGTCCCAGAGGATTGGAAAATCGTTGTTGTAACACCCCTGTTCAAGAAGGGAACAAGGAAAAAGATGGAAAATTATAGGCCAATTAGCCTAACCTCGGTTGTTGGCAAGATTCTAGAATCCATTGTTAAGGATGAGATTTCTAAATTCTTGGAAGTGCAGGGTCGGATTAGGACAAGTCAGCATGGATTTAGTAAGGGGAGGTCGTGCCTGACAAACCTGTTAGAGTTCTTTGAAGGGATAACAAATAGGTTAGACCAAGGAGAGCCAATGGATGTTATCTATCTTGACTTCCAAAAGGCCTTTGATAAGGTGCCTCACGGGAGACTGCTGAGTAAAATAAGGGCCCATGGTATTCGAGGTAAGGTACTAACATGGATTGACGATTGGCTGTCAGGCAGAGAGTTGGGATAAAAGGTTCTTTTTCGGAATGGCAACCGGTGACGAGTGGTGTCCCGCAGGGTTCAGTGTTGGGGCCACAGCTGTTCTCTTTATATATTCACAATCTAGATGACGGGACTGGGGGCATTCTGGCTAAGTTTGCCGATGATACAAAGATAGGTGGGGGGCAGGTAGTATGGAGGAGGTGGGGAGGCTGCAGAAAGATTGAGAAAGTTTAGGAGAGTGGTCCAAGAAATGGCTGATGAAATTCAACGTGGGCAAGTGCAAGGTCTTGCACTTTGGAAAAAAGAATAGAGGCATGGACTATTTTCTAAACGGTGACAAAATTCATAATGCTGAAGTGCAAAGGGACTTGGGAGTCCTAGTCCAGGATTCTCTAAAGGTAAACTTGCAGGTTGAGTCCGTAATTAAGAAAGCAAATGCAATGTGGTCATTTATCTCAAGAGGCTTGGAATATAAAAGCAGGGATGTACTTCTGAAGCTTTATAAAGCATTAGTTAGGCCCCATTTAGAATACTGTGAGCAATTTTGGGCCCCACACCTCAGGAAGGACATACTGGCACTGGAGCGGGTCCAGCGGAGATTCACACGGATGATCCCAGGAATGGTAGGCCTAACGTACGATGAACGTCTGAGGATCCTGGGATTATATTCATTGGAGTTTAGGAGGTTGAGGGGAGGTTTAATAGAAACTTACAAGATAATGAATGGCTTAGATAGGGTGGACGTAGGGAAGTTGTTTCCATCAGCAGGGGAGACTAGGACCTGGGGGCACAGCCTTAGAATAAAAGGGAGTCACTTTAGAACAGAGATGAGGAGAAATTTCTTCAGCCAGAGAGTGGTGGATCTGTGGAATTCATTGCCACAGAGGGCGGTGGAGGCCGGGACGTTGAGTGTCTTTAAGACAGAAGTTGATAAATTCTTGATTTCGCGAGGAATTAAGGGCTATGGAGCGAGAGAGCGGGTAAATGGAGTTGAAATCAGCCATGATTGAATGGTGGAGTGGACTCGATGGGCCGAATGGCCTTACTTCCGCTCCTATGTCTTATATCGCAGGCAAGGGGCAATGGTTTCAGGTATTTTTCTAAGAATTATTGGTTAATTCAATTGTTCTGCGACTCTGGGTCAAGGGGAGCTGGAATTGACCATGCTCTAGCCCAGGGTGTTGTAACATATGTACCATGGATGCATTTAAATGCATTTTCCTTCAAAGATTGCTTACAATGTATACATAATGACTCCTATGCTCCATGTGTCACACTGCTGAGTGTACTGATGGGCACTGAGAACTTCTGGAGCTGAAAAAAAAGACAAAGTAATATGATTAGTTATATGAATAATCCAGCATTTAGGTTTGAAAATAGTAAATGGGGAGTATGTATCGTAATCTGATGGGGAATTTAACACAGGAACTGTAGTGTTAAGTGAAAATAATCCAAATTAGATTAAGAACAGAATAATAGCAACATCTTGGTGTTTTTTGGTAACTGGGATCATCAAGACCAGCAGTGGAGTGGTGGAGGCTGTTTAACCTACTACTATTCCCGGTCACGATGCACCAATTCCATTTAAGTTTTTGCCAAAGCTTTTGATCTTGCATTCAATAGGATATTTGCAAGAATACAATACAAGATAAATCAAATTTACACCATGAGAACATGAGTGCCGATTGGTTGGCAAGTGGACTCAAGATTGGTAGAGGTGTTGCCATGGAGAATGCACCAGTTGGTGGAGACTGGCAGTGAACCTCCAAGCATTGCTTGAAATTTAAACCAGACAGCTTGATTCTGATTGGTCCACCAGTGAATGTGTGTCATTTTTTTATATTTAGTTTAGTTCGGACAGGTGTGGTGTGTGTACATTTTCTTTATGTCTGCAAATTTCTTTCATTTTCGATTAAATCCATCTATGCCGCCGCTATATTGCTTCAATAAATAACTGCACCATCAGCAGTTGAGTTCGAACTCCCCGACTCCCACCCACCCTGCCACAAACCAGCATCCACTATTCCTGAATCATTGAATCAGCGAGGTGCTAAATTATTGAGAGCATGCCTTTCAATGATTCAGCATGGGTATAGTTATCCTTAAGAAGTTTCACTAAATTAACAAAATGCAAGCCATTTTTAATGACGGGTCTAAATTCATACTCATTGGACCTGCCACTCAACCTGACCAGACTACCTTGCTTGAAATTAAGCTAAAAGAAACACTGTGCAAGAGCGATGAACTGCTCCACAATATATATGACGGGGTTCTTCCTCACATCTCACTGTGTCCACATATGAATGGTCTGCCCAAGACACATCAATATGATGTCCCTTTACACCCTAGCTTCGCTATGACGAGTTCTGTACAACATGAATTGTGCCAAATGGTTGGGCGAATTTTCACAACCGATCTTGAGTACGTTTTCCACATACACAGTGAAGGATTCCTACACATTTTCGGACACCATAGAAGACTTGACAATCGATAGTAATGCCGTGTCTATGTGCTCATTCAACTTTGCTAGCCTATTCTCCAATGTTCCACTTAAGGAAACCATCGATATTTGCATTACAGCACTATATCATGGTGATCTAGACCTGCCACAGTTGTGTGAATTCAAATTTATTAACTCAGCAGCTCACGCAATTGAGTTCAGTTTTAATGGCACTATATTTTCCCAAGTAGGTGACATTGTCATGGGATCTCCTCCAGACTGAGTTCTCGCACACATCTTTGTTGGGCTCCATGGTATACATGTCTTTGATGGACTGACAACTAACCTCTTACCCTTTGCATATTTCCGAAATTTGGATGATACGTCTGGTATATTTAAATCTGCAGCTGCATGTCATAATTTCCTTACATATATTAATGAACTCCATTCTGTGCTCAAATTCACCTTTGAAATGGAGCAGTCAAATGAACTCCCTTTCCTTGACACACGTGGTGATTCGCTACTAAAAGGATGCTGATGTCAAGTCAAAAGGAAGCTCTACCCATCACACAAATAGGTAATGTAGTGTATGAATTTCTGTGCCAGTGTGATTCCAGGTACATAGGGTGCAAGTCCCAGAGACTGGCAGATCGCATCAAACAACGTCATAGAATCACAGTACAGAAAGGGCCCTTTGGCCCATCAATTCTGCACCAACAGAAAAAATAGCTCTAAACTACACTAATTCCACTTCCCAGCACTTTGCCCAAAACCTGAATGTTATGACATTTTAAGTGCTCATCCAAGTAATTTTTAAAGACTGTGGGGTTTCTTGCCTCAGCTACCCTCAAAGGCATTCCGGATTCTCACCACCTCCCAGGTGGAAAATGTTTTCCTCAAATCCCCTCTAAGCCTCCTGCCCTTCAATTTAAAAGTATGCTCCCTTGTTCCTGACCCTTCAACTAAGGGGAACAGCTGCCTTCTCCCTATCCTATCCATGCTCCTCATAATCTTATACATCTCAATCAGGTCCCCTTCTCAGCCTCCTCTACTCGAAAGAAAACAACCCGAGCTTATCCAGCCTCTCTTCATGGCTGTTTGCAACAAGCAAGGTACAGATCGCACCCAATCATACCGTGCTTATAGAACCTAAAACACAGTGTCTAACATTAGATGTGATTCCTAGATTGGACAACATTTGCTAAATAATCCTCACTGTGCTAAGAATTATGCTGACAACCAATTTAAGATGGTCAGTAAGGCTTGCAATGAGTGTACTGGAAGCTACACATATTAACACACAGGGCCCAGTTCTTTGCAGCCAGAAAAAACATGTACACACGCATTGCGCCTGTTTCAGCTGAACAAAATAAGTGACAACCACTCACTGGTTCATTCCTTGACCAATCAGAGTCAAGCTGCCAGGTTTGAATTTCAATTAATGCTTGGCAATTAACTGTCAGTCACCACCAACTGGTGCTTTCTTCATGGCAACACCTCTACAAGAGTCCATTTGCCAACCAATCAGCACTATCTTCTCACACAGTATAAGTTTGGCGATTTCTCTGACTGCATTCTTGCAAATTTTCTGAGCGCAAGATGAAAAGCTTCGCCAAAAAAAATCTATTTTTTTCAGCAATACTCAGTTCTGTTCTACCAAACAACAATTCCATTTAAATCATTGCAAATTTATGTCACACATTTTGCTGCATCAATTTGTAATGATTTACGCTTGCCAGTCTTTAGTAATTTGAGGAAGCCAGCGGTAGTGGAACAAGGCTTTATTGAACTACGTACAATACTCTGCCCACCGCAGTAACTCTCTCCTAATCCAGTCCCTGTTGGGATAACCAACAGCACTGGGTCCTGTTTGGGCCGGCTTTAGATGCAAGTCTAACAAACTCCAGGTGGGTGGCCTCTGCCCCCTACCTGGGAAGCTCATAATCCATGGGTCCCACATGGAAATCGACAATGGTTTCCCCGTGGTCCTCCTGAGGGTTATGACACATTTCAGTTTGTCATTTGTCTCACCAACTACATAACTGATGTTTTCCGCAACCTCTTTCTACTACTCTACCATTTAATGTCACATGCAAATTCTACATGTCTGCAATTTGTTTTGATATCCATGCTAAACAAATTAAAAGCTGAAAGTAAAAGCTAGCATTAGTAGTGTGACTATGTATCCATCAGACTGTCACAAAAACTGACTAATATCCTTTTGGAAAAAGAGTGGGTCACATGCAACTAATTACTTGGAAGTGCAATGACTGTTGTTATGCATGTAAACAGAGCAGCTATTTTGCAGATAGCAATATCCTCCAAACAGCAATGAAATGAATGATGAGGTGACCTGTTTTTACTTTTACAAGTTGAGAGAAATGACTGCAAATCAAAATACCTGAAGAACTCACTTCTCATTTGGATTGTGCCGTGGGATCTTTAAATTCCAAAGGAACCAGAGATGACAGACAGCACCTCAGTTTAGCATCTCATCTAAGGGATAGATAAAATCCTGCTACAAATATTGTAAAACTTTTCACTTCCTTTTAAGCCATTGTTATTATCCCTGTAGAGACTAATAACTTTAAAAAAATAAATTCAAATGTCCAGTTGATAGATGAAAGGAAAGCATAAGATCTCACTTTTTAAGACTTAGAATAATAATCAAACTAAAAGCACTATGAGTATATGCTATTTTTATAGCAACTTATAATTATAACAGAACTTTTACTTTTAACACAACTGAACAACCCAATTCACACTTTCCTCTAAACTTCCTCTTAAGTAATCATTTAATTTTCCTAGAACCAGTCCCTAAGTGATGCTTAGCTGCTGAGGGTTTACTTCCAATCCTTTCTTTTCCAAGCCGGGTAACTTTTCACCCAAGGACCATCTTCCATGGGTGGTATTTTTCCTGGAGATTCTTCCTTCAGTATAGGCTGCGTGAATCTTCCAGTCTCATTTCAAATCTTTATTAATTTGGTCTTCCAGTCAAAGCGTCAGTTCATACCTGTATTCTTACATGGTGACCCAAAGCAACTTTTGGCATCTCGTTGTTCTTTTTGTCTCTCTCTCCCGGGGTCCTGGCAGACTACCCAATCTGTCTTTGATATTCAGTTGTATTTTAGGAAATCCTATAACCCGATAGATGTCACAATGGCTTGCTCTGCACCATTCCTCTCTCAAAGTCCATCACTATGGCAAAGTGAATCACATGAGCCTTGCAGCCAGGTAGTATTGTCGATTAGCTATTCACTAGACCCGCAACACGATTCTGTATTGGAATCAAATGGACTGTTTATATTCTGATATTTTCAACAACTTCCGAGGACTTTGGAGACGAGCAGTTTGACCACTGTAAAAAACAGATGCTGCTGTCATTGTCTCCCATTGTGAACATCCAAATAAAACAATCTGGGCCTTCCTTTAATCTTTTCACAGCCCCATCACCCAGGCTTGTTGTCAGACATACTTTTGGAAAAGTTGCTGGCCCCCTTCATTTTATCTCAAATGAAAGGTACAGTGCCAAAAGATAATTCGAACACTGTCCAACAATCTCTCAATCCATGCGGTTACATTTCCCTTAATTAACCAATTCTTCTACAAGGCTGCAGAGGAACTTGCAGTGGGAGAAGTGGCAGTGACCACAATATAACTGAATTTTACAACCAGCTTGAAAGGGAGAAGAGTGGATCTTTTAAATTTAAATGAGGGCAACTATGTGGACATGAAAGTTGAGCTAGCACAAGTGAACTGTGTTACTTGACCAGGAGAAAGATCACTGGAGAAGCAGTGCCAGACATTTAAGAGGATATTTCAAAATGCTCAGAATAATTATATTCCTTCTATAAAGAAAAATTCTAAGGGAGCACCCACCATTGGTGGTTAACTGAAGAAATTAGTGATATCATCAAATGTAAGGAAAAAGCACATAACTGCGCAAAGGTGAGTGGCAGATCAGATGATTGGTCAGAATATAAAGAACAGAAGAGAACGACTAAAAGGTTAATCAGGAAAAATAAATTAGAGTATGAGAGCAAGTTAGCTAGCAATGTACAGATGGATAGCAAGAGTTTCTCCAGCTATTAGGGAAAATAATAAGTAAAGTGAGTGTTGGTCTCTAAAGACTGCGAATGGGGAGTTAATAGAAAATAAGGAGATGGCAGAAGAAATGACCAAATATGTTGCTTCGGTCTTCACTAGGGAAGTTGTACTGAGCAAACTGATGGAGTTGTGGGCTGACCAGTCTCCAAATCCTGATGGACTTCAACCTAGGGTCTTAAAAGACTAATGAAGTGGCATCGATCATAGAATTTACAGTGCAGAAAGAGGCCATTTGGCCCATTAAGTATGCACCAGCCCTTGGAAAGAGCACCCTACTTAAACCCACATCTCCACCCTATGTCCAAAACCCAGTAAACCCAGCTAACATTTTTTGGACACTAAGGGCAATTTAGCATGGCCAATTCACCTAATCTGCACAGCTTTGGGCTGTGGGAGGAAACCGGAGCACCCGGAGGAAACCCACGCAGACAAAAGGAGAACATGCAGACTCCGCACAGAGAGTGACCCAAGCCGGGAATCGAACCTAGGACCCTGGACCTGTGAAGCAACAGTGCTAACCACTGTGCTACCATACGGCCCTATAGTAGATGCATTGGTGTTAATAAGGTCATGATTGACCTCAAATCTGTATCCTGTTAACCTACAGCCCTTGCTTACCAAGTACCTATCCACCTTCAGAGCAGGTTTACTGATACCCAGATTGAGCGGGTTGTCTTATTCAGATAGGTTGGACAGGCTGGCCATATTGCCATTGGAGTTTAGAAGAGTGAGGGGTGACTTGATTCAAGTATGTAAGTTCCTGAGTGGTCTTGACAAGTCGGATGTGGAATGCATGTTCCCTCGTGGATGATTCCAGAACTATGAGGCATTGTTCTAAAATTAGGGGTCACTCTTACAGGACAGAGATGAAGAGAATTTTGTTCTCTCAGAGAGGTGTATGAGTTTGAAACTCTGCCTCAGAAGGCAGTGGAAGGGGTCATTAAAGAGTTTTAAGGCAGTGAGAGATAGATTCTTGTGAGGCAAGTGAATCAAATGCGATCAGGGATAGATGGGAATGTGGAACTCAAAACATAAACAGATTAGCCGATCTTATTGAATAATGGACCAGGAAGGAGGCCATATGGTCTTATTTTGTATGTTCTTTAAATGGTTAATGCCTCCAGAAAAGCAGATAAAAGAAATGTGATGTTCCTGCCAGATGATTCCAGGATAAGCATAGACCGAATAGAGGATTTCCTCTTTGATCTTAATAAATGCAACTCACCCATGGTGGACCGAAGGAAATCCTCTGCAGTTGGTTTAGGGGATTGAGTTAAGACAGCTACAATGAGCGGCACAGGCTTGGAGTGCAAAAGGGCCTATATGTGTGCTGTACTGTTCTTGTTATTTGGATATGACTTGCTGAGTTACGAACAATAACTTTTCGATTTATATAGCATTTTTTACAAAGTGAAACAGCCCAAGGCACATTAATCTGACACTCATTGACTCCAAGTCAAAGAAGAAAAAATTAGGATGGGTATTTAAAAGCTTGTTCAAAAGAGTAGGCTTTAAAGAGGATCTTGAACAAGAGGAGAAAGGTGGGAGCAGAGAGATTAATTAAGGGAATTCCCAAGCTTGCGCACTGATGGTTAACAGCACAGCAACCATCAGCAGGGGAATAGGTAATGAGGGATTCACAAGAGGTCAGAATCGGAGGAACACAGCATAGGAAGGATGAAGAAGCTTACAGCAATAGGGAGAAGGGCAAAGCAGAGATCTGAAAAATTGAGACATGGGGGAACTACAAGCCAATGTAGATCAACAGGTATGAGGATGATGTGTAAATGGACCTTGGTGCAGACTAGGATACAGGCAGCAGTGTTTTGGATACGCACAAGTTTATAGAGAGTGGAAGATGGGCAACTGGCTAGGAATGCATTGGAATAATTGACTCTGGAAAAAGCCTGGCGGCGGATTTCAGCAGCAAACAAGCTACAGCAAGGATGTCGACAGGCAAAGATATGGAGTTGGAAGTATGTGGACTTTGTGCTGGAGAGAATTAGGTGTCGGAATCCCAGCTCTGTGCCAAACAAAATGTCAAGTTTGCCAATAGTTAAGCAGTACTTGGTAGAAAATTAAAATAAATCAGTCCTGAGAAGAGCAAGTAAATTAACAATATCGTGGAATCACGTCTGGCCCTCCTCCAGTCCACAAGAGTTGAGGCATTATTTCTCCTACACCTGTTTTCTAAATCATGAAGGTATTCCAAAATATATTTTTCCACACTGCAGAGTTCAGTGATTTTTCTCCTTACTGTCCACATTATAGCAACTTTCCAACCTTCATAATTATTTAACAAGTTCCAAATTGGGGCACATTGACGTTTGAGAAATTGCCTGTCAACAGCAATATTTTAAAGGTCTGTATTCAATTCAGAGACCATTCCCTCAATAGCTCACAGAGAGGAACCTGTGCATTCTTGTGTCAGAGCTTGCAGGCATGAGGTGAATGTGAATCACAGCAAACTCTAATTAAGGTTGCTTTGAGCTATATTATAAAACCAAAAACCTAATAAAAATTGTGCAAAATTAAGAATAACCAGTAACAACTAGAGTGAAAGAAGTCACAACTAGCCCACAACTATGCTACCAATAACCCTTACCCAAAAGTTCCTTGTGCTTTCATTTATTTAGATCTGATCTTCAAACTTTCAGGTGACTATTTTTCTCCCAGTTTTGTCTTCTGACCATCACTCTTCTCTCTCTCTCTCTCTTCTCTCTCTCTCTCTCTTCTCGCATTTCTCTCACTCTCTTACCAATGTGATGCACAGTGAAATTGAACAATGTCTCGTAGCATCATCTGCTGGTTTCTTGTGTTTTTTCCTTATTTATTCATGGGATGTGGGCTTAGCTGGTTGGGTCAGCATTTATTGCCCAACCTTGAGGGCATTTCAGAGTCAACCACATTGCTGTGGATCTGGAGTCACATGTAGGCCAGACCAGGCAAGGATGACAGATATCGTTCCCTGAAGTACATTAGTGAACCAGATTGTTTTTTTTACAACAATGAACAATGATTTCCTGATCATTAGACTTCTAATTCCAGATTTTTATTGAACTCAAGTTTCATCACCTGCCCTGATGGGATTTCAACCCAGGTGCCCAGAGCATTTCCCTGGGTCTCTGGATTATTAGTCCAGTGACAATACCACTACGCCACTGCCTCCCCTATGTTTGACATAGGGAAGGACTATCATCTCTTGTGAGTTTTGGAATCATCTTATCAAATGTACAGCAGTGATTAGATCTGCCAACCAGACTAATCCCTTTGGCCCCAAATTCTTAAGATAAATGCAATCTCTGCTAGCAGCTTTTACATTTTGAGATTATGAGAGCCTTGTTATTACTTCTGTGCAATATGCAGTTATAGTGGTGAAGCTTTGTTAGATATTTAGAAAGATCTCTTTCTGAATGTCTGTCCAGTTATTTTGTCAGTTTTGGGTTACGGAGAAGGGGTAATGCTGTAAATTTGCATTAGTGATGTTTTATCAAGTCAGCAGCTCCACGTTTGTAGAGGTGAGTCCAGGCTTTATTGTGAGGAATGTGCTTCAAACAGCTACAGGAAGACATCAAAAGCAATCCCACAGTTGGTGTGGTGCACTATCATCACCATTTGAGGTTGTGCAACGCAATTCATTTAGCAGAAATCACAGCAGACCTTTGGTGTTCATTCATTCAGACCTCCAAAGTCAGTGTGCAGAATAGTGGATGCAAGTAGTTTCTAAGCACTGTTTGTGAAGTCTGCAGAGAACCTTGCAAGGGCTGCATACAATCTTTCATCAGAAAATACAGGTCTTGGTTGTGTCTATAGTCGTCCATCTGACTGAGCAAAAAGTGGCTAGTTGGGGTTACATAGCAGATAGACAACAATGAAAAAGACTCAGAGTTCGTCACCAGCTATATTATTTTCATCTCACTGAAACAATCACATTTCAGCCTGAATTGGTTGCTATGACCAGGTTCTTGCCATTTTGTAGTAGCATTAAGGCAGCCTTCCTGCAGAATCTAAAACCAGATCCGCACTTGTATTACTCTAATCGGATACCTCTAAAGCCTGCAATATATTCCCTGCAGCGACAGCAAGATTTACACCTTGCTGGCAGCTGTAATCATAAGCAATCTTTAATGTGTATGAGAAGAACAGTGATCTGAAAACAACAAAACCTTTAGAAGATTCATTGAACTCTGTCCACCTGAAGAAATAGGATGAGACAATGGAGGCAACCAATCATCCAATTTCGCAGATCCTGGGCACCCCCCCCCCCCCCCCCCCCCCCAAAACCTGAAGCCACTAACACAGTAAAACACCATGATTTCAAAGCAGCCTTTTGTTGAAACAAACTGACAAGAAACCACTTCCCTTTGCTGCCCTAAACATTAAGTCATATATTCTCCCTTCTCTTGTACTGGCGAGTTAGCAACAGTTATTGTGTTTAGTTCTAAAAAAATGTTTAAAATTAGTTTGGATAGGAAATTAAACTTCATGCAATGTGAAACTCTGATTTTTTTTAAAATTCAAACCGCTAGGATCCAAGAGAGAGGTTTGAAAGTAAGCAACATATGTTTAGGTCAGTCTGTTCCAAAACAAAGATAAGACTAGTTTGGCAGCAATCCAATTTTAACTCCCCAGTCCATTTGGGTGATAAAAAATGTTGAGTCAGTTACCAACTCATTTCACAAAGTATTTCTTTCAAACACTGGTTAAGTAGTGTGGTAGTCTATGTAGAGGTATTACGGTACCTGGTAATGCTTGAACACCATTGGTAGATATTGTATGTTTCCTATTGGTCAAGCTGTTAGGTAGCTCCGCCCTGCAAGGCGGGGTATAAAAGCCCGTGCCGCCCCACCAGCTTTCTTTCTGTACCTGAGCTGCTGGGGGAAACATCTAGCTTATTAAAGCCTTCAGTTGGACTACAACCTCGCTTTAGTGGCCATTGATCAAGTTCTCCGCCCACTCTCCGCCCCTTTTGTTTCTGTAGGGAAATTAACCATTTCTGCAGGCATATTGATCTGTTCTAAAAAATATACGTCTCTAAGTACAGAGATCCATCAATTGAGTGTTATTGACTCCTCATTATTAACAGGCCGACAGAATCTCACTGGTAATAATACATTTTCAGATTGATGGTTCTTCGAGGAAATTGTCCATTTCACTTCTTATAACGGAACTTATTTTATCTGTGACAACAAAGCATATGCCTGGCTTCCAAAACTTTGGTCAGGGTCTTGTCATTTAGGATATGTAATGCCTGCTATCCGTCATCTTCCTTCTCTATCAAGACTACCAGTTCAAAGAAATAAGCGTGCCCTCACTGCACGAGATAGATTCCTTGCCAAACTTATTCCTTTTTATTGGGATGCAAAAGTAGCCAACGAATTGGATAAAATAACAACCATCATAGGAAAGGGAGCTAATTATACCGCTACTGCCCTAGATAAAGTTTCTGTCGAAATGTTATCTACTCGAACTGTGGCTTTGCAGAATCGGATGGCACTTGACTATTTGCTAGCCGAAAAAGGTGGCACCTCTGCCCTGATTGGTGCAGAGTGTTGCACGTACATCTGATCAAATGCGCTGACCAATGCATGGCTACCCATAATGCCCCACCAATCCAAGTGGTTCATAGTAATCCAACTGCACCATCAGCCTATGACATTGAACTAGGCTGTTACTATGGAACTGTTATTTACTGCATTATTATTTCATTGTTAACCAATTATTACTGAATCATATAATCACCTTCAATTATTAATGAATTGTTATTGTACTATATAATCATTCTTTATTGAATAAGAATACTTGTAACGCAAAGCTTTGCCCGCTCCATTGTTGAAGGCTGTTCTCAAACAAGTGAACCATTAAAGACAATGTGAATGAGTTCCTCTCTGCGCTTATTTCTATCCTATCGCATTCCTTAATTTCTATGTGTTATTTGATCCAGCTTACCAACCTTTTGAAGAATCAAAAGGGGGACTGATAGAAACCAACCTTTTATTATAGGGTAAAAAGGGTTAAAGGAAGAAATGATTTAAAGAAATCATATTAACTAAAATTTAAAGTCATATATTAACCATGACAGTAAGGAAAACTGACTGCTTGGGAATAGATCAGATAAGCACATTTGTAAGTTGTTTTTGCAGACTGCTAGAGTCTGCGCAAGGTCATGCTGCGAAAAGATCCTTTATCTCACAAAGAACTTGGATGGCATCCCAGTTCCGTTTCGATGGTAACGGCTGGTCAGCTCACAGTGATAATTTCTTGTGGGAAATGTGTTTCGCTATGGAAAAATACAGAAATCATTTATCTCTTAATTTGACAGACAGACATTTGCTCGAATTGAATGAATTACAAATTATTTAAACCCAATCACAGCCAAAAAGGGGAGAGAACTTTAAAGCTTTAAAGAGTTCAGTTGTCGGGATGAGTCTTCACTTCTTTTTCTATTCTTACCCAATTTCTGAATCCCATTGCTAGCTTTGCAAACTGCCATTTTCTTTTGTTTCGTTTCTGTATTGTACATTTTGATTCAGAGCTGAATTACCATGAAGAATAATTGTATTTTGAATTCAATTCAACTTATCTGTATTTGCCAAGGACAAAAAAATCGATACATCTGACTAGCTTACTGCAGGGCTAGTCGGACCTTCCTAAATTTTGTACTTGAAAACTGAAGCTTACCAATAGACTCTAGAAGCTGACAAAATAAAGGTTGCAAATTGCTTTGAACCCAAGAAGCCAGTCTTGAATCTCTGTTATTTGGTATATGGTATAGTGCTACAGGTATACAAATAGACACAGAGATCCACACTGACTTACTGTTATTTTTTGGGGTGAACCAATCTGAGATGAGTTCTATTCCAATTTACTTAGGACTGGAGAATTGCAAGTATTATACCCTTTTTCAAAAAAAGGTGATAGCAAAGTAAATGCTAAAATTAGAATAAAAGGATCAGTGGCAGCATGGATACAGAGTTGGCTAAGTGACAAAAATGAAATGAAATGAAAATTGCTTATTGTCACGAGTAGGCTTCAATGAAGTTACTGTGAAAAACCCCTGGTCGTCACATTCCGGCGTCTGTTCGGGGAGGCTGGTACGGGAATTGAACCGTGCTGCTGGCCTGCCTTGGTCTGCTTTAAAAGTCAGCGGTGTATTGATAAACGGTTAGGACTGGAGGAAGATATATAGTGGGGTTCCACAGGAGTCAGGTGTTAGGATCACTGCTTTTTTCTTAATAACTTTGACTTGGGTGTGCAGGACACAATTTCAAACTTTGCAGATGAAGCAAAACTTGGAAGCATTGTGAACTGTGGAGAGATGTGAAGGGCATTATAGTGGGTACAAAAAAGATTTACAAGAATGGTTTTAGGTTGAGGGACTTTAATTACATGGATAGAATGGAGAAACTAAGGCTATTCATCTGCTTGCAATTAGATTTGATAAAGGTGTCAAAATCATGAGGGGTCGAAACAGAATGGATAGGGAGAAAATTCCCATTGGCGGAACATCAAGAACCAGAGGAAACTGATTTAAGATGAATGGCAAAAGTACCAAAGATGACATAAGGAAAAACATTTTTATGCAGCGAGTAGTTAGGATCTGGAATGCACTTGCTGAGAGTGTGGTGGAGACGGATTCAATTGTGGTTTTTCAAAGGGTATTGAAGTCCCGAAAAACGTGCTGTTAGGTGAATTGAATATTCTGAATTCTCCCTTTGTGTACCCGAGCAGGCGCCTGAATGTAGCAACTAGGGTCTTTTCACAGTAACTTCATTGCAGTGTAAATGTAAGCCTACTTGTGACAATTAAGATTATTATAATTATCTGAAGACAACAAATTTGCAGGGCTATGGGGTAAAGGCAAGGGAATGGAACCAGATGCATTGCTCTTGCAGAGACGTAGCGTAGACACAATTGGCCGAATGATCTCTTTCTGTGCTGGTGCCATTCTATCATTCTTTGATACTACATCAGTGCCCACTTTGAGTAACACCAAGTCAGTTCCAAAGCTACTCACTGGCGCACCAACTTGGATTTGCTAATCGTCTTTTTTAGCATACAATAATAGTCGTCACACTTCCTCTCATTCCATCATCTCCTACTTTTTACTAGTTTGGTTTCATCTTGTTTACCACCATCTTATTTCCTGTTTCTCTTTACTTTTTCATCTTCATTTGATGCCCATTTCCTTTTTGCAACTAAGATGGCTGGAAAGCAAGGGGTAATGAAGAGGGCAGTCCTGACTGCTGAGCTGGATGCTTTTATGTAATTCCGATCCCCACAAGGAAGAAGATGCTGTTAATGTCAGTGAAAAAAGGAGGTGGTTGAAACACTGGATGGGCTAAAAATTGGCACAGACGGGATATTAGAAAGGCTGGCTGCGTTTAAACTTAATAAGTCACTAAACAGAATCCAATTTTTGTTATATAATTGGCTGCAATTACTTAGATCCACATGGAGAAGACATTGGAGGGAGATTGGCAGAAATAATTTAAAAAGTGATTCTTGCTGAAGTATTAGTCCAACTACAATAAAACCTATGTTTGAAAGCAAAGGGAGTTGTAAAATGTTCAAACAAACAAAAAAAAGGCTCTAGATTTTGAAGACATCAATGAAAAGATCCCGTAAATTATTTTTAGCAAACCTACTAATATTTGGACATTAAATTCCCAGGTGGTCCAGCATGATCATAGCAGATATCGGAATAAATTATCTTTTTTGAAATCAAGTAACTACGTTCATTACTCAATCTTAAAAAATTTTAAACCAGCTAAGCACTGAGACGTGTTGTGACATAAAAGGTACACAAATCCATGTTCAAATGAGTAAGGCCTACAGTTTGACTTTCTGATCCAATAGATGCACCACAAAGAAATGAGAATGAGATTCCAAGACAAATTTAGTAGCTTTTCTTTTTAAATCACTGGAACTTTAGTTACAATTAAAACATTTGAAGTGAAGTTTAATTATCAGCAGTTGATTCAATACTTACACTATACAATTACTTAAACTTTTAACCTCCCATATCTCATTCCTGCTTCAGTTCTAACTATGAGCTAAAAGATAACAAAAACCATAGTCACAAGCAGCTATTAGCTCCCTGTGAAAAGTATTGATTCTTATTGCTTCAGCTGTGATAGAGCCATAGAAAAGTTACAGCACAGCAGGAGATCATTCAGCCCATCTTCTCCATGTCAGCCCAAGGGTACCCAGGTGCCATTTCTAATCCCACTTTCCTGCACCTGGCCCACAGCCCTGTAGCTAACAGCACTTAAGATGCAGATACAGGTACGCTTTAAAAGAGTTTAGGGTCTCTGCCTCCACCACCAACGTAGCCAGCGAATTCCAAACACCCACTACCCCCTATGTCAGTGATCTTCAAAGTCGGGGGCATGACCCGCGGGTGGGTCGTGGGCGTGTGTCGGGAGGGTCGCGGAGCCGTCCGTCGCGGCTCTCCCGATTCCGCAAATTCGTGCGCATCAGCCGGCTTTTAACTATGCCGGATGCGAGCGGCCTTTTCACCATATAAAAAAAATACGGCCGCACTGCGCGTGCGTGCCCGCTCATCAGAGTTCTGCGCATGTGCACAGATGAGTGGGCACGCATGCACAGTGCAACCGCATTTTATTTATATGGTCAAAAGGCCGCTCGCAGCCGGCATAGTTAAAGGCCAGCTGCTGCTCGCTCCGCCCGGTTCGGAAGTGCTCGGTTCTTCTAAATGAAGCTAAGGCCGTGTTTCCCCCCGGCAACTAACATCATCGGACCCACCCGCAGAGATCCAGCACAATGGCCTCCACCTCGGAACTCGCCTATATCTACAGCGCGATCAACCTGCACGACGATGAGGTCACCGTGTCATAGTCAATATTTTCGCTTCTGTGGTAGAAAAATTCAACACACTCGTTAAGACAGAATAACAAGCTTTATTGTCAAAAATAACTGCATGCAGGAATGGTTGAAACTTGAAGTAAGAGGGCAGTCAACAAAACTGCTAAGTCTTTCACAAGTTCCGTGCTTTTCACGGAGAATTAGATCAATATTTATACATTATCTTTATCAAGATTATGTGACAACAGTATGGTCAGGAGTTTGATCGGAAATACAAACGGAAGCAAAGACCAGACCATGTTTGGTCATATCACTCATACCATTATTTAGTCCTCGGAATGAACATTGAAAGGTCAGAATAGACTTGTTTCTTCCTGAACTTATCTTTGTTTTAAATTCCTACGGCCCTGGGTTATGACGAGTTAGTTTTATCAGGAGTTGCCGAGGTCCGGTGTTTTGGAATGGCTCGACCTTCGCTGATCTTTTCAGACTTCAAGTTATGCAGAATTGGCCTACAGTCATACTAGTCTGAAAATGGTTAGGGCAGCATTCTTTACCTGGGCCTGGGGAGCTGGAATGAGTAGTTTCAGTCTTTCTGGTATTGTATCAAACCTTTTGATCAGTCTTCCCATTGACCAGTTTTCCCATCATGCCATTACTTAATTCGTACCACATCACAACCGTCACCGAAGACAAGCTCAATGCCCTGATTAAAACAGCTGGTGTGAACATTAAGCCTTTCTGGCCTAGTCTGTTTGCCAAGGCATTGGCTAATATTGACGTCAATAGTCTGATCTGCAACTTTGGTGCTGGTAGCAGTGCCCCAACTGCTGCAGCAGTTGGTTCCACCGCTGCCCCTGTTGCTGCTGAAGAGAAAAAAGGAAGAGAAGAAACAGGAAGAATGTGAAGAGTCTGACAATGACATGGGCTTTGGTCTCTTTGATTAAACGTGCCGTGCAACAACATTGTAACAATTTACAAAAAATAAATAAAAATTGAATATAAAAGCCGGCTGAAGTCCGTGAATTTGCACAATCAGAGACGAGAAGATTTTATTAAAAATCCTATGTAATCTTCCTGCCTGAGGGAGGCAGAGAGCAGGCCACAACCCCCGAGTGTCGACATCACATGCTTTGGGCGCGATTGTGATTCCTCCATTTTGTCAGCAACAAACAAGGTGAGAGAAATGAATGAAATGAAAATCGCTTGTCACAAGTAGGCTTCAAATGAAGTTACTGTGAAAAGCCCCTAGTCGCCACATTCCGGCGCCTGTTCGGGGAGGCTAATACGGGAATTGAACCCGTGCTGCTGGCCTTGGTCTGCTTTACAAGCTAGCTATTTAACCCACTGTGCTAAACAAGGTGGGTCGCGAAGGTCGGCCGGCGTGGGTCACGAAGGTCGGCCAGCGTGAGTCCCGTAGGTTGGCCAGTTGGTAAAAATGGGTCCCAGGAAAAAAAGTTTGCAAAACACTGCTCTACGTAAAGAAATTCTTCCTCATGTCCCCTCTCCTATGTCTTCTGGTTCTAGAATTCTCAGCCAAGGAAAATAATTTTACCTTGTCCACTCTATCACTTCCCCTCATAATTTTGTACACCCCAATCAATTCACTCCTCAAGCCTTCATTGTTCTGAGGAAAATAATCCCAACCTATCCAATCTCTCCTCTTGGCTCCGCTTTTCTCGCCCTGGCAACATCCTTGAAACCTCCTCTGCACTCTCTCCAGAGCAATTACATCCTTCCTGTAATGTGGGATGGTTATGCATTTATACTCAATCATACTATGAAATAGGGATAATGTAGTGATCCAAAAAGACGAGGTGTTGGGTGTCTTAAAAAATATTAAGGTAGATAAGTCCCCAGCACCTGATGGGATCTACCCCAGAATACTGAAGGAGGCTGGAGAGGAAATTGCTGAGGCCTTGACAGAAATCTTTGGATCCTCGCTGTCTTCAGGGGATGTCCCGGAGGACTGGAGAATAGCCAATGTTGTTCCTCAGTTTAAGAAGGGTAGCAAGGATAATCCCGGGAACTACAGGCCGGTTAGCCTTACTTCAGTGGTAGGGAAATTACTGGAGAGAATTCTTCGAGACAGGATCTACTCCCATTTGGAAGCAAATGGACGTATTAGTGAGAGGCAGCACGGTTTTGTGAAGGGGAGGTCGTGTCTCGCTAACTTGATAGAGTTTTTCGAGGAGGTCACTAAGATGATTGATGCAGGTAGGGGAGTAGATGTTGTCTATATGGACTTCAGTAAGGCCTTTGACAAGGTCCCTCATGGTAGACTAGTACAAAAGGTGAAGTCACACGGGATCAGGGGTGAGCTGGCAAGGTGGATACAGAACTGGCTAGGCCATAGAAGGCAGAGAGTAGCAATGGAGGGATGCTTTTCTAATTGGAGGGCTGTGACCAGTGGTGTTCCACAGGGATCAGTGCTGGGACCTTTGCTCTTTGTAGTATATATAAATGATTTGGAGGAAAATGTAACTGGTCTGATTAGTAAGTTTGCAGACGACACAAAGGTTGGTGGAATTGCGGATAGCGATGAGGACTGTCGGAGGATACAGCAGGATTTAGATTGTCTGGAGACTTGGGCGGAGAGATGGCAGATGGAGTTTAATCCGGACAAATGTGAGGTAATGCATTTTGGAAGGTCTAATGCAGGTAGGGAATATACAGTGAATGGTAGAACCCTCAAGAGTATTGAAAGTCAAAGAGATCTAGGAGTACAGGTCCACAGGTCATTGAAAGGGGCAACACAGGTGGAGAAGGTAGTCAAGAAGGCATACGGCATGCTTGCCTTCATTGGCCGGGGCATTGAGTATAAGAATTGGCAAGTCATGTTGCAGCTGTATAGAACCTTAGTTAGGCCACACTTGGTGTATAGTGTTCAATTCTGGTCGCCACACTACCAGAAGGATGTGGAGGCTTTAGAGAGGGTGCAGAAGAGACTTACCAGAATGTTGCCTGGTATGGAGGGCATTAGCTATGAGGAGCGATTGAATAAACTCGGTTTGTTCTCACTGGAACGAAGGAGGTTGAGGGGAGACCTGATAGAGGTATATAAAATTATGAGGGGCATAGACAGAGTGGATAGTCAGAGGCTTTTCCCCAGGGTAGAGGGGTCAATTACTAGGGGGCATAGGTTTAAGGTGAGAGGGGCAAGGTTTAGAGTAGATGTACGAGGCAAGTTTTTTACGCAGAGGGTAGTGGGTGCCTGGAACTCGCTACCGGAGGAGGTAGTGGAAGCAGGGACGATAGGGACATTTAAGGGGCATCTTGACAAATATATGAATAGGATGGGAATAGAAGGATACGGACCCAGGAAGTGTAGAAGATTGTAGTTTAGTGGGGCAGCATGGTCGGCACGGGCTTGGAGGGCCGAAGGGCCTGTTCCTGTGCTGTACATTTCTTTGTTCTTTGTTGTTCTTTGTTACTGCTAAGTCAACCAAATACGTCGCATTTGGGTTGAAGTCCTGCCATACATTAGTGTTTGAGTGTCCCAGTAAATCACACGGCTCAGCAGATTGCGCTCCCAAAATGTTAATGTCAGAGAAACTTCATCACAATCCTGCAATTACTTTGTGATTTTATGACTGCAACTGTCTTGAATAGGAGATCTGAAACAGTCCCCTTCAAAATCCAGACAAAAGCAAGGTTGTGTTATTGTCCCCCTATTTACAATCTACCCAAAGGTGACTATTCACCTGATCAAAGGTCAACTGCCCTTTGGTGTGAGCACTAAATACAGCCGAGGTGGAAAACTCTTTAATCTCAGTTGCCTTCATGCCAAAACTAAACTGACCACAATAGACATACATGATCTACAGTTTGAAGATGACTGCAGTGTCACTGCCCACTCTGCAGCAAATGTGTTTAAGCCACTTTCGATCTCTCCAATTCTGTACACAAGAGTCTCTACAAGTCTTTGAATGTTGCCAAAACAAAATTCATATCAACAGAGGCCTAGTCAGTCAAATATTCCTTGTCCCATATGTGTTGAAAGGAGACACTCTGGAATATTTTGAGCTCTTACTACTCCTTGGTAGCCACCTCTCACGGCCTTTCATAAAACGCCACCATTCATTACGGGATCCAACAATGGACAGCTGTGCAGTTGAACATTCTACAAACTATGACGGCAAGCGTTTGACAACAAAGACCTCTTCAACTCAACAAAAGACCTAAGGCGTGATTTAACAAAAAAAAAACTGAGTCCGTCCTGGGCGGGAATCGAGGGATCATCCCCGGCGCTTGCAGCCTCTCATGGCACCATTTATTCAGTCCACGCCGGGAACGCTCCAAGGCCGCAACAATCTCTAGACCTCCCGACCAATGTCCCAAACCACATGTTGGGGGGTCCTCGAGCCCCTCCGCTGCCCCTGCCTCCCACCACATAGCAGCAGGACACCCCCGGGCCTGATCCCCGGCACAGCCAGAATGCCAGTCGCATCTTCGAGATTCAATGGAGGAACAAATGCTAGTGTCGTCCTTGAAGCCACCTTCATAAGTTTTGAGACAAAACTCTTGAAAAATTCAACTACAATGGACTGTGTCTCAATTGACATAAAGCATCTCCTCCTCCATGTCTTATTGTTTCAAATGTCAAATAGTTCCAAGGGAGGACAAAGAAATGCTCTCCTTTAAGCGCAGCAACATTGACATTGAAGACTGGGAGGATCTTGTTGACAATAATTCAAAACGGTGACAGCTTGCCCATCTTGATGTTGCTGCTTTTGAGTCCAAACCATAAGACTATAACACATAGGAGCAGAATTCGGCCACTCGGCCCATCGAGTCGTTCCGCCATTCAATCATGGCTGGTATTTATCTCACCCCCATTCTCCCCATAATCCCTGATCCCCTTATTAATCAAGAACCTATTTATCTCTGTCTTCAAGACACTCAAGTGATTTGGCCTCGACAGCCTTCTGTGGCAATGAGTTCCACAGCTTGACCACCCTCTGGCTGAATAAATTCCTCCTCATCTCTGTTCCATAGGATCGTCCCTTTAGTCTGAGATTGTGTCCTTTGGTTCAAGTTTTTCCTACACGTGGAAACATCCTCTCCACATCCACTCTATCAAGGCCTCACAGTATCCTGCAAGTTTCAATAAGATCCCCCCTCATCCTTCTAAACTCCAACGAGTACAGACCCAGAGTACTCAACCGTTCTTCATATGACAAGCATTTCATTGCAGGGATCATTCTTGTGAATCTCCTCTGGACCCTTTCCAAGGACAGCACATCCTTCCTTAGATACGGGGAACCATTTAATCATGAAGCACAGAAGAAGAGAAGAAGAAAAACAAAAAAACCCTGCACTCTGGATTCCACTACCTGGTGGGACATGCTGTCCAAGATCTGCCGGACAAGAATCGGCCTGTTCAGTCACAGGAAGACCAACAGCAGAATGACCCTGATTAGACATCATTCTCAAATCCAAAAACAGCTGACAATGACATATAAGTGCTCAACGTATTTCAATAAAGCTCCTGAGAGCTTTGTGGCTAGCACATTCAGAGGGGTGGTCACGTCTTTAAAGGCCTAGAGGCAGAGAAGTAATGGGTGACTATCAACCAGTGCAAGAGAATTAGGCCAGGTAACGCAGGAGTCCCCTGGGATCCCGCTCACAAATCAGTTTTCCACTTGGAAGCTAGTTTCTCAGAGGAGTGCACTCAGAGCCAGGTTGATGGCACCATGAGTGGCTTGGTTATACAGGAGGTCAGGGAGAAGAAGGGAAGATAAATAGTGATAGGAATTCATTAGTTGGGGGAATAGACAGGCTGTAGACGTGACTCCAGGATGGTATGGTGGTATTGTCAGGTGCTCAGGTTGGCACTTCCAGGTGGCATGGGCATTGTCAGGGTGCCAGGTTGGCACTGCCAAGGTGTCAAGCTGACATTTTCTGTGCATGTGCGGTCGGGCCGGGGTTGCCTGGTGTGGGTATGGAGGGGGTAGGGTGCAGTGGTGGCCGGGGACTCTCTCTTATTGCGTTTAGGAGGGGGGGGTAGGGGCTAGGGAATGTTTTGGGGGTCTCAGAGATCGAGATTCCATTTCTCTAGCTAGGATGTGGAGTTCCGGCGAGTGGAGCTCCCTATTTAAAAATCAGGGCTATGTGTGGCCTCAGACGCGCGTTCCCCATTCAGGCCCTTTATTCAAAGCATGTCACGTTGAATAGTCATGTGTTTCTCGGCACTGTGAGTGCCAGGAAACACGCGGCTAAACGGACTCGCTAGGAGACTCTGTTCCCTTCTGAGAAGATCGCGCCTTCCATTTACGAGGATAGATTGGTGAGGTTGCTTTAGCCTACTTTGAGAAAAGGCGGCTTAGAGGAGATTTGATAGAAAGGTTCAAAACCATGAGGACGCTGGCCAGAGTCAATAGGGAGAAACTGTTCACACTCATAAAAGGACCAAGAACGAAAAAGCACAGATTTAAAGTGGTGTGCAAAAGAAATAAACTTAATGTGAGAAAAAAACTTTCACAGAGCAAGTGGTTCGGGTGTGGAATGCGCTGCCTGGAAATGTGGTTGAGGCAGGTTCAATTGAGGCATTCAAGAGGGCATTAGATGAGTACTTGTATAGAAACAATATACAGGGTATGGGGAAAAGACAGGGGAATGGCACTAAGACATAATACTTGTTTGGAGAGCTGGTGCAGACACAATGCTCGAAATGGTCTCCTTCTGTGCTGTAACATTTCTATGATTCCGTGATTTAGAAACACAGAAATTAGGAGGAGCAGGTCCTTCAAGCCTGTTCCGCCATTCATGGCTGATCATCCAACTCAATAGCCTCAACCCTCTTTCCCCCTATATCCTTGACACTCTTCAAGTGTTATATCTAACTGCTTCTTGAAAACATTTAACGTTTTCGCCTCAACTACTTTGAGTGGCAGCAAATTCCTCAGGGTGACTGCTCTCTAGGTGCAGAAATTTCTCCTGATCTCGGTCCTAAACGGTCTACCCTGTATCCTTAAACTGTGACCCCTGGTTCTGGACACCCCCGCCATCGGGAACATCCTTATTGCATCTATCCTGTCTAGTGCTGTTAGGATTTTATAGGTTTCTATGAGGTTTCCCCCTTTCTTGTATGTTCTTCCAAAGGGCATGTTAAACTGTTTAAAATGTGTGCCAACATCACAGGGCAGTTTTATCCACATCATTGACCCTGCATGAAGTAAAAGTTATTTCAGTTTCTTATTAGCAACACAGAAACTTAATACATCTCTAACAATCTAATCACTTTGACTTGCTTTAACCACCAGTTTTTTATATCGTTTGTGCAGCTACAATTTGACATATAACAAAATTGTAAACAAATCACAAAAGCATTCTTTGTTTAAAAAAACTCTCTTTTCATGCACGCTGTCATTGTCAAGTCAGTTGCCTATGCCTTCATCCATGCTGAATAGCAGTAATAATAGCACCATCTGGTGTCCTCCTAGAGCCAGCTAGGGACTGCAATGAGAACGATAGCAAAAATGCTGTCTTTAAAAGAGAATAAACAACTTAAACTGCTCCACACAGCCTGCCATCCTAACACAATGGCTTTAATGTCTGCTAGATTTGGATGTGTTTCAGCATGTACCATGGGAATAATTCACGCTTCTTTGTTGACCACTGACTGATCATCATAAAGCCAAATAATTACTTTGTTGTTCACCGAGCTTTTCTCTGCCAATATCAGACACATTGCTTTCTGTAAAAAAAGGATCCTTATTTTATTAATGACTTAATGCTGGCAAATAATAGTTTGAAGTTGGGAAACTTCTCAAAGGCGAGTTAAAAAAGTCTTACCCATGCCCCTCCATACCAATTCATGCCCCCCACTCTCCCCAGGGCCAGGAGGCCTAAAATATAACTAAACAACTAAAGGGAGGTGGGCCTTTTAACCAGCCCTGCTAGGCGCTTGGTCGCACCTCATTCGCTTCCAGGGGTGACAGCACAGACCTGTCTTTATCCCACACCCGCACATCCTCCGACAAATCCCCAGATAAAAATTACACATTTTGGGGACCTTTCTACCAAGGCCGGTGTGGTGAGCTGGGAAATTTCCCGACTCGAGCCTACCCATCTTGGTAGTGAAAATCCGTGTGTGTTATGAGAATGTGTTGGGCGCCATTTAGCGGCCGCGTTGCTCCCTAACAGGAGCAGGACATGGCCGATAGATGCCAGGAGAGAGCTCCCGCAGGCTTCCCGACTGCCAGCACACCTCACGAGATCTACGCAGGTCTCGCGAGGCGTGGCGATCAGGATACCAGCCACAATGGGTGGGATCAAGCCGAGCACACCTAAGTACGTTTAAAACCTGCTTAGTCCTGCTAACCCGGGATCTATCGGACTCCCAGGACCTACCAGCCTCCCCTTCGGAGTGCCCAACTGGGCGCCGTTCAGTACTAGTCCACACAAACATGGTCCAGGTGAAATGGCACCTGGAGGGGGGAGGGGTATCCCGCCTCTGCGTGATCAGGAACAGTACATGGTGGCTCCATGGCCATCCCCCTTGAATATGGGCACCTTCGCACTGCGACCCCATAACAGGGTGTCATCACTTGGGTGGGGGTGGGGGGGGGGGGTAGTGGCCACATGTTGGGGGTGACGTTGCCCGTGGTGGGGTGTGTGGGGGACCCTCAAGCCCACTTACAGTTCAGGGCACCCTTTCAAAATGGCGGCCCGATTTCCTGCACTGAGGAGCCCCGCTCACCCAAACCCCTCAGTGGACGGAGCGATCGGGATGCCATTTTTAAATGGCGTCCTCACCTCTCTAGTTGCCGACCCAACTCCTGAACCTTCCCAGCCCCAACTCACTATAAGGTGGTCCCCGGTCCCCCTCACCCGTGCAGGACAGCTCTGCCCGATCACCGCCGTGAAAGAAAATGCCACCTTGACACCTTAGTACCCTGGCACTGCTGCTGCGACCTGGACACCTTGGCAGTGCCAACCTGGCACCCTGGCAGTGCCTCTGCCAGCTGGCTGTGCCACCTGAGCACCACCACCCTGCCCAGAAATCTTGTACCTGGGGGCCTCCAATCCCCTGGGAGACCTCTGATGTGTTGGGTACTCTGCTACACAGACGAACCAACACGGTTGCGAATGGTACAATTCAGTTTTATTACTAACATTTATTTACAGTGGTAAACTGGTTACTGAGGTTCGATCATAACCCTAGAATCTGTGGACTTATTCCTAATACTATCTTGTAGTGGCACTCAACACATGGTGGATGTCTGAGTGGCTTGCTATGAGCTCTGTGCCCTGAGCTGTCTCCTGCTGGAATGCCCAGGAAGTGTTGTGTTCCCTGTTTTGTACTGTGTATGCTCTTGCCTGTGATTGGCTGTGGTGTTGTGTGTGTGTTGATTGGTCCGTTGATCCGTCCATCAATATGTATGTATGTTTGTGCTATGATGTTTACCTGAATATCATGACAACCCCCACAAGTGCCGTTCCATCTGGTCCCCGTTTGTGGAGCCCAGTACTGAACAGCATTCGTCCAAGGTCTCCAAGGCAAAAGGGAAAGATCCCAACGCCTTGGTTACCTCAGGGAACTGCATATTAAAGTGAGACTAGCTGTCTCGCTCTAATATGCAGATCTGGCTAAAAGTGATCCCGCCCACAATGGGCACTCTTCATAGTGCAACGTTTTGCTAGATCGTGTTCGATCTCGCAAGGCATGGCGAGCCAGATAGATCCCGGGAGCGGGGTCTCCCATCATTTATTGGCCACGTTGAGCTGCGGCGCACTGCTTTTTGGATGCTGCATGGTCAGTAGATCGCGCCCTAAGTGGGGCTAGCCTGGTGCAAAAGTCCCCAAGGGCCCACAAAGTAACTATGTTTGGTTAAGATAGTGGTGGGGAACTCGCTGACAGCCAGGGAGAAACTCCCAGCAAAAGCTGCCACAAATGATACTTAGAAACGTTTCCGTTGGATTGTGCCTGCTATCTGCTGCTCACAAAGAGTCTGTCGGTTATATCGTTACATAACATTTAGAAGTTGGCCAGTGGTCCAGGATATTGGGCATGGTCAAACGGCCTTGTCCCGCCTGACCCAGTGACGTGATGAGGCCGTTAAACCTCGCAAGAGGCCGCTCGTGAGATCTATGACGCTCAGGGTGCCACATGAGATCTAATGAGATCTTGCAAGACATCACGATCTGGAAGGCGACGTTTAGTACTGGACCCACAAACGTGGATCAGGCGTAATGGGACCTTGGGGGTCTGAAGGCCATCGGAGACCCCCGGGTGGTCGGGCTCTGGGCAGGATAGCACCTTTGTACTCCCTCTGCCACCCAGGCACCTTGGCACTGGAGGTCTGGCACCATGGCACTACTGCATGGACACCCTGGCAGTGCCAAGGTGCTTGGATGCCAGGTTGTCCATGCCAGGGATTGTGCCCAGGGGTGTCTTGCCCTTATGGGGTGAGGGGGTTTGGAGGACTCCCTAATGGGTAGGTGGGTGCATTGGGGGGAGGGGGTGCAGAGGTCACGATGGAGATGCCAAGGGGGGGGTCGAGAGATCAGGGCAGCATTTAAAAATGGAGCCCCGATCTTTTCCTGCACTAACGAGCTGAACTCATAAGTACAGGAAATGAAGGTAAGTGCCATCTCAGTGGCCGTTCCTCGCCGAGGTAAAAAAAAAGTCCCATTTGATAGCAAGGTCATTCTCGGTGCTGCAGGCGCCTAGAAACACCTCGCTGTGCCCAAAACGGGACTCTCTTTTCCCCGTTAAATCGCGCCCATTCTGTTAATGAATACATTTAAACCTCGGTGTGTATGTGCCATTTGTTACATAAAAGAAATTATTTAAAAATTTGATTTAGTGTGCAGTTTCTCAGTAATGCACTGAACAGGTAAACTCTCAATCTTCCAGTAAGAACATCACAATCAATTTCAGTGATATCAAAAAGATTTTGTAACAGTGTTAGATATAAAATTATTGCACATATGGCAGCGATTATGCAATAAAATCATTTCAGGTTCAGAAGCCACTAAAATAACAATTTTTGATTGTGCTTTCACATCTACATCTCAATGAAATTTACAAACCATTGGATCAAACAGGCTGACAGTACAGGAGGTCGTCATTTTGTTCTTCATCTCTGTGCCAACTCTTTGCTAGAGCAATTCAGACCTAATTCCACTGCCCGGGATGTCTCCCCATTTTCCTCCTATTCAAACATTCACCCAATTTCCTCCAACTCTATGGTAAAGCTCCAACATACTTCTTTGCAATGCCTATGACCTCTATCCAGCTTTGTATGGAAAATAAATGACTGGGGCATGTAACTTTATTCTTCATTTGCTTAAAAAGCAAGTCATTAAAAGCACGCCTGCTGGTAGAAAAGAAGCATGATGGCCTGCAGAATTGGTATTGAATACGTGAATTATTGCTAATTTCTACTCCAATTTTTATCTTATATCAATTACCTAGATCAGGGAAATAATTGAGATAAATGTAATGTGTTGTGGAACATCTTAGCCAAAGGTTACACTTTACAACATCTATAATTACTTTTTGTTTTTTAACTCTTTTGTACAATTCTGCACACATGAAACCAGAAATAAACATTGGTGAAATATGCAAGTTTAAGTGCAAATCTCTGGGGAGAAAATACATGTAAATGTCAACAGATTTCTTACCCATGTACAAAGGTGTTCCACAGGTTGCCTGCAACATTTTGTCACTGCCAACACCCCCTTTCTGCACAGAAAGTCCAAAATCAGTCACCTGGGTAATGAAAACATTTCAGAATGGGTTGGACAATGTAGCACAGGATATTTGCAATGCATTTTCCTGAGCATCAATTTTCTACACTTCTCCTATTGAGTCAACTCTTCAGCTTTGTGTTTCAGTAAAAAATGGATAGTTTCCACTGTGGATGTTCACAACCATCTTTACCTGTCTGAGAATGTTTCCGTGACGAATACATTTTCAATGAAGCAGAATTCATTTGATCAGTGTTATGATCCCAGTTGATGTTACAACTGGACGGATCCCAGAATGGAACCCTGGCTCAAAAGACCGTGGGCTGGATTCTCCGGTCCCCCAGCCATGTGTTTCTCAACAGCACGCCGTTAGCTGGCGGCGAGATTCTCTCTTCCCGCCGCTTGTCAATGGGGTTGCCCATTGAAGCCACCCCATGTCGCTAGGAAACCCGTAACTTTTATTTTTTGAAATAAAAGGTAGAGGAACAGAGTCACAGGATCACCAATTAGTTTTAACAAGGAAAAAACATTTATTAAACATGAAAAGTTGGATTATTTCACAATGTTCCTTTACTCCACCCCCCTTATCTTAATAATTACACACAGATTTTAAGATTAACACTGATTACAAGGTACATTAAGCTACAATGGTCTCATTAATACACAAGTCCCTTTAAGCATACAAGATGACCATGGTAAGACACACTTCTCTCAGAACCGAAGTGAATGTTTGTGGAGTTCTCCTCAAAATCCCCCCAGACGATTCTTATACCACGAGCCGCCTCGTCTCACTAAACTCCGGCTTCCACACGAGTGATTTCAAATTCTGCTTTCAAAAGTCACACTTTCAAATCTTATTTTAAATGATGCGTTCCCTTCGCTGCTTCCATCAAAGTTTCACTTTCAGGTTTTAAGGCCATAAGATATAGGAGCAGAATTAGGCCACTCGGCCCATCGAGTCTGCTCCGCATTCAATCATGGCTGATATTTTTCTCATGCCTTCTCCCCAAACCCCTGATCCCCTTATTGATCAAGAACCTATCTATCTCTGTCTTAAAGACGCTCAGTGATTTGGCCTCCACAGCCTTCTGCAGCAAAGGGTTCCACAGATTCACCACCCTCTGGCCGAAGAAATTCCTCCTCCTCTCTGTTCCAAAGTATCGTCCTTTTAGTCTGAGATTGCAGTTTTTCCTACAAGTGGAAACAGCCTCTCCACATCCACTCTTCCAGGCCAAGAAGTATCCTAAGTTTCAATAAGATCCCCCCTCATCCTTCAAAACTCCAATGAGTAAAGACCTCGAGTCCCAACCGTTCCTCATATGACAAGCTCTTCATTTCAGGGGTCATTCTTGTGAACCTCCTCTAGACTCTTTCCAAGGCCAGCACATCCTTCCTTTGATACGGGGGCCCAAAACTGCTCACAATACTCCTCTCCTTCAGGTTTCGATTGTCCTAAAGGCTTTTGCAACAACTCCGGGATTCAGCCACTGATTTCCACAATTATTTCAAATAATGTCTCCCAAACTACTGTAATGTCTCATAAACCTTAGGACTATTGCAGATATCTTTCTGGCCTCTCATGATCCAATGCCTTTTCAACTCTGTGACTGTACTGAACAGTGATCTGTTCTGGTTCCCAGTTTCCTCTGTTCCGTTAACTCCAGCCTTCTTAGAAACGTCTCTTAATTTCTCCAGTTTCTTTAACTGGCTGGACTTCAGATTTCCGGCATCTGTTTTCTTAACCATTATTCCAAAGTATGGATTTTCTTCTAGCAAGGCTGAAAGAGGTGTTTCCTCTTTAACCTTCTAAAATTAACTGCTTCTAGCAGAGCTGTGCTAGCTGCCTTCTCTCTTACTACGTATCTCCTGCTGCAATCAAATTAGCTAAACTAAAACTTAAAAGCTTCTTTACCTTACAAAGTCCCAGCTACGAAACAATCAGATGCTGGCTTATTTGCTCTTCATACCACAGCCTTTTCTAAACAAGAAAGAATCTCTCCGAAAATAATTACTCAATTAGAACCATCAGTATAAGGAATTGATGGGAATAATAAAACAATTGGAGACACCATAGTTAGGTATGTTCTTCAAGATATGACATTAATAATATACTTGTAAATCATTTTTGATGTAGAAAAACATTTCTTAAGGCCTTTTTGTCTTAGCCAAAGACAATGGGCTGGATTCTCCGCAGCCCCACGCCAAAATCGCGTTTGCCGCGGGGGGGGGGGGGGCGGAGAATCAACTTTTGTGCCGGAATCAGGCCCGCCGCCGCTCCGGCGATTCTTCTGGCCTGAGAATCGCTGATTCCACGAGTTACTCCGCGCGGCTGGGGAGCCATTGCCAATGGCCCGCCCAGCAATACTCCGCTCCCAGCCAGCTGAGTTCCCGGCGGCGTGGTTCTGACCACCTATTGACGTTTGGGAACCGTGCGTGGCGGCTGTAGACTCAGTCCGTGGAAGCCCTGGTTGGGGGGGGGGCGGGGGGATCGGGGCTCTATGGGTGGCCGGGGGACATATCGGACTGGTCCAGTGCAAGGGTGTCTGGCCAATCGGGGGGGGGGGGGTCTACATTTCGGAGCTGCCTCGCAGTCTGTATCCGCCATGGCGCTCGGCGCGGCCGCTGGGAGCCGCCATAGGCCGTCGCCGTGCGCATGCGCGGACTCAAAACCGGATGTGCGGGGGCCCGTATCCGCAGCGAAAGCTGCGAGAATCACTCCGGGTCCCTGCTAGCTCCTGAATCGACTGATGTTTTTTGAAGAAACTCCAGAGTGCAACGCCAGCGTTTTTACGCCGGTGTCGGAACATAAATCCCTTTTTGGGAGAATCCAGCCCAATGACTTCAGTCTTCCCAATGCTTAACTGCAGAAAATTGTGGACAAGCTGCCTGGCAGCACAGAAACAATGACGGAGTTCAGGGAGGTGGCAGGGGTGGTATTATTGTATAGATTTGGAAGCTGCCCATGTTTTTAAGTAATATTGGAAAATTGTTTACTTGATCCATGCTCCAAATGGTTTCACAAATCAAACTGGCCACTACTGTTTTTTGAACAGTAAAGGAATAAAAGATTATGTTGAGCAGGCGGGGTAAGTGGAACTGAGTCCACAAAAAGATCAGCCATGATCTTATTGAATGGCGGAGCAGGCTCAATGGGCCAGATGGCCTACTCCTAGTTCTTATGTTCTTATTAATTTTTAATAGTTTTACAAGCTATTGCTAACATTATAATTAGACAGGTAGCATTTGGAGATCTACAGTTTAAATGGACCTTGAGATTAGAACCTGCTCAGAAAGGGACTCTTCATATGCTAGAGGAAGGGAGTCAATGATTTAGGAACACATGAAACTTTTCACAACAATTTCACTGCACAATTTATTTAATTTACCTTGATGTTCAGTTTCATGTCAATTTCACTGTTGCTTTCATTACTTTTAACCAAGATGTTTTCCAGTTTTAAATCTCGATGGACAATATCTATAGAAAGATCACACAAGTTTTAATATATACATGTGCAATATAAATAAACTGATGAGATTTAACAATTTCAGGAACCACACACAAAATCTCCCACACATATTGGACGCGATCTACTAGCCACGCCTCGCCGAAATCGGGCACGACGCAGCCAGTAGATCCCGGGAGAGGCCTCCGCTGAGATTCCCATTGGCTCTAACGCCTCACGGGAATCAATCAGATCTTGCAAGATGTCTCGCACTAAGTGAGTTCAGGGGATCGAGAAATGGCATCCCAATCACTTCCTACACGGAGAAGCGCAGGAAATGACAACTGGGTGGTGTGGTGGGCGGGGGGGGGGGGGGGTGAGGAGGGGTGGTGTGGTGGGGGGAAGAGAGGGGGGTGGTGAGAGGGGGGAACAGGGGTGGTGTGGTGGGGGGGAGAGGGGTGGTGTGGTGGGGGGGAGAGGGGTGGTGTGGTGGGGGGGGAGAGGGGTGGTGTGGTGGGGGGGGGAGAGGGGTGGTGTGGTGGGGGGGGAGAGGGGTGGGGTGGGGGGGAGAGGGGTGGGGTGGGGGGGGAGAGGGGTGGGGTGGGGGGGAGAGGGGTGGGGTGGGGGTGGGGTGGGGGGGGAGAGGGGTGGGGTGGGGTGGGGGGGGGAGAGGGGTGGGGTGGGGGGGGAGAGGGGTGGGGTGGGGTGGGGGGGGAGAGGGGGGGGGGGGAGAGGGGGGGGGGGGAGAGGGGTGGGGGGGGGAGAGGGGTGGGGGGGGGAGAGGGGTGGGGGGGGGAGAGGGGTGGGGGGGGGAGAGGGGTGGGGGGGGGAGAGGGGTGGGGGGGGGAGAGGGGTGGGGTGGGGGGGGAGAGGGGTGGGGGGGGAGAGGGGTGGGGGGGGAGAGGGGTGGGGGGGGAGAGGGGTGGGGTGGGGGGGGGAGAGGGGTGGGGGGGGAGAGGGGTGGGGGGGGAGAGGGGTGGGGGGGAGAGGGGTGGGGTGGGGGGGGGAGAGGGGTGGGGTGGGGGGGGGAGAGGGGTGGGGTGGGGGGGGGGAGAGGGGTGGGGTGGGGGGGGGGAGAGGGGTGGGGTGGGGGGGGGAGAGGGGTGGGGTGGGGGGGGAGAGGGGTGGGGTGGGGGGGGAGAGGGGTGGGGGGGGGAGAGGGGTGGGGGGGGGGAGAGGGTGGGGGGGGAGAGGGGTGGGGGGGGAGAGGGGTGGGGGGGGAGAGGGGTGGGGTGGGGGGGGAGAGGGGTGGGGTGGGGGGGGAGAGGGGTGGGGGGGGAGAGGGGTGGGGTGGGGGGGGAGAGGGGTGGGGTTGGGGGGGGAGAGGGGTGGGGTTGGGGGGGGAGAGGGGTGGGGTGGGGGGGGAGAGGGGTGGGGTGGGGGGGAGAGGGGGTGGGGTGGGGGGGGAGAGGGGTGGGGTGGGGGGGGGAGAGGGGTGGGGTGGGGGGGGAGAGGGGGGGGAGAGGGGTGGGGTGGGGGGGGGAGTGGGGTGGGGGGGGAGTGGGGTGGGGGGGGAGAGGGGTGGGGGTGGGGGGGGAGAGGGGGTGGGGGTGGGGGGGGAGAGGGGTGGGGTGGGGGGGAGAGGGGTGGGGTGGGGGGGGAGAGGGGTGGGGTGGGGGGGGAGAGGGGTGGGGGGGGAGAGGGGTGGGGTGGGGGGGGAGAGGGGTGGGGTGGGGGGGGAGAGGGGTGGGGTGGGGGGGAGAGGGGTGGGGGGGGAGAGGGGTGGGGTGGGGGGGGAGAGGGGTGGGGTGGGGGGGGAGAGGGGTGGGGTGGGGGGGAGAGGGGTGGGGTGGGGGGGGAGAGGGGTGGGGTGGGGTGGTGGGGGGGTGGGGTGGGGGGGGGGGGTGAGGGGTGGGGTGGGGGGGGAGAGGGGTGGGGTGGGGGGGGGGAGAGGGGTGGGGTGGGGGGGGAGAGGGGTGGGGTGGGGGGGGAGAGGGGTGGGGTGGGGGGGGGTGGGGTGGGGTGGGGGGGAGAGGGGTGGGGTGGGGGGGGAGAGGGGTGGGGTGGGGGGGGAGAGGGGTGGGGTGGGGGGGGTGGGGTGGGGTGGGGGGGGAGAGGGGTGGGGGGGGGGAGGGGGTGGGGTGGGGGGGGGGGAGAGGGGTGGGGTGGGGGGGGGAAGAGGGGTGGGGGTGGGGGGGGGAGAGGGGTGGGGTGGGGGGAGGGGTGGGGTGGGGGGGGGGAGGGGTGGGGTGGGGGGGGGAGAGGGGAGGGGTGGTGTGGTGGGGAGGGGTGGTGTGGTGGGGGAGGAGTGGTGTGGTATGGTTGGGGGGGGGAGGGGTGGTATGGTTGGGGGGGGGAGGGGTGGTATGGTGGGGGGAGGGGTGGTATGGTGGGGGGAGGGGTGGTATGGTGGGGGGGGGCATCGTAGGAGTCCTGCTGGGAGGTAGTTTGGGGTAAGGGGAGTCCTATGGGGGTGTAACCAGGGGAATCCCATACGAATGTGTGGGGGAATCCCAATTACTGGAGACAATGTTTTTACAAAAGTAATCCATCCTCTTTTACAAAAGTTGCTGATAGTGCATCTGATCTTCGTCGTGCATCTGATCTTCCTCGTGATGGAAATTCTCTGAGCTTGATTCTCTGATCGCCAATGGCGAAATAGAGTTCAGCGATCGGCTGGAGAATCCACTTTTACGCTGGAATCGGGGGCGGCCATGTTTTTACGATGCTCCGCCCCTCAAAAATGCCGTAAGCCGTCGGGACAGCCTCAAGACAACACCTGAGGCCCTCCTCCGATGCTCTGCCCCCCCCGATGGGCCGAGTCCCCAACGGCGTGTGAAACGTATCCTCACAACTTTCAAAAACCTCACATGTCAGGATGGAGCCATTCCGCTGGTTTGGGGGTTTCAGCGGGCTGGGTGGAGTGGTGGGGGGGGGGGTGGGCGAGCGGGGTTGCAGGAGGGGCAGTTTTTGGCAGGCCGGGTCTGGCCGCTGCCATGTGCATGCGCGATCACGGCCCTGGCCATTCTACGTCCGTATCGGCTGCTAGCCCCCCATCAGGTGGAGGATCCGTGCGGGGGCGTCGCTGACTTTCTGGTCGTAAGACCAGACAGATCCTGTGGACATAGCTGCAGAATTGGAGAATCCAGCCCTCTATCACTGTGCTGGATTTCAAACTGTAATAGAAATAGTATCCTGAACTTAGAAAAAAGGAGAGAGATTGTTGCTGCTCATTGGCAGCCTTTTTCTAGACTTCTGCTTAGCTGTATGGGGTGTTGTAATAAAAAGCATTAAGAAATGGTAATTTTAGTCACACGACCACTCGCTCCCTAATTAGTTCAGAAGGCAATTAAATAGCTCATGTCTGGACAAACTATGGCTACTGTTTTATGGCCTAGGTGATTAAACTCTATAATTTCCCAACTATTAACTTCTGAATAATCCATCATCCATCTCGATGAGATCTTCCACATAGCTGTTGTCACGGTAAACATGCTGTGTTTGCTTGAGAGGTAGCTTTATAGAAATGCAAATGGTAAGAGCCCTACAGTTTCAGATAATCTTTTGAAGTAGTTCCTGATTTCAGCAAATATGAAATTTCATAGCAGGATGCCTGTGCATGTTTTTATTGTATTGCACATTGGAACCTTCCAGGAACCTGGTCAACTTGTAATGCCAGATATCAGGTTACTTGTGGCCGCCTTCTTAAGTCAGCGTCCTTGCTGGCTTTTAGAATTCCTTTTTAAAGCAGTTCATTTTGTCACCAAATGAAATTAAAGAATAAAATCACACATGCACATGCCATTTCATCATGACAACACTCAATACAAAACATTTCTAACCGGGCTCTACTGCAAAGATTTAAAGATGAACAAGTTACTCCAACCTTGATAAATTTCTAAATTCGTTGCCAGTTAGTTACAATTTTCCATCGTACTCTAGTATTCTTACTGTTGATTACTACTTGTTGGAAAGGGGAAAATAAATGAAAAAAGACTTTGAATCTCCGTTCCTTCACTCTAGCGGGATCCTCCGTTCCTGCTGCAGTGAATGAAAATTTGGCTGAGTGCCAAATTCGCCGTCCTCACTGGTAGTGGTAGTGAGGCGCACTCACAATGGAGAATCTCGCACATAGGTTGAGGATAGATTATACTCCACTCCAATGGGCTCTTCCAACAAGGAGCATTCCGATACCCACTGTCAAATCTCCCATATAAATACCAAATACTTGGTAAGATAGGGCAGCATGGTGGTTAGCACAATTGCTTCACAGCTCCAGGGTCCCAGGTTCGATTCCCGGCTTGGTTCACTGTCTGTGCGGAGTCTGCATGTTTTCCCCGTGTGTGTGTGGGTTTCCTCCGGGTGCTCCGGTTTCCTCCCACAGTCCAAAGATGTGCAGGTTAGGTGGATTGGCCATGCTAAATTGCCCTTAGTGTTGGGTGGGGTTACTGGGTTATGGGGATAGGGTGGAGATGTGGGCTTGGGCCGGGTGCTCTTTCAAAGAGCTGATGCAGACTCGATGGGCCGAATGGCCTTCTGCACTGTAAATTCTAAGATATATTAAGGACGACTATCGCCTGAAAGCACCCCAAGTAAGAAATCACAACTGTTTGGAGAAAAGATGCAGTTTTGTCACCTTCCCTTTGTAATGTGGGGGTGAGTTCTAATGTGGCATGCTGTTGGCAATTCGGATGCAATTCTCATTTGTAAAAATGGCAATATCTGGCCCATATAGTTACTGAGGAATCACATTACGATTCATTTATAAAATACACAAACTACTAATTCCTCATACAATGCTTCATGTGCTTCATTGTCAACAAATTACATCTTCATACAATGCCAATCTTGTTCACTGAGCTAGGGAAGACCAAAGGATGGGATTCAGTACAATCAGACGCTTTATTCATAAATTTAACAAAGGAAAATTACAGCACTGTTGATGGAACCTCCACTCAAGCCAGTGCCCCTCGCAGAGGTGGTGGCTGATGAAAAGGAGGCAGGCGACACAAAGTTTCCCACGAGTACCTGGCATCCATTTTGGAAGCATGCCTCCTGCCTCCAGACCAGTTTAGAGCATGCTGGTTTGGGCAGAAAGAATAGCTATCCACCCAAAAGCAGCTTGGGCGCCCAATCTCTCTCTCGCCAATCTCTTTCTCCCCAATATGCATCGGCAGCCCCCACCTCTGCGAGGGCACTTTGACTGGCCCACCAGCTTCAGAGGCCCACCTACCATCCTGAAGTGGCAAACGAGTGCGCTCCCACTAATTGGTCAGCTCGTCAAAAACAAATCGCTTCAGGGATAAGGGAAATTTACCTGACATCAGGGTTCTAATCCCAGAAATAGAATTCAGTCCCTAGTACTCAGGAAAGTTTATTTTCCTAGCATTCTATTGAGCACAGTAGAACTGTAATTAGAAGCTGACAAAATAGCATCACAAGTTTCCATTTAGGAATGGGAATAACTTTTATTCATGCTGCACTCCCATATCACATATTAGTTGGTGGATCTACAAAACTATGTGAAAGGGCAGATCAATGACAGCTTTGCCACAGCCAAAATAAGAAAACCTGCCAATAATTCATATTATGAATGCAACAAAGCTGAGACAACAAACCTGAGACAATGAGATAAATTGCCAATAAATGTACCCGAGTGCTATTTATTTATCAGATTAGAAATAATATGATTGTTTTGGCAGAGTATTTACCATTTATATTAATATCCATGAAATTGCTATTAGCTTAAGGGACTGGTTTGGGCATCTAACAGGCACTTTCTTTACACTTAACATTGATTTTAAATTTGACAAAGAAATCACAGCACAAATATTTGCCACACAGAAAAAATTCAGAATTGGAATAAAACAGATCATTCTGACACAGTAAGAGAAAAGCTGCTATCACCATACGTTCAACAAAATGCAAAACGCAAAAATGGAAAAGCAGCTGAGACTAAGTGGGCCAGATTACTATGTTTCGATGTATCACATAACTGCCAATGCAATTGTCCTTGTCACGATTATCTTAAAAAAGATTTCCATTTCTATGGTGCCTTCCACCATCTCAGGACCTCTCAAACAATTTTCAGCCAGTGAAATATTTTGAAAGTGTAGTTACTGTTATTGTAGGGAATGCAGCAGTCACACATGCATAAGGCAAGATCCTACAAACAGTACTGTGATAATGACTGGATAATCTATTTTTAGTCATATTGGTGGAATCATAAGTATGGGACAGGGTGGGATTGATGAACCAAATGGAAAAATTATTGTTAATTAATCTTACATTTCTGATACATTATAATTATTATTAGGTGAATAAAATTTTCAAATTCCTTTGAAAAGGTGTGAAGTTTAAAAAAGTTGATGTTAAGAGAGATTTGGGTGTACACATACAAGGAATACAAAGTTACCATGCAGGTAGAAAGCACTTGGGAAGGCAAATGGCATAATGGCCTTTATGGCAAGGAGACTGGAGTACAAGAACAAGGGAGACTTTCTACAATTATATAGGGCTCTGGTGATTATTTGGCCTGTACTCTCCGCAGCTTAGAATAATGAAAGCCAATCTCATTGAAGCATACAAGATTCTAAAGGAAATTAAAGCAAAATATTGATGCTGGAAATTTGAAATAAAAGCAGAAAACGCTGGATAAACTCAGCCGGACTGACAGCATTTGTGGAGAAAAACAGAGTTAACATCTCAAGTCCAAAAGGGGCTTTGGCAGGATAGACAAGTTGTTTTCTCCATCAGGAGAATCGAGAAGATAGGGGCATAGTCTCAGGATCATGTAGAGTTGAGTAGAGGTCTCTTCAGTCAGAGGACTGTGAATCTTTCAGAGGGTTGCGGAAAGGTGTTTGATCTCCGAGGGAATCAATGGATACAGAAAGAAGGTTGGAAAGTGGAGTTGAGGAAAATCAGCCATGATCTTATTGAATAGCGGAGTGGGCTGGAGAGGCATATGGTCTACTCCTGCTCCTATTTTTTACGTTATGTTCTATCATTTTCTTATTGAAAATTATTCCTTTTAAATTAGTACTTGAACTGAAAGTTTTCATTAAATGAGCACTTTACCTCTTACAGATTTTATTGCTTTAGAATGTTTTAATTACTATTATATCTTGCATAAGTACATGGTAATTACCTTATTCCTGCAATGAAATCTTACCATTTTTATGTAGGTAAGCAATTGCACTTGCCAGGCTTCGAATCACATGCCTCGTCTCTTTCTCACTTAAGCGTTTTTTTCTATGAAGGATTGCGCTTAGTTCTCCACCCTCACAGACTTCTGTCACCAGGTATACTCGCTGAAAGAGACCAATAATTATTAAGTTATCTAGTAAGGATTCTCACACCCTTGTTATTTTGACATTTGGTTCTTCAATTTTAAAAGGGTGATATATTTTATTTAAGGTGACGTAATATTGAACCTCCCAGCCATCTAGGGAATATAGAATGCATCTAGCCTATATTAGTTGGAGTGAGAAATTTGCTGTTCAGTCTCCCTGCGTCATTGATAAACTATAAGTGAAAACTTATCTGCAGATACAGTGGTTTAATTTTCATTAAAACAAGTAGGCAATCACCAATCAATTCCATCACCTCCAGCATTGTTTTTTTAAAAAAGCTATTTTGTGAGAAATCAGGAAATGTGACTTGTATGGATAGAAGTGGCTTTTTTCCCTCCTGAATCTATCACTGAAGTACGATGATATTGTTCACTCATTTATTATTGATTTTCAGCAGGATGGGAACAGCTTCTAAAGCCCTGTGTAGGTTGCTTGAACATGATTGATAACAAACTAAATATTGCTGTAACTTCTCAAAGTGGACAGATACCAGTTTTATATTCAAAAGTAGGCCAGAATCACAACTGTGTCCAATATATGAGTCTTTCCAAAACAAACTTCAAGGCAGCAGGATTATTCATAAGTTAGAAATGTTTCCTCATTTACCTAATTCAGCTTCAATGTTGTTATGGAGGCTATGTTAACTGATGACTTGTTTCAGAAGATAATCTACCATTTTAGAAACTATAGGGGATAGTGTGGCCTATAAACTGGAAGAGTGGATCTACCGTTTGTAATAAAAATCATGGAAATCAACAAAGGTGGAAACCAGGTGACGTTTGCAATGTATATCAACCAGGTTACCGTTCAACCAGTGAAGGTGAAAATTAACCTGAGCATATGATGGTGCCGCGATATTATTTTAATCAGCAATCATGTGCTTTTAAAAATATATATATTTAAAAAGCCACTGAAAATAAAGTGAAACACTAGATTGGTGATCTATAAATGCCTTTCTTATTTCAATGCAAAATAGTCAGGGTGATTTAGAACCATAGAATCCCTTACAGTGCAGAAGGAGGCCATTCGCCCCAACGAGTCTGCACCAATCCTCTGAAAAAGAATCCTACTTAGGGTCAGTGCCCCACCCTATTCCTGTACCCCCACCTAACCTGCACATCTTTGGATACTAAAGGGCAATTTAACATGATCAATCCACCTAACCTGCACATCTTTGGACTGTGGCAGGGAACCGGAGCATCCGGAGAAACCCAATGCAGACACGGGGAGGAAGTGCAAACTCCACACAGTCACCCAAGGCAGGAATTGAACACGGGTCCTGGCGCTGTGAGGCAGCAGTGCTAATCACTGTGCCACCATTAAAAAAATAACACTGAAGGCAGCACGGTGGCACAGTGGTTAGCATTGTTGCCTCACGGCGCCGAGGTCCCAGGTTCGATCCCGGCTCTGGGTCACTGTCCATGTGGAGTTTGCACATTCTCTCCCTGTTTGTGTGGGTTCGCCTCCACAACCCAAAGGTGTGCAGTGTAGGTCGATTGGACACGCTAAATTGCCCCTTAATTGGAAAAAATGAATTGGGTACTCTAAATTTATTTATTTTTTAAATAACACTTTTATGCATACTATTTCAAAAAATAATTGAATAAAGGAGAGTTACATGAGACAGAAAGGAAAGAAACATGAAGTAGCAAGAAAGAAGGGAAAAGGGGAAAAAATGAAGCAGTTGCAGAAAAAAATTATTGGAAAATGTGTTGGGGAGAGGAAGAAGTGAACAACGATAAAGAAAGATAAGAAGCCTGAGAAGGGAAAGCAGCAGGCCAGAACATGTAAGAGAAAAAACCAGCAGAGTGCCCAAGAAGGTAGGCACTGCAAACCACAAGCCTGAGAAAGAGCAAGACGTACCTGATGGGAAACCTTGGGGGAAGGATCACTGCAGCCGACGTGGGAATGGTAAGGCAGACTGGAAACTTGAAAGAGGGCCATAGCTGAGTGATAGCTTGCAAAGTAGACCTCAAAATGACTATTGACTCTCATTTTATATCCAGGTTATAGTTATTTTTAATTATTTTGAGCTGTAAATCTACATGAGCATAAAAAATGCAAGGCTGCAATTTTTATTTTTTAAATTACAGAAAAACAATTAAAATGTTGACATTTAATCCATGCTTATTGATAACTGCTGCATGGCGATGGTTTTGTTTATACAATCGATTACTTGGATTAGAGAGAAGAAAAGAAGCCAAACCACACCCAAGTGCCTATTAATTTTTTGATTAAAGATGTTAGGTATTTGAAACATGTTAAGATTATAAGCATTAACATAATGAAATATCTTGAGTTCCCAGAACGCTGGGCAAATCTAGTTGTATCTTACTTTGGGTGTTTCAAACACCTCTTCCAGATGAATGATATGTTCATGGTCCACTAGCTTTAAGATACTGACTTCCCGTTCGAGCAGCTTCACTCCTGAACTCCCAGCCTGCATTGAAAATAAAAACAGCTCAGTCTAAGTAAGTAAATCTATAAAAATCCTTCTATATCAACAATTCAAACTCGTATATTTCAACACTTTAATTTGGTTTAGCGAATCCCACATACTCAAGTTCCATGTCAATATTTATTTGCTCGAATTTATAGTATGGCCTAAAAGTGTTTTCCTCTCAGAAGATGCTTTCAAAATAAATTCTATTTATTTTCTTAAATTACAGAACGTGCTCTCTATTACCCATTGCCTGAAGGTTATTAATTCATCTTAATATTAAAACTGAGCATACCTTATTTTAGAAGAACACAACGGTCAAAAATTATTTACCTTTTCCCGGTTGACCTTCTTGATTGCCCACTTCTTGCCAGTCCCATTATGTGTAGCCTCAATCACTACTCCATAGCTGCCTTGTCCTAACCTTTGGCCAAAACTATAGATTTGCTGAAAAAAAAGTTTCGAAAGGTAAAAATACGCAGACATCATAATACAGCTTGTTGACAGACTTAATTCAAAAGTAAAAATACATACTCCATTGAAAAACAGTTTCTTACAATTACCGTACTAATTGAAAAAGGGAAATCTGTGTACTTCATGATACCTGGATTTTAAGGCTTTATATTCTTCGTGATACCTTTAATGAAGAGTAATTTGTTGGAGTGATTTTATTCAATGTTCACTTACTTTTTATGTTCAGATGTTAGCTCTGCATATCCAGCCATTGTATATTATGTGAAGTTATCCAAAAGCATGCTTTCCTGGGACTAGTCAAATGGGGTGAGTGTTAGAAGGAAATCTGGATGGACTGCTGATATACAGCATTGAATTAGTGGAGCATACTGGACGCCTCTGTATTGGTGAACTGATGAAGCTGCCTGGCATAAAGGTGAAAATCTGGACGGAAAAAGTACTGGCACTTCTGAAAATATCACTGTTAATCTTTTATGCAGATATATTTCCTCAGTACACAGTGGAAGAGTCATTTTTGTAGTTCGACAATATTGGAGTTCCTGAAACTGTTCACCACACCAGAACATCCCATCCTTCATACCGCCCTCATTTCCCCTTTCATGGGCATAGCCTCCCTCAGGCCCTGACCCTTGGCGGTGCCACCTCTGCACCCTGGCAGTGCCATTGTGACAATACCCAGCAGACAGAGGGAATGCCAATGTGCCACCCTGCCCTATCCCCGACCACCCAGAGTCTCCAATAGCCTGGGAGACCCCCCTCCCAGGTGCCGTTATGCCTGGTCCATGTTTGTGTGGACCAGTACTAAACAGCGCCCTATCGAGGTCTCCCACGTGAGGCAGTTAGATCTCAGGTGCTGGGAGAATCCGACGAATGCCTATTTAAATGAGCATGCTGATCTCACCCAGCGAGGACAAAATCCAGATCGCCATATCTCACAAGGTTTGGTTGAATCTTGAGAGATGTTTCGATCATCACTAATCTCGCAAGAGGCCTCTTGCAAGATTTAACTGCCTCGTCCTGACACCAAGTCAGGCGCAACGAGGCCGTTAATCATGCCCAGATATACTAAATACTGGAAGACCGGGATAGATTTTGTTTGCTTGACCCTTTGGCATGGTTTGAACAGAGCACAGGAAAACAAATTTGGAAAGAAGGACCACACGGCATTAAGAGAATCTATCTGATTTCCTTCCTATTGAAAACAAATAAAAGAAAAATCTGGAAGGTTCTATAAAGAACATGTGAATACTGCTGCCAAATTTGCCTCTACTTTGCTCAGACATTGCTTAATGTCCAGGGAGTAAAGATGCAAATCCACATAATTACGTTTACCATTTTAGTTCCAATTAATAAGTTGTGTCTTGGGAATGAAAGTTGATGCTTTCTGTAAAAATTCTATACTATTGTCACTATTTTTTGGAAGTTTATTTTAAAACATTTATGTTCAAGGAGACACCATCAAAAACAAAAACCAATTGGGCATCTATCCAGGATTGAACAGTGACAAAATAGATCAAAATTCAAGGAAATAAATTTCACTTGGAAACTTGGAAATTATTGCAGCTCTTGAAAGCGTCCAGCTCAACTAACAGATTTTAAAAATTACTATATGCCAATAAACTTGAAGGGACACGATTTGAAAGAAAAGTGTTTGAAAAATGTATTTTTAAAATATACACCATGACTTCAATCAAACTAGCACCATAACATAACATGCTAAATGCTCAATTTTTCATCCTTCCTTCAGAAAAACAAATGTTCAATACTCCCTCAAGAAAACTATTATTTTAATAAAATCAAAACTAATGGGCGGGATCCACTGTCCAGCGATGCCAGAATCGTGAAGCGATTGGGCGGAGAATCGCGCGTCAGCCGAAAATTGAGGCCGGCCCGGGCACCCAACGGAATGCCATGCTCTGGGGCCTTGACAGCGGCAGGAATGCATTCCGTGCTGCACGCGGTCGTGGAATGCAAATTATACAGTAAATGCTGTTGGCATATCATTAATGTGGGCCTAACCCAGCATTTTCCGTGTCCACCACGATGCTCCGCCTCTGCCAGGAGGAATTACTGATGGCGAGGTTCACTTGTGATATTTAAAATCGTAAAACAGGTGGCGTGGCTGCTGGGGTAGAGAGAGGGGGTATGAAAGGTGCCCAACATTGTTTTAGTGTGCTGACAATTGTACCGCTGGCCAGGGAGCTTCTGCCAGAGCTGGGGGAGAGAGGAGTAGCGTGGGGTGGCCAGGTGGTGGGACGTGGGGTCAGGGTGGACAGGCACGGACCACCATTGTCACAGCCTGCAAGGCAGCCATGCAGCTGCGCACGCCGTTGACGGCCCACTGTGGACTTATCACCACTGGTTGTATGGGTGCATCCCCACGCACTCTGGCCCCAGCTGACCCATCAATGGGATGGGGGTGCTCCAGCACAACCAGTGCCATCTTCTTGGCTGGGATGAGGGTGTGTGGGGAGTGGAGTGCTGATATGCAGCTCCTGCTTTTCAGGCTCTCGAATGCCAATCCTGGCCCTGGCGAATCACACACCAGCATTCATCGGAATTGCACTAGTTCCACGTGGCACCAGTGCTAGCCCATTAAGACATCCTGAATTATTCCGGGGCCGGCGCCGCTTTCAGGGCCGTAGAACCCATGTGATTAAGTCCTGGCATCAGCATTTAGTCTCTGAAATGGAGAATTCTGGCCAATCTGTTTGAAGAGGATTAGTTAAAATTGTTGCTTCTGATCAAGTTATACAGTTTTATAAATGTACCATATTACAATTATGAATTGCAATTTCTACTCCAGTGGTACAATACTGTTATCATGTTGAGAATAAATTCAAATATTTTCTGAACTACGATAACAGAAATTCATCCATGTAGCTAAGAATATGGGGCCAGAACTTCTGTGGATTGGCAATCACAGTTGAATTGCCACTTCGCCCCTTTTCAATTACTTCACCTGGGAACTGCACATTTCTTGTCTGACTCTGGCCTGCTAAGAAATGTGCTGCATACTGGCATCTGGGACTCTTGTCCAGGGCAGCAGCGTCGGGGGATGTGAAGCCATGCCCCCTTTTTACAAAACTAGCTGCTGTAAAGCAGGAAGACTTACAGGTCCCATTACTTTTAGAAGCCAGGGAAAGGTAAGTAGGAAGATTGGGGGGGGGGGGGGGGGAGGAGAGGTAAGGTGTGGGACAAAGATTGGGGGCACATTGGATAGGTTGGGAGGGCAGAGATGTAGTTGGGGGGTTGAGAAGGTCGTTAGAGGGCAGGGGTGGTTGTGCGGTATTCAGGAGTGTGGGCTGTAATCAGGGACTTTAGGGAGTGTTCGGAGATCAGGGGTGGAATTAGTGTCATTTTGGGTGAGTTTGGCAGGGTGTTTCCCGCCGGCTTTTTGGGCGAGATCCAAACCGGTGTTCACCCACCTTAAGAGTCATTTTTTGGGACCTTGGGAAGTTTCTACCTTAGAAATTTTTCAGCAATGGGGAGCTGAACTCGCTGGTGAGAACGGCTCCTCAGAAATAGTCACGATGATAGACGATGGGTTAATCGGAAGGGCTGGAAAGATAGTCAGGGGGTCGGGAGGGTAGTCGGTGGGTTGGGAGACCCAGTTGGGGGTTGTGCCGTGAGTGGGATTTGCTAGTATAGTTGTCCAGGAGTTAGAAGTGGTTTCAATCTTTCCAACTTTTCTTAGGTAACTATTCCATCGAGAGAGTTGGAGCCATCTGAAGTCTCTGACTTAAATCAGAGTATTGGAGGATTCCAAGTTCAGGGTAATAGCCCATCAGAAGTTTGAACTTCCCAGACAATTCCAGTATAGTTCTTGTGAGACCTCATGGGAGACCCCAGCATATCTTCTGGGGTACCTCCCCTATGCAAACCCCCCTCCCTGAAGATCAAAAGTTCTGGGCCATGATCTTGTTTTTATGAAGGAAACAGAAATTTACATTAAAACGAAAATATAACCAGTATTGATATAAAAATATAAAATACAAAATTTAACCAACACTGGAAAAATAATCAAACGGTCACTAAAACCTTTTGCTGATTTTGTTTCAAGATTAATTCTCGCCATATCCTATTAAAAGTTCCATGTATATTAGAAGTTAGATAAACTAAATATTTTAAATGCATCACCCTTGATGTTTACTCATCTTATTTTCAGGTAAATACCATACTGCTAATAAGCAGTTTTTTTTAAATGAAGGGGGAGGAGGGGGTTTAGCCCATTTTGTAATTAATGTCAGGCAATGTGTTTCTCTCTGCTGTCTGATCCTATCCACTGGTAGAGATCACTTCTGCATAACAACTGAATACTAGACACACTAAAGTTTTATTCAGTTCAAAATATCATCCAGTTCATCCACAACAATCCCTATATATTATAATCATGTACATTTCATGCATTTTAAGTGTTATTTCCCCAGAAAAGATGTGAAAAAGTGCAACATAAGCTTCTCACATTAAAGCAAAGGTCTAAGATTTTTAAATTGTCTACATACCCGAATAGCAAATTCATCATCAACCCTGGTGTGAGGCACCACCTTGTATTCAGCATTGCCGACAGCGGCACGCTGTGAAGGCATCTTTTGAAAATCTCGAGCAACCTCAATTTTCCTGCAAATGCAAATAATGCATTGAAGAATATTTTAGCTTTAGAATAATGTAACCATTTGGAACAACTAATAGAAAAGCAAAATGCTGTTATGCTGGAAATCTGAAATAAAAACAGAGAACACTGGGAATACACTTGGTCAGTATCGTGGAGAGTGTTAACGTTCCAGGTCAATTACCTTTCACTAAATCAAGCAAAAATTAGCGATGCAACATTTTATAAAATTAAGCACAGAGGCAGGGAAGGCAAAAGGAAAGTTTTGCATTAGGGTGGAAGGCAGGAGTAATTAGATGATTGAAAGAATAACGGCGCAAGGGCTATGATAGGACAATTAAAGAAATTAATGAAGGGTCTAACCAGGAGACGAAAATGATAGAAACAGAATCTTTACCAGTCTAACTTTCAGCTTGCACATTGTGACAGTGTAACAAACACTAATGTAATAATTCAAAGTCTATCCCAAAGATTAAGTTCATATTTGAACCACATGTCACTGGAATAATTTCCTGCAACCAGGTTCCCTTCAGCTGGGCACCCATGCTCCATGAAGCAGAAGTCATCCATGCTATCAAAGAGAGGCTTTAAACAAACTGTATTTTAATCATAATCTAATCGCAAAATACTGTGGAAGATAGAAATCTGAAATAAAAACAGAAGATGCAGGAAATACTCAGGTCTGGCAGGATCTCTGAAGACAGACCAGAGTTAATGCTTCAGGCCAAAGTCGTTTTGTAATATATATGATGTATGATAAGATTATATTAATAGCTTATAACTAATACTCAGGAGTGGAGAACAGATGGGATACCACTGTCAAAGAGGTTTACTAGCAGGAGATGCATGAGGAAACAAACACTACAAATCCTCACAAAGTTGACGATATCACGGGTGGGACAATCAATGATTGTAAATATTGCACTGAACGAATTTATACAAAATGTTTTAGATGGGAATTCCTGAACAAACATCTTGCTTTTCCATTGACGGAAAAATTATTGGCATTGGAATGTTTGCTCACACACAATCCTCACAATTGTTAGGAGAGAACCTATACCAATTTCAGAACCAACATTTTGCCAAGTACTGTAACCAAAGAGAAGCAATCATTCAGAAATTAGGATGATCTGGTCATTTCATTTGTACAAATTTTTACTATCATGTCAGGGATTCTTTAATTAAAATCAACGGTAGAGATGGTGATATGGATCCAAGAAACCCTAACACCTTTCCTTGGTTGCACAAGCTAGTGTGAATGGTGGATTGATTAGAGAGCAGTCTTACAAGTCTTGGAAAACCTTTGTCTTATCACTCAAGAGTCTTCAATGATTGTATCAGTTCTGCTTTTTCTGCTCTTCATGGCCAGATTGGATTTGTCCTGCTTTTTATGGACAGGACATACCTGGGGCAATTTTCTACATTGTCAAGTAGGTGCCTGTGCTGTAGCTGTAATGGAGTAACTTGACACGGATTGAGGCTAGTTTTGGAGTACACGTCATCAGTACTACTCACATGTTGTTCCCAGGGCCCATAGTTTTTAATATAGCCAATGCCCTCAGCTGTTTCTTGATATCACATCAATTGAATCAAATTGGCTGAAGACAGACTGTGACTTTCGGAACTTCCTTGGGGCCTTCAGGATGAGGCCAAGCTGGATCATCCAATTGGCAGGTCTGTCAGAAGATGGTTTAAAAGCTCCAGCCTTGACTTGTGCACTGATACGCTGTGCTCCCCAATCATTGGTGATGGGGGTATCTATGGGGATATCTATGGAGCCTCATCCTCCTGTTAGTTGTTTGAATGTCCACCGCCATTCACAACTGGATGTGGCAGGACTGCAGAGCTTTGACTGGATCAATTGGTTTGCTTGGTCTGTAGGTTGATTACATCAAACAATCTTCACATTCTGGGAAGTCACACAAAGCTAGAAAATAGTAAAAACAGGCTTATGGGAAGCCAGGTAAAATCCATTCCACTGTGCCAGAATTATGAAACCTGAATCTAAAGCAAAAGTGCAGCGGCAATAAGAACTATTACAACTGGTTCAATCAAGGAAAGCCTTTAACGGTTACATGACAAAATTGTGTTACTATAAAAATGATCCAATACTTCTGCAGACAATAATTCTAACAAACTTTGAGTCTCCAAGCAGATAATAAAATCTAAGAGTATTTGTTTGGTTTCATGGCACACGGAATATCAATGTAAACTGCAATCAGACCAAACCATGTGACCAATGATTGACCATATCATTCTGATGAATGGAGAGAGACTGGGAAATGTTTTCAGAGTGACATGGATGGTCCCTGTATATGCATCACAGAAAGTTGACTTGCAAGTACATCAAGCAATTAAGGTGGTAAATGGTACTCTGACTTTTGTGACAAAGGGACTGGAATATAAGAGTAAAGGAGTCTTATTACGATTATACAGGATGTTGATAATGCCACACCTGGAGTACTGTGTGCAGCTTTAGACTCCTTTCCCAAGAAAGGACATTGCTACGATCCAAACTGTTACTACTGGACAAGTCAGATCCTAGGGTGGAACTGGATCTAATAGATCCCAACTTATATTTTTTTGTTTTTTAGAAATGTAGAGAGTCATAGATTAACAACCGAATAAAACATTTACGAAGCAAGTAAAGATACACAATCACACTGTTCTTTCACCCACAACGATGCTTTTGCAGACGTATACAGATTTGTAAGGATAACACAAGTTACAAAATCTAATTTATACTCCAATGTTTACCGTAAGCACTCAGACCAGTAAACCAATGTGCAATTTGTGATCAGACACACCACACGCTAAAATGCAAGTGACAAATGCTACCCCAACAGATGCTACGGATCTCTCATCAACTCCGTCCAGACACTTGCCACACAGTGAACCAACTGATCCCACAGAAGCTCAGTCTTTTAACATGGGTTTCTAATCTCCACTCTCGAAGAACTCACCTTGGAATGTCCTCCCAAACTATGCTTTCAGTTAGACATCTTCAATGAGGATCCACGTCCAGGGATTCAGCCTTTCCCTCTGATTTTCCTCTCCCCTGGATCACCACATGCATTCCAGCTTCGCCTTGCACACACACTCTCTCAGATATTCAGCTGTACCAGCAGAACACCATTGCTTCACAGGCCCACAGAAAGGAGTCACCAACATTTGAGTGTCTGCACTGATCTTCTGGTTTCTCAGAAACCCACTTTGTTCCAAGTCTGCTTCCAGAAGCTTCCTCTGTTTAAACTTGGAGACTTCCTCTGCTCCTCACTCTTGATTTAATTGACATTTTACAGATTTATGTTCTTTTCTTTTGACTAAGGTCTTCTTGGGACCTTTATCCTTTTCCATTAAGGCCTGCTCCCTGCAGTTCTCTCTGCCAGCAGACTGCTGACAACTTGGTATCTCCCTTGAGATCCAGAACTCTCTCTACATTCACTGTTACTTAAAAACTGGAGCAAGTCACCTAAGATTCTTAGACTTCTTATCCTCAACAACTCAGTGTGGTGAATGTATTCACCCAAGTATGAACTGTCTGTATAGTGCTGTGACCTATGACCTGGGAAATGATAATACTGTCTACTTCCAGGTACTGTACTGGAACCCAGGTGGGCTCCGCCTCTGGCTCCGCCCTCACCGGGGGATATATAGACCGGCCACCTGTGGGTGGCACTCATTTGTACAACAGATACTGGCAGGCGAGTTCATGGATAATAAAGCCTAGTATTCACTTGTTCTCACGGTCTCACAGTGAATTGACGGTATAACACTCAGCTAGTGAGGGAGATTTAAACTGCTCACTTTATCTGAGAACATAATCACCAATGAACTAAAAACTACTGTTTTGTCTCTGTGGGTTCCCCACTCTGGACCCCTGCTGCTACAGAGACAGACTTTTTTCTCTACTTTTTTTTTAAACCTTCCCTAAACTACTGTACAACCTCATTACAAATGTAGTTATACAAACAGCTCCAAACTTGCTATCTCAACTCTAGAATGAAACCAGACCCAAGTTTCACCTTTTTTTACCCACAAATAAAGAATATAAATTCAACTGAAAGTGAGACCGGGGGCGCGATTCTCCGACCCCCCACCGGGTCGGAGAATTGCCGGGGGCTGGCGTGAATCCCGGCCCCGCCGTGTCCCGAATTCTCCACCACCGGAGATTCGGCGGGGGCGGGAATCGCGCCGGTTGGCGGGCCCACCCCCGGCGATTCTCCGGTCCGCGATGACTGAAGTCCCGCCGCTGTCAACACACGCCAGCCGGCGTGGATTGAACCACCTTTCGAACGGCGGGACAAGGCGGCACGGGCGGGCTCCAGGGTCCTGGGGGGGGGGGGGGGGGGTGCGGGGCAATCTGGCCCCGGGGGGTGCCCCCACGGTGGCCTGGCCCGCGATCGGAGCCCACCGATCCGCGGGCGGGCCTGTGCCGTGGGGGCACTCTTTTCCTTCCGCCTTCGCCATGGTCTTCACTATGGCGGAGGCGGAAGAGACCCCCTCCACTGCGCATGTGTGGGGATGCCGTGAGCGGCCCCTGACGCTCCCACGCATGCGTCGCACAGCAAAGACATTTCCGCGCCAGCGGGCCAAGCCCCTCAAGGTAAGGGCTCGGCCCCTCAAGATGCGGAGAATTCCGCACCTTTGGGGCGGCGCGATGCCGGACTGATTCGCGCCATTTTTGGCACCGGAATTCTCTATACAGGGAGCTGTGAGTGCTCAGTTGTTGAGTCTAAGATAGCAGTCAATAGATCTTTTAGAAGGAATTAAGGGATTCTGGGGATATTGCAAGAAGATGGAGTTGAAGTAGAAGGCCTCTTTGATAGCCAAGCTCCAATTTTACATTTTCTGACCTCTTCCAGATCTTCCAAGCAGCAGCAAGAATCATCGGATTACTGCTGCACCCGTAGATCTCCCAACTTCATGCTGCTGCACATTTCTACTGGCGTCTTCAAAGCCAAATTTTGACAGAAATGCACAGCGTAGCATTCATCAAGGAATGGCACAAGGGCAGCATTGAGTTCAAAGAAGACTCTCCCTTATTATGGCACAAGTTTGCTGCATGATAAATTTATAGGTCCAGTTTGAATGTGGGTGAATGAATGAATGAATGGGTGAGTGGATTAATGAGTGAATGTTTGAGTAAGTGAGTGGGTGAAATGGTGAGCAGGTAGGGTGGGTAACTAGGTAAGTGAGCAGATGAGTGGGAAGTCGGGTTGGGGTGTTAGTCAGGTGGTTGAGAGGTGGTCAGGGATTGTCAGGTCAGATGGAAGTAGTGGATCGGGTTGAAATGGTAGTCAGTGGTCTGGAGGGAGGGGAGACTGGTCAGGAAGGGTGATTAGGTTGGGAGGCTAGTCGGATGGTCGGTTTGGAAGGCGGCTAGTCACATCGGATCAGGATGGTAGTTGGATGGGAAGGGGTAGTCTGATGATCACAGGGGTTAGTCAGGTCAGGCCAGAGGGGTGAGTTGGCCTGTTTGGGGGATATTCGGATCAGATGTTAGACGAGGTTTTAAACTGGTTAACATTTTCTGGATAACTATTCAGGTAAGAACTGCAACATCTGTGACTAACTCAGAGCCGGGGATATTCATGGAGGGTCCTAGGCAGCAGGAGAATTGCCCATCAGAAGTTGAAATTTCCCAGGCACTTCCCCATGTCGACCTGCACGTCGAAACCTCCACAGGATCCCAGCATGCATCTTTGGTTGTATATCTGGTCTCCAACAATCTGGAGACTGGACGATTTGGCCTCTTGATTCCTCCATGAAAGAACGCAGTCTGAGTATTGGTCAAGATGACACTTTGTTGAAGCTTTTCATGTTGCACTCATCAGGACAATCAGTATAATCTCATACAGTATGAAGTTGCTGGGCGGGATGCTCCGCCCCGCCTCATTTCTGCCTCACCACGCCGGCGGGATACTCCGTTACACCGGCCGGTCAATGGGGTTTCCCATTGTGGGGCAGCCTCACGCTGTTGGGAAACACCCGGGCGCCGGCAAAACGGAGCATCCTGCCGGCGGGGAATCCAGCCCATTGTTTCTTCTGACATTTGTATTTTTGCAATTGTCCTGATGAGTGGAAGATGAAAAGTTTCAACAAAATGGCTTTTTTCAACAATACTCAAGTTCTGTACTACCAAACAACTCGAAGTAGTCCCTTTGAATTCACCTGATAAAATCCCTTTACCATTTTCAATACCTAGATTAGATCATCTGAACACAATGGAATGCAAGCCAATTTAATTTAATCTTTTAAATCCCAGTCATTCTGCTTAACCGGCACTGTACAGTTAGTCTATAATGGATCGGTCCACCTGTGAATGGTCTTTTTATTTAATCATTTACTAACTGTCATGTTCTGGAAAACTCTATTATTAATCTTAAAATGCAAGTCTCTGTTCAAACAGGCCCATGCTTGTTAGCCTCAATGATGTTGACAATTGCCACTAAAGGAGTGATAAGATAAGCTCAGAAACTAAGAGTAAGCAAATACTGCATCAGACTGAAGGGGGTAGAGAAAGGAGGCTCTCTACTCGGACAGAAGACTGGACGTATGAAACAGATAAGCTTAAACTAGCATGGACAGAGCTGACTGGTGGATGACTGAAGTCAGATCACTAACACTGTGTGGGCTTTAAAAGGAGGAGTATTGTGAACAGGTGCAGAAAAACAGAAGACAAAATAATCTGATTTGGGTGGGTAATTATTATCCCTGTGGAGACCAATAATGTGAAATAACCAAACTTCCCAAATGGCTCCCATGGAAAATCCAATGGATCACGTTTCACTTTGTAAAACTTTTACTTTAACAATCAAACCCAAAATCGACATAAACATTTAACACAATTTAACAGGCAAATTGTGATTGATTATAAACTATAAATGACACATTAAATAGCAGACTTGCAAGTCAACTTACTGAGCATTTACATTCTCTACCTCAGTCCCAAAGATCTTCAAAACTCTTGTCTTTTTCACTAGGAATTCCAGCACCTCTTCTTCCAGGATTTAGCCCGATTCCCAGCCATCAGCAGCACACAAACCCGAACTCCAGGGGTATTATCTTCACTAAAATGGCAGACATCTGCAGAACCTCCTCAACTCTGGTTATGATGGTCTTGATGGCATAGATCCACTAATGCTATCGTCAAGTAGCAGAGACAGCTGCAGCAACTGCCTTTTCCAATCTCCTGGCCTCAGCCTCCATCTCAGTAAGAAGGGAGGCAATACTGAGGGTGGAATGTAATGGACCCATTGAAAAGCAAGGAAGACCCGGTACAAATGTGCCCAGATGTCTTGGAGAGACAGTGGATGCTTTGATGATTTTGAGTATCACACCACTATTGATCCAGCAATTAAACCAATGATTTATCCCCCCACATAATATACCATTAAAATGATAAGCTTCAAAGAGAACTCCAAGAGATAAAAAGGTGACTGGCAGAATTACAGAGCCTACAGATCGGGGGCAGGTTTAGCTCAGTTGGCTGGACAGCTGGTTCATGATGCACAACATGGCCTACAGCGCGGGTTCAATTCCCGTACCGGCTGAGGTTATTAATGAGGCCCTGCCTTCTCAACCTTTCCCCTCGCCTGACGTGTGGTGATCCTCAGGTTAAATCATCACCAGTCAGCTCTCCCCCTCAAAGGGGAAAGAACCCTATGGTCATCTCGGACTATGGCAACTTTACTTACTTTACAGATTGGGTAACTCTCATCGTAGTGAGAAGCCAAATACATAGCTAAGAATTTGCCTGGATCCCAATGATAGAACAAACAGGAATCATTAGCCTATTCCAACATTAGAAGAGATCACACCCCAGCCCTGGTGGTGCCAGAATTATGGACCAAGTGCAGGAAAATTAGAATAGATAGGTGCTTGATGGGCAGCACAGACACGGTGGACCAAAGGCCTCTTTCTGTGCTGTAAAACTCTGTGACTCTTAAGGTTTTCAGCAAGCTTGATACCAAAAATAGCTTCTGAAGCATGAAACTTGTTAAGGAATATTCGATGTTGACAAAATTTAGTTGGTACAAATTGCTATAAGGCCTTTTGGCCTTAGTGAGCCAGGGCAGCATGGTGGCACAAGTATGGTGGCACTGCTGCCTCACGGTGCCAGAGACCTGGTTTCAATTCCGGCCTTGGGTGACTGTGTGGAGGTTTCACATTCTCCCTGTGTCTGTGGGGGTTTCCTCCAGGTGTTCCAGTTTCCTCCCACAATCCAAAGATGTGCATGTTAGGTGGGGTACGGGGGTGGGGCCTAGGTAGAGTGCTCTTTCAGACAGTCGGTACAGACACGGTGGGCCAAATCGCCTCCACCTGCTCTGTCGGGACTCTATATGCAAGACATGTCTATTTCTATTGTGTTGTCTACCACTAATTGTAGACGACAACACATTTATTACTGGAAATCATTATTAATTTTATTTCATTTAAAATATTTATATAAATATAGACAATAATGAATTTTGGATTGCTCCTTATCAAACAAATTCAAAGCCATGATATCTATATTAATCTGACTGCAAAACTTGTAATACTGTAATACTTACATTGTGCAGAAATGCTTTAGTAATCTCATTCAATATGGATCGCAAATTCAAGTACAAAGTAAATGACAAAGTAGTAACACGGTCCTTGACGTTAATAACAAGTGATTCTTGTTCATTTGGCAGCATTGTTCCATTTATCTTCTCTGCACAGTTTGAATATGAGATTTAGAATGAGTCTATTAACCCGGCAAAACCCAACCTTGAACAAATAATTCGAGTTAATTTTAAAAGGTTTATTTATAAGCTTTCTATCTGCTTGCTTTTTAATCTGAACATTTTCCACCAGAGACTTCCTGCACACCCTGATAGTGTAGTACAAATGCCACCACCTTCTCAACTTTTGGCAGCATTGCTACACTTGGCGCTTATGTTCCCTGAAGGAATTAAACATAAAATTGTGTGACTTACAGAAAATTGGTTTAAAAGTTTCGCAATGGTAAACTATCTTAGAATATTGATAATTTGAATAAAGCACAGTTATACACCCACAAATATGACCCTGTGGTCCAACCTGCTATTTTAACTGCAGGCATGAATGGAGTGGATGCAATGACTACTTCATTGCCAGGCCAAACCTGTTGGGAGCTCGTTCAAGGGCCAAAAAGAGGCAAGCTTTTTGTAAGGTTTCTTTGTGTGTCATAAGTGCTCATCTGGCCTTCACTAGGAGAAAGCTTCGGCCCTCCATTAGCCAAGGCTTCTTCTCTTCCCTCAACTGCACCATATTACCCCTTCACCACTTACCTGATTGCAAGAGACCATTCCCACAGGTGTGCAAGCTGCTCTTCTCTGCCAGCTTGGCAGTAAATTCCAGGTGGAGGTTAGGGGCCTGGATATGAAAATAAGGCTCAGCAGCTAAAATTTTCCAGGTCACAACTTGCAAGTTTCTTACTCGTTTAGATTCCTCCCAAGAACTTATAATGGCCCTCGATAAAAAACTGTGAAATAAAAACATGTTTCGTCTCAGTGGAAGGAAGCAAGTATAACTTGTCAGCTTAAAGAATGTGCCTCCTAGCCTCCGCCATAGGACCCATTGAGGCACTTATCATTACCTCCTCATGACCAGGAACGGCAGCTGCCTCATCTTATCCCCCCCCACTGACCTTCCTGCACAGTGCAACCGCTAGGTGGTAATCTTGCCAATCTCCTCCCAATCCGACTCTTCGCACCCCCGCCAGCACAGACCCTGAGGAATTTTCCAACAGATCAGCTATCACTGCTGCCCCTTTCCACTTCGTCCTCTAGTCTAGAGTACCCATTCAATTGTCAACAAGGTTCTTACCATCCATGAGCTCATTGTGGGTGACTACACCATCATGGACTTGACAAAAAACTAGCTGATGGGTACACCTCTCTTCTAAATAAGCCTCCCTGCCTAGCTATTCTTCCTCCACCTCTCCCATACTGGCCTGCATGGCGGGGTATGGCTCTTATCACAAAATCAGACCATGGTCTAAATTTCTCCTGTTTTGAGCATCGCTCGTCTCTCAATTAAATTTGCTCTCTACAGCCCACCCAGATAACAATCATCATGCTTTCTTTCCTCAGCCTCTCGCACCTCACTACTTTTCATTCAGTGGTTTCAATTGCCATCTTAAATTATCAGTCTCTCTCCTCCTGACTTTATTGCTATCCTCCCTTAATCTCTCTTTTCATAAAAATTCTCCAACTTACAGACAAGGCCTTGCTTGCCATCGCATATGAACTCACTATTCACTTGTTTATAGGGGAAACATCGCGGGGCTGGAGGAGTCAGGAAGCAGATCTGCTGAAGGCAGGGGTGTGGGTGAGCGACCTGGCTGAATTCCTGAGGCTGGAGAAGGTCAAGTTCGCTCTGCGGAGGTCGGTAGAGTGTTTCGCCTGGAGGTGGAAACCGTTCATTGATTTCTTCAAGGAGAATTGAGGACTCAGCAAAGGGGAAGAGGGGGTTTTGGTGGGGGAGTAAGGGGGTTAAAATGGGGAAGGCGGGACATGGTGGGGGCTGGTGTCAGAGGGGTTGGAGGTCAGTGGTTGTTGGTTGGGTTGATGTGTTTTCTTCTGATATTCTGTATTCTGTGTATGTATGTTAAATGCCTTGAATAAAAATATATTTTTTAAATTAAAAAGATTCCTACATGGCCTTGAACATCCCTATTTTGTAATATTTTATCTGCAGTCCAATTCTGGTCTTGAACATCTTGATTTATTTGCCCTATCTCTGCTGGCGGCTGTGTTTCAGCTGCCATAAACATCTCTTTATTTTCTTTCTTTAAAGTGTTCCTTAAAGCTTTCTTCTTTGACCTTCCTTTTGGTTATCAGTCCTAATATCGTGGGGTTTTTTGGGGGGATTTCCTTGAATTATTTTTTTTCCAATTAAGGGGCAATTTAGCGTGGCCAATCCACCTAACATGCACATCTTTGGGGGTTGTGGGGGTGAAACCCACGCAGACACGGGAGAATGTGCAAACTCCCCACGGACAGTGACCCAGAGCCAGGATTCGAACCCGGGTCCTCAGCGCCGTAGTCCCAGTGCTATCCACTGCACCACATGCTGCCCCCCTAATATTGTGTTTGATAAGACTCCTTTGAAACATCTTGGGTCATTTTGCTACAAACTACAAGATGGCGCCAGAGCATGGCTCTCCCCCACAGATCCTCTTTCTACATCTCTTATAACCGTACTAATCTTTTAAAACTTCATTTTAAACTAATACAATCTCTAACCATGCTATAATGTGTATTTATCGTATGACCTGTGTTTTTTTTCATGCATGGAACAAAATGCCTGGACTGTACACAGAACAATACTTTTCACTGTGCCTCAGTACGTGAGATAATAAATCTAAACCTAAATTAACAAAGAGATAAAAATACAACTTTTTATTGTTATTACGATCCACCTCATTCTTCAGCATCTATTTCATTTCAGAGCTTCCTATCACCAACAAACTTTTAAACGATGTTCTGTATAGCCAAGTTCCAATAGGGTAACCACTGTACATTTCCTTCTTGCCTGAAAACAACCATTTAACAATAGACTCCGCTTTCTGTTCCATAGCCAGTTTAATATCAACACTTCTCCTTTCCCTTTAATCCCATGGGCTTCATTTTTTTGCTAATAAGCCTATTAAATTAAACTGTTGTCAAATGCAGTTTGAAAATCCATGTACACATCAACCACACCAGTCTGAGCAACTCTTTCCTCTACTTCAAAGAACTATGGAATTCTTTGAAACTTCATTCCCCATTAACAATAAACGTCACTTTGAACAAGCCTAGAGTTTGCTTTCTTCCCAACACGAGTCACACTACTAAATTCCATAAGAAGTACATTAACTAGATAGGTTAATGAAGTTTAAAGCCAGAGTAAAAAGTAAATGTTATGTTATGCAGTTAAAAGCTATTAGTCAAACTCAACAGAGCGAATTAAGCACAAGGATGGTGTTAATGATTAAATATGAACTGCTTAATAACTTTTGGATTATAGAACTTCATTTGTAAAATACAGCTGAGCACACATTAAAATGCAAATAGAAAATGACCAAACTATTACAAGGCATGCAAAAAAGAATCCTGTGGTCACACAGATGTAAAACGCAGTACGGTACAAAGCAACATTTACTGCAACTGCGAAAATACATTCATTGCAATAAATATATTTTCTTTTAGGTTCCAACGTCACTGACATCTATGCCAGAGCAGCAAATGTAACAGGAAAACCTGCCTTATCAGGAATGCCAGTAACCTTTTCTCTGCATTTTCCTAGTCTGTACCAAGTGCAAAAATGTAATGGGAGAAGAAAACATATCGCTATTTTTACAGTACATCCCTGACAGTAATTAAAACAAGCTTGAAATAAGCTTGAAAGCAGTCGGCTTGGTAATTGTATTGAAACTTCCGACAGCAGATACTGAAAATGACAGTAAATAATCAAGGCAAATTGATAAAAAGAGATATATAAGACTGCTGGAGTTGCAGAACTACTTAAAAAAGGTTGTTATAAGTAATTGTGAAGTAGAAGTTGGATAAAGAAAAAGACAGGTATGAAGTGATTCTCACTGCAATACAACCTTTCCCGTATTGCCTTCCTTAGATGAATGTAATACACTAAAATTGCTTCTTCATATTTATCTGCTCTCAAACATGATTCTGTCAAAGAAAAGCTATAATGCTTCGTGCATTACTTACTCTGACGTACCTTCTCTTAAGGATCCTTTGCTTTTTGCTGCTGCACTGCAAACATTTATACTGGCCCTTTGCCATTCTTACTTCATTTTATTTCCTGCTGATTCTATTTCCCTACTATTCTACTCATGGCTTTCACTACCTGCTCTCAACTTTCAGTACCTTTTGCTTACTGGTTATGTCCAAGGTTTCTTGCATTCCTCCTGCATACATAGCTCTCGGCCCCAATCATTTCTCACTCCAGCTTTCAGAGAAAGAACCAGAAAACTGCCCTGAGATGGGGAAAATGCCAATCTCCCTTACAACGTACAAGCAGTCCACGACAAGAAAGAGCTGCTTCTACACCACAACAGCCTGGAATGCGCACCTAACAGCAGTATTTCTCCGTGTTGCTTTAAAAGTAAAAGCCAGCAAAATTCAAAGAAATCAAAGTATTATCTTTTAAAAGCATGAACACACAAAATAATATGGGACAGGCTAATGACAGATTTAGCAGCCAGAAATGGGCATCAATCAGGTCGTAAAAAATGTTTAAGACCACAACCCGTAAACCTGTCCAGCACTTCGCTCACTCCTCATTTGTCATGAAACAAGAAGGCAACACTATTTCAAGGAAAAGTCTAGAAAGGCCAAGAGAAGCACTAGGTGTTCTTACTGTTCCAATGACATTTAACGAACAGTAAGTTGCATGTATACAATGTCTTTAAGGTGAAAAATCACATAACCGCTTCATTACAGCAGGAAATAAAATGAAGTAAGAATGGCAAAGGGCCAGTATAAATGTCTGCAGTGCAGCAGCAAGAAGCAAAGGATCCTTAAGAGAAGGTACGCCAGAGTAAGTAATACACAAAGCATTATAGCTTTTCTTTGACAGAATCATGTTTGAAAGCAGATAAATATGTAGAAGTAATTTTAGTGTATAACATTCATACATCCAAGGAAGGCAATACGGGAAAGGTTGCATTGCAGTGAGAATCACTTCACACCTGTCTTTTTCATTATCAACTTAAGATGCATATCTTAATGCTGAGAATGAGGAGATATTAGGGGGAGGTGAACAAAACTTAGTCAAAGAAATGGATATTAACGGGATGGCGAGGTGGCAACGCAAAGGGGTTTGGGGAAGGAATTGCAGATTGAGAGTTCCAGGCAGCTGAAGAACAACAGGCCAGTGTCAGTGAACTGTTCTTTTTTTAAATCATCTTTATTGTCACAAGTAGGCTTACATTAACACTGCAATGAAGTTACTAGAAAAGACACTAGTTGCCACATTCCAGCACCTGTTCGGGTACAGAGAGGGAGAATTCAGAATGCCCAAATTAACTAACAACACATCTTTCGGGACTTGTGGGAGGAATACGGACTACCCGGAGGAAACCCACGCAGACACAGGGAGAATGTGCAGACTCCACACAGACAGTGATCCACGCCGGGAATCGAACGTGGGACCCTGGCGCTGTGAAGCAACAGTGCTAACCACTGTGCTACTGTGCCGCCCGCCCGTTCTATGGTTTGGGGAGGGGATTGCAAGACTGGAAAACGTTACATTGATAGGAAAAGGCAAGGCAATGAAAAGATTTAGACACAAGAATCAGAAGATAACAACTTTGACCATCCTATTGCAACTCACTAAAGCAGATATCAGACAAACAACCTGTCAAAAAATTATGAGTATTTCATTGCATGAGTTTGTAGAGGGAGACGTTATCAGGGGTCAGATGGTGAACTGCTCATCTCAAAGTGGCAAGTCCTGCCATGCTGACCACCACCGGGACAAATGAGCATTGTAATGTTGTGAGAACACTATTCAGTCCAAGATCCCCTTTAGGCCAAATTGACGTTGGGTAAATATCCTTGAATTCCACCCGTAACACTATTGAGTGAGCACAATTCCAAGAACTGCAGCAGTTCAAGGAGACGATCTACCCACCTTCTCAGGCCAAGCAAAGATGGTTATTCCATGTGCCCTTGCCAGCATCACATCCAAAGACCAAATAAAATAACACAGAACAGCACAGATTTATGTATCACTGCAGTAAATAGTCTGGAAGCTGGTCAACTATCCATTCCTCACTTTTCCACCAACCCTGGGCCTCTCCTACAAGTCAGGCAGAGTGCAATCAAGGAGGTCGGCACTGGATTGACACTCCCACAGTGAAGGAACAAGCTTTGCATTCAAAATTAGAGATCATGTAAAACTACATACAGCCATGACTGGAGTCTTATAGTCTGCAACATTTATCTGTGCTTATTTACAGTTATGTTTCACCAGGATCACCCACATTACCACAATTTTTATGGTTCAGTCTTTCAAGCCAGAAGCTTAAATATCTCATTAACCTTTAAAATGCATCGACTCCACAGCAAATTGTAATCATACATAAAATAATCCATAAACACGTCACGGCCATTTCCAAACTGAATGATCCATGAGAGGTAGTTGTTTGAAACTCCCAAACAAAAGTTTTTCTGGTTTAAGTGATTCGCTAAAGTTATTTGAGAGCCAAAAATAAAAGCCTATCTTCTGGAAAGCTAGACACACTGGAGCCGGATGACCATTTTAGATCTGCTGCAATCTTAACTTTATATTTAGATTAAACATGACATATTAACATACTTGTGCTCAAAGATCGGAATTTTCCAGCCCCCTGCGGTGATCTTCCTGCAGCAGAAGCGGCTCACCATTGGCTGCCGGCTGGATCTTCCATTTCCACCCAAGTCAATAGCGTTTAATCCCATCCCACCACCAGGGACCCCACACGGTGGTCAACTTCAGCGGGATAAGATCTCACTGGCAGGAACGCCCAGAAAATCTCGCCCAAGCTAATTCTGCTACTTTTGACTAATGACAGTACCACGGAATCTGTCGCAGTTAAGTTTGAGTATATTCTGCACTCCTTAAATAGAAATAAACAAATCCAATTAATGACGTCAACATAAATGAAATGGAAGTGCCAAAAAAACCATTCCAGGATGATATCAATTGCTGAGAATTTCATCAGATCTTCTCCCCCTTTGCTGCCATACCTTTTGCGCAAGTCCAGCGCAAATCTTATCCATCTGTATATACAGGATTCTGCCAAATTGATGTTAAAGTTAATGGCGCAGAGCCAGTGGTTCACAATAAAATTGCCGTTCAATAAATCCCAGTAAATTGAAAATGGACTACTGGCATAATTGTCAAAAAGAGTAACAGAATAGACCTAAGTGATTTGTGCATCTTGCCTTTACCTCAGAGCTGTGTAACATTATGCAAAGTACCAGAAGTAAGCTTAAAGCTTATCTATGTGATAATAACTGAGCAAGAAGCAAACAAGGATTCAGAAAGGCAAGATCTTTTTGGCCACCTTTCTTGACTTTTTAAAGAAAGTGACATCCCATGTAGACCGTGGAAACATGATGCTGTATACCATGACCTGCAAAAGGTATTTGACCAAATTCTGCACAAAAGGCTAATATGAAATGAAATGAAATGAAAATCGCTTATTGTCACAAGTAGGCTTCAAATGAAGTTACTGTGAAAAGCCCCTAGTTGCCACATCCCGGCGCCTGTTCGGGGAGGCTGGTACGGGAATCGATCCGTGCTGCTGGCCTGCCTTGGTCTGCTTTAAAAGCCAGCGATTTAGCCCAGTGTGCTAAACCAGCCCCTAAATATTTAGAACAATGGCTGGTCGAAGATAAAACTATAGAAAAACAAAAACAAAGCAATGGGTTTCTCGAGGGCTAGAATTGAAAAGCAGTAAAGTCATGTTAAACAAAGCCTTGGTTAGACTACACTTGGTGCACTGTGAATAGTTCTGCTCCCTGTTCAATTAAAATCATGTAGAGGGGCAGAAGATGGCTCAAATAAGATTTACAAATAGCAGAACAGATTGTTGGGAAGGATTGAACAAATTGGGGCTCGTTTCTTCAAAGCTTGTGAAGTGACCTGATAGAAGGCAAGATTTCAAAAATGACAAGCCATATGTCTGAATCCAAGGTGGTAAACAGAGCAAAATAAAGATTTCAACATGGTCTTATTGTTTCTAGTTTATTCTCAAATTGTTTCAATGTTTATGAGAAAAAGTATTATTCTGAGATCCTGCTCAGATTATAAAACTCTTATGGATTAAAAAAGTGATTTTGAAAACTGAAATTTCCAGAAGAATGTCATAATCTTGTAACTATAGTTATGTAGCCCCTCGTTACAAGGTGAAGAAATCATGTTCGTAACAAAAGTTTTTTCCATCAATTTCTTAATAAGTTATGTTGCTCTATTTATTTATCTCGGTGAACCGCAAGCCTTTCCCTTATATCGATCAAATGACCACACAACCAGTTAGTTAGGTCAAAAGATGGTTTATTTACATACACAAGAGTTATCTCAACATGCAAAAGAGCTACAGTTTTGAGTCCAGATGACCCTTTGTCAAATCCATCTTTATCCTAGGTTCAGTCATATTGTCTTTTTTTTCCTTCTCGCTTACTCCTTGGTTGATGAAAAGTTTTATTTATTTTTTCTTGGAAAAGTTGTATCTTTCCACTCTTTACATTTATACAGCAACCATCCTCTGCTACCACTGTTAGCCTGTTGAGTAGAGTCAAGAGATCTGCTCCTTTTCCTAAACACTTATTTTTCTTTGAACAAGCTCAGCACCAAACTCTATCATCGCATCACATGCTCCAAAGGCCACCTGTAGCCTCTTTACATATCAGTGCCAATTATTGGATCAATGAGATATCTAATTGGAATGTTTCTTCACCCATTCCTTAACATCCGTGCAACTGTCTATGCTGGCCATCAACGAAGACGAAATGCTGCACCTTGGCAAGGATTGGGTCCATTCGCAGTTGTGTGATGTGGTGAACAGCAGGGAGTCCATGAAGTCCATGACCTTGTCCGTTTGAGTGGGAGGCAAGGCCTCAGTTGGGAGGGGCAAGCGGCTCAGCGCACCTGCTATGTGGGTCCCCGGCCGATGCTCAAAAAGAGTACTCATATGCAGCAAGTAGTAGTGCCCAGTGCTGGATGCGTGTTGACACATTGGGCGGAATGGCTCTCTCCTCAGGAAAGAGGCCCAGTAGAGGCTTATAACCCGTACGATGTTAAAGTGGTGACTGCATACATACTGGTGGAATTTGTTTTACACCAAACACCACCGCCAGACCCTCTTTCTCAATCTGAGCGTACTTGCATTCGGCCGCAGTCAGTTTCCGGATGCAAAAGAGATCGGTCGTGCTCTACCATCCAACATCCGATGGGCCAAAAGGGCCACAATTTCGTAAAGTGACACATTTCAGATGACGACAAAATGCTTGCCTGAATCGTAGTACAGCAGCACGGCAGAGGATGACAGCCATCGCTTGATAAGTCGGAAAGCCAACTCATGGGCGGCACGGTAGTACAGTGGTTAGCACTGTTGCTGCACAGCTCCAGGGTCCAAGATTCGATTCCGGCTTGGCTCACTGTCTGTGCGGAGTCTGCACCTTCTCCCCGTGTCTGCGTGGCTTTCCTCTGGGTGCTCCGGTTTCCTCCCACAGTCCAAAGAAGTGCAGGTTAGGTGGATGGGCCGTGCTAAATTGCCCTTAGTGTCCAAAAAAAGGTTAGGTGGGATTACTGGGTTATGGGGATAGGATGGAGGAGTGGGTTTGGGTGGGGTGCTCCTTCAAAAGACTGGTGCAGACTCGATGGGCCGAATGGCCTCCTTCTGCACTGTAAATTCTATGATTCTATGAAAGCCGCCACCTGGGTCGTACCAGCCCCAGCCCTAGTGCTTCTTTAAGAGCAGATGTAGAGGAGCCAGTACAGCTGCAAGGTTTGGGACAAATTTCCCGAAATAGTTCACCAAGCCAAGAAATGAGCTGAATTCCATTGTATCCATTGGAGAGGGGGATAACTGAATGGCACCTACCTTTTCTGCCACTGGATCCAACCCATCGCTGTACACACAATAACCTAAATAGACCACCTCTTGGGCATAGAACACGCACTTTGCCCGATGCAGGCAGATGCCAAATTCCGAAAACCATGCACACAACAGGGGCCAACACTGTCCCCACGATTTGTAGTGGTTCTCCCGTGTATTTAGCCAAACGAGCCGCCGTGTCCGTCAAAGCCAAAGTCAGGACTTCCCATCGAAAGCGGTCAAAAGTGCACTGGGCCACCACAGACAAAGCCGCTCCAGTGTCCAACTCCATTTTCAGCATGTGGTCATTCACCTGAATGGGGTCACGAACAAGGGCCACGCGGGCACCGCCAGGCAATGCAATTGCATGGCATACTCTTTGCATCTTCCAAGTGAAAGTTCGTGTCTGGATCGTCCAAATAAAGCTCTTATCTCTGGACAGACGTTTACCCCAGCCGGGGCGCCTAGACCGCTGGACCCTCATTGCCCATGGTCGTGCTGGCGCCAGGGGCCGCACATCTCACATGGAGATTAATCACCCTCGCGGACTTCGGGGAGTGGTCCCATCACAGTGGATGGGCCTGTGCCCATGGGCTTGGTCCCCACCGTCTGTCAGGCGGGGTAGGGGTGCACCACGGGGGTGACCTCATCTCAGGGCGTTTACCTCCATGCCCTGTATTTCCTGGATCCCACGCTCTCTCAAGACAAGGAGATCTGTAGCACCTTTTGAAGATTCAGAGAAGGCTCGGCTAAGAGCCTCCATTGCGTCTCTGCATCTCCGATGCCGCAGATGTGGCGATCAAGCAACATCACGGATAATTAAGTCCTGTATTCACAAAATTCAGCGAATTTCTGAAATCAGGTCATGAACTCTGTGACCGACTCACCCGAGGCTTGCTCTGCCGTGTTAAATCGATACCGCTGGATGATTATGGGCTAAAATGCTGACCGACGAGCTCCACGAGCTGGTCGAAGGTACAGGTGTCTGGTACCGGCCAGTACATAAGCCTCCAGATAATCCCATAAGTATGGGCCCCACAAATGGTTAGCAAGATCACCATTTGGCACTCATCCTTCGCGCTAGTGTTGCCACAAAAATAATAGCTCATGCGCTTTGTATACCAGGCCCAAAATACGACATCGCCATCAAACGCATCCAGCCGTCCGACAATGGCATGGCAAAGAAACGCGGGCTCCGACTTACAGCATGAGCGTCAAGGAGTGGCTGAGCTGCAAGGCCTCAGTATCGACAGTTGACCAAGTTACTCCTCATCACCAGTTTTGTGTCTGCAAGAAGGAGGAGTTGACACTGAGTTGAGCGAAATAACAATAATTTATTTCAAGAGCCCTGGATACAGGGCACTTGGCGCTACGCAGCCAAGTGAGTGCCTGCCGATCCCTGACCGGTCAGCTTTATACCGGAAGTACTTTAAGTTGCTCCATCCCCTTAGCCAGGAAGCACATATTCTCCCAAGGATTCTGGGAATATGAGATCCCCAATGGCGTAATTATCATATAGGTACAGATTATGCCAAAGCCTTTAATCTCTGACATCATCATAGACAACCCAAAAGATTAACAAAGATGAGAACTCATGCAACCGGATGCATCATTTATGAGATCAGTCCTTTAGATTCCATGAAAATCCCAAAATACATCAAAACATTTAAGTTGACTAACACAGTCATTGCAATTCAACTATGTTTTTGAGCATTTGTAATGTTTTTTTAAAAAACACATTTGGCACATCAGACTTTTCCAATGAAAGGAAACTCCATCTTTTTAAATTGGAATGACTTTTGTTATCTAGGCATCCATGAGTCCTGCAGAAACCATGGTCTTTTTATTTAGTTGGTTGGTTACAGCATGAGAATGAAGTTATTCATCAGCCTTCTCAGCCTTGCCCCTCACCTGAGGTGTGGTGAACCTCAGGTTAAATCACCATCAGTCAGCTCTCCCCCTCAAAGGGGACTATAGCAATTTTACTTTACTCATCATGTGATATCCTCTATGATTTTGGACGTTTGAAGAATAAACATTCAACTAGATCATGGTTTGGGATATAGACTATCAAAAATAAGCAAACAGTAGTAATAATGTATGATTAATTACAGAGGTTTAGCAATCTCTCTACAGGGGGGAGAAAATAAACAGTTGCATTTGCTCTTTAAAATATCAATATGAAATGGACCTGGTTCAAGCTCCCTTGCATTCCACATGGTTCATGGTTTCTGAAGAAATCCTTTGTTTCAACAAAGATGACCTCATGGCTATGGCACAGCACAGTACTCAAAAACAATGCACAAAGGCATTTCTCCAAACATCAACCCCTTTTCATAAAATAAAAAAAAAATTGTATCCATTATCATTTGCAGGTACAGGTATTCCACATCCATGGCATGCAGATAAAGTCATCATGCATGAACAAAGGAACTGTATTTTCTATTATTTTCTGGGATGTAATGACTTATGAGCGGCTCTTTAGCTTGCTTAGCTTGATGTTCCTTTCAAGTACTGCACTGGTTAATCTCACTGCTCATGTGTGGCTAATAAAACTACTTCTCTTACCTTCCCCACAGTACACTAAAATTCCTTGATGGCTTGCTGGCTGTACTTCAGCATCTCTCCTCTCATCTCTTTCCTTCAAAGGGAGTGCAGATCTCAACAGTGTGTCAGCGATGTACACCCACTTCCCCTGCTTGTGCTTCACTTCCAAATGATATGTCTGCAAACAGACACTTCAGAACAGATAGAAGCGGTTTGCGAAAGGTGCTTTGAAGTGGCTTGTAGTCAAACTTACCATTACTTATTTTCTTTCTCCCAAACAGGTACTGATTAAAATGCTCACAAACAAGACCAATGACCAGGCACACTTTGTCAATCTTTGCATAGTGTACAATTTGCATTAACGCTCCATTGAAAACACAACTGGTCGGCCTTGCTGCATGATAGTTGCTCCAAGTCCTGTTTCGCTGGCATCACACTGCAGGGTGGCTTCACCATTGAGATAATAGTACCTCAGCACAGGTGTTATATCATCACTAATTGTTTGATTGAAGTGAAATCAGCTGCTTGCTCTGTGTCCCAATATAACTGAAGTTCTTTTGCAGTCAGTTTGCTTAAAAGTTTGCATTCTGATGACAAATTGTGCAAGAATTTTGTTAGGTAGTTCACAAATCCAACAAATCATTTTACTGCCTTTACATCTACTGATTGTTGTATAACTCAAATCTTATCAGGATCAAGGAAAAGGTCTTTTGCTTAGGTATATGATCTGTGTACTTGACTTCAGTCATTTTCAGTTGCAGTTTTTTCTTGTTCAGCGTCAGGTTCATCTTTTGATCCCCGATTAACAGTCTTACTAGATACTGATCAGCGACTGCAATGGCTTCTTCCATCATATCTCCATGTCCATAGTCCAGCAGATCATCCATGATCACTTCCACTCCTGGAAGATCATTGATTATCTCATGGTGTCCGTGTTGACACTGTTCCAGAGCAGTAGAAATGCCAAACAGCATGTGCAACCATTTGCACCTCCCAAATGGCATCCAGAACATAGTCAAAAAACTACTTCTTTCATCCAGTTTCACATGCCAGTTTCCATGCTTCGTATCTAAGGTGGTAAAGTCTTTTGCCTTGGTAAGTTGCGGCAAAATTTCTTCATTGGTTGGCATGGGGTAGTGAGGTCCCTTGAAACTATTACTGAAGTCCTTTCAACCTGTGGACACTCTCTATCTTCCAGATTTTTCCACTGTTGTCTTGTTGCTAATCCAGTCCACAGGCATTGTCAATTTCTTGATTACTCCCATCTTTTCATGCTCCTCTAACTTGTCTTTCAGGCTGGGCTGGAACTCTCCGCAGAAAAGGCTAAGTTGGTTTCACACTGTCATCTACTTGATTCACCAGGAAGACATTCAAAACCCATGGAAACACCATTTGTAATTTGTAAGGACACCATTTGGAGGAAGCACTGAGGGTGGGCCCAGAATGTACACTGGGTAGTGGACTTCAATGTCCAGTGGCTCGGTAGGACCACTACCTGCACTTATCTGAGAAACACCCAGGGCGCAATTCTCCCATCGGGAGACTAAGTCCCGACGCTGGAGTGAAAACCGGAGTGTTTCACTCCGGCGTCAGAGGCCGCTCCCAGCCTCCTATTCTCCCGCCCCCGGGGGGGGGCTAGTAGCATCGTCGCGTCATTTATGTGCGCCGGGCCTTGGCGCCGCGTAAAAGCGGCACCGCGTAAATGACGCGGCCAGCGCCACGTAAATGACATCAACCGCACATCCCGAGGCCGCCCCGCAAGAAGATGTCGGATGGATCTTGCGGGGCGGTGGAGGAAAGGAGATCCTCCTTCAGGGAGGCCGGCCCTTGTGCAGGAATCCCCCCACCCCCCCCACCGTTCCCGCGCTGTTCCCGCCGGCCGCAACCAGGTGTGGACGGCGCCGGCGGGAAGCCGTCGTGTTGGGCAGGCCGTTCGGCCCATTCGGGCCGGAGAATCGCCGCTCGCCCGTTACAAACAGCAAGCGCCGATTTTCCCAGCGGCCAGCCGTGATTCCCGCCGCGTGGTTTTGGGGGTGGGGGTGGGAGAATCGTGTGCGGGTGCTGGGGCTGCGTGGCGGGACTCGCGCGGCACCCCAGCGATTCATCCACCCGGCGTGGGGGGGGGGGGGGAGAATTTATCTGTGACTTAAATTACTGTCATGAGATTACTGTCAACATTTGAAAAAGAGCACAAGAATTTTCAAGCTTCAACCTGACACTGAAAGCTTCAACTATACTTAAAACCATGTTTACTCTGTCTTCTCATCATAGTTACCGAGTATGATTACAATCAGTCCATGAGTTTAATGCAGATCTATTGTGAAGAGGTATTGTTCTACCAATGGTCCTTTTATTTATTCATTCACGGGATGTGGATGTAGCTACCTAGGCCAGTATTTATTGCCCGTTCCTAATTGCCCTCAAGACGACAGTGGTGGGCCAACTTCTTATATGACTGTAATCCATGTGGTGTAGGTGCACCCTATGATTGGATTGAATTTGTTTATTGTCACGTGTACCGAGGTACAGTGAAAAGTATTTTTCTGCAAGCAGCTCAGATCATTTAGTACATGAAAATAAAATAAAAGAAAAAGAAAATACATAATCGGGCAACACAAGGTACACAATGTAAATACATAAACACCGACATCGGGTGAAGCATACAGGAGTGTAGCATTAATCAGGTTAGTCCATAAGAGGGTCATTTAGGAGTCTGGAAACTTTTTGAATCTGTTCGTGCATGTTCTCAGACTTTCGTATCTCCTGCCCGATGGAAGAAGTTCGAAGAGTGAGTCAGCTGGGTGGGAGGGATCTTTGATTATGCTGCCTGCTTTCCCCAAGCAGCAGCAGGTGTAGATAGAGTCAATGGATGGGAAGCAGGTTCATTTGATGGACTGGGCTGTGTTCACAACTCTCTGAAGTTTCATCCGGTCTTGGGCCGAGCAGTTTCCATGCCAAGCTGTGATACAGCCAGATAGGATGCTTTTGATGGTGCATCTGTAAAAGCTGGGAAGAGTCAGTGTGGACATGCTGAATTTCCTTAGTATCCTGAGGAAATTTAGGCGCTGTTGTGCTTTCTTGGTGGTAGCTCGACGTGGGTGGATCAGGACAGATTTCTGGTGATGTGCACCCCTAGGAATTAAGCTGCTAACCATCTCCACCTCGGCCCTGTTGATGCAGACAGGGATGTGTACAGTAGTTTGCTTCCTAAAATCAATGACCAGCTCTTTAGTTTTGCTGACATTGAGGGAAAGATTGTTGTTGTTACACCACTCCACTAGGTTCTCTATCTCCCTCCTGTGTTCTGACTCATCGTTATTCGAGATCCGTCCCACTATGATCGTGTCGTCCGCAAAATTGTAGATGGAGTTGGAACAAAATTTTGCCTCACAGGCTGTCTGGTTCTCCTTTGGCACCGTGTATGATGGTTGTCTTCTTAAAGCATGTGGGGACCTCGGAGCAGAGTAGGGACAGTTTAAAGATGTCCGCGAACACATCTGCCAGCTGGTCCGCACAGGCTCTGAGTGCACGACCAGGGATCCCATCCGGACCCAGAGATCAGTAGCAGTCTGGAGTAGCTCAGACATGGTTTGCGTAACGTACATCTTTTGGGATTTGGAAAAGCATGTTCTGCATCAGTGGTCCAGATCATTTGGTTGGATTTCACCTTCCATGATACAAATCCAGGATTTTGACCCAGCGACAATGAAAGAATGGCGATATATTGCCAAGTCAGGATGGTCAGCGACTTGGAGGGGAACTTTCCAGCGGTGGTGTTCCCATGCATCTGTCGCCTTGGTCCTTCTAGATGGTAGTGGTCGTGGATTTGGAAGGTGCTGCCTAAGGAGCCTTGGGGTTCTAGCCGAATCTTGTAGATGGTACACACTGCTATTATGTATTGGTGGTGGAGAGAATGCATGTTTGTGGGCTGGGTGCCAATCAAGTAAGTTGCTTTGTCCTGGATGGTGTCAAGCTTCTTGAGTGTTGTTGGGAGTTGCACTCATGCAGGCAAGTGGGGAGCATTCCATCGCACTCCTGACTTGTGCCTTGTAGGTGGCGAATAGACTTTGGGGAGTCGGAGCCTCTAACCTGCACTTGTAACCACAATATTTCTATGCTAGCCCAGTTCAGTTTCTGGTTAATGGTGACCCCCAGGAGGATGATAGTGGGGGATTCAGTGATGGTAATGCCACGGGGGGACGAGGCAGGGATGCCCCCTCTCTCCGCTGCTGTTCGCGCTGGCCATAGAGCCGCTGGCAATTGCGTTGAGAGCCTCAAGGGGCTGGAAGGGGCTAGTCTGGGGGGGGGGGGGGGGGGGGGGGGGGAACATAGAGTCTCGCTATACGCAGACGACCAGCTCTTATATGTTTCGGACCCACTAGAAGGGATGGAAGAAATTATGAGGATTCTGGGGGATTTGGGCCGTTTTTTGGGTTGTTAATTCAACATGGGGAAAAGTGAGATGTTCGTGATCCAGGCAAGGGGGCAGGTGAGGCGATTGGGGAAGCTGCCGTTTAGAGTGGTAGGGGGAAGCTTTCGGTACCTCAGCATCCAGGTGGCGCGGGAATGGGAACGGCTGCATAAGCTAAATCTAGCCCAACTAGTAGACCAAATGAAGGAAGATTTCCGACGGTGGGATGTGCTCCCGCTATCACTGGCTGGGAGGGTACAGACAGTGAAAATGACGGTCCTCCTGAGATTCCTGTTTGTGTTTCAGCCCATCTTTATTCCACGGTCCTTCTTTAAGGTAATCTCTGGCTTTGTATGTGCGGAGCATGTAGAGGCGGCATCATGCAAGGGCACTAGTTTGGGGGCATTGGTAATGGCACCTCTGCCATTCCCGCCGGCACGGTACTCCACCAGCCCCTTGGTTGTAGCGGCCCTGAGAGTCGGGGGGCAATGGAGGAGACATGTGGGAGCAGAGGGAGCATTGGTCCGGTCTCCTATCTGCAATAATCACCGGTTTGCCCCGGGGAGGCTAGATGGAGGGTTTCGGAGATGGCAGAGAGCGGGGATCGAGAGGATGGGAGATAGGTTTATAGAGGGGAGCTTTCCCAGCCTGAGGGAGTTGGAGGAGAAATTTGAATTGACGGGAGGGAACGAGTTTAGGTACCTGCAGGTGCGGGATTTCCTACGCAGGCAGGTCTCAACCTTCCCGCTCCTACCACCAATGGGATACAGGACAGGGTAGTTTCCAGAATGTGGGTGGGAGAAGGGAGGGATTCAGACATCTATAAGGAACTCATGGGGTCAGAGGAAACGCTGACCGAGGAGCTGAAACACAAATAGGAAGAGGAGTTAGGAGGAGTGACAGAGGACGGTCTCTGGGCGGACGCGTTGAGCAGAGTCAACGTGTCCACATCATGTGCCCGGCTCAGTCTAATACAGTTTAAGGTCGTTCACCTGACAGTGGCCCGGATGAGCAGGTTCTTTGGGGTAGAAGATAGGTGCGCAAGGTGTGCGGGAGGACCAGCGAACCATGTCCGTATGATCTGGGCATGCCCGAAGCTTAGGGGATTCTGGCAGGGGTTTGCGGATGTCATGTCCAAGGTGTTGAAAACGAGGGTGGCACCGAATCCAGAGGTGGCAATTTTCGGAGTGTTGGAAGACCCAGGAATCCAGGAGGAGAAAGAGGCAGCCGTTCTGGCCTTTGCCTCTCTGGTAGCCCGGAGACGGATACTATTAGCTTGGAGGGACTCAAAGCCCCTGAAGTCGGAGACCTGGCTAACTCACGTGGTTAGCTTTCTCTGTCTGGAGAAAATCAAGTTCGCCCTGAGAGGGTCAATGGTAGGGTTCGTCCGGATGTGGCAGCCGTTCGTCGACTTCTTTGGGGAAAATTAACTGTCAGCAGAAAAAGGGGGTGGGGGGTTGGGGTTTAGTTTAGTTTAGAGTAGGGTGTTAGTAAAGGTGGGCCCTGTGAAGGAGGAAGACGGCTTTTGCACTATGTTTATATTTGTATGTACATTGTTTCTTCTGTTATTGTTATAAAACCATAAATACCTCAATAAAATGTTTATTAAAAAAAAGAATTGCAAATGAGAAGGACAAACGAGAAGAGCTTGGAGAGGGCGCAGATAACACAGCAAATAAGTCATTCAGTACTTTAACAGCAAGAGGATTGAACCCGAAAAGGTGCCAATGTCAATGGGGATATATCGGAGGATGAGCAGAAACCAAATAAAAAACTTATTTCGCAAAATATTAAATAGAGACGATTACACTAATATGCCTTGTATTAATGGAGCAACACGAATGAGATGGAGGTTCAAAAAAGTGCTCACAACAAGGTACCAATAAAGACCAGGGATTCAATATATGAAGTGCCAGCAACTATCACACAAATAATAGCTGAGTGCTGGCATGGTACCAGATGGCAAATAAGCCAACATAATATAGATTTTCTTTTTTTTTTTTTTTTAAATAATTTTTATTCCAATTTTCACAAAATATCAACAACAAAATACAGAAAGAAAAGAAGAACCCCCCCCCCCCATAATACATAAATAATAAATTAACAGCCTTCATCAACACAAAGGCCAAAATACACGCCCACTCAAGAAAAACGAACCAGCCCCCCCCCCCCCCCCCACGGGGTTGACCATCTTCTAACGTTCTGCCAGGAAGTCTAGGAACGGTTGCCACTGCCTGAAGAACCCTTGTACCGATCCCCTTAAGGCGAATTTCACCCTCCCCAATTTAATAAGCCCCGCCGTGTCGCTGATCCAGGTTTCCACGCTTGGGGCCCTCGCATCCTTCCACTGAAGGAGAATCCTTCGCCAGGCTACCAGGGACGTAAAGGCCAGAATACCGCCCTCTTTCGCCTCCTGCACTCCCGGCTCCTCTGCCACCCCAAATATTGCGAGCCCCCAGCCCGGCTTGACCTTGGAACCTACCACCCTCGACACCGTCCTCGCTACACCCTTCCAAAAGTCCTCCAGCGTGGGCAGGCCCAGAACGTGGGTGTGATTTGCTGGGCTCCCTGAGCACCTAACACACCTGTCCTCGCACCCAAAGAACCGACTTATCCGTGCCCCGGTCATGTGAGCCCTATGCAGCACCTTAAATTGTATGAGGCTGAGCCTCGCGCAAGAGGAGGAAGAGTTCACCATCCCCAGGGCATCCGCCCACATCCCCTCGCCAATCTCCTCACCCAACTCCTCCTCCCATTTACCCTTTAGCTCCTCCACCGAGGCCTCCTCCTCCTCCTCCTGCATCACCTGATACGTTGCTGAGATCCTTCCCTCTCCAACCCACACCCCCGACAGCAGCCTGTCCTGGACCCTGCGTGGCGGCAGCAGTGGGAACTCCACCACCTGCCGCCGAACAAACGCCCTTTCCTGCATATATCTGAAGGTGTTCCCCGGGGGGAGCCCAAACTTCGCCTCCAGCTCACCCAGGCTCGCGAACTTCCCGTCCACAAACAGGTCCCCCATCCTTCTAATACCTACCCGGTTCCAGCTCAGAAACCCTCCATCCATCCTCGCCGGGACAAACCGGTGGTTCCCCCGAATCAGGGACCACACCGAGGCCCCCACCTCCCACCTGTGACGTCTCCATTGTCCCCAAATTGTGAGGGTAGCCGCCACCATCGGGCTCGTGGTATACCTCGTTGGAGGAAGCGGCAGCGGCGCCGTCACCAGCGCCTCCAGGCTCGTGCCCACACAGGATGCCATCTCCAGCCTCTTCCATGCCGCCTCATCCCCCTCCATCACCCACTTACGCACCATCGCCACGTTGGCGGCCCAATAATACCCACAGAGGTTAGGCAGCGCCAACCCCCCCCCCCATCCCTGCACCGCTCCAGAAACACCCCTCTCACCCTCGGGGTGTTCTGCACCCACACAAACCCCATAACGCTCCTGTTAACCCGCCTGAAGAAAGCCCTAGGGATCAGGATGGGGAGGCATTGGAACAGGAACAAAACCTTGGGAGCACCCTCATTTTAACTGACTACACTCTACACGCCAGGGGGAGTGGCAGCACGTCCCACCTCTTAAACACCTCCTCCATCTGCTCCACCAGCCTCGAGAAGTTAAGCTTATGTAGGGCCCCCCAGCTCCTAGCCACCTGCACCCCCAGGTACCTGAAACTCCTCTCCGTTCTTTTTAGCGGGAGCTCACCAATCCCCCTCTCCTGGTCCCCCGGGTGCACTATGAACAACTCGCTCTTCCCCATATTAAGCTTGTACCCGGAGAAATCTCCAAACTCCCTAAGGATCCTCATCACCTCCGGCATTCCCCCCACCGGGTCCGCCACATATAGCAGCAAATCATCCGCATAGAGCGACATCCGATATACCTCCACACCCCGCACCAGCCCCGCCCAGTTCCTCGACTCCCTCAACGCCATAGCCAGGTGTTCAATTGCCAGTGCAAAGAGCAGGGGGGACCCCTGTCTCATCCCCCGGTATAGCCGGAAATACTCTGACCTCCTTCTGTTCGTGGTCACACTCGCCACCGGGGCCTCATACAGCAGCCTCACCCACCTGACGAAGCCCCCCCCGAACCCGAACCTTTTCAACAACTCCCTCCCACAGGTACCCCCACTCCACCCTATCAAAGGCCTTCTCCGCATCCATCGCCGCCACTATCTCCGCCTCCCCTTCCATCGCCGGCATCATTATAACATTCAAGAGCCTCCGTACATTCGTATTCAACTGTCTCCCTTTCATGAACCCCGTCTGATCCTCGTGAATGACCTGCGGCACACAGTCCTCATGGCCAAAATCTTTGCCAGCAACTTTGCATCTACATTTAGGAGTGAGATCAGCCTATATGACCCACACTGTAGGGGATCCTTGTCCCGCTTCAGGATCATTTTCAACAACGGGTTAAATTTAACTCAGATAATTTCAAGCCCATAAGTGTTCAAGCCAATTTCTGTTAAAATGGCAATTATTAGGAGAAAACCACCTACATGAGAACAATTGAATAAGCATCTACTTCACTTGCAAAGATAGTGTATCCTGCCTGAATATACCTTCTCTGACTTTACTGGCTGAAGAAATCACATTCCAAGCAGGCAGTGAAAACCCATATGTTATAGTGTATTGGATTTCAAAAATAACATGCAATAACTGCAAACAGTGGAAATTTAAAGTAAAATATGTGCAGACAAGGTATTGGCTGAAAGAAATAAAACAATGAGCACCTGTTAGGACACTGCCGTCTCAAGTGTGGATGATGGAATTCACACTTCGCGGCCCCAGAGCAACAGCAGTTATTTTGCACAGCCTTCCATTCTTAAAAATGTTAACACAGTAAAATTATCTCCTTTAACCAGTACTGCAGAATTAATTTTAAGATGTAATGTAATGTAAATACAAACACAGTTTATCTGTCAAATAATGTGGGCCAAAAGCTCCTTGGAGCTGCCTCCGCTTCATTGCTGTTGCTTTGTCAAAAGTGCGGCAGCAGGGCATCAAACAACAGCAGATAGTTTGTAGGATTATAAATGGAGACTTGTTTCAAGATGTGTAACTTCAGTTGTACAATAATGAATGAAGTGCCATTAATTTACTGTGTTCCCTCAGCTTTAAAGCTGTAGAATAGGAAATGCTGCTTGTAACCCCACCAATTCATCCTGATGACTAGGAAACCAGGGTAGTAGAATGAATGTCAGGCATGAGAGATGCTGAAAATATTTAGCACTGTGCTTCTGACAAGGGTAAATTCTAATACAAGCAGTATGATCGGTTTACCAAATGGGGTATGGTTACCATAAAAGTGTTAATTGAAACATGTAGCCCATGTATTGAATTTAATATACATATACACGGTGAAGACTTTAAACAAATACTAATGTGTGGAATTAGTCTGAGTTGTTGATTTCAAAAGCTTTCAATATTTAATTTGTTTCTCCATCAAAAAAAAGACCTTAGGAATAATCTTTCTCACGTAAAAACAGAAAAGAAACATGTGCATTTCAGAATAATAGATAAATCTCTCTTGCAGTAAAGAAAAACATGCTGCAATAGTTCAAACATGAAATATTAACTGAATTTAGAGCCGAAACATCAAATGATTCTCAAGATACTATGAATCACACACAAAAATGTTATCACAGAACAAAAAGATATCAGTTAATTTTGTGAGATACCAGTGGCGATGTGAAGTTTTGTTCGAGGTAGGCATGAATTTAGGAGAAACTGTCCTTTCAGATCAAAGATCCTATGACATTATCCAAAGAAAAACAAGAGAATTCTCCAGAGTCCTGGCCAATGTCTATCCCTCAATCAACACCACTAAAACTAGCCTGAACTTTCAAATATAGCACTGTTATGGATGAAGAGAGATGATGGGATAGCTTTTCCCTCCGCTCTCAGTTGTCCGCAACATGATGTATATTTTAGACGGAGTGTTGTAAACCTTTGCGTGTTGTAGCTTTAAAGAATAGACAGATAACAGGCGTTCTTGTAAGTTTAAATTAGAGAAAAGTGAAATGTTTTTTTACACAACACCCCGAAATGGAAATGCAATGAAAACACTCACTCCCTCAAGCATACAAGCATATACACACACACCGACCGCGCGCGCACGCATGCACACAAGAATTCTAGAGATGAAGTGTGCACTTAGGTTAGTAACCAAATAACAAGAAACAAATCATGTCATTAAATTAGCCCTTTACGGTCCAAGCATTACAATCCTGATGGGTTTTCCTCGTGGTTCTCTGTTAAAAGTTAAAGGTTAAAAGTTTCTGCATTTTTTTCTATGACACTGTGGCTGAGCATCTGTAGAAAATGAATCGTGTAGGTGAAGACAAATTAGCCCCTCTCTCACTGCCTGGGAAGACTGTTTGTTTAGACAGGGTTCCTTTCTTCTTATTGGAGGATGGTCCCTCTTGTTGATCTGCAGATTGACTTGCACCTGGCTGATCGTTGAAATAATGTGTGTTATCTCTGGTCAGGTGCCATCATGTGATCACATGGTCAATACTTCCCATTATTCGCACAGATGATTTGTTGTTAGAAGTGATTGCCACGCAATGCAGAATGAATGGTGACTGTTCACACATGCTTGTGATAAAGTGGTTTCTCCCTACATCTGTTCGATATGTTTTGAGCTAACGCTGCTGAGTCTGAGGGGGGCTATTAAAGTTGAGTTTCTGTAAATATCTAGACAAGAGGAGCTATAAATTCACAAGTGGTTTTGCATCCTGAATGCTTTCTCAAGTGGAGGGCACTCCACCCATGGACATTTACTTTTTAATGACTGACATGAGGTAGTTCTTTGTCTATGAAGGAATGACAAAATTCACCTGACCCTCCTGGACTCCATTTTGGGTCAAGCTAAGGTGTCCATATGACATGTTGTACTTTTTCATAAAGTAAAATTGTCTCATCATCTCCATCCACTTACGGGCATATATGAGCATGTAGTAGACAACGTGGGCTTCCACAAAATGAAGTTATCACAGAAATAATGTGAATATTTGTGTGCCCTGCGACTTTGTCACACAATGTCTTGCAGTCTAAAAAGTTACAGGGGTGCCAAGTGCTACATCTGGGAGACTTGACAGCCCTGTTGAAAATGTTAATACAAAAGAAATGCATATCTCACCGGGTTTACTGTAGAACACACCATTGGGATGCTGAAACAAAAATCCACTGTTTGCATTGCTCAGGCTATGCAGTGGAGTAGAAATCGCTGTAGCACAGCTAAAATGTTGAAGATAATAATGGCTCTGCATAACATTACAATTCAAAGAAATGTAAGCATGAAGCAAAATGAAGAAAAGAGCTGCAGTGCAGAAGAGGAAGTAGTATTGGGACAACAAAAAGGAAAAGTAAGAGGTAAATTCAGTATGTGCAATCAGGAAAAGTGGTACAGCAGACATGTTTTTTAACTGCCTTCTTGCACTAATCTACTCAGCATGGTTCTTCTTAACAAAAGCGGTGTGCACTACAGATAAATAAACTTCTCAAAATTAATGCAATGATATTTACATAAAGATGTTCACCTAACTCACCACAAATTTTCTTTGGTGAATATAAAAACCTAACTAGCCACGTATTTAAGTGCTCGCTGAGTGAGAGGAGGCTGTATGGCAGCAGACTGCCATTGTACATTATGGAGCTTCAAAAGATGTGGGGGGTGATTCTCCAATATGGAGCCCAAGTGTTCGCGCCGCCGTGAATGCCGGCGCAAACCGGGCCCGGGTACGACTGATTCTGGCCCCCACACAGCTGGAGCGGTTCACGCCACTCCAGCCTCCCTCCCCGGTGCCAAATGGATGCCGCGCCAACCCGCGCATACGCAGTTGGGCCGCGCCAACCTGCGCATGTGCGGGGGACTTCTTTAGCGGGCCGGCCCGGACTAAACACGGCATCAGTGTTCAGGGGCCGGCCGCGCCAGAAGGTAGGCCGGGGGGGGAGGCCAGCCCGCCGATCGGTGGGCCCCGATCGCAGGCCAGACCCCATCGGAGCCCCCCTCCCCCCCACACAGGCCGCCTCCCGACCGTTCCCGCAGAGTTCCCGCCGGCAGCAACCAGGGGTGAACGGCGCTGGCAGGACTCTGTCGGATCTGCGCGGCCGCTCGGCCCATCCGGGCCAGAGAATCGCCGGAATCGGCCCGCGGCCGGCGCCGTGCCAAATGCGCCGGCGCAAATGCCACCGATTCTCCGCACCTTGGAGAATCGCGCGCCGGCATCGGGGCGTCGTGGCGCAGTTGCGGCGATGGCTCGGAGAATCGCCCCCCAGATATAATTCTTTAGGGTGCAGGCTTCCAATGCCTGCATTGATAACTCTTCAGGTCTCTGTTCAAAGAACATGCAGTCACTGTACCAGAGGAAGCTGCCAGATTTGCCACTTTGATTAGTATCCCAATGTTCAGGGCATCCCAAAGGGATGGCCAATGATCTTTACAAAACCAGGTTGCAGTATGCTACAGCAAAAGCCTCTTGTAAGCTGGAACCTAAGTTTCAAAATGTCCAGAGACATGGTTTAAAAAGGAGAAAATATTTTGGACCTTGGTCCTTCTGGCCTCAAATAGGCATCCTTGGAAATAATAATGGGTTCCTCTGTAATCTCTTGCACTGAGTTGTGTAAGTCCCTTACCAAAAACATGCATGGCTACACAGACATGCAAGTTGCTTGGATGAAGATGGTAAAGTGAGTGAATAAAACCTCAGCTGCTCACAGCTCCTGCAAACACCTGGAATATATAAATGACATCCAGATGATAGACATTGGTGGGGAATCTAGACTTTAAAGGTCATTCATTGATGGTCTAAGCAAATATTGGAAGAGTCCTTTCAAAAGGGCAGTTGACCCTTCATCCCTCCATTGTATTGCCCAAAGTCAGCCAAGCATTCCCCTTCCAGTTGAAAACTAAGCTTTTACGATGCATAGAAGCCCTCAAGAAAGAAATAATTTAAATTAATAGATTTTTATAGGCGAAAATAGAATTTAAACAAAATTGTATTAATTGAACAGTCAATTCTTAATAGGACGCTTCCAGTACTTCTACTTATACTTTTATATATATATATGTTGACAAATAGCTTACTTTAAAAATATTTTTCTGTTTACTCACTGACTACCTTTCTTCCCTCAATTCCAGTTTTTTTCTCTGATATTGGTGTTTCCACCTCTTTATTTAAGTCTTTTATTATTTCCCTGCTATTTCTGCTCAGGTCTCTTTTGGGCTTCCTTGGCTAGGAATCCAGGTTAAACAATACAAAATGGCTACAGTGAATCTCTGGAGAAAACTGAGATTGTATATTTTCTCAAAGAATCTCAGTGCATTGAATTATTGTGAACACAGTAAATCATGAAAACAGAATCTAAATAAAGAGACCAGCATAAAGTGTCTGTACTGGCCTAGTAGCAACACTCTCACCTTGAAGTCAGAACGTGATTGAAGCCACACTCCAGAATTTAGGCTGGCACTTCAACGGAACTGGTGTGACAGAAAATTGAGGTCCATTCACCAAAAGATCCCATGTTACTGTTCCTAGAAGAATTTTCTCTGTGTCCGATGCCAATACTTATTCTACCAACAACATTACGACGACTAGCACAACACTGTCAAACTACTGCTGTAGGACCTTACTGTGCATAAATTGATTGCCACAATTGCTGCCCAATCTGTAACACTTTATAAGTAATTTGAGATTGATATATTTTTGGTTAATCAGTGAATCTAGAGATATGGGGATATAGTGGGAAAGTGGAATGATTGAAAGAATTGGATGACAGAGCAGGCTTGAGCAGTCAGTGGACTTGGAGACTTGAAAGAGAGCGAGGGGACTAAATAGGGAGCGCACTCAGAGACTTCAGTGGCAATCATAGAATCAGAGAATCATAGAATTTACAGTGCAGAAAGAGGTCATTCAGCCCATCGAGTCTGCACCGGCTCTTACAAAGGTGGCACAATGGGGTCTCACAGCGCTAGGGACCCAGGTTCGATTCCGACCTTGGGTGAAAGTTTGCACATTCTCCCAATGTCTCCGTGGGTTTCCTCCAGTTTCCTCCCACAGTCCAAAGATGCGCAGGTTAGGTGGATTGGCCATGCTAAACTGATCGTTAGTGTCCAAAGGTTCGGTGTGGTTACGGGCTTCCGGGGAAGTGGGTATACGTAGTGTGCTCTTTCAGAGGGTCAGTGAAGACCTGATGGACCGAATGGCCTTCTTCTGCACCGTAGGAATTTGTGTTTGCATGGCAAGGGACGAGACTGAGGGCAGATGCAGAAGTTTCAAAGAGCTAGCTGGGGATGGGGCTCAGCCCGTGAACCACCTACATTTGGGAAAAGTCAAACTGTGACGTTATAAGGAACCAGTTGGAGTATCTTGCTCATTTTCCCTTTATGAATGGGTACAACTCATTGATAACTCAGGTTTAATCGATGGTACGGTTTTGTAGTAGCAGTAGTAAAGCTTACTGGGCATTGTAGAGTTTACTTATTAAAATTATTTAATTAAAAACTAATAAATTAACAAACACAAACACATAATAAAGATGGTAGGGGAGGTGGTGTCTTACATCTGCAGAATGTGGGGATTCCAGGATACCAGTGTGATCCAGGGAAAAGACGTCTTCAGTAACTGTCAGCGGCTTGAGGAGCTTCAGCTCAGTCATTCTTCACCATGGGGAGGGGAGAACTGGCTGAGGTAAATTTGGTAAATATAGAAGATATGGAGGTAAATGAACAATGGGAAACATTTTAAGGTGAAAGGTGGAAGATATAGGAGGGATATCAGAGGTAGGTTCTTTACCCAGAGAGTAGTGGGGGCATGGAATGCACTGCCTGTGGAAGTAGTTGAGTCGGAAACATTAGGGACCTTCAAGCAGCTGTTGGATAGGTACATGGATTACGGGAAAATGATATAGTGTAGATTTATTTGTTCTTAAGGGCAGCACGGTAGCATTGTGGATAGCACAATTGCTTCACAGATCCATGGTCCCAGGTTCGATTCCGGCTTGGGTCATTGTCTGTGCGGAGTCTGCACGTCCTCCCCGTGTCTGCGTGGGTTTCCTCCGGGTGCTCCGGTTTCCTCCCACAGTCCAAGGATGTGCGGGTTAGGTGAATTGGCCAATGATAAATTGCCCTTAATGTCCAAATTGCCCTTGGTGTTGGGTGGAGGTGTTGAGTTTGGGTAGGGTGCTCTTTCCAAGAGCTGGTGCAGACTCAAAGGGCCGAATGGCCTCCTTCTGCACTGTAAATTCAATGATAATCTATGATTAATCTAGGACAAAGGTTCGGCACAACATCGTGGGCCGAAGGGCCTGTTCTGTGCTGTATTTTCTATGTTCTATGTTCTATGTTCATTCAGCTGAATGCTAAGCTGCAAAGCCTGAGATGCCACAAGTAAGGGAAAGTTACCTGGACACTTTCCAACAGGTCATCACACCCCTTAGGATAAGGTCATCTGATTTGGTCGGTGGTCAGAGGCATGAGGATGTCACAACGAGTCAGGCAAGCAGGGGATCCAGCAGGTAGCGATGGAAAAGCCTCAGCCATGACTGTCCAATCGGTGCGAGGTGCTTGCTAACTGTGTGGTTGAGGGGAAGAAATGCAGAGTGGGTGAAAAGACTGGGCATGGCATCATGGTGAAGGATGCCATTCAAGTGAGGGGAGCAGAGGACTGTGGTATTGATAGGAGGCAGTGTAGTCAGGAAATAGATACTGTTCTCTGCAGCCTGAACCAGGATTTCCAAAGGTTCTGTTGCCTGCCCGGGGCTAGGATTAAGGACATCTCCATGTGGCTGGAAAGGAACTTGGAGCAAGAAGAGGAGGATCCATTTATCATCCGCTGGGAACAAATGACATAGGTTGAACCAGAAATGATGCTCCGCTAAGAGACTTTGAGGAGTTAAGATCCAAATGAAAATGCAGAACATCAAAGATAATAATCTTTGAATTGTTACCCGAGTCACATAGAACATACAGTGCAGAAGGAGGCCATTCAGCCCATCGAGTCTGAACCGACCCACTTTAAGCACTCACTTCCACCCTATCCCCGTAACCCAATAACCCCTCCTAACCTTTTAGGGCAATTTAACATGTCCAATCCACCTAACCTGCACATCTTTGGACTGTGGGAAGAAACCGGAGCACCCGGAGAAAACCCACACAGACACGGGGAGAACGTGCAGACTCCGCACAGACGGTGACCCAGCGAGGAATCGAACCTGGAACCCTGGCGCTGTGAAGCCACAGTGCTAACCACTGTGCTACCGTGCTGTCCATTGAACTCTAGGTTAAATATGAAAGTGACATGCTCCAATCACAAACAAAAACTTGAACTTAAACTTAAACAAAGCCAATTACACAGGTATGGAGGGGAGAACTGGCTGAGGTAAATTTGGTAAATATAGAAGATATGGAGGTAAATGAACAATGGGAAACATTTAAAGAAACAAGTTAAAATATCCAACTAAAATACATTCCATTGAGAAACAAAAGCTCGGCAAGAGAGATCCATCTGTGACTCACTCAGGAAATTAGGGATAATATTAGATTAAGAGTAAGGGTTTACAATATTGCAAAATAAAAGTAACAATTCTGAGGGCTGGGAGTGTTTTAGAAACCAGCAAAGGGCCTTCAAAAGGGAAAAAAATTAAAACGAGAGTAAACTAGCCAGAAATACAAAACCCTGTTAAGTATATTAAAATATAGTAGCTCAAGTAGACATTAGTCCATTAGAATCAGAGAGAGGATAAATTATCATATGAAATGAGGAAATGGCAAAGGCACTGAACAAATATTTTATGTCTGCCTTCACAGTAGGAGAACACGTTGCATTCCAGAAATGGAAGGCATACTAGGGGCTAAAATAGTCAGGAAATTAGGCAAATTAACATCAACCTAGTATTTCCAGCAATGGAGAAATTTAAGGGACTAAAATGTGACAAATCCCAGGATCTGATGGAATACACTTAGGGTTCGAAAGGAGATATCTGCAGGAATAGTGGATGTGCTGGCCTGTGATTTTCCAGAATTTGTCGGAATCGAGAAAGCTCCCATCAGATTGGAAGTTGGCAAATGTTACTCCACTTTTCAAGAAAAGAGTGCGAAAGAAAATAAGGAACAACAGGCCAGTTAGCCTAACACTTAGAAAATGCTGGAATTTATTATTAAGGAAGCAGTAATACTTATAAAACCTAGTATGATTAGAATAAGTCAACATGGTTTTACTGAAGGGGAATCTAATTGAATAAATGTATTGGAGTTTTTTTGAGGAGAGAACTAGTAAGATAAATAAAATGGAACGGGTAAATGTAGTATACCTGGATTTCCAAACGGCATTTGATAAGGTGCCACGCTAAAGGTTAATAGACAAGATAAGTGCGTATTGAGTTACACATTATATATTAGTATGGTGATATATTTGCATGCATGGAGGATTGGTTAACAGATAGGATGCAGCGAGTGGGCATAAATGAGATTTTTTAAATTGGCAGGTAATGAATACTGGAGTACCCAAAAACTGGGTCCTACTGTCCCACTCAGTCATTGCTCTCTGTAATATCTAGGGAGGGGCACACGGAGCCCCAGCTCTTTGGGTCTGGGATTAACAGAGAAGCCAGCCTGGTCTGCCGTTTATCCCCTAATTTCCCTCTCCCAGCTGGGGCCAACATGGCGGTGAAATCAGTCTAGCTTTAAGTTATCCTACTCTCCACACCAACAGTCAAGGATCCAAAAATTCAGAAAATTCCTATCTGTGGTACACGTCTGGTCTCGAACTTCCCGGATATGGGTTCCTGCACATGCATTGAAGATGCTACTGTGAAGATTCATTAAATAGGTCCTATGATAAGGGACTGGGAAAATCGAGACTATTTTCTCTTGTATTTAGAAGAGTGAGAGACAATCTTGTTGAAATGCACAAAATTGTGAAGGGGCTTGATAGAGTAGATGCCAAGAGATTGTTTCTGCTGGTCAGGGAATCTAAAATGCGGGGCACAATGTTAAGGATAAGGGGGTGATCATTCAGGACTGACATTAAGAGAAATTACTTCACTCAAGGGTTATGAGTCTTTGGAATTTTCTAACTCAAGAGGGTTGTGGATATTCCATCATTGAATACATTTAAGGCTGGGATAGATAGATTTTTGGTCTGTCAGAGAATCAAAGGCTATGGGTAGGAAAGTGGAATTGAAGCCCAAGTAAAGCAATGATTGTACTAAATGGCGGAGCAGGCTCGATGGGTCTTATGACCTGCCCCTGCTCCTATCTCTTATGTTCTTGAGTCACAGAATCTACTACTGTCCCTATTTTGCATGTTCATTAGCGATGGAGCACTTACAGCGTTCATCAGAACAGGAAAAGTACTATATAAATGTAAGCTAATTCTTTCTGTCATGGCATTGGAGGCACTGGCATGGTGGTGTGGTGGCATTGGAGGCAGTTCAAAAGATGATTCGCCAGACTGATTCCGGGGATGAAAGGGTTGACGTTTGAGGAGAGTTTAAACAGTTTGGGCTTATACTGGTTTAGAAGGATGAGAGGGGATCTGATCAAGGTATATAAAATACTAAAAGGCATTGATGGGGAACGGATTCCGGTACCTGCAGGTACGGGATTTTGTCCGGAGGCAAGTTCCAAGCTTCCCTCACCTCTCTCTAAGCGGACTACAGGATAAGGGGATGTCTAGAACAGGGGTTGGGGAGGGGAGGGTCTCGGAAAAATATAAGGAACTGATGGAGTGGGAAGGGGTCCCAATCGGGGAGGTGAAGAGGAAGTGGGAGGAAGAGTTGGGAGGGGAGTTGGAAGTCGGGCTATGGGAGAAGGCCCTGAGGAGAGTCAATGCATCCTCGTCATGTGCCAGGCTCAGCCTGATCCAGTTCAAGGTGGTCCACAGGGCTCATGCGACTGTGGCCCGGATAAATAGTTTTTTGAGGAGATGGAGGAGAAATGTGGGTGGTGCGAGGGAAGTCCGGCGAATCATGTACATATATTTTGGGCTTGTCTGAAGCTGAGGGGACTTTGGCAGGGACTCTCAGATGTCATGTCAGAGGTCCTGGAAGGAAGGGTGACTACGAATCCAGAGGTGGCAATATTTGGAGTGTCGGAAGATCCGGGAGCCCGGGGGGGACTGAGTCCGACGTTTTGGCCTTTGCCTCCCTGGTGGCCCGGAGACGGATTTTAATGGGATGGAGGGACTCGGAGCCTCCTAAGTCAGTGTGGGTCAGTGACATGGCAGGGTTTCTTAGGCTAGAGAAGATTAAGTTTGCCTCCAGGAGTTCATTACAGGGGTTCACTCGGAGGTGGCAGCCATTCATCGACTTCTTTAAGGAAAACTGACCGTCAGCTATTTTCTAAAACAAAGGCATTGATAAAGTAAACATAGGCCAAATGTTTACTGAGGCTGGTTTAGCACAGGGCTAAATAGCTGGCTTTTAAAGCAGACAAACACAGGCCAGCAGCGTGGGTTCAATTCCCATACCAGCCTCCCCGAACAGGCGCCGGAATGTGGCGACTAGGGGCTTTTCACAATAACTTTGTTTGAAGCCTACTTGTGACGATAAGCGATTTTCATTTCATTTCATTCATGTTCCCCCTTGTGAGGCAATCTAGAATGAGAGGTCACTATTATAGTTGAGAGGAGATAGATTTAGAACTGAGATGAGGAGGAACTACTTCTCACAGAAGGTGGTGAATTTGTGGAACTTGCTGCCCCATAGTGCGATAGAATCTGATTCATTAAATGGTTTCAAGGAGATAGATATATTCCTGATTTTAAAAAATGAGTTAAAGGGATATGGGGAACAGGTAGGAAGGTGGATTTGAGACCAGAAAGAGATCAGCCATGATCTGATTGAATAGAAGAGCAGGCTCAAAGGGCTGAATTGCCTACTTTTGCTCCTAATTCCTATGTTTCTCCGTTATGTCTAATTAGAACGAGCAACAGAAGTGGAGATGGGGACATGACATAAATGTTAACTGGGGAAAGTAGGCTACACGGTCAAATAATATATTTACTTACTCATGGGTTGGCATAACCACTCCATAATACAACAGTGTAAACTATATTTTACTCTTCCTTTGGAGACCCTTTAAATCTTGCACCATCTCACACCAATTAAATAAATTGTCAAGATCCACCTAAATACCAAATTAAATGCAGTCTTTAAAATGCAAAATGTTACTCATTGCTTTTTTGTATCAAATTATTTACAGCACTTAAGGATAAATTAAAGAATTGAGAAAATGCTGAATCTTACCAAACTTAAGTCTGTTGAAGCCTAGTTTAATTTGTACATATGTCTAACAATTAAAATTCCATCCATATTATTGCAATTCCCATATCACCATGTCACACCTAAAAAGAAACAAAAATGGCCACCAATGAATATTAGGCAAGCACAATAATGGCCAATGACTAAATAAAGGCACAATACAGATTTAGTCCAAACAGAATTCCATGTATTAAACTTTTTCATTTCTTCCAGATCCAAATATAAGCACAAAATATTCTGATTAGAATGCCATTGCTCAACACAAGGTAGGTCAGCTCAGTCATTGGTTATCATTTGTATCTATTGCACTACAGTCTCACTAATGAGCAATTTAGGATTCAGTACGTACAAGCAATATTAAAACTTGCTTTATTTTAATATAGACATATGGGCTGGAATTCTCCGGCCGTTCACTGGTGGCGGAATTCTCTGATCCCGCCGGTAATGCACTCCCGGCTACAGGTTTTCCAGTGGCGTGGGGTGGCTTCAATGGGAATTCTCATTGATAGCAGCAGGAGCAGAGAATCTCGCTGGCAGCAAACGGCGTGCCGCTGAGAAACACATGGCCAAGAGGTCAGAGAATCCTGCCCTTAATAACCATAACCATGCTTCGAAAGTATATGCTGAAATGACAACAAAACTTGCAATGCAGACGCACCATATCACATTTTAGCAACGGCAGCAATTTTTCTTCCATGAAATATCCTTTTTTTTCTAATGTAATACTAAGGTTAAACTACTTCCTCTGCTTTGTTCAGCTAGGTCAAATATAGTTCAAGAATTCAAATGGTCTCCACAACAAACTGTTAAATTATGTGATGTTTTTAACTATGAGCAGAACATGACTGCACAAATATGCCTTCAGCTTCCAGCGAATAAGGAGATGAATATGTTGCAATAGGAGTACCTTTATTAAGGAGCAGCAGAAGTTTCGAAAGAAAATACAAATGACATGCCCTACTAATCAGTTAGTTACTTCAACAACAGCAATGTCTCATTGATAACGAATCACACAATTCTATAGCCACGTTTTCTTGAATACACAACCGATAAACTGAAGAAGCCTCTTTTTCCAATTTATTAAGTAAACAATCTCAATGCCAACAAGAGAAAGAAATGTTTTCAGTATTCTCTGCTGGCTGTCTTAGGTAACATTATTACAGAACGATTAACGGCTAATAACAGGTACAGAGAATGGGAACAGATTAAATAAGACTATTTGGAGTGTATTGCTGCAGGAGTTGCAGTAAAAAAGAATTATCATCATCATAAATGAGAGTCACGGTCCTATAAGAAGTAGCATTTAAGTTCAACTTTATACATACTCTTAAGATCCATAGGTTGTGTGAAAAAATGCACAAAGGTTTTCAGGACTCAGGAAAATTGTCACAGTAATATCCAGAATAGGGTAACAGGATGCATGGCATAAGAAGTGTTTTCTCTCAGCTGGTACACCTTCTCTGAGGCAGCATGTAAGGCAATCAATGCTGTTCAACTTCTTCTCCATATGCATGTCCATTTTGCTGCACAGCAGATTTTAGCATTACTGAGATATACTTCCAAAATAATATAGGTTGACTTCATTTCAACTGCATCCTGCGAGTTCACTTCCTCATACCAATGGGGAGGTGCATTGGAGAAAGTTAAGTGATAAAAGATAAACATCATACTCTATCACAAGGGAAAGCACAAAGCAAAGAACAAGACTTACTTGACTGAAGCAAGATAGTTTCTAACGATCCTCCAGTATTTCTAAAAGTCGAATACTATGGATGCTGGAAATCTGAAATAAAACAGAAAATGCTGGAAATACTCAGGACCCTGCAAGGTGGCGAACCTGAAACGTTCCCTTTGTACTCTTTCCACAGGTAGTCTTGGCCTGTTGAATATTTCCAGTGTTTTCTGTTATTACTCCAGTACTTTTAACTTGTTTTCTTCTGCAAAAGCATTTATAATTTTCCTTTTTATTAACTTGACTGCCCTCACAGAATTACTCTTTCCAAAAAAACCTTCTCTGACAACCTGTATATACCATCTTGTCTCTACTAATCTCTCTCTGTTCAATAACAAAAATCAAAACATTCCAAAATAAGGGATGTCAAAGTGTTTTGTCCGATTTCCTAGAAATTCTAAAAATGTCTTAACACTTGACCTCGGCAGAAAATAATATCCATATTAGCATATTAACTACAATTAGACTAGGTACCTTTTTGTCAAAATATATTTCTATTAAAAACATGTCAACATTAAATGTAGCTCTTACTTTCAAATATTTTCTTTGGAAAAATCGTCCAAACAAATCCTGGAATGATACAAGAAGGTATGCTCACTCCCAGCAAACACTCCATTTAGTTTATTTCCCCTGCATGGTGATGTGTAGACTGTTATGGTTTTAGAGATAGTGGACAACTTAGCCACTTGTTTACCATTTAGAATACTGAGCACTTTAGGAAACATGCCACCAGGAAAAAGATTGTAATGCTTTCTCATGCTGCTGGCTATATTCCATGGGGAAAGTGATGAAAGAGCTGGCCCTGGCAAACAAAGCATCTATCACCTGCTTCATGGCCCAGTGAATTGTGGATTGAGTAATTCCACATATATCTTCTGAGGTGGCTTGATATGATGCAGTTCAAGGCTGAGGTCATTATAACAGCCACTAACATAATTGCCCTTATTGTTGATCTTGCCTAAAGATCTGGTTCCTAGGTAAACTGTGGGTGACACAAAAAATTATAATTTTCATTTATGTAGCTCCTCGAATGAAGAAAAACGTTGCATAACTGTGCAGGAGTGAAAGCATAAAATGGACACCAAGTCACCAAAGAAGATATTGAAGGGTAAAAATCAGCTTTGGCCTGGTTTTGGGGCAGACAGTCTGTGCCTAATCACATGGGCCAAATAAAAGTATAATTGGTCACGGGCCGTTGGTATCACAACACAGATGAGCAGCCAGCTTGAGTCACTAGTGCTTTCTGACTAGCAGCTTAACTCATCACAGGTGTAAAGATCACATGACCCTTAAGACTCTTATTTGAATTTAGAGTACCCAATTATTTTTTTTTCCAATTAAGGAGCAATTTAGCGCGTTCAATCCACCTAACCAGCACATCTTTGGGTTGTGGGGGTGAAACCCACGCAGACACAGGGGGCGAGATTCTCCACTCCCTCGCCCGTTGGGAGAATCGCCTGTGCCGCCAAAATTTCCCGCGACGCCGGTCCGACGCCCTCCCACGATTCTCCCAAGTGGTGGGAACGGCCCCGTCGAGTTCCGCGGGCCGCAGACTGGAGAATCGCCCGAGACCCCCAAAATGGCGATTCTCCGGCACCCCTGCTATTCTCAGGCCGGGATGGGCTGAGCGGCCAGCCCAAAACGGCGGGTTCCCCCCGGCGCCGTCCACACCTGGTCGCTGCCGGCGGGAACAGCGCGGGAATGCTGGGGGGGGCAGCCTGCGGGGGTGGGAGGGGGGATCCTGCACCGGGGGTACCTCAAATGTGGGATGGCCCGCGATCGGTGCCCACCGATCGTCGGGCCGTCCTCTCTGAAGGAGGACCTCCTTCCTTCTGCGGCCCAGCAAGATCCGTCTGCCATCTTGTTGCGGGGTGGACTCGGAGAGGACGGCAACCACGCATGCACGGGTGACGCCAGTTATGCGGCGCCGGCCGCGTCATGTATGCGGCGCCAAGGCCTGGCGCGTGTAGATGACGCGGCCCCGCTCCTCGCCCATTATCGGGCCCTGAATCGGTCGGGATAGGGGCTGTTTCGCTCCGTCGTGAACCTCGACGGCGTTCACGATGGCGTGGGCACTTCGGCGCGGGAGTGGAGAATCCCACCTGGGGAGTGTGCAAACTCCACACAGATAGTGACCCAGGGCTGGGATTCGAACCCGGGTCCTCAGCGCCGTAGTCCAAGTGCTAACCACTGCGCCACATGCCGCCCTACCCTGAAGATATTTAAAAGATGTTTAAAAGATATTTAAACGATTTAAAAACAGGGGCCCGATTTAGTTCAGTTGGCTGGACAGCTGGTTTGTGATGCAGAGCGAGGCAAACAACGCGGGTTCAATCCTCGAAGCAGCTGAGGTTATCCACGCCTTCTAAACCTTGCCCCTCACCTGAGGTGTGGTGATCCCCAGGTTAAATCACCACTAGTCAGCTCTCCCCTTCAAAAGCAAAAGCAGCATATAGTCATCTGGGACTATGGCGACTTCACTTACTTGCTAAAAGATTTCTGCTCCTTTTACTGGAGGGAGTACACCATGACTGAAGGCAAATGGAAGGAAACTTGTGAACATGGCAAGGAGAAGTTACAAGAGCAGTCCATTTTTTTAGTTTCAGATTTGGGTCAGCAAAAGAACATAACAGGAACATAATAGCAAAGGAGCATATATCTGCCAAGCTAACTGGCAGCAGTAGGTACAGCTGGGTTGGTATAGCACCCGCAGATCATCACAAGTACATGTACGCAATGCAGGTAAAAGATCTCAATGGCACAGCCCACACAAGAAAACTTTATTCTAAAACAGCAGGACTTTTTATGTGAACTTGACAACCTGGCAGCAAGCTTAGAAACTTAGTTCTAACTTTTCTCAGGTTCTCTAGCATGTCACTGAAACTCAAGCTACTTTGGAACCAGTGATCAGCTTCATAAAGAATGCAGGGTTCTCACAGCAATGTAGTCTCTCGTAACAGCTTCAAATGGAGCTTCGAATGGCATCTTAGCTCTGGGATCCAGCATATCCTCAGCCTTTTTATCCAGAAAGGATAACATTGATATGAGCTTCTGGAGCATTAGTACACTCTTTCACCTTGTTCTTGTGTAGAGCTATGTGTGTAGGCAGAACCCCATGACAGTAGTTGTGTGTATGCGCTATCCTTTCTCAGGAGGACAACATGCTATGGCAGAGAGATGGACTAGCCCAACTCAAGATTATTTGGTATTATCCAGCACAGCCTCGAGACCATTGAGTCAGTGACAGTTTTAAGAAAACTGTAGCGAGGCCCAAAATGAAGGCAGTCTCTGGTGACAGCTTCATTGTGGTTTCAGGCCATTACCATAATTACTCTGACTAAACAACCTTTCAGTCCATAAAGATAAAGCATAGACACGAGTGTGGGCAGATTGGATTGAAGATTAGTACACACACTTGTTCCTATGAAGAATGTCTTCAACAGCGGCATTGGTTAAAATAGAGGGACATATGCTGTCCTCGCACATTACTGCTCTACCACCCTCTGACCTTGTGTATTTGTTGGTTCTACACGGCCAGTTGGCCCAGTCTGCCCTGGGTGACATAGAGAAACAGCAACCTGCAGACAAATCCTTCATGGGGCAGAGCTGCTCATGGTCATCCACGACAGACATCTCAATTTCCTCAGTGGATGTTAAGCAGCATCCCATCTCTCAGCTCTCTGTGACAGCGGATTACGATTAGGGTTGATTAAGCACAATGTTTAGAAACAGCAAGTTTCAGTGGTCGTAATAAAAATGTGTCCTTATTAGCCATTTTCTATTAGAACCATAGAACCATAGAAAAGTTACAGCACAGAAGGAGGCCATTCGGCCCATCTTGTGCATGCCAGCCCAAGTGCACCCAAATACCCTTTCTAATACCACCTTCCTTCCACCGTCCTGTAACTTAGAGCACATAGTGCAGATCCAGGTACCTTTTAAAAGAGTTTAGGGTTTCTGCCTCCACCACCAACCCGGGCAGCGAAATCCAGACACCCACTACCCTCTGCATAAAAATGTTCTTCCTCATGTCCCCTCTACACCTTCTGCCAATTACCTTGAATCTATGTCCCCTGATTCTAGAATTCTCCATCAAGGGGAACAATTTTATCCTGACATATGTAGGGGGAAAAGGTTTCCCCTGGATGGGCATATCTGCGGGTTACCAAACTAAACAGAAGACAGTGAGAGCCCTGGCTAAAGAGTTGGCGGAGACTTGTGGCGCAGGAGCAATTATACAAATGGCGGAGGGGAAAGGGTTGTTGTCGACTGGAAACCTGCCAATGGAGCAGTTGATGAGCTTCTGGTTTGGATTAGGTACTTGCTGTGCTGGGGCCTGCACTAGGGCCTGTTTTAACTCTGACACAGCCTATATGTCGTTGAATAGATTCGGACCAAGGTACTCATTTCACTACCCAGGTGGCGCAATGGGTAATGAGCCTATTTGGAATCAACCAATTGCGTTTCATCCTCAGTCCAGTGGGATCGTGGAAAGGATGAACCACACCTTCAAAGAAATGATCCTGAAGACTGTCCAAGAACATAACCACACTTGGGACAAAGTCCTGCCATTTGATCGAGCACGGAACGCGGTTTCCAGTTCTACCGGGTTCACCCCCCATGTACTCATGACAGGACGACCTATGAGAGGATTGAGCCCCTGCTAGGGCTGGATTTATTAGAACCCGAGCTCGCAGCCCTTAGCCATGAGACCACAGTCAAAATAATGCTGGAGAACGTTCAACTTCACAACTGGCAGCAGCTGTTAAAATGGGGAAAAGGAAAAAGCAGAGTAAAGCATACTTCGATGGCAAGGTGAACCCCATTGATATGAGGTCAGGCAGCAGGTAATGCTTCAAGTTTGTCAGCCAGAGACATTTCGATTCTCTCCCCCCCCTCTCCCACCGCCCCCAATATGCGGGACAATATTTGGTGGTAGATTGGCGTGCCCAACCATTTACTGGGTACTGATGGATTCCGGGAAAGTCGGATGCTACCATGTGAACCAAATTAAGGCATTTGGCTCGCTAAACAACTACCACCAGCACCATGTATAGCTAGAGAGAATTGAGGTAGCTGCCCCTGGGGTCCAGACCCTGACCACTTGCTGTAAGTTCCACCCCTACAGACCCGAGACGCAAAGCTCCATCTCATGTCCCCGAGGAGAGAGAAACAAGTCGGGATCAAGCTACGGACACTTGAGGGCACCTAGCGCAGGAATCCACGGAAGCACCTAGTATGGCGCTCAAATAGGGAGGCGGTGAAAGAGCAGGTCCCAGGTAGCCAGAGCTCGCCCATTTAAAAATCACCACCTCAGGAAGAATACTGGAACTCTACTATCTCTAATTGTAAATACGAAAATATACAGTGTTCGTTTTCCCTTGATCCACATTTTCTTCTTCCCTTGATTTCATGGAAGGTCTCCACAAAACTGCCTGTTCAGCCCAGAATTCACACAGGAAAAGTGCATCATCTTCTCGCAGTAGCAGACACTGGTTCTGTTCGATGAATAAACCGTACTTGAAAAATCCAAGGTCCAATTCCTGTAGTATCAGATGGGCCATCATCCCAATTTTACTTAAGCTTGTTTTCTGCTGGCGGGAACGGCAATATGAATCTCCACGAGCTTCTTCTTATTTCATTTTGCGTTTTCTCTCTCGCGCATGCAGCTTCCACTTGTATAACTCTGCCTTCTGGTATTAGCCACAAAACTCATTGTCCACAGGAGGCACAAATTTAACACAGATGCCTGGCCACCTCAGATTCTGGAACAAAGATATTATAAAAGGGGGTCAAGTAAAGAGCGTGAGCCAGCATCTGGTGGGAGGGAAAAGGGGAAGAAGGAATCAAATATTGGGAAATAATAACAGATGCTACCCTGATCTCTTTACAGAATGCATTACACACACACGGTTTGCAACTTGGGATTCTTCACCCTGGAATGGACACAAAGATACAGACCCATGGAAGGAACAAAAAGAACAAAGAACAATACAGCACAGGAACAGGCGCTTCAACCGGAAGTTTGAATTAACATACCCTGGATAAGGAACTAATACGCCGCCTGGATGTGGAAACGGTGATCTGGCGTCGCGACCAAGGGGTATATTAAGGACGCTCGCCTCCAAATGTTTTTCTTTTTCTTTGTATCTGCAATGGGATGTATACAAGTTGGGTTAGGGATTAGGACTGTTTGTCTGAGATTCTGATGCTTGGCCATCCAGGAACGTGGTTAGAGTTGTTTGATCTGGTTCGCTGATCAAGGGAGGGACTGTGGTAAAATGGCCAAAGGCCAGATATACAATTGGACACTTTAAATTAAAACCACAGTGAGACAGGCCTGATGGGAATTCAAACAGCCAAGTTCAAATATACTGGACAGAGACAAACAACCAGGGCAAGTCTGAGCCTGTCCTGTAAACAGGAGATAACCAGCCCCATTCAAATGGATCGATTATTGTGGATTGCACAGATGAATCCAGACATTCTGGTACCAAGATTTCCCGCCATTACCTTATATGAGATAAGGTTACATGCAGACAATGCACGTGAGGAAGGACCCTGGGGGGAGTTTCTGGTGTCCTGTAGAGTTGCAATTGGCAACTCCATTGGCTGTTGCAACCCTCACCCAGTTACTTCATTGGCTGAGGACCAGAGAAACTTCTATAAGGACGCAAAGAGGGGGATAAGAATAGACATCCAGGGACCCTCCCCAGCAAAGACTCGACGCAGAGGCAGCGGAGAAGAATCCACGGCGGACCAGAGAATAGATGAAAGAGGTGTGCGAGACACACCTTAGCAAACAATGGCTCTGAGTCAACTGAGGTTCAGTGGTTTGGACCTGCAGCTTGATGAAGGTCATCAGCATGGGTAGTATTAGAATCTTTGGCATATTATGTTTGGGATAATTTGACGGGAATAACTGTTTTATTGTGTATGTGAATAAATTTGGGTTGAATTGTGAACATATATTTGTCCTTTGTTCATCTCGCAAATAAGGGCACCTGGGTAAAACGGTTTATTAATAAACTGGTCGAAGTGGTTGATAATTTACAGACAACAGCAACTTTCAGCCTGAGGAGGTGGTGGTGTAGTGTATTAGAACATAGAACATACAGTGCAGAAGGAGGCCAATTGGCCCATCGAGTCTGCACCAACCCACTTAAGCCCTCACTTCCACCCTATCCCCGTAACCCAATATAACCCAATCCCGCCTAACCTTTTTTTTTTGGTCACAAAGGGGCAATTTATCATGGCCAATCCACCTAACCTGCACGTCTTTAGACTGTGGGAGGAAACCGGAGCACCCGGAGGAAACCCACACAGACACGAAGAGATCGTGCTGACTCCGCACACAGAGACCCAGCAGGGAATCGAACCTGGGACCCTGGTGCTGTGAAGCCGCAGTGCTAATCATTTGTGCTACCGTGCTGCCCTTCTTGTCACTGGACTAGAAACCAGAAACCCAGGGTAATGTTCTGAGGACCCGGGTTCGAAACCCGCCACTACAGATGGTGAAACTTGAATTCAATAAAAAAATCTGGAATTAAAAGTCTAGTGATCACCATGAAACCATTGCCGATTGTCATAAAAACCCATCTGGTTCAACACCGGTGCAAATTTCTCCTCTTATGCTGTTAGTCTTGCTGTAAGAACCTTTCAAAAGTATTGCACTTTGTGAATTGAGATGGAACTGTATTTTCTGAACAGTGTACCAAGTTCACAATTGCTGTTCATCAACTTCACTACCTCGGAGAAGCTAATTTTATATTTTGCAGAATGTCACATTTCTCCACAATAAAAATTCATATATTTTAAAACATAATTTGAATTTATTATACCTTCTATCTTAATCCATTTATTTTGTAATTTAAACATTTTAAATTAAAAGTAAAGCGATTCAGTGCTTTTTGCTTCTTGGTTTGCTATCGGTGAGAATACCTCAATGAGACTGACTACTGTTGACATCATTGCTGCTGCATGCTGCGAGATTCCCTTGATTTGATATTAATTGGCATCAGAAAAAGGGAAATCCATGGTGTAGAGATCACAAGATCTTTGTGGGTAGCTTTCTTGAGATTAGCATTGAAGCTCCATCGCTGACCACTAGATTTGGGCCAATCATTTTAAAAAGCTTGCTGTCAATTTATGACAGTCTACAAAACAAGTGCAAAGCTACAAAAGATATTTGCCTACATTCCAAAAATGAAATGTTTTCATTACTTTTCCAAAGTCACAGCCATTCATGGAAACATTGCCACAGTTCCCAAGAGGATTAGTATGATTATTATTATCGGATAAAGTTTAATATCGTAGCACCTATAAATTACTAAGGGATGGAAGAAATATTAATCTGTATTATGTTACTAAACAGATGGAAATACATTTTCTAATATTGGGTTTAAGCTATGGAACTATCTCTTGGTGCATTTTTATCAAACCAGTTGTTATCTTGTTGCAGTAAGAGAAAAACGCCTCACACTATATCTGTTCAGTTGTGATAACCAGTTTGTATTGTTGCAGCCCACTTTCCGTTATAAAAGCATGCAAAAGTTCACTGGTAGTAAATCCCTCTTCCTTTGAAATATGCAACGTTTGAAAGCTTTCAGAGATTCTAAATTGTTGAGAACGACAGATGAAATTACCCAATGAAATATATTGCAATCTACTGAAGCCTGTTATTTGACTGGCAATAATGCAAAATCCTAATGATGGAAAGGTTTTTTCCTCCAGCTAGCACAATATGTACAACTAAATATTTATGGTGGACAACAGCCATGCTACATTCACACATTTTCCTTAGTTACGACCCCTCAGGGGCCAAGCCCTATAGTGTACCCGGTTGCCCCCCTACACCTTGGAGTATGAACTCCCCAGGTGATTGGGGTGCAGAGCCTTCCCCCCCAATTGGGAGGAACCTCACAAGGAGATAAACCCCAAACTGAGAGCAGGTCGGAGTGGGTGACCCTGCGGAGTGAGGAGTAGTATAATTGTAGTATTGTGAGTAGAGTAAATAAACCTAGTTGTTATTCTGCCTACCTGGAGTAGCATGAAGTCCTTACCTTCGATTATCACACTGCCGAGGAGGATTAAGTGGAACTGCCCCAGCCACTGGACTTTTCCCCACTGACCAGCTTCATCTAGACTTGGAGAGGCCTCCGGCCCGAGCAGAGCGATGGGGCTGATTGGTAAGCTGTCACCATTTGACGCTGACAATTGGGCCCAATACGTCGAGCGGGTACAACTGTTTTTTCAGACAAACACCATCGCGGGTGATGAAAGGCAGCTAACCGCCATCAGCGGTCCAACCTATGCTTCATTTAAAAGCCTTGCCTACCTGGACAAGCTGGACACACTGCCGTTCGCAACACTGGTTGACTTGATCAAAAGGTCAATCATGGTCTGGAAATACCATTTCTACACGGCCTCGCATTATATTGTATACGGTTTCCCTCCTACATCTTGGAGTACGAATTGGGATGAACTTCACAGGATATAAAGCCTAACCGAGGGTGACCCTGCGGGGGGAGGAGTAGTATAATTGTCATAGTGTGAGTAGAGTAAATAAACCTAATTGTTACCCTGCCTACCTGGTGTCGTATAAAGTCTTACCTTCGGTATCACATTGCAGAAAAGGTAGAAATCAAATTTCTCCCTGGTTTGTTGGCATTCAAAGCTGAACACAGTACTTTGGCAACCAATCCCAGTCTCAACAATGACAGCTGACTTTGAGAAATGTCCACATGCTTTCACTTCACTGTGTGCCTCCTGTTGTTCAGGTTAGCAGTGATGAAAATCAAACCAGAATTGGAATGCAGTTTTGACAAGGGACACATAAAGGTTTAGTGGTATACCTGGATTTCCAAAAAGCATTCGATAAGATGTCACACATAAGGTTGAGAGGCAAGACAAGGTCGCATGGACATAATATATTAGCCTGGGTAGTGGATTGGTTAACTGCAACATGAAGCAAAAATGAGGCATAAACAGGGCACTTTCAAGTTAGTCGGCTGTGACTAGTGGAGTGCCACAAGGATCATTGCTGGGGCCTCAGCTATTTTCAATCTCTATTGAGGACTCAGATGAAGAGACAGAAAGTAATGTATCTAAGTTTTCTGACAATACACAGCTGGATGAAAATGTAAGCAGTTGCTAAACAATCCTGATTGTGCTAAGAATTACACTGACAACCAATTTAGGCTTATCAGACTTGTATGAAATTTAGCTTAATTACACACGCTTGAAGCTACATCTATTCACACACAGGGCCCTGTCCTTTGCAGACTGAAGTTCACCCATTGCACCTTTTTCAACTAAACAGAAGCTTCAGGGACAGTCATTTCCTGGTTGATTCCCCATGGCAATGCCTTGACCAATCGGAGTCAACCTGCCTTGATTAAATTTAAAGAAAAGCTCGACAATTAGCTGTTCTCAGGTGCATCCTGCATGGCAACTCCTCTACCAATCAACACTCTCTTCTCTTGCAGCACAAATTGTTGTTCGGGAGTGAGGGGGGATGCCTGGGCAGGGACTCTCTGGTGAGTGGAGGTGGGAAGGTATTGTGGGAGGGTGGGCAGTTTGGGCCATGAATGGGGGTCTTTGTGTTGATCTACAGGGGGGGAGTTGCCACGCTAGCAGGGATGCTGGTGAACAGAAGCGGGGGGGGGCAGGTAACTTGGGGTGGTAGGGGCTGGGGGGTGGTGGGGCAAGAGAGTGGAGAGTGGGGGCATGGGGAAAGAAGTGCGTTGGTGACGCAGCTGACTGTCGGTGGAGATAGGGGAGAGGGGGGATGGCCATTTTGAGTGGGCTTGGACAAGGGGTTGGGGCAGGGATAGTTTAGTTTTGGGTGGGTTAGCAGACTCAAGTGGGTAGGGGGGCCAGAAACTCCTGGTGAGGATAATGACTTGGAATGTACAGGGGTTGAATGGTCCAGTGAAGCGATTGGGGATGTTTGCGCACCTGAAATGTTTAAAGGCGAAGGTAGTTTTTCTGCAGGAGATGCACCTGTGGGTGAAGGATCAGGTGAGGTTGAGGAAGGGGTGAGTGGGACAGACTTTTCATTTGTGGTTTGATTCCAAGCCGAGAGGGGTTACGATTCTATTCTGCAAAAGGGTGGCATTTGTGGTGGCCACTGACAGGGGCGCAGGGGGTCAGTACGTGATGGTGAGAAGGGCTTTGGAGGGAGCGCCGTTTGTGTTTGTGAACGTCCATGCACCCAGTTGGCACAATGCAGAGTTTATCAATCCGGATGGATTCGGATTCACCTCAATTAATAAAAGGGGTGATTTCAACTGTGTGTTAGACCCTCGGATGGATCGGTCGAGCCCAAAGTCGCTGGCCAGATTGGGAATGGCAAAGGAGTTGGGAGGGTTCATTGACCAGATCGGGTATGTGGACCCATGGAGGTTTAGACATCCAGGTGAGGAGTTTTCCTCCTTCCCCCATGTGCACCAGGTATACACGTATAGATTTTTTTGCGGTGGGGAAATCGGTGCTCCCAGGGATAGTGGGGGCGGAATATGCAGCAATTGTGGTCTCGGGCCATATGCTGCACCACATGGAAGTCCGGCTGGGTACAGACCGGGCACGCCCTTGTGGAGGATGGACTTGGCGCTGCTGTTAGATAAAACGTTTTGTGAAGAGGTGGCTTTGGTGATAAAGGATGATGTAGAGTTCAACCAAAACGGGAGGTCTCACTCTCCACATTTTGGGAGATGTTGAAGGCAGGGGTGCGGGGGGAGGTGATATCGTACAAGGTCCATAGATATAAGGTGGAGAGGGCAGATAAACAGAGGTTGGTGGGGGCAATTTTGGATGTGAACCAGTGGTACCAGCAGTGCGGGTTCAATTCCTGTACCAGCTTACAGGCGCCGGAATGTGGCGACTCGAAATTTTTCACAGTAACTTCATAATTGTGACAATAAACGGTTATTATTATTATTCAAACGGCCCGACTAGGGAGCTTTTGGCAGAACATAAGAGGCTTCAGGGGGAATTTGATTTGCTGACAACAGGGAAGGCGGTGGGCCAACTTTGGCGATCGAGGGGGGTATGGAGGGAAGGGTGCTTGTTGGCACATCAGTTAAGATGATAAGTGGCCACGCGGGAGATAATGCAGGTGAGGGATGTAGGGGAGAGTTGGTAACGATGCCGGAGAAAATTAATGAGGCTTTGAGGCCTTTTATAGGCTGTCCCGGTCGGAGCCCCGAGGGGAGGAGGCAGAGATGAGTGCTTTTTAGATGGCTGGTGTTCCTGGAGGTAGAGAGAAGGAAAGGACAGGGGCTGGAGGCACCACTGGCATTACAGGAGGTAATGGAGTGCATTGGAGAAGGCGCCAGGGCTGGATGGCTTCCCAGTTGATCTTTACAAACAGTTTACAGCGGAGTTGCCCCACATCTTTTGCCGATGTTTAATGATTCGTTGGCATTGGAAGTGCTGCCGGCCACATTGGCTCAGGCATACATAGAACATACAGTGCAGAAGGAGGCCAATCGGCCCATCGAGTCTGCACCGACCCACTTGAGCCCTCACTTCCACCCTATCCCCGTAACGCAATAACCCCTCCTAACCTTTTTGGTCACTAAGGGGCAATTTATCATGGCCAATCCACCTAGCTTGCACACCTTTGGACTGTGGGAGGAAACCGGAGCACCCTTAGGAAACCCACACAGACACGGGGAGAACGTGCAGACTCCGCACAGACAGTGTCCCAGCGGGGAATCGAACCTGGAACCCTGGTGCTGTGAAGCCACAGTGTTATCCACTTGTGCTACCGTGCTGCCCACATTGATTTCTTTAATCCCCAAGAAGGATAAGGACCTGCTGGGGCATGGGTCATACATGCCTATCTCCTTTTTATACATAGATGTGAAGGTGTTGGCTAAGTTGCTGGCTAGGTGACTGGAGGGGTGTGTGCCAGAGTGGGCTCATAGGATCAGATGGGCTTTGTGAAAGGACGACGGCTGTACAGCAATATTAGGCACTTGTTGAATTTGGTTATGACTCCATCGAAGGGCAAGTTGCCGGAGGTTATTGTGTCTATGGATGCGGAGAAGACGTTGGATAGGGTAGAGAGGAGTATTTCTTTGGGCTCGGGCCTATGTTTATCTCCTGGATATGGTTAGTGCAAGTTCAAACTCAATAAGTTCTGATGATTTTCGGTGGTATAGGGACACAAGGCAGGGGCACCCGCTGCTGTTTGCGCTGACTAAATCATAGAATTTACAGTGCAGAAGGAGGCCATTCGGCCCATCGAGTCTGCACTGGCCCTTCCAAAGAGGACCCTACTGAAGCCCACGTATCTACTCTACCCCCGTAACCCCCACTTAACATTTTTTGGGACACTAAGGGCAATTTAGCATGGGCAATTTATCATGGCCAATCTACCTAATCCGCACATCTTTGGACTGTGGGAGGAAACCGGAGCACCTGGAGGAAACCCATGCAGACACAGGGAGAACGTGCAGACTCCGCACAGACAGTGACCCAGCCGGGAATTGAACCTTGGACCCTGGAGTTGTGAAGCAACTGTGCTAACCACTATGCTACCGTGCTTGGCCATTGCGCTCAAGGCATTGAGAGTGTTCGGGTATTGTTAGGGGAGATAGAGAGCATAAGGTTTCGCTGTATGCGGATGACTTGCTTCTGTACATTACAAATTCTTTGGAGTGTATGGATAGGATAATAAGCATATTGAGGAAATTGTATGCGTTTTCGGGATGCAAATTGAATGTGGCAAAAAGCTAAGTATTTCCATTGAATGCCCATGGGAGGAGTGCAAATTTGAGTGCCCTACAATTCAATCTGGTCAGCAGTAAGTTTAGATGTTTAGGTATTCAGGTGGCCCATGACTAGACCACAATGTATAAGTGGAACCTGGCTGGCTTGGTGGAGGGACTGAAGAGGTGGGACACCCTCCCGTTACCATTTCCAGTCCTTCCCGATATTCCTGCCAAAGGCGTTCTTCCAAAAAATGGACAGGTTAATTTTAACATTTGTATGGGCTTGCAAGATGCTGCAGATTTGGAGGGTTTCTTTTACAAAGGAGATGACGGGTGGGAGCGGGGGGGGGGGGGGGGAGATATTTAGGGCACGTCATAGGCAGTAAGGGGCTTCACAAGGCAACAAAGAAAAATGGAGGCAATATGTAGGCTTCTCGATCTACTAACGTGTCCCATTGAAGGTCTTTCCTGGGTCTCGTGAATTATAATGGCAAAGTTATTCCAAATTTGGTGACCCTTTCAAGTCCATTACACAATCTTATATGTGCGCCCCGGTGGCACATTGGTTCACACTATTGCCTCACAGCGCCAGACTCTGGCCTCGGGGACTGTCTATGTGGAGTTTGCACATTCTTCCCATGTCTGCCTGGGTTTGCTCAGGGTGCTCCAGTTTCCTCCCATAGTCCAAAGGTGTGCAAGCTAGGTGGATTGGCCATGATAAATTGCCCCTAGGTGGGATTATGGAAATAGGGCAGAGGATTGGGCCTAGGTAGCGTGCTCTTTCAGAAGGTCGGTGCAAACTCGATGGTCCCAATGGCCTCCTTCTGCACTGTAGGGATTCTATGTAACAGTTAATCTTGGAAATGGGACCAGAACTGAGAGCGAACATATCTCGCTGTCAAGCACTTCAGAGGTCAGATGCTTTGGTTCACTTTGACCCTAAGTTGCCCTTGCAATTGGCCCTAAACAATGGAGAGGAGACATTGATTGTCTTCGTTTCACACTCCCTAATCAATGCAGAGGCAAGGTACGCACAACTAGAGGAGACCCTCAGCATAATATTCGGTGTGAGGAAGTTTTACCACCACTTATAATGGCGCTCTTTGGGCTGCTGAAATCATCGACCACTCACATCCATCATCGGACACTACTCCCGGATTCCCTTAATGCCAGCCAGTAGACTTCAGAGGTGGGCCCTACTCCTCTCTGCACATACGCATGATATCAAATACAGGCAGTCAGAGCGGCATGCAAACGCAGATGCATTGTCCAGGCTGCCCCTGCCCTCAAGTGGGGGAAATCCGGTTGTGAGTTGAAGATTCTCTACTTCTCCCAATCTGAAAATGCACCGGTAACAGCAGCACAAGTGAAGAATGATACCAGAAATTACCTTGTTCTGAGCCAGGTGATGGACCTGGTCCTGAAAGGGAGGGGCAGTAGGAACCATCCAGAATTGAAGCCATATGTGTCCTGGCAGTGGGAGCAGTCAGGAATGGCTGTGTACTATGGGGAATGCAGGTGATCATTCCTCCAAATTTAAGAGACAAGGTGCTGGAGCAATTGCACCAGAGCCATCCAGGGGTGGTGAGGATGAAGGAGCTCGCCAGGAGCTATTTTTGGTTTGGATGATCAGATTGAGGAAAAAGCCAGTTTGTGCCAAGCTTGCACCAAAATCAGGAACGCACTACCATTGTCACCATTATACCCTTGGCCCAAGATGCCATGGCAACGTATCCACACTGATTTTGCCAGCCCCTTGTGGGTCACATTTTTTTAATGCTGCTGGTGGGTTGATGCCCATTTCAAGTAACCAGAGGTGACGATAATGAAGTCCTCTTCAGCTGACCGGACCATTGAGAAATTAAGTGAAATGTTCAAGAGGTTCAGAAACCATATAGATTGTGAGTGACAGTGGTCCTCAGCTCCTCGCACAGGAATTCATGGACATATGGAATGGCATTCAACAAATTAAGTAGGTGTCTTATCATCTCTCGACCAAAATCTTGCAGAAAGATTTGTGCAATCATTGAAGCACTCATTGAAAGTTTCACAGGGGGAAGGGGCGTGTCAATAGCTTCCTGGCTATGTACCAAACACCCCTCATGCCACTACCCAGAACTCACCGGCATATATACTGTTAAAAGGAAGCTACAACCCACGTTTGACCTTTGCTATCTGAAGAAACTCGCAAGCTTGTCGAGAAGAACCAATTAGCCCAAATATCCAGAAGGGAAAATAACTCCAAGAGGCACTCTTCTCTGCCTTAGTGAGCAAGTACAGGCCCGGAGCTACAACACAACTAACAAGTAGATACCTGCCACTGTACTGGCCCAGACAAGTCCCATATCCTACAAGGTCCAGACTAGGGACAAGATCCTGTGGTAATGGCATGCTGACCAGTTGTTAGCGGCACACCCCCCAAGTGTTGGAACAACCCATCACCACAGAGCCTCAAGAAGGGGCCTCGGTCTTGCTACCTTAAGTCAGCACACTGTCCCTGGGGCAAACCATCATAATCACTGAAGATACTGCTCGTGGACGAGACTATCTGTACACCTGCTAGGGATGAATCCTCTTCACCCGAGGTCCCCAGTATCCCTAAGGTGGGGAACAATCCTACATCCGATGTAAGGAGACAGACGACGCGAAACAGACCTTAGTAAATGTGACTCACATTTGTAACTAATGGAAACTGGTTTTCTTGTCTGAATAAATACTTCAACTGCTTGTGCATACGTGTTGCATTTGGGACTATGTAAATACTGGGGGCACTATGTAAATACTGGGGGCACTATGTAAATACTGGAGGTGTTTGCTTAAGGGGAAGTTTCAAAGTAAAGGGGGAGGGGATGTTCTATATTATGTGGGGGGCAGTGTCCCTTAAGAGGTGAGTCATGTGAGCACTGGTGACATTATCAGTCAGGTGCACAGGCTTTAGGCCCAGTCTTTGTATTTAAGCCGGTGAGAGTGCACAGCATAATATAAATTAAAAGCCTACCTGTTCAATTACAGCAATCCACAAGCTATATATTCTTTGGTTCTGACTGTGACCAGTAAATGGCCCAGTAGAGAATAAAAATAACCCAAAGCCTCATTCATTGTCATTAATCAATATCCCACCCCGTCAAGAGCAAATCATTGATGGCGCTGCAGAGGAGCGAACCCTTTAGCTCATAAAAGTATGGCAAGTCAGAAAGATGACCGTGAAGAGAAGGGTGCTGGCTGCCAACGGCCACAGTGTGAAAATGCTCATTAAAAAAAGACAAAGGAAAACGCAAGAAGAGACTCACTGGCCCAGTCTCCCTTTTGGACTGCCCTAGAAATGAGACACAAAAGGCGTTCCTTAAGGAATGCAGACAGGGCAGTCAAAATAAGGGACAATCCTTAAAATATAGGACGGTTGGTCACCAACTGGGGTTTAACAGTATTGGATTCACATGCTTGGCAGATGGCTTTCTAAATCCAATACTATTAAACCAAGAGAATGACCACTTAAAACGGACGGCAGGATCGCAACACTGGGCGAACTGACAGAGAAATTCCAGCTAGCCAGGGGGAATGAGCTAAGGTACCTGCAACTAAAAAACTTCCTACGAAAAGAGACAGGGACATACCCACAACCACCACGACAGACACTACTGGAAGAGTTACTGGACGCAAGCATACTAGATAAAGGAAACTGTAGTGACATGTATGACCGACTGGTAGAAGGGGCCGACACCGTATTGGACGCAACAAGAATGAAGTGGGAGGAGGACCTGGGGATCGAAATAGGGTGGGGACTCTGGAGCGAAGCACTGCATAGGGTCAACTCCACCTCCACATGCGCAAGGCTCAGCCTGACGCAACTAAAAGTGGTACATAGAGCCCACTTAACAAGAACCCGCATGAGTAGGTTCTTCCCGGAGGTGGAGGACAGATGTGAGCGGTGCCAAGGAGGCCCAGCCAACCACGCCCACATGTTCTGGTCCTGCCCCAACTTGTGGAGTACTGGACAGCCTTCTTCGAGGCAATGTCCAAGGTGGTGGGGGTGAGGGGGGAGCCATGCCCGAAGGTGGCGGTCTTCGGGGTTTCAGACCAGCCAGATCTCTTCCTGAGGAGGAGGGTGGACGCCCTTGCCTTTACCTCCCTGATCGCCCGCCGTAGAATCTTGTTCGGCTGGCGGTCAGCAGCACCACCCAAAGCTGCAGACTGGCTGTCTGACCTCTCGGAATCTCTCCAAATGGAGAAAATCAAATTCGCCATCCGAGGGTCAGACAACGGCTTCCACAGAACGTGGGAGCCATTCACCCAATTGTTCCGAGACCTGTTTGTGGCCAACAAACAAGCAGAAGAATAGCCAGGTAGCCAAGAAACAGGGGAGAGTAGCCAAAGCATGAGAGGGGAGATAGACCGGGAGAGGGGGGGGGGGGGGGGGACACAGCTAAATCTAAAAGGAAGGAAAGGCAAGCCCGGGGGGGGGGGGGGCAGGAGCGGGGAGAGGGGGGGTAGAGGGAAGAGACGGAACATTAGAGGAGAGCCAGGGAGGGGGAGGGCGGAGGCAGGGAAACGTTAACAAACTTAACGTCCACAGGAACAGAGAAAACGGGGAAGACGTGAGGGCCGCAGAAGCAGAAGTGCGCAGAAGCGAAACGAGACGACAACGGCAGCGAACTCTGTCTGGAGAAGCAAGGGATGACAACACCATGAACAGATGCCTACTTATGTGTGTAAATCATTTTGCCAAGTGTACAGAGCTGCTGCTGTTGACCGGGGGCATAATACCGTCCGATGGCTTCTCAGGAAAAATTAAAACGTCAGCAGCAGCAGCGACCCGTAGGGGAGTGGGGGTGAGTACTCCTTTGGGAGGGTGTGGGAAGACTGAGGCGCGTGGGGTCACATCTAGTCAATTGCTATTGTATATTCTCTTTTTGCACTATGTTAATGTTCACTCTAGTTTGCTGTTTTAGGATTACTATTTATTATGAAAAACTTTGCAAAGCTTTAATTTAAAAAAAAAAATTTTTTTTTTTTTTTTTAAAAAGGTGAATGAAAAGACTTAATGGCAACATTTGTCAAATGACCTGGCCTCGATTCAGACATACCTGGGTAAACTATCAGTCATTTTTGCTCTGTGTAAAAACTTTGCTAATCAAAGACAATGGATAAATGTGTCCATAGGTGGGTTCCCATTAATTATCATTTGTGCTCAATAATACAGCAGACCAGTGGGCTCAAAATGTAGAAATCTGATTCCCAAGCACATAGTCAATTCTGGGATTCAAGTTCATTACTAACAAAGTAAACTGCCCTGATTTACCCAGATTGTGTATATTAGAAGTTTTAAATGAGACGGCACTCAGTCCTGAAAACAAAACCACATCAAATTACAAAGCTTCACTAACAGTCACCATGAAATAGATATTACTTAAATAATTATTATTCTTTAACATAAAAGTACATATTCGTGTCAAAATGTGAAATCAGCCATAAATATTATCATTCTAAATATTCTGTTTAGAATGCACAAAAATCACCATCATAATTAACATTTATTTCAATGCATTAGGGTAACAAGCTAATTGCACTTAGGCTAGAGTGAAAGTAATCACTATTACATCAAGCTGTGAAAGACCACAATACTGATAATTGTCGCAATGATGTTAGTTTTAGCACTGTATCATACATGCTGGGAGCCCTAAAGCTTGCTGATAATTGCTTTAATTTATTTATTTGGTGCAAATCTTTTTCATCCATAGAACTAACTTGCATCATTCACCTCAGCTGAAATAATCTGAAATTCTCAAAATACAGCTTGTTTCCTTTATGAACAATCGTATTTACTACTGAAAATTAAAAGTCAAAAGCATTTTGCATACCAAATATGTTCAACTCTTCCTTTTCATGTATCTTCTAAAAATGCAGTGTTTATATTCCCCCAATTTAAAGAAACATTTATAGCTAATGTGGTTACTTACTTGAGCTCTATTAACTATAACAGTTAACTGAATGTTGGCATGCTTTTGTTTCAGATTTTGGTATGCATATCCTCCTGTAATTTGCTTAGCAACAAGAATTTGGATTATCTGATTTTTAGCCAAATATACATATTTACGTAGAATATCTTATTTTACTTAGGTTCACATCCTTATCTCATACAAGGGGAACAAGTGCAAGTAGAATGTTAAAATGTATCAGCTTGCTCATTGGTAACATTCTCAAATTTGATTGAAAAGGCCAAAGCCCAATGCAGAGACTTGAGCACAACTTCAGGCTGACAGTTTGGCAGTGCAGGAGTGTTATAATGTCAATCGTGTCAGATGAGTCATTAAACCAAGTTCCTCTGCTTGTTCAATTCAACATAAAAGATCCCATGGAACTATTCATTGAGCTGGGGAATTCTCTCAGTAGCCAATATTCATTATGTCATCTGAGCACATACCCCTGAATCGATATGGTGAAAAACATTACGGGCAGGATTCTCCAGTCTTATCCAAGGTGGGACCCGTTGAGAGCGAGAACGGAAAATTTAGCATTCAGGCCAAAACTGCATTAACTCTCAGAGGCACCAGAAAATCCCAGCCGCGCCCAAGAACGGAAGATGTCAGCCATTAAGTGTTCGTTCATCACATTGCTGTTTGTGGCATCTTTCTGTGCACAAATTTGTTGGCATAATTACAAGCCCAAGTATGGCTGGGTTCCTTAAACCCAGTACAGAATAAGATTGGCATCTCCAACGAGGGAATCAGCTAATAATTTAAACAATTCGTTATTTCAAACGTAGAAATTATGGAGAACAAGAAAGTATGGGCAGCCTGGCACTGCCATGTGGATGCCAGCCTGACACTGCCAAGGTGCCTAGGTGCACTGGCAGGGGCATTGCCAGGTTGGTACTGCCAAGGTGCCACTCTGGCATTTTTTGTACAGGTGTGATCGGGTTGGGGGTGCCCTGTGGGGGTTGGGGATCCTCCCATTATGCATTGGGGCTTGGGAGGGGTTTCGGGGGTCTCGGAGATCAGGATGCCATTTTAATTGCCGTCCCAATCTCTTGCTACACTGACAAGTTCTGGCGAGCGGAACTCCTCATGCACAAAATGGGGTTATGAGCGGCCTCGGCCACGCGCTCCCCGTTGAGGCCACTTATCAAACTCGAGTCACATTTTAAAGCCTTGTGTTTCTCACGTCCTGTATGATTTGTTAAAAGAATAAACTTCAAAATGTAACCTTTCTTGGTGAATATTCTTTCGAAGAAGTAGAACATAAAAATGTTTGCCGAATTAGTACCATATGCCAAAAATGTGCTTAATGAGATAATGGAATGATTTATCTACAATCCATAAGGCAACATTAAGCGACATTTCAATTGTTGTAACTTTATGGCATTGAGCAAGATGTTCAGGATAAAGCAGTGTTTTTCAAACTTATTTTCCGGGGACCCATTTTTACCAACCAGCCAACCTTCGGGACCCAACCCAGCCGACCTTCGTGACCCACGCCGGCCGACATTCGCGACCCACGCCGGTCGACCTTCGCGACCTACGCCGGCCGACCGGCGCAACCCACCATTTTCTCTTACCTGGTTTGTTGCTGACAAAAATGGAGGAAATTGTTTTGGGTCCCTTTGTCCCCAATGGTCCCTTTGACCCCCCCCCCGAACTTGAAAAAAAAAAGTCTGCGACCATATAAAAACAAATGCGGCCGTACTGCACATGCGCAGCTGATCATCGGGCGCATGCGTATAATTGTGCGCATGCGCACCGATGATCGGGCACGCATGCACAGTGCGGCCGAATTGATTTATCTGTTCCTGGTCATTTTGAAAGCCTCTCGAAGCCAGCATTATTAAAAGCCAGCTGCTGCGGCTGTTGCGTGCGGATTTGCGCGATCGGGAGCGCCGCGACGGATGGCTCCACGACCCTCCCGACACCCGCCCGCGACCCACCCGCGGGTGGCGCCCCCGAATTTGACAATGCCTGGGTTAAAGAACACTCCCATCTCGTAAAATAAATTACTCTATCTCCTACCTTATGTCCTCTTGATGTAGGTTGGGAGGACAAGCATGCTTGTGCGCCTCTAGAGATTTTACCACAGAATGTCACTTTGGACAGGCATAATAACTAAACTAGAGATGGAAAGTCAAAACAAAAACACTGCTGGCTAAGTATGTAACAGTACCTACCAGGAATCGGAAAATCAGTTCAGAAGAAAAATGGAGACCTACAGTGACAACCTTCCCTCCATATAAAATATACAGGAATCGATGAAGATATTGTAACTGAAAGAGAAATGGATGGGAACATTTTTTGTACAGAAAGTAATGCTAGCTTTTTTTTCTTTAATTTGGTGTTACTTTTAAATAGAAAGATTGAAGAATTCATAATTAATTGTTGACTTACAGAAAAATTAATTGTACCTAGCTGCCTATACTTTCCCAGATTAAATGTTTACTTATTTCTGATTTTTTTTTTAAACATACAACTTAGCACAAATTACAACAAAGTGGAAGGTTAACATTGCGCTTCAGTACTGAACTCGCTTTGAAACTTCAAATTCATGTTTGTACTTTGTTTTCTGGTAGTAGCATAACCTTGACCAAGAAATAATGAATTAGAAGTAAATCATTACTCCCTACAAACAGTCTGTATCCTGCAAATGCTACCTCTATCTCAACAAATGTTTTGGCAATGTAAATTACACGGAAAGGTCACAGTGATTAATTAAATTAAATAACTGCTCCTAAGATATACTGAGGACTTAGAAACCTTGCTTGGAAGTCAGACATAATCTGTCTGAAGAATGCCTTAAATCAAGCATATTTTGGCAAAGATGCAAAGGATAGTTATTAACTGCCATAAATAACAAAAGGATTCTGAAATAGACCCACAAAGTCAACAACTCTTTTCAGACACTGATATGATTTAAACCTAAATTGTGCAAATTGTAGAACAGCCAATTAAATAATCAAGTATAAACCAATCATTTCGAGCTCCCATTATCTACCCATATCATTGATTTGTTGAACTACACTGATAGTTAAATAGTTCTTTTACTTTTTTGGACAAACTTTGTAATTATCATGGCAAAGGAAAAGAGGATTTGTTTCTTCAACTTCACCAGGATTCACAAAGAACACCAAGATGAGGTTTAACACTGGGTAGCTAGGTGCAGCTCGGTTTCCTCCCAGCTGTATTGACTCCTGTATTTAAGTAAAGACTTAAGCAAAATCACATTGTGGATAGATTCCTTCTCCACCTCTCTTCACAACAGTTACAAGAAAATTCTTGTTATATTATTACAAAAGAAAAGTACTGCAGATGTTGGAAATCTGATATAACAAAAGAGAAAATGCTGGAAATACACATGAGACGGGCAGCATCTGTGGAGAGAAAAACAATTAACATTTCCTCAGTTCCAATGAAATGTCACCGACCTGAAACCTGATCCTCATTCATTCTGGTATTTTTCAGCAAAAATGTTCCGATTTCCCTGAAAATCTTGGATTCAGTTATGTTTACCAAGGAGTGGGGGAATCAAGCCAGGCCTGGGGGCGGGGGGTTGGATATCGGGAGTGGAGTCTAAGGAAGCCATGTCGGTATGAAGAAGTAAGGTCTGGTCAGGGAGATGTGGGAGTTGGGTTGGGTGGGTGGTTGGGGCTTGCGAGTCACGTCGGGGGGGCATGGGGGTGTTGGGTCGGGGAGTCCTGGGGGGGGGGGGGGGGGGGCGGTGGGGAATAGTCGGGTCAGACATTGGGTGGGGTAGGAGGGGGATCCAAATCAGGAGACCTGAAAAGGCCTGAAAGGAGAGAGGGTTTTGGGCTTGGAGTGCGTTAGAGTCAGGTTGGACCAAGAGAGAGGGGAGTGGATTGGGCTTGTTTTGGGAAAGGAGGAGGTATTCAGGAGTCGGGTCATGCCACAAGGGCAGGGGGAGGCTAATAAGGGTTGGGAAATATTGGGGATGTTGGGGGTGAGGGTTGGGAGAATAGTGGATAAATGGGGTAGGGAGTGGTGGAGTCGAGAGGGCTGGTTGAAGTCAAAGGTATAATGGGAGTGGGTCCGTTGGGATTTGGGAGGAGTTCCATAGGGGGTCAGGATGTGTCAGTCCATTATTTACCCAGAAGCTAGAAGTAATTCTAATTCTTCAAACTGTTACTGAGTAACTAATGCTGTAATACAGTCAGTACCATTGGAGGTTTCCAATCTAAATAGCATTTTCAAATGATTTGAACTTCCTGGGCAATTGCCGTGCAATCCTTAACTGGGTGGGGGGTTGCTCCTCAGCACATCTTTGGGGTCCCCCCCAGATACACTGCCCTGGAGCCGAGAAAATACAGCCCACAATGTTTGTACCACTCTTTTTTCCCATTCCCTGATTGGTAATGGAACATTGTAGAAAATATAAATTGTCTTATTTATGCGGCCAGAAGTAAAGATTTTTTGAAAAGAGAAGCGTTATGTAGTTTCATTCATTAAGAAAAGAAAATAAAAGACACACAATGACAAAAGCTACACAGTGAATGGCATCTTACACTGGGTCTTTGTCTTGTGAATGTTCCGGAGGATGATGGAACAAAGCATGTGGGTAAAGTTACATTTGTTAGCTTCAAATGATAGCAGCCTTCACATTTTGCAAGAATGCCAAGTGTTGATTGGGAAATTTTATTTTACTTCCCATATGACCAACTGTTCCTCCCCTCTTACAAAGTAAGTAATTTCTTTTTAAGCTAAAATATTCAACAAATGAATTGGCTCAAACCTCCAAATGACAAAATAAAATTCAAGATTCTGTGTTTCGGGCCAAAAGAACTGCAGGAAAGAATCAGGGATGTTCTCAAATGAAGAACGATTAAAATCTTACTTTCATCATACAGACACCCCTCATACATTGTGGGGGCCATAATTTAGTTAAAAGACGAGCACTAACTTTTGGTATCAAATAGATTTGCTGAAAACGTTGTTTTTAGCATCGTTCAATGTAAATGGTAATGTCTTGCACACGCAGCCAGGTTTACTGGCAAAACTACACAATGGAGCTTACAATCATTTAGTCATTTCAATATGTCCCGTTTTATCAGCTAAGTTACCCAAGATAGTCTTCTTCCCATGTAAAACCCTGGAACTCCTGAAGTAAGAAAACATTCTGTGCATACCAACACAATTAAACATAGAATTAGATTTCTTTTTAAACATGGAAACAGTACATTCAGCTCTCAGTGTAAGTGAAATACACAGCCTCACAACTTTGTAGCGATTTCTTGTGCCTATTCTAAATCTCTTCAAATCACCTCACCAAAATAAAGAAAGATGGATAAAGAGGAAGTACAAGAACATCCTAAATCAAATTGAATTTTGTAGCTCTGGCTCCTCAAGCATTGGAAACAGTCCGTTTCTACCTACCTCATCAATGTTTTCATAATTTAAAAAAAAATTCTATTGTATTGCCTCATAATCCACATTGTTGCACCAAATAAAGACCCAATTTTTCAAAATCTTTCTTTGTATTTGTACTTCCTCAAATCAGATAGCATCCCAGTGAATGAGTTGTATTCAATCTAAATCTTCAAAATCCTTCCTAAAGTGTGTATTCCAATAATCTCTCCAGATAAATGGAAGGCAGGATTAAAAAAAAAACAAGAACCTCTTAAACCAAATGAAATTGAGAGACGACTTAGAGAAATCTTGAACAAGTCCAAGAACGCCTCTGTCCACATGTTATTATTTAAAAGCTACTCTAACTCAAGGATAAAACTCAAATATCCTACATAGGTCACATAGCTGTAGGGCACGATTCACTCACAACATTTCTATTGGTTTCAGGCGCGTTTAGCAAGGTGATTCTCGGCGGCTGCAAGAAAAGTTTCCTCGCAGATCGGGCGCCATTTTATCGTTGCCCTGGTCTCTATCCTCCCCCAACCTTAGGGGCCCCGGGAACACCCCCTCAACCAGGTAAGGCATCCCGTGCCCAATCTCTGGCATTGCAAACCAGGCATCATTTCAGTGCCCCTGCCAGCCTGTGGGCACTGCCAGAGTGCAAGGCTGGCAGTTCCAAGATGCCTGGTTTCCAGGGGTGTGCCAGGGTGCCACCCTACCCTGTCCCCAACCACTCAGGGGTCTCCCATGGCCTGAGAGACCTTCTCCCCCATGTGCTGCTACGCCACGTCCACATTTGTGTAGACCAGTACTGATCGGTGCCCTGGCGAGGCCTCGCAGGTGCGGCTGTTGAGTCCCAGGCACTGGGAGAATCAGGCAAACATATATTTAAATGAGATGTATGACTCATTTAAATATGCTGATCGGGGTCAAGCCCAGTGAGGGCAAGATCCAGATCGCGACTTCTTGTGAGATTCCATTGGATCACCCAAGACATTTCAAGCATCGCAATTCTCGCAAGAGGCCTCTCGTGAGATTCAACAGCCTTGTCCCGACACCAAGATGGGAGCGAAGAAGCTGCTGAATCATGCCGGTAATATTTGTCTAAAAGAGCGATGAGGTCATGAGAAATTAAACATGACAGACTGTGCCAAGATTGATACATAAATCTGTAATCAGAATCCTCGATCCTCGGTATAATAGAGATGTTTACCTACTTGGCTGGTAAGAGATTTTAATTTGTGTTACATTGCTGCTATGAAGTTAGATTTAGCTCATAAAGCGTCAACTCCTAGAGAAAGGTACTTTCTGGAATGTTTAGAACAAATTAGTTTAAATACCAGACTAATGGGCCATCTCAGATGTGTGTCATTTCATTAATTTTGAGATAATGCTCATTGAGCACATTCCCACCTTCATTGTTAGCAACACATTCATTTAATAAACTCGGTGTGGGAGGTGTGGAATGGTTGCATAGCTAAACAGAAAATACAGTTGCCATAGCTTCCACGCCAAAAGGGAATGTTTCTCATTCAGAATGGTAACTTTGATTGGCAGCTCAATGAGGTAATCGCCAACACAAGGAGCGAAGGGAGAGGTTGCCTTCATGTATCAATTTCTCTCTGGACAAGTTGAAACTGCAACTGCATGAGACATAGCAAGATCTCACTTTCAAAGGTTATTACCAGTCAGTTCAAGGATTATAAAATGATTTTAGCTCATAAAATCGGGCAAAACTGCATATTTCTATGAAAGAAGGGTAATTTGGAATTAGGCAAATTGTGCTACAAAAAGCAATACTTTTTTTCCATTTGTGTTTTTCAGGTAAAATGAACCAGTTTACTGGTTTACACTCGGGTTTTCAGCTCACTTTACAAAAAGGAAGGTGACAACATATAGAACGGGCTGCAGGCACATGTATTGTCCTGCAACTCTGGTTTGATGTATTCCTGGAGAGTTGATCACAAATATGAACATATAACATTTTACCACATGGGAGCACTACCCAGTTGAAAGTAAGGGTTTCTGGTGAAATCAAACCTGAGGTGATTTGATTTATTGGCACGTCTAATGAGGTACAGTGAAAAGTATTGTTCTGCGTACAGTCCTGGCCGATCGCTCCATAGATAAATACAGAAAACATGCAATAATAATTGCTAATTATAGAACATACTATAATAATGGTTGTAAAAGATATAGGGGGGATTCTCCAATATGGAGCCCAAGTGTTCGCGTCGTCGTGAACGCCGTCGCGTTTCACGACGGCGCGAACCGGGCCCGGGTACAACCTATTCTGTCCCCCACAGGGGGCAAGCACGGCATTGGAGCGGTTCATGCCGCTCCAACCTCCTTTCCCGGCGCCAAATGGCCGCCGCGCCAACCCGCGCATGCGCAGTTGGACCACGCCAACCTGCGCATGCGCGGGGGACTTCTTTAGCGCGCCAGCCCCGACTCAACATGACATCGGTGTTCAGGGGCCGGCCATGCCAGAAAGTAGGCCCAAGGTGGGAAGAGGCCAGCCCGCCGATTGGTGGGCCCCGATCACGGGCCAGACCCCATCGGAGGTCCCCCCCTCCGGTGAAGGAGCCCCCCTCCCCCACAGGCCGACCCCCGGCCGTTTGCGCAGCGTTCCCGCCGGCAGCGACCAGGGGTAAACGGCACCGGCGGGACTCTGTCGTATCAGCACGGCTGCTCGGCCCATCCGGGGGCGATTCTCCGGCCCAGCGCGGGGCTCGGAGAATCGCCCCCATAGTAAGAGGATCTGCAGGGAAGAGTGGAGAGTCGCCATGCTCTGGCGCCAATTTGGAGAAAAACATTTTTAAATCCAGCTGCAGCCTTTTGGTTTTTTTTCCCCTTTTTTGATCTTAGTCCTGCATCACTGCCGTTGGCTTCTCCTTTCTCTTGTTTATCCTCCTCCTCTCCTCCAGCTGCTGCTTTGGACATCTCCAGGTGTTTTCTCCCTGTTCCTGGCTCCTCCGCTGCCGCTTCTCCGGCCCCGGGGCCTGGCCTGCTGCTGCGGGAAGCTGGGCCGCTTCCATGGCGAGTGAAGATGTTACAAGTGGCCTCACTCTTTTGGCCGCTGCGTCTCGCCTCCTTCCATCGTATCCGGGTCTCGTTGTGCCAAACCTACCTCTGTCCTACTGGACTGTCTCCCCGCTGGCACCAACACCAGCAACCACGCGGGCCTGCTATTGCCCCATCCCCAGCCTTTCCAAAACCATCCGCCATGAATCCCGCTCTATATAAATCTGAAAACAAACTGAGCCAGATACACCAGGAAGATCAAAAGTGTCAGCTAACCCCAGCCCCACTTTGGACTGACCTAGTTCTCCCAGCCTCACTGGTGGTAGGGGTGCTGCAATTAACTTCAGCCCGCTTGGGATAGGAAAAGAAACTATCAGCTCAAGATCCATTCCCAATCTCTAGCCATGTCTTTAAAAACAAAAGCTACTATGCTCATCATAAGTTTGAGACACAGTTTGATTAAATTTTCCTGTGGCAACATTTCTTCAGGCGAATGCCATTATAGGAGATGACCATAAAAAGGTGATACTCCTGACCGGTTGTGGGGCCTATCATGATATGCAGACACACACATAATGATATACAGACAAACAGCTAATGGACATAGAGAACAGGACATGACCAATAAGCAGGCAGGACACTCAGGGGTGGGATCTGACTATAAAAGACACGAGGCACTCACACTCCGCCTCTTTCCACTGATGAACATCTAGAGAGTCAGTCAAGGGTGTTGTTACAATCTCACACCTCCACCACGTGGCTAAGAGCTAGTCTGATTCAGTCAGGCAGAGTAACCACACTTAAGTTAGCAGAGAGTCGAACTCACAGAGAACTGTGCTAACTGTGCCATTAGTTCAATAAACCTGATTGAACTAACTTCAAGGTCTGGAGTATCTTTCTGATCTAAGATGCATCCAGTTGCAGCCAGTGTTAGACCAGTGTACCTAACACGACAGGGCCCCCATCTTTAGCGTCATCAAAGGTCTGACCTAATCTGTGGCCCCAGTCCAAAGATGTGCAGGTGTATTGGCCATTTTAAATTGTCCTTTAGTGTCCAGGGATGTGCAGGTTAAATGGGGTTATGGGGTTGCAGGGATAAGCCAGGAAAGTTGGCCTAGGTAGAGTACACTTTCAGAGGGTCAGTGCAGACTCAATGGGCTGAATGGACGGTAGCAATTCTATGGCTCTATTCTATCTCTCAGTTTCATCTTCTATTTCTCTACTGCACCCCCCAATCAATCATCTAGTAACCTACACCTATGGGTAGAGGTTAATGATTGAATATTTACTTTTTATTAGAAGTTTTCAAGATTTTATTTTATTTTTCTCTGCTACTGTCAGGCCAGCAACATCCAGCATTTCGAGTTAAATGTTTAAATTTAAATGATTCAAGAACATTCATTGCTTTTATGAATTATTTTGACAATTTGTAAGCCAAGCATGCATCAGATCAGACTCTAATGTATATGAAATTTTTGTATTTATTTAGTGCAATGCAGACTTGTTCTGCTGAGCACCTTTATTAAGTCATGGGCAGACAACGGGGCAGCACGGTAGCCTTGTGGATAGCACAATTGCTTCACAGCTCCAGGGTCCCAGGTTCGATTCCAGCTTGGGTCACTGTCTGTGCGGAGTCTGCACATGCTCCCCGTGTGTGCGTGGGTTTCCTCCGGGTGCTCCGGTTTCCTCCCACAGTCCAAAGTTGTGCAGGTTAGGTGGATTGGCCATGATAAATTGCCCTTAGTGTCCAAAATTGCCCTTAGTGTTGGGTGGGGTTACTGGGTTATGGGGATAGGGTGTTGACCTTGGGTAGGGTGCTCGTTCCAAGAGCCGGTGCAGACTCGATGGGCCGAATGGCCTCCTTCTGCACTGTAAATTCTATGAAATTCTATGAAACAGAGGTTGACAATTTGATCAGTAATTCATACTGAGCTCTGGTCTAAAGTTAAATATTATCCTTTGCTCAAGGATATTTTCTTTCTTTATTTTTCTTTGAATATCCTGGCCATTTACAAATATTTCTAAATAGGTTTTCTAACCATGAAGGATGCTTTATTTTAACTGATAGTATTGTATTCCGAGATAAATCACAGTCATCAAGCTTTTTATAGTTCATTGCTTTCTGTGTAACTTTATAAATCTGTGTGCTACATAAAATATGGTATTATTAATGCGCTAAATTGGAGACATAAGCATTAACAAAGTTAAGTTATTGTAATACAGTACAACTCACTTTTTTAAAAGCTCTCAGGCAAACCCAGCATTTAACTCCCTAATTCTATTCATCATCATGGGGAACAAAGTAACATGAAAGATCAACCACTTTTTCGTTTTTTGATCTCCTAAAAAAAATGAGTATTTAGAAAGAATATAGATGGGTCGAAGTGGATGCTGTGTTCTGTATGTTCAATGGTCATCGTTTGTGTCACTCACTGTCTGTCTGTGCACCTTCATATACTTGTGTGTATATTATGACACTCCGGTCCTGTTTTACCTTCCTTTTGCTAGCCCTTGTCTCGCCCTCCTGTCCGCCTTTCTCACCCTCATTTACCTTGCTTCGCTCCCCCCCATTGCATTGAGAGATGGAACGAGCCCGGGAATGAGTCAGCACATTCCCGCGCAGTGCACCAAACACGTGTGTACAGTTTGTGATCTTTTTGTCTCTGTTTGCGGTCTGCCCGCTGCTCTTTGTTCCTATTCTTCCTTTCTTTTCCATCCCCGTCGCTTTCATGATGGCCGTTGTGGCTGTCCCTCCCCCAGTTTGTTCGCTCTAACGAACTCCTCAGTTGCTGCTGGGGTGTTAAAAAACAGCTCACTCTCCTCAAATGTTACCCAGAGTTTGGCCAGGAAGAACATCCCAAATTTCACATTACTTTTGTAGAGTTCTGATTTGGCTCTGTTGAATTCAGCCCTTCTTTTGGCCAGGTCCGCCCCAATGTCCTGGCATACCCTTATGATCTTCCCTTCCCACGTGCTCGATTTCGTCTGCTGGGCTCACTTTAGGATTTTTTCCCGGTCTTGGAACCGTGCAGCTTCACGATAATCGCTCTGGGCTGCTCCCCGGCTTCGGGCCTGGGTCGGAGCGACCTGTGTGCCCTGTCAATTTCTGGGGGGTTTGGAAATTTCTCCCTTCCCACTAGCTTGCCCAGCATTTGGGTGACATAGCTTGCTGGGTGTCTCTGCCCTCCATCCCCTCTGGCAGACCCACTATTTTAACATTCTGCCATCTGGACACATTTTCCTGGTCCTCCACTTTCCCTCTTAGGCTCCCCTGGGTCGTTACCAGCCTTTTCACCTCGGTTTCCTGAGTTACCATCCTGTCGCTCTGGTCCGAGGCGGCCCTCTCCAACTCCTGAATCGTTTTCTCCTGCGCCTCCATCTTCCTTTTCAGGCCAGCGATGGTTCGCTGCATTTTGTTTGTTTTCTCCGCCAGCATCTCCTTCATCATTGCGTGGAGCTCCGTCCTGAGTGCCTCCTTCATGGCGTTTATCTCCGTTTTTATCTCCTCCTTTGTGGCATTTATTTCCGTGTTCGGCACGCTTCTCCATTTCTCCCCCTCTGCGCGCGGGGGGGGGGGCGGGGTGTGTCCTGTTCCTGCTCTGCTACTCGGCTCGCCAGCGTTTCCGCTTCCTGGTTCACCTGAACCTCAGTCTCGCCTCGTGGGGTCGTCAGCCTGCGAGGCCTCAGCTCCTGCCTTTTTCCTTCGCCTTCGCTGCTGCTTCACATCTGCAAATCTCGCCGTCCCCCCGATTTATTATTATTTGCAGGCCTATTTCTGTTATGTGCCTTTCTCTTTTTACTGGGTTTTGGTGCGAAAAATAAATTCTTTTTTTTTCCTCCAAAGAAAAAACCCCCAAGGATTTTTTTCCTTTTAAAAACGATTTTTTTTAATGAAAAGGAATTTTTTTTCTTTTAAAAAGTTTTTTCTTAAACAAGTTTTTTAATATTTCAAGAGAGAGAAAAAAAAATGTTGAATAAAAAAATGTTGAATAAAAAAATGTTTTTTTTTGTCTTATCCTCTCCGTGCTCCGGCTTTTATGGGCCTGCGGGAGCCTCTTTGTTGCGGCCACTCCCGTGGGTAAAATTTCTTAAAACGCTGATTGATAATAAGAAATTCAGAAATACGTGGCAATTTTTTTCATCCAGGTTCAAGTCATTGGCTTAGATGTGCTGGAGACATAATTCCAAAAATACATACACTGCCTTGTTGAAGCAGCGATTCAATTGGAGAACTTTATAAATCCACTCCAAAATCCTTGGCCTCATTTCAGTTTCACTTCATCCTTTCTGAATGATCCCTTGCCAGTGCCTTGCCTTCTTCCCCTGTTCACTAACCACTGTTTCCTCAGGAGGAAATCTATTCAATCTAAATTCTTTCCTCTTGTAGCCATCTGGGATGGCCACTTCCCGATTACAAAATGGACACTTTGCAAAGATTGCAGGGAAAATGGACAATACTGAGAAAACAAGCAGGTTCAGAGTTTGTCTGCATATTGGAGCCGCAGCTCCCAGACAAGACCAAAACTGCAAACCCATTAGCATAATAATGGCCCATCTCCGGGAACAAAAGAGATGGGTAACCGATACGAAGGCGGACACCCCGGCGCCAGAGGAGACCAGATCAAAGCAGGCCAACAGCCACCTAGGACATGCCCAGCCATCAGGGCACCCACCCCTTTATTGGAGGAAATCGATAGGAACGATCGAGAAACGGCCCAATTACTTGGGACCAAGTTCAAGGCCTGCCCAAAAGCGCGGGAAGCCCTTTTGGGTGTAAGAAGGATCTCCCAAGAGAGAATTGTTCTCTTGGCACCGGCTCTCAACAAGGAGAGACCTGCCCAACAGCTGCACCAGAACAAGTAAGTCCAAGGTCAACGCACGCTACCAGACAGACGACCTTAAGTGTTCCCCTTCACCACTTCAACCCCAGAAGCCTCAGAACCGAACAACGGCCATTGTTCCTCTGACTGAGTGGGCGCCCGAAGCTAAGTATAGGCTTTAGCAGTAGTGATAGTTTAGTCTGTAGTATTTGTGCATGAGTATATTTAACTGTGTGTGTAAATAAATAAGCATTTGACTTTGAACTAACTAACTGGTGTATCGAGTCTTTGATCAGTATTCGGTTTGAACCTTGTGGCGGTATCGAAAGATACCTGGTGACTCTAGAGCAAAATGTAATTAGGATTAAGGAAGGCGATCATATTGACCGCCATATTCAGAGCCAAATAAAGAGAACACAATAAGCAACACTCTGAAAATCAATCCATTAACTGCTTTCCTATCTTCAAAATGCTTCGAGTCGAATATGCCTCTTCTTCAGAATGAGTATTGCCAGCATTCACGGTATGTTGCTTTTACATTCATATTGTGGGTATGAGACCCCAAAGAAATACTGGACAGCATTGAGAATACATTCAGTGCGCAACTTCCTTACTTACCCTGGCTAAAATCATGCTGCACGCAATGACGTACGTACCTCACTGTAAGAGAGAATAAAAGTGACCAGCAATGCCAAGGAAACTGTTGACCACAATCCCTAACTAACACATATCGTGGCATTGTTCAATTTATCAAGGGTTTTCTATTAATAATTAAATGTTCTTTAACCGAGGTGGCACGGTAGCACAGTGGTTAGCCTAACAGCACCAGGGACCCAGGTTCAATTCCGGCCGGTGACTGCCAGTGTGAAGTTTGCACATTCTCCCAGTGTCTGCAGGGGTTTCCTTTGGGTGCTCCGGTTTCCTCCCACAGTCCAAAAATGTGCAGGTTAGGTGGATTGGCCGTGCTAAAACTGCCCTTTCGCATTCAATTGGTTGGGTGGGAATAGGGTGGGGGACGTAGGGTGGGCCTAGGTAGGGTGCTCTTTCAGAGGGTCGATGGGCCAAATGGCCTCCTTCTGCACTGTTGTGATTCTATTCTATGATTCTTTACGGTTTTATTACGTATTTATGTTGCACACATATTCCTGTCAAACGTAAGACAAAAACAGCTAAATTATCAGCTCAACCATAGCAAAATAATGAAATTGTAATTATGATAATTTAATCTTATCATACCCAACCACATTTAGGAAATCTGACGACAGAACCTCTTATGCTTTTGTTACTTCAAAGCTAAACTTTATTTAAGTTTAAACATTTGTAACATTCCTTTGCAGTTAGGAATATTTTGCCTGAAGCCACATCATAAAACTACTGGGCATAAGAAAACGGTTCTCAATATATTATGCTGAGCATTATAAACTAGTTGATGCATTTATTCCACACTTCTAATAACCTTTTCGAAAAATTTTGTCTTTGGAGCAAAGGAGTTTGAGAGGTGATTTGCTTGAGGTGTACAAAATTATAACAGGTTTAGATAAAGTTAAAACACAGCGAGTGGTAATGACCTGGAACACGCTGCCTGCGAGGGTGGTGGAAGCTAAGACAACCAATAATTTCAAAAAGAAATAAGATGGTTTTGCGGCAAACATCGGGGGTCACGTGACCTCCTCGACCGAGGCCTCAGCAAACCTTGGAGGCCACGTGACGCCCAGCCTATCAGGGCAATGTGTGCCTGATTCCAGGAGGCTAGGAGCTTTTAAAACCTGCAGAACAGATCCAGTCTAGGAGAAGGGTTGGAGTCGCTGGCTGGTATTGTAATGTTCCTTTATATTTTCTGTGAATAGTTTTTGCCTCTAAATAAACTGTTGCTGTTATCTGCCGATGATCGCCTAGAGTTCCTGTTTCTACAGATGGGCACTTGAGAGAAAAAAACTAGCAGGGCGACAGGGATAGAGTGGGGAATGGTACTGTCTCGATTGCTATACGGAGAGCGGCATGAATTTGATGAAGTGAATGTTCGTCTTTTTGTGGCGTAATGGCTCTATAACTCTAAGACAACTGTGTTGGACAGCTGGGAGCTTGACCTGTGTATGGTAACATACTGGTCATGTGACAGGATTAAGTGATCTACAGACCTGGATTAATGAACAACAGTACAAATTTCACCACGGTTAGCAGGGAATTTAAATTTAGTTAAATCAATAAAATATGGATAAAAAGGTAATATCATTAATGGCGACCATGAAACTACTGTATTGTCACAAAAAAAATCTGCTTCTTTTTTGAGAAGGAAATTGTGCATCCTCACCTGATCTGGCTTTTATTTGACTCCTTAAAACCATACAGATCACTATGTTTCGACCTAGGCATTGGATTTAGAGGCAACAATGACACACCAAATCCAGTTGGCCTTTCTCCTCATTGACATCTGGGAACTTGTGCCAAAATTGGGAGAGCTGTTCCACAGACTAATCAACCAGCTGCCTGATATAGTCACACTCTATTCACAGAATCATATCTTTCAACCAGAGTCCCAGATTTCTCCATTACTATCCCTGGGATAGTAATGTCACATCAGAAGAACAGACCTTGGCAGCACGAGGTATCCCCCACACCAAACACTTGGAGGAAGCACCGTGGGTAACAGGGAAACAAAAATGTCCACTGACTGGGAAACCTCAGTAGCAGTGGTCAGTTCCTGAAGGACATGGTAGTCAGGCTCCAGGTACAGTGAGCCATTATGAAGGAAAAACCTGGTTGACCACATCCTCACCAGTCCATCTTTTGCAAGTGCATCTGGCCTTGACATTTTTGATAGATGTGACCACTACATAGATCTTGTGAGATGATGTTTACTCTTCACACTGAGGATACTTTCCATGTTGTGAGACACTACCACAATGCTAAATGGGATGAATTCAGAATAGATCTAGCACTAAGAATAAATCTTAGTGAAGCAACTCTAAACTGGGAAACTATGAAAGCATTGTGGGCCATGGAGCCCAACACCACAATCTGGAACCTCATGGCCCAGCATAATCCTCAATTTACCATTACCAAAATCTAGTAATGGAAAATACAAGAATTAAAACAAATCTTGATTCATTAAGGTAGAAAGGCATGGGGCAGCACCAGAAAGACTTAGAAACATAAAGTGGCAACTTTTGTGAAGCTATAGTTCTGTGCGCCTCACTTTAGGAAAGATGGGAAGGTGCTACAGAGAGGGCAGGAAAGATTCATGAGAATGATCCCAGGGCTAAGGAAATTCAGTTGCGTAGATAGATTGGAGAAATTGGGACAGCTTTCCTAGATGAGAGGGTTCAGAGGAGATTTGATAGATGTATTCAGAACACACCTGACTAGATAGGGAAAAACTGTTCCAACTGATAGAATGATTGAGAACAAGAGGAAATAGATTTAAGTTAATTGGAAAAGAAGCAATGGCGACATGAGGAAAATCTTTTTTACGTAGCAAGTGGTTAGGATCTGGGACACTGCCTGAGAGTGTGGTAGAGGCAAGGTTGATTGAAGCTTTCAAAAGGAAATTGGATCATTACCTAGAAAGGAAGAATGTGCAGGTTTATGTGGAGAAGGCGGGGGAGTGGCACTCGGTGAACTCCTTCGGTGAGCCAGCACAGACACAACAGGCTAAATGACCTTCCCTTCTGTGCTGTAAACATTCCATGATACAGCACAGGAATACATGCATGCTGAGGTATGGAAGTGACGAATAAGGGCAGGGAATCATGTATGGGTAGTTAGGGTTTGGGGCTGGGGGGAGTTTGGTGAGTTATTATTATAGTTTTTTGCGTGTGTTGGATCTCTGTTGTTTGAAATGTTAAAATTATAAAAGCCTCAATAAAATATTTTCTAAAAAAAAAGGAATACATGCATGCTAAACAGAATTAATAACTCTGGATACAGATAAGCGGTCCCATATCCAGTGGATCAGATCAAAGGCTGTCATACTGCTACATCCAATACTGGAGGACAAAAAACAACTGATGTGAGGAAGAGGTGGTTTCAGGGTCACTCCCAACCTCAGTGAAGGCAAAGCCCAACACATCACTGCAAGACAAGGCTGGCGGCTTCACGTCTCGATCGAGAAGTGCCAATTGGATGGTGCAGATCAGCCTTCTCCTGAAATCCCATGAAGTCCGATGCCAGTCGTCAGCCGATTTGATTTACTCCACTTGATATTAAGAAACAGCTAAATACACTGGATATAGAAAATGCTTTGGTCCCATCAACATCCCAGTTGTAATGTTGAACACTTGCTCTAGAACTAGCTGTGACTAGTCACAGCCAAAGCATTTCAGTACGGCAACAAAATTGGCATCAAGGTGAACAGCTGCACATATATACCGGTCCACAAACATCAGGACAAATCCAATCCTATCAGTAGGCGTTCGATCAGCAGCAGCAGTGAGGACGTTTGTTTTCAGCAGTGCTATAAAGCAACATTTACTCACCAATTGCTTGCTCACCGCTGTCAGGTTCTGCCAGGACCACTTGGCTACATAGCTCATTACAACGTTGATTTAAACATGGGCAGAAGAGCTTAATTCCAGAGGTGAGAGGAGTGAAAGTGATTGCCCTTGACACCAAGACCGAGTGTGACATCAAGGTGTCCTTGTAAAATTGAATCAACGAAAAACATTGAAAAACTCTCCACTGGCCGGAGAAAAACCTAATAAGAAGGGCGATGGCTGTGACTTTGGAGGTTAATCACCTCATCCCCAGGACATCGCTGCAAAGGTTTCCCAAGGTGTTGTCCAAGGCCCAGCTACTTTTAGTTGCTTTATCAATGACCTTCCTGAGCAATGAGCAAATTGATACAGGATAAACAAGATCAGAGAGTTGAATGTGTGGGAGAAATGGGTTTCAATTCATGTGGTACTGGCATCAGTACTGGGGAAAAAGGGAGCTTTTCTCTTGGGATGTGTTTCACTTGAACTGCACTGGAACCAGTGTCCTAGCAAATTAAATAACTAGGGATGGAGCTTTAAACCAAATAGTGGGCTATCAAAGATTCAAGTGAGGGAAAATTCCAAAAGTTGAAGAGCAAGGATAATAGTGCAGAATATAGGTAGTGATATAGGTAGTGATAACCAGAGTGTACAGGAAGGGAAAGAGCATGCACATGAATGCACCAGCAAATGGGCTAAGAGTAGGGAAAATGATATAAAGGCAGAATTAAAAGCTATTTATTGGAATGTACGCAGTATTTGTGAATACCTATACGCAAGGTGAATTGATGACACAAATACAAATGAATGAATATGATGGCCCAACAACATGGTTGCAAGGTGACCAAAGCTGGTAACTGAATATTCAATGAAGTTTAACATTAAAAAAGGATAGGAAGAAAAGAAAATTGATGAGGTAGCTCCGTAAATAAAGGATGAGATCAGTATAGCAGTGAAAAAGGGCGGCACACTGGCATTGGGATTAGCACAGTTGCTTCACAGCTCCAGAGTCCCAGGTTCGATTCCAGGCTTGGGTCAACGACTGTGCGGAGTCTGCACATTCTCTCCGTGTCTGTGTGGGTTTCCTCCGGGTGCTCCGGTTTCCTCCCACAGTCTAAAGGTGTGCAGGTTAAGTGGATTGGCCGTGCTAAATTGTCCCTTAGTATAAAAGGTTAGGTGGGGTTACTGGGATATTGTGGCGGCATGGGCTTAAGTAGGGTGCTCTTTCCAAGGGCCGGTTCACTCAAAGGGTCGAATGGCCTCCTTCTGCACTGTAAATTCTATGATTCTAAATGATCTTGGTTCGGAAGGTCAAGATGTACAAGCAGTTTGGGTGGGGTAAGGTATCGCAAGGGAACTAAATAATTGATGAGAGTAGTTTATAGGCGCCTGCCCCAATAGTAACTCTGATAGACAGAATATAATTCAAGAAATAACGAGGGCTTAAAAGGAACTGCAAGAATCATGGGTGATTTTAAACTTCAAATAGACTGGACAAATCAAATTGGCAAAGATGGCCTGAAGGACATATTCCGAGAATATATTCAGGATAATTTCTGAGAACAATAAGTTGTGTAACCAATATATGAAGAAGCTATTTTCAGAACTCTGTTTCTTTCTCTGCATAAGCCGCCAGGCTTGCTGTGTATTTACACCAATTTCTGTGTTTCTTCCAAGATTAATAAATGATTTAATACAAAGAATCTTCTCGGGAAGAATGATCATAATATGATAGAATTTCACATTCAGTGTTAGGGTGAGAAACTTGGGTCTGAAACTAGTGTCTTAAACTTAAGTACAAACAATTACAAAAGCATGAAGAAAGAGTTCAGTAAAGGAGACTGGGAAAATAAACTAAACGGTAAGATGATAAGATAAGCAAGGCAGACATTTAAGGAGATATTTGATAACTCTCAAAGATATATTCCATTGAGAAAGAAAGCCCATTTGAGAAGATTAGCCATCTGTAGATAACTAAGGAAGTTAAGTACAATGCTGTGAAAATTAACGGTAGGTCGTAAAATTGAGAAAACTTCAAAAACCAGCAAAAGGATCATTAAAAATAATAATAGAGGGAGGAATTAGAAATAATAGAGGGAGAAATTTATATCTGTCTTCATGGCAGAAGACACTAAAAGACTCCCAATAATAACAGAAAATCAAGGGTGGAACTTGAAACAATTGCTATCACTAGAGCAAAAGTATTAAGAAAAATAATGGCCTATAGGTTGACAAGTCTCCTGGTCTTGATGGCCTGTCCCCTTGGGTATTAAAAGGTGTGGCTGCAGAAATAGTTAGTCGAAAGCCTCCAAATTTCCTGAGCTTCAGGAATGGTCCCAACCGATTGCAAAATTGCAAATGTAATCATAAATCTTGGGCGGGATTCTCTGATCCGGAGGCTAAGTGTTGATGCCGCCGGAAACGCGACGGCGTCAACACGGCCCCAGGATCAGCAATTCTGGCCCCTACAGGGGGCCAGCAGGGTGCTGGAGCGGTTCACGCTGCTCCAGCTGCTGATCCGACCGTGGAATGGGCACCGGTGGATAGGCGCATGCGCAGTGGGTCCGGTGCGTGTCACCGGTGCGATTTCCGCACATGCGCGGTGTCTCCCTTGTCCGTACCGGCCCCGACCCAACATGGCGAAGGAGTACAAGCGCCGGCGTGGAAGAAAGGAGGCTGGGAGACAGAGAGGCCGGCCCACCGATTGGTGGGTCCCGATCGCGGGCTAGGCCACATCGGAGGCCCCTCCCCCCCCGGGATCGGACCCCCTCTCCTCCCCCACAGGCCGTCACCCGACCCTTCAACGCCGAGTTCCCGCCGGCTGAGAGCAGGTTAGAATGGCGCCGGCGGGACTCAGTTTTAAAAATCCGGGCTGGAGAATCACGGGGGGGGGGGGGGTAGCGTAGCGTAGAGCGGCCCCGATCGGCGTCGTGCCGACCACGCCGGCCACAATGGCGCCGATTCTCCGCTCTTCAGAGAATTGCGTCCCGGCGTCGGGGCGGCGCGGTGCGATTCCCGCGGCCCTCCGGTGACTCTCCGACCTGGCGCGGGGCCGGAGAATCCTGCCCCTTATTCAAGAAAGGAGCAAGATTGGGATCAGCAAACTGCCAGCCAGTCTGTCTAACATTAGTCACTGTAAAAATGTACAATGGGACATTTATAAACGCAGAGTCAATATAGTTTTATGAAGGGGAAATACTGTTTGACAATTTATTAGAATTCTTTGCGGATGTAACTGTTAGGAAAACAAAGATAGTTTTAAGGGATCTATATTTATATTGGAAAACATTAGAAATAAGTATAGTTTTAAGTGTGCTTAATTTAATGTTCTATGCCTGTAGGTAAGATTTATGGTGGACAAAGGTATGTGTGAGGGTTGGTTAAGTTCCAACTGTGTTTCTATTGGATTTGGACATGGCTATGGCGTGAAGAGTACATAGCCAAGCAGAGGTATATGGATGTTGCTTAGCAACTGGGGCCTGTATGGTAGAGAAGCTGTTAGATTTTAGTTTTGACTGAATTTATGAGCAGTTGAAGGTAGGTATTGAGCAAGAAGGCAATTCTCACAGTTAGTTTAGAAAGCTAGAGAGAACATCTCTCTCGGCTTTGCTGAAAGAAAAGCCATACCATGGTAATGGTTAAGAAAACAAGTTGCAGAGATGTGAAGAGCAGTTAGTTAAGGAAACTAGAGAAATTAAGAAAAGTTTCCAAGATGTCTAAGATTAAAGGGACTAGAACAGTTCAGTAACAACTTGCAGAGCTGATAAGAAAGCTGAGATATCAGAAAGATATCTGAAGCGATTTTCAGGTTTGTGAGATTTTACTGCAGCCTGTGGAATGGGAGTTGAAATAACTAAGGAAATCGGTGGCCGATGACAGAAATTGTGTAAAAGCAGTTAAGACAAAGGAAGCCTAAAACAGGGTGGTGTAAAATCCTGGACTGAACTCACTGTTAAAAGTGGAGCAGAAGCTTGGGTTAGAAGAGTTATTAGTAAACCTAGACTGGATTTTGGAATGCAAACCGCTAAGGGAAAGCATAATTATGAGAGAAGATTTTAAAGCGTGTTTTTGGGAGTAGATTTTGGAAACTCTCACGTGACAATCATCTGGGGAGGTTCTGAGGAGACATCCACATTCACTTGGGTTTCAGGGTGGAGAGTGTATTTGCTCACAGTCACCATTGTAGATTAAGATATACTTTGTAATCCATGTTAATCCGAAAGCCTTTGTGCAATTGTTAAGATAAGGGGTGAGGAATAGCATATTATATCATCCAATTTTTTCATGTTTAATAAATGTTTTTTTCTTGGTGTTAAAACTAATTAGTGGTTCTGTGACTCTGTTTCCCCACATTTTATGAAGGAAAAAAATGTTACGGTCTTTTTGAGCCAGAGTTCCATTCTGGGATCTTCCCATCTGGTTATAACATTAACTGGGATCGTAGCAGTAACAAGCAGCAGAAATAAAGAGGAACAAGTAGATGCAGTGTATTTAGATTTTCAAAAGGTGCCACATAAAAGGTTACTATACAAGAGCTTGTGTTGTTGGAGGCAATTCATTAGCATGGATAGAGGATCAGCCAACCAAAAGGAAATTAATAGCCAGGATAAATTGATAATTTTCAGGTTGGCAAAATATAACTAGTGGGTGTCACAGAGATCAATGCGAGGGTATAAACCATTAACAATCTATTTTAATAACTTGGGTGAAGGGACAGGGTTTATTGTAGCCAAATTGGTTGATGATAAAAGATAGTTTGGGAAGCAAGTTGTGCGAACACAAGTCTGCAAAGGGGTACAGCTAGGTTACGTCAGTGGGCCAAAATATGGCAGATATTTTACAATGTGGGCAAATGTGAGCTTATCTGTGCCCACAAGCAGCAACACCAGGACAACATTCAGGTTTGGCCTGATAAGTTGTAAGTGCCACAAAAGTATCAGGTAATGATCATCTCCAGAAAGGGAGAATCTAACCATCTCCCCTTAACACAATGGCATGACCATCACTGAGTCCTCCATCAGCAACACCCTGGTAGCGACCATTAACCAGAAAATTAACAGACCAGCCAGATAATGTGGCTACAAAAGCAGGTCACAAAGTTGGAAATCACCACTTGATTCACAAAGCACGTCCACCATCCACAAAGCACAAGTTAGGAGCCTGAATCAGTTTAGTTCCAATGACACTTGAGGGTCACAAGTCCAAGAAAAACCAGTCCACTTGATAGGCATGCCATCCACCACATTTAACATTTACCTTCTTCACCACCAAGGCACCATGGCTGCAGTGTGCACTGTTCAGAAATCCAGATTTACCTTGTCGAGAGCAGAGGCAGGGAACTCCAAGTTGCAGCAACCCTCGAGTTTGGTGCATGCGTACGCTGGGAGTAGGCAGGCGATGCATGCGCAATCCGGCAGTTAAAGAGCTTGGTTATCCTGGAAGCAGTGCATCTGCAGAAAAAGAGAAAAAAAAGAAACTGCACTAAAACGTGGGTCACAGGACCAGCAGCAGAGCACCTTAGCTGAGAGGAGTCCCAGACAGGGGATAAGGACGAGGTGACAGGGAGATGTCCCAAAGGGAGAGGAGGCAGAGGAAGTTCCATTGGGAGAGAGGTCAAAATGTTAAGAAAGAGGGCCAAAGAAAGAGATTCCATGCTGAAAGAGAACTGCAATTGGCAGACTCAAAGAGGGTTCAGAAGGAGACCTGGTAATCGACGAGAGCTCAGGAGAAGCCTTGGCAAACAAGGAAGGCAGCAGAAGGTTGTGGCCGATTGAGTCAAAGAGCTGAAGTTGTGCGAGTGAGTCGGTGTTCGATGGCAGACACGAGAATCCAGAAGAGAGTCTTGGAAGATGAGATTGAAATCCTGGAAGTTGTGCCATAGCTGAGGCCAACCAAGTTGGAGCAACATTTGGAGAGAATTTCAATGCGAAACCTTTGATGGTAATTCCTCATGACAGAGACAGAGTTTCATTGAGATTGGTTGACTCACTATTCACTGGCATCTTGGTAGGTTTTTGAGAAATTTGTCATATCTGTCTTGGTCGCATCTATGTATGGTTCAGTATGGTTTGTTCAACCATAGTTTGCAAGTTAACTCACATGTACCTCATATTAACTCTAGATGTTATACAATACAAGACAAATATTAAAAATTGTTTTATTGTTTCGACCTTGCATTTTGTAAGTTTGTTCAAATCTCTCAGAATCTTGTGGCTTTATTCTTTTAGCAAGTGTCTTGAAAATCAAACTTTGTCTACTTTAAGCAAAGCGTTAATGGTCCTTAACCAGATCATACCAAACATTTAGGGCTCTGGCCCAGGATCATAAGTCCAAAGATGTGCAGGTTAGGTGGATTGGCCATGATAAATTGCCCTTAGTGTCCAAAAAGGTTAGTGGGGTTACTGGGTTACGGGGATAGTGTGGAGACATGGGCTTAAGTGGGGTGCTCTTTCCGAGGGCCAGTGCAGACTCAATGGGCCGAATGGCCTCCTTCTGCATTGTAAATTCTACGATTCTATGATGTGCACAGTGAAGTTTACTATATGGACTGAAAAACAGAATTGCTTTACCAATCACCATGACTTTTCTGAAAAGGGAATTTTATCCCTTAGTAATTGCAACTATTAACAAGGTTAGGTTAATTACACAAGCAGAAGAGTTCGAATTAGAATGAAAAGCAAGGGCTAAGAAAGCAGCAATAATTGTGGTAATAAGACAGCTTTTAAGAAGGCAGATTTGGAATTAGAAGAAGAAAGGCCTGGCACGGGTACAACACAGCTTGAGTTAGCTAAAATTCAGTTGCAAATGAAGTTGCTTGAGAGAGAAAGAGAAAGAGAAATGAAAAAGTTTGAACAGGAAAAATAAATAAATAATAAAGCTTGAACTGCAAAAAGACAGAAAAATGTGAAAGTTTGAACTTGAACTAGAGAGCGAGGAGTTAGCTAGACAGTAAAGAGATAGAGGCCTTCAGAGAGAGAAATAGCATGACCTGGTGAGGGAAAAGTTAGGTCACACAGTGAAAGAATCTAGTCGTTCAGATGAGGAATCGAGTCCCACTACGATCTTTGATATAAAAAAAAGACTTCACATAGTCCCCAAATTCACTGAAGGCTGAGTTGAGATATTTTATATGGTTTGAAAAGGTGGCTACCAACTAAAGTGGCAAAGGGCACAGGATCTCTTATTTTTGAAAAGTGTTTTGGTTGAGGTTATAGATGTGTAACTCGGCCTTTTGGCAGGACAATTCTCAGATTATGAGGTTATTAAAACTGCTGTACTTAATGCTTATGTGTTTGTGCCTGCAGCAGATAAGTTAAAATTTCAGACTTTAAAGAAAAGACCAAGGCACGATCTAACGGAAAAGTTTCTAAGTGTAATTTCAGGCAGTTTGGCTGGGGTTTCTCCCCGACTCTGTCAGTGAGTTCCCCACCGCTATCTAACCACACTTTTTCGGGCCCTGGGGGGGTTTTCTCCGGGCTAGTCGATACTTCGAAAAAATTCTCATCACTGGGCTCACTGGCCAGACCGGCTCCTCAGAGATCGGGTCACCATTTTGAAAGCGTGGCCCGATCTCTAAGTGAGCTTGAGGGTCCCCCACACACCCAACCCGTGGGCAATGTCGCTCCCACACACATAGGCACCACCCCAGACCCCCCAAAATGAGGACACCCTGCTATGGGGTCCTTTCCATGCCTCCTTTTGGGTCTCCCCCTGCCAGAGCCCCCACCCTTCACACCCCCAACCTTCCAGAGGCCCTTTCATACCAGACCTTCTCCAACCCCCCATCCTTCACACCACCCTCATCCCTTCTTTCATGGGCATGGCCCGCCTCAGGCCCTTACCCTTGGCAGTGCCACCCTGGCACCTGGGCACCTTGTCACTGGCACACTGGCAATGCTTTTGCCAGCCTGGTAGTTCCCCTGCCAGCCTGGCAGTGCTAAGGTGCCCGATTGCCAGGAGAACCAGGGTTCCACCCTGCCCTGTCCCTTACTACCCAGGGACTCCCAATGGCCTGGGAGACCCCCTAGGTGCCATGTCGCCTGATCCACGTTTGTATAGGTTCGCGAGAGGCCTTCCATCTCGAGAATGAGATGGAGATAGCTCTTAATTGACCTCAATTAGCTTCACGCCTCATCTAGGCAGGTTAGATTGCAAACCGCACCGCACCCGCGCAGTTCCCAATTTGGGCCTCTCCGTGATGTAACTGCCACATGGATCCTTACCAGGTACATTGCGGCTGCTAAATCATGCCCCAAATGAAACATTTGTAGAATATTCTAAGGAGAAAGAAATGTTGCGGGGCTGGTGGTTTTGATTAATGGAATTAGAACAAACTGCTGAAAATATGAGAGAGCTAATAATACTGGAAGAATTTTCAAACAGCATCCCAATAATTATTAGGTCACGCCTGGATGAATGTAAGATATGGAAGGTGCGAGGTTCTGGTAGATCAGTATGATACATCACCTAGGCAGCTAGATGGTAGTGGAGCCATTTTTAAATTCACAGGGAATCTGTAGCAAGAGTCTAGCTTTAGGGAGAAGGCAAAAGCTGGTCCAATCAATAAAAATGATAATGTAGAGATAAAAATTATGTAACGAAACCCAGGATGCTTTTCTTGCCATAAGGTAGGACATCTTAAAGCCAATTTTTGGAAGCTGAACGATAAACCAGTGGCAGTAGCAGGAACGCTTAAGGCGTCTTCAGAAAATGTCTTGAGGAAAAGAAATGGGTGTTAAATCAGTGGCATTGGTTCAAGTGTCAGGAATTTCCACAGGGAAAGCTGCACCAGAAATTGAAGATTGTAAGAAACCAATTGCATCTAATGTTTTTATCTTGGGAATATATATACAGACGCAAAGGATTATAAGGGGTTGATACTTGAATGGAAAGTCATTCCATTTTTATTCAAGAAAGAGCGCAGAAAAATTGTTATCCTGAGAGATACTGGCTCAGCTAAGAACTTGTTAGCGAAGGATTTGGACCTTCCTTCAGACAGAATGTACTAATAAAGGATATTGATAAAGTCTGTGTCTTTCCTGTTGTATAAAGTAAATTTAAACTGCATTCTTATGGAGGAGCTTTGTGTGGTTGAAATTGTTCTGAAATTACCAGTTAAAAATGTAGACTTTATGTTCAACAATGATAAAGCGGGTAGTCTCGTTATTCCACTCTCTGGGATGGGGTATCGCAGTTCCAAAGTTGTTCCTGTGAATAAAACTTCCTTGCCTATCTGTGATCCAGATGAACAAAGAAATGATTCAAGTAAATCCGCCTCAGTAATGGACAATACAGTGGCAACAAAATGCCTGCAGAATTGCCAATCAAAGATTTTCAGCAGAAAATACAGACCACAAGGTGATCTGGAAGGGTCAATGACCCTGACACTGAATCACAAGTACTTGCCAGTGCTGAGACAGAGGAGACAGCAGCAGAAGTCCTGGCAGTTCAGTTCAGTTATACAACAAAAATCCAGACAAGTGGACAGTTCATAAAAGACCATTTAAAATCCCAAGAGGATTGGAATGATGTGAATTCATGGAAGTCTTAAAGATTCAAATCTCGGTCCTGGGTCACTGTCCGTGTGGAGATTGCACATTCTCCCCGTGTCAATGTGGGTTTCACCCCCACAACCCAAAAGATGTGCAGGTTAAGTGGATTGGCTATGCTAAATTGCCCCTTAATTGGAAAAAAAACAATTGGGTACTCTAAATGTAAAAAAAAAAAAAATGTTTTTGTCTTATCACATGGCTTCAGTGATGTCATTGTGTGGGTGGAGCTGGGTTGTGGTTCTGAGAGTTGGTTTTACTTTCGCTTTTGTTTGGGGCTTGTTTGTGGCTCTGAGTTTTTTTGTTTTTGTTTTCACATTTGGCTACTGTACTCAGAAAGAGAAGTATCTTGGCCTGTCTCTCTATCTTAATTTGAAAAGCTGTTTCCAGACTGCTTGATAACTTGAAAATAAATAATTGCTTTCTGAAAGGAATTCAACCTGCTGTTTTGGAAAGGAAACCAGAGTATCTATACCAGGTCTTGAGTGCTGTGTGCTGGGCCACACCTTTGAAAAGGGGGTACTGATTTATGGGATCTTGTTATTAAATTGGAACAGTTAAAGGGGGGAATTTATTCAGTGTTATACATAGATTACTGTAGCTGTGTGGGGTATTTATGGTTGTAGTTGATAAAAATGCTTACTGTGTGTGTTTATAAAATTGTTAACTAAATTCATAGAATAAAGCTTGTTTTTGATTAAAAGTGCTTAAGACCTCTGTTGAATAACACTTGAAAGGCAGGTCCTTGTGCTCATCGTAACCAAAATCGATAAACAGTTGTAGGTCAGGTGAACTCCATGATATATCTCTGAGTTTTCGAAACCCTGGCCCATATCACTTGGAAATATATTCCTTCACTGTTGCGGCGTCAAAATCCTGGAACTCCCTCCCTAACAGCATTTGGGGTATAACTACACCACATTGACTACAGCGGTTCAAGGCAGCGGCTCACCACACCTTCTCAAGGAAAATTAGGGATTGGCAATAAAAGATGCCAGCCCAGACAAAAAATGCCAAGGCCCTTTGAAAGAATAATTGAAAAAAAGACAGTATCTTGTAAACCCACAACTTCTACCACACAAAAAGGATATGGAAACACCAGTACTTGAAATGTTCTCTCATTTGAAACTATTCTTTCAGCATCACTCAATCAAAATACTGTAATTCCCTATCTAACAAATTACAGCAGTTCAAGACTGTGCCTCACTACCACCTTCTAAAGACCAATAAATGCTGCCCTGACCAGCGATGCCCACATTCCAAGAACAAAAAGGAGAAGAAATTACAAGTTATTTCTACAACTGTACTCACATTGATCCCGGGTAACTCCAGAACTCATATCCCAGATACAAGACCAAGACCTACCCCATTTACAAAGTTGAGTGCCCTTATGCTTTTGGAAGTTTATGAGATTTGAGGAAAATCTGATTAAACATGGTTAAGATGCAGAATAATTCTTAAAATATACATACATATAATAGGTGGAAAGCAGCAAGTATATGCAAGATGGTTTAAATGTTGTTGAGAACTTAAAACATTAAACTGGTACAATATGCAGTGGTAGGAGAGCTTGATTTTAAAGAAATAACTCACATTTAGGTAGTGCTTTTCATACCTCCAGGTCAAACTGCCAATTAATTAATTTTTAAGTCTTGTCATTATTGTTATGTAGGCCAACTGTGTATAGTAAGGTTCCACACACAATGAGATAACCTCTTTTTTGGGGAAGAATAAATGTTGCCGAACTTCTTCAAATAGTGCTCGGGGATCTTTTATATTCAATTGAACAAGCAGAAGGGACACCAGTGTAACATCTCACCTTTAATACTGTACCTTTGACAATGAAGCACTCCATTAGCAGTAAACAGAAGTTGCAGTCTAGACTAAACCGACAGGGGAATTGAATCCACTGACTTAAGACTATTGCCATTGTGCTAAGTGTACATATAGAAAGTTCACAGCTTGGTATGGTACTATTTAGAAGGTGTTGACTGACAATGAGATACTTGGCAGGACTTCCCATGATTTGGAAGGAGAAAAAGGAGTTTTAGTCACTTTGCATTGACATTTTCATCACCAAACAAACAATCACACAGTAGAATCATACATTATCATAGAATTTACAGTGCAGAAGGAGGCCATTCGGCCATCAAGTCTGCACCGGCTCTTGGAAAGAGCACCCCACCAAAGGTCAACACCTCCACCCTATCCCCATAACCCAGTAACCCCATCCAACACTAAGGGCAATTTTGGACACTAAGGGCAATTTATCATGGCCAATCCACCTAACCTGCACATCTTTGGACTGTGGGAGGAAACCGGAGCACCCGAAGGAAACCCGCGCACACACGGGGAGGATGTGCAGACTCCGCACAGACAATGACCCAAGCCGGAATCGAACCTGGGACCCTGGAACTGTGAAGCAATTGTGCTACCACAATGCTACCGCGCTGCCCAATGATAGCCCCTGGAAATAGATTATGATTATATTCTTCACTGAGAGTAAATTACTGGACTAAGAAGTGACGCAGTGATGGAAGAGGGGTCAAATCTCCTTTTAGCCTTTTCTCCACAATCCCAACATCTCCAATCTATGCTTTATCAGATGTTCCTCTACCCAGGAACCGTTCTTGTAAACCTCTTCTGCGTTCTCTCCAATGTGTTCATCTCCTTCCTGGGGTGTGGTGCCCAGAATTGCATACAGTATTCCAGCTGTGGTTTAACTAGTGTCTTGTTTAGGTTCAGCATAACCCCCTTTCTCTTGTACTCTATACCCCTATTAATGAAGTCCAAAATACTATATGCTTTATTAGCTGCCCTCCCCACCTGTCCTGCCACCTTCATTGATCTGCACATATACACCCAGGTCCCTCTGCTCCTGCACCCCCTTAAGATTTGTACCCCTTATTTTCCATTAACTCTATATGTTGTTCCTACCAAAATGCATCACATCACACGTCTCCTGCCACCTATCTGCCAACTCCACCAATTTGTCCATGTCTTTTTGAAGTTCAACACCATTCGCCTCAGTATACAATGCTTCCACATTTCATATCAGCTGAAAACTTTTAAATTATCCCCTGCACACAAAGATCTAGATCATTAATATTATCAGGAAAAGCAAGGTTCCCAATAACGACTCCTGGGAACGCCCTTACAAACCTCCCTCCAGCTTGAAAAACATCCATTGATCATTACTCACTGCTTCCTATAATTCAGCCAATTCTGTATCCATGTTGTGATTATACCTTTCATTCCATGAGCTATAACTTTCCTCAAGAGTCTGTTGTGCATCACTGTATCGAATGCCTTTTCAACGTCCATGTGCACCACATCAACAGCATCACCCTCACCAACCCTCTCTGCTACCTCTTCAAAAATCTCCAGCAAGTTAGTTAAACACAATTTCCCCTTTACAAAAAATCTGGCTCTTCCGAATCCATTAACATTGTTCCATGTGACTACTAATTCCATCCTGAATAATTGTTTCTAGAAGCTACCCCACTGAAGTTAAACTGACTAGTTTGTAAGGCTTATTTTACCACCTTTTTTGAACAAGGGCATAATTTTTACAATTCTCCAGTCCTCTGGCACCTCTTCTGACTCGAGAGAAAAGTGAGATTATAGCCAGTACTCCTGCAATTTCCACTCTCACTTCCTTCAATATCCTTGGATACATTTCATCCGGTCCTGAACCATTGTCAACTTTAAGTACCAGCAGGTAATCCAACAATTCCTCCTTAATAATTTTGAAACCTTCTAGTGACAATAATCTGCTAGTTACAGAGTTTCCTCCTCTGTCAACATGGCCTGGGTAGCATCTACCTCCTTGGTAGAAACAGATGCAAATTATTCATTTAATACCTCAGCCATGCTCCCTCTCTCCATGTTTAAATTCCCTTTTAGGTCCCTAATTGCCCCAACTCCTCCTTTACCACCCTTTTTGTACTCATATGTCGATAGAAGACTTGGGAATTCCCCTTTATATTGCCTGCCAGATTTTTCTCATAATCTGTCTTCATTCTCCAATATGCTTTTCCACCATCCCGCTGAACTTTCTGTATTCCTCATGGTTCTCAGTTGTATTTTCTAATTGACAGCTGGCATAAGCAAACTTTTACTTCTTTGTCCTAATTTCTAACTCCTTTTTCATCCAGAGATCTCTAGATTTGTTTACCCTACCTTGCCCTTTTGGAAGAATATACCTTGCCTGTGCCCGAACCATTTCTTTTGTGAAGGTAGACCATTGTTCAGCCACAATCCTTCCCGCCAACCTTTCATTTCAGTCTATCCAGCTCAGCTCTATTCTTGTCCCATTGAAGCTGGCTCTTCCCCAGTTAATTATTCTTACTCAGGATTGCCTATTTTAGTTTTCCACCATCTTAAATCTTACAATATAATGATCACTTTCTCCTAAATGTTCCCTTACTGACACTTTACCGACTTGTCCCACCTCATTTCCACGAACCAAGTCCAACATTTCTTGTTGGGCTGGACACAAACTGCTGTCGAAAATTTTCCTGAATACAATATAGGAATGTTTGTCCGTCTCCATCCTTTACGCTACCATTAATAAAAACTAATGTAGGCCTCTTACTGTCAGAAACGGAGGAATTCATAATAGGGAACAAAGAAATGGCTGAGGAACTAAATTTGTACTTTGCTTCTGTCTTCACAAAGGAAGACATGAATAATGTATCAGAAGTTCTGAGAAGCACAAATTTTACTGAGCAGCTGAAGGAAATTATTACTAAAAAAATAGTTTTGGGGAAATTAATGGGATTGAAGGTGGACAAATCGCCAGGGCCTGATAATCTTCATCCCAGAAGATTTAAGGAAGTGGCCCGAGAAAGAGTAGATCCAGTGGTAGTCATTTTCCGAAATTCTTTGAACTCTGGAATGGTTCCTACAGATTGGAGGGTAGCGAATGTAACCCTGCTATTCAAAAAGAGAGAAAATAGGAAACTATAGACCAGTGAATCTAACATTGGTAGCAAACGAAGTTGCTGGAATCCATTATCAAGGATTTCATGACACAGCATTTGTAAAGTAGTGTGCAATCAGACAAAGTCAGCATGGATTTACAAAAGGAAAATCATACTCGACAAATCTACTAGAATTCTTTGAAGATGTAACTAGTAGGGTTGACCAGGGAGAACCGGTGGATGTGGTTTATTTAGACTTTCAGAAGGCCTTTGACAAGGTCTCACAGAGCAGATTAATAGGCAAAGTTAAAGCACATGAGATTACAAGTAGTGTCTTAAGGTGGATAGCACTGTGGCCCCACAGCTTCAGGGTCCCAGGTTCGATTTCCAGCTTCTGTCACTGTCCGTGCGGAGTCTGCACGTTCTCCCCATGTCTGCGAGGTTTCCTCCAGGTGCTTTGGTTACCTCCCATAGTTCAAAGATGGGCAGGTTAGGTTGAATGTGCAAAGATGTGTAGGTTAGGGCATGATAAATTGCCCTTAGTGTCCAAAAAGATTAGGAGGGGTTACGGGAATAGGGTGGAAGTGTGGGCTTAAGTGGGGTGGTTTTTCCAATGGATAGTACGGACTCGATGGGCCAAATATCCTCCTTCTGTATTGTAAATTCTATGATAGAAAGCTGGTTAGCAGACAGGAAGCAAAAAGTTGGAATAAACGGGTCTTTTTCTGATTGGCAGGCAGTGACTAGTCTGTGCGAGGACCCCAGCTGTTATTATATATTAATGATTTGGATGCGGGAACTAAATCTATTATCTCTAAATTTGCGGATGATATGAAATTGGGTGGGAGGGTGAGCTGTAAGGCGATGTAAAAATGTTTCAGCGGGATTTGGACAGGCTGAGTGAGTGGGCACATGCATGGCAGATGCAATATAATGAGAATAAATGTGAGGTTATCCACTTCAGTAGCAAAAATAGGAAGGCAGGTTATTATTTGAATGGATTTAAACTGAGAGAGGTGGATACTCAGCGAGACCTTGGTGTCCACATGCATCAGTCGCTGAAAGCAATCTTGCAGGTGCAGCAGGCAGTAAAGAAGGCACATGGTAAGTTGGAGTACAGGAATAGAGATGATTTACTCAATTATATCGGGCACTGGTGAGACCCTCTCAAAAGCATTGGCAAAACACCCAGGAATTACAACTCTCTCTCCTTCACCACTTTTCCAGCCATGCATTCACCTGCCTTATTCTCCTATTTCTGTACTCACTTGCACGTAGCATTGGGAGTAATCCAGAGATTTCTACCTTGCTAATTTTTTACCTAACTCCCTAAATCCAGCCACATCCCCCTTCCTACCTGGGTCTTTTGGTGCCAATGTCAACCACAACCTCTGGCTGTTCACCCTCCCCCGGAAGAATGTCCTACAGCTTCTCTGTGACATCCTTGACCATGGCACCAGGGAGACAACATACCATCTTGGAGCCACATCTACGGCCACAAAAACACCCATCTCTTCCCCTAACTGATGAAACCTCCAACACTATTGCTCTTCCTTTCTACTTCCTCCCCTCCTGTACAGCCAAGCTGTTCATTGTGCCACAAACCTGGCTCTGACGGCACTCCTCTGAGGGACCAGTGCCCTCACCAGCTTCCAAAATAGAAAAAAACAATTTGTAAGCAGGATCCCTGGGTCGTCCTGCACTAGCTGCCTGGTTCTCTTGGACTGCCTGGTGGTCACCCATTCCTTTTTTGCCTCCAGGCCCTGAAGCTGCCATGTGGCCATCTCTTTTCACATGCTATCCACATAGCTTTCAGCCTCGCGGATGGCCCAGTGACTTCAGTCACTGCTCATACTTTTCAAGAGACAAGAGAAGATGAGACTGATCTCCTTCCAAGGCAGGTAAGGAGTATTTTTAAAGCATTTAAAATTTTGAGGGGGATTGATAAAGTCAATTAGGAAAAAATATCTCCACTGCGAGGAGAGCTGGCAACACAGACAGAGGATAATTTGAAAAATAATTGGGGGAAAGAAGATGAGGAGACATTTTTGTTCTCACATAGTGAATTATTATGATTTGGAATTTGCTGTCTTCAAGAGTGTTAGAAACAGATTCAACAGGAATTTTTTAAAAGAAACTGGATATTGAGGAGAAATTCAACTCCATGTGGAAAGGGCAGTGGAATGAGACTAATTGGGTAAGTCTTTCAAAGAGCCAACACCAGCACAGGCTTGATGGACCAAATAGCCTTATTCTGTACTGCATGATTCTTCGATGTATAATAAATAAGAGAGGAAGATAGAAATAAAAACAAGAAATATTGTGAGCTTAATGCTGCACTTCAAATAAAATACATGCAGTGGTAAAGTTTCATTCTCACAATTCAGAATCTGAATCCCCAGACTGATTTACATCTTAGTAACTCCTTCTTTATTCTGTAAACAGAAACAATATCTGCCTCACCTTTCCTCCTGTCAAATGATGCAGTCTCACTCTGAGTGCCTGCATCATAAAGACGGCCTTCAGTGTCATTCTAGTCATGCGAGGTCATTGTCACCAGCACAAGACTTACAATAAATGGTTTAAGTTTTCACTTGCAGAGTTAAGTGCATGGCCTGAATTTTCAGGGTGACAAACACTGAGCATGCGCCATCCTGAAAGACGGCAAGAAACGCATCCCTGCCAACTCTGACAGGACCATTGCCATTTCATGCTCAATTTAGCATTGATTGGCAGCAAGCGGGACTTCCGGCGGCCAAGCTCTCCAGCCCCTCCAAGCACCGAGCTGCACTGGCCAGAAGAGGTATTGCAGTGCTGTGCCTGAGCCTAAGTCCCAAGATTTCACTTTAGCTAAGTACCAGGGGCTCTGGGGATGGGAGAGCAGGCGATCTCAGTGTCAGGGGTAGTTTGGGAGGGGTGGGGGCTGAGCTCCCAGATCCCTGGGAAGGAGGGCCCCCAATTTGAAGGGATTTTCAGATTGCAGCACTCCCAAGATTGAGGGTGAAGATTTTTTCTGTTTGGCACCCCGAACCAACCCGTGCCCGCCGGTCTAAAATTTGAGACCAGGTGCAGAAAGACCATTAAGTGGCCCCGGGGGGGGGGGGGGGGGGGGAGCGTAAATTGGCCATGTCGTCCTTCTAGCAGACTCATTCCACACCCCCAAAGGCATCATTAAGCTAACCTCTGAAATAATAGATTCTCTCCCCCACGATGTCCCTCTTCTACAGATACTGAGCACCATCTCAACACAGTTTCCAATTCACGCCTCCCATGTTATCTCAAAGAAAACAAAAACCATATGTGAATTCTATAACTGCATAGAATTCTCAAGCAGAATGTACTGTTCCTCTATTCTTTACCATTTAAAAATATAAATTGCTACAACTCAATGACAAAATGAAATTAACAGAAAAGCAAAACAGAAAAGAAACAGCTGATTTGTATTAAGTTGTACACTGCTTGAACACTCTGAAATATTTTAAAGATGTTATTGTGACTTAGTCACTATTCTCTTGCTAGAATTATTGTAAATTCAAATCAAAACAGGCACAAAAAAGTATCTCATAATAATATGTTTTCCAGTGTAATTTTCATTCCTGTAGTGGTTAAGAGAACGATGTGGTACTCTAAACATACTGACCAACTCACAAAAGCACTTTCACATCAAACTTTCTTGTTAAATCATAACTCTTCTTTCACGCCCACCTCATTTACTAATCAACTATTTAAAGAGCTTGATGTCCTGACTCTACAGTTTTTAAAATAAAAATGGACACGTGGGATGAAAGGGTCTGGAAAGAAATGAAGATTGCAAATTCTAAATTGCTTTAAATCATCTCATTTGGTGAAATTCACTAGGATCATTACTTAATTCGTATAGTAATACATTTTACACAACCTTTAACCTACTGTTTCTACAGTAATTTAGGATGGTAATTCAGATATAATATTGCAATATAAAAAAGCTTGTATAACAAAATAAATCTACATTGAATCACTTGTAGGCATGTTGACTAGATTCATCAATTTAGTTTGAGTAGGCAAGATTTCCATTGGAAATAAATTAAACAGTAGATAAGCAACACAAAAATGTTACTAATAGAAAAGCAAAATACTGCAGTTGCTGAAAATCTGAAATAAAGAAGCTGGAAACATTCGGCAGCTCAGGCAGTATCTGTGGAGAGGGAAATCAAGTTTCATATCAATGACCTTTTCTCGGAAAATTAAAAACAAAACTGCTATGAACTGGAAAGGTTACTCAGGAAGGTCACAAGGATTCCTGATATTGCAAATGGAAATGTTGCACTGGTTACAGTGAGTTAGGAGCTTTTCAGAAATAAAAACAGAAACTGTTGAAAACCATTCTCTGGCAGCATCTGCTGAGCGAAAACAAGAGTTAATGTTTCCTAAAAGATACTGTCAAAGGCAAATTTCTGCAATGCATTCTGTAGATGGTACACACTGCAGCGGTGGATGGGGTGCTTTGACCTGGTTGCTGCTGAGCTTTTTTGAGTGTTGCTGGAGCTACACACTCATCCAGGCAAGTGGAGAGTATTCCACCACACACCTGACTGCTTTGTACATGGTGGACAGGCTTTTGGGAGTTAGGAGATGAGCTACCTTGCCACAGAATTCCCAGCCCCTGACCTGCTCTTGTAACCACAGTATTTATATGGATGGCTGGTCAGTTTTTGGTCAATGATATCCTCCAGGATGTTGATATTGGAGATTGGGCAACTGTAATGCCAAGGGGAGATGGTTAGATTCTCTCTTGATGGAGTTGCTCATTACCTGGCACCCATGTGGCATTTGCCAAATATCAGCCTAAGCCGGAGTTTTGTTCAGCTGCACCTTGACACAACTGCTATAGTTTCTGAAGAATGAGGAAACATGAATGGTGATGAACGTTGTGCAATCATCAGCAAACACCCCCACTTCTAACCTCATGATGGAGGAAAAGTTGAACTGAATTTGATTTTATTTATTGTCATGAGTACCGAGGTACAGTGAAAAGTATTGTTCTGCATACAGTCCAGACAGATTGTTCTATAGATGAAAAAACATAGAATGTGCATAAATACACAATGTAAATACATAGACACAGGCATCGGGTGAAGCATCCAGGAGTGTAGTACAACTCAGTAGAGAATATGAGTGAAGAGATCAGTTCAGTCCATAAAAGGGTCATTCAGGAGTCTGGTAACAGCGGAGCAAAAGCTGTTTTTGGACCTGTTAGTGCGTGTTCTCAGACTTATTCGGTTCCAACGTTGGTAGTCTAGTCGGGCGCTCCTGGAATCGGGCATTGGAGTAGGGCTGGTCGAGTCTCCATGTGGATTCTCCTCTTTTCCTCCATCTACCGGAAAGTCGGGGTGCTGGGCAGGTCTCTATCGGTCTGGTCAGGCAGGGTTGCGTGGTCGGGCGTTCCGGCAGCTGGATCAGGTGGTCCGGGGGCTGGCATTGCTTCCGAAGCCGGGTCAGGCGCGCCGAGGGCTGGGTCGGGTCTGATGCAAGAACAAAGAAAAGTACAGCACAGGAACAGGCCCTTCGACCATCCAAGCCTATGCCAACCATGCTGCCCATCTAAACTAAAATCTTCTATACTTCCGGGGTCCGTAGCCCTCTATTCCCATCCTATTCATGTATTTGTCAAGATGCCCCATCAAACGTCACTATCGTCCTTGCTTCCACCACCTCCTCCGGCAGCGAGTTCCAGGCACCCACTAAAAAACCAGCCTCGTACATCTCCTCTAAACTTTGCCGCTCGCACCATAAACCTATGCCCCCTAATAATTCACCCCTCGAACCTGGGAAAAAGTCGCTGACTATCCACCCTGTCTATGCCCCTCATAATTTTGTAGACCTCTATCAGGTCGCCTCTCAACCTCCGTCATTCCAGTGAGAACAAACCGAGTTTATTCAACCTCTCCTCATAGCTAATGTCCTCCATACCAGGCAACATCCTGGTAAATCTCTTCTGCACCCTCTCTAAAGCCTCCACATCCTTCTGGTAGTGCGCCAACCAGAATTGAACACTATACTCCTAGTGTGGCCTAACTAAGTTCCAAATAGCTGCACCATGACTTGCCAATTTTTATACTCAATGCCCCAGCCAATGAAGGCAAGCATGCCTTATTGACTACCTTCTCCACCGGTGTTGCCCCTTTCAGTGACCTGTGGACTTGTATACCTAGATCTCTCTGACTCTCAATACTCTTGAGGGTTCTACCATTCACTGTATATTCCCTACCTGCATTAGACCTTCCAAAATGCATCACCTCACATTTGTCTGGATTAAATCCATCTGCCATCGTTCCGCCCAAATCTCCAAACGATCTAAGTCCTGCTGTATCCTCTTGACAGTCCTCATCGCTATCCGCAATTCCACCAACCTTCATGTCGTCCGCAAACTTACGAATCAGACCAGTTACATTTTCCTCCAAATCATTTATACATCCATTTTCCTCCAAATCATTTATATATACTATGAACAGCAAAGGTCCCAGCACTGATCCCTGCGGAACACCACTAGTCACAGCCCTCCACTCAGAAAAGCACCCTTCCATTGCTACTCTCTGCCTTCTATGACCTAGCCAGTTCTGTATCCATCTTGCCAGCTCACCTCTGATCCCATGTGACTTCACCTTTTGTACCAGTCTGCCGAGGGAACTTGTCAAAGGTCTCACTGAAGTCCATATAGACAACATCCACTGCCCTACCTGCATCAATCATCTTAGTGACCTCCTCGAAAAACTCTATCAAGTTAGTGAGACACGATCGCCCCTTCACAGAACCTTGCTGCCTCTCGCTAATATGTCCATTTGCTTCCAAATGGGAGCATATCCTGTTTCGAAGAATTCTCTCCAGTAATTTCTCTACCACTGACGTAAGGCTCACCGGCCTGTAGTTCCCTGGATTATCCTTGCTACCCTTCTTAAACAAAGGAACAACATTGGCTATTCTCCAGTCCTCCGGGATATCACCTGAAGACAGTGAGGATCCAAAGATTTCTGTCACGACCTGAGCAATTTCCTCTCTTGCCTCCTTCAGTATTCTGGGATAGATCCCATCAGGCCCTGGGGACTTATCTACCTTAATATTTTTCAAGATGCCCAACACGTCGTCTTTTTGGATCTCAATGTGACCCAGACAATCTACACACACTATCTACACACTATCTACGCAAGGTCGGGGTCAGACGTCTGGGTCGGGCCTCATCTGCTTCCAGTGAAATAATGTTTGCTGTTTTTTCCCTGGAAGACCTTTGGATTAATATTGGTAAGAATATGCTGAAAAGCATCAAGCCGTCCATCGATAAAGGAATGCGGCTGGATTCAGCGGGGGTGGCAATATGGCGGCCTGATCCTCAAGGAGGTCTCCCGACCCCATGCTCTCCTAGGTTCTCTTGGAAGTGATGAAAATGATGACTACCAACATTATCCGAGTGATTGACCAAAGGCTTGGTGGTTGACCCAAAGTCGATGTGCTTATGAAGATATTAAGAGGCTGATGATACGGAGGAGAGAATCCTGCACATGGAACATGATGCTTCCTCTGCAGAAGCAAGAATTCAATCCTTGGAAAACTGGCTGAGTGGCATGGCAGTGGTCCTGGAGGATTGGAGAATCGAGACCAGAGAAAGAATATCAGAATTGTCAGTCTGCCGGAAGGTGTGGTGGGTAAGACCCCATATAGGTTCTTCGATGACTGGCTGCCACTTTTTCTCAAGCTATGTGAAGGCTAGGCCAAGGAATAGTTTTCGGCCTGAGCCTTTAATCATTCGTTTCTGCAGCCTTAAATATTGCAGGTCTTGGAGACAGGCATGGTGAGATCTGGCTCCATGAGGGAGGATTTACTTCTTACAGAATGTTTCAGCGACGATGCAGGCCAAGCTGAAGTTCAAAGGTAACTTGGGGCTGTTGCAGTGAATTACGCTATGTTTTATCCTGCGACCCTGAAAATTATATCGGACAATTGCATCAAGTTGTTCGACAATCCGACTATTGCCTTGGCCTTCATTCAATCCATGAGGGGAAGGAAATGGTTTCTTGGTTTGCAGCTCAGACTAACTCGAGCTTTAATGTGGACTCTTTACCTAACATGGTGTTGTTGTCGGGTTCTATTGTCTTTTATCCTGTTAAAGCGAATTGCTATATATATATATATATATATAAGCGAATTGCTATTATACGTGCACTGATTGAATGTTTTCTGCTTCCCCGGAGTGTTTCAGGGACTCTCTTATCTAATTTTAGTCGCGGTAGATATGACATATGCTCAATTCCATCGTCTTTCTTCTGTTAATCATGGCCGGACGGAGTGGCGTCATTGCCGAAGGGTGGTTGCAGGTCGGTACAGGTCTTCACTGGAGAGTCTAAAATGCAGGAAGGGCATTCGATTCCCATTCCCTTGTTAGCCTTCCTTTTCTTCTCCTTGTTCTGGAGAAGGTATCCAGATGGTAATGGCAATATGGCCGTGGGATTAATCCTACAGGTCTTCAATTTTAATGAGGAATGTCCCCTTAGATCTATTATGGCCATGATTCTTTTGTTTCTTTTTTTTGGTTATTAAGGGAGGGTTCTATGTTGTTTCACTCTATCCTACTTTGGTACAGACAGGTCTTCTATCCCTGGAAAGAATCTGGCCTTATTCTTCTCTGTGGCCTAATTAATGGCGGCAGTTAATCTTAAAATTTTCTCAATGGAGTGTACGGGGCATCCATCACTCTATCGAAAGGAACAAGATTCTCTCCTTTCATAAAAAGGAAAGGGTCAACACAGCCTTACACAAGAAACTCATCTGTACAATAAGGAACATTTAAAATTGAAGAGAGAGTGGCAAGGGGAGGTTTCCTTTGCATCCAATTGAAGCAGCAGGCCAAGAAAAGCTTAAAGTTTGTGAGGCAGAAATTGTATCGTTTTGGGAATAAACCGAGCAAATACTTCGCCTTCTTGACAAAAGAAAAAGGCCGAATTTACAGCGATCCACTCGTCACGGCTTGCGGAATGTCCTCTTAGATCTATTATGGTCGTGATTCTTTTGTTTCTATTTTTGGTTATTAAGGGAGGGTTCTGTGTTGTTCACTCCATCCTACTTTGATACAGACAGGTCATTATGAAGACAGAGGAGATAAATGGGACTTTTAGAGAATTCTGTGTAGGATTATACAAGTCTGGGCAATCTGGTTACAGGTTGGTGGGTATGAAGCATTTATTTTCTTCCTTGAAGTTCCCAGAGGCCTCGGAAAGCCAACGTGGGGATCTTAATGCTCCTCTTTCTAATGGGGAGATATCGAAGGCCATTAAGGAGCTTCAACAGGGTAAAAGCAGCAGGACCGGATGGCTTTGGGTGTGAGTTTTATATGGAATTTAAGGATTTGCTGTTAGACCCGTTGGTGGGTATGTATCATCACTCTTTTGTATCAGGGCTGTTGCTGCCGACTCTACATGTGGCTACTATCTCTTTGATAGGACAAGGGCCCAGAGAAGTGTGCTTCCTTTAGGCCCAATAGCTCTTCAGAATGTCGACTTGAAATTGTTATCCAAGGACCTGGCCAAAATGTTAGAGGACATCCTTCCGATAATTGTGTGGGAGGATTGAGACTGGTTTTATTAGGGGAGATTTTCAAGTAATAGCATTAGAAGGCTGCTGAATGTGATACAGGCTTTCCAGTAGCGTGAACTGGAGATGGGCTGGTTGTTTCCTTAGATGCAGAGAAGGCTTTTGACCAAGTTGAGTGGAATTATCTGGTTTATACATTGTGAGGCTTTGGGTTGGGAGGGAATTATATCAATTGGATTAAATTATTGTATCATAGACCCGTAGTAGCAGTGCTCACGAATTAATTATGGTCGTCAACCTTTGAGCTTCAGAGAGAGACTAGGCAGGGCTGCCTCTGTCCTCCCTGTTGTGTGCGTTGGCCATTGAGCCACTGGAGGAGACCATGAGGTCGAACCCCTTGATATCGGGGTTGGAATATAGGATGAAGCAACATAAGATCACACTTCATGCAAATGACGTGCTGCTGTTTGGTGTCGAATTCTGGTGTTTCAGTGCCTGCCGTTATTGAGTGGTGGATCGTGTTACTGCCTCTTCTGATTACAAGATTAACTTTGCTAAATCTGAGGCACTGCCGGTGGGGAGGGGGCGCTGAAGAGTAAACCAGCTCCCCTTGTATCTTCCCCTTTTGTTGGTACCCTATGGGATTTAAATATTCTGCGGTTTCAATTACACCTTTTTTTGTTTTTAAAATATTTTTATTCAGCTTTTTCAATTTTATACATAACAATAAAACGATAACAAACCCCCAAACCAAAAAGACCCCCCAACAGAAAGCTTCCCTCCTCTCCTCCCCGCCCCCCCCCCCCCCCCCCCCCCCCCCCCCCCCCCCCCCCCCCCCACTCCCGCCACTTCCTAATGGCCAACGGTGACTAGCTCTTTAAAGTACAAAGTAAACGGATGACCAGGTCCGGTAGGAACCCTCAATTGCCCCCGTCACGGTTGTACTTAACTTTCTCGAGATATAAAAACTCCATGAGATACCCAGCCATACTAAGGCACTGGGTGGAGAAGCTTACCTCCACCCCAATAGCACCCGCCTTCGAATAATCAGCGAGGGGGAAGGCCAGAGAACATCCCCACCCCCGCCCGTCTGCAGCTCTGGCAGGTCTGACACCCCAAATATGGCCCCTAAAGGACAGAGCTTCACTTCATATGTACAATCGACAACATGGTGCGAGAAGTAGGAGACCCAGAACCCCATGAGCTGGACCCCTCCCACAATGCTCACACTCAGCCTCTACTCCTGCAAACAACAAGATTTGGTCAAATGGGCCCTATGCACCAACCCTAAACACGTACATGAAGTTGCTGCATTACTTCAATTACCCCTCTCTTTGAACAGTTATATGGGGTCAGGTTCCTCCAATTGATTGCAGCTATTAGATGGGATCTTGCTTGGGGGTCGGCACTCCCGTTTTCATGGCTTGGCCCTATTGTTTGTCGGCTAGAGTCATTGAAGAAATTAATGGAATGATTAGCACATTGATTTGGAACAAAAAGAGACCTCGCCTTAAGTTGGCTAAGCTCCAATTACCAGGTGCTGAGGGTGGGGTGGCGGTGGGAGTGGGGTCTTGGGAATATTAGGTATTAGGCTATTACACCTGGCCTCTCATCTAAGATTCGGCAAAGACTGCGTTAGGATGGATCCAGTATCCATATGGCTTGATATTGAGGACGAGCAGTCAGATTTCCCTCTACAGGACTTGTTGCTTTATGTTGACATTAAGGCGGGCTCTAAGTGTGATTATGATTATCCTATTATTAATAATCTTTGAAAGCGTACAGGTTGGTCCGCCAACTAGAAGCAAGATCTAAATTGATTTCCACTCTCTCCCCTATCCAGTGCAGTCCAGACTTTCCACCCTGTCGAATCAGCAATGGATTTGATACCTGAAGAGAAAGAGGCATTTGTAGGATGGAAGACATGTTAGCTTCCGCATCATAATTTAAGCAGCTTTGTCAGCAATTTGGCATCCTAAGAAAATCCTTTTTTAACTATTTGCAGCTTGGAGACTTTATCCTTAACAAGGCTTCCTTGTGTCTTCACTCCTCAATTTCCCCAGTGGAAAGAATCCAGAATTCTGTGAAGCCTAAACAATTCATTAGCAAGTTCTAAGTTTTGAACTCCAGAGCGTGCATCACCATGGTGAGTGCCTTGAGGGCATGGAAAAAGACTTTGCTCTCAAGACTGATGAAGAAACATGGATGACTTATGGGACTATGCCTTTAAAGTTTTGGTTCGCAATAAAATGAAGGAGACCCAGTTCAAGATACACCGCATTCATATTATGCCTAGACTTCGACACAGGTTTGATCCTGCCTTATCCCCAATGTGCCTCGTGTCAGGTAGTCAAGGACAGTTATATACATTGTTTATGGACCTGTGTTAAACCTAATCCTATTGATCAGGTGTGGTCAGAGAACTGGAGAGGATTTTTGACAGAGCCAGAGTCTAATTCTATATTTCTGATTCTGGGTCTCCCAGATGGGAGAATCACGGATTGAAATTAAATAAAGGCTATATTAACATTTTGACCTTTGCTGCTCGTAAGAAGATCCTATGCTCCTGGATTAGTGACAAAACTGGCATTGGCTAATTATGGAATGCATCCCCATGGAATTTTTGACATCTGTTCTTCACTCTAAATCTGATGTGTTCTGTAAATTATGGGCTCCACTTGGTTGACTTGTTTCCATGAGCTAATTTGTCTTATTTCAATTCAATTTAACTCATCACAAGTTGTTAGTCTGAATCGGGATATTTTGGGGTCTGCGACTCGTATTGTTAACTTTGTGTATTAATATGTTCTTGCCTTATTTCTCCCACTCACTGTGGTATCTTGATGTTGGATTGATCCAGTATTTAAAGGTAGAGGTCTGGTTCCTCAATTAACCTGCTGTGAATCTATTCTGTACTGTTTTGCTTGTATTTGTCCTGGCAATAACTCTTGTTCTGTCTGTCTCCGTTTTGCACTGATTTGGGAGATGTTTTGGCATTGTTAAAAAAATGGGGGAAAACATAATAAAAATATTATATATTTTTTAAAACACCTTCATGGACAGATGCATTGGCGACATCAGTGAGAAGACAGTCAAATAGTGTTTTTCCTGTTGTTGGTGCCCTCACCACCTGCACCAGACCCTCAGCCAGCAGTGGTGCTACCAAGCCACTCTTGGTGATGGACATTGAAGTTGCTTGATTAGTCTGTGGCAGAAACCTCCAGATGTTAGTCAGGAAGGCTTTGCATGGTTGACAGGGCTGGGTGTGTCATTGTGTTTCCACTGTCTTGGTCGATGCCTGTTCCATTCCTCATTTCTTTTCTGTAGAGATTTGATAAAACAGAGTGCATTTCAGATGGCATTTAAGAGTCAACCACAATTCAGAGACTTGGGGCAACCTACAGTGGATTTCCTTCTCCACAGGACATTAACGAACTGGATCGTTTTTTATGACAATCAACAATTGTTTCATAGTCATCATTATTGAAACTAGCTTTTAATTCCAGGTTTATTAATTTAATTTAAATACCACAATCTACAGTGGTGGGATTTGATCAAGTTTTCTTTTTAATTTGTTCATGGGATGTGGGCATCGCTGGTTGGGCCCATTCCTGAGGATATTTAAGAGTCAAGCACATTGCTGTGGATCTAGAGTCACATGTAGGCTAGACCATGTAAGGGCAACAGACTTCCTTCCATGAAGGATATTAGCAAGCAGGTGGGGTTTCGCGACAATCGACAATGATTCCATAGATTAATTCCAGATTTCTATTGAATTCAAATTTCACCATCTGCCATGATGGGATTCAAACCTGGGTCACAGAATAAAGATGATTTCTTGAGGTACGGTTTAGACAATTGTGCCGATGCAAATAAGGATGCAAAGTCCATGTGTGCTATATGCAGGGAAGTAGTGGCAAACAAGAGAAGTTTCAGATTTTTAAAGAGAAATGGTCGGTGAAAAATTCTTTTTGAGGTTGAGACTTCAGAGTGTTATTAACTTACAGCTGACTCCAAATGAAAAGACTACGTTGCTGTGCCTGACCTGTGACAGCACATGAAAAACATGCCAGAGTAGCATCTCCCATGAGCATCCAGTGCAGAGTAAAACAACCATTTTGTTGCTATTGTCCTTCACAAAGACCTACTTGTGTGAGGTTGGATTTTCTGTTCTCACAAAGATGAAAAAGGCACAAATGAACTGGCTGAAGTCTGCACCTGATATGCGCATTGCCCTCTCCTTCAGTGAACTGGATTGGAGTGAGATCGTGAGGACCAAGCAGGCTCCCCTTTCACATTGAAGGTAAGCGAACTTGGCGTATCCCAAAGGCTGGCCGGCATTGGTCCCAAAGATCGGCCGATTGGCCAAAGTAGATCCTGGGGAAAAAAAGTTTGCAAAACATTGCTTTAGATCATTTCCATTCCAATGGGTAGTTTGCAGTATTGCAGCAAGGAAACTGGAGGGGAAGGGAATTGGCACAATGGCACATTGAAAGGGCTTATGGTAGTGCAGTTGTTGAGGATCACGGCTTGCAAGGCAGTGTTGTATTCGAAGGCAGGTGACAAATTTCTGAGTGCAACCAAATTTGAGGAGGATAAGCCTTCATGGATGACAGAGTCAACGGTTTTCATCAAGGTCTGTGCCACATTCAATCCAAAACCAAAACCACTCCAACCTCAGTCGTAGAACTTCAGTATGTAGATGATCTTTGTCTGCACTCATTCAGAAACTGAGCTCCAGGTTATTATCGACTCTTTCTCAGAAGCAAATGAGACAATGAGCCTTTCACTAAACACCTCAAAAATTAAGATTTGTTTGCAAATAGCTCCCACGGCAGAACACCATCCCCCTCCAATAAAGATCCAACTGCAGGATCCTGGAAATTGTGGTCCATTTACCGTATTTAGATTTAGATTTATTGTCACTTGTACCGAGGTGCAATGAAAAGTATTGTTCTGCGTACAATCCACGAAGACCGTTCCATGCATGAAAAAAAACATAGGACTTATGATAATACACAATGTAAATATGTAGACATCGGGTGAAGAGTATAGTGCTACAACAGTAGAGAAAATGCATGGAGAGATCAGTTCAGTCCATAAGAGAGTCATTCAGGAGTCTGGTAGCAATGGAGGTGAAGCTGTTTTGAATCTGTTAGTGTGTATTAAGACCATAAGACCATAAGACATAGGAGCGGAAGTAAGGCCATTCGGCCCATCGAGTCCACTCCACCATTCAATCATGGCTGATTTCTCAGACTTTTATATCTCCTGCCCAATGGAATAGTTTGGAAGAGAAAATAACCCGGTTGGGAGGGGTCTTTGATCATGCTGCCTGCTTTCCCAAGGCAGTGGGAGGTGTAGATAGTGTTATGAGTCCGGGTTTACAGAACCCCAAAGTATTTCATGGAGTTCAACCGACCAACAACTTTTAATAGATTGTGGTGTGGGAAGCACACGGTGTACTCTCCAGGTGTGATACAGCAGAGATGGACAAATGGTTTTTAAAACAAAACAATGTTTATTCTATAATCTCAAGTTAACCTTTAAAAAAAAAACATTGAATATCTTAACACCAATTTCTTCAAAGATAACCCCAAAAGATGACAACACTAAATAATCCTTCAAACTGTTCCTTTAAACATCCAAAAGACTTAAACCTTCAAAAACAAGAACACACCAGGTTACATTCAATATATTTATAGACCTTGGATTGCAGACATCAACAGACCAACTCTGTGTTTCTTCCTGCAGTTCTCAGCAAAACACACAGACACTCCCAGCTGCGTTCTCAAACTGAAACTCAAAAATGCAGAAGTGAGCTCAGCTCCCCCCACCCTCTGACATCACTTCAGTAATATGATCAGCTCCATTTCTTAAAGTTACATTGCTTAAACACATGACACCTCTCCCCAAGAAAAGAAACCCCATCAACTTCAAGATGGTTTCATGGTTCACCTTTGCACCATCAATTAAGAAATGCACACAGTAAAAACACTTTACTGATTCAAAAAAAACAACAGATGCAAACAGGTATAATAGTTTTTTTTTTCGTTCTTCTTCCTTCAACCGAAAACCTTCTCGATTTACAGTCTCTTTGAACAAGAAAGTCTCTGCACGATCCATCCATTCCTCTACGCCTCAGCATTTCTCTTTAAAGTTAGATACTTCAGTACAATCTGATCACAGAGTCCCTTGCAATTCTCCATTACAGGAGCATTGGTTACCACAGCTTTCAGGCAGTCAAATGCCTGTTGAAAGTCCGCTGTCCATTGAAATTTTTGATGTTTCATCAGCAGGTCTATAAGTGGAGCAACCACGCTACAAATCATTTGCACAAAGATTCGATCAAATTCACTCATGCCAAGAAATCGCATTATTTCCTTTCGTCTTGAGAGTATCGGAAACTCCTCAAGGAAAGTGATTCGGGCTTCTCCAAATTCACTTCTGGCTCGGTTTATCACCAAACCCGCCACCTGAAGTCGATCGAATAACTCCATCGTATTATGTAAATGTTCTTTCCATGTCTGGCTGAAAACTACCAGATCGTCGATATATACCACACAATTGGGTAATTCTGAAACAACTGCATTAGTTAACCGTTGAAATGTGGCTGGGGCGTTTTTCATGCCACATGGCATAACTTTGAATTGGTATATACCATCTGGAGTCACAAAAGCTGAAATCTCTTTCACCCTTTCGGATAAAGGTACCTGCCAGTAACCTTTAAGTAAATCCAATTTGGAAATGAAAGCGGATTGTCCCACTTTCTCAATGCAATCCTCCAAACGTGGGATAGGATAAGAGTCCATTCTTGTAACTGCATTCACCTTTCTATAGTCCACACACAACCGTTGGGTACCGTCTGGTTTAGGTACCATCACTATGGGTGAGCTCCATTGGCTGCAACCCACTTCAATTATGCCATTTTTAAGCATACTCTCAATCTCTTTGTTAACCTGTGCCAATTTTAAAGGATTAAGTCTGTATGGATGTTGTTTGATTGGAACAGCATTTCCCACATCTACACCATGTATAGGCATTTTAGTACTTCCCAATTTATCTCTGCAAACTTCCCCATGTGATATCAATAACTCTTTCAGGTCAGTTTGTTTTTCCTCTGGAAGATAACAACAATTTATCCCAATTTTTAAGAACATCCTCATATTCCAATTTAATTTGAGGTATGTCAAATTCACAGTCATCTGGATTTGGTTTGTCACTTTGAGTTAGAATCATTAAAACCTCCTTTTTCTCTCCTTCCCTTTCAAAGTACCTTTTAAGCATATTAACATGACACACTCGGTGAGTCTTCCTTCTATCTGGTGTTTTTACCACATAATTCACCTCATTTACTTTCCTTTCAATCTGATACGGTCCACAAAACCGAGCTTTTAAAGGCTCACCTACCACTGGTAACAACACTAAAACTTTAGGGGCAGCACGGTAGCCTTGTGGATAGCACAATTGCTTCACAGCTCCAGGGTCCCAGGTTCGATTCCGGCTTGGGTCACTGTCTGTACGGAGTCTGCACATCCTCCCCGTGTGTGCGTGGGTTTCCTCCGGGTGCTCCGGTTTCCTCCCACAGTCCAAAGATGTGCAGGTTAGGTTGATTGGCCGTGATAAATTGCCCTTAGTGTCCAAAATTGCCCTTAGTGTTGGGTGGGGTTACTGGGTTATGGGGATGGGGTGGAGGTGTTGACCTTGGATAGGGTGCTCTTTCCAAGAGCCGGTGCAGACTCGATGGGCCAAATGGCCTCCTTCTGCACTGTAAATTCTATGATCTATGATCTCCACTGGCAAAACTACGAACTTTGGATTTCTTGTCCGCAACCCGTTTCATCACATTTTGTGCAACTTTCAAATGCTGTCGAGCCAATTCACCTGCTCTATTTAATCATTCCCTAAAATTTGACACATAATCCAATAGTGTAACTTCCGATTTCTCACCCACCAGTTTTTCTTTAATCAATTTAAGTGGTCCTCTTACCTCATGACCAAAAATTAGTTCAAAAGGACTAAATTTGGTAGACTCATTAGGTGCATCCCTAATTGCAAACAATACGAATGGAATTCCTTTATCCCAATCCTCTGGATAATCTTGACAATAAGCCCCCAACATTGTCTTTAATGTCTGATGCCACCTGTCTAATGCTCCCTGCAATTCTGGATGGTACGTAGTTGATTTAAATTGTTTTATTCCAAAACTATCCATAACGTCTTTGAATAACTTTGAGGTAAAATTTGATCCTTGATCCGATTGAATTTCTGTGGGTAGTCCATATGTAGTAAGGAATTTAAGTAACTTCTCCACAATCTTTTTAGCTGCAATATTACGTACTGGAATGGCGTCTGGAAACCTAGTCGACACATCCATTATAGTCAAAAGTTATTGATTTCCACTTTTTGTTTTAGGAAGCGGTCCTTACAATTAGGACCCTTGTAAAAGGTTCCCCAAATGCTGGAATGGGTATTAAGGGTGCTGGTTTTATCACGGCTTGAGGTTTCCCTATCACTTGACATGTGTGACATGACTGACAAAATGTAACTACATCTTTATGTAGTCCAGGCCAATAAAAATGTTTCTGGATTTTAGCTTGAGTTTTCCTTATCCCCAAATGACCTCCCACTGGTACCTCATGTGCCACTCGTAACAGCTCCTTTCGATACCCTACCGGCAAGACTACTTGATGAACTTCTGCCCACTTTTCATCCGGCTGCATATGTACAGGTTTCCATTTTCTCATCAAGACATCACTTTTACGGTAATAACACTCTGGTATACTCTCAGATTCCTCTTCCGTATATGCTTTCTGATATATCCATTTTATTTCTGCATCTTTCTGTTGTAACTCCGCCAATTTTCCTGAACTAAAAATATCCGCCTCATCCTCCACCTGTTCTTGTTCTTTTTCAACCATCTGATCAAAAATCGTTTCTGATAATTGCACTTCAACTTCATTTCATGTTCATTCGTTGATTTCTCCTCGTGTCTTAACCTGTGACTTTGCAACCTTGTTACTGCACAATTCAGAAATATCCCAGGATATTCGTCCTTCAACACTTCAGTTGTCCGATTTTCCACTGGCTTATCAACCACATTAGGCATCACTCCCACTTGCAATCCAGCTATATCATTACCCAAGATAAACTGTATTCCTGGACAAGATAGTTTCTCTATTACTCCTATTACCACTTCACCACTCTTCACTGGACTTTCCAGCCTTACCTTATATAATGGAACACTACTCTTCTCACCCTGAATTCCACATATTACCACCTTTTCTGGCAACATTCTTCCCAAACTACTTAATTCCTCATCTCTTACCATTAAAGATTGACTAGCTCCTGTATCTCTTAAAATTGTGACTTCTTTACCTGCTCCTCCTGATACACATGAGTAAACTTTACCCACACAAGTAAATTCTTTAAAGTCATCTGGCACCTTCTTATCAATTACTTCTTGAACAGACTGTACAATCGTTTGCACCTCCTTCGCTTCCCTTGGGCTTTCCTTTCCCACTCTAAGAAACCCCACTGTCTTATCCTGTTTTACCACAAGCCTTCCCAGTGCTTTTCTTCAACCACCAACACTGTGACTTTACATGGCCTAGTTTATTACAGTGAAAACATATGAAACTTTTAATTTCTCTTCCACCCTCCTGGATTTCTTTTTTAATCTGAGGTACACTCTCTTTATTATCTCCCTCAGATCACCTTTACCTTTACCACTTGAATATTTCTGAAACTGATGTTGGAAACCAAGCCTTGATTTATGAACTAATTCATAATCATCTGTCATTTCTGCTGCTAATCTCGCAGTTTTAACCCTCTGCTCTTCCACATGAGTTCTCATTACATCAGGAATTGAATTTTTAAACTCCTCCAAAAGTATAATTTCTCTGAGAGCTTCATACGTTTGGTCTATTTTCAAAGCCCTTATCCACCTATCAAAATTACTCTGTTTGAGCCTTTCAAACTCCATGTATGTTTGACCAAATTCTTTCCTTAAATTTCTAAACTTTTATCTGTAAGCTTCAGGCACTAGCTCATATGCACCTAAGATGGATTTTTTCACCACCTCATACGTTATCCAGATACCTCCTCCAGTAGTGATGCAAACACTTCACTAGCTCTACCTACCAGCTTTGTTTGAATCAGTGGTACCCACATGTCCTGTGGCCATTTCATTTGTTTAGCTACCTTCTCAAATGAAATGAAAAAGGCTTCTACCTCCTTCTCGTCAAACCTTGGCAATGCTTGGACATATTTAAATAGATCCCCACCATGTCTTCGACTATGACGCTCTGTCTCACTATCCTCACCAATCTCATCCAACTGTATGTTTCCCTTTGCGTCTGCCAATTTTAACTGATTTTCATAGCCATTTTATGAAGTTCAAACTCTCTCTTTTTCCCTTTCCTCTCTATCTCTTTCCTTTTTTTGTTTCTTTCTTCTCTCTCCTTTTCCTTTTTCTTTTTCCTCTCTATCTCTATCTCTTTCTTTGTTTCTTTCTTCTCTCTCCTTTTCGTTTTCTCTCATTGCATATTCAAGCTGCTTTAATACTTTTTCATGTTCAAATTGCTTAATCTGTAACTGGAGCTTTGCCATTTCTAATGAGTCAGAATGTATCTCAGGCAAATGTAAATGCTCAGCTAATGCTGTAAGTACCTCATCTTTTCGCATTTTGCCAGGCAATGTTAACTACAATGCTTTTGCCAAATCTAACAGTCTGCTTTTAGTCTCTGTCCGTAAGGTATTGCATGTTACCGTGTCCACCCCCAAAAACTCCTGAGCCTCTGAAAGAGCCATTGTCCACAACACACTCCCCACTTAAACTAAAATACCACACCTGAAAAGCAACCACAATATGCTCACCCCTCACTGTCTTTAAGTTTGTTAAGCCAGTCCAATCGACTTTTATCCCCTCGAGTTCCCAATTGTTATGGGTCCGGGTTTACAGAACCCCAAAGTATTTCATGGAGTTCAACCAACCCACAACGTTTAATAGATTGTGGTGTGCGAAGCACATGGCGTACTCTCCAGGTGTGATACAGGAGAGATGGACAAATGGTTTTTAAAACAAAACAATGTTTATTCTATGAACTCAAGTTAACCTTTTAAAAACAAACATTGAATATCTTAACACCCATTACTTCAAAGACAACACTAAAGTATCCTTCAAACTGTTCCTTTAAACATCCAAAAGACTTCAAACCTTCAAAAATAAGAACACATTAGGTTACATTCAATATATTTATAGTCCTTGGATTGCAGACATCAATCTTCCTGCAGCTCTCAGCAAAACACACAGACACTCCCAGCTGCCTTCTCAAACTGAAACTCAAAAAGCAGAAGTGAGCTCAGCTCCCCCCACCCTCTGACATCACTTCAGTAATATGATCAGCTCCATTTCTTAAAGGTACATTGCTTAAACATCCATTTCTTAAAGGTACTCTCACATGACAATAGTCAATGGATGGGAGGCGGGTTTGCATGATAGGCTGGGCTGTGTTCACGCTCTCTGTAATTTCTTACGGTCTTGGGCCGAGCATTAACATACCAAGCTGCGATGCAGCCTGTAAGGATGCTTTCAATGGTGCATCTGTAAAAATTGGTAAGAGCCAATGTGGACATGCCGAATTTCCTTAGTATAGGTATCTTGGGAGCCTCCTCTCTACTAAGGCAGACAAACGTGCTCACCATCTCGAACGCGCCAACTGAGCCTTCAGCCAATTGAGGAAAAGAATATTTGAGGAGCAGGATTTCCAACCCATGACCAAGGTCATGCTTTACTGGGAAGTAGTGATCCTTGCACTCTTATATGTGTCAGAGATTTAGAAAACCTACAGCAGGCATCTCCGAGCCCCAGAGAAGTACTACTAGTAATGCGTTTACAAGATTCTTCAAACTTCTCCCAAGTGAATGTGCCCAGCATCAACGCACTAATCACTCAAAACCAACTCCACAGAGTGTGACATGTCACTTGTTTCCCTGACACCAGACTCCCAAAGCCACTGCTCTAGTCAGAACTTGGTTATGTGGCAGGAGGCTCCCAGGAAAACAGGTGAAGGCTTTAGGGATGTCCTTGAAGCATCCCTCAAGAGGTCAAGCATATCAACAAACTCAAGCGACACCCTGGTTTGTGATTGATCAAAATGGAGAAGGCACATTCACGAAAGCACTAAAGAGACTTTGTTGGGAATGTGCAGAGCTGAAGTTGAGTCAGAGGGAGTGCACAAACCTCCGAACAGTCCATCTTCCCTACTCATCAAGCACCACCTGCTCTTCATGTGGAAGAGTCAATAGTCCACGCACTGGACTTTTCAGGCATCTCAGAACCCATCAAACTGGAGTGGAAGCAAGTAATCCTTACTTCCTTTCCCAAGAAGTAAGAATTAGCTTTTGTACTTGCCAATAGCTTTTAGTAATTTCTGTTCTTGGACCTCTAAATCTCTGCTCCTCCACAGTTTCTAGCTTTTCATTTAGAAGATATACTGATCTATCTTTCTTGGGTCCAAAATTGGGCGGCACGGTACCACAGTGGTTAGCACTATTGCTTCACAGCGCCAGGGACCCAGTTTTGATTCCCAACTTGGGTCCCTGTCTGTGCAGAGTCTGCACGTTCTCCCTGTGACTGTGTGGGTTTCCTCCAGGTGTCCCAAAAGACTTGCTTGTTAGGTGAATTGAACAGTCTGAATTCTCCGTCCGTGTACCCGAACAGGCGCAGTAGTGTTGCGACTAGGGGATTTTTACAGTAAGTTCATTGCAAGGTTAATGTAAGCCACTTGTGGCACTGATAAAGATTATTATTAATTGGGTGATCTCATACTTCCATGCATTGAACTTCATTTGCCACACTTTTGTCATCTTAAGCTAAGGCCCCAGTACAGATATCTGGGGGAATCTCCAAGTCAAATTCTGCAAATTTGAATAAAAGTCAAATACTCCTACTTCCTAACCAACTCCATAAAGCATGTGGATCGCAGTTGAATAAAATGCATAATCCATCTGTTTGTTCAAGGCAGTAATTTTATTGTGGGGGTGGGGAGGCAGCAAATTGTTGACATTTCAAAGACGTCACTGAACTGCTCGATTGAGTTACAGTTTAGTAACTCACTACGAGTCACCTATTCACGGGTAGTATTACCTTCCTACAGCTTCCACTGTAATGTATCATTAACTGCAATCAAATCCTGACAAGCCTTCAAATGTCTGTAGCACAAACTATTATCTCTACTAATAAAAACTTAAACAGATTAGCCATAAATCATATTCAAATATTGTAACATTATAAATGGTATCGTAAACCAGCTTTGTCCTTCAGTTAAGTATTTAATTTGTTCACAGATTACTTGGTTTTTGGAGAGATGATTGATAGTTTATAACTTAGCATAACTTTAAAGTCATGTAATCACAATGGTGAAGATTAACAAAAAAGGGGTAACTAAGATACCTTCACACACAAAGAACAGCTTGTTATCATAACAAGGAACGACAAAAGCTGAACGTTTTCCAGCTTGCTTCTGCTAATACGATGGGAGCAAACCTGATTAAGAATTAAAGTGTTATAAAAATCCAAATACTGAGAGATGTGAAGCAAAAACATAGCTGAAAAAGTCATTGCAAATTTCTTAAAAGTACTATAGTTAAAGCTCATGTAGTCGGGTTGATATTTCTCTGGATCTTTGAAATTAATTATTTAGATGTGTCAACTTTAATTATTGCGTGAGTTATGAGCACTAATAAGCAAACCCAGTAAAGACACCTTATAGAACATTTATATAACAGACTCCAGAGGACAACATCTGGGAAATCAATGGTAAACAATCATTTTCAATAGGATCAATTTTCATTTTACCTTTGTCTAGAAGTTCAAAGACTAAAATGGCATTATTTCCAACATCGCCTATAATTTGAACGGTCCTCTTAAAATTTAAAATAATTCCTATCACTGAAACTATAGACTTGATCAGAACCATTCCCTTTCCAACCTCTATTGCAACAGTGAAGAAAGAATTAGGCAAAGGGTTAAAATGGTGAAAATGGAGATCCTATCCACAACTCAGTGTGTTCCTGGCCGCCACTATATTAGAGGGGCAAGCATTGAGTATCCAACTATGAAGGCGTGGAAGAATTAGGCAAAGGGTTAAATACATGTAAATCAGGTTTCAACTGATGCGGAACAGGAAACATGGAGATTGGGAACATTGCTATGGAGATCCTGGTGGGATTGTGTCGGAACCGTTTATTGTATAACAGGGGCGCAATGAGAATACAGCTGCCGCAATTATCTTTCACTGCAGTGCAGTTTGTGACTATGCCACTATTGTTTGTTTGGAAATTCAATGACTTCCTCCTAAATGGTTTGAAGAGGTCAGTGGCCCCAGATACCACATGAGGAAATTGAACACCAGGGGACAATGTGTACACTGTCTTGGTGACCACACTGCAAGATAATTTCTTGCATGAATACTTCTAATTCCGATGAGTAGCTCCAACACTGTCATGGTTGATGTGCTAAACCTACTATGTTGACCAGCGAGGCAAAGATAGCAACATGCTGACGACAATGGATTCTGTTATGATCTCCATTGAGACCAATAACATTTTAAAACTTCTAGTTATTAGCTGAAAGACTGGACAAAATTTCACATTTTTAAACTTTTACTGTAACAAATGACTTAAAAGGCCATTGAGTAAACATTTTCATTTGTAGGCAATTTATACTTCAACTGTAGAAAGTTACATTTCCCTTGTATACGTATTAACCATCGCAATCTCCACCAACTTGCATTCCTCAACTTGCTCCCAGCTTCCAATAATTTTCAAAATCTCCATTCTGGCAAGTAATAAATTTGAGTGACTGTCTCCAGGCACATTCCTTAGCTTTCGGAGTTTCTTAAAACTCACCACAGCAGTAAAGCCTCTTCCAATGATTTGATTTCCCCCAGGGATACCAGGATGAATCTCCTGGAATTCTTACATGGCTACATAAGAACATAAGAACTAGGAACAGGAGTAGGCCATCTGGCCCCTCGAGCCTGCTCCGCCATTTAATGAGATCATGGCTGATCTTTGTGGACTCAGCTCCACTCTCTGGCCCGTACACCATATCCCCAAATCCCTTTATTCTTTAGAAAGGCATCTATCTTTTTCTTAAAAATGTTTAAAGAAGGAGCCTCAACTGCTTCACTGGGCAAGGAATTCCAGAGATTCACAACCCTTTGGGTGAAGAAGTTCCTCCTACACTCCGTCCTAAATCTACCTCCCCTTATTTTGAGGCTATGCCCCCTAGTTCTGCTTTCCCCGACCAGTGGAAACAACCTGCCCGCATCTATCCTATCTATTCCCTTCATAATTTTATATGTCTTAATAAGATCCCCCCGCATCCTTCTAAACTCCAATGAGTACAGTCCCAGTCTACTCAACCTCTCGTCATAATCTAATCCCCTCAACTCTGGGATCAACCTAGTGAATCTCCTCTGCACTCCCTCCAGTGCCAATATGTCCTTTCTCAGGTAAGGAGACCAAAACTGAACACAATACTCCAGATGCGGCCTCACCAACACCCTATACAATTGCAGCATGACCTCACTAGTCTTGAACTCCATCCCTCTAGCAATGAAGGACAAAACTCGATTAGCCTTCTTAATCACCTGTTGCACCTGCACACCAACTTTTTGCGACTCGTGCACCAGCACACCCAGGTCCCTCTGCACAGCAGCATGTTTTAACACCTTACCGTTTAAATAATAATCTATTCTGCTGTTATTCCTCCCAAAATGGATAGCCTCACACTTGGCAACATTGAATTCCATCTGCCAGACCCTAGCCCATTCACCTAACCTATCCAAATCCTTCTGATTGTCTATCTTCAGCCGAGCCCATTTCCTTCCCACATCTGGCTGTGGGAGTTCGTAAAGTAAAGTTGCCTTTTCTCTGTTGACCACTAGAGCGTCTATTTTCTGTCCGTTATATCAAGTGATTTACAGGTAAGCCTATAACCTGACCACAGAAAGGCTTCTTCTGCCCTCCTCCTCGTGGCAACATGAAACACAGTAACCTTACATCCAGGTAAAAATGCTCATTGGTTATCTTTAATCCTAACTTGCTTTCATCTTACAAGTAAATGGTCCATTTACAGCACAACTGTTTACAGCACCTTTCTGGGGTTTGGGGAGATCCAGAAGCTACCCAGAATAAATTCAGAAACTATTTCCAGTGTCAATACCTTGCACCTTCTTCTCAGTAAAACAATCTAAGCCTTTCTTTGATCTCTAACAAATCAAACCACCCAGGCTTACTGTCAGTCTGTAGAGCAGTTCATATAACCCTCTTCATTTACCCTAAATTTAAAGCTACAGTCTGAAAAATAAAAAATCTTATAAACCTTATCATTGTAACAAAATCATGTGACACAAGGGCCAAGCAACATGGGGGAATAGCCCAGCTAGTGTTATGTCTACGTAATACGGTCCATCATCCCCAAGTAACTAATTGCTCAGGACAGGATAACCTTGAGAACAGTTGAGGCGATATCTGATTTTATATATCAAGATTAATCACTGACATCAATGAGCAAATGCTCACCTGCCGGGCCTACACAGGGAATGTCAGTTACTGGGTATTGGAATACCAGTCAAAAAAAACATCTTTCATATCAGAACAATGCATGACAACATTCTCACTTCAAAGGCATCGAGTCCTATACAATCACTGCCTGAAGCTCTTTTTTCCTTCCTGCTACACTGTCAAGGAACACAACTGAACCATCACATTGCTCTGTGAGCTAACTGAAAATACAAAGTTGGTCTAGCTAACGTTGACCAGTATGGCAGCAGAAAAGACATAACCCCAGGCACATTGAGATTTTGAATCAGCCATTACTCAGAACTGAACCCTGACTGAATGGAGCTTCAGGCAGATGGCTAAATGCTTGGACAAAGAGGTAGGTTTTAAAGAGTGTCTTAAAGGAGGAAAAAGAGGTAGCGAGATGGAGAGGTTTAGGGAAGAATTTCTAGAGCTTAGGGGCTATGAAGCTAAAAGCAAGGTCACCATTGGGAGAAGCAAGTAAAATCAGAGATGCGCAAGAGATCAGAATTAGATGAGTGCAGATATCTTGGGAGGGTTGGACGCGATTACAGAGATAGTGAGGGATGAGGCCATGGAGGGACTTAAAAACTAGGATGAGAATTTTGAAATTGAGGTGCTGCTTAATCAGGAGCCAATTTGGTCAGCTGATAGGTGAATGGGACTTGGCTTGGAGTAAGGACATGGGCAGTCGAGTTTACAATAAGTAAAACATGGGAGACCAATCTGGAGTGCACTGGTATAGTCGTTTAGTGATAACATGGATGAGGGTTTCAGCAGCAGATGAATTAATGCAGGGGCAGTGTGTGATGGAATCGCTGGTTTCAAAGTTTGTATTTTTGAGACAGTGCAAAATTGAGAGCGGAAACTGAAAAGGACTATGATCAGCTTGGGGGATCCGTAAACCAAAAAAAAATCAAATTTACCAAGTGACCCCAAAATGAAGAAATTACCAACAAGATTTTCACTTTTTGTAACTTTAACAACACACAGGGCCAACGCAAATTAAACATGAATTAACAGGCCGATGATACTTCAAATAAAAATGTAAATTTCACTTTAAATAGTTGGCATAACAAAGATACGTCCTGCACAACCTCAAGCATTCCCCTTCAGCATGAACGTTATCATGTAGCTACACTGATCAACAATATGTTCTTCCTTATTTATACAGGGTAGGTGAGGAGTCCTATCTGACAGCAGCTTTCATCCCGGAGTTTCACAAGTAAATTATCATCAAGGTACATTTCTATGAACACCTCTCTCCCTTGGGTCATGACAGTCCTGATGGTGTAGCTATCCAAAGTTCCTCTTCAAACGACCAACCAATAACACACTGGTTCAGTTTGGCCACTGCTGGTGAAACATCTAGTTCTTTAGCATCTCTGTGCAATTCACGCAGCCTTCCAGGTTTTAGACATGTTTAGCCTATTCAGACAATGCCTCCAAGAGGTCCTGCATGTTTGCTGATCACCTTCTGCCTCTAGCTCTCCTTTGTGTCTCCGTGTATTTCGTATGTTAACTTCCTTCCTGTTCATACTACATCTGGGCCTAGAGTCTCGTGGACCAGTATTTCTTATTATCCAAGAAAATTGGAAATTATTCCTTGTCAAACAGACATCCATAAAGCAATTTTAACGACATCTTAAAGAAATTATCAAATTGTCCTTACTATGCTCCTTGCAGGTCAAAGATAGTCACAAAACCTTTGGTTTCGAAGGAAACTAAGGCTGAAACTGAGATTGGAAACCTAAACTTCTGGAGAAACTGAAACTGGTTGAAACAAGATAAAAGGTCACAGGTACGGTACGGCACATTAGCACAGTGGTTAGCACTGTTGCCTCACAGCACCAAGGTCATGGGTTCGATTCCCAGCTTGGGTCACTGTCTGTGCGGAGTCTGCATGTTCTCCCCTGCATGTGTTTCTTCCGAGTGCTCCAGTTTCCTCCCACAAATCCTGAAAGACATGCTGTTCGGTAAATTGGAGATTCTGAATTCTCCCTCTGTGTACCCGAACAGGCACCAGAGTGTGACGGCTAGGGGATTTTCACAGTAACTTCAATGCAGTATTAATGTAAGCCTACTTGTGACAATAATAAGATTAGTATTAGGTCATTCAAGTTAAAGACAATGATCCCAGTGCTGAAGGCCCAGCAGGCTGAAAAAGATGGAGGCTGGGAATATGCAAATAGACAGTTGCTGCAGCTGTTTCTGTTGCTTGAAGACAGATTACATTACTGGATCTACGGAGGTTTTGCCAACATGGGCCATTTTGTTAAAGACCATGCCCGCTGAATTTGAGTTTGTTTTGTGCTGCTGGGGAGCACGTTGAATCCTGGAAGAGGAGCTGGAATTCTTTGGGTAAGAGTTTTGAAGTCTTTGGGGCTGCATTTGATGACAGATATGTTGAGTGGACTGCCGAGTAATTTGGTGAGATCTGCCATTTAATGTATGGAGTTTATAATAAACCACGATCTGCCTGTTAATAATTCATGTTTAATTTATGTTGAGCTTGGGTTTGATTGATAAGGTAAAACATTTTTTAAATGAAATCTTGCCTATTGGTTTTCTCATTGTGGTCATTCAGTATACTTGGTTTATTGGTCTCCATGAGTCAGTAGCTAGGTAATGGACATTATAGTGGAGAATAAACACAATGGTTTCAGTCTGCCCAACGTTTAGACATGCTAGTTGAAACTCAGAAACCTTATATAAATGAAACATGGCCATTAGAATCAGCCAATTATTTACATTCGATAAAGTTGTGGATTCATTGGCCATTTCTGTCATCACTGTTCCCATACCCCACTTGCAACAGAGGTCCTAAGCAATATGCTGTTTGTGACTTTGCAAACACAGAACTTTACACAAACACATTAATAGCAACAACTGTTTCAACTCCCATGGTCAGCAAACTATTTGTGTGGATTTATTTTATGAATTCTCTTTATAATCAAGAAAATTTCAAAAAGGTCGCCAAAAGATCAAAAGAGGAAATTGCCTCTCCAGTGCCTCTCTGCACCTTTCCCTTCTTGCCCCTCCCTCACCTCTCCTCCTCATACCCACTATCCGTCCTGCCTATTTCCCCTGCCTCACCATCCCGCAAACCCTGGCTCTCCTTGCCCCCGTTCCAAGCTCCTTCGGTTCCCCTACCTCCCCTTCAACACTCTTGCCATCACCACCTCCTCTCCCTCCCTTCATTTTGCACCCCGTCCTCCCATTTGCCTACACCCTCCACTTCCTATTGATTCCCTACCATTCCACTCGTCCTCTCCTTCTCCATTCCATCTTCTTGACCCAGACCCATTCCTAGCCTCCTCTTACCCAATACTCATCCCTGCACTCCACATTACCGCCTCCTCCATCTTGCCCATCCTCATCCATCATTTTTGCCAACCCCATTCCCTCCCCCTTTGCCAACTCCCTTCTCCTCCCCCTCTGTCCCACCCCCAGCATTTCCCCACACCTAACCCACTCCTTCCCCTCTGTATTTCTACCCCACCGCTCCCCCACCCCTACCACCCAGTCCTTCTGCTCCCCTCCTTCCCCCATCCCTTACCCTCACCCCACCCCATACCCTCCGCCTCCTCTCCCTCACCACTCGCCCTCCTCTTCCCACTCCTTGCCCTCCTCTCCCTCCACCCCTCTCCGTACCCTCCCCCTCCTCTCCTCCACCCCTTGCCCTCCTCTCCCCACCCCACTCCGTACCCTCCCCCTCCTCTCCTCCACCCCTTGCCCTCCTCTCCCCCACCCTTCGCCCTCTTCTACCCCACCCTTCGCCCTCCTCTCCCCCACCACTCGCCCTCCTCGCCCCCACCCCTTGCCCTCCTCTCCCCCACCACTCGCCCTCCTCGCCCCCACCCCTTGCCCTCCTCTCCCCCACCCTTCGCCCTCCTCTCCCCACCCCTCGCCCTCCTCTCCCCCACCACTCGCCCTCCTCTCCCGCACCCCACTCCGTACACTCCCCCTTCTCTCCCCCACCACTACCACCCAGTACTTCTCCTCCCCTCCTTCCCCCATCCATCCCCCCACCCCTTACCCTCCCCCACCCCATACACTCCCACTCCTCTCCCCCACCCCTTGCCCTCCTCTCCCCACTCCTTGCCCTCCTCTCCCCCCCTCCCCCTCTTCTACCCCACCCTTCGCCCTCCTCTCCCCCACCCTTCGTCCTCCTCTCCCCCACCACTCGCCCTCCTCTCCCCCACCCCTTGCCCTCCTCTCCCCCACCCTTCGCCCTCCTCACCCCACCCCTCGCGCTCCTCTCCCCCACCCCTCGCGCTCCTCTCCCCCACCCCTCGCCGTCCTCTCCAGCACCCCACCCCATACACTCCCACTCCTCTCCCCCACCCCTTGCCCTCCTCTCCCCCACCCCTTGCCCTCCTCTCCCCCACCCCACTCCGTACCCTCCTCCACCCCTCGCCCTCCTCTCCCCCACCCCACTCCGTACACTCCCCCTTCTCTCCCCCACCCCTACCACCCAGTCCTTCTCCTCCCCTCCTTCCCCATCCCTCCCCCCACCCCTTACCGTCCCCCACCCCATACCCTCCCCCTCCTCACCTCTCGCCCTCCTCTCCCCACCCCTCCTCTCCCCCCACCCCACTCCGTACCCTCCCCTTCCTCTCCTCCACCACTTGCCATCCTCTCCCCCACACTTCGCCCTCTTCTACCCAACCCCTCGCCCTCTTCTACCCAACCCCTCGCCCTCCTCTCCCCCATCCTTCGCCCTCCTCTCCCCCACCCTTCGCCCTCCTCTCCCCCACCCCTCACCCTCCTCGCCCCACCCCTTGCCATCCTCTCCCGCACCCCTCGCCCTCCTCACCCAACCCCTCGCCCTCCTCACCCAACCCCTCGCCCTCCTCACCCAACCCCTCGCCCTCCTCACCCAACCCCTCGCCCTCCTCTCCCCCACCCTTCGCCCTCCTCTCACCCACCCCTCGCCCTCCTTGCCCCCACCCCTTGCCCTCCTCTCCCCCACCCCTCGCCCTCCTCTCCCGCACCCCACTCCGTACACTCCCCCACCCTTCGCCCTCCTCTCCCCACCCCTCGCCCTCCTCTCCCCCACCCCTCGCCCTCCTCTCCCGCACCCCACTCCGTACACTCCCCCTCCTCTCCCCACCCCTTGCCCTCCTCTCCCCCACCCCACTCCGTACCCTCCCCCTCCTCTCCCCCACCCTTCGCCCTCCTCTCACCCACCCCTCGCCCTCCTTGCCCCCACCCCTTGCCCTCCTCTCCACCACCCCTCGCCCTCCTCTCCCGCACCCCACTCCGTACACTCCCCCACCCTTCGCCCTCCTCTCCCCACCCCTCGCCCTCCTCTCCCCCACTCCTTGCCCTCCTTTCCCCATCACTCTCCCCTACCCCCACCACTTTCCCCCTTCCACTCTCCCCTCCCCTACCCCTCTCCCCTACACCTCCCCCTTACCTCTCCACCTCCACTCTCCCCTACCCCTCTCTTCCTACTCCTCCCACCACTCCTCCCCTGCCCCTCTCCCACTCCCTCCCAATACCCCATTTTCCCCACCGCCCCTCTTCCCCACCCAGCCTCCACCCCTCCCCAAACCCGATGCCCACCCCCTCCCCAACCACTATGCCCACCCCCTCCCCAACCTCTATGCCCACCCCCTCCCCAACCACCATGCCCACCTCATCACTCCCCACCCCATATGCCCAGCTTCACCCTTCCCCACCCCTTCCCACACCCCTTCCCCCTCCATCCCCCCTCATCCCTCACTCTCCCCCCTCCCTCTCCCCCCCTCATCCCTTCCTCCTCCCCCTCCCCTCCCTCCATCCCTTCCCCCTCCTCCCTCCCTCTCCCCCCTCCATCCATCCCTCCCTCTACCCCCTCCATCCCTCCCTTTCCCGCCCCTCCATCCCTCCCTCCCTCTCCCCCCCCTCCATCCCTCCCTCTCTCCCTCCCGCTCACCCCCTCCATCCCTCCCTCTCCCCCCTCCATCCCTCCCTCTCCCCCCCTCCAATTTCCTCCCTCCATCCCTCCCTCTCCCCCCTCCATCCCTCCCTCTCCCCCTCTCCATCCCTTCCCCTCCCCCCTCCCTCTCCCCCCCTCCTTCCCTCCCCTCCCCCCCTCCTTCCCTCCCCCCTCCCTCCCTCCTTCCCTCCCCCCCTCCCTCCCTCCCCCTCCCCCCCCTCTCCCCCCCCCTCCCTCTCCACACCCTCTCCCCCCCTCCATCCCTCCCTCCCCCCCTCCATCCCTCCCTCCCCCCCTCCATCCCTCCCTCTCCCCCCTTCCATCCCTCCCTCTCCCCCCCTCCATCCCTCCCTCACCCCCCTCCATCCCTCCCTCTCCCCCCCTCCATCCCTCCCTCTCTCCCCCCCTCCATCCCTCCCTCTCCCCCTCCATCCATCCCTCCCTCTACCCCCTCCATCCCTCCCTCCCCCTCCCCCCTCCCTCCATCCCTCCCTCTACCCCCCTCCATCCCTCCCTCCCTCTCCCCCCTCCCTCCATCCCTCCCTCTCACCCCCCTCCATCCCTCCCTCCCCCCTCCATCCATCCCTCCCTCTCCCCCTCCATCCCTCCCTCCCCCCTCCATCCCTCCCTCCCCCCTCCTTCCCTCCTTCTCCCCCCCCTCCATCCCTCCCTCTCCCCCCTCCATCCCTCCCTCTCCCCCCCTCCATCCCTCCCTCTCCACCCCCCTCCGTCCCTCCATCCCTCCCACCCTCCCTCTCCCCCCCTCCATCCCTCCCTCTCCCCCCCTCCATCCCTCCCTCTCCCCCCTCCATCACTCCCTCCCCCCTCCATCCCTCCCTCTTCCGCCCCCCTCCATCCCTCCCTCTTCCCCCCCCATCCCTCCCTCTCCCCCCCTCCATCCCTCCCTCCCACCCTCCATCCCTCCCACTCCCCCCCTCCATCCCTCCCTCTCCCCCCCTACATCCCTCCCTCTCCCCCCCTCCATCCCTCCCTCTACCCCCCTCCTTCACTCCCTCTCCCCCCTCCGTCCCTCCCTCTCCCCCCTCCGTCCCTCCCTCTCCCCCCTCCGTCCCTCCCTCCCCCCCATCCGTCCCTCCCTCTCCCCCCTCCATCCCTCCCTCCCCCCCTCCATCCCTCCCTCTCCCCCCCCTCCATCCCTCCCTCTCCCCCCTCCATCCCTCCTTCTCCCCCCTCCATCCCTCCCTCTCCCCCCCTCCATCCCTCCCTCTCCCCCCCTCCATCCCTCCCTCTCCCCCCCTCCATCCCTCCCTCTCCCCCCTCCATCCCTCCCTCTCCCCCCCTCCATCCCTCCCTCTCCCCCCCTCCATCCCTCCCTCTCCACCCCCCTCCGTCCCTCCATCCCTCCCTCCCACCCTCCATCCCTCGCACTCCCCCCCTCCATCCCTCCCTCTCCCCCCCCTCCATCCCTCCCTCTCCCCCCCTCCGTCCCTCCCTCTCCCCCCCTCCGTCCCTCCCTCTCCCCCCTCCGTCCCTCCCTCCCCCATCCATCCCTCCCTCTCTCCCTCCATCCCTCCCTCCCCCCTCCATCCATCCCTCCCTCCCCCCTCCATCCCTCCCTCTCCCCCCCCTCCATCCCTCCCTCCCCCCCCTCCATCCCTCCCTCTCCCCCCTCCATCCCTCCCTCCCCCCCCTCCATCCCTCCCTCTCCCCCCTCCATCCCTCCTTCTCCCCCCTCCATCCCTCCTTCTCCCGCCCTCCATCCCTCCCTCTCCCCCCCTCCATCCCTCCCTCTCCCCCCCTCCATCCCCCCCTCTCCCCCCCTCCATCCCTCCCTCTCCACCACCCTCCGTCCCTCCATCCCTCCCACCCTCCCTCTCCCCCCCTCCATCCCTCCCTCTCCCCCCCTCCATCCCTCCCTCTCCCCCTCTCCCCCCCTCCATCCCTCCCTCTCCCCCCCTCCATCCCTCCCTCTCCCCCCCTCCATCCCTCCCTCCCTCTCCCCCCCTCCCTCTCCCCCCCTCTCCCCCTCCATCCCTCCCCTCCCTCCCTCTCCCCCCCTCCATCCCTCTCTCCCTCTCCCCCCTCCATCCCTCTCCCCCCCTCTCCTCCCTCCTCTCCTCACCCCCCCACCTCTTCCCCCCTCCCCTCCCCCCCTCTTCCCCTCTCCCCCCTCCCCCCCTCTTCCCCCCTCCCCTCCCCCCCTCCCCCTCCCCTCTCCCCCTCCCCCCTCTCCCTCCCCCCTCCTCCCCTCCCTCTCCTCCCCCTCCCTCCTCTCCTCCCCCCCTCCTCCCCCCTCCTCCCCTCCCTCTCCTCCCCCCTCCCCTCCCCCCCTCCCCCCTCCCCTCTCCCCCTCCCCCCTCCCTCTCCTCCCCCTCCCTCCTCCTCCCTCCTCCTCTCCTCCCCCCCTCCTCCCCTCCCTCTCCTCCCCCCTCCCCCCTCTCCCCCCCTCCTCCCCTCCCTCTCCTCCCCCCCCATCCTCTCCTCCCCCCCCTCCTCTCCTCCCCCCCTCCTCTCCTCCCCCCCCTCCTCTCCTCCCCCCCCTCCTCTCCTCCCCCCCCTCCTCTCCTCCCCCCCCTCCTCTCCTCCCCCCCCCCTCTCCTCCCCCCCCCTCTCCTCTCCCCCCCCGCCCCTCCCCTCCTCTCCTCCCCCCCCTCCTCTCCCCCCCTCCTCTCCTCTCCCCCCCCCGGCCCATCCCCCCTCCTCCTCCCCCCCTCCTCCTCCTCCTCCCCACTGCCTCCCCCTCCCTCTCCCCCCCCTCCCCCCTCCCCCCCCGCCTCCATCCCTCCCCCCCTTCATCATCCCTCCCCCCCTTCATCATCCCTCCCTCCCCCCTCCATCATCCCTCCCTCCCCCCCTCCATCATCCCTCCCTCCCTCCATCATCCCTCCCTCCCCCTCCATCATCCCTCCCTCCCCCCCTCCATCATCCCTCCCCCTCCATCATCCCTCCCTCCCCTCCCCCTCCATCATCCCTCCCTCCCCTCCCCCCATCATCCCTCCCTCCCCTCCCCCCATCATCCCTCCCTCCCTCCCCCCAATCATCCCTCCCTTCCCCCTCCATCCCCTCCCCCCACATCCCTCCCTCCCCCCCCATCATCCCTCCCTCCATCCCCTCCCCCCATCATCCCTCCCTCCCCTCCCCCCCCGCCCCTCCTCCTCCTCCTCCTCCCCTCTCCCCCCCCCGCCCCTCCTCCTCCCCCCCCCCCCCGGCCTCCATCCCTCCCCGCCCCTCCCCCCCGCCCCTCCTCCTCCCCCCCCCCGGCCTCCATCCCTCCCCCCCTCCATCATCCCTCCCTCCATCCCCTCCCCCCATCATCCCTCCCTCCCCCCCCCATCATCCCTCCCTCCCCCCCCCCATCATCCCTCCCTCCCCCCCCCATCATCCCTCCCTCCCCCCCCCCATCATCCCTCCCTCCCCCCCCCCCCATCATCCCTCCCTCCCCCCCCCCATCATCCCTCCCTCCCCCCCCCCATCATCCCTCCCTCCCCCCCCCATCATCCCTCCCTCCCCCCCCCCATCATCCCTCCCTCCCCCCCCCATCATCCCTCCCTCCCCCCCCCCATCATCCCTCCCTCCCCCCCCCCATCATCCCTCCCTCCCCCCCCCATCATCCCTCCCTCCCCCCTGCTCCATCATCCCTCCCTCCCCCCCTCCATCATCCCTCCCTCCCCCCCTCCATCATTCCTCCCTCCCCCCTCCATTATCCCCCCTCCCCCCATCATCCCCCCTCCCCCATCATCCCTCCCTCCCTCCCCCCCAATCATCCCTCCCTTCCCCCCCTCCATCCCCTACCCCACATCCCTCCCTTCCCCCCCCCATCATCCCTCCCTCCATCCCCTCCCCCCATCATCCCTCCCTCCCCTCCCCCCTCATCCCTCCCTCCCCTCCCCCCCTCCCCTCATCCCTCCCTCTCCCCCCCACCTCTCCCCCCCTCCCCCCCCCCCTCTCCATCCCCCCTCCCCTCTCCCTCCTCCATCCCCCCCTCCCCTCTCCCCCCTCCCCCCTCCATCCCCCCCTCCCCTCTCCCCCTCTCCATCCCCCCCCTCCATCCCCCCCTCCCCCCTCTCCATCCCCCCCTCCCCTCTCCATCCCCCCTCCCCCCTCTCCATCCCCCCCTCCCCTCTCCCCCCTCCCCTCCCCCTCTCCATCCCCCCCTCCCCTCTCCTCTCCCCCCTCTCCATCCCCCCCTCCCCTCTCCCCCTCCCCTCCCCTCTCCCCCCTCTCCATCCCCCCTCCCCTCTCCCCCTCCCCTCCCCTCTCCCCCCTCCCCATCCCCCCCCCCTCTCCACCGCTCCATCTCCCCCCTCCCCCGCTCCATCTCCCCCCTCCCCCCCTCCATCTCCCCCCCTCCCCCCCTCTCCATCTCCCCCTCTCCATCCCCCCCTCCCCTCCCCCCCTCCCTCTCCATCCCCCCCTCCCCCCCTCTCCATCCCCCCTCCCCCCTCTTCATCCCCCCCCTCTCCCCCCCCCTCCTCCATCCCCTCCTCCATCCCCCCCCTCCCCCTCCCCCCCTCTCCATCCCCCCCTCTCCATCCCCCCCTACCCCCCTCTCCATCCCCCCTCCCCCCTCTTCATCCCCCCTCCCCCCTCTTCATCCCCCCCCTCTCCCCCCCTCCTCCATCCCCCCCTCCTCCATCCCCCCCTCCCCCTCCCCCCCTCTCCATCCCCCCCTCTCCATCCCCCCCTCCCCCTCTCCATCCCCCCTCCCCCCTCTTCATCCCCTCTCCCCCCCCTCCTCCATCCCCTCCTCCATCCCCCCCCCTCCCCCTCCCCCTCCATCCCCCCCCTCCCCCTCCCCCTCCCCCTCCCCCTCCCCCTCCATCCCCCCCCTCCCCCTCCCCCCTCCATCCCCCCCTCCCTCCATCCCCCCCCCACCCCCCCCCTCCCCCCCACCCCCCCTCCCCTCCACCCCCCCTCCCCCTCCATCCCCCCCCTCCCTCCATCCCCCCCCACCCTCCATCCCCCCCTCCATCCCCCCCCTCCACCCTCCATCCCCCCCTCCACCCCCCCTCCCCCCACCCCCCCTCCCCCCCTCCATCCCCCCCCTCCCCCGCTCCATCTCCCCCCTCCCCCCCTCTCCATCTCCCCCCCTCTCCATCCCCCCTCCACCCCCCCTCCCCCCACCCCCGCTCCATCTCCCCCCCTCCCCATCTCCCCCCCCTCTCCATCTCCCCCCCTCTCCATCCCCCCCTCCCCATCCCCCCCTCCCCCCTCTCCATCCCCCCCCCTCTCCCCCCCTCCTCCATCCCCTCCTCCATCCCCCCCTCCCCATCCCCCCCTCCCCCCTCTCCATCCCCCCCCCTCTCCCCCCCTCCTCCATCCCCTCCTCCATCCCCCCCCCTCCCCCCCTCTCCCCCCCTCCTCCATCCCCTCCTCCATCCCCCCCTCACCCCCCTCTCCCTCCCCCCCCTCCCTCCATCCCCCCCCACCCTCCATCCCCCCCACCCCCCCCTCCCCTCCATCCCCCCCCTCCACCCCCCCCTCCCCCTCCATCCCCCTCCCCCTCCACCCCCCCTCCACCCCCCTCCCCCCCTCCATCCCCCCCCCTCCCCCCCTCCATCCCCCCTCCCCCCCTCCATCGCCCCCCCCTCCCCCCCTCCATCCCTCCATCCCCCCCCTCCCCCCCTCTCCACCCCCCCCTCCCCCCTCCTCCCCCCCCTCTCCACCCCCCCTCCTCTCCCCCCCTCCTCTCCATCCCCCCCCATCCCCCCTCCTCTCCATCCCCCCCATCCCCCCCTCCTCTCCATCCCCCCCCATCCCCCCCCTCCTCTCCATCCCCCCCCATCCTCTCCATCCCCCCCTCCTCTCCATCCCCCCCCCTCCTCTCCATCCCCCCCCTCCTCTCCATCCCCCCCCTCCTCTCCATCCCCCACCCCCCCCTCTCCATCCCCCACCCCCCCTCCTCTCCATCCCACCCCCCCTCCTCTCCATCCCACCCCCCCCTCCTCTCCATCCCCACCCCCCCTCCTCTCCATCCCCCACCCCCCCTCCTCTCCATCCCCCACCCCCCCTCCTCTCCATCCCCCACCCCCCCTCCTCTCCATCCCCCACCCCCCCTCCTCTCCATCCCCCACCCCCCCCCTCCTCTCCATCCCCCACCCCCCCCCCCTCCTCTCCATCCCCCACCCCCCCCCCTCCTCTCCATCCCCCACCCCCCCCCTCCTCTCCATCCCCCACCCCCCCCCTCCTCTCCATCCCCCACCCCCCCCCTCCTCTCCATCCCCCACCCCCCCCCTCCTCTCCATCCCCCACCCCCCCCCTCCTCTCCATCCCCCACCCCCCCCCTCCTCTCCATCCCCCACCCCCCCCTCCTCTCCATCCCCCACCCCCCCCCTCCTCTCCATCCCCCACCCCCCCCTCCTCTCCATCCCCCCCCCCCCTCCTCTCCATCCCCCACCCCCCCCCTCCTCTCCATCCCCCACCCCCCCCCTCCTCTCCATCCCCCACCCCCCCCCTCCTCTCCATCCCCCACCCCCCCTCCTCTCCATCCCCCACCCCCCCTCCTCTCCATCCCCCACCCCCCCCTCCTCTCCATCCCCCACCCCCCCCCCTCCTCTCCATCCCCCACGCCCCCCCCTCCTCTCCATCCCCCACCCCCCCCCCTCTCCATCCCCCACCCCCCCCCCTCCTCTCCATCCCCCACCCCCCCCCCTCCTCTCCATCCCCCCCCCCTCCTCTCCATCCCCCACCCCCCCCCCTCCTCTCCATCCCCCACCCCCCCCCCTCCTCTCCATCCCCCACCCCCCCCCCTCCTCTCCATCCCCCACACCCCCCCCTCCTCTCCATCCCCCACACCCCCCCCTCCTCTCCATCCCCCACCCCCCCCCTCCTCTCCATCCCCCACCCCCCCCCCCTCCTCTCCATCCCCCACCCCCCCCTCCTCTCCATCCCCCACCCCCCCCCTCCTCTCCATCCCCCACTCCCCCCCCCCTCCTCTCCATCCCCCACCCCCCCCCTCCTCTCCATCCCCCCCCCTCCTCTCCATCCCCCACCCCCCCTCCATCCCCCACCCCCCCCCCTCCATCCCCCACCCCCCCCCTCCATCCCCCACCCCCCCCCCTCCATCCCCCACCCCCCCCCCCTCCTCTCCATCCCCCACCCCCCCCCTCCTCTCCATCCTCCATCCCCCACCCCCTCCTCTCCATCCCCCACCCCCCCCTCCTCTCCATCCCCCCCACCCCCCCCTCCTCTCCATCCCCCCCACCCCCCCCCCTCCTCTCCATCCCCCCCACCCCCCCCCCTCCTCTCCATCCCCCCCACCCCCCCCCCTCCTCTCCATCCCCCCCCCTCTCTCTCCATCCCCCACCCCCCCCCTCTCTCTCTCCATCCCCCACCCCCCCCCTCTCTCTCTCCATCCCCCACCCCCTCCTCTCCATCCCCCACCCCCTCCTCTCCATCCCCCACCCCCTCCTCTCCGCTGCCATGGTAACCGAGCTCGCCCTGTAACGGCTCTGCGGGTGGCCCGGGGGAGGGGGGCACAGCGGCTCGGGGAGGCTGCCGCGGTCTGGGCGGGAGCGGAGGGAGGGAGATGCCGGGCGGCGGCCGCTTACCGGGTGCTGGCGGTGCGCCCGAGCCGATGGTGGGACCGCTTCCCGTCAGTCGCTGCCTCCGGGACACTTCAGCAAAACTTTCACCATGGAGCCGCCGACGCTACGGCGCGTCCCGAGGCTCAGGGAGCTCCTCTGGCCGGGACCACAGCCAGCTCGCAACTCGAAACCTCTGCAGGCTGCGTGTCGGCGGCGCTGCCAAGCCCACTGCGCCTGCCCAGACTGACCACTGCCCAGACTGACCACTGCCCTGACTGACCACTGCCCTGACTGACCACTGCCCGACCACTGCCCTGACTGACCACTGACTGACCACTGCCCAGACTGACCACTGCCCTGACTGACCACTGCCCGACCACTGCCCTGACTGACCACTGCCCAGACTGACCACTGCCCGACCACTGCCCTGACTGACCACTGACTGACCACTGCCCTGACTGACCACTTCTCTGACCACTGCCCTGACTGACCACTGCCCTGACTCGCCACTGACTGACCACTGCCCAGACTGACCACTGCCCTGACTGACCACTGCCCAGACTGACCACTGCCCTGACTGACCACTGCCCTGACTCGCCACTGACTGACCACTGCCCAGACTCACCACTGACTGACCACTGCCCAGACTGACCGCTGCCCTGACTCGCCACTGACTGACCACTGCTCTGACTCGCCACTGACTGACCACTGCCCTGACTGACCACTGACTGACCACTGCCCTGACTGACCACTGCCCAGACTGATCGCTGCCCTGACTCGCCACTGACTGACCACTGCCCTGACTGACCACTGACTGACCACTGCCCTGACTGACCACTGCCCTGACTGACCACTGCCCAGACTGATCGCTGCCCTGACTCGCCACTGACTGACCACTGCCCTGACTCGCCACTGACTGACTACTGCTCTGACTGACCACTGCCCTGACTCACCACTGACTGACCACTGCCCTGACTCACCACTGACTGACCACTGTGCCAGCACTGCTGCTGCTCCTGCCCAGCGCCCTGACTCACCACTGCCCTGACTCACCACTGCCCTGACTCACCACTGCCCTGACTGACCACTGCCCTGACTCACCACTGCCCTGACTCACCACTGCCCTGACACACCACTGACTGACCACTGCCCTGACTCACCACTGACTGACCACTGCCCTGACTGACCACTGCCCTGACTCACCACTGACTGACCACTGCCCTGACTCACCACTGCCCTGACTCACCACTGCCCTGACTCGCCATTGCCCTGACTCGCCACTGCCCTGACTTGCCACTGACTGACCACTGCCCTGACTCACCACTGACTGACCACTGCCCTGACTCACCACTGCCCTGACTCACCACTGCCCTGACTCACCACTGACTGACCACTGCCCTGACTCACCACTGCCCTGACTCACCACTGCCCTGACTCACCACTGCCCTGACTCACCACTGACTGACCACTGCCCTGACTCACAACTGCCCTGACTCACCACTGACTGACCACTGCCCTGACTCACCACTGCCCTGACTCACCACTGCCCTGACTCACCACTGACTGACCACTGCCCTGACTGACCACTGCCCTGACTGACCACTGCCCTGACTCACCACTGCCCTGACTGACCACTGCCCTGACTGACCACTGCCCTGACTGACCACTGCCCTGACTGACTCACCACTGCCGTGACTCACCACTGCCCTGACTGACCACTGCCCTGACTCACCACTGCCCTGACTGACCACTGCCCTGACTCACCCCTACCCTGACTCACCACTACCCTGACTGACCACTGCCCTGACTCACCACTGCCCAGACTGACCACTGCCCTGACTCACCACTGCCCAGACTCACCACTGCCCAGACTCACCACTGCCCAGAATCACCACTGCCCAGACTGACCACTGCCCAGACTGACCACTGTCCAAACTGATCACTGCCCTGACTCACCACTACCCTCCACCCACACGGTCATCTTCCTCTCCACCCACACTGTCACCCTCACCCTCCACCCACACTGTCACCCTCACCCTCCACCCACACTGTCACCCTCACCCTCCACCCACACTGGCACCCTCACCCTCCACCCACACTGTCACCCTCACCCTCCATCCACACTGGCACCCTCACCCTCCACCCACACTGCCACCCTCACCCTCCACCCACACTCTCACCGTCACCCTCCACCCACACTGTCACCCTCACCCTCCATCCACACTGTCACCCTCACCCTCCACCCACACTGTCACCCTCCACCCACACTGTCCCTCTTATCCTCCACCCACAGTGTCACCTTACCCTACACCCACAGTGTCACCCTCACCCTCCACCCACACTGTCACCCTCACCCTCCACGCACACTGTCACCCTCACCCTCCACCCACACTGTTACCCTCACCATCCACCCACACTGTCACCCTTACCCTCCACCCACACTGTCACCCTTACCCTCCGCCCACACTGTCACTCTTACCCTCCACGCGCACTGTCACTCTTACCCTCCACCCACACTGTCACTCTTAACCTCCACCCACACGGTCACCTTACCCTCCGCCCACACTGTCACTCTTACCCTCCACCCACACTGTCACTCTTAACCTTCACCCACACGGTCACCTTACCCTCCGCCCACACTGTCACTCTTACCCTCCACCCACACTGTCACTCTTAACCTCCACCCACACGGTCACCTTACCCTCCGCCCACACTGTCACTCTTAACCTCCACCCACACTGTCAGCCTTACCCTCCGCCCACACTGTCACTCTTACCCTCCGCCCACACTGTCACTCTTACCCTCCACCCACACTGTCACTCTTAACCTTCACCCACACGGTCACCTTACCCTCCGCCCACACTGTCACTCTTACCCTCCACCCACACTGTCACTCTTAACCTCCACCCACACGGTCACCTTACCCTCCGCCCACACTGTCACTCTTAACCTCCACCCACACTGTCAGCCTTACCCTCCGCCCACACTGTCACTCTTACCCTCCACCCACACTGTCACTCTTAACCTCCACCCACACTCTCAGCCTTACCCTCCGCCCACACTGTCACTCTTACCCTCCACCCACACTGTCACTCTTAACCTCCACCCACACGGTCACCTTACCCTCCGCCCACACTGTCACTCTTACCCTCTACCCACACTGTCACTCTTAACCTCCACCCACACGGTCACCTTACCCTCCACCCATACTGTCACTCTTACCCTCCGCCCACACTGTCAGCCTTACCCTCCGCCCACACTGTCACCCTTACCCTCCACCCACACTGCACTCTTACCCTCCGCCCACACTCTCAGCCTTACCCTCCACCCACACTGTCACTCTTACCCTCCACCCACACTGTCACTCTTAACCTCCACCCACACGGTCACCTTACCCTCCGCCCACACTGTCACTCTTACCCTCCACCCACACTGTCACTCTTAACCTCCACCCACACGGTCACCTTACCCTCCGCCCACACTGTCACTCTTACCCTCCACCCACACTGTCACTCTTAGCCTCCGCCCACACTGTCAGCCTTACCCTCCACCCACACTGTCACCCTTACCATCCACCCACACTGTCACCTGACCTTCCACTCACACTGTCACCCTTACCCTCCACCCACACTGTCACCCTTACCCTCTGCCCACACTGTCACTCTTACCCTCCACGCGCACTGTCACTCTTACCCTCCACCCACACTGTCACTCTTAACCTCCACCCACACGGTCACCTTACCCTCCGCCCACACTGTCACTCTTACCCTCCACCCACACTGTCACTCTTAACCTTCACCCACACGGTCACCTTACCCTCCGCCCACACTGTCACTCTTACCCTCCACCCACACTGTCACTCTTAACCTCCACCCACACGGTCACCTTACCCTCCACCCACACTGTCACTCTTACCCTCCGCCCACACTGTCAGCCTTACCCTCCGCCCACACTGTCACTCTTACCCTCCACCCACACTGTCACTCTTAACCTCCACCCACACGGTCACCTTACCCTCCGCCCACACTGTCACTCTTACCCTCCACCCACACTGTCACTCTTAACCTCCACCCACACGGTCACCTTACCCTCCGCCCACACTGTCACTCTTACCCTCCACCCACACTGTCACTCTTAACCTCCACCCACACGGTCACCTTACCCTCCGCCCACACTGTCACTCTTACCCTCCACCCACACTGTCACTCTTAACCTCCACCCACACGGTCACCTTACACTCCACCCACACTGTCACTCTTACCCTCCGCCCACACTGTCAGCCTTACCCTCCGCCCACACTGTCACCCTTACCCTCCACCCACACGGTCACCTTACCCTCCGCCCACACTGTCACTCTTACCCTCCACCCACACTGTCACTCTTAGCCTCCGCCCACACTGTCAGCCTTACCCTCCGCCCACACTGCCACCCTTACCATCCACCCACACTGTCACCTGACCTTCCACTCACACTGTCACCCTTACCCTCCACCCACACTGTCACTCTTAGCCTCCGCCCACACTGTCACCCTCACCCTCCACCCCCAGTCACCATTATTCTCCACCCACACTGTCACCCTTACCCTCCACCCCCACTGTCACCATTACTCTCCACCCACACTGTCACCCTTACCCTCCACCTACACTGTCACCCTCACCCTCTACTCACATTGTCACTCTTACCTCCACCCACACTGTCACCCTTACCCTCCACCCACACTGTCACCCTTACCCTCCACCCACACTGTCACCCGTACCCTCCGCCCACACGGTCACTCTTAGCCTCCACCCCTTTTGGAAGACACAAGACTGAGGGTCTCAAAGGGATGAGGCACGTTTGCTAAACTTTTGAAACAAAGTTTATTTGTTTCCTCTTTTTACAAGGAGAATGAATCAGCCCGTGGGTGAGATTTCACAGGTGTCCTATAATTACCCTTTTTGGAACAAAATTGAATGGGGGGGTGGGGGACAATGTCCTCCTTTTATCTTGCTGCGTAATTCCTTCTTGTTTTGTGTTTTGCATTTGGGTTTCTGCGCATTCATTTGAGGCGTTGAAATATGTTTATTGTTGCTAGGGTATTAATCACTGTATTGTGCCATTTCACCCTTTTGGTACCCCCACAAGGGGGTCACGCTTGAAGGGTATGTCTAAGAAAGGACTGTGGCGTCAATTCACCAACTCTGCAATTTACAGTCCTCTTCTGTTAGGGTGGAGGTAGATTTATCTGTGGGTGGCACATTTATTTTCAAAATAAGTGTTTTAATGTTTACTTTTTGTGTCTTTTACTGGTTTGTCGTCATCTATTTAAAACAATCATGAAACATGAACTCAGTAAGTTTGAGCAGCACGCATCGAACCAAACTGGTCAGAAGACCCAAAAGCTTTCCTTGCTTTGATCCAGGTGGGGGACTGGATTGGTCACTGGCGCTGAGGGTTAAAGATGGGAAAATTAGCCCAAATTCATCGCTGTGTTGCTATGCCGATGGAGCTAAGCTGTTCCAGTACAGTGCTAAATTGCCCCTTGTGGGTTGGGTGGGGTGACTGGGTTACGGGGATAGGGTGGCGGAGTGGGCCTAGCTAGGGTGATCTTCCAGAGGGTCCGTGCAGTCTCGGTGGGCCAAATGGCCTCCTTCTGCACTGGAGACATTCTATGATACAGCTTCAACGCAGGAGTGTCCTGTCCACAAAAGCAGAACAGATCCAATCCAGCTAATTACCATACCATCGATTAAATTTAGTTAAACCGTTGAAACAAATTGAGTGATGTTTATTTTTGGTTACCTTTTTAAAACAAAAATGAGTCAGCTCAGGAGAGATGTCACAGAGTCTCCGAGGGCTGGCCTTTACACCACCACCCCCCGCCCCCCCCCCTCCCCCAACCAAGGAGGTTTTATCCCTTCTGAAACATAAGCCACATCAATCTTCAGCAATGATGGAAAATATCATCAACAAATCTAAGGGGCACTTACTCCACATGCTCTATTACACTCAGTTTGGGGTTTGGATTCCATTAGAGCCATTAGAAGACTAAGTTTAGGAAACTCATTTGTTTGCTCTTGCAATTGAAGAAACAATGGGGCGGGATTCTCCAAACCCCCCGCCGGGTCGAAGAATCCCCGGAGGGCAGCGCGAAACCCGCCCCGCCACTCCGACGCCGTCTGCCGTATTCTCCGGTGCCGGGCGGGGGCGGGGTTTACGCCGCGCCGGTCGGGGGCCGTTGGCAGCGGCGCCCCCGGAAATTATCCGGACCCCGATGGCCGTTGTTTCCTGGCCAGTCCCGCCGGCGTAAAATGGACATGGTCCCACACGGCGGGACCTGGCTTGTAGGACAGCAAGGTGAGTCCTCAGGGGGCGCAGGGGAATCCGGCCCCCGGGGGGGGACCCCCACGGTGGCCTTGCCCGCGATCAGGGCCCACCGATCTGTGGGTGGGCCTGTGCCGTGGGGCACTTGTTCCTTCCGCGCTGGCCTCTGTAGGGCTCCGCCTTGGCCGATGCGCAAAAGAACCCCCTGCGCATGCGCAGGAACACGCCGGCCAGTCTGCGCGTGCGCGGAACCGCGCCGGCGGTTCTGCACTTGCGGCAACTTGTGCCAGCCTTTCGGCACCGGTTGGCCCACCGCCAAACCCTCCGGCGCCGACCTAGGAAGTGCGGTGGATTCTGCACCTTCTGGCCGGCCCAACGCCGGAGTGGTTCTCACCGCTCTTGGCACCGGCCAGTTGCAGGAGAACCCCAGTGAGTTTAGAGTGCAGTTTATGTGTATCTCAGAGAGAGATATGAATTGGGTGAGAAGCATTAAATAATTGGTCAGGAATTGACTGGAAGAAAACCATTTTCAACTGTGGAGTCCCTAGCGAAAAGCCTTTGGGTCAAGCGAGTGGTAATTGTGGCTGTTTTATATGTATGTAAAGATATTGCTGGGGTAAAAGGAAGAATGGGAATTTGGATCATCTTCTTGAAATATTTCCAACTATTTTGGTGTAATATAGTTCACTTTCATTGTTTTAATAATTTTTTTATTCAATGCCGTAAAGGTTCATCAGCAGACTCCTGGGAATTTGTTCAGTAATCTTCCTCCACGGTTTCTAAAAAAAAAAAAGTTTTGGGGCGGGATTCTCTACTCCCGCGCCGAAATGCCCACGCCGTCGCCGACGGCGCGAAACGGCCCCGATCCCGAACGATTCAGGCCCGGACAATAGGCTAGGATTGGGCCGCATCATCTACACGCGCCAGGCCTTGGCGCAGCGTAAAGGCGGCACCGCATAGATGACTCGGCCGGCGCCGCATAACTGGCGTCACCCGTGCATGCGTGGTTGCCGTCCTCTCCAAGTCCGCCCCGCAAGAAGATGGTGGACGGATCTTGCGGGGCCGCGGAAGGAAGGAGGTCCTCCTTCAGAGAGGACGGCCAGACGATCGGTGGGCACCGATCGCGGGCCACCCCACATTTGAGGTACCCCCCGGTGCAGGATCCCCCCTCGCCCCCCCCCGCAGGCCGCCCCCCCCCCCAGCGTTCGCGCCCTGTTCCCGACGGCAGCGACCAGGTGTGGACGGCGCCGGGAGGGGAACCCGCCGTTTTGGCCTTGCCGCTCGGCCCATCTGGGCCTCAGAATAGCGGGGGTGCCGGAGAATCGCCATTTTGGGTGTCTCCGGCGATTCTCCGGCCTGCGGCCCGCGGAACTCGACCGGGCCGTTCCCGCCGCGGGAGGGCGTCGGAACGGCGTCCCGGGAAATTTTGGCGGCCCAGGCGATTCTCCCAACCCGCGCGGGAGTGGAGAATCTCGCCCAGGATCTCTCAAGCCAGATTTTACTATGGAATCTGACTTGTCCAGTATTAACAGCAGCATTGGCTTCTGAAGAGTTCCCGAGGTTTCTGTTTCAAAAAACCTGAAAGGACGAAAATAAAGTTTTTGTGAAATCATCAGACAAATCAAATGATAAAATGGAACTGTGGACGAGCATAGCTCTGAGAGTGAGACAATGCTGCAAATGGGATATTGAGTTCTCTAAACAGAGAGCAATATTGAAAAATATAAATAGAAACTAGTGGAGACACTCAGCAGGTCTGGCAATTTCTGTGGAGAGAGAAACAGAGTTAACACTTCAGAACCTTTCATCTGAAATGGAAAAAGGCAAAGATTTAATAGGTTTTAAGCAAGTACAGAAGCAAGGTCACAGGGACGAGGTGGGGTGGGGGGGGGGGGGGGGGGGAGTACATTTTAATGCTGGCAGCAATTAGAAAAACACTATTAGCATTTCCAAAAATCCAAGCTTCAATAATCATAAACTAGTATTAGGAATAGGATTTCAATGTACTATATTCAATATATATATGAGAGCTATCGTCAGTGTTCAGAAAACAGAAACTGGAAAATGCTTGTCACCAACACCACTCATTTGTCATCAGATATTTTTCTCCATGTTGTATTGTGACAATAATAGAGACATAACAATGCAGAGTCACACAAGGAGCTGTTTATCACTGCTCACGTTCTCACTGCTCTTGTTGAGAATAATACTTTTAATTAAAAAAGACTATAATAGTAGATATCCTGAGCTGGATTTGCAGTTACCTGTGGCCGTGAGTACTGGTGTGCATTGAAAACAGTGTCACTGGATCCTGATACCCCGGAACACAATGCGATTTTCAAAGGGACAGTGGGAGGGGGAGAGCCAATGATCCGCATGCTTCTAATTAACTGGTTACTGAGCTTTGTTGGTAATCTCATTAACAAGCTTTTGAGCAGCAGTTTCTGATGAACAATCAAGAGGCACTAGGAAAAAGGAGAGACGGAGACGCACCACGGTGCCGCTGGGAAGACCACAGGGAGCCATGAAGGCTTACAGTTACACTGGTCACCATATTCAAGAAATGGAGAATAAAGCTCAGTGGCATAGCATTGCCATCACTGGTGCTGAGAGGTTTGTGTTTGGGAGCAGCGAACGGTTGGACTCATTAGAGCAGGGTTTTTCAAAGTGCGGGCTGTGGATCCATGGGTGGGACTCAGGTGAGTGTCGGCGCGGAATGATCGATCAGGCAGTAGTCGCGATCGTGGGAGAAGCGCCCAACAGCCGCTACTGGCATTTAAATTGAGAACGGCGCCGCTATCATTTTTTTTTTGTGAGAATGAAATGAGGCTGTGTGCAGTCTTCGGACAATAAACGGCAGCAGTGAGCAGGTCACGGGTCCTGCACGTACACAATCGCTTTTGGTGCCAAATCATGGTGGACAGATTCTTCAATTTTCTGGCTGCTGGCAAGCAAGGCAAGAGCACAGTGGAAAAATGATTGTTTTGTTACAAGGAAGAGATGGCCAGAGACACAAATAGGCAGTGTACCTACTGGCCGAGATTTCAGAATCTGCTGGAGAGAGCTGCTGAGGAGAATGCACGGCAGAACAGAGCAGTGCTAGTGTTTTTTTTTTTATTAAATATTTTATTGAAAATTTTTGGTCAACCAACACAGTACATTGTGCATCCTTTACACAATATTATAACAACACAAATAACAATGACCTATTTTATAAACAAAAAATGAATAAATAATAAATAACAAAAATGAAAACTAGCCCTAATTGGCAACTGCCTTGTCACAAGTAACACTCTCCAAAAATATAATTTAACAGTCCAATATATAATTATCTGCAGCAACGACCTATACATACTATACAGTATATATTAACAACCCTGAGAGTCCTTCTGGTTCCTCCTCCTCCCCCCCCCCCCCCCCCCCCCGATCCTGGGCTGCTGCTGCTGCCTTCTTTTTCCCATTCCGTCTATCTTTTGCGAGGTATTCGACGAGTGGTTGCCACCGCCTGGTGAACCCTTGAGCCGACCCCCTTAGGACGAACTTAATCCGCTCTAGCTTTATAAACCCCGCCATGTCATTTATCCAGGTCTCCACCCCCGGGGGCTTGGCTTCTTTCCACATTAGCAATATCCTGCGCCGGGCTACTAGGGACGCAAAGGCCAAAACATCGGCCTCTCTCGCCTCCTGCACTCCCGGCTCTTGTGCAACCCCAAATATAGCCAACCCCCAGCTTGGTTCGACCCGGACTCCTACTACTTTTGAAAGCACCTTTGTCACCCCCATCCAAAACCCCTGTAGTGCCGGGCATGACCAAAACATATGGGTATGATTCGCTGGGCTTCTCGAGCACCTCGCACACCTATCCTCCACCCCAAAAAATTTACTGAGCCGTGCTCCAGTCATATGTGCCCTGTGTAATACCTTAAACTGAATCAGGCTTAGCCTGGCACACGAGGACGATGAGTTTACCCTGCTTAGGGCATCTGCCCACAGCCCCTCCTCGATCTCCTCCCCCAGCTCTTCTTCCCATTTCCCTTTTAGTTCATCTACCATAGTCTCCCCTTCGTCCCTCATTTCCCTATATATATCTGACACCTTACCATCCCCCACCCATGTCTTTGAGATCACTCTGTCCTGCACCTCTTGTGTCGGTAGCTGCGGGAATTCCCTCACCTGTTGCCTCGCAAAAGCCCTCAGTTGCATATACCTGAATGCATTCCCTTGGGGCAACCCATATTTCTCGGTCAGCGCTCCCAGACTCGCGAACTTCCCATCCACAAACAGATCTTTCAGTTGCGTTATTCCTGCTCTTTGCCACATTCCATATCCCCCATCCATTCCCCCCGGGGCAAACCTATGGTTCTTTCTTATCGGGGACCCCCCCAAGGCTCCAGTCTTTCCCCTATGCCGTCTCCACTGTCCCCAAATCTTCAGTGTAGCCACCACCACCGGGCTTGTGGTGTAGTTCCTCGGTGAGAACGGCAATGGGGCTGTCACCATAGTCTGTAGGCTAGTCCCCCTACAGGACGCCCTCTCTAATCTCTTCCACGCCGCTCCCTCCTCCTCTCCCATCCACTTACTCACCATTGAAATATTAGCGGCCCAATAATACTCACTTAGGCTCGGTAATGCCAGCCCCCCCCTATCCCTGCTACGCTGTAAGAATCCCTTCCTCACTCTCGGGGTCTTCCCGGCCCACACAAAACCCATGATGCTCTTTTCAATCCTTTTAAAAAAAGCCTTCGTGATCACCACCGGGAGGCACTGAAACACAAAGAGGAATCTCGGGAGGACCACCATCTTAACCGCCTGCACCCTCCCTGCCATTGACAGGGATACCATATCCCATCTCTTGAAATCCTCCTCCATCTGTTCCACCAACCGCGTTAAATTTAACCTATGCAATGTGCCCCAATTCTTAGCTATCTGGATCCCCAGGTAACGAAAGTCCCTTGTTACCTTCCTCAACGGTAGGTCCTCTATTTCTCTACTCTGCTCCCCTGGATGCACCACAAACAACTCACTTTTCCCCATGTTCAATTTATACCCTGAAAAATCCCCAAACTCCCCAAGTATCCGCATTATTTCTGGCATCCCCTCCGCCGGGTCCGCCACGTATAGTAGCAAATCGTCTGCATACAAAGATACCCGGTGCTCTTCTCCTCCCCTAAGTACTCCCCTCCACTTCTTGGAGCCCCTCAACGCTATCGCCAGGGGCTCAATCGCCAGTGCAAACAATAATGGGGACAGAGGGCATCCCTGCCTTGTCCCTCTATGGAGCCGAAAATATGCAGATCCCCGTCCATTCGTGACCACGCTCGCCACTGGGGCCCTATACAACAGCTGCACCCATCTAACATACCCCTCTCCAAAACCAAATCTCCTCAACACCTCCCACAAATAATCCCACTCCACTCTATCAAATGCTTTCTCGGCATCCATCGCCACTACTATCTCCGTTTCTCCCTCTGGTGGGGCCATCATCATTACCCCTAACAACCTCCGTATATTCGTGTTCAGCTGTCTCCCCTTCACAAACCCAGTTTGGTCCTCGTGGACCACCCCCGGGACACATTCCTCTATTCTCATTGCCATTACCTTGGCCAGGACCTTGGCATCTACATTTAGGAGGGAAATAGGTCGATAGGACCCGCATTGTAGCGGGTCCTTTTCCTTCTTTAAGAGAAGCGATATCGTTGCTTCAGACATAGTCGGGGGCAGTTGTCCCCTTTCCTTTGCCTCATTAAAAGTCCTCGTCAGTACCGGGGCGAGCAAGTCCACATATTTTCTATAGAATTCGACTGGGAATCCATCCGGTCCCGGGGCCTTTCCCGCCTGCATGCTCCTAATTCCTTTCACCACTTCTTCTACCTCGATCTGTGCTCCCAGTCCCACCCTTTCCTGCTCTTCCACCTTGGGAAATTCCAGCCGATCCAAGAAGCCCATCATTCTCTCCCTCCCATCCGGGGGTTGAGCTTCATATAATTTTTTATAAAATGTCTTGAACACTCCATTCACTCTCTCCGCTCCCCGCTCCATCTCTCCTTCCTCATCCCTCACTCCCCCTATTTCCCTCGCTGCTCCCCTTTTCCTCAATTGGTGTGCCAGCAACCTGCTCGCCTTCTCCCCATATTCGTACTGTACACCCTGTGCCTTCCTCCATTGTGCCTCTGCAGTGCCTGTAGTCAGCAAGTCAAATTCTACATGTAGCCTTTGCCTTTCCCTGTACAGTCCCTCCTCCGGTGCTTCCGCATATTGTCTGTCCACCCTCAAAAGTTCTTGCAGCAACCGCTCCCGTTCCTTACTCTCCTGCTTCCCTTTATGTGCCCTTATTGATATCAGCTCCCCTCTAACCACCGCCTTCAACGCCTCCCAGACCACTCCCACCTGGACCTCCCCATTATCATTGAGTTCCAAGTACTTTTCAATGCACCCCCTCACCCTTAGACACACCCCCTCATCTGCCATTAGTCCCATGTCCATTCTCCAGGGTGGGCGCCCTCCTGTTTCCTCCCCTATCTCCAAGTCCACCCAGTGTGGAGCGTGATCCGAAATGGCTATAGCCGTATACTCCGTTCCCCTCACCTTCGGGATCAATGCCCTACCCAGCACAAAAAAGTCTAGTCGCGAGTAGACTTTATGGACATAGGAGAAAAACGAGAACTCCTTACTCCTAGGTCTGCTAAATCTCCACGGGTCTACACCTCCCATCTGCTCCATAAAATCTTTAAGTACCTTGGCTGCTGCCGGCCCCCTTCCAGTCCTGGACTTCGACCTATCCATCCCTGGTTCCAACACCGTATTAAAATCTCCCCCCATTATCAGCTTTCCCATCTCTAGGTCCGGAATGCGTCCTAGCATCCGCCTCATAAAATTGGCATCATCCCAGATCGGGGCATATACGTTTACCAAAACCACCGTCTCCCCCTGTAGTTTGCCACTCACCATCACGTATCTGCCCCCGTTATCCGCCACTATAGTCTTTGCCTCGAACATTACCCGCTTCCCCACTAATATAGCCACCCCCCTGTTTTTCGCATCTAGCCCCGAATGGAACACCTGCCCCACCCATCCTTTGCGTAGCCTAACCTGGTCTATCAGTTTCAGGTGCGTTTCCTGTAACATAACCACATCTGCCTTAAGTTTCTTAAGGTGTGCGAGTACCCGTGCCCTCTTTATCGGCCCGTTCAGCCCTCTCACGTTCCACGTGATCAGCCGAGTTGGGGGGCTTCCTACCCCCCCCCCCCCCCCCCCCCTTGTCGATTAGCCATCACCTTTTTCCAGCTCCTCACCCGGTTCCCACGCAGCTGTATCTCCCCCAGGCGGTGCCCCCCCGCCCATCCTCTCCCATACCAGCTCCCCCCTCTCCCCAGCAGCAGCAACCCAGTAATTCCCCCCTCCCACCCCCCCCGCTAGATCCCCCGCTAGCGTAATTACTCCCCCCATGTTGCTCCCAGAAGTCAGCAAACTCTGGCTGACCTCGGCTTCCCCCCGTGACCTCAGCTCGCACCGTGCGACGCCCCCTCCTTCCTGCTTCTCTATTCCCGCCATGATTATCATAGCGCGGGAACCAAGCCCGCGCTTCTCCCTTGGCCCCGCCCCCAATGGCCAACGCCCCATCTCCTCCACCTCCCCTCCTCCCCCATCACCACCTGTGGGAGAGAGAAAAGTTACCACATCGCAGGATTAGTACATAAAACCCCTCTTTGCCCCCCACATTCGCCCCACCACTTTGTTCGAACGTTCTTTTTATAACCCGCTCATTCCAGTTTTTCTTCCACAATAAAAGTCCACGCTTCATCCGCCGTCTCAAAGTAGTGGTGCTTCCCTCGATATGTGACCCACAGTCTTGCCGGTTGCAGCATTCCAAATTTTATCTTCTTTTTATGAAGCTCCGCCTTGGCCCGATTAAAGCTCGCCCTCCTTCTCGCCACCTCCGCACTCCAGTCTTGATAAACGCGGATCACCGCGTTCTCCCATTTACTGCTCCGAGTTTTCTTCGCCCATCTAAGGACCATTTCTCTATCCTTAAAACGGAGGAATCTCACCACTATGGCTCTGGGAATTTCTCCTGCTCTCGGTCCTCGCGCCATCACTCGGTATGCTCCCTCCACCTCCAACGGACCCGCCGGGGCCTCCGCTCCCATTAACGAGTGCAGCATCGTGCTCACATATGCCCCGACGTCCGCTCCCTCCACACCTTCAGGAAGACCAAGAATCCTCAGGTTGTTCCTCCTTGCATTGTTTTCCAGTGCCTCCAACCTTTCCACACATCGTTTCTGATGTGCCTCCTGCGTCTCCGTCTTCACCACCAGGCCCTGTATATCGTCCTCATTCTCGGCTGCCTTTGCCTTCACGACCCGAAGCTCCCGCTCCTGGGTCTTTTGTTCCTCCTTTAGCCCTTCGATCGCCTGTAGTATCGGGGCCAACAGCTCTTTCTTCATTTCCTTTTTGATCTCTTCCACACAGCATTTCAAGAACTCTTGTTGTTCAGGGCCCCATGTTAAACTGCCACCTTCCGACGCCATCTTGGTTTTTGCTTGCCTTCCTTGCCGCTGTTCTGAAGGATCCACTGCAATCTGGCCACTCTCTCCTCCTTTTTCCATCCGTATCCAGGGGGGATTCCCTTCTGGTTCACCGCACAGTGTTTTTAGCCGTCAAAATTGCCGTTGGGGCTCCTATCAAGAGCCCAAAAGTCCGTTTCACAGGGAGCTGCCGAAACGTGCGACTCAGCTGGTCATCGCCGCACCCGGAAGTCCCAGTGCTAGTGTTAGCTCTGTGTAGAGCTCCAGCGTCTCTGGTGAACAGCCTACAAAGAAGAAACTTAACTCTGGTGCAAAGCAATATAAAGATGATTTCCTGAGGTATGGCTTTGTCAATTGTGCCAATGCAAATCAGAATGCAAAGCCCATGTGTGTTACATGAAGTACTGGCAAGTAAGAGGAAAGGTTTTAGATTTTGAAAAAGAAGTGGCGAGTGAAAAATTCCTTTTGAAGTTGAGACTCCAGAGCCAATTATTAACTTCCAGCTGACTCCAAATGAAAAGATGAAGCTGCTGTACCGAGCCTGTGACGGCACATTGAAAATGCACCAAAAATCCATGAGACTGTTAGCATTCTGGAATAGCATCTCCCAGGAGTATCCAGTGATAAGTAAAACAAGCATTTTGTCACCATTGCCCTTCACAATGACCTACACGTGCGCGGTTGGATTTTCTGTTCTCACAAAGATGAAGAGGGCACAAAGGAATTAGCTGAACTCTGCACCTGATATGTGCATTGTCCTCTTCACCTGTGAATATGATTGGGTGAGATTGTGAGGACCAAGCATGCTCCGCTTTCGCATTAATGATAAGCTAACATGACTGTGCCACGAAGGTTAGCCGACGTGTGTCGCGAAAGTCAGCCGGCATGGGTTGCGAAGGTCGGCCTCTGTGGGCCGCGAAGGTTGGCCAGCGTGGGTCTCGAAGGTTGGTCAGTTGGCAAAAGTGGGTCCCAGGAAAAAAAAGTTTGAAAAACACTGCATTGGAGGGATGTGAGGCATCAGAGGCGGGTAGAGGAAGCCCTGGTGAACAAATGAGCGGCAGCTGAGAGAGTTGAGATGGGAGCAAGCTTCTCGGACGTTGGGTAGAATAGTGAGGAGGAACTTCAGCAGATTCATTCTTCTAGTCAGAATGCCAAAGGAGGGTTACTCCAGACATTGGCCGTATTACAGAATCAGAGTTGCTAGCTCCAAATGACCGAGCATCAGTGCTGTAGGAGACTGCACGTATCCCATTTGGCCTCATACATTTGAACCTTGTACTACAATGATCTGAGGCCTCGCAGTCCCAATGGCAGTCCCCTACCTGCAGCTATCAAGGTCACCTTCACCCTGAATGCTAATGCATCTAAATCATTCCAGGGATCAGCTGCAGACCTGTGTTGCATCTCATCACATCAGACAGGTCACGGCTGCCTCTTCCAGGGGTCACGGGAGTACATCCGTTTTGAGACAGATGAGTCTTCACATAAGGCATTGGGGTTTGCCACCATTGATGGATTTCTTCAGATCCAGAGGGTAGATCAATTGCACCCATCGAGATATTGAGGCACCAACAGACCAGCCAGCCAGATTCCTGAATGGAAAAGGTTTCCACTCAGTTAATGCCCAGCTGGTCTGTGACCACTGAAAACACATCTTGCAGATCTGTGCTCGGTTCCCAAACAGCTGTCAAGATTCTTTCGCCCTCCACAAGTCTCAAGTTCGGCACCTCTTCAGGCCACATCCATACTCTGGGAGTGGTTGCTGGTGGAATAGACTTATTCCTTGAAGAGGGGGCTCCTGCCACCTGTGTGGCATCAGGACACATGTGGAGGGAGAGATGCTACAGCCAAATCCATCAACAAAAGCAAACCTGCATTGAGCAGACCACTGCCATCTTGAAGATGCACTTCCATTGTATTGGCTAATCAGGTGGTACCCTCTGTTATGAGGAGGTCACAGCATCTCGTATTGTGGTCATCTGCTGTGCACTGCACAACATTACAATAAAAAGAGATATGGAGATGAATGAAGAGGAGAACCTAGAATACCACCCAAGGGCTGGACACTCCGCTGGCGTGAAGCCGGTGGTATTTTACGCAAGGTAAACTGGTGCAAAATGGCCATCGATTCCCTGCTCTGGGGGGGGGGGCAAGCAGCCAGGCAGCATAGAGCTTCCAGCTCTAGCTGCCAATACGGCCTGGAAAGTTGCCGGGCCGGTGGCGGTGCAGGCACATGGTGGTAGCCTGCAGCGGCCGCTCCGTGCTTCATGGCGGATGCAGACCGCGGACCGCAAAAATAGTCCCTCCCTTCGGCCGGCTCGCATGCCCCGGACCCCCCCCCCCCCCCCACCACAGTGCCCCCAGCCCCGAATAAAGCCCCTTGCCCGTGGATCGGCCCTCCCCCGACTGTGGCAGCACAGGACTGAGTCCGCAACCGCCACGCTGAGTTCCCGACGGGTGAGACCATGAGAGTCCCACGCCTTCGGGAACTTGGCCAGTCGGGGATGGAGCATCACGGGGCGGGCCGCAGGCAATGCCCTGAGGCCGTGGATACGTCGTGCGTAGAGTACGCCGCTTTTCAGGGGGCGGAGCATCGCGAAGGAAGCGCCGCCCCGGATTCTATCGTCATCAGGGATTCTCCGCCCTGTCACCAAACAGAATTTTGCAGTCGCGGATCAGAGAATCCAGCCCCATGTCTTTGGAGGAGGACAGGAAGGAGGAAAAAGAGAACGACAATGTGGGTGCTGCAGAGGAGTCCGGTGCCCAGACATTTGAGGAAAACCAGCAAGACGAACGGGATTGGCAGACCGGCATGGCTGCAAGGCCAACTAATTGACAAACATTTCACTTGAATGGCTCTCATTCCTTGCAAAATCGATAGCTATCCCAATTAGTTACTTTGCAATACAAAACATTCCCCCAAATATTACTAAATTGCTATGAATGGGATGGTTCCAAAAGTGTGTTTTCTAAATACTGCAATAGCCAGTAATATAAACCCTAAAATTCTAATCACTGACTGACTGAATCTATAGCTGCACCGTTATAACGGGCTACAAAGCAGAGTAGAATCTCCGGCATTCCTCCCCGATGAACTCAATGCATTCTATACTTGTTTCAAACAGGAAACCAACAAACCATTGTCAACTGACCCAGCAGCCTTGGACCTACCATCACAGCTTCTGAAGTCAGATCGCCCTTCATGAAAGTGAACCCTCGGAAAGCGACGGTCCTGATGGGGTTCCTGGTCATGCACTCAGATCCTGCATGGACCAACTGGCGGATGTGTTCACAGACATCTTCAACCTCTCCATACTCTGTTCCGAGGTTCCCACCTGCTTCAAGAAGACCATTATAAATGCCAAAGAAGAACCAGGCAGTGTGCCTCAAGGACTATCAACTGGTGGCCTTGACATCAATCATTACGAAGTGCTTCGAGAGGTTGGTCATGAGACACATCAACTCCATATTCCCAGAATACCTTGATCCACTGCAATTCGCATACCACCACAAGCGGTCCACAGAAGACACCATCTCCCTGGCCCTACACTCATCCCTGGGGCATGTTGACAACAAGCACTCTTACATCAGACACCTATTCATTGAATTCAGCTCCTCCTTCAACACCATAATCCCAGCCAAGCTCATATCAAAGCTGCAAAACTTAGGACTTGGCTCCTCCCTCTATAACTGGATCGTTGAATTCCTGACCTGTAGACCACAATCAGTAAGTAAAAACAACAACACCTCCTCCACGAAAGTCCTCAATACAGGGCTGTGTACTGAACCCCCTACTATATTCCCTATACACACAAGACTGTGTGGCAAAATTTGGCTCCAACTCCATCTACAAGTTTACTGATGACACAACCGTAGTGGGCCGGATCAAAAACAACGATGATTCAGAGTACAGGAGGGAGACAGAGAACCTAGTGGAGTGGTGTAACGACAACAATCTCTCCCTCAATGTCAGCAAAACTAAAGACCTGGTCAATTACTTTAGGAAGCAAAGTATCGTACACACCCCTGTCTACATCAATGGTGCCGAGGTGGAGATGGTTGACAGCTTCAAATTCCTAGGTGTACACATCACCAGAAATCTGTCCTGGTCCACCCACATCGATGCTACAACCAAGAAGGCACAACAGCATCTAAACTTCCTCATGAAACTAAGGGAATTTGGCATGTCCCCATTGACTCTTATCAATTTTTACAGATGCACCATAGAAAGCATCCTATTTGGCTGCATCACAGCCTGGTATGGCAACTGCTCGGCCCAAGGCCATAAGAAACTACAGAGAGTCATAAACATAGCTCAGTCCATCACACAAACCCACCTCCCATCCATTGACTCCGTCTACACCACCCGCTGCCTTGGGAAAGCGGGCAGCATAATCAAAGACCCCTCCCACCTGGGCTAGTCACTCTTCCAACTCCTTCCATCAGGGAGGAGACACAAAAATCTGAGAACACATACTAACAGGTTCAGAAATAGCTTCTTGCCCGCTGTCTCTAGACTTCTGAATGACTCTCTTATGGACCGATCTCGTCACACATCTTTTCTACTGAGTAGTACTACACTCCATATGCTCACCCATTGCATGTGCTTATTTATTTACATTGTGTATTTATATATGTCCTGTGGGTTTTTTTCACGCATGGAATGGGGGGTCTGGATGTACGCAGAAAAATACTTTTCAATGTACCTCGGTACACAATACAATAAAACAAATTCAATCCAAATCCTTAACAATTCTAGCAATCATTTTTACATAGTAGGAAAAGTATGAATAGGATTACATGTTCGAGAGGGTTTGTAATTTGTGTATTTCATAGTTTGATATTTTAACATGCCCATCTTTTCTAACCTTTACATGTGTTGGTCATTTTAATCAAACAAGATAGAGTGACCTTTTAGGATCCTCTGAAATTTCAATGTGAAATCTTCGCTGCAATGCTGACGATATCTGCTGGAAATGGTGGAGGATCTCACTGCTCGCTCTAATTAACCGAAAATGTCACCACTTCAACATACTTTTACAAGCACCAGCAGCATACAAGCCCAATAGAAATGTATTCCCTGTTAAATGAGAATTTGTACCATTATGTAATTATCTATCCTGCTGACCGATTATTATAGGAGCTAGCATAGTATGATAATATTGTGGAGCTAGACTTCCGGTGTCGGCGGGCGGGAGGCGGCTGCACAATGGAGGGCTCCCGTTCGGGAACGGCATTTTCGGGGCTTTAAGCCCGATCCCAGGGTCCACAGAGGCGGCAAAAGCAGGGAGAAGGCACAGAGGATGCACAGTAAGAAAAGAAAAATGTCGAGGGTGAGCAAAAAAACGGCTGTAAAAAAAACAGCTGAAGGTCCGTCGGGGAGTGGAAAGGTCACCGCGGGGTCACCAAGGAAAATGGAGGCTGGAGCACCGGGGAGGCCGCAGTGCTTACTGCTCAAGAAATAACTAAGGTGATAGCTGCGGAATTCGAAAAGCAGTTGGCGCAGATTGCGAAATGCATGGAGACGGTGAGGAAGGAGATGAGGGAGGTTTTGAGTGCGCTGGTGGAGGAGGCGGTTTCCCCGGTGAGGACGGCGGTGGCAAGCGCAGTGGCGGAGGTGCGAGAGCAAGGGGAGGCCCTGAAGGAAGTGGAGGAGACATAATGTCCGACATCAACATATGACAGCACGGTAGCACAGTGGTTAGCACTGTTGCTTCACAGCACCAGAGTCCCAGGTTTGATTCCCATTTGGGTCACTGTCTGTATGGAGTTTGCACGTTCTCCCTGTGTTTGTGTGGATTTCCTCCAGGTACTCCAGTTTCCTCCCACAAGTCCCGAAAGACGTGCTGTTCGGTGAATTGGGCATTCTGAATCCTCCCTGTGTACCCAAACAGGTGCCGGAAATGTGGCGACTAGGGGATTTTCACAGTAACTTCATTGCAGTGTTAATGTAAGCCTACTTGTGACAATAATAAAGATTATTATTAGTATCCTTACATCAACATAGTGTCCCTACAGGGCAGCACGGGGGCGCAGTAATTAGCACTGCTGTCTCACGGCGCCGAGGTCCCAGGTTCCATTCCGGCTCTGAGTCACTGTTCGTGTGGAGTTTGCACATTCTCCCCATGTTTGTGAGGGTTTCACCCCACAACCTAAAGATGTGCAGGGTAGGTGGATTGGCCATGCTAAAATTGCCCCTTAATTGGAAAAAATTAATTGGGTACTCTAAATTTTTTTTAAACCACATAGTGTCCCTCCATCAACATAATGTCCCTACATCCATCTCTCAACTTAAGCAGGGTCGCTTAACATCATAACTACCAATGCTCTAACGCTTTACTCCATTGCAGAGGTGAAAGACCAGTTCTACAAGGATCTTGACACTTTTATTTGCACAACCCCTAAGACAGAATATCTTTACCTACTGGGGGATTTCAACATAACAGTGGATGTGGATAATGAGCCATGGCCATCTTCTTCTTGAGCTTTGTAAAACTAACACCTTCTTTCAGAACAAGCTATGCCACAAGATGCCATGGAGACAACCAAAATCAGCACTGTTATATTACTCTTTGGTAATATATTGTTACTCTTTGCTTCATAATCCAGAATGGTCTGATAGTGTGATTATAAAGAAACCAACAATTTTCAACTTAAAGCAAAACTGATTTATTGAATAACGATTAAATTATATTGACTCCGCACACTTCACAGAACTATAACTATTAATAAAGTAATCTATGTTTAAGTAATAACTAATGAACTACACGTGCTACTTCTGTCTAGTTTTAACTATGCTGTGATCTATCGCTCTCTGCTGCTAACACTTAACTGACTACCCAAGATTCCCTGAGTTCTTATATTTATACTGGGAACTGGTGGTGCCCTCTAGTGTTTGTATTACACTGAGATGTAATAATTAACCCATTACTTGTATGCCTATATACATATCATTACAAGCACCAGCTGTGACTCTCTAAACAGCATTCTCAACGTATACAGATGCACTGACAGTGATATAGATCACCTGAGATCCAAGTCAAAGGTGCAGAATGTCCTTAGCAGAGAGTTATGCTACACTGATGCCGCACTAACATATCATACTGGGGAATAGCTAAAGCTACAAATGTACAGGCTCTCTGTTGCCAGTAAAGAGTTTGCTCCATTTCTCAAAATCCTACCATTTACTGTGTATTCCTTTGCATTGTTTGCCACCCAGAAATGTGTTACTCAACACTTCTCTGGGTTGAACTGCATTTGCCATTTCCTGCCCACCTGTTCAATCTATTGATACCTTCCTGCTGTCTAAAGACTTCTTCCTCACAATAAACTACAAGACCAATCTTTATATTTTGTTAGGGATGAATTACAATGGGTTGGAAGTTTTATTTATGTTTCTAAACCTGAACTATCAAAGTTGGTAGTCATAACAAAAGAAGCAACGTTGCATGGTAAGATGAAAAATTACAAAAATCAATGGTAACACGGCTTTAAAAGTAATGTATTATAAGACTGAGTTCAGGTTACATTGCTCAAGCATGTACGCATATGAATGCCTCAGATGTGTTACAGCCTTGCAACATATTCGAAGCTTAGACAATACTCTACACTTGAACTATTGTTGTGTTCCGATAAATTGCTTTTGAGTGCAGCAATCTGTAACCAAATTCCTGTGCGGTCAACAGTAAACAAATTGCCGTGCTTGCTGAATAGTTTCAGGCTGTTGAGTTTAACAGCTTCATTTTAATCATACTAATTCACGTCCTATTCCCCTCACTCCCCCCCCCCCCCCCCCCACCATCACCTATTCCCCTCACTCCCCCCCCCACCATCACCATACAAATAGCAAACTTCTTTGTCTTCAATTCTAATACCAGATTATAAAGTTCTGGTGGACAGTCTAACTGCTAATTGATATAATTTCTGACTTGGAATGTTTCTGTGGTTAGCAACTGAGAACGTTTTGATGAAAGTAAGTTGCTTTTCTCCGCAAATGATACTTGTTGTTAACATCAGTGGACTATGCAGTTTCTTCTTTGCTTGATCCTAGAGCAAATCAAGAGCTCCACCAAATGGATGAGAAAAATATTGTTAAAACAGGCACCAAAACAACAACAGAAAATGCTGGAAACACTCAGTAGATCAGTCGGTATCTGTGGGGAGAACAGCTGAGTTAACATTTCAGGTGCAGATCCTTTATAAGAATAATTAACATATATATATAATAATCTTTATTGTCACAAGTAGGCTTACACTGCAATGAAGGTACTGTGAAAATCCCCCAGTCACCATGTTCCACGGCTGTTCGGGTAGACAGAGGAAGAATTCAGGATGTCCAATGAGGAAACCCATGCAGACACAGGGAGAACATGCAGACTGCACAGACAGTGACCCAAGCCAGGAATCGAACCTGAGATCCTGGCACTATGAAGTAACAGTGCTTACCACTGTGCTACCGTGCCACCCATTATTGATCATTCAGATGCTTCCAGCATTTTTTGTTTACGATTAGCAGCACCTGTAGCCTCTTATTCCGCACTTAAATAGTGTCATGATGAAAAATTTGGTGCTTTTGTGGACAACAGGACTATTAATTAATTTGTTGTAACTTAAAGTGTGAATTTCATCTAAATGATTTATTTATAATCATTTCTAATAATTGATTCTTTAATAAAAAGTATTGGTTGTAACTTCAGTGGAGTGGCAATCTGTGTTGGAATGCCACTCTGTACCCACTGAACTGTGTGAAATTCCTTCCGTGCCTGTCTTGCCCCATCTCCCAGCTCAGGTTTCGCGATACAGCACATTCCTGAGACTCAACATCAAAGCTGAAGTGAGTCAGAGTGAGGGAGGCCATGCCCCATTTCTATTACAGTAGCTGCCATAAAGCAGGCGAGTTTAAAGGTCCCAATGAAAATGATAGGCCAGGGAGAAGGTAGGTGTCTAAGGTAAGCGGATGTGATTTGAGGGGGATCGGAGGTTGGTGGGGGGGATGAGAGTTGGGCTCACAGGTTGGGACACGAGGTACCTTCGTGCAGGGGAGGGGGGATGTGGGGAGCCTCCTGTGCGGGATCTGTCAGAGTGTTTAAAATGGTTAACCTGAAGCCAGAAGAGTTTTAATTCTCTCCAGAGTAACTAACAGCGTAACCCCATTGAAACCATCCAAAGTTAGTGATTTAAATCACATTTCCAATGGTTCCCATTACAGTGTGATTGCCCAGAGGAAAGTAGGACAATTGCCATGCATGTGCTCACCTGGGAAGTTCTGAGTTGGATCCCCTTTGGGGCACCTTTGGGGTACCCCCCAAATCCGATGTTATGGAGCCAGGAGGTTATGGCATTGTTCCAGACAGAGTTAAAATATTAACAATAAAACAGCAGCAATTTCTAATGTTTATATATTCACCATTTTTTGGCATTGAAAATTTATTCAGTGGTATGTGATAAAATACCTATGTTATAATGAAGTCTGTCTTGTGAGGTCTTTTGTTATGGCGAAATGTGGCCAAATTTCCACTTTAATTGCACAAGTGCTTTTACGTACACAATGTAACACAAACAAGAACATGATGCAGATTTCCAAGACTTTTATTGTCATAACCTTTGCTTTGAATCACTTTATTGTTCTCACAACTTTTCATTCCCTTTGTTTCTTTGTCTTTCTGCATGCGATTTGACATTGAGTCCACCCACTCAAATTTTCAGCTCCTTTAAGTCCTTCAGACTGTCCATTTTCCTCACTCCAATTTGTGTTTTCAGCAAATTGCCATGCCCAAATTTTAAAATCTAAAATGTGCAAGGACATACAACTCGCACAAACACTGTCAGATCCCTTTCACAGCAAAATGTGACCTGGTAGATGTTTGGTTCCTTCTCTTATGGCTGAATACATTCTCCTAGAGCAAAATCAAACAGGGCAGAATGAGCCAATCAAATGAGAAATAAATGCACCTTGTCTAGATGACTGTCTCAGATTGTTAGTACGCATAATTTGAGACATTAGAATGTGGACTTGTTATAACCTGTCCAGATCCTATTGGCTGGGGACAATTGGTTACCCCATGTTGTATTTTAGGACCCAGTAAACTAAATAGAAGAACAGGAATTAACTGAGGGATAAATTTAAAGGGCCATTCCTAAAAGACAAATGGAGCACAGCCCAAAAAGAACAAAGAGGAACGGAAACTTAAAACCATTAAATCAAAATGTGAAAATGGGGTCGATGAAACAGTCCAACCCCTGCGGTGCCCACCGAGCACGGAAGGCGGTTATCCCATGTTCCTTGGGGAATATGAGCTCCACCAATGGGGGTTGGGGGGCAATCATTAGCAGTGCATCTATATAACTAGAGCTGGCCAGTGTGGTACCGGGTAGAGAGGGAACTAGTAGTGAACTATTGGTACTGTGTACATATTGTTGCAAATAATGTTACTTTCTGTATGACTCTACAAACTTGTGCTGGATTCTTCATGGCCCTCACAGTCCTTTAAATGGCACAACAGATCTTAATACTTGATGATGTTTTCTTTCATTAGCTGAAAAAAAGATTTGCATTTATAGACTGACTTCCACGACTACCAGACATCTCAAAGTGCTTTACAACCAATGAAGTGCTTTTTCCAAGTGTCGTCACTGTTGGAATCTGGGAAACATGGTAGTAAATTTGATCTCAGCAAACTCCCACAAAGAGACAATGACCAGATAATTTTTGTGATGATGTTTGAGGCCAAATATTGACTAAAGGGCCAGGAGCAGCAACCTTCTTGCTGTTCTCTGAAATAATGTCATGGGATCGTCTATATCCATCCAAGCAGGCAGATGGGAGCTCTCTTTAATGTCACTGCCATAATAGACACCAGTATATCATGGTGCAGACACACACAACACCGCAGCCAATCACCAGTGAGAGCACACGCACTATAAAGACAGGGGCCATCAGAGTTCCCGTTCATTCGAGTTGCAGCTAGCTAGGAGGACAGAGCACACAGCCTGCAACACAAACATTCACCATGTGCTGAGTGCATCGACTAATTAGGACAAGGCAAAGGTCTTTAGTTAAAGCTAGTATCGTATTAACCCACAGTCTAAGTATGTTTAAACAGTTAATGATTCAATAAAATAGTGTTGCACTATTTCAAGTGTTGGTGACCTGTATGTGATCCAGAACACCCAACATATCAGTCACATCTGAAAGATGGTACCTCCGACAGTTCAGTGCTCCCTCGGTTCTTGATGTCTGTGCTCAAGCCTGGGAGTGAGACTTGAACTTGGAACCTTTTAACTCAAAAGTAAGTGTGCTACCAACAGAGCGGTAGCTGACACACACTTCTAATATGTTCTGAAATTGTTTCGTGTTTTCAAAGTCCTCTACAATAAATTGAAATTATTTACTCAATTTTAAAGGTAAAATGTATATTTAATAAATAAAATAAATCATAAGTCAGGTTGGTGCCAATATACAACTCTGACTTTCCAGAATCTATGGTTTGAAGTCATCTTCCCTAACTACACCTTGAGCCAGATTTTTGTTCCCAATGGAGGTGCGAATCGGGTCGCAAAAGACTGAACTAATTTTTTTGGAAAAACGATTTTCATCTGCCTCCCCAAACCCACACCTTTCTCATGGGTGAGGAAGGCCTTGTTGCCAAATTGGGTGCACTTTTTCAAAGGTCAGGATCTTCATCGTGAGGGCCAGAGGAACATAGCATTCCCCCCACACCGCCCCGCACACTACTTTTATGGACGCCCTAAAAAAAACCACATGGGCCGGGATTTTGGCAGGACCAGAAATTCCCACCTTAAGTCAACGGACCTTTGGCTGCTACTCCAGATTTTCCGAGCCACCTACAGCAGAACAACAGGTGGGACTGTAAAATCCTGTTCACCTTCCGGGAAGCCTACCAAGGAATCAGGAATCGGAAAGACCAGTGTAAAATGTTCTGACACCTTAAAATGTCACTGTTAAATGCTGCATTGTAATGTAGGCGTGTTTTTACTACATTGATTCATCATAAGGATCTGTTCAGCAAAAATAAATTGACTCTTCCATTTACCATTATTGCATAAGTGTTGTCATACATTACAGCGCTATTTCAATTGAAGAACCATTTATTGTCCATCCCTGAACACAGAAATAGTTTAACTTTATTTAAAGGTGGACAAGTACTCAACATAATCCTTACACAAAATTGGTGCCATCACTTTGTTAATCTTTGTACAGGAAATAGCTCTGAAAAGATTTTAAGTCGGGTTTATATTTATCTTTTAAGCAAGGTACAAGAAATTGGTTACACCAAGATGTTTAAAAAACACAGGAGCCTTAATTAGGAAATCACGGCTTACTGGAAAAGCCTGATGGAATTTCTAAAAGTGTGGATGTGAATTCTGAAACAATGGTAAGTGATATTCAAAATGATCCTGTTTCTGAACATGGAAAATCATTCTAAAGAAGCCAAAGCATATCTTTCAAAATGAAGGATCCCTGTCGAACATTAACATAAAGATGTTCTCAGACTTTTCCTACCTACTTGACTATCCTTACTTTGACCTTCAAATATATTTCAATTGCATTCAAAATGAATCTCCTATTTGATTAATTTTCGGTTATTAAAGTGGTGCTCGGCTGTTGAAAAGCAATTGGCCATTTATATTGGATCTGGGTGAGCAACACATGCATCTAAAGTAGAATTCTAAATTATTTCTGTAATGTTTCACCTCCCACATCAGACATCTATTATGACATAATCCCTTTTGACATCTCATGGTCACTGTTCATCACCGGCAACAGGTTCCTCACTAATGTACTTCAAGCTATTCTAGCTACAACCTTGATACTTTTTACAGAGTAAAGCAAGGAGAATAAAGGAGTTTATGACAGAAAACAATGAATGGTCAGAAATAAATTAATGGCATGCTGGCTTTTATTGCTGAAGGCTTCTTAAGTTATTCACATGATGCGTGTGTATTTGCTGGGACCAAACCAATGGCAGATATATGTTTTGCTGTGTGGAGAATCCATAATTCTTCAATATACAAAGGTGCATACCGGCCTACAAATTTCTTTTTCCCTCACATTCCCTTTCTACACTCTGGAAGTCCAAACTCATGCTGGACCAAGTAATCATTTTTGATCTCTCAACCTGTAAGGTGAGCATTTGCAATGTTTTGACTGAGGTCCGACTGTGTCCTCATCCAATGGTCACACGTTAAGTATCATCCAAGAGATTTTTAAACACTCATTTCAGCTTATTTTTCCCTTTTCCTGGTCCAAACATACTAATTGTAATTATGAATGGCTACCTTGTCTGAAGTCAGTTAGCTCATCATAGGCTGAACATTGAACTTTCAGTATCCTTGAAATGCATGGCTCAATAACACGCTGAGCCTACATTTACCCATTAAATGATTGAGAGAAGCACTGGCTGTCAATATACCATTCAGAACAAAATCACTGGTATCATAATAACACCATCTACGAGATTAATTTGCTCCTACAATCAAAATGTCACTTCCAATATGGAGTACAAACATTTTCAGTCCAGAAAAGCCAAATGGATAATCCATTTTGGCTTCCCAGCCATCATTCGATTTCTACGAATTATACTCAGTCTACAAACGGGCACGATTTAACACCCAAAAAACAGAGTTCCATTTTGGGTGTGTATGGAGGGGCGTTTCTCAGCACCTGCAGCGACAAGAACGTCCCCGCCATCAAACAGGATTTTGGTTTTCTTTGGCCCCACCAAGGCATGCCCCACGGAGGCCGCATTACCTCACATCCACAGGAAGAGAGTTGCCCCGATCTTGTGACCCCCCCCCCCCCCACCTCAGTCTCACCACGGCAGCCTCCAAAGCCCCCATGCCCCAACTTACCACTTAGGGATGCTCGTGCCCCCTCCCCTCTTAAGAGCAAGCAGGGCACCCCCGGGCCCGATCACTGGCCTGGGCAACCTGGCAGCTGGATACCTTGGCACTGTCATCCTGGCATGCCAGGTGGCACTGCCAGGGGGCATTGCCAGGGTGCCCATGTGGCACTGCCAGGTGCCCAGGTGGCAGTGCTAAGGTGGCAGCCTGGCAGCGCAAGGTGCCTGGGTGGCAGTGAGAGTGCCTGGGTAAACACCATGGCCACCGATGGCCTGGGAGGCCCCCTCCCAGTGCTGTTCCGCCTGGTCCATGTGCTAAACGGCACCAAAGTGAAGTCTCCCAGGCGGGGGCATTCGTTGCCGGGCCTCAGGAGAATCGGGTGTTGACATATTTAAATTTGTAAATCTGGATCACGACACCTTGTGAGATCTCATTAGAGGCCTCTTGCGTGTTTTAATGGTTGTGTTGCATCACTGAGTCGGGCACCACAAGGCTGTTGAATCACGTCCAAGATCAAAAAGTGGCTGAAGGCACTGAATACACCAAAGTTTATGGGCCCTGGCATCATCTTGGCTGTGGTGCTGAAGACTTGTGCTCGAAAGCTATCTGCACCTCTAGCCAAAAGCTGTTCTCGTACAGCTATAATGGTGGCATGTACCTGGCAAAACGGCAGAGTGCACAGAGCTTCCTTGTCCACAAACCCAATTTGGCCAATTACTGCAACTCATCAAGCTATGTTCAATCATAAACAAAGTGATAAAAGGTTTTGTTAACAGTGCTATCATGTGACACTTACTTACCAGTAACCTGCTGCCAATGCTCAGTTTGGGTTCCAACAGGACCATTCAGCTCCTGACCTCATAACATGAACAAAAGAGCTGAATTCCAGAGGTGAAATGAAAATGCCTGCCTTTGAAATCAAAGCAGCATTTGTCTGGCACCACAAAGCCATCGATCTGAGGAGCGTGGTGGGAAAGTGGAGTTAAGGCCGATGATCAGCCATGGTCATGTTGAATGGTGAAGCAGGCTCAAGGGGTTGAAGCTTGGGCAACTCCTCTTCCTTGAGTTCTTAAGTTAAAATTGAAGTCAGTGGGAATCAGGGGAAAACTCTCCCCTCGCTGAAATCATACGTTGCACATAGGAAGACGGTTATGATTCCTGGAGACCAATCATCTCAGCTCCAGGACAATTGCTGCAGATGTTCCTCAGGGTAGTGTCCTTGTGGAAATTAATGAGTAGTCAACTTAGAAGCATGCTGGGAAATGCTTGACACTTTTTGAACGAAAATAAGTAGGTCAGGTAACAAACAAAATACTGCTTAATATTTTGGTCTCCGCCTTATTATGAAAACACATTGTCCTCCGAAAGATGACAAAATGTGTCCTGGAGTTGTTTTTAGCCAAGGGCAAGAACATACGTACTACGTATTTCATCTTACGTACTTTACAAGTTCTACTTAATATAAACATGGCTGTTTACTTCAAGCTGTTATTTCAGACTATAAAAATATGCTTTGTTCAATCGAATCTCAGAGTGTAGTGCACTGGCTATGCAGCCGGAACACTCTAATTTCCACGACAAATTGGCGTAGTTGGCAGGAATCCCACACTATCGGAAAAAAAAATGTAAACTGCAGAAAGTCTTACAAAAGGTTAATGACCCTTGGGCACAGCTATTAAAACACCTGATAGAGTCCAGGCGAGAGAAAATCGTGACCCATTGCACGGCTTGGAATGCTCGTGAGGATGAGCATGCATACAATTTACAAGCGCAATGTCACTTAGGAAAGCAGCCATCATTGCATGTCACTCCTTTTTCTTTTTCGGTATTGTGGGATTAGGAATGTTAGTACAGTTCACCCATAGTCAAAGGGACGTTTTTAGGATGGGTTTAACTTCAGAACCCCATTTAACATTGGCCATAAGATATCCCGCTAAGGCAAAGCAAATAGGAGAAGTGATCAAAGAGGCCAAAGGAAAAAAGTAATACATGGGATTTATATTGAAATAGACGGACAAAATTGCCTGATAGAATTTTATGGCAAACAGGAGGACAAAGTGACCTGGGAAGAGGAGCAATGGCCCGCTACATTCGAAAGACATCAACCTCCCCGAGAGAGCCACCATTTACTCCCTTCAATCCTGGCCCAGGTACTGGCATATCTATGGGCCCAACATAAAAATCATGTTGGAAAAGTACATTCTGCCCAGCGCTTAGGGTGCAGTGACAGAACATTGCCCTGCCCTGCTTAAAACTATACTGGTTGTCACCGGAAGCAGAAAAAGAAATAGAGGGAGTGATCAATACACTATTACAACAAGGGGTGCTGAAGAGAACACAAAGCCCCTGTAACACACCTACACTCCCCATTCCAAAGGTAGGAAGACCCAACGAGTGGTGGTTTGGACAAGATCTCAGAGCCATCAATAAAATTGTTATCATTATTGCTCCATTGGGGCCGGACACAAATGTTATTTTGTCTTCTATATCACCAACAGCAGATACCTTCTCCATCATAGATTTATGCTCAGCCTCTTTCTCTATACCATTGCACCCAGAAAGTCAATAACTATTTGCTTTACATATCGGAATTAACAGTATTAAAAGAGACTTGGACGAGTGCCAGTTGTCTGCAGGCTCACCTTTCCCTCAATATGATGACGATTTATTGATAGCCTCAGAGGGAGGGCTGGTTTAGCACACTGGGCTAAATCACTGGCTTTTAAAGCAGACCAAGGCAGGCCAGCAGCACGGTTCAATTCCCGTACCAGCCTCCCCGAACAGGTGCCGGAATGTGGCGACTAGGGGCTTTTCTCAGTAACTTCATTGAAGCCTACTTGTGACAATAAGCGATTTTCATTTTCAGTTCGTCAACAGGTAAAGTTGGTTTTAACCCTTTTTTATTATCACATCTGGAGAAAGAGGGCATAGGGTCTCAATTGACAAACTGTAATTCTGTCAGGAGACAGTTCAGTATTTGGAACTTTAGCTGCAACAAAGACAGTGGAGGCTTGGGTCTGAAAGAGAACAGGGTGTAGCAAGTGTTCCAACTCCACGCACGGAAAAGGAAACCTTTACCTTCCTCGGCATGGTGGGCTATTGCAGGCATTGGATACCGGGCTATAGAGAGATGGACGCAGTACTACGCAAGGCTACTCTACATGACGCCCCTTCGGTTGTTACCTGGATCCCAGAGAGGGAGCAAGTATTTTGTAACTTGATTAGCATAATTTCGTAGTCATGATTAGCGCCCCTGCCTTTTTGTGAATGAAGCAGGGGGATTTGCAACAGGGGTCCTGGTGCAAGAGCATGGAGGATGGAAAAGACCGCTTGCCTATTACTCGGTGGCCCTATGTGCTGTGGTAAAGGGTATGCCAAGTTGCTTAAGAGCAGTAGCAGCCACGGCAGTCACAGTAGGAAAAAAAATCAATTTTGCTGCTGCTTAATTCATCCGCAACGTAGCATTTTACTGCGGCTCGATGCACTGGGTCCTCTCTAAAACCAACTTTACCTACAAGTGAGCGCCAGCTGTCAACCCTGCTACACTCTTGCACGCGCGCTCCGAAGCAGAACATCTGTATGATCATGACTGTTTACAATTGGTTGAAGCCACCACAAACCCTCGACCTGATTTATTGAGTCACCCACTCGAAAATCCAGATATTATCTTTTTCACCGATGCGTCAGTAAACTGACCAAATGATATGACCCTCTTGGCCGGCTATGCAATAGTAACTCCATTCGAGATAGTGGAAACTTTTGCTCTGCCTTCGGGAACGTCTGCTCAAGGGGCTGAATAGTTTGCCCTGACTAAAGCATGTATTCTAGCTAAAAATAAAACAGTCAATATTCCTATGATTCCCGATCCGCTTTTGGGGTAGTAGATGATTTTGGCCAATTATGGAAAAACAGGGGATTCATAACTTCCTCCGGCCAACCTATTAAACATGCTAAATTGGTTTTAAATTTACTAGATGCTGTTCAGCTGCCCAGCAAGATAGCCGTTTTAAAGTGTGAAGCGCATACTACCGCAGACGATGAAGTCTCATGCGGCAATAGATTTGCTGCTAAAATAGCAATGGAATTGGCTCTCAAACAGCAGCCACAACTGCAAGCGGCTGCAGTTGAGGGGTGAGCATATTGTGATTGCTTTTCAGGTGTGGTATTCTAGTTTAAGTAGGGAGTGTATTGTGGACAATGGCTCTTTCAGAGGCTCAGAAGCTTTTGGGGGTACACGCAGTATCTTACGGACAGAGACTAAAAGCAGACTGTTAGATTTGGCAAAAACATTGCAGTTAACATTATCTGACAAAATGCAAAAAGGTGAGGTAATTATGGCGGTGGCTAAGCATTTAAAGTTGCCTGAGATACAGTTTGACTCATTGGAAATGGCAAAAATTCAGTTACAACTTAAACAAATGGAACATGAGAAAGAATTAAAGCATCTTGAATACGAATGAGATAGAGAAGAATAAGAAAGAGAAAGGGAGATACAAATCAGGGAAAAAGATAAAGAGAGAGAGTTTGAACTTCAGAAAATGGCCATGAAACATGACAGTCAGGTAAAATTGGCAGGCGTAAAGAGAAACGTACAATTGGATGATAGTGATGAGTATAGTGAGAAAGAGCATCATAGTTGATGGCTTGGTGGGGATCTATTTAAATATGTCCAAGCATTGCCAAGGTTTGATGAGAAGGAGGTAGAAGCCTTTTTCATTTCATTTGAGAAAGTAGCTAAACAAATGAAATGGCCACAGGACATGTGGGTATTACTGATTCAAACAAAGCTCGTAGGTAGGGCTAGTGAAGTGTTTGCATCACTATCAGAGGAGGTATCTGAGTCGTATTAGGACGTGAAAAAATCCATCTTAGGTGCTTATGAACTAGTGCCTGAAGCCTACAGACAAACGTTTAGAAATTTAAGGAAATAATTTGGTCAAACATACATAGCGTTTGAAAGGATTAAACAGAGTAATTTTGATAGATGGATAAGGACTTTGAAAATAGACCAGAGAAATTATACTTTTGGAGGATCTCATAGGAACCTATAAAACTCTAACAGGACTGGACAGGGGCTGCAGGACAAGGTGGTGTCCAGAACAGGGGTAAGGGAGGGTAAAGAGTCAGAAATTCACAAAGAGTTGATGGATTGGGAGGAAGCCCCGATAGGGTTGTGAAGTGTAAATGAGAGGAAGAATTGGGAGCGAGGTGGAAGCTGGGGTGTGAGAGGAGGCTTTGAGGAGGGTGAATGCATCCTCGTTGTGCCTTAGGTTTAGCCTTATTCAGTTTAAGGTGGGCCACAGGACACACATGACGGTGGCCAGGATGAGCAGGTTTTTTGAAGGGGTGGAGGATATGCATGGATGGTGTGCGGGAGGGCCCGCGAATCATGTCCATATATTTTGGGCATGTCCGAAGCTTGGGGGATTCTGACAGGGGTTTGCCGACATTATGTTGGAGGTATTGAAGGTGAAGGTGGTCCCGGGTCCAGAGGTGGCGATCTTTGGGGTGCCATAAGACCCGGGAGTCCAGGGGACAAGAGAAGCCAATGTTTTGGCCTTTGCCTCCCTGGTAGCGTGGAGACGGATCTTATTAGGATGGAGGGACTCAGGCCCCCGAAACCAGAGTGTGAGTGAGTGACCTGGCAGAGTTTCTTAGGTTGGAAAAGATAAAGTTTGCCTTGAGAGGGTCTGTGGAAGGGTTTGCCCGGAGATGGCAGCCGTTCATCGACTTCTTTGAGCACAGTTAAGATGTCAGCAGTGGGGGTGGGGCGGATAAAATGGGGAGGTTGGGGAGCTGGGGAGTGGGGGGGGGGGGGGAGCGGGATGGTGGGGTGTTAGGTATGTAGTTGATGAAATGAAATGAAAATCACTTATTGTCACAAGTAGGCTTCAAATGAAGTTACTGTGAAAACCCCTAGTCGCCACATTCCAGCGCCTGTTCGGGAAGGCTGGTACGGGAATTTTACGGCTGATTTGGTTACTTGTAGCCGTGTTGGCTTGTTTTGTTTTGTGGTTGTGTTTGATGTGTAAATATATAAAAGCCTTAATAAAATATTTTTTTAAAAAGACTCAATATCATACATTTAAATATAGTGGGGGAGAATTTCAAAGAGCACAATGTTGGGTGAGGCAGGCACATTGCTTACCTGGTGATATCATCACAAGGTACGGATCCCTTTCAGGTTCATAGAAAATAGAAGCAAGAGGAGGCCATTCGGCCCTTCGAGCCCACGCCACCATTCATTATGATCATGGCTGACCATCCAACTCAATAGTCAGATCCCACCTTGCCCCATATACTTTGAGCCCTTTCAACCCAAGTGCTATATCGAACTGCTTCTTGAAAACATACAAGGTTTCGACCTCAACTACTTCCCTGTGGAAATGAATTCCACAGGCCAACCACTCTCTGGGTGAATAGATTTTTCTCCATCTCTGTCCGAAACGGTCTATCCACAAACTGTGACCCCTGTCTCTGGATCACCGCCATCGGGAACATACTTCCTGCATCAACCCTGTCCAGTCCTGTCAGAGTTTTATAGGTTCCTATGAGATCCTCCCTCACTCTTCTGAACTCCAGTGAATACAATCCTAACCGACTCAATCTTCCCTCATACGTCAGTACTGCCATCCCAGGAATCAGTCAAGTTAACCTTCGCTGTACTCCCTCTAAAGCATCCTTGCACAGAGAAGCAGGCCAAAATAGCACACAATATTCCAGGTGTGGCCTCACTGACCAACTCAGCGACCAACTTAAATGAGTATGCCACCACCGTCACAGACTTCATCAGCAAATGTGTGGACGACTGCGTGCCAAAGAAAGCAGTACGTACGTTCCCCAACCAGATACCATGGCTAAATCACGAGATTGACTCCCTACTGAAGGACAGATCTGAGACGTTCAAGTCAGACGACCCTGACCTGTACAAGAAATCCAGATACGACCTCCGCAAAGCCATCCGAGATGCCAAGAGAGAATATCAAACCAAGCTAGAGTCACAGACAGACTCTCGGCTATTGTGGCAAGGGCTAAACAACATAAAGGGTACAAAGCGAAGCCGAGCAGTATCTCCGGCAGCAGCGCACCCCTCCCAATGAATTCAATGCATTCTATGCTCGGTTCGAGCAAGTAGCCAACAATCCGCTGTCGAGTGCCCCGGCAGTCCATTACTCACCCATACCCACCATCACAGCTTCCGAAGTCAGATCGGCCTTCCTGAAAGTGAACGCTCGGAAGGCGACGGGATCCCTGGTCATGCACTCAGAGCCTGCGCGGACCAGCTGGCAGAGGTATTTGCGGACATCTTTAACCTGCCAGTACTCCACTCCGAGGTCCCCATCTTCTTCAAGAAGACCACCATCACATGTACCTTTTTAAAGGGAGTTGGGTACTCATTGAGCTTGTGTATCGGATGACAAAAATATATCCACTGGAAGAGCAATAAGATTCTCCTGTCAATATCAGGGAGGCACATTGGACAGCTAAAATTCCCGATTCTAAGTATTATGTTTCGGAAGCGAGTAAGCAGAGAGTACCTTTTAGTTTGTGAAGATGACAGTTATGGGATGTCCGCTTAATTTTGACATATTCCAAGCTTTCGCAGCTATTATGAGCTGCTTCATGATTTGTGAACAATCCTTGTTGATGTGAATAATGTTGTGTGAAATTCCATGTGAGATTTAAAGTGGTTGCTGCTGGTTCATACATTTTTATTGCAACTGTAAGGTACGACCAATTTCCAACCTTTATCCAGCCACGTTTCTGGAACTTTCTAGCAAGAAAGGCTCTCAGAAATTATTGTTAAGATGTTTAGCAGTTATGCTGGATTGATTTCCATTATGTTGCAACCATCTGAATCCAAAATCATTTTACTCTAAACATTAAGAACATCTTGAGAGCCTCATTGTTATTCATTATCGCTGATAAAGCCATTGAACGTCAAGAGGATAAGTCAGTTTTCAGGTTGCAGACATAATTATAGCGGGAAGAAAATGTCACCTCCCAATTTAAATAAAAAGTGTCACTTCCCACCTGAGATGGCAACGAGAAAACTTGCTCACAGAGCACTGGCATTGCTGCTTTGTAACCAATAACAATAAATATGCCACAAAACAATAT